>NC_080558.1:36929610-38159610 GCF_030253575.1 Rhododendron vialii
CCCTCATCTCGCTTGCTAAGTCCTCCTCTGTTAAAGGAAGAAAGGCAATTCCCATTATTGAAGCATTGCTCATTGTCTCAAGAACCTTCCTTTTTGCACCAAGTTGACTCAGTCTTAACTTCGTAAGACTCTGTTTATGCCTGGGAATTCTCTGGCTGTACATGTTGCCATCTGCTAAGTTCATTCATTTTTCGCAATTTCCCAGTATTTGATTATCGCTTTGGCCCAAAGTTTTCTCGTACTCAGGGAATTCCTAGCAATGTTCACTACTTTAGAAGTACTCGTACTCATCCCAATTCTCGGCCGAACATGGCCGTTTCGGTTATTACTCAATGCCAAGACCTAAATGCGTTTGGACTTGATTTAGGTCTTATATGTTGCCAAGGCCTAAGTTTCCTTTGCACCTGGCCTATCTCGGGTTCAGCTCGTAGCCAAGGCTTAAGTTTGCTTGGACTTTGTCGATTTTGGCATTCCTCACTATCCTGGCCTAAGCATACTCGCTTTTAGCCAATCCACTGTTGTGCCTAGGTCTATGTCGTACCTAGCTTATCTCAGGCCTTACTCGTATCGGAGTATGTTCACTTCTCCGGCCCCAAACTTCTTCGTGTTTGGGCCTTTATATGACAATCTTCTCTTGTCATGATTCAAGCAATGTTCGCTACTCGGGCCTTAAACCTCTTCACGTTCGGGTCTTAATTTGTGCACGATGCACCCATATCCTAAGTTGTTTCGTACTTAGTTATATTCGGACATTTTTCACTATAAAGACTAGGTGTATTTACATCTAGCCATTTTTAGAGCAATATTGACTGCTCGGGGCCTAAGCGCATGCATGCTTAGACCCACTTACGTATACTAACGATGTTATTGCTCAGAGCAACATTCACTGCTCAGACCCCAAACCTCTCCGTACTGGGGTCTACTTTTGACATTCTTCGTTGTCATAGTTCAGGTCTATTCGTACCTATTTTCAATTTAGCTTGTAGTCACCCAAGTTTTCGTGCTTGGTTACTTTTCAATTCTAGGCACTTAACTCTGCCTTTGTTTATGCTCGACATAGCCAAATACAATGAAGTTTTTTCGTACTTGTACTGTTTGAGCCTATCCATGTCGGCGAATCATCTAAGTTCATTCGTACTTAGGTAGCAGCCCAAGTGCATTCATACTTGGATTTTCTCAGCATTATTCGGTGCTGTCGGACTGAGTGTATTCGCACTTAGCCAAATCTCAACATTGTTCGTTGCTTTTTGCGAGGCAAATTTCCTTTAATCGCCTTTTGCTAGCCCTATTCGCGGCCAAGTTCTTTCACACTCGGTAGATACTTAGCAATCTTTATTGCTCTAGCATAACTGTTTTAGTCATTATCCAAGCTTATTCACACTTGGTATGCCTAAGTATATGCATACTTAGGTTTTGCTCATACTTGTTCAAACTTGGTGAACTATCTAAGTTTGTCCGTACTTAGCTTCCTTTTAGTATTATTCATTTCTTTTGGCCTAAGTGTCTTCCTACTTAGCCAACCGTTGCTTTCGGACTAAGTGTATTCATACTCAGCAAGTCTTCAGCAATATTCGTTGCTATAACCTAAGTTTTCTCGCACTTAGCAATATTTTGAGTTCAATCATACTCGATTGGATTTCGGCACCCTTCATGGTCTTGGCCGAAGTTTATTCGCACTGAGCCGGATTCTAAATTTGATCGCGTTCAACGAATATTTCTGATGAATGCTTTTGCTCCCCAGCATGGAGGCAAAGTGTCCTTAGCATGTTCTTGCCAAGACCTCTAACTAAGTAATCCCATTACTTGACGTTATTTTGACTGATGGCCCTTCATGGCTAAAGTATACCGTGCTCGGATGCCGATCGTAGCTGCCCAAATTTCATGTGAGCTTATTAAGTTTTTCATACTTATCAATCTTATGTATCTCATACATAAGGTTAAGTTTTTCATTCTTAGCTACCTTTGTACCTAAGTGTTTCATACTTGGCAACTCTCAAGCATAGTCAACGGTCGCGCATGACTCAATCTCCCGCTTGTTCATGCACATATAACTAAGTGTTATTAGTAAACCGTTCTATGCGCATTCGAGCATAAACGTAAATGTTTCATTCTTAGCAAGTTCCTAAGTTTCTCATACTTAATATTGTTGTGCTTACATGCACACACCCTAAATTCGTGTGTTTATTCATACACATCTAAGCATTCGTACTTAGTCGGGTTTGTGTGTTTCTTCATACACCTCAACCATACTCAATCCTTACCAGATTTATTTATGGACCTAGGCCCTTCGTGCCTGGCCAATTTCGTGTGTTCATTCATACACACTTTTTGTACTGTGCTTGCTCGCCCAAGCGTTTGGCAAACTTGTGTGTTTATTCGTACACAGTTAAGTATTTCATACTTTAACAAATTTGTGTCTAAGTTTCTCACACCTCTGAGTTTTTCATACTTAGCAAATTTGTGCGCTTATTCGTACGCGCCTAAGTTTTTCTGACTTAGCTATTATTTCGTATATAGTATGGTATACCCAACCACTACTCCCCAATATGGGAACGAAAAGTTCCTTTCTTTTTGGAACCATATTCGATCATAGTTAACACAATCAAACTCAATTGTCATTTATCAAAAAAGAGAATTTTATTCGTAACTCAAACTCAAAGGAATGTTATTCAACCTTTGCAACTAACTTGTAGTTTAAAAACATAACAAATGAATTTTATTCGTAACTCCCCATCATCACGTAATGTTTATTGCTTAAGCCTAAGTGTCTTCGTACATAGCCATATTCTAAGTTTGTTCGTACCCAATCAATCTTTGGCACTACTCATTGCCATGGCCAAAGATTATTCGCACCTAGCCAAATTTTGAGTTTGATCGTACTCAATCGGACTTGGGCATTACTCATTGTCATGGCTTAAGTTTATTCACACTTTAACCAAATTCTGAGTTTAATCGTACTCAATCAAATTTCGGCATTATTCATTGCCATGGCCTAAGTTATTCATACTTAGCCAATTTCTGAGTTTGATCGTACTCAATCGAATTTCGGCATTATTCATTGCCATGGCTTAAGTTTATTCACACTTTACCAAATTCTGAGTTTAATCGTACTCAATCAAATTTTGGCATTATTCATTGTCATGGCCTAAGTTATTCATACTTAGCCAATTTTTGAGTTTGATCGTACTCAATCGAATTTCGGCATTATTCATTGCCATGGCTTAAGTTTATTCACACTTAACCAAATTCTGAGTTTAATCGTACTCAATCAAATTTTGGCATTATTCATTGCCATGGCCCAAGTTTATTCATACTTAGCCAAGTTTTGAGTTTTTTCGTACTCATTTGTATCTTTCTTAAGTCATATTCGTACTTAAACTTGAAAAACAACAAGTTTTCAAATTTCATTTTTGGATGCACACTCTCCTTGCTCCCCAGTATGGAGGCAAATTAAGTGACTTTGGGTCCATAGTTAGCTTATTCGCGCTAGGACCAAACACAAATAAAATTTTCATAATTATGTCACAAAGCCACTCGTAGCTGAATACTTTCTATGGAATTCTGATCATAATTCCCCTATAGCAACTCGTAGCTAATAAATCACAATAAGCAATAGTTTCTACGGAATTCTATTCATAATTCTCCTATAGCAACTCATAGCTAAAATATAAATTACAATAAGTAATTCCACTACTTATCTGTATATTCCATGGCATTGGCATTGGATTCCCATCCGAGACTTTGAGGCGATAAGCTTCAATCTCAGCTATCTTTGTAACCTTGTATGGTCTCTCCCAGTTCAGACCAAGCTTCCCAGTCATGGGATCTCATGTGAAAACTTTCTATGTTTCTCAGCCTTCAGTACTTTGGGCACTTCGTAGCCCGACAAACAAGGCTTCGTATTTATTCAAAGCACTGAGCTTTTATCTGAACAACCAGCTCTAGCATCAGACCCTTAGTGTAGCAACTATACACTTTCCAGGTTTCTATTCGTAAAGGGCTCGGATCTTCGGTTCGTCGCCTATTCAAGCACTACCTGAATTCTCCACCTTTCGTAGGCATCTCTATAAGTCTTTAATTTCTTGCTCTCGTTTTTCATACACCAAGCAATTTCTTCAATATCACATTCTTTCTTTGAGACCCTTCGCAGTCTCGAGAACATTGTGATCGCCTAACAAACTTAGACCGATTTTCCTAATCATCTAACAAATTCAGATAGGCCTTCGAGAGCACCTAACAAATGTGTACTACTCTGCTTGATTACCTAAAAAACTTAGACAACTCCGTGCAGTTGCATAGCAGATTTAGACTATTCCACCCAATCGATTAACAAATATTCAAACATCACTGTGTTGATGCCGAGCAGATTCAAACTGCTCCTTACGATTGCCTGGCAGATTTGAACTGCTCTGCACGATCACCTAGCAGATTCAAACTGCGCTGTGCTGATGCCGGGGAGATTCAGACTGCTCCTTAAGATTGCCTAGCAGGTTCAAACTGCGTTGTTGCCTAGCAGATTCAAACTGCGCTGCGCTGATGTCGAGCAGATTCAGACTGCTCCTTAAGACTACCTAGCAGATTCAAACTGCGCTGTTGCCTAGCAGATTCAGACTGCACTGCGGACGCCTAACAGGTACAAGTTGCTCTTCGCGATTGTCTAGCAAATTCGGATTGCTCTGCGCAATCGCCTAGCAAATTCTAATACGCCTTTGTGGCTGACTAATAAGTTCAGATCGCTCTTCACAATCACCTTGGCGATTTGGACTGCTTTGACTTCCATTTCAGCATCTTGATGTGCTCCCCCAATCCTAGGAGCATACAATATTGAAGGACTTGCTCATAGCCCTACTCAGTGCTTTCTTCGGAGCATCAGAAAAATGTGTCCTCTCCTTTTCCCTCTTGGATCATCCTTCATTCGTGGAGTCTTTACGCTTCTAGAAAACATTGTTGATCTCAGAGAATTACTCCGTTTCCCACAGACGGCGCCAATTGTAAGGGGAAAAAATCCGCTTATTATTCTTTCAACATCTCCTGAGATCAACGTGCATGCCTTCTTGCTGTAACCTTAGTTTGTCGTCGGAACCCTAATCTACAAAACAGACAAGGGGTGAGTGCACCTTTGCCTCTCGTGGCAAAGGCCCTCCGATGCTTAAGTTAGTATCACGTACTAGCAGAGAAACCCTAATTATCAGTAGGAAATATCGAATAATGCAACGTATTGCGTACCTCGCTTCGTGGGTGTTACTTCTTATTTATAGATGTAGACTTACTTGTCCTCCAAGTCTCCTTTTCTTCCTAAGATTCCAACATCATTAGGAACCCTGGCCCATATGGAATTCCCTCCCATATGGTAACTCAATTATAATCCCTTTATTCACGGGACACTTGCCTATCACATAGGATTTCCTTTCTAGAACCTTTTGGAACAGCGATCCAGATAAAGTTGGTCCAATGTACATCAGCGGTGTACAATTACTATGGTGCACCTGTACCACGTGTTAGGCTAACTCATTGAACAATATCATGTGTTCGGCCATACCAACGAGCACCTTTATGTGGTGCAGCCAACACTATTCAGTGTCACTGCCTAGCAACCTCAGGTGTTGCGCACCTGTTTGGCATCATGTCCTAACACCCTTTGCCTACCAGCACACCTGTTAGGCATCATTGCCGAACACCCTCTGCCTACCAGCGCACCTGTTAGGCATTATTACCAAGCACCTTCACATGGGGCCGCCTACCAGCGCACCTGTTAGGCATCATTGCCGAACAGACTACCTGGACCAGGGACTTCACATGTCACTGGTCCCTGTCAATCACTTGGACCAATGGCTTCACATATCACTGGTCTATATCGCGGAACAGAATACTTGGACCAGTAACTCCGTGTGTTACTGCTCCTTTAACAATCTCCTGGTCCAATAACTTCTCATGTTTTACTGGATCTTCACTTTATACAGTCTTTCTGGACCAATGGCTTCTCGTGTCATTGGTCCATATTGCCGACCACCGTCTTGCACGGCGACTGTCTCTATTGTACTTATACCATGGTCCTACGTACCACGTGTTCAAGCCTGTACGGGAAGAACCCCATACAGCTACTCAAGAAAAGACATATACTAGATTCCAACTACCCAAAAATAAAATCCTCATTGCAAATACCCACATGCGCTTCATTGTTCATTCTACATTATATACTAAAAGTAAACTTCACGCGGGGCTACATAATAAGTCAAACATGTAGGTTTAAGCTAAATAGCAACGAATTTCATACACGAAATATCTCAACAAACCAACCGTACCATTTAACAGCTTACACAACACCAGACATATTCAAGCATTAACAAACTCACTCTGTATCCATCGAACTCCCCGAGTGTCCAGCAAACTCACCGATTATCTACTATTTCACAATTCATGGCTTTAGGAAGCCTAACAATCATCTTATTCTTTTCAATCATGTGATACCTCACACAACGTCTATTCACTTTACCGATCTCAAGCATTTCCATCCATTTAGTCAAGGCAAATCACATATTTCTCAAATTTATAATCTCAAACATCACATCACATCACAGATACACGTATCATCAATTCTAATTATTCCTTTATTACCTAACATGTCTATACTTCTCATTATATTCTAAGACTCCAACTACTTCATTACTTAATGATCGATCTCACTCGCACCAATAATCTCTAACGGTTTCGCTCACCTCACGTTTTACAGCTCACAATTTTCTCTCAACCAAGTAATCATGTCAATCTCAATATCCCTCAAAGGCATTCGTCACTTCTACACTCAACCTCAAGAACAACAACTTCCATTACCACCACCATATCTGTTATCACTAATTTTTTCACTATTATCTCTTAATCTTTCTTAAACAGGCTCATCATCTCAATTGTACGACTGAACATGTCCTATACTGTCATTAGTCTAGCTTACATACCTGCTTACACCCCACACGCAATCTCTACACTCTGATTCTTCAATTTTACAACATACTATTTCTCCACATTCCTATCCTTTCAAGGTTCCTACCATTTCCCATTCAGGACATCATTTACACTTTGTCTCATTGTCAGCCTCAATAGTTCACATTCATATCGCCCTCACTTCGGATAAGTTTCTCACCACACACTTACTTCAATCATTCGACTCAAGTCACATCGATATAGGTCACCTCAAGTCTTGTTGTCCCTCTTACAAGATTCCTATATACAACCATCTTTCTCCATTTTGAAGCCTAGAGATCTAACCCCTATACACAATCCTAAAGTCCAATTGACTTTCCGAGACTTCCATCTAGAAGGGGCGGTGATCAAGCGCCTCTTCCAACTGGATCTCATCGGTAGTCGCTTGGGTGTCCAGAAGACACATACTGTATCTAGACACCCTATCTATAATTCTCATCTTCCTAAGTCAACCTCAGATACTTACAACTCTCTACGAAGGCTCATCTTGTCTTGCCTATACTTAAATCACTACCCCAATGACTACCCTAACAATAACAAACCACAATCACTACCATAGCATAACATCATCCCTTCAAATACATTCAAGTCACTCACTAGTTCAATCCTTTGGCTATGATACATCTAACTCACTTTCTGGACAAACTATGTTCCTGTCACACCTCACTTCACATAAAAAAAAAACTTAAAGTTTTTAAAATTTAACAAGTAATCTGCACAATCCAAATAAGACACATCAAGTACTTAGCTCACAAATCTTACTAACAGTCTAACATTTCTATTACATACTAACGGATATCATCTCTCACGTGTCGACCTGGCCACTATGCATAACGACCACAATCCTTCACGACTTTCCAACTCATCTAAAAGACATCTTACCACATAGAATCCGATAACAAGACTGCTAGCGGAAACCACAACAAACGCTGTTACACCCCCTATGTACAGGCCAAACTTCCATTCTTCCCAAACACGGGTCACCAACATTCCACCTAACATAGTAAATGTAATTGCAAAGCCACATCAGTGAATAAATGTCGGTCATGCAAGCACACACATGTTTTTGGTAAAATATGCAATGACTTTTGAATCCATGAGACTAAAAGTCTCCCCATGGTCTCAAAGTATTCAAACTTAGAAGCTCTAATACCAATTTGTCACGCCCTCGATTTTCAACATAAATAGTAATCATTTTCAATAAATACAATCAATATTGAAGTACCAATGATACCCAAATGACTTATTTTCCCCAGTTCTCAAAGTTAAATTAAAAGATACAAGCTTGGCTCAAAGCTCCAAGTTATCAATACCAAAATAATATTACAGTTTTACATTATTCATTCTTCCGAATACTATTTTCAAATAAAATGTAAATTTAACTCCTCCTTTATACCTCTGAGACACGTGAACAACAAGCACGAGATGCCCGCCGTGCCAACCTTCTTGCTTTTTACCTAAAAATGATAGGTTGAGCTACACTAGCCCAGTAGAGAAATCTATACTCAAGTTATATGAAAATGCAATAACACATGCACTAAACGTGAATGAGACTCAACAAGCGAACATGAGATACAAGAGGGGTTACCAAAATGAACTGATAAAATTTAGACTTCGGAATTCTGGACGTCTTAGGGATAACCCTAACCCTTCACACGTCAACTAGAAGTAGCATTAAGACTCATATCAATCAACAAACAACAACAATAGTTCAACCATCGAATAACTTTTTCAATGAATGCCACAAACCACTTCCTCTTTCCTACCATCCACCATAGAGCCTCATTTCATAAAACTTTCCTTTTTGATTTCCAAAAAACAATTTAGAGAAAATTCAAGACCATCACAGGTCAAGCTCCGTTGATTCGAGCTTGAATGCCGGAGTCTATTGATTTGTGCCCAAATACCGGATCCGTTGATTCGTTCAAGAATACTGGAAAAAAAATCCTCTTTTCAAAACAAAATTTTTTCTTTAATAAAACCTCAATAGAATCAACCTTTCATTCACTTTTTCAGCAACGACAATCTTAATCAACAAACAATCCAAACGTTAACATAAACGTCTAAGTCCACCATAATTCTCTTCATCAAGCGAGACATTCAACTGTGCTACCACCCCTTGCATCACATTGAATTCTCTCCACATGGGTTTTTGCATTACCACACCTTGCGTTGCGGGCCCTCTAGAGTCTCCGCATTATCACACCTTGCATTGCAGGACCCTCAATTTAAAATTATCAACTCAGACATACACACATGCATAATCAATCCGAATACAAGAAGACAACATTTTCCCAGTTCACCTTCTTTCATTTACCGCCATGCATTGCATTACAAACTTACAAACATGTCCGATCGGATCATTGGACAAGCATCATGTCCATCCATAACACTCACCATATTATCCCTCATAGCCCATAGTACTACTATTAACCTTACGGTACATCCTCTACCCAACGACACCCATATCATACTCTAACGAGTATCAAGAGACAAGATCGGATAACGAGTCATTAAGACACAAGCAACCATACTTAAGAGTGACTCAAACGTGTTCTAATCATATAAGGAGTCATAATACGAAACGAAAACAATCTTACGAGTAGCCACAGACATCGAGTAACTGACACACCTCTACTCAAACGGTAATAACTTTCTGTGTACTAAGAGTTTTCAGATGATTCTCATTGAAAATGAAAGCTGACTTCAAGGCCTTCGATTCGATATAAAATTTGCATGAAACAGACATCGGACGAAGAAGTTATGACCTTTTAAAGTTTGCTGAAATCCAAAAAATGGGCTGAAATTTCCAGATTCGACCGAAACGCAAAACCCAATCTCAAGCACGAAACCAAGCATGATCTAGGTACATAAACATATAACAAGGGTAAGAAATCCCTACCAAAGTGGGTTTTGAGCAAAACCCTAAGCTACCAGGTGGATTAAGCCCAAATCTTCTAAGAACAAGCTTCTCCCAAGCTTTGCTACAAGATCTAGGGTAAATATAACCTAAAAACAAGATAAACAAGCAAGGATCAACAAGTTTTTAAGAGGAGAGAGAGAAAAACGTAATTGAGAGCCAAGAAGTGTGAGCAAGAATACAAAACTTACCCATTGTTCACCAAATGCAAGATTCAAGTGATTTTGAGGTTGGAAACCCTTGGATCTTGAAGATTTGAGATTGAAATCAAAAGATTTGGGTGAGATTGGAGTTGGGTAGGTGAGAGGGGGTATTTCTAGATCTATTTCGTGGGTTTGGATGTGAAAAATGACAAAATGGGGTATTTATAGAAGTCCAAAAAGCGTGCTGAAAATTACAGAAAAACACAGCATGTACCGATACTGGGCAACTCCTAGTACCGGTTCATAAACCCAAAAATACCCAAAAAAACACAACTTCTAGACTCCATGTACCGGTACTGGGCGACAGCCAGTACCGGTTCAAGCTGGACAGAAAATGAATTTTTTTGCAACGGTCACCGAATCAAACCCCACTTGCTACCAACACTTCTAAACATCAATTCAACCTCAAAATACAATATTTCACGTATTTAAATGATTAAAGAAAATAGAATGATTTATGAGTTTCTACATTATTGGTCTAAGTATATTTTGGGAGTATGTGTTCGGAGATCTTTTGATGGTGTTTTGCTTTACCGAAGACATGCCAAATGGATTTCTTATTCACACCTAAGTATGGCCGAGGTGGATGTATACAAGAAAAAGCTCATATTGAAGATTGGTTGTGCTGAAGGTGATGCGTTGATCAAGGTATGCAGCCACATGCCTACCTCGGAGCTGCATAATAAATACTTCTACAGTTCTATGTTTTCTTTGATTTAATTGTCTTGAGTCTTGTTGTCCAACTTGAGGACAAGTTGTTTTCTTTAGAGAGGGTGTATGATGCAGTAGGATTTAAGGGTATTGTTGTCATTTTAGTGTCTTTAGTGTGTGTAGGGTTATAAGCCTATAAATAGGTAAGTTATCTCTCATTTTGGTAGCTTTTTTATTATTAAGAATATTGAATATATTGATTGAAACATAGTTTCTCTCTCTACCCTTTGAGGTTTATCCCCTTGAATGAGATTTTGCTCATTTCTTTGAATCTTTGATTCCCTATGATATTTTGATTGCATCACACATGAATTTGTAATCAAGCATCACGAAGATACAAAGGGCAAAATTCACATCATGTTTTGGGATGGTGAGACGAGTACTTGTAGTTATAAGCATTTTGAATTTTGGGGCATACTTTGTCGCCACTTACTAAGTGTATTTCTTTACAAGGATTGCTATAGAATTCCATCTCTCTATTTACCTTCACATTGGTGTCGTGAAGTATTCCAAAGTGATGAAGTAGCACAAAGTGGGGAAGGATCACAAAGGTTGGACGAGAAAATTTTAGTGAATAAACCAATCGGTGATGTCCATTGTCCTCCGATTTCGATAACCAAAGGGTGTCCCAAGACAAAGCGATTGCAAACTGGAAGAGAAACAAAAAAAGTAGCTAGGAGTTGTGGATGGTGTAAGAAGGTTGGCCATAATATCACCTCATGCCCGGAAAAGGAAAATATTGAACATGCCACTGATTCACAAAGGAAAAAAAAGAAGATAACTTCAAGTGATGGGAGCCTGAATCCTGTGTTTTCTTTGAAATACTAGGTAATAACTATATTTACTTTATCTTTTTCATTCTTTAGGTTGCATTGGTGAGATGAATGTGCTTAATTTTTTGCCTTCTTATTTGTCACAGTGGTACACAAGGAAGTTAGTGGAGTTATTTTGCTTTTTGCTCTTGGAACATCGACTGGACCACTCGTGGAGTTCTTTTGTCTTCAACTTGGTTATGGTTGAATTATTTTGGAGACTACAGAGTTTAGCTTGGAGTTATTTTGCTAAATGAGATCTCTGGTAGGCACTCAAAGAAGGTAGACATTTGTTTTTGTAAGTTTAAATGTATTGTATTTGGTATAAGTAAGATCGACATCGTTTTGTATGTACATGTTCATCTCTTTGTTTATTTTTAGTGTTTCTTTTGGCGTGGAAGCTCTGACTAAGCGAGAAATGTTTATATCCTTTTGGCTTAGTATTTATATCCTTTGGGTTCAAGCTAAATGGACATTGTTTAGTGTTTCTTTTGTTTGTGTAAAATATAGTAATATTTTTATTTGAGTCTCGAGTTTGAAACCTCTCAGATATTATCAACTCCTATAGGGCCTGTCTATACAGAAAGAAGAAATTAATTAGCCATCCTATTTGCCTTACTTATTTAGGTGCCTATCCTACTAGGTTTGAATACTTAAGTCGACATCCTAAAATTTAAATAATACCTAAAACACCCTTAATCATGACAAATACAGAAATCATGATAAAATCATGAAAATTATAGAAATTATGACAAAGTCATCCGGAATCATGACAACCTTAAACTAACTTTTTAAGTTAGTTTTACATCCCGAATTTCTTCACCTATATAGTAAAGAATTTTAGGACCTTATTACATCCCGAATTTCTTCACCCATTTAGTAAAGAATTTTAGGATCTTAAACTAATTTTTTAAGTTAGTTCTACATCCCGAATTTCTTCACCTCTATAGTAAAGAATTTTAGGATCTTAAACTAACTTTTTAAGTTAGTTCTACATCTCGGATTTCTTCATCTATATAGTAATGAATTTTAGGATCTTAAACTAACTTTTTAAGTTAGTTCTACATCCCGAATTTCTTCACCTATATAGTGTAGGATTTTAGGACCTTAACTAACTTAAAAAAATTAGTTTTACATCCCGGATGATTTTGTCGTGATTCCGGATGATTTTGTCACGATTGTCCGCGCGGCAATCATTAAAATATAAAAAAATTATTAAGGGTAATATAGGTATTATTTAAATTTTAGGATTGCAACATAAGCTTTTAAACCCTCCAGGATTAGGACATAAGTATATACATAGGAGAGGACCCCTAATTAAGTCCCCCATACAAAAATTTGCTCTAACTTTAATTGGGACTCCCACAAATGGACAGTGAGATTGGTTTCCAAAAATTAGTTGAAGTGCATATAAACTGACTCGAACACCTGAGTTATAAAAAATGGAGTGGCAACATCAATGAGCCTATATTAATGTGAACTGAGAAGTAAATGTGGTGTTTAAAAAAAAAAAAGAAAAAAAACTGGCGTGCTTTTTTAGCTAGAGGAAGCAAAACAATAACAAATTGTTTTTGGGTAAAATTGTCTTTTACAATTAAAGTAAAAAACATATAGAAAGTTGCAAAGAAATGACAACTAATGAAACCACCAAGGTGGTAGCTCAGTTGATAGGAGTCACCATATCTCTTTAACAACTGCGTAGGCTCAAGCCTTGGAAGGCACATGTGTGCATGTACCAAGTGGTGCCATTAATAGGCTTTGATTCGAACCTGTAGTTGGATCGAAGAGGGGGATTTCTCACCATTATGCACCAGGTGGTGCCGTGGTGACGGCCCGTCCTCCCGGACATTCCACGGCGGGTCGGGAGCCCCTATGGTCACGCTTAGGGTGGAGTTGCTACGCTGGTCTCCCCTCCCACCCTTTTTGACTGTCAAAAAAAAAAGGACAACTAATGAAAAAATTTAATACTCCTTCCGTCCAAAAATGTTTGTCGGGTCCGTAAAACAGAGTCTTAAAAAAATAATACGATTTTTGCAAGAAAAATTCAAATTTTTTTTAACAACTTACTAGATATCAATGAGTTCTATTAATTTGTGAAAAAAGTTTAAATTTTTTCTTTAAAAAATTACATTATTTTTAAAATATTATTTTACAGACCGGACAAATAATTTAGAACAAAAGAAATACATTTAAATATTATACTTTCTTAATCTTAAAGTTTGCCCAGTGGGCACACGTCAGCCAACCAAACATTTTTGGCAAAAGCTAAAATCAGCCTATAGGGTTGACTATAAAGGGTCAGCAGTGGAACTCACGCGCTATAAAAAGAGAGTCTCCATTCCGTCCTCCAATGCTTGTCAGGCTTTGGGCACAATGCTTTTTGCAGTGAAGCTAAATTACAAAACTAGCCTTATCCATGTGTTTCCCCTTGTTTTGAGTCTTTTGACCAATTCCAGTCATTCAGGTCTAAGATTTCAACTTGTATTGCTAAGTTTTTGAGAGTTTTTTTTTTTTTTTTTTTACCTTTTTTATTTTATAAATATATGTCAACTCTTTAAAATTAGTTAGTCATCTCGGTAGGAGGAGTTTAAAAAGTAAAATATTAAGAAAAAAATAAAAGATCACGAAAGACAATTTTTGTAAGCAATTTTCTATTTTGTTTTTAAGTGTTCTCTTATCTTAATTTTTTTCTTGGTTCTATTTTTATACTTTCTTAATTCCATTCATTGACACAAATGATTGCTCCCTAAAATTTTGACAAAAAATTAAAAAATCACTTCAATTTTGATAAAAAGGTTTAAAAAAATCAATTTTTTTTATTTCTTAAGTCGTCATTTGTTTACTTTTTCTGTTTTTATTCATTTTGTCGCTTTTTTTTTTTTTTTAGGTTTGTATCAATTTCTGATTTGATTATTCACTATTCTCGACAAAAGAATTAAAAAAGTAAAAAAAGTTATGAGATTAACGGTAAATTTTCCTATTCGTTGACTCCTCCATATTTCTCTTGTATTTATGTTGGTGTTTTGTCATTTTTCTTTAGTAGAATCTTTTGCTAATTTCACAGCCTCTTGAATATCCATTCCCTCTATTTCCCATTTCTCTCAGTAAAATATTTCATCCGTCCACATTTTTTAGTCTGAGTTAGCACTTTTGGTGTCCCAAAATATTGTCTCACTTTCAAACCAAAAAGGCTATCGTTAATGAAAGTTTTATTTTACCCATCTACTTTTAAATGAATAGTAAAATTTTATAAAGCAATGACTAAAAGGTTGAATGTGAAAATGAAGTGATTAGACATGTAATAATTAAGCAATGTTACGTACATTCCTACCAATCACTTATCGACTACTCTTTTTTCACATATATATTATTAACCTAATACATTAAAGTATGAGGTGGACTCCACAGATTCACATGTACACTTTAAGGGTTCTTTCTTTGTCTATTTTTTTTGCACTTAACATTTCTCTTCCAAAAATAAGGTTAAATCAATAAAAAAATGTTACGCGTGCTCTTAAACCATGTGCCCAACTGTCGGCCAATCCACCCCCCTCGGGCGTCCGTCAGGAATTCAACAATGACGTCCGCCGTGACCCTAATCCCAAACCTCGACTACCGTGCCAATCCATATCGCCACGTCTGTCCCGAAGGGCGTCCGTTCCATCCACGTCGGACTCTCGCGCAATCAATTCCACCGCGTCACGTTAGACTTCCCCCCAAGTTATATAAACAGAGAAGAACAGACCGCCACACGGCCGCCGTGTGAAAAAAAAAGCAAAGAAAAAAAAAAAGCGCAATTAGTATAAAGTTGGTGGGGATCGCGTTGGAAAAGGCTAGAATGCGCTCACAGTCAGCTGGCACCACCCCCGGTTCCGTCACCGCCGATCGGAGGTTAAGTTGTTTGCGAAGGCACCTCGATCCTATTTCTTCCTCCTCCTCTTCTCCTTCAGCTGGTATCATGGAGTCCTCTCAGACGATCTCCGCTTCTCCCACCTCGGCCTTCGACTCCGTCTTCGCTCACCTCGCTCAAGCTCCTGAGGATCCCATCCTCGGCGTACTCTCTCTCTCTCTCTCTCTCTCTCTCTCTCTCTCTCTCTTTGTGTCGTGGTTGAATCATCAATCGATTTGATTTGACATCGGAGATCCTTTGTACCGAGAAACCACCTCTGTATCTCTGTACCGAGGAATTTCGGACCGTTGGAATGTGTGAGAATTTTTTTTGTTTTGTTTTTAAATCTGTATGCGATCTTACGTCCGAGATTCCTAAGTTCATAGGTATAGAGGATTCTAGGATCAATGTTCTTCGACACATGAGATCCTTTGTACCGAGAAACCTCCGTATCTTTGTGCCGAGGAATTTCGGACCGTTGGATTGTGGGAGAATTTTTTGGTTTTTAAAATTTGTATGCGATCTAACGGTTCGGGATTTCTAAGTTCAGAGGTACGGAGGATTCTCGGTACAGAGGATCAGCGTTCTCGATTTGGTTACTACGTTTGTGCTGTGCTGTGCTGTATCAGTTATGATCGCGTCTTTCGTTGATGATTATTTATCGGTGTTGTTTAAGGTTCTGGATCGCGATTACCAGTTAAATTTTTCAATCTTTTATGTTAATATATATCCTACGCAATCATTCTTAATATGCCTCCAGATTCCGGCGTTACATATCTATAATTACTAATATAATATGTAGGAGTAGGAGTTGAGCTGTGCTTCTAGTTTGAGTGTATCTAGTTGCTTTGCTGTTTTGTGTTCTCCTCAGGTTTGGCCCTGGGATAGAAGTTTTCTTGTGGTTTGTTATAAAATGTTAACTTACCCAAAAAAAAAAAAAAATATATATATATATATATATATATATATATATATATATATATATATGTATTTCTATGTGTGTGTACGTGTATAAATGCCTCGTGTTGAAAGTGGCGGAAAATGCCTTTGAGGCGTTTTTGCAGATCAAAAAAAGAAAGAGTTGTAGAGATTTGACGAAGAAATCAGAATCATGCGAAAGAAAGATTAAATATATGAACACCTGTTTAGATATGAAAGTTCTATCAAAGGTAGAGAATAAACCAATTAATTAAGCGTCAGAGTGATTGTAGTTTTGATTTTCTAGTTCTTACTTGCGCCCCTCTCTGCAAAAAAGAAAAAGAAAAAGGAGGTGATCAAAGCAAATTTCTGGAAGATCAACCACAAACAAATTAACAGTAAAAGCGGAGTGCCGTTCAAAATCAGGAGTTGAAGAATGGCACCCCTCCCTGCAAAAAGAAGTTATCCAAATGAAAAAGTTCTAAGAGATCAACCGTGGGAGGAGTTTCTTGAATGGGCATCAGTCATGGGGATGTTAAAAGTTTTGACGGTTTTGTGAGTTTGCAACCAAACATGATTGGTTAATTGTGGGTAGGTCGGTATCATGTAGTTGTTATACTACTTTGCCCTTGATAGTTAATATGATCTAAGACATTTGGGAAGTCAAATAACAAAAGTTTATGGGGCAGCTTTACAAAAATCTACTCAGCTTCACAATTGAGACACACCAAAAAGGGGCTCTTCCTTTCTGTGGTAGAATAGATTAGATTATGGCAACGTTTTTTTAGTTTTGTGTTTCATGGATCATGATGGTTAGAGATCGACTATCATCCATAAAAGCTTGGGATTGTGAAAATTGGTTCTTTGTCTTAGACCTTTGCTGGTTGAATTCTTGAAATGAAGAGAACTTCACTTGTATTTTGCTTCTGTCCGAATGTAGAGTAGTTTAAGATTCATTAAACTAGAGTTCCTTTTACATTTCTATGCTTTCACAGCGGCTAAACAGACCATAAGGGAAACATGGCTCAGTAGGAAGTGGATGACAGTATACTTGATGCTGGATTTATTTATCAAGTGATTTCTTGCCGTCACTGTGATTATACATGTAATGAAAAGGCTGCTTAAAGAACTAATGTCTGCAAAGATTCCAAATTTGTTTGGTTAGCAATTACTAGGGTTGTGAATTGGTATTTTCGTGTTTTTGTACTTATTTATTGGCTCTTGGCTCCTCATGTATGCTCTTTCTAAATTATTTTGTAAGATGAGGATTCTTTTTTGAGTGTTGCTAGCCGTACCGACCAAAACCCACCGAAAATCCGAAATCGTACCGACGGCCACCGCCGGGCTGTCTCCGGCCACCGGACGGCCGATCCGAGCCGTCCAAAAATTCTATAAAAAAAAACCAAGGGGGTTGTCGCGAGAATCAACGGCATCTGATGTGTGTATGGTGGTTGGATCAAGCACCCAACTTTTTCGTGTATTCGTGTATATACATATATACACGAAAAAATGGGTGATTGATCCAACCACCATACACACATCGGATGCCGTTGATTTCCGCGTGAACCCCCTCTGTTTTTTTTTTTAGAATTTTTGGACGGCTTGGATCGGCCGTCCGGTGGCCGGAGACGGCCCGGCGGTGGCCGTCGGTACGATTTCGGTGGGTTTTGGTCGGTCCTCATAGGTGGGTTTTGGTCGGTCCTCATAGGATTTCTGTTCTTTTTTGGCTGGTCTCTGGACAGCTTTCTAACTTCATGTTTAAATAAACAGGTCACTGTTGCATTTAATAAAGATCCCAGCCCAATAAAGTTGAATTTGGGTGTTGGTGCTTATAGAACAGAGGTGAGTTTTTTGATTGTATCATATATGTTTTGCATGGAGGCTTGAGAAAAAGAGGCAACAACCATTCAAAAAAGAAAAGGAGGCAACACGTCATGTATTGATCTTGTTCCATTTTTAATAGACCCCGTTGCATTGTTTCGAGAAAGGAAAATGCTTTGGATTCAAATGTGTGGTCATAGATCTGAATGCATCTGTGTCCGTTGCCGTCCGATGTGTGTTGGTCCCATATTCATCATGTGAGGCCAAGTGCAGCGAATGGCTCCGGACACACCTGCATGTGATGCTTTTGAGAAATGTGCTCATAGCCAGATGCGCACATGGGCACTTGTTTAAGGGCGGGGATTCTTCCCCACATGAAATGCATGATACTCTTTGCAAATTAACTTGATTTCTAGCTTTTTGTTTATTATTATACAATGACGGAAGCTGTGCGTTGAACTTTTATTTGGGAAGAGCTACGGTTATTTTGAGCTCTAGCTCTGATACCGCAAAGCATATATAGCACCCTGCTTACTATCGTTGTATATCACAATGTAGATTGAGTTGGTTAGCTGGTGACAGCTATGCCAAAATACAGTTTCCCCAGGGTGAACTTATTAAATAATAGGGTTTATTGTTTTTATTATCTAAGAAGTTCCTGCAGGGCTGAATTAGAGGTAGTGTATAAAACACTGAATTTTCTGATGTTATAGTTTTTTTTAATGCCGGTGTTACAGGAAGGAAAACCTCTTGTTCTGAATGTGGTGAGAAAAGCGGAGCAGCTCCTTGTTAATGACAAGTCCCGTGTTAAGGAATATCTTCCTATTGTTGGACTGGCAGATTTCAATAAATTGAGTGCTAAGGTCATATTTGGAGCTGACAGGTACAAGTTCAATGCTCTTGCTTAGTGTCGTTAATCACACTCATCAATCATAATATATCATATACTCGTATCAAGTTTTGGGGCGACAGTACTAAACAGCCTAGTAAATATCTTTGGTGGATTGGTTTCTAACGCAATTGGGAAGGAATTGATGACAAACCATGTGACATCATGTGTTGTTCAGTAATCAGTAGCACTGTGTAATTAGGAATTTGCAATGTTGCAATTTTTTGCTTCATTTTGTAGATTTGTATAAAATAATAGAATAATGAGTATGCCCTCAGCAATTATTGGCTTTTCTGTTCTAGTGCGGTATCATTATCAGTTTTTGGCGTTATCTTCTGTTCAGCTTTCATAACCAGAAGCTTGGCTCTGCCAACACAACTAAGATTTTGTTTTTTATCTAACTCTTTCCCCTATTGAAGCCCTCTGACAGTGTTACTGACTGTCATTCTGTGCTATTCAAAATAGATATGAAATACTTTAGCCTTTTTTTTTATTTTTATTGTGATAGAGTACTTGTTCTGTCCAGTTATCCTTGTTCATCATAGTGGAAGATGCATTGAACATCCCTCCTCCTCATCTTCTTCTTCTTCTTCTTCTGATATTTCTTCTCTTGGTCTTAAGAACTCCCCTAGAGTTTTTCGGAAACTTTTTACTCCCTCCATCCCATAATTTTAGGCTACTATTCCATTTTTAGATGTCCCATAATACATTTTGACAAGTCAAAGGGATAAATTTGACAATTTTATCTTTTTAAGGAATGTAAGGAGTTTATGTTACGTGTGTGCACGCGCACTAGCTAAACATTTTTAATCCAAGATCAGCTCTTAACTTCACGATCTTTTTCCTAACCTAAACGTCAATGTCGTGTTTTAAAATGAAACACTACAGTATGAGTTTGACTTTCTCCATGAGTAACCAAGATCCTTCTCTTTGGTCATGGTAAAGGCACTAGTGTACGCAAATTTTCAAAATGCCAAATATTTCCGTCCCCTTGTAATATTTTGTTATTATTAATGAAATATTACTTTCTTTGTTGTTCAAAAAAATTGCAAAATTTCAAATGAAAATAGCTCAAGTTGAGGCATGCACCAAAGGCAATGGCCACATGAGCTTAAGCCCGTACTGATCTTGCTTCAGAAGATTTTCTGCCAACTCTCTGTGTCAAACATGAAAGCAATTCACTGTCCATTTTGATTAATTTGGTTGTTGAGTTTTTATCTCCATTTCAGGGTATTGCTTTCTTCTTTATGGATCTCTTTGATATCAGAGAGAAAAATGTGCTTGGGCCATAAGGAAACGGGCATAATAATAATAGGCAACCCCTTACTTTCCCCCATATATTGATCAATGAAATATGGACGAGAGTTGAGCCCTTTCCACAGTGGTTAAACTTTGGACCTTCTTCGGAATTTGGGTTCAATGTTTTGGCTGTTGGAAGGGTTCAAAAATATCTCTGTATTTTCTTTTGGTGATTTATCTCATTCCGTTGTGCTTATCAAGAAAGAAAAATATTCTTGTCTGCTTCTCTGGTGCTTGCTGCATAATTTTTAGTATCTTCTGATGATATACTTATTGTGGTTTGTCAAAAATAGCCCTGCTATTCAGGAGAACAGGGTTACAACTGTTCAGTGCTTGTCTGGTACTGGCTCATTGAGAGTTGGAGGTGAATTTTTGGCAAGAAATTATCACCAGGTGAATGCTTCGTCTCATTTTTCCTCTTCTTTTATTTACTCGTGTATTTTTTTTGTATGGAGGCTTACTATTTGAAACTACTGGAACTCGGTCTATTTTGCAGCGCGTGATATACATTCCCCAGCCAACATGGGGAAACCATGCAAAATTGTTTCCTCTAGCAGGGTTATCTGTGAAAACCTATCGCTATTATGATCCACCGACACGTGGGCTCAATTTCCAAGGTCAGGAATATTATCCATCTCTATATGGAAATCTATGTAGAACTAGCTTGCATATTGCACATCCATCTTTGACCTTGTTTACTCATTCATTGGTTTGTGACAGAAACAGGATTAGTTTCTAGTCTTTTTTCTAGGTCGCATTCATATTTCCTCTAGCAGGGTTATGTGTGAAAACCTATCACTATTATGATCCACCGACATGTGGGCTTAATTTCCAAGGTCAGGAATATTATCCATCTCTATATGGAAATCTATGTAGAATTAGCTTGCGTATTGCACGTCCATCTTTGACCTTGTTTACTCATTCATTGGTTTGTGACAGAAACAGGATTAGTTTCTAGGTCACATTCATATTCAAGTTCCTCCATGTTCCTCAATTGATAAGTGTTTTTCAGTTAGGGATTTTTTTGAGTATATTATGATTTGGATGATGTACCTGAGCTTAAGTTTTGCCTCTTGGGGTACTTGTGTTGGTACACACCGGTACATTTTGAAATTTTGGTTAGGTTGTGAGTTTTTCTTGGCCATGTAATGATATTTCTTATTTTCATTGGCTAATAGGCTTGTTAGAAGACCTTAGTTCTGCTCCATCTGGAGCAATTGTGCTGCTTCATGCATGTGCTCATAACCCAACTGGTGTTGATCCAACCCTTGAGCAGTGGGAGCAGATCAGACAGTTGATGAGATCAAAAGCGTTGTTACCTTTCTTTGATAGTGCTTACCAGGTCAGTTTTTGAAGAGTGGTACCGGTTGAATAATATAGTGGGCCTAAAAGATGCATCAATGAGGATCATGATCATCTTCTGTTCTGTATTGTTTAGACTGCAAAACTTTGTTTGATGATGTCTGGTATTCTAGGGTTTTGCAAGTGGAAGTTTGGATGCAGATGCACAATCTGTCCGCATGTTTGTTGCTGATGGCGGTGAGTGCCTAGTAGCTCAGAGCTATGCAAAGAACATGGGGCTGTATGGGGAACGTGTTGGTGCCCTTAGCATTGTAAGACATACTTTCTGGCATCAAATAAGCTCTATGATTTTACAATTCATGCTGCCTTATAGAACATATAAAAGAGTGTGTGCAATTAATTAAGAAAACTTGAGAGCCTTCCCACCCCCTGTTCCAATTGGCGAAGTTACTTAGTCCAGTTTTGTTTCTCCAATGGACAAGCATCACCTCAAAACACACTCTCAGAGAATAAAAAGTGCTAAAATGAAATCACACTTTCATAGTTAATTATCTTTCATGTGGATAGCGCGGCTAAAATTATGAACTAGTGAGTCTGGGTAGTGTTGATGTCTCTTCCAAAGATACCTTACTAATATGCCCAAGAAACCAAGGCGTGCTTAAAATATCAGGCAATTGGTAATTTGTTTTTATTAGATGTTTCTTGAGCTGTCAAATCAATAGTTTGTCCAAGGTTTTGAGGCATGGCTCCAGATGATAAAAGGGGCACTATAGGATACATGTATGTTAATATGGTTTTTACATGACTAAAATTAGACTATTGTGTTGGAATGCAAAATGCAGTACTATTATGTAAGAAAATAAATATGGATGCATAAGTACATTTATCGAAAGCTGCGTACATGGCACATACAAGACCCCAATTTATGCAACGAAATATTCCATTGATGATCTCTATATATATGTATGTATATGTATATATATATATATATATATATATATAGAGAGAGAGAGAGAGAGAGAGAGAGAGAGAGAGAGAGAGAGAGAGAATCAATGGAATATTTCGCTGCATAAATTGGGGTCTTTTATGTGCCATGTACGCAGCTTTCGATAAATGTACTTATGCATCCATATTTATTTTCTTACATAATAGTACTGCATTTTGCATTCCAACACAATAGTCTAATTGTAAAAACCATATTAACATACATGTATAACTCTTGCTAATTATGTTCTTGAAATGATATAAACTAAGGAAAGAAACCTAAGACAATGCATATGGCTAGTTAAGTACAACTAAGGTAAGCAAACCGTAGAGACCGTGGACACATTAAAATGCTAAAGACAGATTAAAAATGACTACATTAGGACTCCCCCCACTAAAATATGTGTCCTCAAGTTAGGGACTAGTTAATCGACTCAACACAGCTCTTATAACACATCCAATCTTGAATATATGAGCTTGTTTCTTTGCACATCTACCACATCCATGCTTGTGTATGAGTAAGCAGTCCACTTGGCATGTCTTGTGCTGGGCAAAACTAAGTCAAAGTATTTTCAAACACATGCTCCCATAATGTAACTTGACCAATCTCTGTCTGAAGATCCAAAAACAAGCAACCTACCATACCCAAGACTTTCTCGAGTGACGACCATTCCCAAGGGATCTTCAAGTTGTCTTGTGAAACCTGGTTTGGTCACCAATTCTCCACAAACTTGTATATCATGCATCGGGGGCCAACACAAAAGGCAGAACTTGAAAGCAGTCCTCACTTTTTGGCTCTACAAGGTGTTCAAGGATTGGTGGATCTTCCAAAACCTCATACTTCGGAAATAAAACCCAAACCACCATCACTTCCATGGCCTTCTTGTACAACTTTCTCAATATCTTCAAGCCTTTCTTCTTCCTTATCGTCTTCAAGATACTCATCATAGACAGGAAGATCTTCAAAGCAATCCCAAAATCTTTCTTTGTAGTCAACTTGTGAGGAAACACAACACCGTGGATTCTTGGACTTCTTGTTTATTTTCTGACCTTTAATTTCGGCAACATTTCATTGTTGTAGGTTTGCAAGAGTGCTGATGTTGCTATCAGAGTTGAGAGCCAGTTGAAACTTGTCGTCAGGCCCATGTATTCAAACCCACCCATTCATGGTGCTTCTATTGTGGCTACCATTCTCAAGGACAGGTAATCTATTATTCTAAAGCTGTATATCCTTTTCTTTATTAAGAAGGAAGACATCCCTCTATGTAGAGATACGGTTTCTCTGATGTCAACAATGGCAGAAAATACAACTGATGGGATAGTTTCTAGTCTATTGAAAACTGAATGAAGGCTCATATGGAAGGTTTGATAATCAGCTGTTTGCTTTACCTGCAGGAATATGTTCGACGAATGGACTGTTGAGTTGAAGGCAATGGCTGACCGTATAATCAGCATGCGCCAGCAGCTGTTTGAAGCTTTACGTGCTAGAGGTAGTAATTCAATTGAAGTTCACTTCTGTAAATTTTTAGCTGCCGGGGACCCTAGGGCATTATAGTTAAGAGTGTTGGACCGGTCATATTAAAACTCCGGCTTTGGCGGGAAAAGGGGTCTCATATAGAGATTCAGCAAACAAAAATTAAAAATTTAGAGAGGGAGAAGAGCACCCCAGTTAGAAAGTAAGCGTTTGACTTGGCTTGTGCACCCAACCAAATAATTTGTTATCTGGGAATCAAGTCGCTTGTTGTAGTTTGTGTGGCATCAAGTAACTCCATCTTCTAGATAGATAGTTACTACATAAGCACAGAGACGTGACAAGACACGCTCTAGAGTGAAACTTGCTTTTTCCCATTTTGCTGCTAAGCGCATGAGCATGAAATTCAAAGACAGGGATAAGAGGAAGAACAATAACTGGCCACAGAAATTTTTAAAAGACGATGACATGTAGTTCATGCACAGAATTTTTAATTGTAGAGAGATATTGGTTATGTCATTCAGATATTATATGCCCGGTGGATGAATATCAATTAGAACATAGTAAAACAATATATATAATGAAACATCAAACACTCAATTGAAGTCTAAAGGAGGAGAGCTTGAATGACTTTGCACTGTTTTTCTTTTGTCAATTGATTTATTAACTTGTATTGTGGGAGCGTATCAGAGTATAGGAGTTTCTTCACATTTTAGACGTGTTTCTGATATGCATCTAAGAGTGTCCTATGAGTGTACCTCTGTACCGACACAACACACCAGTTCCTGGTTGTTGGTCATCACTCTTTGACATGAATAGATATTTGCATTTGGTTCTATGCAAAGGCGCCAGAATCTTGAAATATTTTAGTATTCAAGTCTCCTTTGTTTCTTGGCAGGCACACCTGGCGACTGGAGTCACATCATCAAGCAGATTGGAATGTTCACGTTCACAGGACTGAACTCAGAGCAAGTTGCATTCATGACCAGAGAGTACCATATTTACATGACATCTGATGGGTAACTAGATTTATTCTTCCGTATTCTAGTTGAATAAGATGCACCAAACATAGTTGTGTCAAAGTCTTCAACTTTTTAGAAGTCCTACTAAGCACATTCAGACCTCATCTTTTGGACTGGTGCCTAGCACGTAGTAAATCTGTTTCATCTCGTGTTTTCAACAATTGCTTAACATCTGAATGCAGTCTCATATCGAAGTGCATCTTTGGATGTTCTCTGTAACAAACTAACTCATTTTCGGATTCTGCAGGAGGATCAGCATGGCCGGGCTCAGCTCTAAGAGGGTCCCACACCTTGCTGATGCCATGCATGCAGCCGTCACAGGTGCTGCCTAAATATTTCATAATAGTAAGCCTCTTCCAGCCTTATTAATGCTGGTGTCAGGAAAATTTCTATTAGTTTTGTAGTAATAATCCCCATTGCAATTAATTGGGGCAGAATTGAAATGTATGATTCGGGTACTGAAGTTTCGGATTTACATTGGAGGAGTTTTGAACGTTTCATCAATGGCATTTTTGTTGAATATTTGTTTGCTTTTAATTTTGTCCCCGTCATTTGTGTAACTGCAGTAAAATGCATTGACATTTGGTGTATGTTTATGGGTCATTTGGACATAAGTAAAAATCGTCGTATTGGGCCTTCAAAATGTCATCGAGTGTTACGATACCCAAGGGACGATATTTGGAACTTTTTTTTTGGACATGAGTAAAAATCTGAAGGCCTGAGATTTCTTATTCTTTATTTTTTTTTATTTTTTTTGGTGAACCTAATTCTGTAATTTCACTAGCTCTGGTGTGGAACTTTATTTTATCGACCACAGTCGTCAGTGAGATTACCTTGTTAATTTCTTGCCTCAAACTTGGTTTAATAAGCACACATGTTCTCACTCTAGGAGTAATAATTATTGGATCTTTCCTTCAAAAAGTGTTCGGCTTGATAAACAGGCTCAGAATATTTTTTGACTTGTGTTAAATTTTTATCTTAATACTTGCCTCAAGTCAGCGCGGAGGGGTTGCGATTCATGGGACAGGGCTCAGGTTCAATGTCTTTTAGATTTTGTTCCATCTAGTATTGAGCTTTTTTGGGTCTGTTCTGGGCTAAGAAAAATAACTGGAATTGCTCGCCTATTGTTTACTTTGTAATACCGTTTACTTTGTAGAACTCGACATGGAGATCAATGGTGCCAAAAATAGTTTTGGGCGACACAGTTAACCATGTGATCAAAATGGCATTTGTGCGAGAAAAGTTGGGTAGCCAAATTTGGTTTGAAGCTCAACTGTCCATTTTTTCTTTCAGATTGCAAAAGACGAGTAATTATTCAATAGTTCAGGAGTGTCACCATGTGGTACTTTGGACCACTTTACAACTACACGTTCCTTCCTGTACAGTTCATTCGCTTAGTGGTAGACCCCCACAAGAATTTGGAGTTATAAAGTGGTCCGCAATACTACGTGGCGGGACTCCCGGACTATTGTATAATTTCACGCAAAGACCTACCATCAAACCGATTTCTGGTAATCTTATTGGCAAGTTCTTCGAAGTTGATGGTTCCAATCATTTAGCTTTGATACAGACGCTTAATGCTCAAAATTAGATGGGACTAGACCTAATTTCAATTTGCGATTGGTGGCGATATCATAAAGCACACAAATCGTACATGGGGTACCATAAAAATTACATGAGACATTACTGGGTTGTTATTTTTTACAATCACGAGCTGAGTTCACATAATTGGGTTTTTTTAGAAAAAATATATAACCGTTAACATTTAAGGTAATGGATTTTCAAGGTTGGTTTGAAAAAAAGAAGTGTGATCACAATTTGTTTGTCTACCATTTAGAAGGGGAGACAGACAGAAAGGGGGAAAGGATTTGCATTTTGTCTCCGTCAAAAACCATTATCCATGATGAGCCCAAGAAAAGTGAAATTTAGAATGAAATCAGAATTCATTAAACCATCTTTTCTCATTTAAATTAATTGAAATCCATATTGTAATTTTCCTGGAGAACAAAGAATGGAATACAGATAAAGGTAAATACAGAGATATGTATACAAGGACTTTGACATATTACAGCAGTAGGCTACTATGGTCAGAAAAATCTGCTACCTGCAACCCTTCAGCAAGTAGGAAGAGGGACTTGAGAAATTTAAGGCAGTTGAAGATTTCCCACTTTCTTTTTCTTTCGTGTTTTCCTTTTCCTTTTCTTTTCCTTTCCGAGGTGTCTCACATTCACTGAAATCTAGGCGGCGTTCGGTCTGCAGAAAATTCCAGAGGAGAAAAGAAAAACTTGAAAAAGGGTATAAAACAATAGATGTATTATGCAGCTCAGTCAAATTTTAACAAGTATCTGATATATTTTTAGCTTTATAGGAAAAACAAGTCCCAGAAATATGCATCAAAACCAGGTTTCTTTTCTGCAGCTTTATTGACCGAATTCTCTTTATTTATCAAAGAACATGCTACTTTATTTTGGACTTAACAAGCTTCTTGAGTGAATTAATAAAAGTGCATCTCCAGTCAATGCATAGACTTCATTTTCAAACTAGATTTCAGTTTTAGGAGAGGAGAATCACTCCTTTTTGCATCAGGAACTAGTTTTTCAGTAACCTTTGGAGTGAGAAAGAGAGAACTCTTAGGACCTGAAATAGACTTACGAATTGAAACCTTTAAAAGACATGAAGTCTTGGCTTCCTAATTTTCATCACTTACCCCACTTGTAGCAGTTGTCAAATTCTACGAAGAATTGGATAACTCCTTATCCTATATATAGCAATTTTTTTTTGTGAAAGGCTCAAATGACACAAGTGAATTTTTCAGATAGTAGATCGTATGCTGGAAAGAATTCTTGAGAAATGGGAATGCAAAATCATACCAATTGATCCAAATTCTGGTTCTTGGAGCATCTTCCCTTTAGAATTGTTTCAGGGGTTTCGTCTCCCAAAACCTCTTGGGCATCAGCAAATGCAGCTGCAGTATGCTCGCTTAACTGTTTCATTAGCCCGATGGCATCATAACTTCTGTCCCTAGGGCTCAAAAAGTACCCAATATCCTGCAACAAATTAAAGAAGAATATAAAGATACAGGAAAATGAAGAAACTGTCCCCAGGCCTCATATATCTTAGATAATGAATAAAGCAGAAGTAACTATCAGGACTTCAGCTACCTCAATTGTTATATCTGTATCAACCCTTGGGCCTGGCAGAAAAGAGTTCATGAACCAAGGAGACTTCCATGCTGATGGGGATTCAATACTTCTTTTGAAAGGAGTTTCCCCAAATCTGGGAATGAAGCTTTGTTAGAAAGGCATACCAACAAATAACAGTACAAATACGTAGTTTTCAATCTGCAATTGTACTTTTAACAGACTAGAGAGAAACAGGAAAATACCACAAATAATGCAAATTGAGAAGGCAGACAGACTCATATACATGTGAAATGATTTTGGTTTTAGTACTATTGGGTTGTGAAACCTGAGTAATGAACTCAAAGCCCTTGACTTGCCTGATCCAACTAAGGAAGTTACGGTAGCAGTATATATACAGCAGATAACATAAGGGCCGTCATCGTGACTTTCTTCCATTCAACAAAGTAGGGAAATCACGAGAGTCAACTAAGAGGCAATGAGGCATCCTTGGAACCATGTTGATCCAGTTGTGTTTGATCTTTATTCTTGTGCTATTGTGTGTGCATGTGCGCATGCGTGTGGTTGCTGCCTGACAAGTCCGACCCCCACCAAAAGCCTTAGGAAGATAAAAGAGACAGGTGCAGTGCTTTTGGTATTTCCTAAAAACAAAGATTCTAATCAACCCACAACTTGCCCTCATCCAGAGAAAAGAAAAGGTTCATGAAAAAGAATGGCAACTCCAGTGATCACACAATAGATGACGCTCCCGACTAGCATTATACAAATCACGTAACGAGTAAAAACGATCATAAAATAATGAGTAAAGAGAAGATAGCTAACAAGATCTTACATGCTCAAACCTTCAACACCAGCACTTCTAGCAGTAATTTCCTGGGGGTTTGATTCAGGAGCAGATTGTGCAGACACAACTGTAACTAGCCGACTTTTATCCTTCTTCCTGGAGACAATAGGAGGGCTAAGGAAAGATGATGGGTTCCCTGATGAAGATTCTGACAGAGCACATTGGCTTGATGTGGTTTGCAACATTCTAGAATACTGATTTGCAGGAGTTCTACTAGTTACGCCAAGGGCTCTGTCTGGTTTGATTTTTAGGTGATTCGGCGAAACGAATAGCAGATCATTGACATTATGTTCAAGCAGGACTCCAGAAGGTTGTTGCACCTGAGATAAGTAATTAATATAAAGAGCTTCTAATGAAAAGAAAAAAGGAAATGAAAAAACGAACATATTGTAGACTTTTTAGAATATGCAATGATGTTGGGATATCCATCTAGAAAAGGACCAAGATTATAGGACAGATGGAGTATTTGCAGCTACCCATGTATTACTAGAAATCTAGACCACGGGTCATGGTTATTGCTTAGCAACAGTAACTCTTGTACAACTTGTTGTCTGGCAACTTGACCAGAGACGGAAGGAATTTCAAGATACTAAACCGAGTGGAGAAAATGCGGACAAGGAGGTGAGAGTAGAACACAGATAAGCAACATATTCAAAACTAATTATTTATCCGATATATACACGAAAAGTACAATAAAACTCACACTTTGGGTCGCAGCCTCATGGTCACCCTCAGTTTTAGTGTCAAAACTAACAGTTCCTTGCTCTATCTTATCTTCAAAATGATTGCGATCAGACTGTGTCTCTGAATTTGTGTTTTCCACAATGATAGCATCTCTGGTCTCTTCTTTTTCTGCTTTTAGAGCAAAATCGGCATTTTCCTTGTCATAAGTGGACTTTCCGGACTTCCTAACCTGGTTTGACGAAGGAGACAGAAGCGGTACTCTATAATGGCTCCCATTCTCATCAAACATAACATCCAGTCGAGAAAAATCTCTAGCCAAACTGGAAAACGATTCATGATTCATGCCGCTCTCAAGCTTTTTCTCGATTCTCTTTTCTGACATTGGTGACACCAAATCACGGTTTCGTTTCTTTAATATTGATGGTGTGCATGTGAACGTTTTTGCAGCACTTTTCAGCACAGCATCTGGACTATCATCCCGCAACGGCGAGTCCCATAACCTAAATGGAGAAAAACAGTTTCCAGATGACATCATCAGTTGCCTGATACCAAGAGGACTGTACTCTTGCTGCATATCATTGCCAGATTGGATGAGATCACAGCTGAAAAATGGTATTTCTAAGCTTGGAAAACGAGGAGGCTCATAAAATAAAGCTCCGGTATCATTCTGTGCAGTTGACAGAGTTGAATTTTCATTCATAGAACAAGTTTGGATATTATTTGACGGTCCTGGAGCATCTACTGGAACTAGTGTTAAAGTTTCCTTTGCCTGATCTGGTTCACCTTGCAAACCCATATTATCTTCCTCATCATCCAAAGGTGAATTCACTGAGTCGCCTGCATAGATAAAACCATCACTTGGACTCTTTGCAATCTCCTCTTCCCGATTTTCATGTGAGAGGTCATTAAACTGATTGGAATCACTACCAAAGACAAGTCCACCATCATCAGGAGGAAGATGTGAAGGCACAGCAAAAAGTTGAGAGCATGAACTTCCTAACATCTCAGAATACAGGGCATCAGAGATCTGATAGTTTAATGGTTGACAAACCAACGAATTTTCAGATCCATTGAAATTAGTAGTATCTGGGCATATTGTGAGATTTCCAGAGGTAAAGTGTCCAACCACCTCCGCCTCTGGGTATATCACCCTGCAATATCCATCATCAGATATCAAAAATTGCTCTGGTTCATCGGATCCCAAGATCATAGAAGGTGAAGCATTTAAACCCATAGAACTTTGTAGTGGGAGAGGTATCACTTCATGGTTTTCATCGCCCCCCATACAATGCATCAAGAACTCTGATGATTCCTGCCCTAAATCCAATGAAGGTAAGTTTGGTAACTCATTCGAGTTGAGCAGCCAATTTTTACCTGCATAACTTCCCCAACCATGATGGTAATTATGTCCCAATTCTGGAATGGAAAAAGTAGCTTCTTGTAAAGCAATATTATAACTTTCACAATATGATGGCGGATTGGAGCTTGGATCATTTACGTGACTAGATTCTTCTGCCAGTAGGCATTCTTCTCTTGTTTGTGCCGCTGCATGGGACATGTCACTTGTAGATTGAGAACAACCAACAACATTTGAGCTTTGACTACATTCTGATATTTCCTCTGCTTCTGTGTCCTCTTTGGGAACACTGTCATCTCCACTGAACTGTTGTGGCGTTGAAGAAGATGAAGGTATTGATTGGATGAGGTGGCTGACATGAGGCAGGCCTTGGAACTGTGAAAGTAAGCCTGAGGCCAGGTATGAGTCTAGTTTCTTTTTTACGGAACTGTTCCAATGGTTTTTTATTGCATTGTCCGTCCTGATGACATACGGGAAAGATATTTCAAAACAACCGAAATGTTAAAGATTAATGTTAACCTAAGATCGGACGTGCTCACAAATTTGAGAAAAAGAGTAAGATACAAAGCTTTAACACAAGAAAAAAAAAACAGAAAATTGTATATGTGAAGTCAAAAAGAAAGGAGAGAGGTATAATATGACGGAAAGAGCATGTTTCAACTTGGTAAAAATAATCAAAATTCGTTGGGTTTCCTTCTGTATATGGATATACCTCCCAGGCAAGAATTTCGTCAACTCTGCCCACTTGTTCCCATATTGACGATGGGCATAAATCAAAGCCACTTCCTCTTCTTGAGTCCAGGCCTCTTTGTTGATACTGGGATTAAGATGATTGTGCCACCTAGGAAAGGCATGGTTTGATGTTAGGGGGAATGCATCATATAGTTGCCATCAATAACCGAAGAACCAAGACACAAAAGCAAATTAAACCATTAATCAAGCTGCATCCACCAGTTCAAAAGGCAATCGTTTGGAAAAGCATTAAAGTAAACCATTCATCCCCTAAACAGATAAAAACATGGTCAAAAAATGTTCAGCCAAGGAGAGAAAATATGCTCTAGTGAGCTACTCAAATCTCCAAACCAACATAAACACAGCTTTGAAACACCTTAAAACATCAAATCCTTGGGAATGCATGAAACGCAAAAGAACTTCCAATAGCAAAGAAGCAGCAGTCTTCAATGATCAATATAGTAAAACAAAATCAGTTGCCACTAGTGGCAATGTTTTATGTGCAAAGATGCTGAACTAGTGTTTCAAAATAGAGATCAAGTAACAAAGTAATATTAGTTACCTACGAAAGATTTTCCCACCCATATGAGTAGTATTAGCAGCAAAATTTGGTCTGATTGAGCAATTCAAGGTCAAGCCATGTACATGAGGGAGAATGCAGCATACAAGATTGAGAAAGTTCAAAAAAATCCCATAAGTTCCCCTTGTAAAAGTGCCTCAACGTTTCAAACCTATATATGCATGAAATTAGAGGGGGAATCATAGAAAATCCTCAGCATTCTGATGAAAAAATGAAGCTCCCTAACTTTACCTTTCCCGACATTGCTTTCCAATACGTCCAGGTAAATGCTGTGCAATGGTAGACCATTTTTTTGGCCCATACTTTTTCACCAATTCAATCATCACTTCATCCTCCTTGACATATGAGAGTAATTAATACGGACATATTAGTATCTACAGAATCAATAACTTAAATGTTATGGAGGGTGAATTTGACATTAGTAGTATTAGCAGCAAAATTTCAATCAAGGAACAACTAAGATGCCTCACCTCTTTAGTCCAAGGACCTTTGACAAGTTCCGGATTCAATACTTTCTGCCACCTGTGTAAGCACTGCACATCTGTTCGGTCTTTGAAAGATTCCGCTACAGCAAGCACAATTTTAACAAAAAGAAATCATGATTTGTATGGCTAGAATGTAAACCAAATACATGGGAGATGATCAATTGTAGTACCTAACTACTACACTACAAAATGAGAAAATTTTGCTGAAATTAACCTTAAAAGTTACAAGTGTAAGGCATTTAAGACAACTAAAAACAAAAACTATGGAGAATCTGCATGTTTAGTAAGAATAACGCGATAATCTAGCAATAAATGTAACTCCAGTCATAGATAAAGAGGTGCGCTGACAATGGAATTGGGAAAGAATGATATTCACGTAGTTGGCCTAAATATCTGATAGCCCTTATGTTGAGCTGATTTATTCAGAAGTAAGCAACTTCAAGCACTTTCCTTAGTAAAGGAAAAACTATGGCACTGTTGCAAAGTAAAATGCAGCACAAAAAGACCTGGCACAAAGTACATTATAACAAGCAATGTTCAATTTTCATATGTCTTCAAACTTCGAAGTATGAGGAAATAAACGGACTAAATCCACCTAGTGACCCAAAATCCAAGCACCCACACAAAATCTCCACTTTCCATATTAGATTTCCATGAAACTAGGACCTGCATGTTAAACCAACAAAGAGTAAAAAAGGAAGACAAGTTTAGGTAGACACAAAAACCAGTGGTGGTAGGTCTAGTTCGAAGACTACCTGAACCACCCCTAACTAGTAAATGGGCAATGCACCTTGGGCACCTGTAGGAAGACACCTTTCGACGGAAGCAAACTAAAGAAATGGTGGCTTCAGCATAATTCTTAATGGAGCTAGTCATTGTTTTGGCACTTGGCATGCGAGATTATCTCCTAACTCATCAGTAAAACCGTAGTTTGTTAAATTAACAGATATGGCATCAAACCACGGAAAGCATGATTGAAATTGAACCACAATTTAACACACATCCAAGCATCAAGTTTGTCTTGATTTGATGCAATCAATGGTTTCAAGTTTCTAGTTTAGCCAATTATCAGTATGTGTTTGCTGAAATCAGTTAATCCTACCAGTTTATAAAGCCTTCTCCTTACATTACAATTATTGGATTTTCTAGCCAACACTTCTCAGGCAATACAGTACTTGTTGACCCTGATGGAAATGTCTAAATCAAGCATTTAGATTCAACACCATTGTTAAAAAGAGAGCTTGAAGAATAGTATTGTCTATATCAAATGGAAGCTTCCAATGACTTTCCAACTTAAGAGGCATATTAGTCAGATATTTCTGGAGAAAGGAAATGTCTATAGCTGTCTGATTTACTTGATCCACATTTCAGGATTTATGCATGTCTGACAATTGACAAAGCTGATAAAATTACAGGAAGAAATCAATGGACAGAGAACACATGACATCATAAAATGAATTATTTTCGTTTTAAGAGAAAACTAGATATCCTGAAGAAAAAGAAGGAAGGAACAATGTAGCTCAGATAAAAAGAAAACAAGAGGGCAGTCACTCAATGAGTCCAATCTATCTTTATCTGCTTGACATGATAATGCAACTGTAAAATAGTCAATTTAAATATATTACCAATTTTTTTCCAGTTTTTTCCATTAAAGCGTTCAACTGCATTGCGCAAAATCTCATCCTGCAAAGAAAATAAAAACCATCTAATTAGGGAACTGTATATAATGAAAAAGAAGTGGATAAATTCATAAGATGAACAAAATACACCCACTCGAACACAGCAAACAAATCCTTCAAGTAGACCTGGGTCTTGTGGTTTGGCCCAAGTTCGTGAAGCTCGCCCCAGCCCGAGGCTTGGCCTCCAGCCCTTTTTGTTGGAAGAACAAAAAATAAAGGCCTGGAAGAAGCCCGCATAAGCCAGGTAATTCCGCACCCAGGACAAGGGTCTTGCGAATTGGCCATGCCTAGCCCGGCCTGGAATTTGGGGGGAGCCCGCGCATGGCCCAAGCTCGACACAACCCAGTGGAAACCCGCTTGGGGATGGGCCAGTGTAACACATACTGAGAAGGTACAAACTAACTTTGACCCAAATCCATTGAGAAAAAAATAACATTGTCAAAGCAAATTGTGATGAAGAGTTTCATGATAGACAATTTTTTCAATTTTAAATGGAACAACACACACCCACACACTTCAATCAAATTATCCTATGCTATAAAAATGTGCCAAACCAATGGCACTTAGAAAGACGAAAACATAAAAGAGTCACTATATTCATACTTCAATCAAATTATCCTATTTCAAAAATGGCACAAGTTACCAAAAAAGAATTATAAAGGCTTCTCTTACAATACGGTTATGAGTGCTTTGCAAAATAGGCAAGAGATTCCATGCGACGAAATGACATAAATATTCTTGAACTCAAGCTCCTAAATATGGAAAGAATTTGGCTATAGAATAACACCATGTTAACCTGGATCCGTAATACACGCAAGGATGACGTGTCAAAGAGATCAAGCAAAAAAAGATTTACCTCTTCCGTTGTCCATTGTCCCTTTGTAGAACGCCTTGTGGGGCCACTCGTCCTCCTATAAATGGTGCATAGCAAGAAGTAAGTAAAAATTGTAAACATCCTAACAGTCATTCTCCCAAATCAATGCCAAAAAAAGTTTAGGAAGTACAAAAAGAGATAGATCATTAGTGCTAGCAATTGTAATGGTCTTCTTCGGTTTTCAATTCCTTATCTTTTGGGGCATTAGAAACAAAGGGTTCAGCCTTGTTTAAACGGTATATTATGTCGATCTTTAGGGCAAAAAACAAAGAGGAACTATCATAATCTATTTTTAACAGAAGTCTAACAGATGTACAAGTCACCCTAATGAGTTATGAGTTCTCAATGGCCAACTGACATTAGTTCCACTACACAAGCAAGCTGGTAAGAGTTCAAGTGCTAAGCATGAAGCCACAAAAAATTGCCCTAGCTGGATAAAAGTATCACACTGAAGGGTTGCTGGTACAGCATCCCACCAATTTAAAAAACCTACTAACACTACCTTGGCATTCTCAATTACGTGAATATGTGAATGTTGAATAAGCAGGATAAAGATCCTGATGGTACAATGGAAGCCTTAGTTTCAATGACTAAAGGGTATAAAGGAATATGAGACGGGAATAATGTAAACTAAATGTATCTCAAGAATCTTGATAATAAAGTGAAAGATGAAAACTCTGAAAGCCAAAAAACTGTTCTGATGAAAAATACCCATGCAAAGGTCGCATTCTCTGGGAACCATTGCTAACAGCTTCTGAAGCAGTTTTTGTACTATCACTTTCCATCATCGGTTGACAAGGAAGCAAATATGCATACTCCAATTCCTGCTCGACGACAATTTTCTCTTGAATCTCTTCCCCAAATCATTATCAAGTTCCCTTTGTCTTAGCAGGAGTTACCTTCTCATAAAGGTAAAAGAGCACCAAAATCTAAGTCATAAAAGAAATAAGTGCATTAGAAATTATAACATATCCTGATGTACTAATTCACAAAAAGAAAAAAAAATCACAAAGAAAGTCGCGGAGAAAAATTATACGATCTGCACGAGTCTTTCCCAAAATCCTGATTGCAGGGAAAACCATAAAAGTAGAAGGAGAAGAAATCCATAATAAAACAGGATATTTCTTTGCTTTATTTTCATCTTTTCTTAATCAGAATTTCCTTTGGTGTGCAAAACCTTTATGATGAATTCAACACATGAAACTATGAATAGTGGGCAAAAATAACATCAAATACTGTCTCTTCATATGCATAAGCTTATTTTTGTTTTTTGACGTATTGAAGGAAGCATGAGACCTAAATTTATTTCATTGCAGTAAGACAAAAGCATCTGGACAGATAACCTTCCCCAAAACAATATTCACTCAACAAAAAAATAAGATTCACTTTTGCTCATGCCAGCATAATTACCCTTATAATTTCTCGCAAAACATAGCCCAACATCGACTACTATCATGTCGTCACAAGGTTTGTTTTTCCTCTCAATCAGAAATGAATCAGGCTTACATTGCACATTGGAACCTAAATCAGTGAACTAAGCACACAATTCTCCATTCTACAACTACTGAATGTACAGCTTCAATTAAAAAGTGAGCATCAGACATTATTACCTACTACAGAAATCAAACCAAGAAATCTAGCCCCAATCGAACACTGACTTGATCATTTTGATTGACATGGAATTTATAAGCCAAAAAATCTAAATCTACTGTGGGCAAAAAGATCATTTAAAAAATCAAACCATGTTTACCTAATTACCCAAAACATCCAAAGTAACTGTACCAATGATCTAAAAATCGCTAGGCTTTGCGCTAGTCAGGCAGAAAAGGGGTGAGTGTGGACTGGGAGAAGAAATCCAACTAGTTGGCCGCCTAGCGCCTAAGTGGGGACTAGGCGTCAACTAGTCAGCTGCCTAACGTTGGACCACCGACTAGCACCTAGGCGGGGACTAGCCGGCCTATGCGGCCAAATTTAGAGCACAGAACCATACAGAGTAACAGAGCTAACCTTCATTGACAAACTTTCGAAACAAGACCTTTTTCGGAATCTGAGAAACTACCCTATCTTTTTCCAGTAATTGAGAGCGAACCAAATTTTTGCTGCGAATGAGAATTTAAAACAAAAAACAAAACAAAACCCAACCGAACAGGACATTAGATCCAAACCAGTGAAACAAGTCATCAATTATCCTTTCCAAACACAAACCCTACCAAAGGGCAAAAAAGACGGGAAAAAAAAAAAAAAACGAAGAGAGATCAAATAAGAGGAGAACTAATTCAAAGTAAATTTGAAATCCATCAACGTAACTTGAGTACTACTCGATATACCAATGTAGCCCTTGAAATTTGAAATTCCGAGCTAAAAATTTAAATACATCGAAAGCAAATCAATCGATTTGAAGATTAGGAGAGTAAATAAAGCGAAGAGGACTCACCCAAGTAAGCTCGAAACGGCGTGATCCGATGGGAGAGAGAGTCATTCGATGGATTCCAAGCGCATTGCAGATCCGAGCAGAGAAGGGTCTTCGAATTGGAGAGAGAGAGAGAGAGAGAGAGAGAGAGAGAGTAGAGAGAGAGAGTGGAATTACAAACGGTCGGAGTTGAAATTTGAAATACTAAAGGGGCGGACAACGTAGTTCAAACCCTATGGTTAAAAGTCGAGCATGTTCGGGTAGATGGACGCTGGTGATTTGTCCACGTGGATATCTAATTCTCTCTTTTGGAGTAATTTGGTTCTTCTTGAAATTCCAACAGGGCCCAGGGAGTCGGTGGGAAGCAGAGCCAATATTTTCGATAGTCAAATACCTGAAAAAAACAATTACTATTAAAAGTATATAATTTCTCATGTTTTCTAATCAGAAAATAAATACCGTAATTAACAGTTGATGAGTAAAGCGAATTTGATATCCGTAAAAAATGCTTGAAAATTTCCGAATATGTGTTGATATTTAAACCACGTGTTAGAGTATTCTATGATACATGGTGCTCTCTTTCAAAAAAATAAATCTACGAAAATCCATATTGATAGCATTCTTGCCCCCCCAAAAAATGTATAACAACTTCGAAACTTTTACTTACATTCAAATTTTTCTCAGTAAAATCTCCTCGTTTAGGGATAACATAATAGAATTTGAAGATACGCATACTTTGCCTTGCATTGTACGGGACGCAACTTTTTTTTTTGGTAAGTGAACGCAGCTTGTTTGTAGGATATATTTGTACCCACGCCTGTTGAACGGTAATTAGACCTTGTTCCACTAAGTTTTTTGAGGCTTTTTTTTGTTGTCTTTATTCAAATCTTTTTTTGTGTTTGATATTTTTGCGCCTAATTTTTGTAAATTATTGATTTGTCTTAAAGAAAGTAATTTGAATAGTAAAAAAATAATAATTTTACCCAAATTTTTTTTTAAATATCCAAGAAAAATTCCCAAAAGCCGGTTTTTCGGGATTTATATTGCATATTTTCAAAAAATATTTGACTACTCTGTCACAAATTGTCGGTTCTTCTTTTCCATTTTTGGATGTCCCAAAACACTTGTCCCTCTTGAAAAGTAAAAGTAAAAAATTTTAGTCTTCCGAAACTAGCCTTACTTAATTAGCAATTGTCGATTATGGTCAAAAGTTATGAAATAGGGGTAATGTTGGTAATTGATACATCTCAATTCAAATTTGAATGTCTTAACTACTTGTCCTCTTAAAATCATCATTTCAAAAAGGTCAAGCAAATTGGAATGGAGGGTAGTATTTTTTTTACTTTTTCAATTCGTCTTGACTAGAAAAATCAATAATTCATAAAAGTTAGGTGCAAAACTAACGAACGAGAATTTTTTTTGAATAAGAACAAAACAAGAAAAAGCTCAAAAGACTTTAGTACAAAAAGTTCATACATGTTTATTTTATAAATATAATTTATATATTAATAGTATATACTTATCTACCAGAACATGTAGTTATTTTTAGACTTTTTGTCCATATATTACATTTAAAATAAATACTATAAAATATTTTCTAGTAATATTTAGAAATATATTATTATAAATCGTATAGCATATGGATACATATTTTTATATGTTACTAATATACTGTATTTTCACATACTATTGTTCATATGTACGTTTATAATTATATATATAGAATATTTTTTAATTACTTTATTGTAAAGTAGTATTATAACTCATATAACATTTATATACATATTTGTATAGATTATTTATATATTATGTTTGTATATATTATTCATCTATTTGTTTGTATTTATATGTAATTTATGTTTTATATATAAATAGTACTCTGGAGTACAAATTTGTGGATAGTATTCATATAAATTTTTATTTATTTTTCATATACACGTTTATTTATAAGTATACATAGATTGTATATATCATTAAAGAATTAATAGAATATTATATTTTAGTGTTTGAAAGTTGGCTGCCATGTTACAAATTTATAGAGAGAAGATTTTTTTTTTTTTTTTGAACAGCAAAGAAAATTTATTAATCTTTGAAAATAGATTACAAAGATTAAAAGGATCCATAGCACGAGGCATTAAAACAGAGCAAAGAGAACTCCGACAATCATATGTCATGCTGCTAAGAGCCAGAAAGGAAAATAACCACCCATAGATGGCAAGAAGCCAACCCGGCCCAAAAAACCAAAAAAGAGACAAACACACTCAAGACTCAACCACCTGCCCCAAAGATGACTAATGATCAATCATGAGATTACTTAAGACTTCCTCATCATCACCCAAATAATCTTCACCCAAAAATTTCTTAATAGACCGAGCAGCTTTTGCATCATCAAGATATAACCTGTTAAAGATGTAACCTGTTAGTGTCTCTGGAAAAAGCGAATAAAGTCACAGCAACAATCGCAGATCTAAACATAACACATCTGCGAAAGATAGAGAGAAGATAGATTTGAAGGTTGGGTTAAATTAGTTTGGTGTTTGCTACGCTCTACTAGAGAACTTAAAATTTGCTCCTTCCCAAAGATAATTCTTGTCCAAATTTGCTTATTCCCAAAGATAATTTTTGAGTTTCAATGGATGCTTCTCTGTAAAATCGGCTTATTCCAATTGGGAGATAAGAACCTTTCAATGTAACATCAGCCGCAACTCCATTTGGAAAAATCTCGGTCCAGCAAGAATCGAAGCTTTTGTTTGGCTGGCTACTCAAGAAAAAATTGCTACCAGATCTGTAATAGTTATGAGAAATATCATTCCTCCAAATCTTGGCAACTGCCCTATATGCTCTGCCTCTTCAGAGACACCTTCTCACTTGCTCCTCCTTTGCAACTTCGCTTGGAATATCTAGTGCGATATCTTTTCTTGGTGGAATATTTCTTGGATTTGTCCTTCATCTATCACTGGTCTGATCGATTTTTAGTTCTCCAATTCTTTTCATAACTTGGAGGAAATTTATTGGAACACCACATGTAACGCCCATAATTTTGGAAACGTTAAATAACATTTTCATTAAAAACTTAAATAAAGTCTGGCTCATTATTACAGCATAACTCCCGTGAGAGTACTTTTATTATACTAAGGAAGGGAAAACTAAGGTCCCTAACTACAGCTCCGCCTGCTCCTCCATTCTTGCCAGCTCTTCGGCTCCGAAGGCCTCCAAAGTGTATAGCTCACCCTGATCATCTACAAAGTCTAACACATTATACCAGCGTTGCCCCCAGTATAATATGTCAAGGTCACCAAAGGTAACACAATGAGTTACAGGAGCTCAATAGAATAATCCATACCCACTAACCCTTAACTTACAAACTTTAGATCATAATATTAACGATTTCCACATAGTACATGCATATATAACAAAACAGTTAACAATAACACATTCACATTTACTATTCAACTAACGTTGGTGTCCATGATTTTCTGAATTTCTCCTATGTGACTTATTATAGACAGTGTCTCCATTTTTCATTTAACAAAAAAACATTTCCAAAATCATTTTTAACACATCCAACCTCGGTTCCGCTGTTCCGGTCTCCCGAGTATCTTCACAATAATTCCGTCGTCCCGGGTTCCCATTGGCACACAAAACTTTGCATTGGCTCCTCTCTGCGGATAACCAAGCTACACACCCAACCTCAGTTCCGCCGTTCCGGTCTCCCAAGTATCCTCACAATGGTTCCGCAGTCCCTGGTTCCCATTGGCACACACACACACACATACCACACAATGGGCAAGCCCGGCCACATTGCGGTTTCAAAATCACACCTTGTCTTTAACACATCCTAGGTGTCATGTTTCTACTTTCTTGATTTCTGTGTCTTGTTTTCATGCAAAGACTCCACGGTATGACTTTTCATTTAAGAAATCATAAATCATTCATTGTAATCTTGAAACTAAACTAGCAAGATCATCCAACTCTATATTCCTTATCATGCTCATATTATCATGTAGTCATGCTCAAACATTTAGCACACAATATAAAGCATAGTGTCACATGGACGAACACCTTTGGAGTGGATACCATTTATGATGTATCACACATCAAACAAGTAATCCAAGTAATCACATATACGTGCTCATAACCATCCTTAAGATCAAAATATGAATACTTTTATTCAAGTTCATACTTTCAAAATCCGTTCTTCTTCTTCTTATGGAAGTTCAAAACAACATATGTTTTTTCGGAAAATAAAGTCGATATATTCAACATAGTCATATATTTCTTTTCAAGCCCTTAGGAAAACACTTTTCAAGTTATCATACATTTCCACATGCAAACAATATGCATATTTCAATATTTAGAGATAGTAAGTACATAAGAATCTACTTTCATTTCAAACATACGATATACTTATACTTTGGGATAGTGGACAAGGGACTCTACCGTTCTTCTTGGCGGTAGGGCGGCTACGGAAAAGTAAGTCGACTATCGAACGGAGTGACTTCCTACGGTAAGCTTCTGGTAGTTTCGAAAGATAAATGTTTCTCTCGAAACTAGTTCTTGGCTAAACTACTAAACTTTTTAGATCGAAAGGGTGGTCTAGTGGTGGTTTAGTGGCGACCTAGGATGAGTTTCTTGAAGAACTCAAGAACAAAGGAAGAATAAGTAAGAACACAAGAATTTCTAGAGAGAAAAGTTAAAGGATGGAAGGTATGGGTTGAATGGCATAAGGGGGAATGCTATTTATAGCAAAAACTTGGCTCCCTCTCCTCTCTCATGGCCGGCTCCCCCTTCTCTCTCTTTCTCTTATTTTTTTGTTCCATTGTGTTGTCAAATCTCACCTTTAAACATGCCAAAACCTTGTCAATCCATCCTAGGCATAAGGCTAAGTAATCATGAAGATTTTCCAAGGCTTAAAGGCAAATCCTAGGTAATTATAACCTAGGTTGGTAAGTCTTGCAAGTAAGAAGGAAATGATAGCTAGGCTAAGGAGTAGTCTTCTCATGTTTAGTCAATCCTAGGTCTAGTTTGTAAGTAGAAACTAGGATGATTAAGGGCTAGACTGTGTGCTTGAAGTAGTCTAGGAATGGGTTGTCAAGTAATCCTAGGCTTGAGTGTGAAGTTGGTAAAAGAGGTAGCTTGCTAGAGTGGACAAACACATGCGCGCGGGCGCACACATACACACACACACACACACACACACACACACACACACACACTCTCTCTCTCTCTCTCTCTCTCTCTCTCTCTCTCTCTCTCTCTCTCGGCCTCTCTCTTCTCTCCCTCCCTCTCGGCCTCTCTCTCTCTCTCTCTCTCTCTCTCTCTCTCTCTCTTGTATGATGTATGTATGTATACATATATATAGCTATATATATACACAAATATACTTAAGTACTAACTAGTCTAGCTTACTAAGTCTAGGGAAAAGTAATGAGTATGGTAAGGCTTTCAAGTGCTAGACAATACCCAATGGTCAATACTTCCCCTAGAAAGTATATACACAACTATACACACACACACACACACACTTAGCTAGGCATACTTAGGTACTAATTGGTCCTATTAGGCCTAGGAGGAAAGGGTAATGATTAAAGGTGGCTTTCAATGACAAGAACATTGTCCATTGGGTAATATTTTCCTAAAAAGTGCATATATGTATGTATAGGCTTGACTTTAGTAGGCTATGATGTGTGTGTGTGTGTGTGTGTGTGTATATGTATCTAGGAAAAGATCTAGGAAAGTAACTTTGGTGGGTAACTAAGTTTAAGGCTATAATCCTTAAGGTTGCATGCATGACAAGTATAATGATTACTACTTTTGGTAGTATCATGATGACTATCTTTGGTCCAATGGTCCTTAAATGCTAGGGAAAGAAAACTAAGTTGATTGGTAACTAGGTTTCTCTAACCAATTGGTTGTAAACAAATTTTACTTTCTAAGTAGGATTTCTAGCCAAGATTATAATTTAAAGATTTCATTTAACTCACTTGGAAAATATATAAGTGTTTCTACAAGTATACTTGTCTTTGAAAAAGGACAAGATTGCCTGGTGCGAAAAGATATAATTTTAAAAGTTTCAAATATAATTATGACGGATTATCAAAACTAAAAGGAAAACTATAATGAATTTCAAGACTATGAAATTTTCAAATATAAAAACGAGATTTTTATTTACCAAAAATCGGAGTTATTACACCACACTTTATGCCGGTCTTTGGTCTATTTGGAAAGCAAGAAACGACCTTGTCTTCAACAATTCAATTCCTACTGTTAAGGAAATAGTTGACCTTGTCAAACTAAGAGTGGCTTTTTGGATTAAAGGGAGATGCAATCTTACAATCTATTCTATTGAAGACTTCATAAGCCATTTGGATGGCATTAGAAAGCATAAAATCTGAGTCCTTTTATAATTCCCTTTTTTGTTTTTTTTCCCAACTCTTGGTTGGTCTTTGCTTGTTCTCTTTTTGGATTGTTGGCTAACATATGATTGGATTGGTTTTTCCTTTCAATGATGTTTGCCCTATCCTTCTCGATGTACCCATTATCGAGCTTCTAATATATCTTCTTTGCCTATCAAAATAATAATAATTTGTCTTCATTGCACCCCGAGTACTAAACCAATAAAGAAATCTCAAAAACAAATCTTAAGATCATCTCCACTAGAGGTAACAAACACCAAACTAATTTAGGGTTAGACTTAGGTCCTTTGGAGACCCCTTATGAGCCAATATGAGGGGTTCTTGGTAGAACCTGGGCTCTTTGTTAGATCTTCATTAGTTTTTTTCGTTGCCCCTCATTAGTGGGCTCTGGCCATTGGAAAATCTTTGTTTCGGTCATTTGGTAGAACTTTCATCCTTTCGCGATCTCATCAAGATTTTGTTGTCTCTTGGTTGAAATCCAAGTTTCATGAGACACGATGAGAGAGAGTTTTGATGGAGAGATTCTAATGGGATTTTGGTAAGAGAACTTGAGTTTTGGGGTTTTGCGAGTTTGTTTTTTGTGAGAGTTTGCTATTGTCACCTTTGTAACTCTTTGGAGCATTGTTCTTTTCATTTAAGAGGAATCGTCTCTCACTTGTGTCTTGAGGGGCAGGAGGAGGGGGTGGGGTGTGTGTGTGTGTGTGTGTGTGTGAGAGAGAGAGAGAGAGAGAGAGAGAGAGAGAGGAGGAATTTTGTTCATCCTCCTTAAAAGAGGGTGAATATTACCTTCACTCTTATTGGTTAAAATAGTGTATGTCACACTAATGCAATATACTTTTTGGTAAGTATGACATTACTTTATGGTGGGATTCACACACTTTCGTCTTTCAATTATTAGGAAGGAATGTAATACTCACCATCTTAAGTGGAGGGTAAACAAAACTCAACTTGGAGGAGGGGGGAAGGGGTTGTTTCCTGAAAATTTAATTCATAAATAGGGAGTGAATTTCATGTTGAAACTAATATTCTCACTTCTCACAGTCCTAACATACATCACTCAACTGATCGAGGTGTTAATTAAGCAAGACATAACTCAAAGTGACAAAGGATGGAAACTTTGGTTCATTAACATTCTCAAGATTAAGAAGAAATTGCAATTAGCACCATAAAACTCACACTTAAGTTAACAAATTGCTAAATTAGTGTGATTCTTTGTTATGGTCTTTTAATACCAAATAATTAACTTGAAGTATCCCACCTTCAATCATTAAGTTAATCATTTTACCCAAATCCATTATAGGAGTAGTTTTTATTCTTTCCCTCCATTTATTTTATTTGGGTTTACAATGACATTTTTAAATATTAAACAAGTGAAAAGGGGTATTGAGAAAAATGATTTGGATGTAGGTTTTAAACAAGTGAAAAGGGGTATTGAGAAAAATGATTTGGATGTAGGTTTCCCCTCACTTGGGTAAGAAAAATGGAAAAAAAAATTGTCAAACACAAAGAAGGTAGGCAAAAAGCTATGCCATTGGAGATGAATTTTGGTGCTTTTATTTATGGTCTGTTTGGAACTTGTAAAAAGAAAAGGAAAAAAAAAGTGTGAGGAAAATGTTCTGTGCTTAAAACTTTGTTTTCCTATTTTCTTTTCAAACCAAACAAGAGGAGGTAAATGTTCTTAATTTTCCTTTCTTTTTCACATCTTCCAAAAAAATTTGAGTTTGATAAGAAAAATGATAAAAACTGAAGATGCACACCAGATTATCTATTTTACTGTATAAAGGGAGAGCACCAGTTCGTTGTGTATCATTTTTTAAGCCCCGTTAGAAAAAAATATTTCCAAAATTGCCTCTCTAAAAATGAAGTACTTTTAACTTGCCATTAAATAATTGTAATTAGCAAAATAATAATCAATTTAAAATCACATAGCATAGGTATGGAACCATCCCTCTATTATCTCCACTCACCCTAAAAAGAACCCGGCTTTTCTGTAATCAACTATAGAGAAGAATGTGCGGTTCAATCTGAACCGTTCATATTAACAATCAATGGTTCAAATATGTTGAATCTATTATCGGTAAAAATCTTTTATTAACGATAATAAATTAAAAACAAATCTGAACTAATAAAAATACTTCGATTGAGATCATTTAGACCTCACCTCTGCAGTCGAAAGCCAAAATTCTCCTATAAATGTGCACACCCATACACACAGTATTTAATTTAGTATTTGTTCTCGAGGCACAAAATTAAATTCCAAAAGGTCGTGGGACTAGCCGAAGAAGGTTAAAATGACAGGGGGGACGGGGAGGCGAGGCGGCAAACCCTTCTCTCTTTCTATTTATCTTTCCGACTTTCACAGCTCCGATAGTGAATCCGCTCGTCTGCCTGTTCAAAGTAATGGCGAAATCCCACCACCATGTCAAGCTACTTCATTGCCTCCTTTGGTAAACTCTAACCATTTCTTGTTCGGTAGTATTTTCAATTGTTTGTTTTCGAGAAACCTAGTTATCTTTAGCTCCTATTTGGCCCCTGTATTGATTTCCCAGTTATGATTCATAAGAATGGAACTTCGCATATTTGCCCCGGAAGGAAAGAGGGGAAAAAGAAACCTGAATCTTGCGATTTCGACCAAGATGTTGCTAGGAGAGCGCTAGCTTGTATGATTATAATGCACGAATACCCTTCTTACATAGTTGAGCAGATTGGGTTTAGGAGATTTGTACAAGCCCTTCAACCTTTGTTTACTATGGTTTGTCGCAAGACCATCAAAAGCGACATTTTGGAAATATATGATGTTGAGAGGGCGAAGACCATGGAAGCTATTGAGAGAAATCGGGGCAGAGTTGCCGTGACGACCGGTATGTGGACTTTTGGAAATCAGAAAGGCGGGTGGATGGTTGTCACAGCGCACTTTATTGATGATTCTTGGATATTGCAAAGCCGCATCCTCAGGTAACTTTTAAAGGTTATTATGTTTGTCGTTTGTGTTACTGAATTATTATTGGAAAGAAATTGCTTGTTAGTTGTTACTACATTTGCTAATTGTCATATTTCTTCTATATAGGTTAGTTTACATGCCAAGTCCACACATGGCACAGGGGTTGTGTGATGCTTTGATGGATACCTTTTTAGATTGGAATATCGATAGAAAGCTTTCTACTATCACCGTCGAAAATTGTTTTACTAATGATTCAATGATTCCCCTTCTCTTGGAAAAAGTTGATCCCAATACTATGTCCTGGAGTGGAAGTTTGTTCCATGTGCGTTGTGCTGTACATATTTTGAACTTGATTGTGGAAGATGGGTTGGTGGTAATTAAGGAAGCCATTGAGAAAATTAGAGATAGTGCTATGTTTTGGACTGCAACACCAAAGAGGGAGGAAATATTTGAAGAAACTATCTGCCAATTGAACATTACCTTTTCAAAAAAGTTGTCTCTTGACTGTGCCACAAGGTGGAAATCTACCTTTTTTATGCTTCAAACCGCCATAGAATACAAGGATGCTTTCTCTCATTTGAAACAACGTGACACCCAATACAAAACTATACCAACAGAAAATGATTGGAAATTAGCTACCGAGATATGTGGGATATTGAAGGTCTTTTACAACGTCACGGAGTTCTTTAGTGGGACTAAGTATCCAACTGCCAATGAGTTTTTTGCAGAGATTTGTGAGATTAAAATTGCATTGTCTAGATGGGTCTTGAGTGAAAATGTTGTGGTGCAGAATATGGCGTCGAAAATGGAAGAGAGATATGACAAGTATTGGACAAGTGTTCATGGGATTTTGGGTGTCGCAACGGTTTGGGATCCACATTACAAGATGACTCTGATAGAGTTCTATTTCCCAAGAATTTTCGTGATTGATTCAAATAAGAAGATTGAGGCAATCCGAAAACTTTGTTATGACTTGCTTACGGAGTACCAAGGCAAATTGAGCAAAGGTGGTGGTGAATCTTCAAGCAAGGTGGTCTCTAGTTTTGGAGTTGGAGGTGCTCTTTCTGATTATTACAAATGGGTGTCCAATAGAAAGAGAACTAAAACTTCACCCGTGAAATCTGAATTAGATCAATATTTGGAAGTGGAAGTGGAAATGTTACCAAAAAGTCCAGATTTTGATATATTGGCGTGGTGGAATTCTATTGGTTCGAGGTACCCCACTTTGCAAGCCATAGCCAAGGATGTATTGGCCATACCGGTATCTACTGTTGCATCGGAGGCTGCCTTTAGTACTAGCGGTAGAATAGTGAATCAAAATCGCAATAGGCTTCATCCAAAGACTTTGGAAGTATTGATGTGTGGACAAAGTTGGTTGACCGCTCTGGAACGTGAAGGTAAGGTAATTATAAGAATTCGTTGAATTTATTTTGTCTTTGACTGTTATATGAGCTACATTTTTTTCTTTCTCATTTTAAGGTGAGCCCACAATGCCAACGCAACTTTTTGGAACAATCAATTATGATGTGGATGATGATTGCGCGTCCTCGGCAAGAAATGTTGATGACCGATAGGGTAAGTGTTCATTTTACATTCTTCATCCCTTTCTTATATTTTCATAGGTATCATTCTAGTTCATATTTTTCATTGCAGATTGTGAGAAGACATGGAAAGGATTTTTTGGGTGCTTGACAAGGATGCTTAACTCATGCTATTATTGCTTCAATAGTTATTTTATTTTCTTGGTGAGAACAGCTTATGCTTCTTGGAAGATAGGGACATGGAACTATTATTTTTGTTATTAAGAGACTAATTGGTGGTAGCCTATGTAGCACAGACACGGATACAGATACGGACACGGAAAATCTAAAAAATGAGGATATGGACACGGCGGGGGATACGCCACATGTATATATATGTATATGTATATATTTTCCCAATTTTAAATTGTAAAATGTAAACAAAACGAAATGGATGAGAGGAATTTGACGTTAGGGTTTCTTCTCTTTAGGACTTGTTTTTATAGGTTGACTTACCCTAAAACCCAAAACATTTAGTAATAACAGTTACCCTAAAAAAATTTAAAAAATAAAAACTTACACCCCTGCTGTGTCCTAGAAGTATCCCCTAAAAGAATTAACTTAAATAATTGGACACGCCACATGGCATGTCGGACACGTATCTAGCCATGTTCCCATGTTAGACATGGGGCTACTACATAGGTTGTAGTTCTCTACCTGATGCAAGGGCCAAGGAAATACTGTTTTAATATTCAGATCTTATCGTAGTATATGTTTATGATTTTCTGGCCTTGGTTTTTGTTTTGCAAGGAGAATTGTTTTAGCCAAGTCTTCGTTCAAATGTATTGATAATCAGTTCATATGAATAGAGCTACTCTAGCTTTTGTTCCTCAACTTTGTTTACTGGTGTACATGCTATTGTGGTGGGCCTGGTGTCATGAATTTTTTTAACATTGCTCCTCTTTGGTTTTTCCCCTATGGATATGAGGTTGTAAAGTATTTTCAAGGTTTTGGGGCCGGTTGGGGAACCCGATATCCGTTTGGGGCGGGTTCAGCAAGCCTGAAAAATTCCCCATCAGGGATCAGAGCAGTTTTGGAGATGTATATCCATTTCGGGGATTGGGTCCCAGGGAAGCAAAATCTGGCTCCAATCCGACACGTTGCCATCTCTAGTTATTTCATTTCCTTTTTGAGTTTTTGGCTCGGATTTATCGTTTTTAGCCGGTCTTTTTGAAAATTAGTTCACATGAGGGATCATCTTTAGTTGTGTTAGGTTAGTAGCTTTTTTTTCTGTCGGTACATTGTCCTTTCGATGCTTGGGCAAATCATCTTCACCACTCATGGTAGTTTGATTTGTGAGGGTAGGAGATCTGGGTTTTGTAGGCCTTCATCTTCATTATCTTAGGCCAGTTTGTGAGGTGCATTGATGAAAGTTCTCAGGTGTTGTTTGGCTTAAGAATCTTTTTGGATTATGTTTTGGGAAGTGATTTCCGCACTCCCCTTTTTGCTAACCACGCTCCTCCTTTTTGTTTTTTAGTGTGTGAAGTTATCAAAAACACCTTTCCATTTTTCAATATTTGGCTTTTGTTGTTATCCAAATGAAATGATTTTGTACAAAGTTTAAGGATATTTTGGTAGTAATTTCTAACACTAAAAAAAAAAAAGAGAGCTTGGATAGTAAAAAGAGGGGTGCAAAAATCACTCCCATATGTTTTTGTCATTACTTAAAAATTTCCACCTTTGTTACGTTTGCGATCAGTTTTTTTAGATTATTGGTTCGTCTAAACAAAAGGAATATAAAACGTAAAAAATTATGATCAAAACTTCAAATAAAGTTCAACTAAAGCAAAAAATTATTTAAAATAAACAAATATTTTGGATTATTTGTCTTTTCAATTGATCTATTGCGTTAATTTCTCATCAAGACAAATAATAAATTGACGAAAAACTAATTAATTTTGAATAAAGATGGAAAACTAATCCTATAATACAAGCCAAACCAACCCGTAGTCTCTTTAATTGTTTACAGTACCCTTTTGCTGGCCCGGATGTAATTTTTTTTGGGTGCCGCTATTCGCAGCCTTTTATTTTCTCCCGTAGCCTATTGCATTTCGGTAAATGGTTGTTAAAAATCATAAATAACATTTCGGTAAATTGCTGTTGAAAACAAGATTATATTTCGGTAACTACATGTCGAAAATATGTTCAACTTTCGGTAAACAACTGCCGAACATGCATTTTCGGTAAACATCTGTTGAAAAAAATATTATATTTCGGTAATTGGATGCTGAAAATATATCTCAATTTCGGTAACTAACTGTCGAGTATAATTGAAAATTTTTAACGGGCTATGGGAGTAAATAGAGGGCTGCGAATAGCAGCGCCCTTTTTTTTTTGGCCACAATGATAATAGTTGATATTATAAATCACCAAAAAAAACTACTTACAAGGATGAGACTCGTCCCAAAATGGAGTAATGAAAAAAAAAAACCACGACGGTGGAAAAACAGTCCAAAGACTAGATTTCGTACCCCCATATCAAACAACCTTGACACACCAGCAAATAAGCAACCAGATGTTGTTTAAGTTTACTTGTTTTGTTGCGCTTCTATTTACAACACAACAGAGAGATATATTACTGAGAAGGATGATGCTACGGTGTCCCCGGTCATTTTGGAGACACCGTAATTTTTGGCATAACTTTACCATTAGGAACATAACTAAAATCAATTACGAGCATGACAGAACCCAAACAAAGCATAACCAAGGAATATTCAAAAAATCAGCTAAGGCGTAACTAAACCCAACCAAGACATAACAAATAAGTTATGTCTTGCTATGATTTTGATTATGCCATGCTATGGTTCTGTTATACTTGTAATGGGTTTTCGTTATACTCATAATGATTTTGTTATGCCAAAAGTTACGATGTCCCCAAAATGACCGGGGACACCGAAGTCATTCCCTACTGAGAATACACTGACTTAGTTTTACAATGGGGAGAAGCCCTCCTTTTATAGGCGTAAGGAGGAGCTTACTTACATCATTGTTATATCACATACATCATAACACTTTCACTCGGGAATGACTTCGGTGTCCCCGGTCATTTTGGAGATACCGTAACTTTTGGCATAACAAAACCATTATGAGTATAACCAAAACCCAATATAAACATAACCAAAACCATTATGAGCATAACAGAACCATAGCACGTTAGGTTTGGTTATGCCTTGGTTGATTTTTTGGATATTTCTTAGTTATGCCTTGTTTGGATTTTGTTATGCTTATAATAGGTTTTAGTTATACTCATAATGGATAAATTATGCCAAAAATTTCGGTGTCCCCAAAATAACCGGGGACACCATAGCATCATCCCTTTCACTATGTTCGGTTGATAGTTTAGTTTTAGTTTTAGTTTTGTTTTCAATCATTACCTTATATCTTTTTCTAATCATTATCTTATATCTCTAATTATTAATTTCATTTCTCTCTCTATCTCTCTGCAATCATTACCCCTCTCTCCAATTATTACCCCATTTCTCTCTCCATCCACTACCAAAACTAAAATAAACTAAACTACCAACCAAATAAAGCCTTTTTTTTTCATATTCTATCACATACATCATAACACGCACTACACACCACTTCATACTGTTTCACCACTACAACAAAAATGAAAGGAGCAAAATTAAAGTAGTTACGACATCTATATTTAGGGAAATGCTACGGTGTCCACCCGCCGTTTGGGGACACCGTAACTTTTGGCATAACCGACCATTAAAAGTGTAACAAAAACCAGTGATGTATATAACCAAAACCTTACAAAGACATAACCCCCAAAATCCTCAAAAATCTCCAAAATGACCGGGGACACCGTAGCATCATGCCTATATTTATGGATGACTAATTTTAGGAATCAATCACACCTGTTCACTAGCGAATGACCCGATCAAAAACAGGCACGGGTAATATTGGAACCGCAGAGCCCAATCAAAACCGGGCACGCGTAATAATGGAACTCCAGACCGCAGGCTTTCTGAGGCCCCATCTGGTGGTTTATGGTCAAACCTGTGGGAGTGCTGGATTTGAAATCCCACCGTAACACAAGGTGTCACATGATCTGTCGGTAAAAATAGTTTTTGCGACCGAAAATTCTATGGGTATCGAAAATGTACAACGGCATCCAAGGCCCGTTTTTGGGTATTAGATGAATAATTCGAACCATTCATTAATTTTAAAATAATTTTTCGAGTGGCCTGACAAAAAATCAGTTCAATTGAATATGTGTAAATGATTATCCTGTAACAACTCGGATTTTTGACCCAATTTTTTTTTCTAAATATAATATTATTAGAATTATTTTTCTTAATGCAATTCTTTTTTTTTTTAAATACAATTATGCATACAATATATACATGCATTCTTTTTTTAATTTTTCTACACATACATGCGTACATGCACACTCCTTCTCCTCCCTCACCTCAAACTCTTTCCGTCTCTCCGTCTCCTACTCGGTCTCTACTTCCTCCTTAACCCTAAAATCAAGCCAAATTCGTCCATTCCAAATCCCATGAACCCAACCCTATTAAATTCACTCTTATTCTCTTCCACCAAAATTTTCCTATAAATACCCCACCCCATTGACCCACGAAATTTACACCACAATATTCCCCACGCCCCACCAGTCCAAAAGAGAGAGAAAAACCAGAGAAAACTAAGTTTGAATCCATGGAGTTTTAGAGAGAAAAGTGGGTTTCATAGCCACGACCAACCGAGACCCGAATTGATCATTCCAATCACTTCCCACAACTCCTAGCATCACCAAGCATCGTCCAATTTGGTTCCAAAGTCTCCCGATCAAAAAAATCCGAAGTCTTCTTCCCAAAAATTCAAGATTCGTTTTTAAATCAATTCGATCCGATTAAAGGTATTATAATCCATTCTAACCTCTTCTCTAAGTATATTAAGTGTTTATATGCTTAACCCTATGTCCCGAACGAAAAAAATATAGTTTACCGTGCGTTTTCTGCCGTATTCATCAATTTGATATTATTTTTGAGCCCGACATCTTATTTGTAATTATTTACGAAGAAGATAACCTTTCTGATATTTATTTTACAATCTTCTAATATTAATATTATAAAAAACTACTGCTATGATATTATTTTTCTTACAATATAATATCATCGTAGTATAAAACGTATTAATTATATCAGTTTAATTTATCTTGTAGATTGAGTTGGTTTTAAATGTTTCGAAACAACTTTGCGACCTTCCGAACATCATTTTTGACACCCGAAATATTTTTCCTAGACTTTTCACACCTCAAAAATCATAACTTGTTAAGATCATATTTTTTATTTAATTATCTATTTATTAAATTATTTATTATTTATCTATCAAAGTTACTAACGAAAAATCTTTGCGACCTTCCAAACAACGTTTTAACACCCAAACTAATTTTTCCTAAACTCTTTGCATCTCAAAGATGATATCTTGTTAAATTAATATTTTTTTATTTAAATTACTATTTATTGTTATTTTTATAGTGTTTCTAATTAAAATTACCTTACGACCTTATAAACCTTATTATAAATACCCGAATAATTTTATTTAGACTCTCTATATTCTGAAGATGAAATTTTGTTAACCGTAACATATTTTAATTAGTAAATTATTTATTATCTATTTACTTCACTTTCGACCACTTTATTTAACGTCTTTATTTAAAATAATCCCGCGACTCTCCGAACCCAATTTTTGATACTCAACTGGTTGCATAGGACCTCTCGGACTCTTAATCAGGTCACGTTAAATATTTTTAATATTTTTATCTAATTAATATATTTAATTAATTTTTAATTAATCTAATTACTTATGAATAATTAATGAGAGCCTAGAAAAAAATATTTTTTTAAAATTCTTTTAAAAAGCTCTTACTGTTATCATCATCTTGGCCATACGAGATTAAGGGCAACGGCTCATCCATAAAAAGTTGCGTGATTTCATTATTTATTAATTGTTTAATTATTATTGATTAATTGCATATTGTGCCGATACTTAATTTAAATGCTAGATTGGACCCTAGAGACATGGAGTGGTATTGCGAAATAGAATTCATCTAGACGATGCTAGTTAATGGATAAACTGCAAAGTTTTTATTTTTAGATTGCCTGCAGGCGTGATTTTGAATTGTTATGAAAATAAAACTGGCGGGGTGTCCAATGATAAAAACACCAGTGATAAATTGAGTGATGAAAATAAAACTGGCGGGTGTCCAGTGCGGGTGTCCAGTGATAAAAACACCAGTGATAAATTGTGTGATGAAAATAAAACTGGCGGGTGTCCAGTGATAAATACACCGTGATAAATTGTGTGATGAAAATAAAACTGGCGGGTGTCCAGTGATAAATACACCGTGATAAACTGTGTGATGAAAATGAAACTGGCGGGTGTCCAGTGATAAATTGATAGACTGGCGGGTGTCCAGTGATGAACATGAAACTGGCGGGTGTCCAGTAATAAATTGATAGACTGGCGGGTGTCCAGTGATGATTGTGAAGTGATTTGTGAGGTGGTATATAAAATAGGCAAACCCTAGTTGTGATTCAGGCATGATAAGCTTTCCCCTTGTAATAGTTATTGGGATGCATACTCGGTACATAACTTAGGTGTATCTGCGACAGCAAAGGGAAGTGATCTCATGGGATCGAGCATGGCTAACTGTTGGGAAGGAAAGATCTCGCGGAGGGATCTTAGATCACACAAAGGGATAATGGATAGTAATAAATCAATTTATGTGAGAAATCTCTGTTTTACTTTTTCGTACTATATTTATCCTGCTGCTTGCTATCTGTAAAGTAAGAGGGGTAGTTGGGTTGGATTATTCTACTGGGTGATTTATCACTCACGGATACGTTTGTATTCTGGCAAATCGTTTGCTTCGGCGATCAATTTGCTAGAGGGCGCAGGATTCACTGGAGAGGATTCAAAGATGGTGCAGTTCGACACGGAAAGAATATCAAGAACGAATATCGAGTATGCCTCGAATTTGTATCAAGCCTAGAGTCAACTCTGAAATTAATGTATTTTGAATCAGTAAATTTATCTTGTGACTGTAATAGCTAAACTATATTTTGAAAAATTATATATATTTAGCAAATTTTCTTAATATAAAATGGAAAGTCGGGGCGTTACATATCCAATATTCCAAATTTCATTTAAAATTTTAGGATACTAAATTTTGAATGAAACTTGAAAAATTGGAGCAACAACTTACACATAATCAATTGAGTTGATTTTTTGTCAGTCCACTAGAAAATTTATTTTAAAATTAATAAACAGTTCAGATAATGTGATGGTCCCTTTTGAACCAATAACTCTCGCCATATAAAAGCAATACTCTAACCATGCCTTGTTCCCTTCGCAATTTAAAAAGAATTTTTCAAAAAATTCCCCTAGATTCTCCATACTTCCAACATTTCTTTCTCTATCTCTCTCCACTTATTACCCCTACTATTTTTCAAAAAAAATTTCAAACTCCAATCCAAACAAAGCTACTTAAGTAGGTCATTTCTCATCTTAAAAAGAATCAAACCAAACGGGACCCATCATATATAAATAAATATATATTTAAGAAATATTAAAATGTAATAAGTCAGTGAACAAAGTAGATAATAAAAAACGGAGGATCTTCCATACTATTTGAAATTCAGAAGAACTGCATGGAGAATTCAATGAAAGGATCTTGTAGACCCTGAAAACAAGCACGAAAGACACCACGTTGTATGTACATTTTCAATACCCTAACCTTCATGCCCAAATGACTCAATCCCTCTCAGTGGCGTCAGACAAGCAGATCACGGTTCGAGAAGAGAGAATTGATATATTCAAACAAGCGAACTCACAAAATAGTGAAAGGAACAAAAATATAACTTCATTAAACACTTCGACATTCATGAAAGCCGAATAATACCGATGGCATAATTACTGTATCACAGGGAAGCACCAAGCTTAGGTTTAAGGGGGAGGGGGGAAAGGAAGAACAGTGCCTAAGTCACAAAATTTTGGAGAATGTAGTGCAAATCAAGCAGCTCCAACTTTCTGAACTTTACCCGGGCGATTTGCAGAATCATCATCTCTAGATCTGGAGTGCTTCCCATGGAACTGTCTCCTGCCTCGATTGTGTCTTCCACCCCTGCTATGCAAAAATGGAAAACGCCTTCAAGATTTTAAGAAATACTATAAACAAATGAGCAACAATGCTGTGCATTAGATGATGGTCATTGTTAAAGCTATGAGCAATAGTTCATAAGCACTTTTTGCAGAAGAGAGGGAGTAGAAAACTTCACTCTGAAACAGAAAATAGATTTTACCCACCTTCCCCTGTTGCCCACACTTTCACGGTGTCTTTCTTGATTCCCTCGGAGTAGACTCCAGTACTCCCTTTCTGCCTCGCCTGACAGTGTAAATAGTCGAATGAGAGAAGTACGAGGTTTACATTTAGAAATAGTACTTGGGCAAAAGAGAAGCTGATCAGCTAACACAAAAATGCTGTTTGCTTAACGGCTCTTGAGTTCTATAAAACATTTTCCATATCACCTTTTGCTGGAGCAAACACATGCCAAACTACGACGATATAATATATGGAATTTTAACGCACTTATGGAACCGTATACCATGTCCCAATACAGGATGCTAAATTTTTTGCCTTTAAACACTGCATAATAATTTCGTGCAGACAGCAAAGCACATGAAACTTGGTCATCACATCACCCCCTCCCCCTCGGCAAAAATTAAAAATAATATCTTCCATCTCTTCCCTGAAGTGTAATTAAGTTAAGAAGATCAAATTACAAACAGACTGGAAAGCTGTCAAAATTTTAATTAAGTATTACCGAAACACTAAGAAGGAAAAGCATTTTGGTAAAAACATTTTTGTTTGAAGATTACTCTCAAGGAAATTTTTCCTACAAATGAATTCCAAAATGAGGAGTGTTGGACATTTCAAATGGATACGTATACCTTACAACTAGTCATGAAAGAAAGCCAAAATTTATCAAGAAGACCCTCAATGAAATATAGAGTAATATGGTGTTGCCTACCAGTGACAGGATCTAAAGTAGCAACGAAATTTTTCACAACTAGACCACCTTCCTCTGCAAGTGCGGCAGCAGCACGGGCTTTCTGGGCAGCCTCTGATTCTTCAAACCGAATGTATCCTGAATCTTCTCCAAACTTAAAGTCAATGAACTGCACAGGGGAAAAACAAATCACAGCAACCTTAGAGTAGACCCCCACAAAACACGATTACAGTTTTCAAAATCAGACTTAAAAGAGATGGCAAAACCACAATGTTGAACCTTTTTAATTGTGATAATTTTTGAAGGGAGAAAAGATGTACAACAGGCGAGTGTAAAACCAGCAGAAGAATTAGTAAATGGAGTAACCCACAAAACTTAGTTGCTATTCTTGGAAAGCACTCTCAATGACTGAAAAAATGAGTTAAATTTAAACTAAATATGAAGAAAACCCAGGAATATGGTGGCCATCAGCACTGCATACGGCAATCCAACGTCAAACCCTCAGACCACTAGAGAAACAGATAGAGAGAGAAAAAGAAAAAGGAAACAAAAAACCAACAGGAACAAGAAGAGTACCTTTACATTTCCATACTTTTGGAAAACAGCCTTCAGATCTTCACGTAAAACAACATCTTTGTTGTCCCTGTATAAAACTGCAGTTGGTTTTCCTTCCTCTGCCACTTTTTTATCGTTCTTCTCCTTCTCAATGGAACTGTCCGGATTCTCCCCGTCACCAGTTTCCTTTCCTTCACTCTCCAAAATAGTTTTCTCATCAACTTTTTCTTCGCTCACCTTCTCAACATTCTCCCCAGGAACTTCTTCATCGCCATTTACACATCCCGACACCTTCTCTTCAGCCTCTTCAGTGGCATGCAATGTGGAATCCCTCTCTCCATCTGCTTCACAAACATCCATATTTTGCTTGATTGCTTCGTGACCATCCTTTTGCTCTGCAGAACTTCCAGCAGACATGCTCTTCAATGTGAATGCAATAATCAAGCCTTTGGGGTAGCTGTAATGATGGGAAAGTCTAATCAGATCAGCTGATAAGTCAAATGTAAACTCCGATAGTTCTCTCAACACTTACGTATCTTTCGGACTTGAATTGTCTTTACGATTAGCACCTGCTTGGTAAGAAGAATTTTCAACTTCTTCAGCTAGCTTTGCTCTATCTGCGTCAAAATCCTTCCTGAGTTGAAAAATGTATATATCAGAAGCTTATATACAATCAAGAATCACTACTCCCATCATTTGCATCAGATTACCATTACTGAACAATCCTTGTAAAATACTTGTAGTCAGTGCTGACGTTCGGGTGGAATTTCTCTAACAAAAAATAATCAGATAAATTCTCCTCTTGAAAAGTACGATTCAACATTTGCAAGTTAAGTTTTGATTGGAGTCCACAATTCTCACATAAAGAGGAACACGAGGATCTAAAGACGTGAGAGCAATCATTCTAAGGTGTTAATACGACAGTACAGGAGGAAAGATCCTGAAACAATAAATTTGTTGCTAACACTTTCACGCTCATTATTGTTAGGTCAGCGTAAGTCTCAAAATCTTAAGCTGTTCGGGAATGAGTCTGGATAACGTATTATATGTTTTCCAACACCCTCCCTAAGGTGCAATTCCATCTTCCACATGGAGACACAAACATTAATAAATGTAGAGAAGCAAAACGCAAACAAATGACAACGAAGAGACTAGAACCCCTGAAACTGCAGCCAAATTCTCTAGAACATAAAAGACATACAGCTTGCCATATGAGCTTACCATAGATTTGCTCGTGATGCATCACGTGAGAGCATCAAACCACATCGAGCAACTTATCAATGTGATCCACTTCTATTCTCAGCAAATTTTCCCTCCACCCTTCAAGTTTCAAGAAATGATTCAATCAAGGGTCACACCCGCACAATATGACCGTGTCAATTTACATGGCATAGTATTTGGCTTGTTATTAGTAAGAGTTATCAGATCTCCACTTATATTGTTTGTTTTGTTTGGAATGGATGTTGAGAATTTCTGACAATAAATGCTCTATATATCTGACCAAAGGGCTAAACAGGCATTTAAGGCAGCTTGGTCCTGCTTTTGCTAGGCGAAATGCATGCACAGAAAGAAAGACTGAGAAGTCTGCATCCACAAATCAAGCCGAAGACGACACAGACGTATTGCGCAGGTGTGACCCTCGATTGAAGCATTTCTTGAAACTTGAATGGCGGAGGGGAAATTAGCTAAGAATAGAAGTGGATCACAATGATAAGCTGCTGGATGTGGTTCGTTGCCCTCATGTGATGGTGCATCACAAGCAAATCTATGGTAAGCTCATATGGCAAACTATTTGTCTTTTATGGCTTTTTTGCTTGTTTATTGACTACTTGCTTGGTCATTAGTATTGATGGAGAAATAGCAAGTACTCTAAAGATGTTAAGGATCCACTATGCAGGATAAAAGGGATGTTTATTTATCATGTGAATCTTCTATATAGTTGGCCATACGGGAGGTTAATCCTTACCCTCTAAGAAGCACGAACACTTCAAAGGTGACGTGTGACAAGACTGACACCTCTCAAACTGTCAAACATATGTTCTACAATCTTTTTCACATGTGATAATTAACAAACAAAAATCTTATTGTGAATAAGTGTCCGACACTCCTTTTGCAACGCCCCCAACAATTCTTAGAAACTTACAAATGTTTGATTATCCAATTATAAAAGTTGGAATCTCATTGTTTAAAAATCAAAACACGGTCATTAGTAGCATTTCCTAGAACCATCCATTTTAAGAATTTCTGGAGTCCCGAGGACAATCTCTCAAATACACATGATGTTGACCCATTTTTCTTTTCTTTGCTGATTATCTAGTAACTTAGGTATCTTTCGCATTTTTTGACTAGGTTACTCCCTCTGTCCCATTTTGTTTGTCCAACCTCGAAAATCTAACTTCTTTAGGGAACATAATGATTACACCTAAAAAGATACAACTTTCCACATTTACCATCAACTTTTTCAAAAAAGTTACTTTATTCTACTAAAGAAAGGGCAAACAGGGAAAAATGATTCAACTAGAAGTCAAATGGACAAACATTTTGGGACACTTAAAGCAAAAAGTGGTCAAACAAATTGGGACGGAGGGAGTATATTGGGAAAACCACAAGTATAACAATATATGATTCAACGGTTTCCCAACATGACCTTGTCATAGTTAGACGGAGCGGGAAGGGGAACGGGAGCGGGAGCGGGGCTATGTAGAAGATCCTAAGTTGGGAATGCCAAAAGGAGTGTGTATATGAACATTTATTTTATGCAAAGATGAGTAAGATAAGAAGGCCCAGTATAGCTTTTATATCGTATTTATGGACTAAACACATAGTTAAGTCAAGTACAAGATGAGAGTCCTACATCTCTCTTACTTCTTTTCTCTTCTTTCTTCTTCCTTGCATATATTTGCAAAGAGAAGTCCAAATTTCTTCCTTGAGTTAAGTGTCGAAGCTCCCATCCTATATAGGAGGGCGCTCCCATCTCGACGAGAGCGAGATGGGAGCGCACCCACTTTGGAAGCTACCTACAACTACGGTCCTTGTCCTTCTTTTTCGAGAAATAACATATCCGTGTGTCCGAGTAGAGTCATATTTTTGTCCTGTGTCCGTATTTGTGCTTCTTAGCATACATTGAAGAACTTTTAAAAGTTACAAAGCTAGTAATGTTTACCTATGCAAGTCTTCAATGTAGTTGTGCCCACTCGTGTCTTCACCTAGCAAAACTAATTAATGGTCCCTCACGGGCTAAAAAGCCTACCTCTTAATCACCCAAACTAAGCCACCAAGAAAAGTTACCCGCAATGAAGAGGTTAAGCATATCTGAGGTATAAAAATAAAAAAGGAGCACAAAAGAACTCTTAGTCTATGTAGAGGAATCTCTTTGCCCTCATAATTCCTTTTATCCTTTCCCTTTCCCTAACTATAACGAATGAACAGCTAAGCAAATGGCACCAACATTACTTACAAATGTTAAAGCAAATAAAAAAGCTTAAATTGAACTTTGAACATCAGCACCAATCTTATAGAAAGTGAAAAGCATGACTTACTTCGGTTTTAATTCTAACTCTGCACCAGCATAAACTAAGCTTTGCTTCAGTATCTTTTCAGCATCTTCCTCACATGAAAACTCAACCAAAGCAGTACCACAAAACAACCTTTTGTCTGCGACATGGCGAGGCAGCCTCACACTGTTAACCTGTTGTAAGTAGAATAAACTCAAATGTCAAAACAGGTCAGCATACGTGGATAGGGAAAAGCCATTAACCGCATAAGCCACAAACTGAGAAGTTCTGCCCAATTGGACATCGCAAAAGACAACTATGAATGGTATAACAGTAGTCATCCCAACATGCTAATCCACTCATTTAAAAACACAATATAATGACCAAAACCTAAATAACAAAGCTCTCAAAAACTTCTACTGAATAAAGCCTGAGGAATCCAAGTCTTATGCTGCAAGCAGTAGTGATCCAACAATAATAACTAGTACGTCAATACTTGAACAAATCTTTTCCGATCCTTTTGCATTAATTAAAATTCAAAACCATTAGAAACCAATCAAAAACAGAAAACAAGACTGACTTGAAAACAAAAAATGAGGAAAGGATTCTCAGTATTGATTACCAAAAAAACGGAGAAAAAAATACCTTGGCAATTTGACCAAAGAAAGACTCCACATCTTCAAGCTTGACATCATACTCCAGGGGAGATGCAGCAATTGTCCTATTGTCTAATTGCTCTATGACTTCCTCTGACTTCAAAAGCTCAGTAGTCCTACCAACCTTCGTCCCTAAATGGGACATATAATGTGTCAACCACGTCATTGTCAAAGGGAATACAAATTCAGCAAGAGGCTACACAATTTCCTGAAATAGTAAGCGACACTTTTTCCTTTTCTTTTCCACATTTTCTTAGGACTCAAACTGCGTGATAACCGTGATATACAAAGATGTTGAACGCTCACCATCTTCAGAAATCTTAAGGAAAGTAGAATTCCTCAAAGTCTTAGCCACAGCTTCCACTGTATCATCTGAAACCTCTTCTGCCTTCACTTCTCCCAAACTAAGATGGCTCCTCATACGAGAGAATGAACATATAAGAGCCAGACTGACCACTGAAGTGTGAGTCAAAGAAAAGCAGAGTAGAGCATAAAACCAAGGAAAATTTACAAAAAAAAAAAAAAAAACCCTCACTTTAAGTGCTTACAGAACTCTTAAAAATGACAGATCTCAAATCCCAAATCAAAACTCTGGGCATTACATTTCACAGTTCAATTAGTATTATTTTTAAATACTTTCACAACCCCCAAAACAAATCATTAAAGGAAAATGAAGTCATAATATTCAGGGATCAACCCAATGTGGGGCTAGAGGGAGCAACTGTCAACTCAAAGTTTCAAAGAAACTCCTTTTCTATAGTGGTAATAAGTAGTATTAGTAATAAATCTAAATGCCTTGTTCAGTTGTGGGTTTGGAAAAATTTTGGGTTTGGTTTTTGGGTAATGAGTGAGGAGAAAAAATAAGGTTTGGGGATAGGGATAATGAGTGGGGAGAGATAGAGAGAGAAATGAGATTAATAATTGGATATAGAGGTAATAAGTGAAGAAAGAAATGATTGAAAATATAGGTAATGAGTGGATTTGGGTTTGGAAATTTTTTTCTAAACCCACAACCGAACAAGGGCTTAGATTTCCCGTCCCATATTATTCTGGAAAAATCTTCTACCGGGCTGCCCAAGATAGAACGGCATTGCTTGATACAGGCACACAAGGAAATAAACCATGATATTTTGACATTTCTTTCACAGTAATAATTGGTCCCACAAAGGATCCACGCATAAAAATTTGCAAAATACATGAACACCCTTTGTGCTAGCGGATGATATTAGATTCTCCAAGGCCATAACCCATAAGATTTCTTCATGTTACATCCACATTAGCTCGAATCACGCGTCCATCCATATTCCATACTAACAATGGAGGCATATGTGCAGAAAAAGTAAAAACTGTGACACATACAGGACAAAAGTACGTTTAATAAATTTATTACTATTATAAAGAAACACCCGTTTGCAGTGACCCTCAATTTTAAGGCCGGCTCACATGAAGTTACCTAAACTACCCCAAAGACTGCCTAAAGAAACCGCTATGAAGAAAGAAAAAAATGCCACCCGAATTCTCTTCTCCCCTCTCTTTCTACTTTCACATCTCAACATTAGGAATTAATCTCAATTAAATATTTTTCTCTTTCCTTTCCAATAATACCATGCATTCCAAAATTCGGTCTAGGCAGCCGACTAGTCGGTGCCTAGGCACGGTGGGTCCAACGCCCTAGATTAAAACCTTCCTAGCCGGCCGACCCTAGGTGCTAGGCGGCCCTCCTCGGCCATTAACGCAGTACACACACACCACACACAGAGAAGAGAAGGATACTGCCATCTTCACTTTCACCGACGGTTTTGGACAGGAATTTATCTCTAGGAAGATTACTATCACTGAAGTAGAACTCAACCTGCGATCAAACAAAAAATAACAAAACAAAAATTAAAAAAAGAAGAAGGTCGGATTCCCCAACACCCCCCCCCCCCCCCCCCCCCCCCCCCCCAACTGTTTCAGAGTATATAAAGAATCTAAAAACCAACTAAGGATGTTAAAAAGATTCGCTATTTAACCTGACGAATGACTTTCTTTGATGTTTCTTGGTCCAAGGAAGCGGCCGCCATTGCTGCTCAGACTTGGAGAGAGAGAGTGCAGAGAGATAGGGTACGGTTTAGGGTTTTGGAGGGGCTTGTATGTGTTTTGCGGAAGAAGAGAGCCTACCCGCTGGTTTGATTGGAGTCTTATAAACTACGCTGACATCCCTGGATACTATTGAAATTACAATTATCACCTCTCATATTTTCTGAACTACCATTGCGAACCCTATCAGTTAACCTTTTTGTTTTGTTTTTTGCTAATTTATCAGTTAACTATTGGAGCATTGACTCAGGATTCCCAAAGCTCTACTATGAAGATGTGGCACTTAGCCTATTTGGCTGTACTCCTTGGCTTTTAAAGAGAAAAGTCGGGGGTTCGAGTCACTTTCTTTGGTTGTTAACTTACTAATTTTCCGTTAATACTTTACTAATGTATAAAATCTTTACAAAAAAAAGGGTCTACTATGAAAAGACGTACAGTTTGCGGGATAAAAAATAAAGTACTTGTGTGCTTAGTGTTTTAGATTTCTTTGCACCAAATTAAAAAACTAATTAAAATCTTTATTGTGGTGTAAAGAAAATTGAAAAATCATGCACGACGGTAATCTTATTTTTATCTGAAAATTGCACGTTATTTTCACAGTGGTGGGCTATCTTTTGCTTACCGGACGAGTATTCAAAAATGAGCCCTGCTATTGGCAAGGAAGATTTGTAGTAAACCATGCAAGAAAAAAAGCGTTTGGGCCCATTCCGTGTCCTACGAAAATCTAGAAAATATTCATAAATTTTTAAATATTATTTTATGGGGCCCTGTAAAAAATCAGCTCCAACAGACACCGGTAAATATTACTTTTGGATTCGTAGAAGCGAATTGAGCAGTTTCACCCATACGAATCCAAAAGTACTAATATTTACCGGTGTCTGTTGGAGCTGATTTTTTACAGGGCTTATAAAATAATATCCAAAAATTTATGGATATTTCTTTTTAGATTTTTGTGGAACCCAGAATAAGCTCAAACACATTTTTTCTTACGTGGTTCCATGCAAATCTTCCTTGCTATTAGAATTTCGTTCAAAAACATAATGTAAATTAAAAAGCAAGAAAAGTAGAATCCAATCATGTACAAAGAATGTGATAGTCTGCTAGATATTAAAATAGTACAATTGAAGAGTATGCGAGGGGTAGATTTGACCATTTTCCTTCCCCCCTCCCTTTCTGTGCAAATGCATAATTTTAGCTCTCTCTCTCTCTCTCTCCACAATTTCTATACAAACCCATTTCACCCAAACAGTAAATTACCACTCCAATTAACAAAAATCACAAAAAAGAAGCAAAAAGATTAATTTTTAGTGCTATCCCACGATTTCTGTACCAACCTATACATGAACAAATTCAAATGAAGCCAGTTGCACTTGCTGGAGATGGCGTGGATCAAATGAATGATGTCGGCGAGCTAGTGAGGTGAACCAGGGCCCAATCGAAGGCGTGCTTGCTATTGGGCTTGTGATCCAATCGCGGCCGCGACAACTCTAGCAGGTTTCTCTGATTCTCTCTCCAGCTCCAGGTCCGCCACCACGGCCGGTATCAGCGACAGTAGCTTCATTTCTCTCCAGTTGTACTCATCTTCCTCCATTTGAGGTTACATTCTCTCTCTCTCTCTCTCTCTCTCAAAATGAGAAACTATCTTTGTAGCTAAGTTAGGAGTTGTGAATCTTACATAGTGGTCGCCAGTGAGGTGTTGCACACCGACACGTATCTGTATATGGGTAATTGAACGGCAATTGGGGGCCGTTGAGGAGGAGGGATGAGGGTGCTTTTTTTTTTTTGAGCTGGATGGCCGGGGGTACTCTTTGTTTGGATTTTTCGATGGGTGGTTGTGTGTTGGGAGGTGGGGGTACGTAGTTGGTGCTGGTCTATGCTAGTCCGAGTGTTTTGGGTTTGGTTGGGAAGGGGAGGAGGGGAAGTAAAGTGATGTACTATTTGTTAATGGCTGGGAGAGAGAGACTGGGGTTGGCGTGAGGAGTGGAATGGCAAATCTACTCCTGAAAAATGGTCACATGCTAAGCACATGACAATTTTTCGTTCAAAAAACTAACACCATCCAACATAGGATTGACATTGAAACCAATTTGAAAGTGGAAGGATATGTTTGTCCAAATTAAAACGTGAAGGACCAAAATGAATTTTTGCTTAAAGTCAAAGGGATAAAACATCAATTTTTCCTTTTATAATTCTTTATAAAGATTAATAAATTCTTTTTGCTAAGAAAAAAACTAGTACAACAACTTATAAATCTTCAGCGCTATATCTAACTTCTTTGTTCTTTTCAAAAACAAATCGAAGAACCACAATTGGATTTTGAGTCCCGAAAATCGCCACCTAAAATCACAAGTTAACTTCCGATCAAGAATTCTACATTCATTTTTATCACCAGGCGCACTGCCCTTTCCCTTAGGAGCGAGCAAGACTATTTTGGTGAATCCCTTCACTCTCCAAAAAACGAGATAGATTCCACTTGACCTCCATCTGCTTTTTTTTTCCGCTTGAAGCTATCTCACGATTTGGATTCAACTGATTGTCCCCGTATTTTTCATTAAACTAACTCACTTATGGCACAATAGAATTCAAAAGTTGAGTTCCGATTAAATTCCAAATTACAAGGCCGAAACAGGAAGTTAAATTTCGAATTATGTGGTGTTATTAGATCGGAAGCTAATTTTCCAAATTTCCTACTACTGTTTTCAGGATTGGATATCCGAACATGTCGGGAAAAAAAATGAACTTCACCCACGTTCCATCCGATTGTTTTGCACTTCAATTGCCTATACATACACATGTATATACAGAGAGAGAGAGAGAGAGAGAGAGAGAGAGAGAGTAGGCGAGATCAATATCAATGCCAATTGCAAGAATTCTCCAGTTTGGAAAGAAAAGTTAATAGTGATTAATTGCAAGTCGTTTATGGGTTGTGGAAGAAAGAGAGGAGAATAAGGGGAAGGGGAGTGACGAAGGAGAAGATAAGAGAGGGAAGAGAGGGTTGTTGGAGGTGGAGGCAAAACCGAATGGGTAGTAAGGGGATGATTTACCGGAGAAGAAATAAGAGAGGGTGATTGGGTGAAAGGAGAGAGAGAAGAAAACCTCTAATTTGCTAGGAATCCCAAAGTCAAACAAGGTGACACTTTCTTTGGATCAAAATGTAGCCCTCGCGTAGATCAACCTTTCTTCTTGCGCTATTTCAAAATTTCCATGTTTGGGCTTTCAATTTGGAAGAAATAGTAATAAAGGTCTGTTGATTAAGAATTTGAGAGGGAGAGAGAGAGTGGCATGTAATAAGGGTTTGTTGATTAAGAGAGAGAGAGAGAGGCGCGAGGAAGAAGCACAGAAAAAAGGAGAACGTCTTATTCTCTGAATTGAAGACTAAAATAAAATTATAAATATCTACTTATAACTCTTCTTCCTAGCATCTTACAACTCATTACATTAACGGCCCGTTTCGATGGAGGATTTGTTTTGGGTGGATTTGTAATGAGGGTGGATATGTAATGAGGGGTGACATGTTAAGAAAGGTAGCCCCACTTTTTAAGAATGATGATTTATTAATGAGGTGTTTGAATAATTTTTTGAGATGGAAGATTTGGAAGGTGGATATGATGGGATAAGATGTCAAATGACTTAATTGCCCCCCTTAGTTATTTAATGGACGAAACAATGTTAGTTTTATTAGAAGTAAAATAAATACATATTTATTTATTAAAAGTGTGATAAAATAAATTCATTGAATCTTTACAATATTTTGTCACTCCCTATTAGTTAAACTTTTTTTTTTGGGAAAAAATTTAAAAAATAAAATAAAATTAGAAATGTTTAAAATGTTGAAAACCCTTTTTGTAATAGAATATTGATTTTTGGAAAAAAAAATTAAAAACCAAAATATATGAATTTTTTTTTTGTTAATTTTAAAAATTAGTTGGGTAGTTGAAAGCCCATGTTCAACAAATAAGTTGGGTGTGTGGTAATTCAAAACACATATTCAACAACTTTTTTTGGTAAATTTTTCGATAAAAGGCACACATTTGTACACTTTTCTTCATCCCATCCTGTATCTCAAGTCCATTAAAAGTAATTTTTAATATTTTGGTCTTTTGTCTCATAATGGCACGCGTCGCATGTCGAGCTTGGAGCGATGAGGAGGAGGAGTCGTTACTAGAAAAATTTACGACTCTTGTAGATTAAGGGGTTTGGCAAGGTGAGCACGGTGCGTTTTGTCCCGCCTACTTGGGAGTCTTGGAAAATTAGATGAGAGCTTCTTTCCCCAACGGGGTATTGCCAAAATTAATATTGAGGCAAAGATTAAGAATTGGAAGCAAACTTGTTTTATACTACAAGACATGCTTCAAAGACCTGGGTTTGGTTGGAATGCAAATGAAAATAGACTGTTGGTAGAAAATGAAGTTTGAAATTAGTTTGTCCAAATAAGTAATCAGTATGCATCAAATATATATAAACTCTTGTTTACGGCAAACTTTAAACAATTTTCCTACTATTTGTGTAAGTCAATCGATGAGTTAGGCACATGAGGGAAATGCAATTTCCCAATTACAATCGATGGTGCCATTGTTTTGGATGTGAGTACTGATGTGGAGAAGTTGGAAGCTTAAGACAGATGTTGGATAATAAATTTGTACCCTTCGTAGTGTACCTCAACTAAATATTTAAATTTATTTGAGATGACTACTTTGTCTTTATATTACAGTCCTAATTTCCATAATCTTTGAAAAAAACGTACAAGTTCATTCAAAATCAAATAGATGTGCTAAGATTATACAACATAAGAAACCTAAGAAAAAGCCTACAACAAAGTATGTGCTTAGACTAGTTCGATGTTGAACTTCCAAACCACTTGCGGATGTGGAACCACTTTGACTTGATTGATGTTCGCTTCGGACCGACTGCATTTGAAAGAGCCGATATCTTTCCTCATGGAACTGTAACAATGCTCCTTCCGCTTCGTCCAACGTTTTATATCTTTTTTTCAAGTTCCCGGAGTACCCATTAACTTGCAGTTCCGCAGTCTCTCAACTTGTATAGATTCCCGGATTACGGCCGACGAAAACCACCCAATAGTATTCTTCATCTTAACTTGTCATTGAAAAATCTATTTGAAAATACCGATTATCACATTACAGTTAACGAATACTAACATGGTGTATATATTGTCACGACCCTGACCCGCCCCTTGAGATCTTAATCATGACAAATGCCAGTGATTTCTCAGCCAAATCACAAATCAAATATCACCTAAACAAGTAATAATCGAAAGGGACTAAAACATAACAGCGGAAGCAAAAGCTAACTTTTTATTGATAACAAACCAAAATCTTACACATGTTTTACAAACTAAAAGGCAAACCTCTCAGAGCTGTGTTTAACTACAAATTTACATACTAAACAAACCATATACAAAGCTAAGTGACCATGAAGCATAATTTCCTTTTCCAAATACTCCCTCCGTTCCAAAATGACTGACCTTTTTGGGACTCCGTGTCATTTTCAAATGCTTATATCTTTTGATTTACGAAGTTTTATATGATTTTGAAAACTTTGTTTAATAGAACTAATTATAATCTATCAAACAAGATCCATATTACATATTTTTTAACATTTACATTGAAAGATATAAGCAATTGAAAATGATACGCTTTTCCAAAAAGGTCACTCATTTTGGAACAGAAAGAGTATACAACACATATCAAAAGTAAACACTACGCCACACTACACGTCGCTTCCTGAATGGTGGAAAAGAAAATACTAAGCCAAAGCTTCTGTGAATGATTAATACTTAACTCACATGCCTTCCGTGGACAATGCAAAATAATTTGATAGTATCTCAAAACAAAGAACTCAAATCCATAAGCCAAACATAATGCACATTCCGCTATTCAAAATTCAAAAGCTACCGGGCGTCCCCGGTAGTGGATAAGCCAAACGTCTACGCATTATCCCAAAATACATACCAACCTCAAACACCCTTGCTAGCCATTAAGCCGTCCCCTAGCAAGACTGGACGTTGGGAATGCCATTAAATAGATTCACAAATATTTCACAAATAAGTCCACCTTTCATTGTTGTTCCATGGAGTACACAATTTATAAAACTTGTTCAATAAGCTCGATCATTAAGGAAAACAAGTTCAAAACCATGTGTTTAGGTATTAAATTACTCACCTCTGCTCTACGAACCACCCAAACTTCCTAAAACAATTAGGCAATAAAAACATGATTAGAAGATGCTAAACAAGCCTATCTTTATGCACATAAGGTCCTAAGGTAAACATATGAAGTTAGATAGCTAGCCCAAGAAGATAATCATAGAATCTGCAGCTTCATCCACTTTAACGCCAAAAACTGACTTTGCACAAGAATAATTAAGACACAATCTTTATGCATTTTTTATGGTCTTTGAGTCTACTTTCAAAATCAGAATCGGATTGCAATTTTATCGCTCAACCTAAAAATTATGGCCGTTTCCCTAAAACGTGTCTGTGAAGTCAGCATAGTCCGAAACTATGCGCTATAAGGTCACGAATTTTTACAGAATTCAATACTTTGAATTTGATTCCGAAATTTTTATCATAGACAAATGACTCATAGAGGAACTCTCAATAAAAATTTCATAATTTTTAGAGATTTTGAACTACCTTAACAAAATTCTCCAAAATCAGGTGAGACTTAGAGTTTTCAATTCTGTAGATTTTCCAGAAAAACGCAGCTTGTTCCTTTTTTGATTTCCGATTCCAAAAGCTTTCAATACACTTCAAACTCACACCAAAACTTCAAAAACATCAAATCCATGCATCAAAACCAGTTCTAAACATGAAATTCAACCCAAAATCCAAGTTCAAAAACATCAAATTCAAGAGGTTCAATTAGGGTTCTTGAGCTTCTATAAATTTAAGAGGTTCAAAAACTCAGATATATTAAAGAGCTACTTCAAAAACATCAAATCCATGCATCAAAACCAGTTCTAAACATGAAATTATTAAAAAGTATTAAGAATTCGATTTTTAATGAATTTTCGAACACCAACCGTTCTGCTGGAAATTGTGTTTCGCTGCACGGAATTTTTGAGTTTGGAGGTGATTTTGACTAGGTTTCTTTATTGTGAAAAATTTGGAAAAAATCAAGGATGAACGTTGGTGTGTGGTAATGGTGTGTACCAAATTTAGGGTTTATTAGATGCATATTCTAAGTTTGGTGGATTTCACAAGTTGATGTGTCCCTGCTAAATTTTGTATTTGCTGCATTGATACATTTTGGGAAAATGGTCATATCTTTTAGCTCGGATATCAGATTAGCGCACGGGTTATTGATTCTGAAACTAGACCCGTATGTCTTTCGGAATATGCGAAGGTCGTGACTTAATTTGTACCAGGTTAAATTAGTTTTTGATTTGAAGTTGATGGACGTGCAGAATCTGTGATTTCGGATAGATTTTTGTGTAACTTTGGACGAGCATAACTTTGTCGTCCGGACTCCGTTTTTAACAAATTTTAAATCAAAATTCATGTACTGGAGGTGTACTTTCTAATGGTTGTAGTATCATGACCTAATTTTAAACCAGTAGGAATTTATGGTCAGAATACGATAGCATGGTTATGATTTTCAAACCGATTTTAAGAGTTATGTCATATTTATACTCTTATGTTTGATTGGGGGCACTTCTAGGCCTTAAGATGGACATATTTGTATTCGTTGGGTATCGTCTAATACCTTATTAGTTTTATAATTTGATATCAAATGGTTGTTAAATGGTTTAGGAGGTGTTGGTGGTCTTGTTAACCTTTTTGACACTTGTTAGCATTGTAAATATATTATGGGGTGTATCATATATTTACTTAAACATTCGAAGGGATTCATATGCTAATAGGAGTTAGCTTGTGATTAGGTAATGAGCTGGTCAAATGGGAGGTGTCGAAACCGTAAGTTTGGTGTATCTCTGTCGATACAAAGGTGACTGTGTTTGATATGATTTTTCTCCATATAATACTGTTGTGGTGGTGGGTGTATATCTTGCTAATTGTAGTTAGCTTTTGATATGGTTATCCTTACTGAGATATTGCTGTAGTAGTGAGTATATATCATGCTACTGTTGTTTAGCTTTGACATGTTGTGAATGTGTGCGTGTGAGTCACACCATGTCGTAAGTCATATCGTTCAATGGACGATGGTTGGGAGCATGGTGTGAGGGACATGAGATTTGGTTGTGCTATGCGTGTTTGATGAAAATACATACTGATGTGTGTTGATTGAACCGCCGAAAGTTAACGTGTGAGGCATACCATGTTGTATGCCATGCCGGCTAATTGTTGGTGGATGAGAGCATGGTATGTGGGACACCTTATCTTGGGTTCATGGGATATGGCAGACGTGCCACTGCATGTGATGTGATTACCTTCATATTGTTGTGTATTGATTATTATTGCTCAGTTGGGTGGATATGTTGGTTATAACTGTTATATACATTATAGTATTTCAGTTACATTGGTGATGTGTATTCATGTTGATATTCCTTCGGGTATTGTGGTATTATGTTGAGCATTTCTATATTTCACACACTCTGGCTTTCCTTTTTGGTTTGCCAGGTAGCAGGTTGTTTAGAGTGGGTCTACTACCGGTCGTCGTGTTGAGGCGTTTTGCTAGCGTCAGGTGGGGTTTTGGTTATGATGTTGTGGAGAGCCTTAGTTGGTGCAGAACTTAATTTGTAAGGAGTTGTAGCTAAGGATAGTTAAAGCTTTTAAATTGTATAGGTTGTAATTAAGTTTGGTCGATGGTTGGCGTTTTGTTTGATATTTGCCTTGGACTTTGTGGATGGTCGAGTTTATTGTAGGTGGTTGATGAAGAAGTTGGTTTATTCAAGTTGTAAGTAAGTCGTCGGTGGATATGTTGAAGTATAGAAATTTTAAAGTACTATAATGCAGATGTTGTTGCTTAGGTATAATCGATGTTGTAGTTGGTTGGTCAATACGTTGACTCATTTTTATGTTAATGTGATAAGTCTTCCGCTGGGTGTTTATTCTGACAGGTTGTGAGGTGTGATTTGGTCTTTTGTGTGGAATGCCACGTGGCTGCATCGACTCGGGCCCACTTTGGATGCTGTTTGCGGGGCGGGGCGTGACAGAGAGAGTAAGATCTTAAAATTCTCCATCTCATCTTCAACACCCCAAAGCATCTCTCCACAACATTTCGTGTCTTGGAGTGCTTCATGTTGAAGAACTCCTCCTGACTCTAAGCATGTGTCCTTGCCTCCAAATATTAATGTGGTATCGTTGACCCCTGTAAGGTGCTAATAATCCCAGCCCATTAGTGTAATCGGCATCGGCGAGTTAGTAATGACCTACAAATGAGAATAGTTGCCTTACATGAGCATGTTTACACAAATGGGGAAGAACGTTCACTAATGGAAAGGTTTTCATTGTCACATACCATGTGAAATTTTCAACCTGTGAGGCCTTACTAAGGTGTTTTCGAGCACTCTTGAGTCTGCGGCAGATCCTTCCGAACTAGACAATGCGTATACAAATTGTAGGTTACGACTACAAACTCCTAACACATTTGCCGCGTAGTCACCCTTCCTTGACCTATAGCGTGCCTTGTGTTCGGTTTGGGGGGAGGACATGTGCTAAAGTTCCGTCTAAAACCCCTAGACAATTCTATGAGAGACAAGAGAATTTTTATTACCATAGTTCATTTATAATCAATAAATGCATTACTATAACTTAACATATAACATTTTATATACCTCAAACCACTTCTACCTAGCATTCGGCTCATTGGCATGAATAGGCTGAGGATGATACCACAAGAATTGTGAAGATGCAATACTGCGATCAAAACTGCGTTGAAATCCTACTGATTGTTTCCCTTGATCTCCAAAATTGTAAAATGGTACGCCTATTCTTCTTATGGTGCGAGAGGATCCACAAAAAGATCGCAACCTTCTCCACAATAGTAACATTTCTAGACGGCTCTAGCCCATTTTGAATAAGTAAATGGCACAACCTCATGAATGTATGCATGCGTACCCTCAATTGGTCATGACGAGATTTGTCATTCCCGCGTACCAACCCATTAAGTGTGTCTATTTGGTGTTGGTAAGCATTAGGATTGGCACAAAGATGAAGCTTTTGTCGAAGCCTTTGTCGATGCCTTTCGGCAATCAAGTCCGTAATTAACAAGTAAAGTTGACGAATACTATTGACTACTCTCATCAAACATAACACTGCTAACAACGCCTTACGGTTTGTCTTCTTTCTTCGTTCATTGTTTGTTAGTCTTGCCATCTGTTTGGTAATGAAATTAAAAAAAAAAAATTAAAGAGTATTAGACCCATGGTAGGCTAGTTATGTTCTTCTAGTATATAGTAACATGTTTACAACTAGTAACATGTTTACAAGTCTTGGTTTTGTTTCTGGCATGCTGTCTTTATGTAATTATCAACGCTATGTTTGATCAAGAATTTGTGAAGGAATTTACCAAAGTAAGGAAAAACGATGAAGACCATAAAACAAATAGGTTTTTCAGTTCATTATCCTTTCTTGCTATGTCATTTCTTTTTCATAAATCTCTTTGCGTATTCCTAATGTAGACATAACCTAGAGCACCTCCCACCAACGAATTAAGGCATATCTCATACCGGAAAAAAATAGCCACAAAAACACAGATCGCATACCCACGAATTAGGGCAAAAACTGACTATGGGGTAAAATAAAAAATTATGGTATATCTCATACTGGAAAAAAACAGCCACAAAAACACAGTTCGCATACCCAAGAATTAGGGCAAAAATTGACTATGGGGTAAAATAATAAATTAGGGCAACTCAGATCAGAAAATGCGATAAATAGGGCAACTCAGATCGCTTGTTCTTGAGATAAAAACCTGTTTGAATCGTGGCAGGGAAATTGGAGAATTAACAAGGCAACTCACATCGCAAACCATAAATTTTTTCATCAATGTAGGTACAACAATGGAGATACACGCAGCAAAAAGGAGGAAGACGAGGAGCCCATATGCATACCTTAGTACAAACGAGGAAAATGAGTAGAATACAGACCGGAGAGTATGGCGGTGGAGTCACCTGATCTAGATTCGGTAACCTCATTCTCTGTGTCTCTCTCTCTTCTCAATCGTTTGTACACTAACAAGAACAACACACAACACATAACAAAAGGGAAAAAGGGAGGGCAGAACAGTCAAATGGAAACTCGGATATAGCAACGACAGGGGGAACCCAGTTCTTGGCAAATCCCCCTTCCCCCTGATTTGTAATCCTAACAGTAACAAATTCCCTTTTCAAATTAAGCGTCCCTTTTCTCTTCCAAACACCGGATATGGTGAGGAGGAGGAGTTGTAATTAGGGGGCCTCATAAATCCGGGAGCTTCTCCCCCATCCAAACAGGTTGTAAGGATCCTAATCTATTAATTAAATAAAATTAAACTTGGATCTCTACAGGAATCTTATGGACTCAAGACCAAAATAGATTGGAGGGTGGTATTCAATGGTGGTGATGTGGTGAAATTATGATGGAAAGGTGGTGGAACCTCTCTCCCTCTCTCCGGCCGAACCCCTCTCTCCCTCTAGATCTCTCTTTTTCTAAAAACTTCGGAATAGGAGTAGAATGTGGGTAATGTAAGAGAGGTGTGTGAAATGGATAGGAGTGCACGGGTATTTATAGGGCAAGGATTCCACCCCTCTTTTCTCTATCTTTCTCTATTCCTTGCTCGCAACTCTAAGGAAAATGACGGCTAGATACAAGTTAGAATAGGATGTTGGTTTTTGGTGTAGGAAATCCCATATTTAAACCATATATCTCCTCCCTTGCTCTTTCCAAATCTACTTTGGATTTTAGAATTCAAAATCTAGGACAGGGTTAGGGTTTTCTAGGTTAGAAAGTCTAGGTTTAGTTTATTTTATTAACAAAACAATGTAATTAATAAAAACAATCCAAGAAAATGTTTAATTTTATTTGAAAAAAATTCGTCAAAAATTCAGATCGTTACAAAATAGTCCATTTATTGTAGAAACATATTACAAACCTATCCAACTAGTCCATTTATTTCCTTAATACTTCATACTCCGTTCTATAAAAAAATATTAATTAACCATCCATGATTATTAAAAGTTAGATTGCAAAATCATAATAAGGATAGATAAAATTCTAAACCTATTTAAACACCTCTATTAAAAATAGACACAATTTTAATTTTAAACAAGTCAATTACAATATATGGAGTATGTACATATTTTTTTAATGCTCAGTTTGGAACTTGTGGAAAGGAAAATAAAAGAAGAGAAAATAGTTTTGAGAGAAAGTAGAGAAAATGTTATAAAGAAAATAGGAGGAAATTGGAATTCATTCTGTTATTTCCCCCCTTTTTTCGATTGGAATCTAAAACAAGAGGGGATTTTTCCCCCTTATCTTCCACAAGTTTCAAAACAAAGTAAAAGGTTATGTTTAGAACTTAGGCATAGTTTGGCGGGAATCTTGAGGAGGAATGGATACGTGATACCAAATTTCTATGGTTTCAACGTTTGGAAGATAAATAAACGAAAATTTGATGCGATATTTTCATTATTCATATGTTTGGAAGAGACAAGAATATGAATTTAGTTCATGATGACACATTTAATCAGGAATTACATTCCAGATTATGCGGGAATCTAATCTATCCCTTACCTCATGGTTCTTCGAGATTACTGGCTCAATCACTCAAAAGAAAATGTTGACTTTGAATTTTCAAAATAATTACTTCTTGGACATGATTATTGAATTAATTTAAACACCGGAATGCAATTATTCAACGTATTAAATTTATAGGAATTTAATTTTTAGTAATAATATTCATAGGAATTTAATTTTTTAGTAATAATATTCCTATTTCTATTCAAGAAAATTCTTAAAGATTCGATTCCCAGTGATCATCTTCCTATACCTAATCAAAAGATTTTGGTCATTAACATAGACTTATGGAAAAGAAAAAGAAAAGAAAAATTCAAAAAATTTCTCACCTATTGTTTAGTTTGGAGAGAGAAGAGAGAAAATAACAAATCCAAGTTTTGGGAATGGAAAAAGATTTCCTTCCATATTCTCCTCAATTTTTTTCGGACTTGTACCCTCGCCGGTCCATGCGTTTGGACTGATGGAGACAGCCCTGATCTAAACTGTCCATTGGTGAATTCAATAATTCATATTTTTCTCATTTACTCTTACCGGTAAAAATTTTGATTACAGCAAAGTAAATGAATGATCCCGATCAAGAGAGTCTGCTCCGGTTCTAAAGATAGACCGGAGATGAGGAGTATTTCCTTCTTTTTTCTTTCCTTTTCTTTCCTTTTCCTTTCTCAGAGTTTCTGTTACTTACCAAACAGAGTTTCCTCCCACCAGGCAACGACTGGCTAACCAAACTAATAAGCACCGGCTTTCCCGCAGCAGCCTTCTCCTCCTCCTCCTCCTCCTCCCGAAGTAACCGTAAATCAGGCTGTTTGCTGGCCTCCTCAGCTCCTCTATCAACAGAAGGGGTTGATCATGGTATTACTCTCTCTCTCTCTCTCTCAGGTACAGGTCTTACCACTCCCGGTCACAGATCTGATTTCTCTATCCTATGTGACCTGCCAATCATCTCTGATACTGCTTGTGATTCCTCATAAGTCTGTTGTTGGCTCAAAAGTTTTCATCTTTTCTCTATTTTTGGAGGAAAAATCGTTTCTTTGAGGTCGATTGTTTAATCTCAATTATCCACTGAGTTATGAAACATACTGTCAATCAAACCCCTTCTTTTGAACTGTCTTTGCTTGAAAAATTATCTTTTGCTATATACTAATTGGTTGAATATTTTAGATGGGAATCGATCTGCATATGATACCACTACTTCATTTATACTCCCAACTACGTATTCCAGCATCCACAAAGTAAAGTTAACTTTCTTGGCTTTTGAACTATCCGACACTTTTCGGAATGGATATCGTGGCTTTTCTTGCAGAGTATCGAAGTAAAATTGTTAACTACGACTAACTGTATTCTCCCATAGATTTATTATCACGCCATTGTCACTTGTGGATGTTAGTTTGTGGTGGTTTTGTATTGCTATATCGAGGCACACTGGCAAATTACTCATAGCAACTAATTCTTTGGTCCGATTTACAAATAGCGGATGATTATTTTAACAGAAATGATATTGGTACCGACCCCGTCGGTACCGAAATCGTAGGGACGGCCGCGCCGGGCCGTCTCCGGCCACAGGACGGCTGATCCGAGCCGTCCAAAAATTCTATAAAAAAAAAACGAGGGGGCCCTCGCGGGAATCAACGGCATCCGAGGTGTGTAAGGTGCTTGATCCGAGCACCCTTTTTTCGTGTATATATGTATCGGTGGCCGGAGACGGCCCGGCGCGGCCGTCCCTACGATTTCGGTACCGATGGGGTCGGTACCTGTAGCATCACTCTTATTTTAAGTAGTATGCAAAGTAGTTAATATGTAATTATGTATGATTCAGTAAACTTAGAAAACATTGCTATAGTTGCGAGAACATTTAGTTTCTAACTAAATGCCAGGAAAGTGTATGCCTTTTATCAACTAGAGTAACTGAAATCATGAGATGGATTTTTCTGCCTTTTAGCAAGTGGTCCCTTACAAACTCTTTTTCAATTACTTATACATTTAAGTATCTGAATTGATTAATACTGTGCTTTTGATAAGCATATTGTTTATGTTTGTGTAACAAGGGCAAGTTTGTTTCGTAGGGTCAGATTAGCCAATTGTCAGATGATACTCTTGCCTCTATATTGTCTCGATTGCCATTGGAGGAAGCAATACGCACCAGCATCCTCTCAAGTCGATGGAGACACCTATGGAAACGTAGTACCTCTCTCAACTTTGATTCCGAGAAAACATTTGAAAGATAAAGGTACAAGCCAGAGTTACTTAAGTCTGAAACAAGTAAGTTTGTCACATGGGTTAATCATGTTTTGGAAGCTCATGATTCTAGTACTATAGAAGAGTTTAAAGTGAGTTTTCGCTTAGATAAACGCTTCAAGTTTGATATTGATGGGTGGATCAAGTTTGCATTGTCAAGGAAAGTTCAAAGACTGGAGTTGAACCTCCTGTCCAATAGTGGATAACTGGATATGTAGAAGCAAGAAAAGGTTACACTTTTTCGTTGGAGCTATTTGCTGAAATTGAAGAGATTTGTTTGAGTTCAAGGTTTGGCATCACGGGCAATGTTATGTTAGCTGACATCAAGTCCCTTAAAGAAGTATCGTTAAAGCAAGCATCTACATGTAGGCGATGAAGTTGTTGAGTTCCTTCTGTTAAATTGTCCATATCTTCAACATTTATCTATCCACGGGTCTTTTTCACTGATTAACTTAAAGTGGGTGGCCCCGTTTGTGCGTTGAAATACTTGGAGGTACTGGGTTGTCCCTCCATCAAATCCATCCAGATCTCTGTTTTAAATCTTGTTTCCTTCAGTTACGTTGGAGTAAAGACAAACTTACTTCTTGAGAATGTTCTGTCACTTGTTGATGTCTGTACTGGTAATGGCATGGTTACCTCCTATTTTGGTGGTTTGATGAATGATTCATTTTCTCTGCTTTCATGCTGCCTCGAGACCCTCACATTGAAACCGGATATCGTGGTTAGTTTGGTTTATACTTGTCTTCATGTTATGTTCTTTATTTCGTTGTGGTGCCTTACTCGGTGGTGTGAAATGTGATGTCTAGTGCCAAACCAACCCAATTATTTTCGTGTCTAGGGCGCTTTGTGCCAAGCCTCGTCCGGACCATTTATTGATTGTGTCGTGCCTTGTCATTTTAGGGTACTCTAGTCCAGCGTGGCCCACGGACACTCCACAATATGTGCCGTGCCTGTGCTCCGTCAAACCTTTTTTTTTTGGTAAGTAAAGTTTATTTCACCATAGAGGCATTCCTCTGTCCACCGAATGCAAGAGAAAGGTTAGAAAAAAAGACCAACCCTCCCTAACTACAGTATTCTATCTACCACTATTAACAGAAAAAATTCTAGAATCAAGAAGCCACATGTCACAAAGATCTCTATTTTGTGCCGTAAACTTCACAGAGGTCCATGAGCTCAATTTAGCTCTAATAGCATCCAGGATCACATCAGTACAAGCAGTCACATCTCTAGCTTTCCCTTGGAATACCCTTAGATTCCGTTCACCCCAAAGGAAGTAGATAGAAGCAGCAAGGGACAATTTGAAAATAGCACTCCTAAAGTTTTTACCTTTATGGTTCTGGACAGCCCATTCGACCTCCTGAGACAACCACACCCCACCCCACCCCACCACCCCCCCCCCCCCCTCCTCCCTAATATACCATTTCTGGCCAAAACTTTTCTCCACACAGTCGCAGAATAGTGGCACTCAAAGAAAAGATGAAGATGAGTCTCTATACCACATGTACACAGCACACATTGGGGGCTAAATGCCAAACCTCAACTTCCCAACCTGTCTTTTGTGGAAAGCCTGCCCCAAATAGCCAACCATTCAATGAAACTCCATCTAGGCACTCCTTGAGAGAACCAGACTAAATGATGCCAAGGCTGAATAGGGTTTCTGTGCCTGCAAGCTTCCCAGGCAGACTTAACTGAAAACACCCCATTACCGGTCAAGGTCCATATAGCTTTATCACAGGAAGAAGGGGAAGGGAAAAAAATCAGGAGTATGCCTCATGATATACGACACAACCCTGTTTCTCTGATTTGGCCATCTCCAAGAATCTTGATCAATGATAGCAGCAACTTTAGTCTTCAAAATCTGCCCTCTAATTACAACAAAAACTTCACCAAATTTTTGATACAACGCCCCCAAAGGATGCCAATTATCAGTCCAAAGGAAGGTCTCTTCACCATTTCCAATGATATATCGAATCCAGTCTTGGCATAACCCTCACAGCTTCAAAAGCTTTCTCATTACCCAAGAAACATCACTAGGAATCTGGATCCCCCACAAGCTGTACCATTTGAGAATGTACATATGAACCCACTTAACCCAAAATATCTGCCTTTTGACTAAGAGCCCAAAGATGTTTCATATTAATAGCCTTATTCCATCTGATTTTAGCTCCAGAGTGCTTCAGTTCAGTTCCTGACCATAGAAAGGCACTTAAGACCCCTTCAATCTCTTGAATCACTTTTTGAGGCAAAGTAAATATAGAACTCCAATAGGTTTGGATGCTGAATAATACTAATTGGATCAGTTGAGCCCTTCCCCAATAAGACAAGAATTTTTGAGTCCAACTATGGATTCTGCTCAATACCTTATTCTTAAGAACTGAGCAGTCAGCCTTAGTAAGTCTAGAACTGATTAAAGGAACCCCTAAGTATTTGACAGGCAAGGTTCCTTCAGATATACCCATCATCGTGGTGAAAACTTGTTTATCAGAATTAGAACCCCAGCAAAGAAAATAGCACTCTTTAAAAGATTGGGCTTGAGACCAGAGAAACCATGAAAATCCTTCAAAGTTTGCATGATAAGTTGAAGAGAATCTGAATGGGCACTACTAAGAATAAAGAGATCAACAGCAAACACAACATGTGATATCCCCAAGGGCTGGCATTTCGGGTGATAATGAAAACCCCCAGATTCAATATTCTGAGCCAAAAGAGAAGAAAAGGCTTCCATGACCAATAAGAATAGATATGGGGATATGGGATCCCCCTGTTGAAGACCTCTAGCACCAGGAAAGTAACCTTCCAACCCACCATTAATCATAACAGAGTACATGGGGGTGGTAATGCAAGCCTTCACCCATTTCACAAACATAGCAGGAAACTCCATAGCAGTCATTGTATCAATTAAGAACTCCCAATCCACAGAGTCATATGCTTTCATAAGATCTACCTTAATAGCACATCTAGGAGGACCATCATCTCTATGATAATTCCTAATTAGCTCATGCACAAGTAACACATTATCAACAATGCTTCTACCTTTGATAAAAGCCGACTGAGCATGACTAACTATATGTGAGAGCGTACCTTGCATTCTGTTAGTCAGGATCTTAGTGATCACGTTATAGACCACATTGCAGCAGGCAATGGGTCTATAATCTCTAACAGATGAAGGGCTAGATACCTTAGGAATGAGGGTGAGAGCCGTAGCATTCCATTGCTTGAGAATGAAACCTTTATCAAAGAAGTGCAGAACAGCATCCACCAAATCCTGCCCCACAACCTCCCAATTTTGCTGGAAGAAACTAGAACAGAACCCATCAGGGCCAGGCACCTTATCACCTTTGATAGATTTAAGGGCAGCTGGAATCTCTTCCACACTTACTGTCCTAACCATAGCTGGATGCATATCAATTGGGACTTTCTTCTTAATAATGTGGGACAAACAAGTTTTGGCATCTTGCCTCTGCATAAACTTTGTACCCAACAAGCCTTTGTAAAACTGAAGAATCTCCTCTTTAATCTCATCAGACTTATCCAGTAATGTGGGACAAACAAGTTTTGGCATCTTGCCTCTGCATAAACTTTGTACCCAACAAGCCTTTGTAAAACCGAAGAATCTCCTCTTTAATCTCATCAGACTTATCCAGTCTAACCCCATCTACAGTCGTAAAGCTAAGGATCTTATTCCGCAATCTGTTGCTACAAACCTTATGATGGAAAATTTAGTATTTTGATCGCCAAGAGCTAGCCAATTAACCCTGGATTTCTGCTTTTTAAAAGCCTCTTCTGCAGCACTAAGCTCCATAAAGACCCTAATAGCTTCCTTTTCCTGATTCCGAAGATTATCATCACCGACATTCAGAGAACAAAGCCCTTGAAGAGACTTCATCTAATGTCTAGCCTCCACCTCTCTCCCTGAAATATTAGAGTAACATTGAGAATTCAAGTCCCTAAGAACAGGCTTCAAACACTCAAGCTTTAAGGATAGCCTAAGCATAGTAGATCCATTCATAGGTACAGCCCAAGAAGTAGAAACCAGCTCCTTAAACTTGTGATGCTTCATCCAAAAATTAAAAAAACAAAAAGGCTTCCAACATCGAACTTCTTTGCACACAGAAACTAACAGAGAACAGTGGTCAGAAATACCTGGAGCATGTGCCACAGCTTCAGACTCTGGGAATACATCCAACCACTTGTCATTAACAACCACTCTATCAATTCTGCTCCATCAAACCTTGTAAGGCCAGAAAAAAATCTCAAAAAAATTAGAAATGTTATCCTTTCAGGAGTAGAATGAAGGATTGTCAAATAGTTATAACTGAAATAATACAATCAGCTTGAAAACTTTGAAACACATATGATGAATAATTGAATGTGTCTATACAATTGATGTCCTTGGTCTGATCATAGAATCAATCTCATGCTTAATGTTACAAAACAAGCAAAATGGGCAACAATTGATGTTAATAAATACTAATCTAACTGTTGCGAAGTAAGAAAACGGGCTAGCAAATCAATCACACAGTCACATATTTATTACGTATTGAGTCCATCTCATTTAGGCACAATATGACAATAGCAAAAAAGGCATGCCCATGCCCAGGCCGTGTCTGTAACTGTTTCTGAGAGTGTCGGGCCTGTGCGTGCCTTGCTCAATTTACACCTCTAGCATTGCTCTTTTTTCAATTTTTTTCCAGGGTTTTGTACTTCCTGATTTGCTGCCTAAGTTAAATGCTCTTGAAGAATTGATCATGGAAATAACAGCAAGCCGTGATACTTCTTTCCTTAATTATGCTACCTTCATAGAGGTGGCGCCTCACTTGCAGAAATTTGCATTTCAGGTGAATGTTCTTGCTACACACACGGTTATTTTATGTTATGTTAGATATTGGTCATGTAACTGAGAGTTCAATGCCATTTTATATCATTGAATCTGAGAAAAAGGTGTTTTTCTTCATAGTAGTTAACTTACCTGCCTAGTGCCTGTACTTTGTTTTGACACTAGGCAGGTAAGATAGGGTTGTGATCAATGGAGATCGTGTTTATTTTGATTCAATGTTAATAAATATTGTTATATCAGAGAAGAAGCTTCACCTCCTTCAGATTGGACATGGCAGTTTTTGTTGTAGTTCTCTCATACTTTTCATATTTTTACGGAAAAGATATATGTACGGACCGCTATGTAGGGAAATCGCGCGGCCGTCGGTATGGAAATGGTCGGTGCAAATAGCACCACTCATATTTTTATACAATCGTTAGTTATTTCATTACCAGTTTGTGTCTTGAGGTCCACTTGGTTTGCAAAATTCTCAATAAGCAGTAGCTTGCTGTAACTGAGAATCAACTAACTGCAAATTGGTGCATTTTAGTTTAATTCCCGGAAAAAGTGAATTTCAAACTGGTTTTGTCTTGGAAGGGACAAGAGGAAAGGATTAGAAAATTGCAAATATATCTTTAGCAAGTTCTTGAAAATCCTCTATTTGTTTTGTGAGAGGAAGGTTCGTTAACTACTTACAAACTTGAATATCAGTTAGAAGCTAGAAGTTTAATTTTTTTCCCGATTATGTAGAATTGGGTGTGTAAGGATGCTGGAAAATTGAGGAGGATAAAAGTGACTTTTTGTTTTCCATGTGAATTTGATTGTATAACTGCATCACATTGCAATTGAAATCTTAGTTTGACAGATTGGATTCCAATCAGAGGTCAACCATCAGCTTTAGAGAACTACCATTTCGTGTTTAATTCTGCTTTCCTTTTTCCGTTATGCCTACGATGTCAATTATCTTTCTTGTTGTGCTTAGCAATCCAAAATAATTGTAGCTGCCCGTGTCTCTCTTGCAGGCAGCCTGGGAATCTAACCTTTCTGTTAGTAAGAGAATGGTTCAAAGGTGTAGTCGACATTTTCACCATCGATGCCTCAGGGAGGTGAGATTGGGAGGGTATTATGGTCGTAAAAGTGATCTTGAAGTTGCAATCTTTTTTTTAGAGAATGCCGTGGCACTTGAGAAGATGATTATTAATCCTCGCAATGAATCACCATTTCTTCCCGATAATGCTTTCTCAAGGCAACGAGCTGCTAGAAGTCGTGCCAAGCAGCAACTTGACGGAATAGTACCCGAGGGAGTCAAGTTAGTGATCCTTCAAATTTAACGGAGTAGCTTACAATGTGCATGATGTTGTTTATTGGTGGAAGATAGAAGTCGAGATAGTTCATTAGCTAAGCTTCCAGCTTGGGTGAGTACGATCGAGACTGTAGGTTAATCAATAACATCGGGTTTGGTTGATAAAAAAATCCACTATTCGGCTCAGTTCATGACTCCTAACATGTTCGGGCTACTGGATTTGGCTCAGGCTTGGGTTATTACTACTTTTGTTATTGAACTTCCTCTTATAAAAGAAATTTCTATGTTCATCCTTCGATGGAGTTATTTCTCCAATTGCTTAAAAATTACTAGAAGTGTACGTCATTTCTATTAATTGCGTGAAGTGATAATAGCTTTTTATTTGCTAAATAAAAATTAAAACGATTACTGTGGAGAAAATTGATTGCAGGGAAACAGCTTGGCGCGTACAAGCCTAGCAGTCATTAGCGTACTCCACCTCAAAAATTACATAGAACCATTTGCACATACTGAAATTATAAAACTCTTTGGAAGAAGTAAATGTTTTAGAATTCACTTGGGAGTTTTGGCTTTTGATAACATGATTTAGGTTGTCAAAAGACCCGAATTTTTTTTTTATAGGCAACAAAATTTTATTCAACTCGGCAAAGGATACATTGAGGAAGCCAAATCTCTAGATACAATAAAGAACTTGGAGCATAGAAATGGCCAAAAAGAAATAGAAAAAAAAAAAAAAAACATCCAACAAGATATTGAACGAAACCACGAAAGGATATGTGGGATCATCCTTATACCGATAGATCAAAAAGCCTTGTCTAAATGTAACACGAACTATGATCTGCATGTGAAGTAGTCCTTTGTACCTTCTTTGTAATGGTATTGTAACTATCCTGTGCCCACGTGTCCACTGGTCTTATGAAGTAGTCCTTTGTACCGGCCCTGGAAAAATGAATTTGTACATGTATTGATATGCTTTGTATTAGGCATTAATTAAACATAGAATGAATTATGATATGTATTGTATCTAGGTACTGTGACAACGAATGATAATGACAAGAACCGAGTTAGGTTTTGAAATATGCAATAGAAAAATCACTAGTGAGCTCGATTTCTAGCCTACATATGTAATGCAAGAGAACAAAAATTTTTACTTTGAATTTTTCATGTAATTTAAGCTAAAAGCACAATTAATTTTACTTTTTTGTTTTTTGTTTTTTACTTGTTTTATTTATTATGACTTAAAATTAAGTGGGTGACCAAACTTGAGATCGCGTTTGGGCAAACCAAGTGCCGGGGCCGGCACTGTACAACACACAAGACTGTAGGGCCCATCAAAAGACAAGTTGTTGGAATGACTTAGGTTGATTTGATCCAAGGGTTAGAGAAATCTATAGCACAAAACCCAAGGGTGTATGGCCCATTAAAAGACAAGTTGTTGGAATGACTGAGAATGATTTTGATCCAACGGTTGGAGAAGTTTTTCAATGCCGGATGGCTATATTTCATGTGGTGCCCACTTCATATCAAAATCCTCTCTTCTCTCCTCTCTCTCTCTCTCTCTCTCACTCAGTTTACTGGCACAGCAAATCTGTGCATAGATTGTGGACAAATTTCTATGTGGGGCCCACTACGGGTTCCACACAAGTGATCCGAGCCGTTCATTATGTTTAAAACATTTTTTCAAGGTCCTTTGCAAAAAATTAGCTCAATTCGATACCTATAAGTACTTGATTTAATCATCTAACTTTTCATTCAAGTTTTTAGAGAATGAAAGTTAGACGATTAGATCAAGTACTTATAGATATCGGATTAAGATGATTTTTTGCGGAAGCCCTTGAAAAAATATTTTAAATATAAGGAACGGTTCGAATCACTTATGTGAGACCCTTAGTGGACCCTACATAGAAATCTGTGCACAGATTTGCTGTGCAAGTGACTTTCTGATCGCATTTTTCTTCAAAAGCACCAAATAATTCTAGCTGAGGGGGCCATGTACTGTACAGAGAGTACACCCACAACGTGTCTGCAGCCACATGGGCGGTAAACGTGATTTTCTGCTTTGCCTTTTTTTTGTTTGTTTTCTATTTATAGGATGGAAAATCTGGTACTAGCTTTCCATTTGTGTGAGTTGTTTTTTTCATATGAGTATATTAGTACTTTAAAACTCGAAGAGAGTGGAGTGTAGTTGGTGTCTTCCTTATGAGAAATGTTAGGAACACATCAATGTATTACACCCCAACCACACCTCTCTCACATGCATGTGTGAGAATTTCACAATAAATGCTAGGACCCGTTAGGGACCCACATGTATGTTGTGTGACAAATTGATGTGCCTTTAGCATCTACTCTCATGCATATGTGTAGGGTTCAATTTCCGTAAACACTCATCTCCCTCTCTAAGTCCCCTGGGACAGAGTATATTAGAATTAACGACTGACAGAAAGACCTATGCTTTCCGTAAGAGTTCCTATCAGTTCGCAATTCCCATTAAGATAGAAAAATTTGCAATGTACAAGTTTTTTGTGCACTAGAACAAAAACAGTTTTGACATTTTATTTCCAAAATTTTCCTATCCGATTAGCATCTCTTGAAGAAAAGATGTCAAAGAAGGAAAAAGTTACTGTACAAAACAAAGGAAAAGAAGAAGGATTACGAATCCCAAGCAAATCTACATAAGCTGAAACAATGAAATTCACTTCAAAATAGAAAAAGCAGATTCTTTTCCGAAATAGAAAAAGCAGTAAAGACTTCATCTTGGGTTTCCACCAAAGGCCAAAGGAGAAACACCACATCTTTTCGTGAATTATTAGCTGCCGAAAACCAAAAAAATATGAAGTCGTCCTTTGTACTTAGAGTCAGGACCTCCTCTTTCATCAACATCCATCCCTGATCAAGTATCTTCAAAATTGTGAAAAAGCAAGACAGAACCATGCACATGGGTTTTGGTGAAAACTATGATCTGCATGTAAAGTAATCCTTTGTAGTTAAGAAAAATTCTGCCAAGAAAAATTCCAATGTTTCGAGACAGCTGGTGATGAAGTAGAGTTATTAGGTCCCCACCCCACATAGGCAACCTTTGCACGACTTAATGGTAAAAATTGGTATGTGTTCTATGCATTTTTGTTTATTTTTTCTTTTCATTGCTGTACTACCTTTTTTTGGCTATGCTAAAAAGGGACGGAGGAGGGGGCAACCAAACATAGCAACCCTTCCCTCAGCATGGCCATAAGGACTCCAGACCTGCAGCGAATCCAGGAAGGGACCAAAGAGCCATAGCAATGGCCACCCCACCAAGAGCTAGCGAGCCAAAGCCGGACAAAGGAGAAGATCCAAATTCAAGAGAGACGCGATTGACACAACTCAAACTTGAGACCTCCTACCTCACCCGTGATAGTAATTGCTGTACTACCTTGTAATAAAGCAATAAATAATTCTCGGTGGATATATAGTGGATCTGTAATCTCATCTCATTCAATGCCCTAAGCTTGTTCTTACACGCGGGTATGCAAGGAAAAAATAAAGTAACGAAATGATGAATGCTCGGTTGCCGCCGTTAATAATGTAGAACGATGAATCTATTTCAAATGTACATTATGTCATCCTTTAATTAATCAAATGTCATAGTGGGAAAAGTCTACAATGCACACCTCTTAAAAGGGTGTACTATATGCACATATTTTATGATTTATTTCTACTGTAATATTTTAGTGTGTTTCGTAACTTTTGTTCTAGAATTCATAACTTTTCAGTAGTAAGATTCGTAACATTTTCATTATGATTCATATCATTTTGGTGTATTTCGTAACCTTTATACGATTCGTAACTTTTTAGCAATATGATTCGTAATATTTTCTCTACAATTCATAACATTTTGGGATGTGTATATGATACACACCCAAATAAGAGGTGTGTATTGTAGTCTTTTCCGTCACAATGAGTATTTGATAGAAAATGACCATCTCATTCCATTCGAATTTAATGCCAGTGAAACAAACCCTGTTTCAAATTGCTGTCCTTTTCGAAAAACATGTCATATTCCAATCAAGAAATAAAGCACTTTCATATTTGATTTTTCCTGAATTTTTCTCACGCTACAATGTCAAATTAATGGAGATTTTAAAATTGGTCAAAATAATTTAAAACTTATAGTTTTTAATTTTTTTCCCCGCAAAATGACACTAACTTGAACAGGGACTAATAATTTTAGAAAAAGCAAGGATCAACTTAGTGCCCCGACTCAGATATCTAGTTATAAAAAAAAAGAAACTGGAAAAAGAGAGGCAAATAATTTTTGCATTCCACTTTTTTATAAATGCACCTCCGAATTTTGTATTTTAAAATATTCTGAAACTCATTTCGGAAATGAAAAACATAACATAACATCTTACTACTCGCCGCGGATCAAAAAAAAAAAAAACATCTTACTACTCGTATGAAATTATCACAACAACAGAGAAAACAGAGGAACAAACCCCGGTAGCCTTCCCGTCGTCCAAACCAGAATTACTCGTCCATTGCATACATGTTGTCCCTATAAATAGCTCCCAGATAGAACCACCAGCTCATCTCACTCATTAACTCCAGCTCATCTCACTCATTAACTCCTCTCTCTCTCTCTCTCCAATGGCTCCCAAAAGAAGCTCCCAAGACAAGGGAAACAAGTCCAAAGGTCAGTGTAGCAGTAGCTCCACGGTGTCTGTGGGAGAGGAACTGAAGGACTACCTAACTGCTGCGGAGAGGACCTCCCAAGCACAGAACGAGTTTGATGCAGAGAATCTGAATGCCGAGAGCTTGATGAATGAGATATCGAATGCGAACCCTACTTACCTCACGGTAACCACCGTGGACGAGGCAAAGACTGCCAGGGAGTTTGCACAAAGCAAACAATGGAGGGGTGGTTTGCACATCATAGCGAAAAATGAACGACCAGCTGGGCACATTCGGAAGGCGGCAGAAGGTAATGATGAGTCCGATGAGAAAGTGTTTAATGAAGTGAAAACTTTTTACAACTAAGGCACGAGTCCAGTAAGCTTATCTTCCGGCTTAAATAAGTCAGTTTCTCATCAACTGCGCCGTGTTCTCTGTTAAGTTTGCTAGGTTGTGGTCTTAGTTTGTTAGGTTGTGGACTTTGTGGGTGAAGGTTAAATTCAACATTCATGAGTACTATTCCATTGATGAGTTCAAGAGGAATTTGGATGGTATCAGGAGAATATATCAAAGTGTAATTGGGATGGGTGTTGGCTTAGGGTGTGGCTTTGGGTTGTGTGGGAGTGAGTGTCCTGTTTCTGGGGTGGTCTCTGGTTAGTTTTGGTTTCAGTTTTTGTGGTCCAGCTTGGGACGTTATGGTTTTTGTTTGAGTTTGGGTGGGAGGGTGTTTGTTCTTGTTTCTCTTGTATCCTTGAATCCACCAACAAGTAGTTTGTGTCCATTTCGTCACGCAGCTTCTGGTCATGTTAATGCCCTTTATCAAATGCCCAAAACTCAGTGTGTGCAAATGGTTCTTTAGTACTCCCTCCGTCCCTTTTTTTGTGTGTCCAGTATTCCATTTTGGGCTGTCCCTTAATAAGTGTCCATTTTGTAAAGTTAGGGAGGTAAAAGTTGATGTATTGTCTATTTTGTCCCTAAAAGTAGATTTTATTTTGAAAAGTTAGTAAGTAAAAGTGTAATGATGATGGGTAAGTAGGGAAAGTGAAGGAAAAAGTTGATGTGAAAGGTGTAATGATGATGTCTTTTTAATAAGTTGAAATTACAAAGCACGACACTTAAAAAGGGACGGAGGGAGTATAATTTTTGAGGTGGAGTACGCTAATGACTGGTAGGCTTGTATGCCCCAAGCTGTTTCCCTTCAATCAATTTTCCCCACAGTAATATTTCTTTCATGCACTCGTTTTAATTTTTAGCAAATAAAAAGAAAAAACTCCATCTAAGGATAAACTCCTAATAGCAATATTTCATGCAATTAATAGAAATGATGTACACTTCTATTTTTAAGCAATTAAAGTAATAACTCCATCTAAGTATAAACATTGAAATTTCTTCCATAAGAGGAAGTTCTATAAATAAATAAAAAATTAATAACCCAAAGCCCGAGCCAAATTCAGTAGCCCGAATATGTTAAGGTCATGAACTGAGCAGAATAGTAGATTTTTTGACATGAGCAAACCAAGCTTGGTGTTATCGATCGTAATCTCCCTCACTCTTATCCAATGAAAAAGCTAAATAATCCATACATTGACGAATAAATAGAATACACGGCATCACCCAAGCTGGAATCTTAGCTAATGAACAGAAAGATCGCTATCTCGACTTCTATCTTCCACCAAAAAACACCATCACGCACATTGCAAGCTACTCTGTTGAAGTTAAAGGATCACTAACTTGACTCCCGCGGGTACTATTCCGTCAAGTTGATGCTTGGCACGACTTCTAGCAGCTCGTTGCCTCGAGAAAGCATAATCGGGAAGAAATGATGATTCATCACGAGGATTAATAATCATCTTCTCAAGTGCCACGGCATTCTCTAAAAAAAAGATTGCAACTTCAAGGTCACTTTTACGACCATAATACCCTCCCAATCTCACTTCCTTGAGGCATCGATGGTGGAAATGTCGAACACACCTTTGAACCTTTCTCTTACAAACAGAAAGGTTAGAATAATCCCAAGCTGCCTGCAAGAGAAAAACGGGCAGCTACAATTATTTTGGATTGCTAAGCACAACCAGAAAGATAATTGACATTTGCAGGCATAACGGAAAAAGGGAAGCATTTAACACGAAATGGTAGTTCTCTACCTCTGATGGTTGAATCCAATCTGTCAAACTAAGATTCCATATTGCAATGTGACGCAGTTATACAAAAAGTCACTTTTATCCTCCTCAATTAAACTTCTAGCTTCTAACTGATATTTAAGTTTGTAAGTCAAGTAGTTAACAAACCTTCCTCCCACAAAACAAATAGAGGATTTTCAAGAACTTGCTAAGATATAGTAGCAATTTTTTAATCCTTTCCTCTTGTCCCTTACATGACAAAACCAGTTTGGAATTCACTCTTTCTGGGAATTAAGCTAAAATGGACCAATTTGCAGTTAGTTGATTCTCAGTTACAGCAAGCTACTGCTTATTGAGAATTTTGCAAACCATGTGGACCTCAAGATACAAACTGGTAATAAAATAATTAAGTATTGTAAAAAAATATGGAACGAATGAGAGAACTACAACAAAAACTGGCATGCCCAATCTGAAGGAGGCTGACGCAACGGAATTAACAAAGAGATTAATTGCGTACTAATCGAATGAATGATAAACTCGAGTCCACAAGAGAAAGAGACAAAGTCTGAATATTATTGATTGATTGAATGAATTACAGGGAGGGTTGCACCCTTATTTATATTAGCAGCAGGCCTAGCTAATAAGGTAATGCTTGGGCTACCAAGAATATAACTTGGAGTAGGGACCAAGCAAAACAAAATAAGGAAATAAAAGAAACTCTAAGAAAATAGAAATTAGGAAACTAGAATCGTGCTAAATAGGTAGCACATAAGATCTCCTATTATTATGCCTAAATAAAAAGTTTACAAATCAAATACGAAATAATTAATTATTTCTTCTTTGATTTGGCACGGTCCAGTTGTTCTAGAAATATCTCAGCCACTTGTCCTACATCAGAGGCGAACCTTCATCTCTGATGTAACAATATTTGTTAACAATGAATAAAAAAAATACGATCTGCATTGATCACAACTGACAACCCTATCTTGCCCGCAAAAAAAATTCTCTACCTACATCAATAATAACGTCAAAATAAAGTACAGCCACTAGGCAGGTAAATCAAATAGGGATTTAGTGCTGGTCGTCAGCTCTAATTTAACAAAGCAAAAGATGAAGGGACAAATTTCAGTTTTGATAATGCTATACGTAGATTTATGAGAAAGAAACAACGGATCATGTTATTTAAATGAGCCTGCGCTGTTGTTATTCGTAATTTGTGAAATATCAATATCACACATTCCGCTTTGCAAATCATGCGGGTTTTTTTTTCCCAGTTAACTACTATGAAGAAAAATACCTTTTTCTCAGATTCATTGATATGAAATGGCATTGAACTCTCAGTTACATGGCCAATATCTAACATAGCATAAAATAATCGTGTGTGTAGCAAGAACATTCACCTGAAATGCAAATTTCTGCAAGTGAGGCGCCACCTCTATGAAGGTAGCATAATTAAGGAAAGATGTATCACGGCTTGCTGTTATTTCCACGATCAATTGTTCAAGAGCATATAACTTAGGCAGCCACTCAGGAAGTACAAAACCCTGGGGAAAAAATGGAACAAGAGTAAGGGTAGAGGTGTAAATCGGGCAAGGTGCGCACAGGCACAACACTCTCAGAAACGGTTGTGAGCACGGCATGGGCATGGGCATGCCTTTTTGCTATTGTGCGTAAATGAGATGGACTCAATACGTAATAAATATATGTGACTGTGTGATTGATTTGTTGGCCCATTTTCCTACTTCGCACCCGTTAGATTAGTAGTATTTATTAACATCCATTGTTGCCCATTTTGCTTGTTTTGTAACATTAAGCATGAGATTGGTTCTATGATCAGACCAGGGACTCATACGTGTTTCGTAGTTTTCAAGTTGTTTGTATTATTTCAGTTATAACTATTTGACAGTCCTTCATTCTACTTCCGAAAGGATAACATTTCTAATTTTTTTGCGGCCTTACAAGGTTTGATGGGGCATAGGCACGGCATGGCAAAAATTGTGGAGTGTCCGTGTGCTAGACTGGGCCTAGAGTACCCTAAAATGACACGGCACAGCACAAAGCGCCTTAGACACGAGAATAATTGGGTTGGTTTGGCACTAGACAACACATTTGACACCTCCGAGTAAGGCACCAAACGAAATAAAGAACATAACATGAAAACAAGTATAAACCAAACTAACCACGATACCCGGTTTCAATGTGAGGGTCTTGAGGCAGCATGAAAGCAGAGAAAATGAATCATTCATCGAACCGCCAAAATAGGAGGTAACCATGCCCTCACCAATACGGACATCAACAAGTGACGGAACATTCTCAAGAAATAAGTTTGTCTTTACTCCAACATAATTGAATGAAACAAGATTTGAAGCAGAGATCTTGATGGATTTGATGCAGCGACAACCCATTACCACCAAGTATTTCAATGCACAAACGGGGCCACCAACTTTTAAGTTGATCAGTGAACAAGACCCGCAGATAGATAAACGTTCAAGATATGGACAATTTAACAGAAGGACCTCAACAACTTCGCCACCTACATGTAGATTCTTTAACGATACTTCTTTAAGCGACTTGACATCAGCTAACATACCATTGCCCATGATGCCAAACCTTGAATTCAAACAAATCTCTTCAATCCCAGCAAGTAGCTCCAACGAAAAAGTGTAAGGTTTTCTTCCTGACAGGAGGTTCAACTCCAGTCTTTGAACTTTCCTCGACAATGCAAACTTGATCCACCCGTCAATATCAAACTTGAAGCGTTTATCTAAGCCAAAAATCACTTTAAACTCTTCTATACTACTAGCATCATGAGCTTCCAAAACATGATTAACCCATGTGACAAACTTATTTGTTTCAGACTTACGTAACTCTGGCTTGTACCTTATCCTTTCAAATGTTTTCTTGGAATCAAAGTTGAGAGAGGTACTACGTTTCCATAGGTGTCTCCAGCGACTTGAGAGGATGCTGGTGCGTATTGCTTCCTCCAATGGCAATTGAGACAATATAGAGGCAAGAGTATCATCAGACAATTGGCAAATCTGACCCTACGAAACAAACTTGTCCTTGTTACATAAACATAAGACAATATGCCATCAAAAGCACAGTATTAGCCAATTCAGATACTTAAATGTAAAAGTAACTGAAAGAGTTTGTAAGTGACTACTTGCTAAAAGGCAGAAAAATCCATCTTATGATTTTAGTTACTCTAGTTGATAAAAGGCATACTTTCCTGGCATTGAGTTACAAACCAAATGTTCTCGCGACTATAGCAATGTTTTCTTACTTACTAAATCATACTAACTACTTTGCATACTACTTAAAATAATTATCTGCTATTTGTAATTCATTATAGGGCCGAAGAATTAGTTGCTATGAGTAATTCGCCAATGTGCCACAATATAGCAATACAAAACCACCACAAACTAACATCCACCAGTGACAATGGCGTGATAATAAATCTATGGGAGAATACAGTTAGTGCTAGTTAACAATTTTACTCTGCAAGAAAAGCCACAATATCAATTCCGAAAAGTGTCGGATAGTTCAAAAGCCAAGAAAGTTAACTTTACTTTGTGGATACTGGAATACGTAGTTGGGAGTATCAATGAAGTATTGATATCACATATCAGATGCAGATCGATTCCCATCTAAAATTATACGTGCCGGTATGCTTCATATATATAATTGCTATGTCTAATTGTCTATTCTACTAGTCAAAATATTCAACCAAGTAGTATAGCAAAAGATAATTTCTTTAAAGCAAAGACAGTTCAAAAAGAAAGCTATGCACGGTAGAGATTATATACATGACTACATGAGAACATAAACAGAAGGGGTTTGATTGACAGTATGTTTCATAACTCAGTGGATAATTGAGATTAAACAATCGACCTCAAAGAAACTATTTTTACCCCAAAAAGAGAAAAAAGATGAAAACTTTTGAGCCAATAACAGACTTATGAGGAATCACAAGCAGTATCAGAGATGATTGGCTGGTAACATAGGATAGAGAAATCAGATCTGTGACCGGGAGTGGTAAGACCTGTACCTGTAAGAGAGAGAGAGAGAGAGAGAGAGAGAGAGAGAGAGAGAGAGTAATACCATGATCAATCCCTAGCGAAGAAGAAGAGAGAGGAGCTGAGGAGGCCAGCAAACAGCCTGATTTACCTCAGGAGGAGGAGGAGGAGGAGGCTGCTGCGGGAAAGCCGTTGCTTATTGTATTGGATGTATTCGATAATACACAGCCACCGATTGAAGTTATACTACGTACTTGCGTATTTATTTAGGGTACAAGAGTTCCATATTTACGTAAGAGCCCCTAAACCATTACAAGTTCAGAAAATTGGGCAAGATAGGGTTGTACTTAACTGAGAGTTCAATGCCATTTTATATCATTGAATCTGAGAAAAAGGTGTTTTTCTTCATAGTAGTTAACTTACCTGCCTAGTGCCTGTACTTTGTTTTGACGTTATAATTGATGTAGTAGAGAATTTTTTTGCGGGCAAGATAGGGTTGTGATCAATGGAGATCGTATTTATTTTGATTCAATGTTAATAAATATTGTTATATCAGAGAAGAAGCTTCACCTCCTTCAGATTGGACATGGCAGTTTTTGTTGTAGTTCTCTCATACTTTTCATATTTTTATACAATCGTTAGTTATTTCATTACCAGTTTGTGTCTTGAGGTCCACTTGATTTGCAAAATTCTCAATAAGCAGTAGCTTGCTGTAACTGAGAATCAACTAATTGCAAATCGGTGCATTTTAGTTTAATTCCCGGAAAAAGTGAATTTCAAACTGGTTTTGTCTCGGAAGGGACAAGAGGAAAGGATTAGAAAATTGCAAATATATCTTTAGCAAGTTCTTGAAAATCCTCCATTTGTTTTGTGAGTGGAAGGTTCGTTACGTTAACTACTTACAAACTTGAATATGAGTTAGAAGCTATAAGTTTAATTTTTTTCCCAATTATGTAGAATTGGGTGTGTAAGGATGCTGGAAAATTGAGGAGGATAAAAGTGACTTTTTGTTTTCCATGTGAATTTGATTGTATAACTGCTTCACATTGCAATTGAAATCTTACTTTGACAGATTGGATTCCATTCAGAGGTCAACCATCAGCTTTACAGAACTACCATTTCGTGTTTAATTCTGCTTTCCTTTTTCCGTTATGCCTACAATGTCAATTATCTTTCTTGTTGTGCTTAGCAATCCAAAATAATTGTAGCTGCCCATGTCTCTCTTGCAGGCAGCCTGGGAATCTAACCTTTCTGTTAGTAAGAGAAAGGTTCAAAGGTGTAGTCGACATTTTCACCATCGATGCCTTGGGGAGGTGAGATTGGGAGGGTATTATGGTCGTAAAAGTGACCTTGAAGTTGCAATCTTTTTTTTAGAGAATGCCGTGGCACTTGAGAAGATGATTATTAATCCTCGCGATGAATCACCATTTCTTCCCGATTATGCTTTCTCGAGGTAACAAGCTGCTAGAAGTCGTGCCAAGCAGCAACTTGACGGAATAGTACCCGAGGGAGTCAAGTTAGTGATCCTTCAACTTTAACAGAGTAGCTTACAATGTGCATGATGGTGTTTATTGGTGGAAGATAGAAGTCGAGATAGCGATCTTTCAGTTCATTAGCTAAGCTTCCAGCTTGGGTGAGTACGATCGAGACCGTAGTTTGATCAATAATAACATCGGGCTTGGTTGATCAAAAAATCTACTATTCTGCTCAGTTCATGACTCCTAACATATTCGGGCTGCCGGATTTGCCTCAGGCTTGGGTTATTATTACTTTTGTTGCAGAACTTCCTCTTATGGAAGAAATTTCTATGTTTATCCTTAGATGGAGTTATTACTCTAATTGCTGAAAAATTAGAAGTGTACGTCATTTCTATTAATTGCATTAAGTGATAAAAGCTTTTTATTTGCTAAAAATTAAAACGATTACTGTGGGGAAAATTGATTGAAGTAAAACAGCTTGAAGCATACAAGCCTAATAGTCATTAGCGTACTCCACCTCAAAAATTACATAGAACCATTTGCACATACTGAGATTATAAAACTCTTTGGAAGAAGTAAATGTTTTAGACGTCACTTGGGAGTTTGGCTTTTGATAAAGGACATTAACGTGATTTAGGTTGTCAAAAGACCCGAAAATTTATTTTTTTTGATAGGCAACAAAATTTTATTCAACTCGACAAAGAATACATCGAGGAGGCCAAATCTCTAGATACAAGAAAGAACTTGGAGCATAGAAATGGCCAAAAAAAAATGGAAAAGGAAAAAAAAAATCCAACAAGATATTGAATGGAACCACGAAAGGATGCGTGGGATCATCTTTACACCGATTGATCAAAAAGCCTTGTCTACATATAACACAAACTATGATCTGCATGTGAAGCAGTCCTCTGTACCTTCTTTGTAATGCTATTGTAACTATCTTGTGCCCACTGGTCTTATGAAGTAGTCATTTGTACCGGCCCGGGAAAAAAGGATTTGTACATGTATTGATATGCTTTGTGTTAGGCATTAATTAAGTAGAATGAATTATGATATGTATTGTAGCTAGGTACTACGACAACTAATGATAATGACAAGAATCGAGTTAGATTTTGAAATATGCAATAGAAAAATGGGTAGTCCTATGGTACACACCCCTTATTAGGGGGTGTGCTGTACACACCATGATTTTAAACCCTTGGATTTCAAAGGGAATAATTCGGACCACCCATTTATTAAATCAATTAATAAAATAAAAAAAAGGCTTAGAAGGTAACAGGTTGTTCTCTCCTCCTTGACCTTCTCTCCCTCTCCCTCATACGTAAAATACTATAAATTATATAACATAACCATAATTGTTATGACAACACAAAAAATTGGCACTTTCTTTCCACAATGTGTCGTACCAAAAGAAATTGATCAAAAGAGACTAGATACAAGACCAAAATATGTCGTAGCACAATCAATAATTATTATACTCAAACAAGATACATGTCTAAAATATCACAAATTAAATATCGTATAACTTGACATCCTAACAGCCTTGATCAATCATTCTAAAAATATACTCACTAACGACATTTAGATTGTACATTTAATTTATATTTTATATGAAACCTAGTCCTCTGTTGTAGTTGAATGTAAGGTAGCCATGCAACCGTGATACAATAATGACAATTAATCCGTTGAATTTTTTATATTTGTTGATTAAGTTACCTACGTAAATTTTTTGCCTCGATCAGGTTTAGGAAGCTCTATCAGATGGTGCATTATTAGATTTTTTGATATTATGTAAATTGTAAAAGATAGACGATTTCGATAATAAAAAAAAACTTACGTGGGGCTCAAATGGTGCATTATTAGATTTTAATGTTGTATTGAAATTGAACGACAAGATTTGTTGAAGTATGAAACTTCAATGACTAACTATGTAATTTATCCTAAAAAATAACAACATTCTTTTAAAAAATAGGAATGAAGGGTGCCAGACTTGAACCCCAGATATTTTAGATAAATGTCCAAACTCCAACACCGGCCTTATCACTATGGTACGCAATTGAGAATTTGTAATTCTAAAAGCTATTAATTATATAATACTTTCTTGTTCGTAGGGGCCCTATTTCCCCGATTGAAAATTTGAGAAGACAATGGCCTCAAATGCCTTCGTCTTAGTGCTAGTCTTGCACTTGTAGATCATATTATAGCTTATGTCATTGGTGTAAATCAATATGTCGACCATAATAATTTTTTTTTGAAAGAAAGTACAATGACAATAAATTTACAAAATTATTTAGATTGTATTTTCACGACCTAGTTCCAGGGACCACCATTAAATTTGGATTGGTATGCATAGGGTGAAGGTTTGGCACCGATCTACGTGTCAAATATATAGTGCCAATTGTTAAGTGCATCACCCTGAGTATTGATAAGATTGGGTAGTAATATAATTAATTTCACCAATTACAAAAATGAGAGTAATTTTCACACTCTATTTTTTGATATTCACACTTATATTTTTGTACTCCATTTTAGTGTCGAATGTGTATGTATTTGAGACAGTTGGATAATTATTTTTTTTAGTGATATCTCATTTTTCCATGAAGGAATTTTGATTTTTTGAATTAAATTTTATAGAGAAAGAATCTGATTTAGACTAATATTTTGAGAGGAAATTGTAGTTGTATTCGAAAATTTGGATATAGTACTTATTTTTTGGTGAATTTCTTGGATGAAATTTTTGTGCGAGAACTTCATTTTTAGTTTAAATTATTGAGGTATTGTGTAGGAAAAATTAAAATTTGAAAAAATAGTGGGGAGGGAATTGAAAATTAAGATAATATAGTGGAAATTTTCAAATTTTGAAAAAATTATGTGGTGGGAATTGAAAAAAATTAGATTAAGTTTCGTACAACACATTGTGCTAAGGTAACAACAATCTATGGTATTGTTATAATATTTGTGATTATTTTATTCAATATTTGGTATTTAATTTACGTATATATTTTGCTTCAATATAACTATTGTTGATTTTTTACGACATATTTTTATTTTGTTATGGAATATATTATCACAAAAAAAAATTACGACAGGTTGTGCTAAGATAACGCCACTTTATGATTTTATTATAACAATTGCGGTTATATTATTTAATTATGGTATGGTATTTTGCCGATTATAACTATCGTTAACTGAACAAACCAATTGAATTTTTTTATACGACACGTTGTGGGTATGAAAACGTTAATTTATGATGTTGTCATAACAAATTTGGTTATATTACTGAATTTGTGGTATTTTAGACATGTCTTATTATGGGATATTTTAATCAATTTCATTTGATACGGCACATTGTGGTAAGAAAACGTCAATTTATGATATTGTCATAACAATTGTGGTTTGTTACATAAATTGTGATATTTACATATGTTTTCTTTTGATACGACATATTGCGGTAAGAAAATGACAATTTTAGGTGTTGTCATAACAATTGTGGTTATTTTTTTAAAATTTGTGGTATTTTACAAATATTTTTGGCTTGGGTATAACAATTGTTGATTCTGGTACGACAATTTTTGATTTTGTTACGGAATATCATTCGAGTCAAAGAATTTTTGGTACGACTCATTGTGGTAAGATAATGCCAAATTATGGTGTTGTTATAACATTTATGGGTAGCATTATTTAATTTTTGATATTGTACGCATATATTTGGTTGGGATACAAGTATTATGGATTTTGATACGAATAATTATGGTTACATAATAACAATATTTTTTAATTATAAATAACTTGCTAATGACCTATTCAATAAGTAAATTTCAAAGTACAAGTCGTAACTAGCACCATAAATATTCATTAGATAACCAAAAATTGGCATAATAAAAATCACAAATTGTCGTAATTTAGACATACGGTACACTCTGTGTACCATAGCTTTTCCCTAGAAAAATCACTAGTGAGCTCGATTTCTAGCCTACATATGTAATGCAAGAGAACAAAAATTTGTACTTTGAATTTTTCATGTAATTTAAGCTAAAATCACAATTAATTTTACTTTTTTGTTTTTTTACTTGTTTTTTTTATTATGACTTAAAATTAAGTGGGCGACCAAACTTGAGGTCGGGTTTGGGCAACCTAAATGCTGGGGCTGGCACTGTACAATGCACAAGAATGTAGGGCCCATCAAAAAACAAGTTGTTGGAATGACTTAGGTTGATTTGATCAAAGAGTTGGAGAAATCTATAGTACAAAACCCAAGGGTGTAAGGCCCACCAAAAGACAAGTTGTTAGAATGACTGAGATTGATTTAGATCCAACGGTTGGAGAAATTTTTCGATACTGGGTGGCTATATCTCACGTGGTGCCAGCTTCAGATTAAAATCCTCTCTTCTCACTCCACCACTCTCTCTCTCTCTCATTTTTCTTCAAAAACACCAAATAATTCTGCCGTACGGCTGAGGGGGCCATGTACGGTACAGAGAGTACACCCACAACGGGTTTGCAGCCACATGGGAGGTGAACGTGATTTTCTGCTTTGCTTTTTTTTGTTTGTTTTCTATTTATAGGATGGAGAATCTGGTACTAGCTTTTCATTTGGCTTCGTTCCAGAAATTTTCTTAAAAAATAAATAATTTATTTTATATTTTCAAACTCAAAAATAATGTAAATAAAAAATAATTTTTTAATTTTTTTGATACCGTATTAAAGATCTTGATAAGATCTATCAAACAAGATCCATATTGGTAGAAAAATTATTTGCGTAAACACATTTATTTTAAACTTGAAATTGCCTTCTTAAAAAATAAGTACTTATTTTACGTTCCGGAACGGATAGTATGAGTTGTTTTTTTAGTATATTACTTTAAATTCGAAGCGAGTGGAGTGGAGTGTAGTTAGTGTTTTCCTTATGGGAAATGCTATGGATATATCAATGTGTTACGCTCCAACCACACCTCTCTCACATGCATGTGTGAGAATTTCACAATAAATGCTAGGACCCGCTAAGGACCTACATGTATGTGGTGTGATAAATTGATGTGCCTCTAACACCTCACTATCTTTATACTCTCATGCACATGGACAGAGTTCGATTCCGGTAAACACTCATCTCCCTCCCTAAGTCCCCTAGGATAGAGTAAATTATGATTAATGAATGACAAAAAGACCTATGCTTTCTGTAAGTGTTTCTATCAGTTTGCCATTCCCATTTAAGATCGGAAAATTTTCCTATCCGATTACCATCACTTGAAGAAAAGATGTCAAAGAAGGAAAAAGTCAGTACAAAACAAAGGAAAAGAAGAAGGCACACGAATTCCAAGCAAATCTACATAAGCTGAAACAATGAAATTCACTTCTTCGAAATAGAAAAAGCAGATTCCTTTCCGAAATAGAAAAAGCAGTAAAGACTTCATCTTGGGTTTCCACCAAAGGCCAAGGAGAAACTTCCCAGAAGCTCCAGCCTAAATGAAAGAAGCACCACCTCTGTTGGTGAATTTTGGTGGAGAAACTTCCCAGAAGCTCCAGCCTAACTGAACCTAAATGAAAGAAGCACCACATCTGATGTTGGTGAATTATTAGCTGCCGAAAACCAAAAAAATATGAAGTAGTCCTTTGTACTTAGAGTCAGGACCTCCTTCATCAACATCCATCCCTGACCAAGTATCTTCAAAATTGTGAGAAAACAAACCTAAATTAAAGAACACCACATCTGTTGGTGAATTATTAGCTGCCAAAAACCAAAAAGATACGAAGTAGTCCTTTGTACCGAGAGTAAGGACCTCCGTCATCGACATCCATCCCTGAGGACCCTGACCAAGTATCTTCAAAATTGTGATAGAGCAAGAAAGAACCACATGGGTTCTGGTGAAAACTATGATCTGCATGTGATGAAGTAGTCCTTTGTACCTAAGAAAAATTCTGCCCAGAAAAATCCCAAATCACATATGTACTTTTCGAGACAGCTGGTGATGAAGTAAAGTTATTAGGTCCCCCACCCCCAAAGAGGCAACCTTTGCAACAACATTAGGATTTCAAACTTAAATTTAGGGACAAAGATAGGTACCATTGAACTCGTGAAGGGTACAGGGGTTAAATTTATGGAGACATGAATTCACGTGGATGCATGGACCTTTCCAACATCAGTATGTGGCCAATGAAGAGAGAGAGAGAGAGAGAGAGAGAGAGAGAGAGAGAGAGAGAGAGAGAGAGAGAGAGAGAGAGAGAGAGAGAGAGAGAGAGAGAGAGAGAGAGAGAGAGAGAGAGAGAGAGAGAGAGAGAGAGAGAGGGTGGGGGCTGGGGGAGTGATTTTAAGTGAAGGAGTTGAGATTGAAGTATCTATATCTATAGTACAACACACAAGGTTCACCAAAAGACAAGTTGTTGGAATGATTGTGATTGATTTTGATCCAACGGTTGGAGAAATTTTTCAATGCCGGATGATTATATCTCACGTGGTGCCCGCTTCAGATTAAAATCCTCCCTTCTCTCCTCTCACCCTACCATACACACTCTCTCTCATTTTTCTTCAAAAGCACCAAAAAATTCTGCCGTACGGCAGGGGGCCACAGAGAGTACACCCACAACGTGTCTGCAGCCACATGGGAGGTGAACGTGATTTTCTGCTTTGCTTTTTTTGTTTGTTTTCTATTTATAGGATGGAAAATCTGGTACTAGCTTTCCATTAGTGTGAGTTGTTTTTTTCATAGGAGTGTATTACTTTTTCTAATGGGATTTCTCTGTGTTTTTTTTTTTTTGGTCAAGCGGAAAGTTTAATGGGAATTCGATCAGACCCCACCACTTCTATCTTACCACGCCACCACTTCTATCTTACCACGTGATTTCAGGGGAAGGAGTTTGAGATTTTAAGTATCTATATCCATAGTACAACACACAATGCCCATCAAAAGGCAAGTTGTTGGAATGATTGACGTTGATTTGATTCACGGATTGGAAAAATCTATAGTACAAAACCCAAGAGTGTAGGACCCACCAAAAGACAAATTGTTGAAACGGCTGCTGAGATTGATTTTGATCCAACAGTTGGAGAAATTTGGAGATGACTTAATGGTAAAAATTGGTATATGTTCTATGCATTTTTCTTTCTTTTCTTTTCATTGCTGTACTACCTTTTTTGGCTAAGCTAAAAAGGGTGGAGGAGGGGGGCGACCGGACATAGCAATCCTCTCATGAGTATGACCATAGGGACTCCAAACTTGCGGCGAATCCAGAAAGGGACCAAAGAGCCATAGCAATAGCCACCCCACCAAGAGCTAGCGGGCCAAAGCCGGACAAAGGAAAAGAACCAAATTCGAGAGAGGCGCCACCGACACAACTCGAACTTGGGACCTCCTACCTTACCCAAACCCAATGGGAGTAAGCCATGATCAACTAGGCTATCACCCCTGATAGTCATTGCTGTACTACGTACCTTGTAAAGCAGAAAATAATTCTCGGAGGATAGGGGATCTGTAATCTCATTTCATTCAAGTAAAAGCATAGGTTTAAAGATCCAACACAATCACATAGTAGAACAGAATCACATGATGACTTGATATTCGCTAAATTCAAATATACCCAACAACAACAAAAATTACTGAATTTAGGCTCCAAGTAACGATGTATCTAAGAACTCGATTGAAGTTTGCTTTTTCACAAAATGGATAGTGGTCTCTAGATTCATTTCGACACATTTCTTCAAGCTCAAAGGCCGCCCTTTGTTGTCCAAAAAAGGTCCTTCCATAAATGAAAAACTTAGAAGTCCATCTGCTAATTATCCAATATAAGCCTTTCCATTGAGCAGAAAAAGCATAAATTCAACACATGATTCATCTTAGTGCCACAATGGACCGTTACAACCGATACACCATATTTTGCCATAATTGTGGGCGAGAGTGGTTACACCATATTTTATCGTATATCGATGAATGTGGCAATTATGTGAATGCTACGTATTTTATCATTATTATTATATATTCGTGTTAATATTACAATTAGTAATTGTATTTTTATTATATGTGCATAACATTTGGCGTATCTCTATTCATTTGGAGATTGAAAAGACACATGACATTGTCGCATTAAGAAGTTGAAGATTGTACCACCCTTGTAAGCTATTTGGCACTTTATTGTTTTCCTATAAATAACCCATGTAGGCTTCATTGTAAACTCTCTCCAACAAATCAAAGAATATATCTTTATTTGTCTTTCAAATTTTGTCTTACTAACTCAACTTTTGGGTTATAATTAGGAGTAGGAGCATGAGTAATTTAGAATCCTATGTATCAATTTCGTTTTTGAAGATTGGATGCCTTGAATCAATGATTTTCTTTTATGTGTTGATACTCCATTGAAGGTTAATGGAAGAATCCCTTTCGTTAGTCTTCAATTTTGTTCTTGCCATCGATTTCGCATTTGATTTGACTACCACTTCACATCTGATGAAGTCCTGAAATACGTTTCGCATTTGATTTGACTACCGCTTCACATCTGATGAAGTCCTGAAATACTGCGTGAAACCATGGATTCACCTTTTGGAGACAAGCCGCATGCCTTTATTTGTGTTGTTGACTTTGTTTCCCAAATCTCTATCGATATTCGATTGAGAGAAAAAATAGGTAAACAATTTTGGCCCTAGGAGGGCAAATGTTACTAAATCGGAAGTAATAGCATGTGCCAAATGTGAAATGAATGGATTTCAAGCCTTGCATGGAGACTTGACTAATTTGTATGTTCAAAATAGGCCATTCGTTGGCCAATTGTTGGATCTAATATAGAGATCCATCCTGGTGCCTTTCAATTATGGCTTCACTTATGAACCCAAATTGGAGGGCTCGTGACAAGCAAATAAAAAAATAGAAGCTAGGCTTGAATAGTTTATTTTTTGGAAATCGCCATTTGTTGAATGACAAGTGTACATGGCCATGCATTAGGAGTTAGGACCACATGTTGTCTCTCTCTATAAATATGGACACATATTAAACTACTGGTGCTCAGCTCCCAGAAAGAAGAACCAACTCATCTCACTCGTTAACCCCTCTCTCTCTCTCCATCCAATGGCTCCCAAAAAAAAACTCCCAAGACAAGGGAAAGAAGTCCAAAGGGGCTAGCAACAGTACCTCCGCACAGTCTGTGGGAGATTTCAACGGCAACCTAATTACACTTATTACTCTAATGTCACAGTATTGGGCGACTTCTTAACTGCCGCGGAGAGGACCGCCCAAGCACAAAAGGCGTTTGATGAAAAGAGTCAGAATGTCGAAGGCCTAATGAGAGAGATATCGGATGCGAATCCCACTTACCTCATCGTAACCAACGAGGAAGAGGCAAGGACCGCCAGAGAGTATGCACAAACCAACCAATGGAGGGGTGATTTGTATATCATAGCGAAAAACGGCAAACTGGCTGAAAAAATTACAAAAGTCGCAGAAGGTACTGATTCTCAATAAAAGGTGTTTAACGAAGTGAAAATATTTTACGACTCAGGAGTCCACTGAGGTTATCGTCCAGCTTAAATAAGTTAGTTTCTTAACTGTGTCGGGTCCTCTCTTAAGTTTACTAGGTTGTGTGGTCTTGTGGGTTTTCAAATGAGTATTTGTATGTTAGGCAGTAGCTCAGTTGTGTGTTGTGGTAGTTTTATCATTGTGTAAGTATATGTGTCCACAAGACCACACAACCTAGCAAACTTAAGAGAGGACCCGACACAATTAAGAAACTAACTTATTTAAGCTGGACGATAAGCTGAGTGGACTCATAAGTTGTAAAATATTTTCACTTCGTTAAACACTTTTTATTGAGAATCAGTACCTTCTGCGACCTTTGTAATTTTTTCAACCAGTCTGCCGTTTTTCGCTATGATATACAAATCACCCCTCCATTGGTTGGTTTGTGTATACTCCTTGGCGGTCCTTGCCTCTTCCTCGTTGGTTACGGTGAGGTAAGTGGGATTCGCATCCGATATCTCTCTCATTAGGCCTTCGACATTCTGACTCTCTTCATCAAACACCTTTTGTGCTCGGGCGGTCCTCCCCGCGGCAGTTAGGAAGTTGTCCAATACTGCGACATTAGGGTAATAAGTGTAATTAGGGTTGCCGCTAAAATCTCCCACAAACTGCGCGGAGGTACTGTTGCTAGCCCCTTTGGACTTCTTTCCCTTGTCTTGGGAGTTTTTTTTGGGAGCCATTGGAGAGAGAGAGAAAGACGGTTAATGCATGAGGATCATCATTGGGATTCTAACCTTGGGATTCTAACCTAGAGAGGTATGTCATTCTACCCTAACCCTAAACCTATACACTTCTCCCTACATCTAACTTGACCGTCGGAGGGTCACTGGGCTTTCACAGCCCTATTGACTTGTTGCAAGTTAGGTGGCAGGTGCGCGGAGCGGCGAAGGAAGAAACCAGAACCGACCCACGGTCAAGATCCCGATAAACCAAACCCCTACAGCCTGCAAGAGAGACACGGGCAGCAACAATTATTTTGGATTGCTAAGCACAACAAGAAAGATAATTAACATTTGTAGGCATAACGGAAAAAGGGAAGCATTAACACAAAATGGTAGTTCTCTAAAGCTGTTGGTTGACCTCTGATTGGAGTCCAATCTGTCCAACTAAGATTTCATATTGCAATGTGATGCAGTTATACAATCAAATTCACATGGAAAACAAAAAGTCACTTTTATCCTCCTCAATTTTCCAGCATCCATACACACCCATTTCTACCATGGTCACATAATTGGAAAAAAAATTTAAACTTCTTCAAGTTTGTAAGTTAAAGTAGTTAACAAACCTTCCTCTCACAAACAAATAGAGGATTTTCAAGAACTTGCTAAAGAGATAGTAGCAATTTTCTAGTCCTTTCCTCTTGTCCCTTCCGTGACAAAACTAGTTTGGAATTCACTTTTTCCGGGAATTAAACTAAAATGGACCAATTTGTTGAAAGTTAAACTTAATTGTATTATTTTGTGTGCATGTGTGTGGGCCGTGAAGAGACAAAGAAGATGAGAGAGGGATGAGAGGGGGGCCAAGCCAGCAAATAATATAGCTGTGCAATGTGCGCTACCGTGGTGTTGTCTGTGCATTTAAGACTAGAGGTTGGGGAGTAGCTCAAGTTGTATGGCTGTGATTGTGTGAGATTGTGTATAAGTAATGTGTATGTGTGCTGTGTAATATGTGGGAAGAAGAGTGGGAAAAAGAGAGCAAAGAAAGCAGAGAGAAGAGGAAAACGTGGGAAACCCATTGGGGGTTTTCCCCCACTAGTGTTTGTGTGTGAGAGTTGTGTGATTTGTATTTAGTTCGTATTTTCTTTAAAGATGAATAAGAGTAGAGTTTGTTTGTGAGTGAATGTCTCTCTTGATTCCCAATACAATGCAGAATTAGTTGATTCTCAGTTACAGCAAGCTACTGCTTATTGAGAATTTTGCAAACCATGTGGACCTCAAGATACAAACTGTTAATAAAATAATAATTGTAAAAAAAATTTATTAACATTGAATAAAAATCAATAAAATCTGCATTGATCACAACCCTATCTTGCCCGCAAAAAAAAAATCTCTACCTACATCAATAATAACATCAAAATAAAGTACAGCCACTAGGCAGATAAATCAAATAAGGATTTAGTGCTGGTGGTTATCTCTAATTTAACAAAGCAAATGATGAAGGGACGTTTTGACAATGCTAGTGTATTTACAAGAAAGAAACAGGGGATCATATTATTTGACTGAGCCTGCAATGTTGTTATGCATACTTTGTGAAATCTCAATATCACGCATTCCGCTTTGCAAATCATGCGAATTTTTCCCCCCAGTTAACTACTATGAACAAAAATACCTTTTTCTCAGATTCAATGATATGAAATGGCATTGAACTCTCAGTTACATGACCAATATCAAACATTAGCATAAAATAATTGTGTGTATAGCAAGAACATTCACCTGAAATGCAAATTTCGGCAAGTGAGGCGCCACCAGGTAGCATAATTAAGGAAAGAAGTATCATGGCTTGCTGTTATTTCAACGATCAAATGTTCAAGAGCATTTAACTTAGGCAGCAACTCAGGTGGTACAAAACCCTGGTAAAAAAATGGAACAATAGTAAGGCTAGAGGAGCAAACTGGGCAAGGCACGCACAGGCACGACACTCTCAGAAACGGTTGCGGACATGACATGGGCATGCCTTTTTGCTATTGTGCTTAAATGAGATGGACTCAATACGTAATAAATGTGACTGTGTGATTGATTTGTTGGCCCATTTTCTTACTTCGCAACCTTTATAAATAGTATTTATTAACATCAATTGTTGCTCATTTTACTTATTAAGCATGAGATTGGTTCTATGATCAGAGTCATCAGACCAAGGACATCAATTGAATCCACTAATTCAATTATTCATACATGTTTCGTAGTGTCCTATTTGATTGTATTATTTCAGTTAAAAATATTTGACAATCCTTCATTCTACTTCTGAAAGGATAACATTTCTAATTTTTTTGAGATTTTTTTTCCAGCCTTACAAGGTTTGATGGGGCATAGGCACAGCTAATTGTGGAGTGTCCGTGGGCCAGACTGGGACTAGAGTACCCTAAAATGACACTGGCATGGCACAATCAATAAATGGTCCGGACTAGGCTTGGCACAAAGTGCCTTAGGCACCAGAATAATTGGGTTGGTTTGGCACTAGACATTACATTTAACACCACCGAGTAAGGCACCACAATGAAATAAAGAACATAACATGAAGAAAAGTATAAACCAAACTAACCACGATATCCGGTTTCAATGTGAGGGTCTTGAGGCAGCATGAAAGCAGGGAAAATGAATCATTCATCGAACCACCGAAATAGGAGGTAACCATGCCATTACCAATACGGACATCAACAAGTGACGGAACATTCTCAAGAAGTAAGTTTGTCTTTACTCCAACGTAATTGAAGAAAACAAGATTTGAAGCAGAGATCTAGATGGATTTTATGCAGGGACAACCCAGTACCTCCAAGTATTTCAACGCACAAACGGGGCCACCAACTTTTAGGTTAGTCAGTGAATAAGACCCGCGGATAGATAAATGTTCCAGATACAGACAGTTGAACAGAAGGAACTCAACAACTTCGTCACCTACATGTAGATGCTTTAACGATACTTCTTTACGGGACTTGACGTCAGCTAACATACCATTGCCCATGATGCCAAACCTTGAACTCAAACAAATCTCTTCAATTTCAGCAAAAAGCTCCGACGAAAACGTGTAAGCTTTTCTTGCTTCTACATATCCATTATTGGACAGGAGGTTCAACTCCAGTCTTTGAACTTTCCTCGACAATGCAAACTTGCTCCACCCGTCAATATCAAACTTGAAGCGTTTATCTAAGCGAAAACTCACTTTAAACTTTTCTACAGTACTAGAATCATGCGCTTCCAAAACATGATTAACCCATGTGACAAACTTATTTGTTTCAGACTTATGTAACTCTGTAGTACCTTATCCTTCAAATTTTTTCTGGGAATCAAAGTTGAGAGAGGTACTACGTTTCCGTAGGTGTCTCCATCGACTTGAGAGGACGCTGGTGCGTATTGCTTCTTCCAATGGCAATCGAGACAATATAGAGGCAAGAGTATCATCAGACAATTGGCTAATCTGACCCTGCGAAACAAACTTGCCCTTGTTACATAAACATAAAACAATATGCTTATCAAAAGCACAATATTAGTCAATTCAGATACTTAAATGTAGAAGTAATTGAAAGAGTTTGTAAGTGACTACTTGCTAAAAGGCAGAAAAATCCATCTCGTGATTTCAGTTACTCTAGTTGATAAAAGGCATACACTTTCCTGGCATTTAGTTACAAACTAAATGTTCTCGCAACTATAGCAATGTTTTCTCTATCTTTACTAAATCATAGAGCACTAACTACTTTGCACTCTACTTAAAATAATTATCCGCTATTTGTAATTCATTATAGGACCAAAGAATTAGACAAACTAACATCCACAAGTGACAATGGCGTGATAATAAATCTATGGGAGAATACATTTAGTGGTACTTAAGAATTTTACTTTGATACTCTGCAAGAAAAGCCACAAAATCAATTCCGAAAAGCGTTGGATAGTTCAAAAGCCAAGAAAGTTAACTTTACTCTGTAGATACTGGAATACGTAGTCGGGAGTATCGATGGAGTATTGGTATCAGATGCAGATCGATTCCCATCTAAAATTATGCGTGCCGGTATGATTCATAGATATGTAATTGCTATGTCTATTCCACTAGTCAAAATATTCAACCAAGTAGTATAGCAAAAGATAATTTTTTAAAGCAAAGACAGTTCAAAAAGAAAGCTATGCACGGTAGAGATTATATACATGAGAACATAAACAGAAGGGGTTTGATTGACAGCATGTTTCATAACTCAGTGGATAATTGAGATTAAACAATCGACCTCAAAGAAACGATTTTCACCCCAAAAAGAGAAAAAGATGAAAACTTTTGTGCTAACAACAGACTTATGAGGAATCACAAGCAGTATCAGAGATGATTGGCAGGTCACATAGGATAGAGAAATCAGATCTGTGACCAGGAGTGGTAAGATCTGTACCTGTAAGAGAGAGAGAGAGAGAGAGAGAGAGAGAGAGAGGGGCAGAGAGAATAATACCATGATCAACCACTAGCGAAGGAGAAGAGAGAGGAGCTGAGGAGGCCAGCAAACAGCCTGATTTACCTCGGGAGGAGGAGGCTGCTGCTGGAAAGCCGTCGCTTATTGTAAACGAGATAGTAAACAGCAGCAGCAGCAGGAACAAGTGGGGTTCAGTGTGCTGAATGTATTGGATAATGCACAGCCACCCATTAAAATTAGAAAATGGATATTCGGGCTCTATTTTTTTACTGACAACGCTCCAATTTGTTCATGACGTTAAATTTGTTCATGACGTTAAAATTAGAGCGCCATCAATAAAAAGCGAATTGCAAAAACCAATTTCCTTAAAGTTATACTTACGTAAGAGCCCCTAAACTATTACAAGTAATACAATACAGACTATTTTCCACACACCCAACTGAGGCTAATTCACTAGCATAACAACGTAGTCATGTCGAGTTTGAGTTATTGCCTTGGTAAAAATATCAGCAATTTGGTGTTCAGAGGCAACATGGGGTAGTGTATTCTCACCATCCATATATTTGTCACGGAAAAAGTAGCAATCTACTTCAATGTGCTTCGTACACCCATAAAATACCGGATTGGACGCGATACAGATAGTACTGACGTTATCTCCAAAGAGGAGTGTCGGAGACTGAATAGGGACACCCAATTCTTGCATAAGACCCCGAAGCCAAGTGATCTCACTACAAGATGAAGACATTACTCTATACTCTGCTTCAGCAAAAGACTTAGAAACTGTGCGTTGTTTCTTACATTTCCATGTGACAAGAGAATCGCCAAGAAATACACACCAACCTGTAGTGGAGCAACGAGTAATAGGGCAGCCAACCCAATCAGCATCAGCATAGGCCCGTAATTCCATAGAGAATTGAGAGGGAAAGAATAATCCTCTTGAAACGGTGCTTCGAAGATATCGAACTTTTCGATGAACGGTAATAAGATGAACATGACACGAATGAGCAACAAATTGACTCAAAATGTGTATGGCATAAGATATATCTGGTCGAGTCATTGTAAGGTATATAAGGCGACCAACAAGCTTACCATAATAAGTTGGATCTGGAAGCTTATTACTATCATCTTGTTTATACTTAATGTTGTTTATACTTAACGTTTATCTCCGTAGGAGTGTCCACACATTTTTCACAGTCAAATGAGTAAACTTCATCAAGTCTAAAGCATATTTGCACTGATTAATACTGCACCCATAAGATGAGTAATGTACTTCCAAGCCAAGAAAGTAGGTCAATGGTCCTAAAGCATTCATCCTGAATGATTAACAAAGTAAATGCTTAAGCTTTTCAATGCCTACAAGGTCATCACCAAGGATGTCATCCACATACACTAACAGAATAGTAACACCATGTGAAGAATGATGAGTGAACAATGAGTAATCGTGTGAACTTTGGATGCATTCATCATCAAGGATGACCTTTCTAAACCACTCAAACCATGTTCTTCGAGCTTGTTTTAAACCATACAAAGACTTCTTCAACCTACGAACCATAGACTTATCAGAAAAGTAGCTAGGAGGAGGTTTCATATGGACAGTTTCTTTCAAATATCCTTTGAGAAAGGCCATTTTCACATCCATTTGAAAGATAGTCCACTTTCGCACAGCGGAAAGGGCCACAAGCAATCAAACCGTAGTCATTTTAGCCACTGTATCAAACGTTTCCTCATAATCAATTCCATACTCCTGTTTATACCCTTGTGCAAAACTTGGATTTGTTATTTTCTCTCTTCTTTCTCCCAAACCAAACAATAGGTGAGAAAATCTTTAAAATTTCCTTTCTTTTCTTTTCCATAAGGTTATGTTAGGATGATCGTAATCTTATTAGGAATAGAAAGATGATTATTGGAAATCAAATTCCTAAAAAATTTCTCGAATAGAAATAGGAATATAATTACAAGGAATCAAATTCTTAAAAATTTAATACGTTGAGTAATTTCATTCCGGTGTTTGAATTAATTCAATAATCTTGTGCAAGAAATAATTATTTTGAAAGATTATCAAAGTCAGCATTTCCTTTTAACAATTGAGCTAGGAATCTCACGCGGATTACCATGGGGTAAGGGAGATGTCATATTCCCACATAATCTGAGAATATGATTCTTGATTGAATATATCATCATGAACTAAATTCATATTCTTGTCTCTTCCAAACATAGGAATATTGGAAATATAGCATCACGTTTCCGTTTCTGTCTCTTACGAACGTCAAAACCATAAAAATTTGGTATCACATACCCATTCCTCCTCAAGATTCTCACCGTCCAAACTAAGCCTGAGTTCCAAAACATAACCTTATGCTTTGTTTTGAAACTTGTGGACGATAAGGGGGGAAATATAAGAAAATGAATTCCACTTTCCTCTTATTTTCTTTTTAACATTTTCTCTACTTTCTCTTATAATTATTTTCTCTTCTTTTCTTTTCCTTTTCACAAGTTTCAAACAAAGAATTAAACAAAAATATATACTCCATATATTTTAATTGACTTGTTTAATTGAGCTTCAAACAAATATGTCAACGTTCATTGAGCATATTTCTATTGCTAGCCATGTTTATTGTGGTCATATTGCATCTACTATCTGGCCTTACTTATTTTTTAGGTATGGAGCAAGTTAGTGGAGAACCGGGTTGGAGTATTCCAAAGGATTTAGTCCTAAAGTTTTTTGAAAAAATCGTATAGTTATGTAATTTTTTAGGAGATTGAGGACCCATTATATGTAACATTTGGATAATTATTTATTTTGAGGCAATGTAGAATTTTGGGTCGTCACATTCATCGTCGGGGTTGGCCAATTGACTCATCACTTTGTTTCCTGGTCCTTGTCCATTTATACTTGGAGCATGGAATTTTATTATGGACTAGATTTCAGCAAGGTGTTAAGCAGATTAGGAAATTCAACTGATCATGTGGGCTTTAAGCCAAGTGAGATTTTTTGGCCTTCGGTGGCAGTGGCGTTTGGCCATAGAAATGTATTGTTTCGGACAGTGAGCTTTGGCCATGATCTTTCTGTCACATATTTGAGGACCACGATCATAATTTGAGATATCGGGTAGTGTGTGATACATTCATAGCTAAATCTCTTTGTGAAGAGTATTGTTTTTTTAATTTCTCATATTTGTACTCCGTTGATCTCTAAGTTTATTGATTTAGGTACGGAAGAAGTTAGTGGAGAGTGGAGACCAGGGTTTGAGTATTCAAAGGATTTAGTTCTAGAGATTTTTGGAGAAATCGTATGGTAGTATAATTTTTGAGGAGATTGATGGCCCATCATTTGTAACATTTGGATAATTATTTATTTATGAGGCAATGTAGAAATTTGGGTCGCCACATTTATCATTGGGGTTAGCCAAGGCGGGGCTAAGACATTCACTCAGCCAAATTGGGGTATCTACAACTATCAAAATAACCGAGTTCAAGCGAGAGATAACAAGTATCAAGCTCAGAAGCGCACAGCGGTTGGAGGAAACGGTCGTTGCAGTTACCACATACTACTTCCTCAGTTTGTCTATAAAAGGAAGCACAATTTGAAGGAAAAGTCTCTCGATCAATCACCCATAGACAATAGTTTGGATTGTTTTTTGAAAAAAAATTCTCATAACTTGAAAAATACTCATTACCTCTACTTCTAATTATTACTCATTCCTATCTTTAATCATTATTTTCATTTCTCTCTCTATCTCTTTAATCATTACCTCTACTTTCAATCATTAATCTCATTTCTCTCTCTACTTATATCTCTACTTATAACTCTATAAAATTTCTCAAAAACTCAACCAAACGCAGTTATTTTTCTTTTTGTCAAGTTGGAGTAGCCGTAGCTATAAAGTCCTGGCAGTGGTAGCTGTAGAAATAGAGTAGAGAGGGGCCGTATCAACCAGTTTGGGATGGGATCAGTTTGGACTGAGTGTGGGCCATTTTCTGACCCAAAACAATGATCGCAATCCGTTCATTTTTTAGAGCTCATCGAGAACATTGATCTAGCCATAACGTTTGATATGATATCGAAATGCATTAATCTTTAAATAATTGTGTCAAACGGATTGCAATCCAGTGTTGCACACATTTGTTCTTACAAACTTAATGCATTTTGAAATTATATCAAACTATATCTGATCAACGTGATTTTTGATGTGATCAGTGTTCTCGACAAACTCTAAAAATGAACTGTTCCAATTATTGTTGTGGCCCCGGAAAAAGCCCACAATTAGTCCAAACTGGTCCCAACCCAAACTGGTTGGGATATGACCTCGTAGAAATAGAGTGATAGAAGTATAAACAGTGACAGAGAAGAATGTCATTTCAATTCACATATCGAAGATCCATTGGTGAAATCCAACGAGTTTAATTGTAAATGTGGAGTACCACATCGAGAAAGGAAATGGAAATGGAAATAGCATACTCCTTCCGTTTCAAAATGTTGTCCGGTCCGCAAAATGGAAAGTTAAAATAACTTAATTTTTCAAGAAAAGATTCAAATTATTTTCATAAATTAAAAGAACTCATTAATATCCAGGAAATTGTTTAAATTTTTTTTGGAAGCTTCTTGAAAAAATTGAGTTATTTTCAAGTCATCATTTTGTGGATCGGACAAATATTTTGGAATGGAGATTAATATATAACAAATCCTGATCAACTATATAACTCGATTTTAATCTTTTGAGAAATGTGGTTAGACTAAGGGTTAGTAGATCAGCTGTCGCGGATCGTTGAAGTTGGTATCAGAGCATAACCCTAGTTTACATAGTCCAGATCGTTACATGTCGTGGAACTAAAAAAAAGGGGTTGTGGCGTTATTGCCTATTGATCTTTGAAACTGATATTCCACAAATCACGAACTGGAAAAGAAAAATAGAGAAACCGTAACACCAAAATCTCAGTACCATGGAATTCTCAACATCATGTGGTTGCACATTGCTGATATAGAATACTTAGAGGTCAATTGTCGTGTATGAACCTCGATGCATAGTTGGGCTTTGTTCTTGTTCTTGTTTTTGTGTTTTTTTAGCATCTCGATGCATGTTTTTCTGTGCTTTTTTTTATTTTTATTTTTTATCATCACAAATTTCATTCAAACCGTCATTACGGGCGATCACTGAGGGATTTCATTACGACAATAGATACTAGCTGAGACCAGCTAAACTTAGACGCGAGCTCAAGCTCAATTTGCACAAACAGGGAACCAGATCTGTAGTAAAATTAGAGTGCAGTGCCAATGAAGAAATAGGCAGCACAGAGTCTCGAGACCCCAACGTAGCACAAATCAATAAAAATGAGCACAAATGAAACCTTGAAGGCACACAACCCCGGAGAGGTGCAAAAGCTACATGAAAGGAGGAAAATACCCTACAAAGGGAGGAGAAAAAGCAAAAGAACAATACAAGAGAAACTTCCCCCTTATTTGGCGTTGCCGTGAAAAAAAAAGCGACTTCTTCACTGTCTTAGTGACAACTGATCCTCCGGTCTTCTCATCAAACGTACAAATGCTATTGTCACTATTGAGTTTCCGAACTCAAAGTTCAGCAGGACCAGCACCCAGCGGTGTATTCATTACATAAATGTGAGAACCAAAGAAAAGAGAGACCATTGAAACAGGCAAGACAATTAGCATAAATCTTATACCTTGCCTACAGCTGGCTCCGGAGGAAAATAGAACATTTTTTGTTCTTACGGAAAAGACTCTATTAGCAAATGACAGCAATCATACTGAATTTTCAGTAGGTCATAGCTATCATTCATCCTACCCTGTGAAGAATAGCAGAAGCTAACGGTGCAAGGAAGAGGGACGATGACAAACTAAGCATCCTTGCAGAGGTTCTCGAAACCCATGTATTCATGTCGCTCAATCTTCCCAATCATGTTAGATATACCAACCCCACCTATAAAATAAAACCAAGTTGTATTAATTTCATACACCAACAGTCCCAAAACAGTAAAATTAGAGAGTCGATCATTTTGTCAGGAAAAAACATTTCACCACTCCAACCAATGGGAAAAATGAAGCTCACCTAGGGAGATTGCGCTCACAAAGATCATGAAAGCTAGAATGAAGATGATTAAAGATGCTCTTCCCAGTATGATGATCAGTTTTCTTACAACATGTTGCCCAATAAAAGCAGCGACAGTTGCCACGGCAATAAGGTAGAGAGCTGCAACATGCATGCAATGATAATCAAATTTCTACAAAATTCAGATGAACTTCAGAGTTCAGACGTAGTATTCAGATGCAAATAACCCCGTCTCTGCTTCTCAAATTTTTAGATGATTGAGAACAGAAATTGCCTGTGGAAGTATTTCAACATCGATGCACTAGATGATTTGTGAAGACAACCTTAGGGACTGGTTACATTAAGTGCAGAACCGGTGCAATGACTTACCATAGGGTACTGGAAAACGTTTTAGAAGATAGTATTCTACAACAGACATTGAAGAGGAGAAAGTCATTGCAAAGGTGGCTGTGGCACTTGAAACCTGCACAAAAGTTCTCAAGGAGTTCAGGACCAGACAGAAAGCAAATGCTTGCAATTAACACGAAAGTTGTTCCAACATCACCGTTATTCCCCATTCATTTTCTATGTTAGTTTCAAAAAAATTTATCCTTGTAGGTTACACAGTTTTGAGATCTATATTTTGGAAACTTCATACATCTTTCCATGACGGACATGGAAATTTCAATAAAGCTATTTCTGTCACCCAAAATTTCCCAAATCTACTCCTGTGACTGTTATGTTCAACATATAACACACAATTCTTTGCCCAAACATCAACTACCGAAGTTATCACAGCAACCAAAATAGTGAATTCCTAAAAACTTCTTGAATTATTACAATAATTCAGAAGTATCACTTCACGTTTCACCAAGACAAAAGAGACAATCAGTTATATTTTTGTACCAAGTTTTCAAACTGACCTGGATTCCTCTAAACACTAATGGAAATGGAAAGGCCTTTCTTTTGAAATCCTAGATTGTCATGACGGACACTGGTTCTAGGTGTTAAATAAATCATAAATTAATTGAGAAGGTATAAAGTGCATGAAGCATTAAATTCTTTTAACGGACACTTGGACCAGATTTTCAAAATAAGGCAACACAAATATATCATATAAAACCTAGAAATCAGCCATAGTCCTCTAAAACTGAGATAGCAGTAGTTAAATGATTCAAAACAAATAATGAAGCAAAAAGTAACCACCCTCTTAATTGTAAATTTTATATTATCTCTTCTTTGTCGGCATATTTCAAGAAACAAAAGTGACAACATAACCTGAGGAGGGACTCCCAGCTCTAAAAACAATGGGCCCATAATGAATCCTCCTCCTAAACCAAGCAGCCCACCGACTATACCAGCTAGCACACCACTAGAGCAGTACAATAACAGCTGGTGCACTTTCCAATTAGAGCCATCATCCCCTTTCGATGCAATTACTCTCCTCCCCTTGTACAGATTAATTGCCTCGTACAAAGTTACCCCAACAGAAACGGGGATCTGCAGAACAATGAGTTCACTTAGATGCTAACCAACTTTACAGTTTGTCAAGGTGAAACTCATTACAAAAATCCCACATGACAAACTGTCTTATGGCAGGAAAAAAGGAGAGGATGCGGATATCCTTCTAACATACATATTAAAAAGATACCTGTAATAAGTTCAAGACCCAGTATGCCATTGAACAAGTGGTTGTATAATTCTGTTTTCAATAGACAAGTAACCTCACAAGTCAGAAAATGGAGAAAGTGCATATAAAATATCAGAGAAAAAAAGATGCCAGGACGTACCAAATATGAAGTGCATATAAAATATCAGAAAAAAAGATGCCAGGACGTACCAAATATGAAGGGTGCAAGGAGGGAGAGAGAGAGAGAGAGAGAGAGAGAGAGAGAGAGAGAGAGAGAGAGAGAGAGAACCTTGATGATCTGCAATGCTAGGAATGCAACCCAAACGAAAACAAGAAGCCCAAGTTCCTTCCAGCAAACATTCTCAATTATGCTGACCTGTGAAGTTTATACACATTATACTAGAGAGATATTTGTAACTCAAAGAGTTGCTTGAGGATACTTGCCTCGATGTCCTTGGTCTCCTTTTGGGTGTCATTGCTCGGGCCACCAGAAAGGGGCTTGTATTCTGCTCCTTCTTGACTATTAGCTGATATTACAGGAAATATACATGAATATTCCGCGACCAAAAAAATCATTATCAGCAAGAAGGCCTATTCTATTATGCCTTATAGATGAATACCAGATCAACTCACCCGTCGTCTCCAAATGCTTGGCAGCCTCCTGGAATCAGAAACAAGAAATGATAATCAAAATGAAAGATTGGTTCACAACAACACACATATCCTACGGGCACATGGCACTATATGACACAAAAGAAGTTCAAGTTATTTATACAGCATCAACTTCAATAAATATGGCACAAAGTAGTAAGATGGCAATAGATTAGTAATACCTTTGACGCTAAGCTATTTCTAAAAAGATTATGTCTGATAAAATTGAACACCAAGTCAAACAGTCTCGTTTTCTGTGTGAATTGTAACTGCCTTCGAACTAGTTAATTGCATGAACCTCGTAATACCTTTTTCATAATGGTTTCTTTCTTCCATGTATCAACACCTCTGAAGAAGGCCTTGGTTGATGTGCCTGCAGACCGCCATATCATGTTAAGAGTATCAGTAGAGCAGAAAGGTGAACCAACAATATGAAAATAAAACAAATACTTACCTACGAAGAGAACAATTAGCAGAACTGTAACCATCCAGTCAGCAAAAATCACATTGAAAGCAACACCAATGCTAATACCAAGCATGAGCATTGGTTGAACAAGCAATGCCAAGTCATAGTCAATGATTGGCATGTCAAGTGTAGGATGCCGTAGCTTAAGATTGTAATAAACAGTTGAGGCTGCTGCACCCATGATCATACCTGACAACAGACATAAGGGAAGAGTAATGCAAATCTCTGAAATCCCTAGGGCAATTACTATTAACTACACAGTCTATACCCGAGAAGTTACATGGAACACTGGAAGTAGTCCCCTGAGAAACACCCTTTCTTTTTTTATTCTTTTACTAGGTGTCATGTACGAGACACGTTCCTTTTCTTGATTGTTAAGTGTTAACCAATTTGATAAAGGTGTTCTACAAAGCTTAATCATTTCTATTAGAATGTCACGCCCTAAACTCATCTAAAAGCTTAAGCCGCTAGAGAGAGGGATAAATTAATTAATCATATTCTCAACGCCTTCAATTGCCTCGATCAAATTAACTTCCTCAAAAAGTGAAACTCTATAATGTCCGCGATCTTTTACGTTTGAAGTTGGCTTGCCAGCCATGCTCCCGTTGCCCCCAAATCCTACACTGAACCTACCTGGGACAAGCCATGCCATTTTCGTTCTTTTCCTGGCTGGGCTTGGATTTTTTTTTTTTTTTTTTCCCTGGGGTCAAATCTTGGATTGTATTGGGGCTTCAAACATTTGGCCCAATCTTACTTTACCTAAGGAGGCGTGGGTGGCCAACGGGGGCCTCAAGCCGCTAGGCTACGGCCTCCAATTGTCACGTTACTGCAATAAATCAACTGTCTGCCGTCCAAGTATATCCTTACAAAACTGAAAAAATCTTATAAACAGAGTCCCTTTCACCATGGTACAGAATGAATCCAAAACCAGGTCTTGGCCATCTTCTGTGATTTTATGACACAAAATGAATTTCACATTTGTGAATGTTTGTTATTAGTCCAGACTCCACAAATTCAACAGCAAATGGTCACTGCATTGTCCATTCATGTTGGTTAAAATATTTAAACTTACCTAGAAGTATTATTAAATGAATATGCTTGTCCTTACATTTAGATATTGCAGTTGCTGATTTTGCATCAAACCCAATTATTAGGGTAAGCATAGGAACAAATATTCCACCGCCACCAACACCACCAACACTCCCAAATGCCGCTCCAAAGAATCCAATTATGGTAGCCAAAACAATTCTGAAATCGAATTTCAGTTCCTGTAAATCAGATTCAACAATTGTGTACACTTAAACTTCTGAAAATCAGTTCTTATGTTGGCCGAAAACTTAAATACAAACAGATAACATGAATAAAATAAATGATTCCTAAGATGTCTATTGAATTAATAACCAAAAGGCGGGCGCATTGCCTACACATGCAAATGCATGCATAAGGACGACATATCAAAGTATGTGTATTTACATGTACAAAGCTAAAGTCAAATATAAGTCTTATTCTAAATAAAATCAGCTCATCAGCCATGTGAACATCAACTTCCATCACCATCATAAAATACGAAAGGAAAAATTTCAAAATAGCACCTGACCTTTCACACAAATCACGTATAGGCACATGACCTTTTAATATTATAAAAAAAAAACCTGACATATTTAAGAACTCATCACTTTTTCACCCGTACAGAAATGATGAAATGGCCTACACCTGGCCATTTAGAGGGAAACCAATATACATTTTGGGGGAAAAAAATATTACTCTTTTGATTTCTACCACCAAAACCCACCTGTGGGGCCATGGAGTTATAATATTTTTACTTTTTCTATAACTTTTAGTTTTGTTTTTCTTTTCTTTTTTTCGCGTTTGTTAGTTTTGCATCAACATTTTGTAACTTATTGATTTGTCTCAACAAGACAAATCGGAAAAGTATATATTTTTTATTTTACCCAAATATTTTAGAAAATAACCATTTTAAGTCAAAAAAATTGACTATTTTCCAAAATATTTGGATAAATATATAATTTTTTTTTTGCTTTTCTGATTCGTCTTCACAAGACGAATCAGAAAACAAAAAAAGTGAGCCACAAAACTAAGAAATACGGAAAAAATTCAAATAAGAACAAAATTAAAAGTTATAGAAAAAGTTAAGTGGAATGGGGATGTCCCAAATTCCCAAACATCTCCTTCTTCTCCTTCATTTGCCTCACACGATGTTAAGCTCAGCCGAAAAAAATGGCACACAAATTTGATCCCAAAATGTGCAATAACCAATTCAACAAAAACAAAGAGTTACAATAACCAAGATGAAGCATTTTAAGCATTACTCCCATAACAAACATTGGAACTCCATGGCCCCACAAGTAGGTTTTGACGGGAGATATCAGTAATGTGTTTTTTCCTTATATTGGTTTTCCTTCAAATGGGCTGGTTTTCCTTCAAATGGGCCAGATGTAGGCCATTTTAGCATTTTCATCTATTTTTTTATGAAAAATTAACTGCGGGTGGAAAATTGATGAGTTTTTAACTAGATCATGTGTTTTTTTTATAATATTAAAAAGTCAAGTATCTATACGTGATTTGTGTGAAAGGTGAGTTACTATTTTAAAATTTTCCCAATAGGAAAACGTGAAACGTGTGCGTGCACTTATCTTCTTACTATTCTTTTGTCATCAGGTATATGAAGTCCAATCAATCCACCAAGTAAAATATGGAGAGGAAAGAACCTATCAATATCAATCGCAATACATAGACAGCAGGCTTGGACGAAGTTATCAGTTCTTCCCCACAGCAAGAATATACTAATATTAATAGTATCATAGCATTATTATTCACAAGACATAATACTATTATTTTGTCCTCATGCATGTAAAGGCAAACCCAATCCACTTAACCTACCACCACCTATACCAATAAGTTGATTCAGACCAACTTGTCTGGATGCTGCTAAGGATGGAAGGGGGGTTGCTGCTGCACTGCACCGTGTACTAAGGTTGATCCGGTCGTTCATCTCGCATAGCTCGGATTTAATCTGAACTTCTAAAAATTTTAACCATCTATTATTTCGATTACAATTCGAGCCGTCCATTAACGAAATGGACAGCCGGATCAGCCGCACTATATTGTGTAGTGTAGCCGATCATCCAGCCTCGGGTTTTAAACCGAACAATTGACAGTTAAGATTTGTAGAAGCTCGAATTAAATCTGAGCCGGACGGCCGGATCGGCCGCACTACACGGTATAGTGCTGCAGCAACCCATGTTTTTCAGAGCCCGCTACAATGATCGGGACTGTTCATTCTGTTTAGCTCGTTAAGAGTATCAAGCATACCAAAAATCAAGTTGATTGATTATCATTTGACATGATTTTAGAACACATTAATCTTGCAAAAAAATAAGATTGTAACACCGGGTCAGAACTCATTTCAACCATTTTTTGCAACAGAAATAGGTTCCGAATATGCCTTTCAATTTGATTTTTAAAGTGTTTGCTGTTCTCGATAAGTTCAAAAAAATGAACTGTCCCGATCATTGAATTGGGCTGGGGTCGGGAAAAAGTTTTCCGGGCTGCAATTGTACTCTCCAATCTATTTGAAGGGTCAGAGAAGAACTCGATTTAAAATTACTATCCACAGACTGACCCTATTTTATGATCCAAGAAAAGAAAAAAAAAATACCTGACCTTGTTTTCTATAATAATTTTGTCTTCATGCATATAAAGGCAAACCAAATCCACCCCTCTTTTTGTCTTTGTGAATTTACATAATTAAGCTTTCATTTATGTACTCCCTTACACTTAAAATGACTAACATTGTAACTTCATATCAGACAAAAAGAGGGGTAAAAAGAGAGTGAAAATTACTGCCTAATTGAATTCATAATTTCCACTTACAGGCCAAACGTGTCGGTAACCAGATGATCGATCCGACTGCCACAAGAAATTCACGAATTGCGTAAGATAGTCCGATCCCGACGCTTCCACGGCTGGCGTTTCGGTTGACGCTTGCTGTAATTTCAAGGCTCTTTCGGCTGAAGCAAGCATTGATGCTACAAGAACGCTCCACGATACCATCGAAATCCATCTCAGAACCCTCCGTTTCGCTCCGATTTCCGCCATTCCTCTCTCCCTTGTGTTTCTGTATGTGGAAATGCGTTATAAAGCTCTGTTTCTCTTTGTACAAGTAATGGCCAGAAATAGAAAAGGTAAACCAGAAAACGACCTGAAAAAGGCAATCGAAATGCGCCGGTGAAGGGAATTTAGTTTCGAAGAGATCCAAGCGAGACAGGAGTCCTGTTTGGTTGCCGAGAAACCCGACGAAAATAGGAGAGAGAGAGAGAGAGAGAGAGAGCTGAAGATCCTTGTGTCACTGCGAGGAGAGTGACGTGCGGCGACGATCCGAGAAAGTTTCTGAGACAAGAGGCCTTCCCATTTTACTGTATTTCTTTCTTTCCTTTTTCAAGAAAGGCGCAAAACGTGCGGTAATACATTGATTGTGATTTGTGAACAAAACAACTTGCGGGGCTCACTTCGGATCCTTCACAAATGATGTCAATCGTCTCACTCATGCACTATCATTTGTGCGGGATTCAAAAATAGACCGTACACGCCAATCCGTGCATTACACTCACAACAAATTTTAAATTAATTTTATTTGTCTAAGAAATGAATCACTTCAATAATATAAAAAAAATGGCCGGTAGGAAAAAAATAATAGAAAAATGTGAGCACAACAATAAAAGATATGACCTTTAAAACGTGACCCTCACCACAACAAAATTACAAAAATATCATTGTTGGAATATGACCATTGTAATATAGCCATTGAATTATGAGTGTTACAAAAATATGACCGTTAAAAAAGTATAGTATTTGAAAAATAGTATGAAAATATATAAAGAAAAGGGATAAACAATTATTTAAGTAAAAAAGATAAAAAAAAATTAAATGGAAATTATTTGTAGAGAATAGAATTAAAGTAGAAAGTCTAGTGCAATATGAGTTCAAAAATAACTTGGCTAAAGTAGAAAAGTGCTCTTTTTAAGTACTTCTGTTGAGTGGATGGGTGCATATACTCGAGAGGTGTATGTAACCGGTTCTTCAAAATTTTAAAAAGGTCTCTCTCTAGTATCGTGTGCAATTACTAAGAGAGTACAATCACAAAAAAAGAAAAAGCAAAACACAACACTGAATAATTTTATTGCTCAAGTCTCAATACATAACCGGTAGCAGCCTCCTTTTATAGAAGAGAGGAGATGACGCCTTGCCTGGGAAGGTTCCAGGAAAGTCACTATTGCTCACTATTACTACACATATGACATATTACTACATCCTATCCTAGACAAATACAAGCACGTACTCTAGGAAAGTTCCTCATTACTACTACATTACAAAAAACTACATTACGAACTACTTTACACAGCTCTACTTTGCACAATTTTACCATTCTTTACGAAAATGAGATGACTGAAAGTAAAGCAATCCAGACTTTACTTATCATTTATTTCACTTCATACTTATCACAATACTCCAAACAGTAGAGCGATAGCTGTCACTAATCTAAGTACTACTGGGAAATCATCAGAGTCATACTGTCAGAGCAAAACTCGGTAGGTTGAGTGGTCTCTGTCTCTATTAGAGCATCCTCATTGTAATAAGCAAATGGGTGTGGGTAAACAAATTTAACAACAATGCTCAAAAAATACTCCACATTGTAATAAACAAAGTTACAAGTTTTTTAGCAAATAACCAAATTTCACTCATCTCATAACTAAACTTAACAACTTTTACCAATAACCGAACTCAAAACCCAATAACTCAAAAATACCCCACATAAGAATCGTCTCATCGAGACGTATAATTTGGTGTGACCGGGTGCGTGATTGAAACTCGTTTACGATTGAACAAATGTGTATTGTGGATTTTTTGTTGTTGTTAGGAATGCAAAAATAACCAATGTAGAGGTAGATGTTGTTAAGTTTGATTATGGACTAAATGGCTGAACAAATGCTAACGTGACACATTTTGGTTATTAATTTTGATTATTACCATTGTGGATGCTCTATCCATTTCCCATTGTGCATGATGCTCATTCAGAAGATATCAAATATTCTGTCTCTACGTACTCTTTTGGGTATATTTCATTGAACTTCCAACTTGCAGTTTCCCAATGGAGAAGAAATTGAGGGACCTGTCCTGGATTAATATCGTTGAAGCATGACCCTCACCACAACGAAATTACAAAAATATCACCCTTGGAATATGACCATTGTAATATAGCCATTGAATTATGAGGGTCACAAAAATATGACCGTTAAAAAAGTATAGCATTTGAAAAAGAGCATGCAAATATATAAAGAAAAGGGATAAACTATTAGTGTTTAAGTAAACAAGATAAAGATTAAATAGAAATTATTTATAGAGAATAGAGTTAGAGTAGAAAGTCCAGCGCAAATGTGCAAAGAGTTCAAAAGCTAAAGGTAGAAAAGTGCTCTTTTAAATACTTTGATGAGTGGACGTGTTACTGGCGAAGCCAGCATAGGCCCAAGGGGTCACGTGCTTCTGGAATTTTATCTCCTACACTTTTTTTTTCTTTTCGGTATATCTACTCAAAAAATGTTTGAAAAATTGGAAATTTTGGATATTAAGCTTATTATATACGTTGTTTTCGCATGTTTCCCACAAAATTAATGGACCTCTTAAAGAATTAAATGCTTGTTTCACGGCGGCAAATAACGAATTGCTACTTTGTTTGATATGTTCTGGCTGTTCACTTAGGGAGTGCCCCCTCTGAGTAAAATTTCTAGCTCCGCCCCTACATGTGTGCATATATTGGAGAGGTGCATTCCAAATGGTATGTATGCAACAGGTTTCCACAAATAAGAAGTCACACTCTAGTCTCTCCTAAACTTTGGGAAACAAACACATTTCCATCGCCCGACATCTTCAAATGCACACACACACAATCGCACACATGCATCGAAGCAATGGCGAAGCCAAGAATTGGAGGTGGAGGTGGCACCCAAAAAATCATTATTCTAAATACAGAAAAAAAGTGCACGTGTTCTAACATTAACCACATATCGGCATCCTAAAAAATACATGTTTTCATACGTTACTCGTCCCTTAATAAACTAAAAAAAAGTTTTAAAATATATATATTAAAATCTATGGAATGTGGACATCAGGACATGGATCAACAAACAATATTTTTGTAAAAGAATAGAAATAGTCTTAGATTTGGAGCATTTTTCGATCTCTACTCATTCAAACTCAAATAAGCACAAGTAATTTGTATCATAAAGAAATTCTGTGGTGTGTGATTTTTGAAGAATAAATAATAATGATAGAATTATAAAAATCAAAATATTCGCGAATCCAATATCTATTCACACTCATCGTAAACCATAAAGAAATATGCAGTAATAATCTATTAAACTTGTGAAACAAAATTATGTACAGTAAAAATACTAAACTTGCGAAAGAAAATTTAATGTGCAAATGGGTCAAGTTCTTCTCTCCATTGAGTGGAAATAATCAATTCTAGTGAAAAATTATGCGGAGAGAGAGAGAGAGAGAGAGAGAGAGAGAGAGGGCACCTTTAGTTTAACATCCACTTGGGCCTTTGAAGCTTGGAAAAAAGAAAGAATATGAGCGTGTCCAGGATTCGAAATCTCGAGCGTGTGGAGAATCTAGAGTCATGATCTAACTTGATTGAAAACAGAGACTTGTAAAGAACGAATAGAACCTGTGTAGGAGTTTTTCTATATTTCTCTACTATCTCCTTGATTCTATTCATCAGAGGCTGGAGCTGCATGGCACAAAAACAAAAATACACTTGCACGAATTAAAGAAGATGGTGATATCCATTAATTGGTTGTCATACAATCCGAGGCCCATACCATCGTTAGGAACTCGGGGGTGTAAATATTCCCTCCAGGACCTGTTGGAGGATTTTGGGGAGTGTAGTTTCCTGTCAAAGCACCTGCAAAATTCGGAAGGAACATATGTCATACAATGTGTATCTAATGTGTCCAACCATGGACTGGAATTAGAGCCCAGACAATAGGGACATAAAACCGGCGAAGTTTCCAGGCTCAAGTAGAGAAAGCAAAATGAAGGTTCCAGACTTAAATTTTCATGACAGAATTCTTTTCCTGTTTGTTTGGTTTATTTTCAATTCAAGAGTAATATCTAAGCTTCCATCAAGCTATCCCTTCTTTCTTTCCTTTTTAAATAGCACGAGATAATCTCAATATTGTTTCTGTCCCCCTATGTCATATAAGAAAGTTTCTGCTTCATGAAGCTTTCTGGTTTCACAAGATAAGTGTTTCAAATTGCAAACCTCTCTCTTAAACATTAGGGGACGGTTCTCTCTAGCGTTCAAGCATCCAACTCAAAATCCATTGGCGATGAGGGGAGAGGTCGCACAGACTCCTATACTAGTTCGGATGTTCTAATTAATCAAAGTGGGAAAAGATCTAACACTGCCTTGAACATGCGACTCTCAACTTGAACACGCGACTCTCAACTTGAACACAGAGATGTACATAAAAAATCCTTAACATGGGACCACACTTATTGATGTCTAATTCACATGAATTTTAATGTGCATTAAGTACTTGACAAGATACGAAGAAAATAAACGGTTTAGATCGAATAATGGGACACGGGTTGGGCCCCATAACGGGCGGATAGCAAGTGTGCAGTGCATTGGGTGCACAACACACCCTAAACCCACTGATATTGATAGCCATTTCGCCTGACTGTCCGTATCCGATCCGATCCCTGTTCCGAGTAGATTAGAGATTCAGGTTTTGTTTGTAGATCGGGTTGCATATGGTGATTGATTTTAAATAAATTTTGAAATCGGGTAAGAGGCTGGCCGGGGTTATGTCGGTCCTTGCCCCAACCCTATCATTACCGTGCCCTCCTCTGAATCGCCAGTATACGTTTCCGTTTGATACTACTAAGTTATGTTAGATTTGGATGAGAGAGTGTGCACGTGTGCTAGTACAAACATCAAATACTCTCAATAGTCGGTCCTTTTTCCATGTCTGATTGTGTTTGTAAATTTCGTGCATCCCTGATATCATCTCCCTATGTTAGTGAGAAGTAGAGAACTCATGGTGCATTTCCACAGGTTCCACCATTTAATCATTGTTTGTACAGTGCCAAAATAAAATATTCCTGGTTTTGCATTTCATCGGCTGAACTGTGAAGTAGGGTACAGGATTGTGCTTTGCCCCACGAGGGCAAGGCTCGGATTCTGTCAAGTGTCAAGTAAGGTAAAAACCTGTTTGGTCTATTTATGGCCAAGATTCAGCCACAAAAAGTTCTTCTAAATCAAGGGCTGAGATCATCCCAAACTAATTTCATCCTCCCCCCCCTCTCTCTCTCTCAACAATCGAGATCCCAACAGACCCAACTTCATCCCGCCTTGAGTTTCTGGGTTTTGTGGAGTTGGGGTTTTAGGGCTTCTGGGTTTCTTTAACTAAGTGTTTATGTTGTATTAGGGTTTTAGACGTTTTCAAAAATCTGCTATTTTTCAAGGGTTTTGGATTTTAAGAAGCTATGGCGGACAACGACCAGAATAAGCTATCCCAATCCCAAACCTGAATTCAATGATGAATTTGAGAATAGATTGAGGGAGGAGAGAGAAAGGTGGAGGAGGAGGGGGAGGGTGGACATGGCGGGATGAGGATGGGATCTCTGTTGTTCAGAGAGAAGGGGATGAGAGAGAGTGAAAATGATGTGGGATGATCTCAACCCTTAATTTAGGAGAAGGTTTTGTGTCTGAATCTTGGCCACAAAATGGACCAAAGATCCGAGCCCACTCAAGATGGCTATGCTCTTTATGCTTAAATACTTAAATGGTCCTTACAAAATAGTGTCGGTTTCAATTTCATCCTTGTAAAATTTTTAGTTTCAATTTTATCCTTTTAATTTGTCACTCATTTCAATGTTACCCTTCTGTCAACAAGTGGATGGAAATAGCCTACGTGAATAACGGGAGGCTTCAGGCTTACGTGGGACCATTTTGGACACCAGGACATCCACTCCTCCCTCCCTCTTCTCCTATCACAATACCCTCTCTTCCTCACCGCCTCAATTTTCTCTCTCTGGACACATACACGCTCTTGGAAAAGTCTCTCTCTGAATCAAAGCTCACGAGGAAGAGAAAAAAGAAAAAAACAGAGCACTACCACTCTTTCAAACTGACAATCAAGAAACCTCTGTTCGAACTTACCCATATAAAAAAGAAGAAGAAACCATTGTCCGTGAAATCAAGCCCAAGAACAGGCATATCATGGTAGGCTTACTTTACTGTTTTATCTCACATTTATTTTCTCTCCTCATTTTTCTCTCATTTTTTCAGTTTCTCTGTTCTGTGTTTGGGCTTGTTCATCATATTTATTATTATTATTATTATTATTATTATTATTATTATTTTTGGGGTGGGGGGTTGTACGGTGCTGTAGGACCTGATGAAGAAGACAAAGGTGGCTGCCAAGGTTGAAGCCTATGCTGCGAGAAAACTTCGTTCAATGCTTTCTTTCTACTTTTAGCATATAGGTTTATACTGTTTTGTCAAATGGCAGCTTCTTTAATCGGTTTATTTTCCTTTCTTGCAATGGAATCACAAAAATGCCTTTTTTTTCCGTTCATCCTTTTCAGTAGTTGAACCTTTGATGCCACTGTTGGCAGTATAATTTCATCACTTGCTCTCTTTTTCCCTAAGAAATCTCATTTTCCTCAAGAGTTTATTTAATTTTCCGTGGCTTTGTTTTTATTCCTGAATGAATGGCCATAGCCGATGGGGATTTGGGAATTTAGGTTCACGGTTTACAGGTGGGGGAAATGAAGGGGCTGGGGGGGGGACCTTATTAATTAATTGCCCTGGTGTCCAAAAATGGTTCCACATAAGCCTTCCGTTATCCACATAGTCCACTTCCGTTTGTTTGTTGACGGAAGGATAACATTGGAATGCGTCACAAAATGGAAGGGTAAAATTAAAACTAAAAATTTTACAAGGACGAAATTGAAACCGACACTATTTTGTAAGGACCATTTAAGTATTTAAGCCTTATATAAACTGTTTTATGTATTTTTATCAAGGAATGAAATGGTTTCCTTTTATCAAATACTAGTGATTACCCGCGCCTAAAGGCACGGCACAATACGCTGATAAAAAAAAAAAGACACGACACAATACTTTTTTATTACAACTTAAAAAAAAATTATCCTTCCCTTCTAGTAATCTTAAAAAATCCAAATGAAAAATTTTATAATTTATTTTTTAAAATTCTCTTCAAATAGACAAATGGTATAAATTGAATTAATTTCTTCTAAGAATAGTTTCACAACAAATAATACCACACTCGTTGAAAAAGTAGGAGCACATACCCAAATGAAATTTGTAATTAACTTATGCACAACCATTTGTTAACAGCTATCACGATCAACCAATACTTATATCACACCCGTATCTAATATAGTTCAACCTACAACTAATCCAAAAAAAAATGAATAGTTTTAAAACTCCACTTCCCGTAAGTTAATGAATGCTATTTTTTTTTTACATTGAAAATAATTCTTGCAACGGAATGCCACAACTTGAGTTTTTTCCCCCTTCAAATCAAAGGAATGCTACAGGCCTATAACTGAGACAAACTATCAAGCACTACTACTTTCAATCATGCGTCCAAGAAATAGGTGAAACAACTTGTTACCAAAAAAAAAAAAAAATTAAGTTTATTCTTTTGTATGGGTAAAGTTTTTATAATATTTTTCTATTGTTACCTCAGTTGATAGAAGAAAGAAATTAAATAGAGTTTTCTAACAGATGAGTGGACAATGCACAACATCCCAATAATAGAGTTAAAGATTGACGATAGGGAAAAGAAAACGTTTTGATAATAAAAGGCTCATTGTTAAATAAAGAAAAAAATATATGTTTGTCCCTAGAAATGACAACATTGCCAAAGAAGTAAGGAAAGAGGGAGGGAGGGAGAGGATAAATTTATTAAAGAAGTTAATTGGATGGCTATAACCTATTGAAAATTTGATCTGACGGTTGGAGAGGTACTCTTGTTTGTATGTGTACATAAAAACCGCTCTGTTTTATAATATAGACTAGCGAATGCCCGTGCCTGAAGGCACGGTTCAAACGATCAGCACATGTAAATAAATTATGGACTCGCATGCAATATATCAGCTCCTACTCAACGAATCCAATTATGCGAAAAACAATAACCTAAGCATATTCATTGACCTGTTTAACTTGAATCAGCAAATAAAGATCAAACAATTTTCTAATCCCTTTTGCTAGAACTTTAGTACTTCTGTTTAAGAACAGAAAAATATAAATATAAATTGGTCAACCATATAAATCGTCCACCCATTAGAGTAACACAACATGAAAATAAAACTTGAATTTCAGAGGTCCTAAAAGGAAAATGAAGTCTAAAACAGGATCATATATAGTAATGGTGCATCAAGTGTACAATTTATTTCTCACTTTACCCCCTCATTTTTCTACTTGAAACATTTAGTTCTTTGTACATAACTATTATCAAATGAAGAGGAAAACATTCGGTTGATCTCTGGTTCTTTGGCATGGTGCGTATGGCATATATGTCCACAACTAATGAGTAACGACATAGTATCTCTTAGTCACCAACCAACTAACCTTTTTGTCCTTTAATCGTCCAACATATTCATTCTGTTAAACAAAGTAGCAACTTCCCGTACAGCGGAATGCAACCAAGGAAGAAAAACATCTATATAATACGTGTGGTTGGAGTTGAGGTACGTATTAAACCTAGACTTACACAACCGTCCCATACTGATAAAATGGGTGTAGAGATCTATCCGATGCAATACACAAATGCAAAAAGGGATTAAGTGAATTTAAAAGATGTAAAAGCTAGCATAGAAGTCAATTATCTAAATAACAACATCTGCATGTAACAAACAAAACCCATGATATAATCAATACTCTTAACAAAGGAACCCAAAAATTAAGTACCTTTGAGTACATTAGGAACCCAAAGTTAACAGAACTACATCAAAGAAGATTTCTTTTATCAATGACAACAACTTTTACACCTGTGATCCTTGCTTCGCCTTTCCAAAATGAAAGCATGCTTCGACTGAGCTTTAAGCACTGCAACAAATTTTGTCGGTAACACTTACATTAACTCAAAGCCAGAGTATGTCAACATTAACAGCTAAAGCCATACTAATATCATTTAAAAAAAAAAAAAAAGAAGTTAGAAGAGCAACTTACCTAAAGGGATCTCTGATTATACCAACACAATTTCATAAGAATAGGACTAATATCATTTAAAAAAAAAAAAGTTAGAAGAGCAACTTACCTAAAGGGATCTCTGATTATACCAACACAATTTCATAAGAATAGGAGCTTTGCAAGAAAGATTGGTGGTGGAACGCGGATCATCCACCAAAAGCACTTCCACTCTTTCCATGTTACCCCCACAATGGTAGAATCAACGCAGATTGTTAGAGTGCTAGAAAATGTGAACCTCTTGCAACTCCAGAATAATTATCACGCATGGGGAAAACACCCTAATCAACATCTACAAATTAACACCCAAGCCTCACTTTGAAATCTCAAGACAAAAGCTAAAAGGTAAGGGAGATGCTTACTTGTCTTGAGTTGATTCACTTAACCGGTTTAAAATTCACTAACTCATATTAGTTAAAAAAAATGAGAAAATTAATTAAAGTTATAGATTATAGCAAGAATCGAATTGCTGAAACATTTTTTTCCCTTACCTGACTTTGTCTCGGATTGAATTTTGGTTCTCGGTTTGTGCAGAAGTTTGAAACCTGCAACATTTTCGAAAGAGGAAAAAAACAAAGTAGCTAGCTCTATTCAATAGCTAAAATGCACAGGTCTATTATATTCAAATTAACATTAACTGTATAAGCTCCAACCCTCAATATCAAATTCCGTGCTTTGTAATTTTCGGGCATTGTAAAATACACGAACATATTACCCATAAACTACTTATGGAGATTTGGCCATTACGAACTAATGGGAACAAAGCTATACTAATGCAATACAAAAGTAGACTATCTTTTTTTTTTCTCCGAAAATTGCAAAATGATAATATTAGAATTATCTATCAAATTGACTTAGACTTATCTATCAAAATTCAATCAAGCAAAGAGTCAGCGAGTTTGATGTACTGTTCAACTTTTCATTAGATTTCCCTTTCCCCTCTCCCCGTTTCTAATAAAATTTTGCCTATAAAAAAAAGTCAGCGAATTTATGTTGGTATGAATGTGTGTGTGAGAGAAAGAAAAAGGGAGAACTCACCTTCAAAATCAGAGTCAATTTGAACACAAACCTGTAAATACAATAAAGTTTGATAAGATTAAAAAAAATCCACAAAATCTTTCTATTTAGGATTTTCAACACACCGATTGGCATTTCTCCATGGCTTCCCCCGTAACACATCACAATTTCTCTATTGGTTCTTCCATCGGATTTTCCATAGGGATTTTTTTTACCTTCGATTGGCACCTTGAATCGAATAGGGTTGCTTTTGAACAGGTAACACATTGCTTGAGAGAGAGAGAGAGAGAGTGTGTGTGTCACGCCCTCGATTTTCAACATAAATAATAAACACTTTTAATAAATAAAGTCCTTGCTGTAATACAAATAATACCCCAAAAGATCTTTTTGTTCACTGTTCTCAAATAAAATTCAAAAATTACATTCCAACTCGAAGGCCCTAAATCATCAAAATACCAATATCCTAGAGAAATATTATTACAATTTACAAATACTATCTTTCCAAAAAAAATGCTATTTCAGATCTTGTGCTATGAAATCCTTCTTGAATACCTTTTTAAAGGTTTGGTCACAAGTGCACAACATGTACTCCATGTCAACTTCCTTGAATCGTACCTGAAAATGATAGGGTGAGCTACACTAGCCCAATAGGAAAATCTATACGCAAGCTATATGAAAATGTGATGAATCATACACCTAGACTGAGTGATGCGACGAGATACCACAAAGAAACGTGAGTTTTCCATCACAAACGAGCATACTACAACCAGGGGATCATAATTTCATAAAGGTATTCCTAACAGCTCATACGTCAAACTAGAAGCATAAACCAACTCGAATTATCCTAATTAGACCACAACTTATCCTCAACCGTCACTTGTCCATCGCTACGCAATTACTCCATTTTGCCTCGATCTATACGAATATGTGATGATCATGCACCAACAGGGGTAGGTGAGCAACATTATATATGTACAACGAACCCCAAGACGATAATAACAATGAGTATATCTATCAGCAGAACAACACAAACATATCATTGGATTTCCTTTTTTTTTAACATAATTGATTTATCTTTCATTTCTCAAGTATTAGCCACTCCATGCAACAAGAACTAGTTTCCTTGATTTGTACCGAACAAGAGGCTCAGTGAGGAAGAATAGTAATCCAAGATACGGTTCAAAGTCGAACGACAAGCCAAACATTAGATTAACAACTTTATCTCTCTTTTCATTTCTCAAGCAACACATGTCATAAGTCTAGCTCAACCAATCAACAATGCGTGATATGTGATGCAAAGCAATGCACCGGGCAATGTTGAGCCCCGTAACCCCCGCCAAGGTCCCACCAAGAAGGTGAACCGGGCTCCGTCCATATTGACGTGAATTCCGGGCGGTGTTGGGCCCCGTAACCCTCGCCAAGGTCCCACCAATGAGGTGAACCGGGCTCCGTCCATATTGACGTGAATTCCGGGCGGTGTTAGGCCCCGTAACCTTCGTCGACATCCGAAGTTGGATACGACTCCATCCATTGTCCATATGCTATGAAATGCCACACCATCATACATACAAAGTTCGATGTCACACGTAGCCGTAACACTCGAATCATAGGTCCATAAACATCCTTCATTATGCATAATCCATCCATAATCAATCTCACACCCATTATCGAGTTAAAACGATTATACAACATCATTAAAAATTGCATACTCAATATTTTTCAATGATTCCAACGCCAAATTATCACCAACTTACCAATCTTTAAAACCCACAAGGACCCATAACCAATGGCATCATTTAACCATAACAAACAATAAAAAGAAAACGCAACCCGATGCCCTGCCCAGATTTTCAGATTTTCGTTCAATCTTCTAAAAATTACTATAAATCGAGTTCTTAATATTTTTGAGTGATTCCGGTCCCAATAGTTGCGCGATTGAACGAAGCTTAAAAGTCACGAAGGAACCCTTGTCAAATCTGCCCTCAAAGGGTGGTTAAACAGGGGTTTTCCCAGGCTACACGAATCTGTCGCGCAGCATGACAGATTGACACACCTCCACTCAAACAAACATAACTTTCTGTGTACTAAGAGTTTTAAGACGATTCTAGTGGCAAATGAAAGCTGACTTCAAGACCTTCGAATCGATATAAAGTTTGCATGAAACGGACATCGGACGAGGAAGTTATGGCCATTCGAAGTGGGCTGAAATCCAGAACACGAGACAGATTGCAGACCAGTTTTCTAAAAATCACTATCAATTCAATTCTCAACGGTTTCGTATGATTCCAGCGGCATTAGAACCGGCTCTAAGTCTACTCTATTTCATACGAAGGAACCAAAATCCAAATCTGAGCTTAAGAACGCGTAAACCCCAAAAACACAGGCCCTGTTCTGCTGATTTTCGGAAATGGAAGGAACAAGCTTAAACAACGAAGCAAGATACGATCTAGGTACATAAACACCGTATAAACACATAACAAGAGTAAGAAATCCCTACCTCATGGGTTTTGAGCAAAACCCCAAAGATCCGAGCGAAACCGAAACTCCTACGTGATCCGATCGTAATTTTTCTTGGATGGATAGATAGCCCTCGTTCCGTAGAACAACTTTAATTCTCGGACTTTGTTTGGAATCATACTCCATGGAGGTGAAATTGAGGAGAGAAGATGAAGGAGAGGTGAGAGCTAGAGAGAGAGAGTGTCGGCCGAGAGAGAGGAGAAATAAAGGAGAGAATCACTCTGCTTGGTTCACCATTTTGAGAGTAATTTTTACTCTCGGCACAGTTTTCAATAAATTTCTCTCTCTATCTCTCTCCACTCATCACCACTCAACTCTCAAAAATAACTTTCTAAAACCTCAACCAAACAAAGTGAATATCTCCTGGGAAATAAAAGAGAGGAAAAGATGGGAAAAATTATCCCATGCTCTCACTTCACAAACGCACACATGCACCTCTCACCTAATCATATCCTTATATCCTTTCACGAACACGTCACACCGTAAATCCACACCGTCTATCTTGACAAGTCGTACTATTGCAAAAGAAAAAAAAAATACGGCCTAAAAAAATACAGGTCTCTACAGTGTGTTTCATGTTTGGGAAATGGTTTTATTACCTTTTTTGAGTTCCAACCTTTGATACGTTTACCATAATGGTATTTGAGTCAGCAGAAGATTTGGAAAAAATGTGTTTATTCGGAAATAAAAGGTATAATCAAAACGTATGCCTTCTAGCTTGTAGGGAGGTATTCCCGAGCAGATACATTTAGTTACCAAACACGTGATGTTTGGGAACACGTGGTAAATACGACTGGACTTATCGCCGAGCAGTTCGGTGAACAGCGATATGGACCAGTGATATGAGAAGTCATGGCTATAAATAGACTGTTCGGTTATGATACAGCCGAACAGATGATGTAAAGAACCTAGCACGTGATACGAGTGATCACGGGTTGAAAGCAATGCAATCGATATCCGAATAAATGGTACGTGGGACCATAGTTTGAATATAGACAGGACAGTCATCATGCTAAACAAGTGTTCGGCAATATGGACCAGTGACATGAGAAGTCAATGGTCCAGGAAGGTTGTACGGGCTCAAGGACCAGTTACATGTGAGGTAACTGGTCCAAGCCGTCTGTTCGGCTATGAGACGGCCGAACAAAGATGGAACTCCAATCGAGAGTAGGAGCAGAGTGAATACTCTGGAAGATTCCAGAATAGTCATGTCTCATATAGGGATAAAGATCCCAAGAATATAGGATCTGAGAAAGATACCCAACGAGTATGGGATGTTCGGCTCTTAAAGGAAAAGAATCCTAAAAGGACTCTTTTCCATAAACTGATAAAGGAAACGAGACTCCTTGATATCCTGGGTTTCCTATACGAGTTAGGAATCCTATGGCAATAAGGATGCTTGGACAGCAAGCATCCATAAATCTATAAATATGAGGAAAACCTAGAGGTGAGAGGTACGCAATACGTTGCATTATTATTGATTTCCTACTGATAATTAGGGCTGAGTTTTCTAGTACGTGATACTAACAAAGGCATCGGAGGGCCTTTGCCACGAGAGGCAAAGGTGCACTCACCCCCTGTCTATTTTGCAGATTAGGGTTCAGACGTCGAGCTAGGGTTTCGGTGAAGAGGCACGAATAAGCCGTTGCAATCCAGTTGATCCGAAGCGTCAATTGTTTTCATCCCCCTACAATTGGCGCCGTCTGTGGGAAACGAAAGAATTCCCTTTTGAAATACGACCATGGTGGAAGTAACTCCAGCAACGCCGCATGAACCAAAAGATGTGTTAGATGAGGGAAGGGACAAATCACCACCTGGGGCTCCGAGAAAGCCCCAGGGTGGGCACAGAAGGAACACGAGTAAGGACCGCCCCCTTACCGTGCATCATAACTCCAAAAATAGAGGAGATGGAGAGACGGCTTCGAGATCCACGAGAAGGAGTAAATCCCATCAAAGGGATGAATCGATCGCGCACTCCAGGAGTGTGCACCATAGTGACGACGTTCTTGATAGGAAGAGGCAAGAAGTCGAGGAGTATGCTCGTCTGATTAAAAAACGAGAGCATGAGATCAGAGAATTGGAAAGAATTAGGGAGCATCCGGAGGATTCTGGCCTGTCTCGAGGAAATTCTAGAGGCAGTAGGTATGCTATGGTACAATACAGAAAAGATCCTTTACGAGGAAGAAGGAGCAGAAGTCCTGTCATAGGGCGTCATGAAGCTTCTCCACGAAAAAGGGGAAGAAAAAGTAGAAGCCGAACACTAGAGAGAAGGACTTCTTCACGAAAAAGGAGGAGCAGAGACCGGAGTTCTACCCCCGAGGAAGAGGACACGAGAAAGCATCATCGAGACAGGTACGAAAGACCTGATGCTGATTGGGTCAAGACTTCGGCCCACAAGTCAAAGGAGCAAGAGGATGGGACAGCGACTGCACGAGAAGCAGCACGCAAGGCCCTGAGTAATATTGCAGCCTCTCCCTTTACGAAGAGGCTACAAGAAGCAAGGTTGCCGAGCAGAGTGAAGCACGGTGCATTCGTACTTTACGAGACAAATACGGATCCCGTAGCTCACATACAGCATTACCAACAAGCCATGTTTATGCATGAGGGGGATGATTCCATCTTGTGCAAGATGTTTCCCTCCAGTCTTGGCAAGGTGGCTTTATCCTGGTTTCATAAGTTGGCCCCACGATCCATACGAGGATGGAGGCAGTTGGCAGAGGAATTCACTGCTCGGTTCTTAACAAGCAGAAAGGCCCCAAAGACTTTTGAGAGTCTTTCCACCATGAAGCAGGAGGAGAACGAGCAGATCAGGGATTATGCAAAGAAGTACTGGGAAACTTTCAACGAGATTGAAAGTTGCAGTGAAGAGTATGCAATTGCTACGTTCAAAACTGGTTTGCCTGTTCGGGGGGAGCTGCGCCGTTCATTGAATAAACATCCAGTAGCCACCTTGGCTAAATTGATGGAACGGATAGAGCAACACGCCAGAATGGAGGATGACATACTCCGTGAGGATGGCAGGACGGTTGCCGAACAGCAGAAGGCACCTGCCAAAAAGGTGGATAAGCCAGAACCCAAGTCTTACAAAGACAGAAGGAAGTACGGGCAGGCTAAGAAGGAGGCATACAAGGACAAGCAAGCTCCTGACCCCAAGTCCTTCTTTTCTATCACTACGGTTTGGAAAGAGCCAATATACAGGATTCTTTATCGAATAAAGAATCAGCCATATTTTAAATGGCCCCCAAGTCTAGGTGGAGACAAAGAAGCAAAACGTGCTACGAATCAGCACTGCAGTTATCACAAAGATTGGGACCATATGACCGAGGATTGTGAGGTATACAAGAGGCACCTTGATGATTTGGTCTCTCGGGGCTATCTCAAAGAGTTTATCCAGGAGGACCCTAAAGAGAAAGGGAAGGCCATGGAACTGGGTTACGAGCAACACCCTAAAGGCGTGATCCATATGATACATGGGTTGGCTGCACCTTATACAAGGAGTGAGGTGAGGCTGTTGCAAAGACAGGTCAAGCATGATCAGCACGTGATGCGGTTGGGAAACAAGAGAGGGCGAGAGACTAATGCATGCAACGAGAGCATGGCATTCAGTGACGATGATTTGGCGGAGGTCCAAATACCCCACAATGATGCATTGGTCGTAACCCTACGAGTTGGGGAATACGACATCGAAAGAATTCTAGTGGCCTCGGGGAGCTGTACAGAGGTGTTGTACTATGATGCATTCAAGAAGCTGGGCCTGGCCCAATCAGACTTAGAACAATCAACAACACCTCTAATTGGGTTCGGTGCAGGAGCAGTCTGGCCCCTAGGAAAGGTGACTTTACCTGTTCGGGCTGGATCTGTGGTGTTAAGAACAGACTTTTTGGTAGTCGATGTCCCATCTTCCTATAACGTGATTATAGGGAGGACATGGTTGCACAAAATGAGAGCAGTCTCCTCGACATATCACCAGATGGTGAAATTTCCAGGATCAAATGGGATTGAAGTCCTTAAAGGAAACCAGAAGGTAGCACAGCAATGCTTGATTTCCATCATCAAAACAACCCCAAAGGTCCACCATGTTCTCACACTAGAAGTACCAGATCAACCAACCATCGAGGATGTTGGGAGAAGCCCGGCTGAAAAAGTGGTTGAGGGCCTGGAGAAGATTCAGATCAATGAGATTGATCCTGAAAGATATTTTTTGATTGGGAAATCATTATCAGCAAACGAAAAGGCTGAGTCAATAAGATTTCTAAAGGAATATATTGATGTTTTTGCATGGGTGCCAGAGGAAATGCCCGGGGTGGATGCAGACGTGATCTGTCATCATTTAAACATTGACCCTCAACACAAGCCGATCATTCAGAAAAAACGAAGGGCTGCCGCGCAGCATGTAGATGCAGTGATTGAAGAGGTCGATCGTTTATTAGAGGCCAAGGCAATACGTGAAGTCTATTACCCAGAGTGGTTATCCAACACTGTTGTGGTAAAGAAGAAGAACGGAAAGTGGCGTGTCTGCGTGGACTTCACAGACTTGAACAAAGCATGTCCTAAGGACAGTTTTCCTTTGCCTAGGATTGACCAATTGGTTGATGCAACCTCTGGCTACGAGCGAATGAGTTTTCTCGATGCATATCGAGGATATCATCAGATTGCTATGTTTGAACCTGATCAAGAGAAGACTTCGTTCATCACACCACGAGGGTTATACTGTTACAGTGTCATGCCGTTTGGGCTGAGAAATGCTGGGGCTACATACCAAAGACTTGCAACCATTATGTTCAAGAAGCTCATCGGGAAGACTTTGGAAGTTTACATAGATGATATGATGGTAAAGAGTCGAGAAAAGGGAGGGCATATTTCTGATCTAAAGGAAGTGTTCGAAATCCTGAGGAAGTATAAATTAAAGCTCAACGCCTCGAAGTGTGCGTTTGGAGTTGGTTCAGGAAAATTCCTGGGCCATTTGGTAACTTTGAGAGGGATAGAGGCAAATCCCGATCAGATTGATGCCTTACAAAGACTACAGAGTCCCAAAACTACCAAGGAAGTCCAGAGACTGACTGGAATGGCAGCAGCACTTAACAGATTCATCAGCAGGTCAAGTGACAAATGCAGACCCTTTTTTCAGTTATTGAAAAAAAGGGAGGGATTTGAATGGGGAGCAGAATGTGAACAAACTTTCCAGGACCTGAAGAAGTACTTGGCCGAGCCCCCACTGTTGTCAACTCCACAGCCTGGTGAGTCTTTAATTCTGTACTTAGCTGTTTCCGAGCATGCAGTAAGTGCAGTCTTGTTGAGGGATTTGGGGATCGAACAAATCCCCATTTATTATGTTAGCAAGACATTGTTGGATGCAGAGACGAGATATCTGCCTTTAGAAAAACTTGTCCTGGCACTTAGGACAGCAACCAGGAAATTGCCACACTACTTCCAAAGCCATAAGGTTGTGGTTTATACTGAGTATCCATTAAAATCACTGCTTCGAAAGGCAGATTTCTCGGGACGGATCTCGACATGGTCCGTAGAGTTAAGTCAGTATGATCTCGAGTATCAGCCACGCACAGCAATTAAAGGCCAAGTGTTGGCTGATTTTGTGGCAGAGTTTTCCCCGACTGTTGCTCCCTTGCCTCCTACGAGAAAGGAACAGGCAGCTAAGACATCATCATTAAAGGATCAACCCGTAGCCGAACACGATCCCAAAGAATGGAAGTTATTCGTTGACGGATCAGCGTGTAATACTGGTTCCGGAATTGGAGTTGTCCTCTTTCCTCCTCAAGGAGTTCTGATTGAACTCTCTGTTCGGCTTGGATTCAGTGCATCGAATAATGTGGCTGAATATGAAGCACTCTTGGCAGGATTGAGAAGTGCAAAAACCCTTAAGGCAGAACGGGTCAGGGTGTATTGTGATTCCCAGCTCGTTGTGAATCAACTGTCCGGCGAGTACGAGACTCGGAATGAAAAGATGATGGCCTACGTGCAGGCAGCAAAAGACTTGCTCGATACCTTCGAGAGGGTATATATTGAGCAAATAAGTTCTGGACAGAATGCTCATGCAGATTCTTTAGCTTGGTTGGCTGCAGCAGTACCAACAGAGTTCAAAAGAAGGGTGGCGGTAGAATACCTAAATGAGCCGAGCATAGGAAGTAATGTAGACTTGGTCTTGGACGTGAACCAAGGACCAAGTTGGATGGACCCAATAATGGAGTTCTTACGAGACGAGATACTCCCTTCTGATAAAAAGGAGGCCCATAAGATAAGGGTCAAATCTGCTAGGTTTTGGCTGTCCCCAGAGGGAAAGTTGTATAGGAAATCCTTTACAGGTCCCTATTTGCTATGCGTACATCCTGAGATGGTACAGAAGTTCTTTCATGAAATCCACGAGGGAACATGTGGGAGCCATGCTGGAGGCAGATCTATTGCCCACCGAGCTATTACTCAAGGCTACTGGTGGCCGCACATGCAAGAAGATGCAAAGGTGTATGTAAAGATTTGTGAGAAATGTCAAAAGTTCTCACCAATGATTCGAACCCCCGCCGAAGATCTGGTGCCATTAACAAGTCCCTGGCCTTTTGCTCAATGGGGGATGAATATCGTGGGTCCATTGCACAAAGCAACTGGGAATCGAAAATTCCTGCTTGTTGCAACTGACTATTTTACAAAGTGGATTGAGGCAGAACCACTGGCCAAAATCACTGAGCCTATGATAGAAAGGTTCGTGTGGAAAAGCATCATCACTCGTTTTGGGGTCCCTTATTCATTGATTACAGACAATGGATCCCAATTTCAGAAGAAATTCAAGACTTTTTGTGCCCAATATGGAATAAGAAATTTTTATTCCACCCCAGCCTACCCTCAGAGTAATGGGCAAGCAGAGGCATCCAATAAAACTATCCTAGATGGGATAAAGAAGAGGTTGGACAAAGCAAAGGAAAAATGGCCTGATGAGTTACCGTTAGTTTTGTGGGCTCACCGAACAACGCCTAGGAGGTCTACGGGAGAGACCCCCTATTCGTTGGCATTTGGAACAGAGGCTGTCATACCTCTGGAAGTGGGTCTGCCGACCAACAGGACAGCTCTGGTTGAAAGTGGAGGCAATGACAGGGCCCTTCAAATCGAGCTTGACCTTGCCGAGGAGAGGAGAGAAAAAGCCTTGGTACATCTTGCTTCTTACCAAGAACAGCTGATGAAAAGCTACAACAAGCATGTTCACCCTCGAGAATTTGGTGTTGGGGACCTTGTGCTACGAAAAGTGCTCGGCAACACCAAGGTGGCTAACGAAGGCAAGCTGGGGGCCAACTGGGAGGGCCCATATAGAGTAATTGAGATTATAGGCATAGGAGCCTATCGATTGGCAGATTTGGATGGTGATCCAATTCCAAGGCCTTGGAATGTTCATAATTTACGAAAGTTCTTTGTTTAGAAGTATTAAATCCTGTTTTGGATTTACACTACGTGATTGTGTGGGAATTACGAATATAATTCCTTTGTTCTAGTTTTGATTATTTTTTAAAAGGGTACGAGTAACGCCCTCTTGCGTTTTACAGATTATGAATACAATCACTTCTTTCGAATAACTGTTGTGGTATTTAAATACGAACTACGAGTTTGGTTCTCCTTATTCGTATTGGGGAGCAGGGTATACCTTTGAGTATGTGAAACTTGGGTATACATTTGAATGCAAGTATGAACACACTTGTATGTCTTTTCTTAAAGTACGTAATACTTAGCAAGTATGAAAATACTTGTGTGTTTTCTTTTAACAAATACAAGTACGAAATACTTGTATGGACGTTCAAAGTACGAGATACTTATATGGTGTTTTAAGTACGTGATACTTGAGAACCTATATTGGCTTGACTTAAATGTAAGCCACATTTAGTTCAGTACGTGAAACTGAAACACAAGTACGAAACACTTGTGTGATGTTCTAAATACGTGATACTTAGGCGATTTTGTGTGAGTATGTGATACTTAACAAGTATGAATACACTTGTAAAGTACTAAACTTAAAACAGTGCGAGACACTGGGAAACAAATGTTTTTAAGTACGTGAAACTTAAACAACATTAAGTACGTGAAACTTAACAGGCGTGAAAGATTTGCTAAAAAGTACGAAATACTTATGCAAACGAATGATACATAAACGGTACGACATACTTAGATTGAAAAATTGCATACGAACAGTTGCAGCAACAAAGGACGCCGAGCAAAACATAAGGTTATGCCACGAAGGGCCGAATACCTGTGTTAACAAAGTATTTAAACTGAACTGGTGCCTCACAGGGCCAAAGTATGCTTATGGTCACGCAGGACCAGCAACCAAAACAATTCTTATACTTACCAAATCAATCCACATTCTGGACCTCTGAAGTATCAGTGTTGATCTCAGTATCAGCACCACCCTCGACTACATTCTCTTCCAAGTTGATGGGCTCAATAGGTACATCCCGAGCAGGAGCTTCAGTAGGATCCACATCCGTGGGGATATCTTCCTCAGCATTGGCAAATTCTTCAATTTGCCGTTCAAAGTCTTCCTCTGGATGACTTGGTGGCTCTGGAGTGTCTTCAATGTTTTGAACAAGGGTGCTAGGCAGCTCGTTGTCAACCCAGAAGGGTGAATCCTCAGCAACCCCTAGTTTTGTCAGACAGGTTTCCCAGCTGGCAATCCAGACCTGGTCCTGTAAAGCTGGCATCTGTTCCACGTAACTGGCAGTTGTGGCATCATAGCCCTTCTGGTAGCCATCTTCATATGATGCTTTTTTGGTGTTATCGATCTCCAACAGTGCCTGATTGAGCCCCTCCTCAGCAGCTCCAAGTTTGTTTTTGGCCTCAACGAAGTCTGCTTTGGCTTTGTCTCTTTCCCTTTCAAGTCTAGTAATCGTACGAAGCAGTCTGGTATTGTTGTTCAGCAATGTGATCCTCTCATTATCAGCATCTTCAAACTTTTGGCCCAACGAGACCATCTTTTGGATGAACTGACAAAACACCGAATAGAAGATAATGAGAATATCCATGGTACACGAAATATGCACAAAGACTTATGTGGAAAAAGTTAAGTCACATTACCTTAATACCACTGACAAGTCTAGTGGCGACAAGCCGATCAGGAGTAGCTTCAGACTCCTTCTGCATATCCACAGGGAGCAGTAGACCTTGGGCAAGGGCGAGTGCTGTCTCCGAAGAGCTGGCACTATCCCCAATGTGAACAGGCCGATCACCCCTAATGAGATTAGGGGTCCAGCTTTCGGGAAGCACTGGAGTACTCGAAGAAGGGGGTTGTTGGACTACAGTAGTAGTTTGGTTAAGAGGTTCTCCAGTCTCTTCGCTCCTGGGACGTTTGTCCCGATGAGCATCGGTAGCCTCAACTGGACTATCTTCCCGAGGAGAAGATGATGATCTTGCAGATCCCCCTCTATTGCGACGTGAACGCGGGGGAGGGGCGCCAGTTGATGCTACCCTATTGGTAGCACTTCGTCCCCGTGAGGAGACAGTGAGTAACGAACTGAGGTTGATGGGTTGGTGTGTCATCGTACCTAAGGTTGGAGGTGATCGAGAATATCCGGATGAGGACAACTGACTGGTAATTTGGTGAAGAACGGGTTGTTGTTCGGCAATGAGTTGCCTACGGCGTGATCTCCTGAGTACCACACGTGTTTGAGGTATACCGTCAGGAATAACAATATCACCTGACTGGCCGGCAAGAGTGACACCACCAGCTTGAAGCCTTGAACTGTGTGGTTGGGGAACAGTGGATGTAGACGCGGCACTAGTGCTGGGATGGGCGAGTCTTCTGTCAATGACCCCTCTATATGAAGGCTCGTATCCCAGCAGTATATCAGCGTCTCGACCCCGACCAGCTGTTCGGGTACCTGGTTCTCCTGTATATTTTAGTATCCTGTTAATGTCCCCTGCTCGGACGTAGCTCGGCTCACGTCTAGGACGTTTGTTAACGTTTTCAGCTGCAAGTTTCAAATTGAAAAACCAAATTTAGTTCATAAGAAAGCTACGAGAAAGCAGAAAATGAAGAAATTGCAAAAGATAAAAAGCAAGAGCATACGTGGATAACCCCATATGTGGGGGCAATGGAGCCCTATCACTTGGCCATCTTCCCCTAAGGGCTCGAATGCTGCTCCAGTCACATAGAGGAAGTCGATCTCGTGGTCACGAGCAGAATCTGGCAGATTGAGCACGAAGCGCTTTTCTGCCCTTCTAACTTTGAAATAGTAGGTATTATAGTCAGGGTTTAGTACAATACTGTACCACCACTGAATATCCCAAATTCCTAACTGGGTCCCTAGAATCCTATTCAAAGCTATTACACCCATTATCAGCCTAAAGACATTTGTTGATACTTGCATGGGGGTGAGTCGATACCAGTTTAGGATCTGACGGAGTAGTGGGTGAAGAGGAAATCGGACCCCACCTTCGACGATGGCCACGATAGGGATGCACATTCTATCCCAGGAGCCACCATCCCTATCTGCTCCTAAAGGGGCGAGTTCGAGCCCCACATTATCAGGGATACTATACTCAGACCTAAATGCCGCCATGGCAGTTGGGGTTTCACAGAGTTTCCTAAACTTACTGGGTCTAGGAGGGGTATCACGTTCATCCGCCATGGATATACTCGAAGAAAACGTAAATGAAAGAATGGGCGTGATTGAAACCCTAGAAGTGACCACAATCTGAGAATGAAATCTCAGATGAAAACCTAAGCAGAAGAAATGGAGTTGGAACGAGAGTCTTACAAACGATACCGTGATGAATTCTTGGAGTGCAATCGAATTTGCAGATGGCGGCAATGGCAGATAGCGGGATGCTTTAGCCTGGTTTTTAGAGAGACTGAAAGTTCGAGTTCTGGGTAAAAGACCAGACGGAGCCCTTTCAGGGGTTTAAGGGTGAGAGACGGAGACGAAACGTCTCCTCTCACACCGTTACAGGAAAAAGTAACAGAAAGCAGAAACCGTTCTGACGCCGTTTCATAGAACGTCAGTTCGAAGTTAATGCTAGGCATACGAAAACGTGCCACGTGGAGTCGTTTACCCCGAAATGGTATAATGACATAGGCGCCAAAAGGCATCAATGAAGTATTGAAATTATGACTGCACGGGATCAAAAGAGTTCGGTCTAGATAGAATTCTGTTTCTAAGCGTCATATATTACCCCCGAACAGTGGTAAATACATGAAGCTAGGGAGCAATTGTAGGGAGGTATTCCCGAGCAGATACATTTAGTTACCAAACACGTGATGTTTGGAAACACGTGGTAAATACGACTGGACTTATCGCCGAGCAGTTCGGTGAACAGCGATATGGACCAGTGATATGAGAAGTCATGGCTATAAATAGACTGTTCGGTTATGATACAGCCGAACAGATGATGTAAAGAACCTAGCACGTGATACGAGTGATCACGGGTTGAAAGCAATGCAATCGATATCCGAATAAATGGTACGTGGGACCATAGTTTGAATATAGACAGGACAGTCATCATGCTAAACAAGTGTTCGGCAATATGGACCAGTGACATGAGAAGTCAATGGTCCAGGAAGGTTGTACGGGCTCAAGGACCAGTTACATGTGAGGTAACTGGTCCAAGCCGTCTGTTCGGCTATGAGACGGCCGAACAAAGATGGAACTCCAATCGAGAGTAGGAGCAGAGAGAATACTCTGGAAGATTCCAGAATAGTCATGTCTCATATAGGGATAAAGATCCCAAGAATATAGGATCTGAGAAAGATACCCAACGAGTATGGGATGTTCGGCTCTTAAAGGAAAAGAATCCTAAAAGGACTCTTTTCCATAAACTGATAAAGGAAACGAGACTCCTTGATATCCTGGGTTTCCTATACGAGTTAGGAATCCTATGGCAATAAGGATGCTTGGACAGCAAGCATCCATAAATCTATAAATATGAGGAAAACCTAGAGGTGAGAGGTACGCAATACGTTGCATTATTATTGCTTTCCTACTGATAATTAGGGCTGAGTTTTCTAGTACGTGATACTAACAAAGGCATCGGAGGGCCTTTGCCACGAGAGGCAAAGGTGCACTCACCCCCTGTCTATTTTGCAGATTAGGGTTCAGACGTCGAGCTAGGGTTCCGGTGAAGAGGCACGAATAAGCCGTTGCAATCCAGTTGATCCGAAGCGTTAATTGTTTTCATCCCCCTACATAGCTAGCCAAAATATAGATCTTCCCCGTGATTTTGGAAAAATAGAAGGTATGATTGTACCAACCTTTCCAAATATATCATTTAAATCTTTCCTGTCATTTCGAAAAATTAGAGGTATGATAAATATTTGTACAATCATTTCCAAATATACCGATCCTATGGTAAAAAATATACGCATTTGAAAACTCCCCTCCCATATTATATTGATGATATCGAATATTGATTCCTTCTATATATAGATGGGTTCAGATTTTCATTCCTTTTATTCCTTTAATTCTGATTCATCTAATTCTATATCAGGGAAACATTTAAGACTAAAAAAGGAATATAGAATGGAGGGTGGAGATTTATGCAAAATGAGGGGACAAATCTGGATCGTTGGTTGTCTTTTGGATTCAAACACAGCTCTGTTTTATTATATAGACTACGCATTGCCCGTGTCTGAAGGCACAACACAACATGTTCTTAACGCAACTGAACTCAACCACCCTTCCTTACTATTGATCAACAAAACTAACTTCGGGCGAGTTTGCTTTTCAACGATTTCAAAACTACCACATGATAACAATAAACTTCCATGATGAAAACGACGTTTAGTAATCAAAAACCATGGGCAAGATGGATCTATAATAACATTGAGCTAGTATAATGGTCTGAACATCAATTCCAGTACTTATATACCAACTTGAGCATCCCAGCTACTACTTTCAGTCCTTTTTTCAAGCCCTACTTTTAAACAAAAGCATCAACAACTAATTCATTTCAGCATGATCTCAGCTTTTGTAAATATATAAAAAAAGGAACCCATATAAATAAAGAGTAGTTAAACCAATTCCTAGTTCCGCACCCTAATTACTTGAAGATCCACCATCATCATCTTCATGGTCTCTCAGAACCTTTTCTATAAGCCTTTACTGAACGCCATCCAGAATTGCTTTTCTTGATTGATTGCTTCCACTTTGCCCATCAATGAGAACAGGATTGGATTGGCAGAAGACCAAGGCGACACCTACCAATTCGAAAGTCATAAAGATGGGAAACATAACTGAGTACTTAAATCACAATGAACACCAAGCAACAGAGGGCATTTTATCGGTAAAAGTAGGCCCAAGACCAATTTAAGTTGCAGGGGAAATAAAGAGTTAAAGAGAAGGGGAAAATGTTGCAAGACTTGGTTTCATGCTCCATGTTATGAAGATCAACTGAAAAGTTTGTGATCACATAACCAGTTAAAAAGCAGTGAAGCAATGCTAAGGAAACTTTTTTTTTTTGCCCACACAATGCTAATGAATAACTATACTAATCTCACACCCCTTACCCCAGGAACTATCAACAATCAACAGGAAGCCATATCTAGCAAAAATTTCACCTGCTTTTGCATCTCTTTTTTTCACCTTCATCAATTAATATATTGCTAACCAGATCTCAGTTACTTCTGGCACAAATTAAACCCAATTTACAGAGAAGAAAAAGAAATACCGTCAATACCGTATCCATGATGGTTCTCATGAGACGCAGAGAATGGCAACGATGTTGGTTTGAGACAATAAAACTTTGGACAAAAATATAAACCTTGTTAACAAATAACCAAGTTGCATTTAAAACTTAAGAAGCAAAGCACTTCCCATAATTTTGTTGCTCTCTTGCACCACCGTCACATCCTTATTGTGGAGGATGCTGTTGAAAGCATACCCAAACAAAGGTTGCAACCAACCAACATTAGTTATAAAGTTGATATTAAAAAAATGAAAAAAGAAGAAGAAAAGGTTAAACAAAACTTAAATATTTGAACCTGAACCATCTCTATAGCATCCAAAGAAACTAAAGGATCTTTGAACAGTCATGGGAAAAGACAGTAAAATGCAGTTTCAATTTATAAGGGAAATAACACAATAAATATACACAACTATTGTCAAAATGCTTTACAAAAAGTGGCTTCCCATTGACCACACCCAAAGGCAGGTTAGAAGACTTTACAAAAGAGGGTCATAAATAGGGTCTTCTTGTCAAAAAATACGTGTTTGCTTCACAAAATTCCATACGCCTCTAGACTTTCTCTTCTCAAGAAAAGCTTAGACTATTGAGAGGCTTAAACTTCCTTTCCATGACTCTCCAAAATCTTTAAGTATCAACTTCTATATACCACCAGTTTGTAGCATATAGATACTGCTCTAAATGTTGTATATCAATCTGAAGTGTAAAACTCATCTTACACTATTCAACAGCCACCAACGCAATCTAGTGGAATTGGTCCTCTTTAGCAAACTTAGTATTAAGAATGAAATTGGAAAAGTATTGTACCATTTCGTGTATAGGCATTGCCCGTGCCTGTACCACGGTTTATAAGCACAACCTAAATGAAATACCCCTCCCTACTATATGACCACCCCAGCCACCAACCCTATTTCTTCCGAAATCTTTTTTCTAAATCCAGCAAATCTAAGTTAAATTCAGGATGGGCCATTGCTAAGAGAAGAAAAGTGTATTACACAAAATGAACAGCAGACGCAAAACAAAATTTTAAAGCCTATGTTGGTACCTTGATTCTTAAAGCCACTCTTAAAGCCTAAGAGCTGTATCCACCAGCTTTGGGATGATCAAACCTGAGAAATTCCAAAAAGAGTAGAGTCCTTCAAAGATAACGCATTCTCCATTAGGCAAATTCAAGAGCTTATAACTGTTTTTCAGGTTTTCAAAAGAATAAATTCCGTCCACAAATGTATCCGAAAATGTCTCATGAACCACGATCCTCATTATTATATTGTGTAGCCCACATTGGATTTCCCAAATTTGAAACACCCACCCCATTGGATTTCCTTCTAGAGGCCAAATTCCAGCCCTTCATAGAATCAGAAGTATGGAGACAAAGCCTCAGCCGCCCAACAACAACGAAAAACAGCCACAAACAATGGCACTAAAACAGATGCAACCAACAAAAGCAAATGCAGTAGAAAAATTGCAAAATCACAAACAACCAATGAAATTTGTCATTTTCTCATTCCTATCGTTAGTCTGATCTAGTATGTTTCGCAATATTCTCCTATATGTAGTCTCAGGGCAGATAAAAAAAATTAGCAAAAGGGGAAATAGCAGTCTGATATGATCTAGTGTGCCTTCAGGCACGGGAAATGTAGCCTCAGTGTATGCCATTGGGCATGTCCTATACATGTCTCCAGCATGTCACGTGTTCCCGTAGTGATAGAGTGATCTCCAAGAGTGTCACAGTGGAAGGCATAAAAGCAAATTAGCAATCTGAAAGCAATAAGTTCTAATCAAATGGGAATGACTAACGAATCACAAAATGGTACCAAATTAGATAAATATCCTACCTAAAGCAATTTTAAGGCTTGTTTTCAAGAGAATAAAAAGAAACTAATACTCGCAAAGCCTTTTCCCTTTTTGGCAATATTTAGGATCAAACTTTGAATATGTTTGAAGAGCCATAGCCATGCATACCCGTTCATAGTATCAGCAAAAAGCTAAGCGTAATACAATTCAGACTACCGAGCAAACAGATAAAAATGCAATTCAGACTTCAGAATCTATAGTAGAGCATCATTTACTGAGCATAAAACCAAAGATCACACCCAAGTCCTTATTTCTATCTGCTCTCTGTAAGAATAGAGGTTAGATATTGAAGTTATATATACCAACACCAGTTTATGTTCCTCTCTGTATCCAACAACTCAATCACAGCTATCCTCGAATTCTTGGAAAATAATCAATGCCCAAAATGGTGAGTAAGCAATTTCAATCATAGCTTAGTATGTTGATTTTCAAAAAAATAAGAATCTTTTACTAATAGTATACAGACGTTGAGTAAGCAAGAAGTGTAACAGATGAAGCAACACTAACAGTGAAGCATGATGCTCGGGGTTGGTTCAATATGGTTATGGTCGACGGTTACCCAAAATGATAGCCGGTTACAGAATACGCAAAATGCTAACCTGAAGTTATGATGTTAACCGCTGACGCCTTTGTCAACCCTTCGTTCCCTTTGTAAACCCATTACTCTGCAGCCACTGTTCTTTCAAACAGGATAAAAGCCAAATCTGAAACAAAATCCAAATCCAAGATAAAAACAGAGCGGTTCAGTAATTTACCTTTGCACAATTGAACTCGACAATAATACGTCGGTTGATTTGCTCTTTCCGGTTTGGGGAGATTTTGGTTTACATGAATACAGAGAGAGATGGAAGGTACAGAGAGAGAGAGAGAGAGAGAGAGAGAGAGAGAACCCTGAGAGCCTCGAACGATGGTAGGTCCAGTGGTGACTCGTCGCGCCGGTTGGTGGTGCTGGAAGAGCAATCGAAGAGAGAGAGAGAGAGAGAGAGAGAGAGAGAGAGAGAGAGGGGGAGAAGGAGAGGGAAACGGGGAGTGTGAGCTACAGGGCTAGGGTTTCCACAATCTACGTTTCACATTTTGAAAATCGAATCAAAATTTCATTTAGGATAGCCATTGGATGGATTAGATATTTACGGGCATGCCATTTTGTAGAATGGAGGGCAGAGATTTATGCAGAATGCAGGGATAAATTTGGAGCGTTGGTTGTCTTTTGAATTCAAACACAGCTCTGTTTTATTATATAGATATATTGCATACATATGTGAAATATTGAATATATATATATATATAATATATATATATATATATATATATATATATAATGTCTCCATGATTTTCTTTTGCAATTGCAATGTTGAATAATTGAAATCTCTGCTTTTTAAAAAATTTCGAATTCCTGTAGGAATTCTTGTTCCCCTTTTCAATCGGGAATGGAGGGTAAAATCAAATTCTCGTCGAAATCGGTGAGGAAACGGGGACGGGGACAGGGCTTGGGAATCGGGCACTGGGATAGAAATATCTAGTCCCGATCTGTTCCGTCACCGACACTAGCTAGTTCAAGCGAACCCCGAGTGTTGATTCGCCATTTTGATCCGCCACTCCGAAATTAAATGGGCCGTAAACGCACAATGCAAAATAGGAGTGACATGACATTTTTACGCTTCAACTACAATGATCCACGTCGTCTCGTCCATCACCGAAGCCATAATTCAAGACTTCGCAACCTCACCATCATAATGTATGCATCAATATGAGACAAATGACGCGTCCCAGGACTCAATCTGACAACGTCAACTTTTTTGGCAGCACAAAAATGTACACGGAACAAATACAGTGAAATGAGGAACAAAATACTCCGTCCCAGCCTTGTATAATAAATTGTGACCTTTGGCTCTTCCACAGGGAACGGTCAAATCCCCTCTAATTCACAGTACACGGCAACTGCCCAAAAAGGTCTTGGTCCTGGCTTTCAAGTAGGAAAAATTTCAGGATCAATAATATTATCTATGAAAGTATCCATAAAACATAGATGAACGACTCATATGGACAATAAAACATAAATGAACGGCTTAATATGGACACTTTCATAGATAATATTCATGTAGTGTATCAAGCCTCTCTAAGTAGAGAGAGACTAGGAATTCTTTGAGTTTTCTAGAGAGAGAGATAGCCCAAGAGGCATAAATGGTTTTCTTTCTCTCCACAATTACCTTACGTTTTTCTTTTCCCCCAAAGTCCATGAGTTACGTTGCGTATTGGGAGTTTTTTTTTTTTTTTTCCTTTCCATTCTAGTCTGAAAACATACAGTGCAATTTTGCCCCCATAATAAGGAAAAAAAATTTGGGTGTGGACAAATTCTACTTCATAGAGCTTTTGCTTGCGTTTTGGGAGTTTTGTTCCAAAAAAGTCTTGTCTATTTTGAGTTAACTTGCGTTTTGGGAGTTTTGTTTCAAAAAAGTCTCGTCTCATACGTATGATTCACACACAAAGAAAAATATTTGGGTGCAGACAAATTGTACTTCATATGTAGAGTTTTGCTCCATCTGCATCACAAAAAAGAGGAAAATGGTCAAGGATAAGTTGGTGTCCAGTTCAGAAATATTTTGTGCGCTTGAGTTTAAGCATAACTCGCAATAGTTAGTTTACTATTTCGATTTACGATTTTACTGAGCAAAACATTGTCTTTCACTTCGTAATTTGTAGTTCAAGTACAAAGTAATAAAAAGTAACTTCTAATTCAATCTTTATATTGTTATAGTTCTTTTCATATAATGCTAATTGTAAGTCTTGCTTTTATAAATTGGTGATAATGTTAGCACTTGGATATGACATTACAGTTGAGTGTAGCATCCAATTGGATAGGCCTCGCTTGCCAAGCATTCTTCAAAGTCCCGAAGCTATTCGTAAGCTCAAATTGTAGTTTTGGTTGAGGTGTAGTGGCTGTCCAACTTTCTGTTGGATGGGCTAGTCGCTTTCTTCTTTTGTCTTGCTTCCCCTCGATGTACCCTTTCGAGTTATTATAAAAAGTTTCGTTTGCCGAGCAAAAAAAAAAAAAAGTCCCGAAGCTATTATCTTTAATGGAATTAGTATTTTGTTATCACTACAAGAAAATCGTTCTATAGCAACGTTCGAAAGTGTCGCTAAAGATGTCAAAAGGCGCTACTATAGACATTGCAGGGCTATGTTAGAAGTTCAAATCAGAGAAAAGAATCAATTATTATTCATACCATTGCAACCTATACACGTACATATTTATACATGACTGAGGCCCCTATAATCAAGCCAAATCCCTACAATTAAGCCTATATAATCTCTAAGCTAGGAAAGAATAGATAAACTAGGAAAGAATAACAATTACAAGATAATTACATGATCTTTGTGATTCACAGTAATCAGGAGTGATTCGCAGTAACGGGATATCGTAACACTCCCCCTCAAGTTGGTGCATAGATGTCACACATGCCCAACTTGCCCAAAATTTTTGAGAACACTTGACTTGACACTGCTTTGGTAAGAATATCAGCCAGCTGATCTTCCGAGCGAATCTGAGGCAACTCCACAATTTTCTCGTCCAATTTTTCCTTAATGAAGAATCTGTCGACCTCCACATGCTTGGTACGATCATGTTGTACCGGATTATGAGCAATATCACATGCTGCTTTATTGTCACAATAAAGTTGTATTGATTGCCTTGGCGAATAGCCCAAATCCACTAAGAGTAGTCTCAACCACAACGCTTCACATATTCCAAGTGCCATCTGCTTTGTGCTTCACAGTATAAACCCACCGACATCCAACTGGTTTCTTCTCCGGTGGACGGTCAACAAGTTCCCAAGTGTCATTCCACTGCAAAGACTGCATTTCTTCATTCATAGCGGCTTTCCACCTTGGGTCAGCTAAGGCTTCCTGCACACTGTTAGGAATAGATACAGCAGATAATTGATTTACAAATGACTTATTCGATTCTGACAAGCGATGGTTAGACACAAAATGACTCATGAGGTATTTAACTTTACTAGAAAGTTCAGGTTCATATGTGGGCTTAGGAATACCTCTAGTTTGACGCAATGGGAGTTGTTTTCTAGATGGTACATACCCTAAATCAGGAACATCCTCAGCAAACGATTGATGTGGTGCTTGTGGTGTAAAGGATTCGTGCTGAGATATATCCTTTGGATGATGTTCCTCACTTTCCTAAGCGTTGTGATATTCATCGCTGCGGTGTTCCATTCCGCTATGATGTTCCTCACCACTATGATATTCATCACTATGATCAAATTCGCTTACAATCCTATCGGCAAGTTCAAGCTCATTCGTATCTAACTTCTCATAGTCTATACTTTGAACTTCTTCTTGGTTCCCCCCTTGAAGTTCAGACCCAGAGGAATAGTACATAGAGTCTTCATGAAAAACAACATTTGTCACAAACATCCGTTTGGTTGGAGGGTGATAGCAGTTGTACCCCTTTTGATGAGTAGCATACCCTAAAAAGACACATCGCAATGCTCGAGGTGTCAATTTGTTTCGCTGATGTTTATGAAGATGTGCGAATGTACACAACCAAAAACATGGGGTGGTAAGTTGGGTACAGCTGGAGCAGTGACCGCTTCAGAGAGAGCCTGAAATGGTGTCTTGAAATGAATAGTGCTGGAAGGAACTCAGTTGATCAAATATGCAGCAGAAGTAAGTGCATGTCCCCAATATGATAGAGGCAATTCTATTAATGAAGCACGTACAACCTCTAACAAATGACGATTTTTTCGCTCCGCCACCCTATTCTGCTGGGGTGTATCAGGACAGGTAGTTTGATGAATGGTCCCACGAGCTTCCAAATATCGCTTCAATTAAAAGCTTATATATTCACCTCCATTATCACTCCGGAGGACTTGTACCTGGGCATTATACTGACTACGGATCATCCTATCAAATTTCTAAAACAACAAGTTAACTTCACTTTTGGATTTCATTAAGCATACCCAAGTCATCCTGGTACAGTCATCAATAAAAGTAACAAACCAACGTGAACCATCCAAGGTAGTAAATTTAGATGGACCCCAAACATCAGAATGTATGATCATAAAAAGGAGTGGGCTTTTATTTAAACTTAATGGAAAAGATGTGCGATGACTCTTAGCGAGTTCACAAATATCACACTTAAAACTAGTAACATCAAGCTTTTCAAATAAACTAGGGAACAACCTTTTCAGATAACCAAAGGATGCATGCCCCAAGCGTCGATGCCACAATCATATCTCAGATTTATTCTTCTTTCCCTCAGAATCTCCTATTGTCAGAGCTTGATGCAACTGGGCTGAACTCTTTGACCCCAAGTCTAAATAATATAGCTTCCCTCGCCTAACACCACAACCAATCGTCTGCCTTGTTTGGATGTCCTTAAACACACAAGATTTAGGCCAAAAAATAACGACACAAGATAAGGCAGTGGTTATTTGAGAAACTGACAAAAGATTATAATCTAAAGCGGGAACAACCAAAACAGAGTCCAAATTCAAAGTGTCAGTGAGGGACAAGGATCCTTCCCCAACAATCGGGATCGAGGTACCATTGGCAGTAGAAACAGAACTTTGTGAGGAAGTTTTCAGATGTGAAACTTGTCTAGAATCAAATATCATATGGTCCGAAGCACCAGAATCAATTATCCATGTACTATTAGAAACAACGTCAGAAATATTTAAAACCTTACCACCATTACCTGCCGTTGCTGTTAATGCCGAGATGTGTCCAACCGCGGGTTGACTAGCCCCTTCATTTTCTGTTGTTGCTTCAACAACCGCAGCGGTGGAGACCTTTTTGGAATTCTTCTTCTTTGAATCACGATTATGATCCCACCATTCTGGATACCCCACCAGTTCATAGCACCGACTTTTTGTGTGACCAACTTGATCACAGTGAGTACATTTATAGGAAGATTTATCACCACCAGTAGCACCCTTAGGATGGCTGGACTTCGTTCGGTCTTGCTGGTGTTGAGAGGACTAGTTTTGAGTGGACTTGTTACGAGTTGCCATGGCAGAGGCTTCAAAATTCTCTACTTGCCCGTTCATTACTCCACGTCGGACATCTTCGCGGCGAACTAGGGCATAGCACTCTTCCAATTCAGGGATAGGATCCTTCCTCAAGATTTCGCCACGCACTTGCTCAAAATCACCTTCTAATCCAGCGAGAAAGATATGCACCCTTTGTCGTTGAAGCGTGTTTTGATAAAATGCAACATCTGTCTCGTTTACCATGACCACTTTATCACGATGATCCAACTCACTGAAGATTTCAGTCAGTTCTCCATAATATATAGAGAGCGATCTGCCATTTTGTTTGGCAGAGAAAGCCCTCTGGTTCAAGGTAAAAACCTGTAATTCATCTGCTCCATCATAAAAGGCTTTAGACAGAGCTTTCCAAATATCGTGTGCCGTAGGTAAGCGAATGTATCGCTTCATGATCTCCGGGGACATAGACATCAGCAACCATCTTTTGACCTTCTGATTGTCTGCGTACCACTTTTCATAGCCTTCATCTTTCTCCGTAGGTGGCGGCGATGTGCCACGAATGAAAGAGAGTTTCTCCTTCTCAGCAATGTGCATCTCCAACATTTGAGACCACAGATCATAGTTGGTCTCATTCAATACAATTCCTGCATTGAATGATGCACCTTCGTGTTGAATAATGATGGGGGTAGATTTGGTGCCAAATGTTTCAGAACCTGACTCGCCCATGGTTTAAGGATTCAAAGAAGAATAATTTTGGGTTTCTAGCTCTGATACCAAGTTCAAATCAGAGAAAAGAATCAATTATTATTCATACCATTGCAACCTATACACGTACATATTTATACATGACTGAGGCCCCTATAATCAAGCCAAATCCCTACAATTAAGCCTATCTAATCTCTAAGCTAGGAAAGAATAGATAAACTAGGAAAGAATAATAATTACAAGATAATTACATGATCTCCGTGATTCACAGTAATCAGGAGTGATTCGCGGTAACAGGATATTGTAACAAGCGGTTCCCAAAAAGCATTTGGGAAATCCGAGTCGGTAAAGCCCTAGAGCAATGCTTTTTTGAAGCACTGGTACAGATATATCTATAGTGGTGCTTTCGAGAACCACTACAACCTAAGCTATAGTAACGCTTGGTAGCTACTGTTAAAGGCAAATATTTTTTTCCTTTCGATAAACATATTTATACTAATTACTATTGTGAGTTCTAATATTAATTTTTTCTATAGGCCTGTGAATTGTAATTCTGTGAGAATTCTATCAACAAATTGAAAATGTATTTCATGAAGCCATCAATCACTACAACAAATAAGGGCTATTATAGCATTTGTTTACAGCGTTTTCCCGGCCGCGCTATAGTAGGTAGCTTTCGTTCCTTTGCTTTTAACTTCAATAGCATTTCATTAAAACTCCCCTCATCTATAGCGTTTTCTTCTCCGTTCCATAGCGTTCTAGAACGGCAAAAAAAGGCGCTAACACTTTTTGCGCTCCTGCTCTGATATTTCTCCAAATATTTCTAATTTTCCCTTCTCATCTGGGGAAAGAAGTTGCGTAGAATCACTTCTCCCAGTTTCCCATCTCATCTGCGTACTCAGGTAAGAGAAAACCCAATCACTTATTCTAATTGTTCCACGAAAATCATAGGCGCCAGATCTTCTGTTAATAGTTTTGTGCGACTAGTTCTAGGGATCTTGATGAGCACCCAATATTGTAGATATTTGGTGCGACTAGTCCCGTTTTGCGTTGTTTTATCTCGCGGTTATTTAGCTTTTATAGTGATATTGCACGTAAGGTGTGTTTTTGTGTATTTCAGGCAATTTGTATAAATAAGGTGCGTTTGATCGTCAAGGAATGCTCCAGGTGCACCCAAGTACTCAAGGCTATGTGCCACCCCATTGTGGTGCTCGAAAGATGGTTTTGAGGTTGCTCAGGTCGCCCAAGAGTCAAGGGAATTGAAGAAGAAGTGAGGATTTTACTAAAGCTACTCATCTTCCGACGTGCTGAGGGTAGAATTGTCATAACTTTTGATGTACAAATTACTTTTGATCCAAACCACTTGGGTTAGAAAGTAGGCTAAACGAGCTTTCCAACGGTTCAAAGAACGCCTAAATCCGAGTTAGGGAGTGTCCGGAGCGAGCCTGCGAAGTTGCCCAAAAAATATGTCAAGTATGAACCGGTGCTGGCCAATTCCTAGTACCGGTACATAGAGTCCAGAGTTCAATTTTTCCAGCCCGTTTGAAGGCCTTGTACCGGTACTGGGGGTTGCCCAGTACCGGTTCATGCTGCAGAATACAGCCACGTTTTTGCTGCTTTTTCTACTTTCTACTTTTGGAATGTCTTCCACTTTTAGCTACTTTTGGGATATTTTCTTGGGATATTTTGTGAGAGAGAGACGACCTTGTATAAATAGGGTCTCTCTCTCTCTCTCTCTCTCTCTCTCTCTCTCTCTTCTTGATCATCTTGTCACTTTCCACTTTAAGTCTTTTAATTTTCTAGAACTCCATTAATGGCTTTCAAGCTTTTCTAGCTAATTTCTTCAAGAACTCCTCAAGGTATTTGTCGTTTAATGTTTTCTCGTTTATTAATGTTGTAGCCGCGGACTATATCCTTTATAAAATCAACTTTATTTTCATTTCTATCGGTTTAAATTTATGTCTTATTTCTATGCTTTGGTTTTTGAGTTAAGTATGGGTGAGTAGTCGTTTGGCCAAGTCTGGGGATAATCTTTCCCGAGGACTTAGGTGATTATTTGGTTTTCAAATATTAGGGCTTGAAAGCATGATTTACGGAATAGAACTTAACTTGCATTTTTGGTCCAAGCAAAGGGGTGTTAACTACTTGGTGAGGCGTTTGTCAAGCGGTCTTGGCAAGCGGCTCCCTGAGGGCTCGTGGCCTCCTATGTGTTCGATAAATTTGTCAAACAAGTTGTTTCGCCTCCGTTTAATCACATCTTTCATGAAACGTAGTCATAAAAGTTAAATTCTCCGAGCGAGAGCACGCGGTCGTGACTCTCGCCTGAGTCATTATGAGAACCGGTAACCTCCTTTGTCAAGGGTTAGAAGATCCCTAGACTTGCCTACTTTAAGTTAATTAAGCTTTTTCCTAGTCTCTTGCCCGGGCGATTTTTACCATTTCTAAGCAAAATCAAGTTGGCCGTCTCGAACGCCGCACTCTACCATATAAACCTACAATCCAAACTAGCTATATTGCGAATTCCCTGTGGTACGATCCCGGTCTTGCCAGTTTACTATGCTACCGACGACCTAGCCCTACGCTTGGGGTTTTTCAACCTTATTGGAAGGCGAGGTTCAGAGGCTAAGCAGATCTCAAGCTGTGCGAGCTGCTATTGCTAGCATATGGATCGATTTGGATATTCTAGGGTTTCACTCGTGAGCACCAGTTTCTCTCTCTCTCTCTCTCTCTCTCTCTCTCTCTCTCTCTCTCTCTCTCTCTCTCTCTCTCTCTCCATCAAACAGCAGATTAAACCTTCACGTTTATGAAAAGAAAATGAAGAAAAAACATAAACAAGTTTGAGAGTGAGAAGCTTTCAGCATGCACAACCCCAGCCACTTCGAAAATGAAATTTTTGAATATTTGACGACATATATGTACGATTAAGCATTTTGAAGGTTTGATTTTTGGGGTTTGTGATTCTGCATTGTTTTTTGGAAATTAGGGCTTTTTTTGTGTTTAACTTTCATGGTTGAAAGGTAATAGGACTACAATCTCGGGTTCTAGATGGTTGGATGGGTAGATGTGGACAACAGGAGAGTATCGGTGGGACGAATTGAGTGGCGTAGTGGTCCTTGACCTAGTTATGGCAAATTGGCAATTAGGTATTTTCCTGAAAGTCGACTGCATGGAATGCCAATGCCGTGCCTTTGGTTCATATTCCTAAAACTAGTGCACCAGATTCAATAAAGGATTTCAGGCCCGTTGCTTGGTGCAATGTCTCTAACAAGTGTGTGAGAAAGATTCTAGCGAACTAAGAAGCAGGGATATGGGATACAAATACGATACATTGCACCAGTAGAAGCGAACAATCCATTTGGAAAGTTCTCACTAGGTTTGAATTGATTTTTGCGTTTCATTCTTGCCATAGTTTTTAATATCGGTCGGTTTGTACCGGAATTTAAGGGTTCCGATTCAGATATAGGCCGGTATAACGGGGAGACTGTAAATCACAGGTGAACCGGCCGATAAAAAAAAACGTTTCAAGATTTTTGCAAAACGTGGGCTTAACCGCAGTGAGTGCGCGAGGCTCAAATCCCGGATTTGCACCCCCCCCCCCCCCCCCTGCGCGAATACCCATTTAACTGGTTTCCGAATCAGTTTTCCAAATTGCCGCCCATTTTCCTGAGCACGCGAGACCTCTCCTTGAGTCCTCATTCACAAACCCACTAAAGTGCAAATTCATTTAAAGTAGATAGAAGTTTTGTAACTTGCCAATGTGGGACTAGAGAAAAACACCATGTTTTACAAATACAAATGTTGCAACATTATTATCATATTTGTAAAATCTTATTGACTTGCGGGTTTTGATAAATTATCGGATATTTCACATGAAGAGAATGGGCCATTATATGTCTTAAATTAATTAAAATGTGATAATTTAAGCCAATGTTGGGGGCAAAAGCCGCAAAAGTATATTTTTCAAGTTTTATACATGTTGCTGATGATTTTTAAAAATTCACGACCGCGACACCCGATTCCCGCGAGGTATCACCGATATGTCCCGATACCGCGATTTAAAACTATGATTCTTGCCCAAATATAAGGCTTGGGCTTTACTTTTTCACTGTATCGGTCTTCATTCATAAAAGACATTTGGGCCTTATTCATTCCAAACTACTCGCCATTTGTCTCAAAATTTGATATCTGGAAGTGGTAGTGTATCTTGTTCTCTTCCTTGAATGTGTTAGATTGAGCATATTGGTTGCACTTGTTAACAGATTAAAACTTCAGAAATTAGCCTATACAAGTTTGGGGGTTGGTTCAGTGTCTCCATATGAAGAAAAAGTAGGACTAACCTTTTCTACCTACTAGGTCTCTCATCCTCTTTATAGGTATGAGTCTTGTACAAAATTGCATTCTTTATTTTAGCATTCACCAAGTTGAGTCCTAAAGAAAAAAAAAAGTTGGACAAAAAGAAACAAAGTGACAGATAAATCATGTTTTGTTATGTTTTGTTAACTGGAGCACATATGCTTACAAGAGACCAGAACTTCTTGGAACAAAAGCTATCTAATTTCTATTGTTTCTATTGTATTTCCTTTTTGTGCAGTTTCTTTAGAATTTGGGTTAGGATAAATTGGACTTCTCTCTCCCTACTAGCATAAGGTTGAATCATAGAGAACACAATTGAATGGGAAAAAGGATAGGTAAAACAACGTATAGGTGTTGGCTTTATGAGTGGTTCAAACGGCTTGGTTTGGAGGCTAGAGCAATAGTTAGGCAAGAACGGTAGAAGTGTAGGATTTTCCAGGGTTTGATGAGTACCCGGCAACATTGACATAGGCAGGTTTTGTTGCCCTTGTGTTGTAGAGTTCAATTGTAGAAAGAAGAAGCTTGGGGGTTGTAAATGCAATTTTTTTGTTCGGAATCAGACTTAATTCTGAAGTTACCAAGCTTTACAAGAGCATAAAGGTAATAAGAAAAAAGAAGTGGAGAAGAGTCAAGCAAGTTATGTCTATTTCAAAAGGGTCACACCTATGGGCTATGGGTAAGGTCATAGTCCTATAGAGGCCTAAAACCTCTAGACATGATGATCTCCCACTAAAGATCTTGTAGGATGTGTAGACGTGGAGCTTAAATCAATTGCAAGATGACTGTAGGATGACTGTGATCTAATTAACTTGGGAGCTTAAATCAATAGCATTCTTTACTTTAGATTTGCATTCTTTACCTTAACCTGAACGTAGGGATATCTAATCATGTGTTAAACGTCCTAGAATATTGATTCTTGCCGAAATACAAGGCTTGTGCTTTACTTTAATAGCGGTATAGCTCGTTGGGTAATAGAGTCCGGAGATAGCAGGGGTCAGCACTAAAGAAGAACTCCCACTTTGCGGCATATATTTCCTTTGGGCCTGCTGAGCGAAATGGGCATTTTGTCTTTGATAGACATTCTTGGGCATCAATAGATGCTAGAAGATGCTGTGTTGTCTGATCTTAGATTATGGATATAACAGATTCATCTTATAGTGATGATGTTTTTCTTTCCATATTTTATTGTTTTGGGACTGGACTTAATATTCTTTTATGACGAAAAGTGTGGACTCGCTGAAGAGGCAAGCCCTTAGAATTAAAGCGAATCATCTAAAAGGCCTTGAAGTTCTATGGAAGCCTCTTTTCTTGATAATGTTGTTAATTTGTGGCAGACCAAATACACTGACACACGTAGGGAGAGAAATAAGAATCACAACAAGTCACTATTTGTAATTTCTATAGAAACTTATGATAAAAATTGGCTCACTTGACTCATACATATCATATTTCATCTCGCTTTACTCTATATCCACTTTACTCCTCACTATGTACAAATGACTGGATTGCACAGGGTGTAGTTGAACCTACCCATATACACGTACAACGCCTGCATTACTCCTAACCTATGTTCATAACTCTCCATCTGCATACAAGAGCCCTAGGAGTACATGAATGCTTCCACTAGAGTCTTTACTTTCTACATGTCTGATTTTGTTTTGTATTTTCTGTATTGTTTTGGAGGTTTTGAGCGGATCCCTTTGTGTTTTTCGCCATAGAGAAGACAATGTTGAGGTGTTGGGGTTGAAGAAGTGTGGCATGATTGAATCGTGGGCTAGATTGTTTGTCATTCCTTATGACACAGGGAGTGTTCAGTTTAAGAGGTTGACGTCTTTGTGTTCTGCAAAGGATGGTGAAGTGATGATGGAGATAGATAGAAATAGATTTGTGGTGTGAAGAAAAAAACGCATAGGCTGATGTCCCATCTTCCTCAGGAGGACAAAAATGATTGTCGGGAGACACCGCGTAGTAAGTGGGGTTTAAGGTTGAATGGAAATGGGTTCAAAGTGGTGGTGTATGTCAAGAGTCTAGCCTCCCCTAATAGCACCTCAACCTAAGTCAATCGCGAATCTTTGGACAATGGGTAAGTGAGAGCATGTTATGTCATTTCCCCCTTCTTTTTCAGTCATTTGTCGATGTATATGCTAGGTTTTTTGGGCTTAACTGATGCATTTTGTTGGTTTTACTTCCATGTATTGAGTCACTTATTTTGGGATAAAAATAGAAGCAGAATCTTTGGTGTTATTCTGATTTTCAAAATGTTAATTTGATTTGGATAATAAGTGAATAGATAATTAGGCAATTTATATGCTAAGCAAAGCGTCAAGACAAGTGAGCCCTGGCGTTATATCTTGTAGGGTTTATTGTATCCTTACAGCCCACGAAAAGTGGATTGATGGACAAAAGACTTTAATTTGGGTTCTATGTTTGGCACGTAATCTGGTCTCAGTCTTCCTATTCTCTACAGCTATATAATGGAATCAAAAATATTTTATGGCTCTATCTAGGTACACATGTACAATACTTGGAGGAAACACAATCGGTTTCACGATATGTACATTGGCTCTCTCTTTCCTGTTATGTATCCAATATGGAGGAGAACATTTCCGATACGTAGTATCACCGTGAGTCCAGAAATGTTCGATTAGATGGACTGATAAGAGAATAACTTCCATGTTTGGTGTGGCAAAGCATTTAGTTCCTCTTTTGGTTGCAAGTGGAAAAAAGGTTGTTGGTACGAACATTGTACTCGGCTTGTTGAATTAAAGGCAAGGGATATCATGTTTCTTCATTTCAGAAATGAGACTTTATTTTGGATGGTCTGATTGAAAAGATCGTATTCCCTACCAATTACCCTCTTGTACCCACAAGTACCGTGGTCTAAGTGATTTGAAGTTTGGTAGTTGCTTGGGAGGGCTATGATTAGAGAAGTTTTACTACGGGTTGCGACGTGTGTGTTGTTTTCTCTATTTGTTTTTCCGTTTCTTTGTCATGTGTTCTAGTGTCATCTAGCACATTGTGAATCATCAAACCCATCCAAAATAGATTCCCTACGTGATACGGAGGCCAAAATAGAGTATTCATACTTTAGAGGCAGCTTGAGCAGTAAATTCAGACTCATTCGTTATTTGTGTGTTCTACATGTTATATATGTTCACAGTCTCATTGGTCATTTACAATGGTTTTTTATTATGCAATTTTTAGGATGATATGGAAAAAATTGAACATGATACACCAAGCTCGCCTTCGAATAATCTGAAAGAAGATACTCTTTCTAATTGAAATGTTTAGTAGAAATTGTTATGACTCCATCAAATTGAAATGTTTGCTTCTACCATATGTAGGTTTATAGGTTGATAAAGAAGTGCTGTTGTGACTTTTTGCTGAAGATATAAGTATGATCTTGCTAGTGTGTTGGTTGTTATGATCGCTTGGTTGGTTGAAGCCTTTTTGTTGATACTTATGGGATGGATAGATTTTGGAAGGACTGTTTTGGTTGAAGCCTTTTTGTTAATATTTTGGTGCTAAGGTTTGAACTCCACTTTTGGGATACATAGATGTTTTGGAATGCCTTTTTGTTGATATTTGGTGACAAGGCTTGTACTCTACTTTTGGGATAGATAGAAATGTTGGAAGGACATTTAGTATATTAAATTTCTTTTATGTAATGGTAATCGCTTTGATGTTTGGAGACATTTTGTTGGTTTTGTATGCAATATTGTGAAATATATTGCCAAGGAAGTCATTGGAGCTGCCATCTTTATTTTTTAAGCATTGTATGAACTTGCTATGTGGAATGCTCAAGTTGGATTGTATGTTGTATAAAGTAAAGAAACCTGCTAAAAATCAATTGGAATAGAAGTTTGAAAATGCTGTAAAAAAATTACAATGGACAGCAAGCCGAAAATTTATGGTGAATAATAGAAAACTTTCAATTTACAGCGTTCCTCAAATGTTGTGGAAGCTTTTCAATTTATAGCGTTCCTCCAACGCTGTGGAAACTTTTCCATTTGTTGTGGGAAATTTACAATCTATAGCGTTCTTAAAATGCTATAGAAACTTTACATTCTATAGCGTTCTTAAAACACTGTAGAAAATCCACATTGTATAGCATTTTAAGAACGCTGTAGAAACTTCACATTCTATAGCATTCTTAAAACGTTGTCTAAAGTCTAAGACTTTTAACAACATTAGCTAATACAGCATTTGGAAAAACGTTGTCTATATCATTTAATAGCTTTTTTCAAACGCTGTAAAATGTGATTTTTCTTATAGTGAATTTACAAAATAGAGTATCAAGCACTAAAGTAAATTTATCACAACTTTGGGCGTGTATTACGAAAACTCTAACCTAAAAAAAAAAAAAAGATTACTCAATGATCCTATTGCATTCAAGGAATGCACAATTCAATACTTGATGAAATATTCAACTGAGCTCTATGAGAAGTCCTTCAAGTTCGCCATTTTGTCCTATCTGAAGCATCCAGAAAAATGTCTTATTGTTGTGCTCTTCCATCGTGTTACTATCCAATTGAGCACAAGTGATGACCAGTAGCAGGGACGGGGATGAACCTGTCTTAAGTACAGAGTGTCACACATTCATTGATCACCAATTTGTTTGCATCTATTTCCAGCTTTTGAGTTCTAATTTTATTGCACTCATTTTATTAGTTTTATCACATAAAGTAAATGGGTAGACCTATGGTATACACCCCTTAATAAGTGTGTACTGTACGCACCCTGTATATATTCCCTTGGATTTGAGATAATCTAATATTAACCATTCAGTTTTTTAATTAAAAGAAATGGCAACATGTCTAACCGGTCATCACTTACTATATTGTTGAGTTTCTCTCTCTTCTATCTTTAATGTGCGGTCCAATATCAATTTGGGTGGACTAAAAATTGGGGTTTTTAAGATTTTTTTTTTTTTACTTTCTAAACTATTGAATTTAAAATTATGAAAACAAAAAAATAATTTAGAACTAATTTAATAAACCAATAAAGTTAGACCGTTCAATATGATCAATTTTTTAGTCCAATTTGATCAACATGACATTATTAAATTTTAATGTCTTCTGATACGTACTTGTTAATATCTGATAATCTTTGATTTTATTAACAATGTTGAATATCGTAAGACTTGATATCCTAACGGTTTAGATCAATCATCCTAACAAAAAATTAAAAACAAAACTTAAGTTAAAATTGGTCATACTTTTGACATTCATACTCAACCCATTTCACCTAAAAGGTCGAACCCAAATATTTATTTTGACACAGTTGAATAATTAATTTTTTAGGAGTAGTGCTATAGGTACCGACACCCAGCGTAGGGAAACTGTATCGACGGCCGCGCTGGACCATCTCCGGCCACCAGATGGCCGACCCGAGCCGTCCAAAAATTCTATATAAAAAAAATGAGGGGGCCAACGCGAGAATCAATGGCATCTGATGTGTCTAGGATGCTTGATCTAAACATCTTATTTTTTGTGTATATATATAATAGGGTATTTAGATCAAGTACCCTAGACACATCGGATGCCATTGAATCCCGCGATGGCCCCCTAGTTTTTTTTTTTAGAATTTTTGGACGGTTCGGATCGGCCGTCCAGTAGTCTGAGACGGCCCGGCGCAGCCGTCGGTACGATTTCCCTACGGACGCGTCGGTACTCATATCATTTTCGATTTTTTAGTGAACTTTCATTTATCCACGAAAAATTGGAGGGATTTTAATTTTTTGGATTAGGTTTTTTAGAGAGAGAATTTGATTTGGAGAAGTATGTTGAGAGAAAATTGCAATTGTATTAAAAATTTTGGGTATAGTACTTACTTTTTGGTGAATTTCTTGGATGAAAATTTTGAGCTGAATTTCATTTTAGTTTAAATTTTTGAGGTATTATATAGGGAAAAATTAAAATTTCAAAAAAATAATATGGATGGAATTGAAAATTAAGATAATATGGCAGAAATTTTAAAATTTTAAAAAATAATGTAGCAGAAATTAAAATTAATTTTAGTTTAAATTTCGTACAACACATTGTGTGCTAAGGTAACGACAATATAAGGTATTGTTACTGAATTTGTGATTTTTTATATATGTATTTTGCTTGGGTATAATTATTATTGGTTGTGATATGACATATTTTGGTCTTATTACCGAATATTCTAATCGATTTCCTTTGGTAAGACACGTTGTGGTAAGAAAACGTCAATTTATGGTATTATCATAACAATTGTGGTTTGTTATATAATTTGTGGTATTTATATATTTTTTCTTTTGATACAACACGTATGTTATGGTAAGAAAATGACAATTTTAGGTGTTGTCATAACAATTGTGGTTATTTTATAAAATTTGTGGTATTTTACAAATATTTTTGGCTTGGATATAACAATTGTTGATTCTGGTATGAGATATTTTGATTTTGTTACAAAATATCATACGAGTCATAGAATTTTTTCTACAACTCATTGTGATAAGATAATGCCAAATTATGGTGTTGTTATAACATTTGTGGATAGTATTATTTAATTTTTGATATTGTACACATATATTTGATTGGGGTACAAGTATTATAGATTTTGGTACAAGTAATTATGGTTACATAATAATAATATTTTTTAATTATGGGTAACCTCACTACAAGAAAAATGGCCATTCCCGGCATTTTAATTGATGCCGGAAAAGCTACTATTATTGAAATGCCGGAAAAAAATAATTATTACCGGCGTTTGTTCAAAAAAATACCGGCAAAAGTCAAGTTTTCCACCAAAATAAGTACCGCCAAACTATTACCGGCATTTGCTGAAAAAAATGCCGGAAAAATCTCTGTATAATATAAATATTTTTTATTGTGCATTGTAACCTAATATGGTGGCTAGCCCAGTTGATAGCTTCACGCGCGCGCGAGGCAAAGGTCATGAGTTCGAATCTTTGGACAAGCAAATTCTTCACAAAATTTGCGTGACACGCGGGCGACACACAAGCGACATGCAGGCGACACGCAAGCACCCATGTGGCATTTTGTCTTATATGGTACAATTTTTCCTGGCATTTGTACAAATGCCGCAAATGAGTCCATCTATTCCTGGCATTTATAGAGACCTTTCCCGGTATTTGTACCATTACCGACACACTCCTAGACGGCATTTGTTATAAATGCCGGTAATACTTGACAAATGCCGGTAATACTCTTTACCGGCATTTTTTGAACTTTTAGCGGCATTTATGAAATGCCGGGAAAAGTAAAATTTCTTGTAGTGCGGCCTGTTAATGAATTGTTCAATAAGTAAATTTTAAAGTACAAGTCGTAACTTGTATCAAAAATATGCAATAGAAAACCAAAAATCGGCATAATAAAAATCATAAATTATAATAATTTAAACATACGGTATACCTTGTATACCATAGCTTTCTTCAAAGTAAACAGATTATTCCAACAACAAAGACTAGACACCCAACACCAGACAACAAACCTCCAAATCGGGAAAACAAAGATACAAACCAAAGCACAAAAAACACAGGACCAAATTAAAACACAATCCCATCTTTTTTTATTCCACGCTTATTCCACAAAGTTTGATCGTATCAAACATCCTATGAATTCGGTGGTAGAGTATTTTGGACGGCGGCCTTAAATATCATGTCGAAGGCCTTCTGAATGCATGAATTGAATTTTTTTGGATCAATGAAGCCCTTTTCCATCCGGATGGTGATCCTCAACTCGCCTATATAGCTCATAATCGTTATTGCTAGACTCTGCAAAACCATCATTCATCAACACACCATGAGAGTTATACTGCTATATGGGATGTTATTTAGGAAAATGAAATTTCCATATACTGGTCCACCTTATATGTGCAAATGGCACTATTAACTATTGCCAATCAAAAAAATAATATTGGCACCATAAGAGGTCATGCAAAAAGGAAGGGATAGAAGTTGACTAAGTTGGGTCATGTCGAGTCTACTCATATTTTGATTAGTGCTTTTGTTAATCAGAAAACACCGTATCAACGTGCTGAGTTTATTTAACGGTATTGGTATACATGTTGTATTCTACTAGTTAAAAAATAAAGTGTTAACTTGCATGATTGTAAATGGTAAGTTGGTCACAAAGTATAGCCAGTCTTATATATCCATAGTGTAACAATCGTAATATGTACCCAAAAAATGAAAGTGTAACAACCGTAATTTTGATATTGCAATTATAAATTACTTGTAAAGTTTCTTTATTTTTTATTAGCATTTTTAATATAAGTTGAGTTTATATAGAAATTTGCGTACGATCAGTAGGTGTATGCTTCTATATATAGATATGTATCATATTACCCTAATGGCCCGTTTGGATGCAGGAAAAGAATTGTGGGTATTAGTATGGGATGACCCACATTGATGTGATGTTTATGGAAGGAGATTAAATAATAGATTGTTTGGATGACGTATTAGAGAAGGGGGATTAAATAGTACTTCGTTTGGATGATGGATTAATAGGGGTATAAGGAAGGGTGGATAATGTAAAAAGCTGTCAAATGACCCTTTTGTCCTTGTGCATTGTTAAGTTAGATTATTCATGACAATAAATATAAAATTGTAAAAATAAATTATTTTTTCATAATTACGCAATAATAATTTAATTAATTTAATAAGTAAAAATAATTAAGTGTTCCAAATTTCAATTCGTTCGAATCGGTGGAAAGATTTTATTTTTCTGATCATTTAATTTTAAAGAATCATAATTAAATTCTGACTATAAAACTCTCGTTGATGCCAAACAAAGAAAGCCATCATGGTTCACATCGGTGGGAAAACCAACTTAAGACTTTAGCCTTACATCATTTGTGGTCCACGCTGCAGACTTAATTTGCTGTCCATAACAGCTGTCTAACACGTGGCCTGCCCTTGAGTTTCAAAATTTTTGCAGACCGGTTTGGGTCAGCCAAACCGTCACTGGTTCTCCGGTTTAACCCATCAATTTTATCGGTTTTCCTAGAATATGCCAGTTTTAAAAATATAATGGTTATGTCGTTAATTTGGACCGAACTTTGGTCCTATTGATGGTCAAATCAGTCAAATCGGACGGTCCGGTCTTGTTTTTTAAAACATTGCCATAGAGAGAGGAGGAGAGGGAGAGGGGGAGGGAGAAGAAAGTCGGCCCGAGCACCCAGCAAAGCCTCCATTGCCGCCGCCCTACACCGTTTTCTCCGCCGATATGCTATTTTGACAATTAATCTTTAGGAGAGAGGTGTATTTGATCTATCCAAAACCCTTTTCATGCTTGTTATACTATCTTACTGAATTAACATTGCATATATTAAACAAAAAAATCAGAGCTTTCCGAGCAAAAAATCAATTCTGACCAACCGTATCTGCTCGGACAAACCAAACTTGAGCCCTCCACTTCAACACTAGCGGCCACCACTACGTCCATGAAGTATTTGGCTCGATTTGGGCATCTCTGAAATTCCCATCCAAACGGCTTTCAATCCCACGCGAGAGGCTAGGGCACACTAAAGACAACTTGGTTCTCAAAAATTTTCGCCCGAATGGAAATAATCCGGGATTAAGCGGAAAGACTCCGCTTTTAAGGGGTTTCCTAACCCAATTAGGTTTTCTTTTGGTAGCCCAACTTGTCTTTAGCTATACATAGTTGTTAGAGCATCCACAGTGGAATAATAAAAAATGGATAGTCAAAATTTGTCATATTATTTTTTGGTTATCCATTTAAGGGGTTGCTAAGGTTAACAATGTAGAGGTCCACAATGGTACAATCAAAATTAAATAACCAAAACTTGCCATATCACCTTTTTAACTTATAAAAATTTATAAATTGTGACATAGAAAATAATTTTTTTTAAAATAGTTTACAAACTAATAAAAATAGGTTATTACTTATTAGAAAAAGAGAAAATATTTTTTTGAAAACTTTGATTAAAAAAAATAGTTTTCAAGAAAAAGTTAAAAAAAGACAGTTTTTGAATAGAAAAAGTTTTTTTTTTCAAAAGAACAGTTTTTGAAAAAAAAGTTTTAATAAAAAAACTATTTTGAAATAAAAGTGTTTAAAAAAATTTGGGAAAAATAGTTTTAATAAAAAAATGTGTAAAAGAACTATTTTGGCAAAAAAATAAAAACTGTTTTTAAAAGTATTTTTGTTATAAACATGTTAAAAGTATTTTGATTATTGGTAAAAGGTTGGTAGTTTTTATTATCCAATGGTCAAAATTTGATGAGTTGGTAAGATGTTTCTAAGTTTGGTTATTCCAATGTAAGCTCTTTTTAAGCAAATGTTGCTAACCTTATAAATCTTTTTTGTTTTGATTATACCACTGTGAATACTCTTATGTGAACTTTTTATTGTTGTGAGAGCAAATATTGGGGTTTTGGTTTAGGAGATATTTGTCTTTGTTTCTAACTTTAATGAGATTTGGGTAAAAGGGTTTCTACAAACTTTCTTCTTTATAGCTCTTTGAGCAACTGTTTACCCTTGTTTAGTGGAATCCATTGATTGACTACTCATGGAGCAAGTTTACATTCCAAATAAAGCCGAACCACATAAATTGTGTCTCCCTCTCTCGTTTCGTTTGATTCCTTTCACAATCTCTCACGTTTGGTTTGATTCGCACAACAGCCCATTAATTAATTCGATATTCATAATCATCGTTGGTTTATTTGGCTTCCACACAACAGTCCATTGATTTTCCTACAGAAGGAACTCCTGCGGTTATTTGGTTTCCTACAACTTATTCTTATATTTATGGTTTAGCCCCTGTATTGTAATTTTACATCGTTTAACTTAAGTCCCTGAAATTATTTTATTACAATTTTAGCCAGGTAACATGCTTAATTATAGTGTAATCCCTAAAATATGTTTTAGTACAGTTAGACCCGTAAAGTGTTTTACCCTCGGAGAATGTTTTATCATGCTTTAAATCCTGTAAAAATTTTAATTATAATTTAGAACCCAGAGTAGGATTAATTACAGTTTTTCCCATGCATGTTAAAGTACAAATTGGATTTTGACTATGAATTATTTAGAATTACCGCGCCCCCCCCCCCCCCCCCCCCCCCCCCCCAAAAAAAAAAAAAAAAAAAAAAAAGAGAGACCTAGACGCATATAGTATGCTTATTGGCTTACTCGCATAATTTAGTGTAGCATAGCATGAATTAAAGTCCTTCATTGCTAGTTCATCATCGTTCATGTGACGTAAAGGAATAAAAGGAAATGATATGGATCGTGTTGAAAATTGTGGGTGACCTGTAGGGTCCTACGATTGTAGGTGATCGACTTGCGCAGCCTAGGATAGTTATGTTGTGAAATCCTAAGTAAACATGGTTTTGATTAATTTTGGTGAATATGTTTCAGGATAAGGTTGGATATGTACTATAAGTGCATTCCAGATGTCTTTTTAGGCCTCTTGTGATGGTCGCAAATAAATTCAACCGACCAGATAATTTAGAAGTAATCATACATCTAGACCCCTATTTGGACAAGGGGGAGTACTTGAATAATATCAGGGCTATAACTTGGTGGTTAAGGGTATGAATGATTCTCGAGGTAGAGACTTAGAATGACACATAGGTTAACAATAGTTAAAGAAATTGAATATAGTTGTACATTTTTGGTTGTGCAAACCATACACACCGAAATAGTGTTATTTCCTTAAATTTTGGATGATTCACTAAACTTCATAAACTCTATTGGTGGCATATTTTACTCTAATGGGCTTACCTCCTCAAATCAACTCAATCATCTCATAAAGCATTTAGTCAAACTTGAGCATGAGACCAAGTACGATGACAAATTCAATAGACATATATACACATACAAAAACCATTGATATATAAATACTTGGATTTGTAGAAAAAAATTATATTAATCAGCTAATTAGTGTACCTCTGGACTGCCGATAAATGTAAAATATAATCCTTTAATGGGGTGTTTGGCCAAAGCCATTTTCTCAACTGGCCCAATCAAATTCGACATTGCTATGCTCGAGTTCTTCATCGTGTTGTAAAAGTACTGAGCAGCTACCTGCAATATCAGTTTCATGACTTTTATAATTTTCATTTATGGTTGAGAAAACAAGCATCGTTTCTTTTTTCTGGGAACCAAACTCCATAAACCATCATGGTTTTAAAAAAATTTGTAAAGGGAATAAGACTTATATCGAGCCTCTGTGTAAATGCTCTTGTGCGGGCAACCAACAAATATCAAACACATCACCCAAAAAATAAAGAAGGGAAAATTAGGCATAAGGATGATAAAATAGTTTTCATTTAGAGTAAGGACGCTAGTAAAATAATTTTTAGTGGAGGTCCTTCAACTTTTTTAATTTTTTAGCCATAAGGCTAAAACATGTTTAGACACTTTCATAGGGTTTAGGGTGCACTTTTCTATTGTACGATTTTAATAATTTAGGCACTTTCATAGGGTATCGTGAGGTTTTAAGCACTTCGTATATAGGGTACCCTAAGGTTTTAGGTACTTTCATATGGTACCCTAGGATTTTAGGTATTTTCATAGAGCACATTTGTCCTTATGTTTGATTGCAAAAGGTACTTGTCTTTAGCTCAAAAAATATAAATAGGAGGAATTTTTTACTTAGTCTCCCTAAAATAAAATCATGTCAAAGTGTACATGCGTACCTCAGGGCCTCCAAACTTCCTCAAAATCTCCAGCATCCAACCAGTGAGATAAACAACAGCAGAGTTTCTTTTCCTCTTGATGATCCGATGTGCTTCCTTCACAAATCTAAGTGGGTTTAAATTAGCCTGATCATTAGTAGCACCACCACTTAACTTAGGTATGGAGACGTGTAAGAAGGTGAAGTGGTTTCCCCATGGCATCTCGGACTTGGTTTGCACCATCTCTTCAATTGTCTTGTACCCACCAAGGGCTCTGGTGTTTAGCACCACCAGTGCAGTGGCATTTGTGTTCCCCTGCTGTTCATTATGATCATCCTTGGTTGATGATGATTGTTGCATGTACAACCGAGTTCCCAAGAAGATTACCCCCGTAATTACGTCGTTTATCGTCTGTAATTAAACACTACGGTTCAGCAAGGTCGACAAGACTTGGGAATTTTAGCTAACACAGAAGATTGATTTTTAATATGACAAAGTACAGATTACTTTCCTATGTCCTTTTCCCCTCACATTATAAGAATGAAAGAAATGTTTCATATTAAGTTGTTAATTTGAGATTGTAAATATGTGTATCTCCCTGTTATAAGAAAGAAGATACTCCAATGGCAAAAAAATAAAATTACGAGAGAGAGGGAGGAAGAGACAAATTTGGCAAGTAATTAAATCCTTACGACTCCAAGCTTGGCTTTAATTTGTTTGACGCGATCAAGAGAAAACGTTAGGGTAGTTATTACGTTGGGCCGGAACTCCGCTCCATCTTCCCCAGACCGGATCGGCGTCTGCCCATCTTTAACAAAGATCGAACCAAAATCCAATACTGTATCCGCGACACCAGTGAAAACACGACCCAAACCCCCAAGAATCCCATTGTTTTTTCCATCTCTTGTCGAGCTAGATTCACGAGAAGGGAATGTTAAGGGGAGAGAAGGATTGTCAGCTCTTTGTAAGCAAGAAAGAAGAGCACCCATGAGAGAGAAACCATCGCCGAGAGCATGGTGAAGCTTGAAAATTATGTGCCCGGCTGCATTACTAGTAGCGTATTTGAGTACGTGAACTTCCCATAACGGTTTGTTTTGTGGGAATTGATCCAAGGATATTTTTGACAAGTAGTCATTGAAGTATTTGTCGTATAATTCTGGCGACAGTCCGGCGGGGAAAGAAGGGACTTTGATGTGGTCTTCTAGCTTCACTTCCACCCTTTTCCATTTTTGGACTCCATTTCTGTCTCCAACCTGTTTTTTCAAGATTTTTTACCAAGAAAGTGACGAATTTAATTTCAATATAAGGTGCATGCGTTGAAATTTTAATTAAAAAAGCAGAGTTATTTATTTGGTGATCTTACCTTAATTAATACAATTGCGGTACTAAAATATACAAAACACTAGATAAACTTGGAATAAATGGGCAATAGGATTTATAATGCAAAAGTGCTTGGTATCCAAAAAAAATATAGCCGAAATTACTCCAAATAGACTTTTAGAGGTATTTATGACCGTTAATAGACTTTTATTAGTAGTAAGAAATACCTGTTTGAAGTGATTTTGGGGTTTATTTTTCGGGACACCTAGCATTGCTTTTTATAGTGGCCGACCAAAATATCCCAACCACTTGTATATGCATTCACTTTTTCCATTTGGTGGATAATATGGTTAGATCAAAAGAGTTTCTTGAGGAACACAGCCACTCGGTCGCCTAGACACTGAACCAATTTGGGAGCCAAATTTTTTGGCATTTTACATTTTAGATTGTGAGTTATATAGATTTTTGAATTGTGGTCAAAATTGATTACAAATCTGTAGAGTGTTTGGCAAACTCAAGTTAATTAAATTATTTTCTCATTAAAAAAGGAGTGATGAAAGTGCATTGGACGTGGTAGTGGAGGGAGAAATTGAAAATCATTGTCCATCCTTGAAAATACTCCTTTATCGTATTGGAGGTTATATGAAAGTACAGGGGGTGTAAGTGGCTAAAAATGGAGTTTAGGGAGTGTCTCTACAAATTGGGCAAAGTACAGGAGGTGTAAGTACAAATTCCCCTTCTTTTGTTTTCTTTTTTGCTGTTTGTATCTTAATCTACTTTATCCTAAGAAATTTAGGGAGAAGAATGAGTGCTTACGGGAATCGAATCCTACCCATGTGCATGAGAGTATAAAGGTGGCACCAACTAATTTATCAAATCATTAGTTTAGCAGATAAAAGCATAGTAACGTCTGAAATTGTTCTTAAGAGCAAGTACACCAGCATAGGTGAAATGTCATTTTAGCTATTTTGGAGAGGAAAAACTCAAAAAGCACAATTGAACCAGCATAGGTAAAAGGGTAGCTAAAATTCATTTATGAACAGTTGTACTCTATTTTTACTTATGCACTATTCATACTCCTTTTTTTAAATTGTTTCTTTCTCTCTCTCTCTCTCCTCCCTCCTTTCTCCTCTCTTTAAACAATAAAGATAATAGAAAATAAGTGAAAAAATATATATCTTAATTGGAGTTAGGTAAAATAAATAGTATTAATGTAGTTGTGAAAAAAAAGTTGATAGCTAAAGTAGAATTGTGAACTATTCACAAGACAGCATACATATTCACTGGTAAACTTGCTCTAAGGTGTGTATTGTGTGTATGTGTGTGTGTGTGTGTGTGTGTGAGAGAGAGAGAGAGAGAGAGAGAGAGAGAGAGAGAGAGAGTATACCATGATGGAGGAAAAGCGTGGATTGATGGGGAGGAAGACATTCTTGAGCAGGGTCAATGATTGTGAGTCATCAAATGGAATTTCCAATTCCAAAACACCAAGAATACAGAATGACATAACGGAGCTGTTGAAGTATTGTGCGTTAGGGCTCACTGGCATATCACACTCATCGGAGTAGTACTCCATTGTCTCTCTATTCTTTTATCACCTGGCTGGCCTCTCTTCTTTTTCTGAGTTAAAAATTGGTGCATGATTATTGATCCAAATGTTCAGCTATATATAGAATAGTTCCAGCCACATGCATGCCTGCCTAATTAATACGGTGTATTTACTACTACATCATTTTATTGACCTATGTGCGGGAGCAACTTTTACCAGTTATCGGCCCACCCCGGGCATTTGATGGGTGAGTTTAACTTATAGTTTTGTAAAAAAATCACATACGACTATTTTTTTAAATGTTTTTTCGAAAAAAAAAATACATTTTGAAGACATAATTACGTGATCGGAGAGTATTTAACTTACAGTTTGGCAAAAAAAAATAAAATCACCTACAACTATTTTCTCGAAGAAAAATGCTTTTGGAAACTGATGTTTGATTATAACAAAGTTTATGTGCATTAAGTACACGACGAGACGAAAAAGATGAAAGATTCAGATCAAACCATGGGACACAAGGTGGGCCCATAACGGGCACACAACACACACCCTCAACCCATTGAAAGGGTTTCCTTCAATCGGATATATATATATAGAGTCCGGTTCCCTTGAGGGATCCCGCACGGGCTTACCTTGCGGGACTCCCATTTTCCGATCGAATTGGGACGATCCGAGCCGCTCAAAGTGATCAGAACGTGATTTTAAGGGTACCTGCTAGAAATCAGCAAAAAAAATGATTGGGAAGGGCTTGATCCGAGCAGTTTTTTATTGAACGGTTCAGTAAAAAACTGCTTGGATCAAGTCTTTCCCGATCATTTTTTTTGCTGATTTCTCGTGGGTACCATTAAAATCACGTTCTGAACACATTGAGCGGCTCAGATCGTCGCAATTCGATCGGAAAAAGGGGAGGTCCGCACGGTAGACTGGTAAGGGATCCCTCACTGGATCCGTGGTGTATATATATATATATATTAGAGCGGTTCAAGGAACAACTAATTAGACACCTAAAAAAATACCTCAGAGTTTTCGATCAAATTTTAATGATCTGAGACACTCAATGTGATCATTAAATAATCTAAACTGCATATATATATATACACACACACACACTCACTCATCTCCATGATTTTCTTTTGCAATTGCAATGTTAAATAATCGAAATCTCTGCTTTTAAAAAAAAATAGAAGTCCTGTAGGTATTCCTACTCCCCGTTTCAGGCGGAGATGGAGGGTAAAAGCAAATTCTCATCAGAATCAATCAGTGAGGAGACAGGGAAAGGATTTGGGCATCGGGCACTGGGATAAAAAATATCCGGTCCCGATCCGCCCCGATGCCAACACTCTAACTAGTTCAAGCGAACCCTGAGTTCAAAAATTCACGTCCTCTAATTTTACAAAAGTTTGAATTTGATTATGTTTTTCAATAATTTCTTATTCTTTATTTTAAACCTATTTAATTTTAGTCATTTATGATTAATAACTTATGACATTTTATTCAACTTTTTATTTTTAAAACTTTTCAAGAGATATTCTGAGACGTTCCAAAACGAGAGGAGAGCAAAATAGGATGGATAGAGTACAAGAATTATCTTCTGTTGCCACTAACCAACATTCTGAGACATTCCAAAACGAGAGGAGAGCAAAATAGGATGGATAGAGTACAAGAATTATCTTCTGTTGCCACTAACCAACAACTTGCAAAATAGAAAGAGAAATTATTCGTTGCCCTTGGGGCAACATGTCATTTTTGTCGGGTGGTACCTCTCTCCAATCAAAATCTACCCTATTAAACTCTGTGTCAATACCTGTGCCACATCTCACTTGACAGACAAACAAGGCAAACGGGAATGCAACGACATTAAAGTCTACCTACCCTTGTCTTTTGAATTTTAATTTCTGGCTTTTCTCTCTCTTCAATTACTTTACCTCTGTTATTTTTTCAGGTTGTTGGGGACCACAACTTGTTAGTTTTGTCCTTAATCAACTTTTTTTTTCATGATTGTAAGTTTTGCATCAAACTTTCATGTATTATTAGTTTCTCTCGACAAGAGAAATCGAAAAATAAAACATTGTTCGCTAACAAGTTTTGAAAAAAACTTTTTACTCTGCACAATTTTCAATAAATTTCTCATCCAAGAAAAAGTTCTGATTTTTTGAGCTTGTACTTGGATATTTCTCAAAATACTTGCGTAAAACTCATAATTTTTTACTTTTTAGATTCTTCCGTTATGACGAAGCAATAATGCACAAAAATTGACGAAAAACTAACAAATGCATTTTTTTAATACAGACAGAAAAAAAAATCAATTGGCTAATTTAGCAAAAAAAGGTCTAGGAGGGGTTGTTTGGACTAATAAGCCAAATGGATTTTTTTGTCCTTATTCCATTTTTTTGTGCATTTGTTTTTTTTGCGTTAATTTTTATGTGAATTATTGTTTTGTCATGACTAGAATGATCTAAAAAGTAAAAAGTCACCATCGAAAGCCAATTTTTTTGATAAAGATAAAAATAAATTAATAAGTTAATTTTTTCGTCTTTATTCAAAATAATTTGGGTTTCAATCATAATTTCTTACTTTTTAAATTCCACTCGTCTTGAAGAAGCAATAATACACCAAAAAAAAAAATGAAAAAAAACTCAATAATACACAAAAAAAAATTTGAATAACAATAAAAAATCACATAACTTATTGAGCCAAAATAGACAGGTAAAGAAGAATCATTGAAAATGAAACAAAAACAAGACCCCGTTCCGCTAAGAGAAATACTCTCTCCGTCCCTTTTTAAGTGTCCTACTTCGTAACTCCAAATTATTAAAAAGGCATCATTATTATACCTCTCACATCAACTTTTTCCTCCGCTTTCCGTACTTACCCATCATCATTACACTTTTACTCACTTACTTTTCAAAATGGAATATACTTTTAGGGATAAAATAGACAATGCACCAACTTTTACCCACTAACTTTACAAAATGGATATTTATTAAGGGATAGCCCAAAATGAAATACTAGACTTTAAATAAGGGATGAATGGAGTAAGTACTTACTATTGAATTAAAGATAATATATTATAAAAGAATGACTTATCTCGTAAAATAAAGAATAAATACTTAAAAAAATAAATGCAAAAAAAATTAAATAAGGATAAATAAATAGTAATCCAAAGGAATTAGCCAAAAGCCCTTAAATAGTCTTATATTTTTAAATCGTCTTTGGTCCTTTTGCATATACACAGAAGTTGAGTTTGAAGTTTTAAATGTACGCGCCTATTTTACAAAGAGAAGACTTTTTGTCGTCTCAGTGGAGAGAGAAGACGTGTCAGTGGATACTTTCTCTTTCCTATTTTTTTTGTTCTTTGAAATTTGTGTCAGTTTCAATCGTTTATATCTTTTAATATAAATCTTCAAAAATATGCAATATGAATATTTTTTATAGTTCTCGATAAGATTTATAATACAAAAAATTTAAAATTATAAAAAATATTATAAATTAGAACATATAAATATTTAAAGAATGTCTTGGGTAACGAAAAAGAAAAAAAATGATACAGAGAGAGTAGCCTTATCTGTCCGTCAAATGAGTGAGGTGTGGCAAAAGCATTGACAAAAAAGAATTAATAGGACAGATTTTTATTGGTGAGAGGTACAACCTGTCAAAATTGACGTGTTGTCCCAAGGGAAACGAATTATTTTTCCAATGGTGTTACCCATACAAAAATTTTAAAAATAAATCTTGCATAGATCAATGTGTGGGGCCATTATGGGTTCCATACACCGTTTATTAAATGAAAAATATTTTTTCAAGTGCTCCCGTAAAAATTAGCTCAATCCGATACTTATAGATACTCGATCTAATCATCTAACTTTTCATTAAGATTTCAGAATAATGAAAACTTAATGGTCGGATCGAGCACCAATAGGTATCATATTGCACTGATTTTTTGCGGGGGCCCTTGAAAAAATATTTTACATTACATTTAATAAACGACTCAAATCGTTATTGTAGAAAATCGTTTATGTAGAACCCATACTAAGCCCAACACACTAAGAGTCAGGATTTTCACGAGCCGGCTTAGTAGATATATATTTTTTATCAGAACATATACTTATGTATCATAAGGTTTTTTCTTTTTAATTCATTACATCTGTACATTGAAATAATTCTTTAGACTACATTAATTATCACGTGCTTTTTTTTTTATCAAAGAAAATAAAAAATGAGAATGTAAAATAACTAATTTTTATTAAATCGAATCAAAATTATTACAATCATAAATAGCTATACACAAATAATTATCAATACTCCCTCCGTCCCGATTTGTTTGTTCAATTTCACTATTTGAGACCTCTTACAAAATTATCTATATATTTCAATTTACAATGTTTTTTATATGCAATATGGATCTTGTTTGATAGATCTCAATTAGATCTAAAATATGATATTTTTGAAATTATGTAAAACATTATAGATTGTGATATATAGATAATTTTTTAAAAGACACGTATGTCAAAATTGAACAAACAAACTAGGACGGATCGAGTAATATTTAAAATCAAAATTTATATACAAAATTAAAATTCTAGAACTCTGACGTTCGGAGAGTTGAGGCCGAGGTGGCCGGGGCCCCCTGGCCCCAATATTCCCCTGCTACTCACTGATCTAGGCAGGATCTGTTTGTACCGTATGTGTGAACTGGCAGTGGGTCCATACCTTTATTAGAGCCGTACATATGCCTGACAACGGTTACCTTCCCAAACACGTGTCGGGAAATGATACACCCACCAAAGGAACCCCCACCGCACCACCCACCGCACGTCGCCGGGCCCACTCCAGCCACCGAATGGCCAATCTAAATCGTCCAAAAATTCTATAAAAAAAAACAGAGTGGGCCTGCATGAGAATCAACAACATCCGACATATGTAGGTGCTCGATCCAAACTTTCATTTTTAACGGCTCGGATCATCTGATTTTTGAAAGTTCGGATCGAGCACCTACACACGTCGGATGCCGTTGATTCTCGCGTGGGCCCACTTGGTTTTTTTTTTAGAATTCTTGAACGGTTCGGATTGGCTGTCCGGTGGCCGGAGTGGGCCCGGAGACGTGCGGTCGGTGGTGCGGTGGGTGTTCCTTCGGTGGTGCGGTGGGTGTTCCTTCGGTGGGTGTATCATTTCCCGGTGTCTGATATGCGTGACGATCGAGGATCCGGTTTTGACATAATGCCCAGTTCGTCCTACTTTTTCAGTTAATGGTCGACGGAAAATTGCCGACAGTTGGAGCACCAAGCCCTTTACTGAGGGCTGCTATTCCCCCCCGACACACACCCCCCGGCCCCACCTCCCCTTTTCCGAAACAGTTCTGCTATAAGCAGGGACACTCCGCAGGGCCAAACACGTTTGACCCCATTTGGATCCCGAAAAAATCTAAAAAAATATCCATAAATTTTTGAATATTATTTTATGGGGCCCTGTAAAAAATCAGCTCCAGTGGATATCGGTAAGTATTACTTTTGAAAAAGTAGGGGCGAATTGACAATTTCGCCCCTACGTATCCAAAAGTAATACTTACCGATATCCACCGGAGCTGATTTTTTACAGGGCCCCATAAAATAATATTCAAAAATTTATGGATATTTTTTTAGATTTTTTCGGGATCCAAGTGAGGCCAAACGCGTTTGTTCCTGCGGATTGTCCCTACGGATTGTCCCTGCTCATAATTTTTTTGTTTCCGGAATTACCCCCACCTCTCTCTCTCTCTCTCTCTCTCTCTCTCTCTCTCTCTCTCTCTCTCTCTCTCTCTCTCTTCCTTTTCTTTCTTTCTTTCTTTACAGTTTCTTTCTTTCTTTCTTTTTTTTCCTTTTCTTTCCGGTTTGATTTTTTTTTTTTTCATTTTATTTCTTTTTCTTTCTTCCTAGTTTGAATTTTTTTTTCCACTTTAATAATAGGTTCAAGTCTAATTCTAGGCTTTGTAAAGTAATTAAGAAAAAAAAGTGTTTCAATTGATCATGTTTATACGACTGTTTTATTTTTCTTTTTTTGTCCTTTATAGATTAAAAAATATAGTTACGAAAATAAGTGTTACAATTTTCAATCCGTTTGAACCAGTACAAAGATGTTATTTTTCTGGTCATTTCATCCTAAATGGTCGTGATAAATTTTTGGCTCTAAGGCCTTTCAATGAACACCCTAGCCCTAAGAGAGCCCTGAAACTAAATAATGAGTCTTAGGATGCTCGTTGAAAAGCCGTGAAGCAAAAAATTCATTAAGATTACAATTAGTGTTCGGGAACTAATTACGAAATGTATTTTGCAAACGACGTACTAATCCAGAATACAAATGTTATATTTAGGATTACTTTTTTTTAACTATAGTACAATTTAATAAATTTATCAACCATTATTTAGCATAGATCCTCTTAACTGATTCAGTAGTATGTTGCTTCAAATCACGTTTCTACTCCATAGGATTGCAAATGGCTGATTTCTATTTTTTTAAAAACTAAAACGGAAACGTTTTAGAGGCTTCGTAGAGGCTACTGTGCCAATGGGAACAGCAGAGCCCTCGGATCCCCCCTACTTTTTAATTTATTTTTTTATTTAATTACTTATATCTTATTTATTTAATTTCTATAAATACACCCTTTGTATATTTAAAAATATAATTCAAGAATTAAGTGCTTTAATTTTCAATTCAGTTAAATCAGAGCAAAGATCGTTTATTATTATTATTTTATTTTAAATGGTCATAATGAATTTTTTGGTTTAAGGCTTAAGGCCTTTCAACAAACACCCTAAGACTCATTATTTAGTTTCAAGACTCTCTTAGGGTGTCCATTGAAAGGCCTTGAAGTCAAAAATTTATTACAACCATTTAGGATGAAATGATCAGAAAAATAACATCTTTACACTGGTTCAAATGAATTGAAAATTGAAACACTTATTTTTGTAATTATATTTTTTAATCTATAAAGGACAAAAAAAGAAAAATAAAATAGTTGTATAAACATGATCAATTAAAACACTTTTTTTCTCTTAATTACTTTACAAAGCCTAGAATTAGACTTGAACCTATTATTAAAGAGAAAAAAAAATTCAAACCGGAAAGAAAGAAAAGGAAATAAAATGAAAAAAAAAAAAAAAACCAAACTGAAAAGAAAAGGGAAAAAAAGAAGAAGAAGGAAACTGTGAGGAAAGAAAGAAAGAAAAGGGAGAGAGAGAGAGAGAGAGAGAGAGAGAGAGGGTAGTTCGGGAAAATAGTGGTGGGGCCGGGGGGATTAGCAATTTTCACCTTTACTGCTCTTTCCGTTTCATTTTTACTATTCATTATTTCTTTTGTCCATTTTGTGTTTATTGTCTACATCTTTCAATCGATAATTTTTTTCATGATTTTGACAACTTTATATTTTGAAACAAATTGAAATCTATCAAATAAGATCTATATTGGATAGTTTTTGAGATTTATGTTGGAAGATACTATAGCGATTGAAAACTGACACATACATCAAAAAAGGACAATCAAAATGGAACGAAAGGAGTGCTTTCATGGTCTACAATTTTGAAACCACAACTACATGGTACCATCAGTCTTAATCACCAAAACATGGTAAGCATAACCCTGGTGAAACAATATGGACAATTTTACCATTTCATAACATGACACCGTTCCAAAACTAGAAGGCTCAAAACCTTCTTTTCCCTTTCTCTTCTGCGTTCTAGACGAAGTCATCTCTCTCTCTCTCTCTTGGTCTCTGTAATACCCGTCCTGAATATTAGAGTATTTAATTCATCTTTTAATTGAATTATATGTTTTTGGGGTTGATTTGTTTATGTCGGAAGTTCGAGGGGCTTGTATGTGATTCATGGGTGGAGCGTAAGTAAGTTCATGTTTCAATTGCATACAATAATTTTTCCATAGCCTTTATCAAATATCCTGGGGGATATTTCTTCCCCTATTTTCTTCTTGTTCCTAACGTAGAGAGAGAGAGAGAGAGAGAGAGAGAGGAAAAAAAAAGGAAGAAGAAGAAGAAGAAGAAGAAGGAAAAGAAGAGAGGAGAGCTTGGAGGTTCTTGGTTGTCTAGGTTGATAATCATCTAGGTAATTTCATATTTTAATTGTTGAATTTCATGTTTGGGTAAGTCTAATTTCATGCTTAAATAGTTGGGTTCATGCCTTAATTAGATGATGCAAGTTAACTTGGGTATGTGAAGAATACCTCTTGAATCTCGTGTTTTTTATGTTTTAAGCTTCTTTGATTCATGGGGTTTGAGTTTCTTAAGTAGCTCTTTGATATACATGAGTTAAAGCATGATTTAGTGTGGTTTGAGGAGTTTTAGATGTGGTTTGAGTAGAGGAAAAGGTTAGAAATCGGAAGGAAATCATGCTGGATTTTCGCTGAAAAACCCAGTTGGTACCTGTACCACTTTTTGGTGGTACCTGTACCGACGGATCAGAGCTGAAACATTTGGGTCGATTTTGGGTGGGTACCTGTACTGAGTTTTGTGGTACCTGTACCTCTCGGGTAACTTTTCAGCAATTGTTGTGGAACTTCGGACGATCATATCTTTTTCATCCGGACTCCGTTTTGGGCAAATTATATATCAAAATTTGTGTACCAAAAGTATACTTTCCATTGGTGGTGGTATCAAGAGCTAGCTCTAGGCAAATAAGAAGTTATGGCCAAGATAAGACAAGTTGATCATAAGTTTTCAAACCGATTTCAAGAGTTATTTTATATTTGAACTTTATGCATGTTTTAGGACACTTCTAGGTGTTGACATGGACATATTTGTATTCAATAGTCATCGTTTAGCTTCTTGTTAGCTTTGTAACTTTGTGCCGAGTATTCGTGGAATTCGTAACTAATATGAGTTAACTTGTGGCTAGGTAAAGAGCTGGTCTTTCGGGAGGTGCCGAAATCTTAGTTTGGCATACTTTGGTCAATACGAAGGTGAGTGTGTTTGATATGATAAGGTTCAATGAGATGTTACATGGTGGTGGTTGTATATCATGCGAATTAGGATTTAGCTAATGATATATGTTTACTGGGTGTTGATTGTAACCACTAAAGGATTGTGGAGTGAGTCACACCATATTGTGGGTCATGCCGTCTAATTAACGGTGAATGGGAATGTGGTGTGCGGGACACAATGCCCTGGTTACATGGGAATGTGGCAGACGTGCCATTGCGTGTGTGATGTTTATACATGTGAGTATATAATTGAATACTTGTGTTGAGTTTGTGTGAATTACATTCTAGTGGGATATTCTTTCGGGTTGTGTGGTATTTTATTGAACGTATTCTATATCTCACACACTCTGGTTTTCCTTTTTGGATTGCCAGGTCACAGGTGGCCGTAGAGTTGGTCCACTACTGGTCGACGTTTTTGGGACACTTGGATTAGTATCGAGTGTTGGCATTTTTGGTCGAATTTGGTTGTAATGGATTAAACTCGTACATTTGCTAAACTCATTTTTGTGACTAATGTTGTCAAGTACTTTTTGACTTCAAGTTTGTAAATATCTTAGAAACCTTGTTTTTATTATGTTAAGTCTTCCGCTGGGGTTTTACTCTATTCCTTTATTGGTTGTCGTTTAGTGTTAGTCTTTTGTGTGGATTGCCACGTGGCTGTGTCGGTTCGGGCCCACTCCGGGTGTCGTTCCGAGACGGGGCGTGACAGTCTCCATTGGAAGGGAGCACTAGAACTTGCACCTCTCTTCCCCTTTGTCAGGCCCGGCATCTAAAAGTATACTTATGTGATTCTAATTAGGTTACGAGATTAAAAAAAATACACTTTAGTAAATATTTTTAGAATACGAGTATAACACGATATAATTTTAAGGGTTTAATACTTTTCTTTAGAAAACGAACGACACCCTAAGAGGCTACACATTTTAATTAGTCTACGTTGTAATCTTTTTGAGTTCGAAACCCGGACATGAATAATTGAATCAGAACAAATTTTATTAGGAAGTAGAATTAAAATTTTGACATTCCAATTACCTTAGTGTTTCACGTACCAGTTACCACAGCTAGGAAATCTGATTGGCACATGTGTCCTTATATCTCATAAGTTAAGAGTGACTTAGGGATGTTTCACCTCTAAAAAAAAAAAATCTAATGCATATATATACTAGTAATAGTAAATAAAAAGGGTTAAAAAGAGAGAGAGGAGAAACAGCGAGAAGAAAAAGGAAGTGGTGAAGGAAAAAGAGAGAGAGGAGCAACTCGCGCACCCCTATGGTAAGATCCGACTTCCAAGATCCTTTGATTACCGTTAGAAAACCTCAATGAGTAATATTTTTCTCTTCCCTCTCTTTCTGTATCCCCTATGTAGGCCACCGCAGATGGCAACGGCCATGGCGGATTTTCCCATATCTCTTTCTCATTTTTCCTTAATCTAATCCGATGAAGGAATAGTTGCAACACCGCTGCTGCTGTTGGTAATGTAGGCTGCTTATCTTTGCATCTATTATTAAATTAGAATGTGAGTGTGTATGTATTAGGTGCTGGAAGGCATGGATACAAAAACTCTTACTTTAATTAGACCGTAATCAAACCTTGTTTTGCTTAGACTAAAAGAATTAACGAAGTCAATTTGGGTTTTCTTAAATTACTGGTTGTTTAGGTACATACCCATGTGCATGTAGCTTAATTGATAATCAAAGTTTGGTTCTTTGGACACATGACTTGATTAAGTATAGCAGATCCATAGATTAACTCCGAACCTTTTCTGATGCCCGGCCAGTAGGCCGACTCGCAATCGAGAAGGTCTAAGAATATTATAATTACAGTTTTGAACGTATTGTGACACAAGTAATTGACAAATAGGTTGGTCTAAGAAATACGTGCAAGAACGATTCAAGTCTTTAGCTTAACTGTCAAGAAGTTAAAGGTGAGATACTTTAACCTTGGTTATATTGATTTCTCAAACAAATTATGTTTTGCGTTTCATATTTTGATCAAAAAAAAATATGGATCCATTAATACTGCAGGCATTATATCAAATATCAAGAGGTGTTGAAGGCATACGTAATAAAATTGTCCCTCTCTCTAACAGCTTAAGCTTTTAGATGAGTTGGTGATTAACAATCTAATATGGTATCAGAGCAGGTAATAGATCTTTTGTTCAAACCTCACTACCTACCTACACGTGAAAGGACGTGTTGAAGGTATTAGTAATAAGTTGCGCCTTTTTCTAATAGCTTAAGCTTTTAGATGAGTTAGTGGTTCACAATCTAATAAGAGGACTGAACTACCTAACAAGAAGGGTGGGGAGTAAGGAAGAGGGAGAGGAGTCCCACAATAATAAATCAAGAGGACTACCTGACAAGAAGGTGGAGCCAAGAAGATGAATGCCAGCCATATATGTTGAGAGATCGAGGGAGCTAGTGGAAGAAATGAAGTACGAAAAACTGGGAAAATATCCCATTCGATTCATTTCTCATCCAACTTAATTACTTACTTGTATATACACCAACTAATCGTCCAAGTGGTTCGATACACATGCAGGTATGTACGCCAATGCCTGACTAACCGATTAACCAAGCTTAATTCGCCGGTATCGCAAACAAGATACTCTCATACCCCTATAGTACCGCTTCAAAAACTTTGACCAACACCTTCAAAAACTTTGGCATTAACGGTTAAGGCAACACAACCATACGTGTTGTACTCGTTATATACCAAGCTACCACCCCCAGCACATCTGCACCAGTACCATCTCGAGATTTTGTTGTAGCACGTACGTACAGGTGGTACAACTTTACAGCATCGATCAACAACTCCCCCCTTACAGTAAGGAAGATGATACACCCACCGCAGCTCCCCCACCGCACCGCCCACCGCACGCACGCCAGGCCACTCCGGCCACTGGACGGCCGATCTGAGCCGTCCAAAAATTCTATAAAAAATGGGCCCACGCGAGAATCAACGGCATCCGACGTATGTAGGTCCTCGATCCGAACTTCCAAAAATCAGATGATCTAAGACGTTAAAAATGGAAGTTCGGATCGAGTACCTACACACGTCAGATGCCGTTGATTTTCGTGTGGGCCCACTCTGTTTTTTTTTTTAGAATTTTTGGACGGCTCGGATCGGCCATCCGGTGGCCGGAGTGGGCCCGGCGTGCGTGCGGTGGGCAGTGCGATGGGGGAGCCTCGGTGGGTGTATCATTTTCGTTACAGTAATCACCAATTGCCCATTCCGATCGAGTATAAAGAAACACGCGCGCGAGTGATAAACGAATCAGCCAAAATTAATTTACATCAGTAATTGATTAAATTTATTAAGGGCATTCTACGGATGACAAGAAGCTACCAACGAAATGCTGCAACATACTAAATAGGAGTAACATATTAAAGGACATGGGGACTGTGCTGTGCAATGTGCTATGCATCATTTGGATCGTCCGTCTCAATAATTAATGGTCCGGATGAAAATGAAACTTTTCCGAAACTCTTCCCTGAAATTTTTTTTTAAAATCTGGACCATCATAACACTTTTGAACTATTGAGATCGCACAGCACGGGCCCCGGTCCACATATTGAACTTGAGAATCGAGAACAACTCATCATATTCAACTTAATTAGATTAAGATATCTTAAGAAGAGTGAGATATTGCTGGATTACTTGAAGCCTACTGTTGCAGAGATTTCGTTCACAAACCATGCAGGCCCAAAATCTCCATTTTTTTTTTTTTATCGGCGAAAGGAAAAACTTAGTATTAATCTTTGAAAATAATCACAAAGATTAAAAAGCTAGGATTATGGGCACACCAGCATACGCCACTTGAGAACAACTCTCAAAGGAATTGAAGTAAGAAGCCAACCAAAACACTACAACGAAAGCGAGAACCGCCAAACGAACCACCGACCTATAACAGAAACATCGATCCAAAATACGAACAGATACAAATGTAAGCCCAAAAGACAAACTTAAAGAGACAGAACCATCACTTAGCCAGGAGGATAGAACCAAAACACACCAAAATGAGTAGAGAGAAATAGATTTAAAAAAATGAGAATAATAATTGGAGATAAGAATAATGAGTGGATAGAAAAATAAGAATGATACTTAAAAGTATGAATAATGAGAAGTATTTTTGGAGATGAAATTTTTTTCTTAAAAAGCCATCCGAACAAAAATAGTACAAAACATAATGAGGAAGGGACAGTGGCCCACACTCTTTATTGAGTGCAATTTTGTTTTTTTATGTTTTTTTCATTCCCGAGAGAGTGCAATTTTGTCATGCTTATCAAAAGATTTCATCACAAAGTGATGTTACGTTTACCAAAAAATATATTGTAGAAATGAGACCTACACTATTTCAAACAATAGAAAAAAAGATAATATTACTATTCATTTTCTTAAGTAAAGGGTAAACAAAATTCAACTGGCGTACGAAGTATAAATTGGAAGGACGGAGGAGATGAAAACAACCTTTACCTGCCTTTTCCATGACATTAGAGTGAGAAAGGAACAGTGGGCCCACATTCTTTATTATTCAACCTTGCTAGCATCACATACACTTACACACCCACACTCACGTGAGTGGTAGGTCTCACACACACTTGAGGTGTAAGTGTGTGTAGGATCCACCACTCATGTGAGTGTGAATGTGTGTTTGGGTGTGTAAATATACGTGGTACTAGAATTATTGTTCTTTATTAGAGCCAAACATATGTCTGAGATACGCGTGACGAGGATCCCGTCGGTGCCAAATTATAGGTATAGAACCGGTTTTTCATCCCCACGTTGGACTGGAAGCGAGGGGCTGCTGTCCCGGATTTCTAAGCCCACTCCGGTCTCGCTCCGATGATCGGAATCATTCACTTTGTAGAGTTTGTCGAATAGAACAATTATGCAAAAAATCAACTTAATTGGAGATCATTAAATGCTTGATTGGAACCTTTTTATCTTGAAAAGAATGGATCCGAAACAGTGAATCAAATCCATTGTAATCCATAGACCGAGAGTTATATAGACTCTGATCAGACACTTAATGATATCTAATTAGGCTAATTTTTTTGCATAATTGTTCTACTTGATTAGCTTTACAAAGTGAATAATTCCGATTATCGAAACGAGACCGGAGTGGCCCAGAAATTGAGACAGCAACCTCCAGCTTCCCGTTGGATTTGTGCTAATCCGGAATCAAAGAGAAATTATTCATTGCCCCAAGGGCAACGACAGGTGGTGCCTCCCACCTTTTGTTTATTTTGTTTTTTTGTTTTATCCGAAGGTGCCTTCCATCTTAAATATTCACTAACACGCGTTTTCTTCTCTCCTGTCCCACTAGACACAGCATTTTCTCTAAAATTAAGTGTTTTAAATTTCAATCCGTTTGAATAAGTGAGAAGATTTTATTTTTTTATCATTTAATTCTAAAGGGTCATAATTAAATTTTAACTGTAGGGCTCTCGTTTTCTTTAAAAAAATATGATTAAAAAATTAAGTGCTTCAAATTTCAATCCGTTTGAATGGGTGAGAAGATTTTATTTATCTGATCATTTAATTCTAAAGGGTCATAATTAAATTTTGACTCTAAAGCTCTCGTTGGTTAACCCTAAGAAAGTCGTAGAATCAAATATCTCTTAGGACTAACCAACGAAAGCCCTAGAGTCAAAATTTAATTATAACCCTTTATAATTAAATGATCAGATAAATAAAATCTTCTCACCCATTCAAACGGATTGAAATTTGGAACACTTAATTTTTCAACCTTCAGTTTATATATTAAAAAATATGGTTAAAAAATTAAGTGCTTCAAATTTCAATCCGTTTGAATGGGTGAGAAGATTTTATTTATCTGATCATTTAATTATAAAGGGTCATAATTAAATTTTGACTATAAGGCTCTCGTTGATTAACCCTAAGAAAGTCGTAGAATCAAATATCTCTTAGGACTAACCAACGAGAGCCTTATAGTCAAAATTTAATTATGACCCTTTAGAATTAAATGATCAGATAAATAAAATCTTCTCACCCATTCAAACGGATTGAAATTTGAAGCACTTAATTTTTTAATCATATTTTTTAAAGAAAACGAGAGCCCTACAGTTAAAATTTAATTATGATCCTTTAGAATTAAATGATAAAAAAATAAAATCTTCTCACTCATTCAAACGGATTAAAAATTTGAAACACTTAATTTTAAAGAAAATGCTGTGTCTAGTGGGACAGAAAAAAAGAAAACGCGTGTTAATGAATATTTAAAATGGAAGGCACCTTCAGATAAAAAAAAAAACAAAAAAACAAAAGGTGGGAAGCACCACCTGTCAAAAGCAACGAATAATTTCTCGGAATGAAAACTCTTTTTGTCTTTCGGATACGTTAATTATCAGAGTCAAACATATGTTTTGACAGGCGTGACGAAGATCCCGTTTTGGCATAATGCCCAAGCGGCCAAGCAGCCCAACCTGTCGTACGTTTTTTGAGTTGTCCCCTTCTCCCTCAGGCACATGTGATTGGCCACTTCTCTCTCTCCCTTCTATTATTTCAAGAGGAAGATGCTAGACTGTCCCCCCTCTTGTCCGGGGACCACCCTATTTATCAGCTGTTTGATTCATAATAATCATTGATTTAAATATTATAATAATTCTTTTTTTACATTCACTTACACACCTATTTACACATTTATATTCACAATAGAGGTGGAGCCCGCACACACTACACATTCAGTGTGTGTGGGTCCTACCTCTATTATGAGTATGGGTGTGTAAATGGATGTGTATATGGGTGTGGAGTTAAAATTTTGGTAAATATTATTCCTTCTGTTCCTAAATGAGATCTTCTCTATGGAATTTTAACTTTTTTTTAGAAGATATGTAATTATTACACCTATTTTCTACCATTACTCTTACATTCAATCTATTTTGCACCATTTGTATTCAAATAAGATAGACACTTTTGAAATTTTATCAAATTTTCATTTCTATTTTTGGAATGAGACAATCATTTTGGAACATTTCAAAATGGAATAAGTGACTCTATTTTGGAACAGAGGGAGTGCATAATACTTAATACTTGAAGAACCGGTCACTTTAAAAAAAATATATAAAATAAAAAATCTCAACTGATACCTTCTAACCATGGTTAATTGGTTATACAGCTTTGTTCCTCTACCTCTCCCTCCATGGATTAAACTTTTCATTTCCCTCTCCATCTCCATTTCTATTTCTCCCGCCTGAAACTCTCAAACTCTCAGCAGAACAAATCCATTTCTCAAATGGCAAACGGAGCCGGAGGCCGGTGATGTCGATGTTTCGTGTATCTGTGTATGATCTGTGTCTTTGTTGGTTTCGATTCCTTTGGGCATAACAAATGGAGCTGTGCTACGTGCACAGTAAGCTGTGCACAGATCCCGTTTTCTCCCGCCTAAATTCTGAAGTGATTTTGGGTGTTTTGTTAACGCCTCTAACGATATCGAACGAAGTTCATTTTTTACAGAAACCTTAAACAACATATTTTGAACAAAATGAGCGGCTCCGATCATCTTTGTGCTACCCGAAGTGGGAGAAAACGGAATCTGTGCACTACTGGTGTGCACAGCATGCTGTGCACGTAGCTTTTCTGTAACAAATGGTATCACCGTATCAGAGCCAAGGGAACCAAAAACTCAATTCACACCATTGTTTTCGTCTCTTTGTTCAAATCTGCATTTTTTTAAACTGCTCAAAAAGACGATCTAATCCGTCCATCATGTTCATCTCATCAAGACAATTCTGGAAAGGTATTATATGCCTCTGTTTGAATTTGGGGTGATCCGCATCTTTCGGTCAAAATTGGAAGTTTTTTTTTGTCAAAACCCAATTTTCTCTACACGCGGCCTATTTTCCTGTGAAGAAGATGATGACATCAGTGCTATGTAAGCGCCTAGTCATCCGCCATGTCATCTGACCAGTCACCTACCCCATCATAATTATGAACCCACCAGAGCCCAACGAATACTTAAAAAGTTCTTACGGATATCATTGTGCGCTAATTTTTTTTTAAAAAATAACAAATATTTTAAGAATATTTTACGGTTCGAATTATCTTTGTGAGTCTCAAAATGAGTACTGCAAAATCATTCTCATTTATTTGGAAGCAAATACGACGCCTTTTGGGTTAAGTTTAGTACCTTGTTTTATAACGTAAGACGTGTGGATTTTTTATTTGTGATTTTTGTTGCCGTTAAATGGGGCAATGATATTTTTTATTTTTGCAGGGCTAATTATAGGTCTCACAAAGATAATTCGAATTGTAAGGTATTCTTAAAATATTTTTTATGGGTTTTTGAAAAAAATTAGCTTAATCTGATATCGATAAGAGCTATTTTAGAATTCGTCGAGTGTTTTAAAATTCGTAGGGCCCTTAGAGCATCCACAATGTAATAATCAAAAATCAAAAGATTGTTAAAGTTAGCAATGTTTGCTCAAAAAGGTTCTCACATTATAATAACCAAACTTAGTAACCTTTCAGCAACTCATCAAATTTTGGCCTTTGAATAATCAAAATTAACAACCTTTTGCCAATAATCAAATCTAATGGTCCATATATTTTCTCAATCAAGTACACCCATTATTACTTAAAAACCTTCACTCTCTTCCCTCTTCTCTCTCTCTCTCTCTCTCTCTCTCTCTCTCTCTCTCTCTCTCTCTCAACAATGTTTTCAGAAAATTATTTTTAAAAACTATTTTTTTCAGAAACTTAAAAAAAAAACAGTATTTACAAAAAAACTTGTTTTGTTTTTACAAAAAAAAATGTTTTAAAAAAAACGGTTTCTAACAGTTTTTCAAAAAAAATACTATTTAAAAGAAAATTCACTAAACTATTTTCTGAAAAAAAAAACTTTTTTTTAAAAAGAGTATTTGAATTCAAATTATTGTAAAAAAATTTAGTTTTTAGAATTTTGTAGTTTAAAAAGGTGATGTGACAAGTTTTGGTTATCCAATTTTGATTATTATATTATGGACATCTACATTGCTAACATTGACAATGTCTTAAATGGATAACCACAAAATGATGTGGCAACTTTTGGTTATTCAATTTTTATTATTACATTGCGGATGCTCTTGCGATTGCTGAAAAAGCCCTTACAGATTTCGGATTGAGCTAACTTTTTACAATAATCTATAAAAAAAAATTATGAATATCTTATGGTTTGAATCATCTTTATGGGACCTGAAATGGACCCCACGAATTCATGTCCCTAGCGAACCATATAACGCATCTTCAAGATACGTGATGTTTTTTCAAAAAGCGTCACTTGCTTGTGTGGATTTGTCACGCATGTTTCGTAAAACTCATTTTTTATGTTCGCGATTGACATCGTGCATTTTGAAAATGCGCGATGAACTATTTTTACAAAACGTTTCAGAATGTGAACATTTCTCAAATTTCTTTCTCATTAGTGGACAGAGCAGTGAAAAACTCAAATTATATGAGCCCCATTGCGCCAGCAACTTTAATTCGGTTTTGGCCCTTCAACAATGATGCTATCCACACAGATAAAAAACACAGATCTTCCACAGATAAGTCCACGTGGAATAAAAATTGCAAATGGGCCCACAATCGTTCTCTCTCCTCTCTCGCCTCCTGCTTTTCACTCTCCCCTCTCAGATCCACGTTGTTCACTATTCTCCCTAGTTTTTTCTCCGCCCCCATTATCTTTACTCTTTTCTAATAAATCCACTTTCAATCTCTCTCTTTCACGATCCTCGACAGATCAATTGGAATCATAGTATTCGTACATGTTTTCCTCTTTTCTGGAACAAATCGTGAATTACTGACACTTGGTAAGAGCAGATATCACCATTGTTGGTAGGCTTCCCAACCTGAATCTCGAAACCCTCCTCTCTCATACTCTGGAAACCACTCCTCTCTCGTACTTTGGATATCTATTCACCTCAACCGAATCAAAGTGTAGAACTTGTTGTTGATTAAAAAATTAAAAGGGAAAATTTTATGGCAATATGATTAAGATTTGCTAATATGAAGTGGCTGGGTACTGCATTTTTTCGGGTAGTGTTGCATTTTCTTTAGAATAACTTTAATTTTTTGATCGGAGATGTGAAAACTTTTATGCAAATATGAGAGAGAGAGAGAGAGAGAATCGTGCAAAATAAGTGTGAGACTACGATGGACATGATGGGGTGGGCGTCGGCGGTGGTGAGACACAGAAACGGTGGAGTTAGGGCTCGTCGGTGGTGGAAGAGAGACAATTGCTGTTCAAAATTTGGGGAAAGTGGGTTTTGGGAAAAGGGTCCTGCAGAGAGAAAAAGGTTGTGGGTCCATTTGCAATTTTTATTCCACGTGGACTGATCTGTGGAAGATTTGTGTTTTTTCTCTGTGTGGGTAGCATTATTGGATCTTCAAGATGCGCTATAAGCTGGAGTACAAATTTAATCCTTGCATTGCTCCCTATTTGGTTCGAATAAATGGACATAATTTTGTGGGGTTGATTTCGAGTCTCGTAAAAATGATTCAAACTGCAAATTATTTCCAAAATATTTTTTATGGGTTCTTGTAAAACATTGCCTCAATCGGTTATTATAAGGGTTTCTTCAGCATTCATAGGGGCTCTCGTATTCTAAAACATCCTACGAGTTCTGAAACAATTCTTATCGATATTGAATTGAGCTACTTTTGTTCAGGGACCCATAAAAAATATTTTCAAAATAACTTGCGGCTTGAATCATCTTTGTGGGACCTAATGATCCCCGCAAAAATAAAAAAATCTACGCATCTTCAAGATGTGTTATATGTAATATCAGCATTTTCTGGTTGGTCGAAAAGATGTGTTATATGTGTGAGTACACTTTTTCAGATTTTTTTGATTTTTGAGGGTCCATTATGGATCCCACAAAGATAATTTAAACCGCAAGTTGTTTTTAGAATGTTTTTTTTTATATTCTTGTAAAAAAATTAGCTCAATCCGATATTGTTAAAGGTTTTTTTAGCATTCGTAGGGGGCTTACGAATTTTGAAACACTCTACGAATGCTGAAATAACCCTTACCTTTTTTTAAGATTACCTTTATAGCACATCTTGAAGATGCGTTATGTGCTTCTTTTTCTTTTTCTTTTTTAAATAAAATGTTTACCTTTATAGCATATCTTACAAATATCGGAGTGAGCTATTTTTTAAAAAAATATCATAAAAAAATATTTTAAGAATAATTTACGATTCGAATCATAATTGTGGGTTTCAAAATGGGCCCACAAAATCATTCTCATTTATTCGGCAGCAAACACGAGGCTTTTGGGTTAAGTTTTGTAACTTCTTTCAAGATGCGTGGATTTTTTATTTTTGTTGCCATTAAACGGGCAATGATATTTTTGATTTCCGTCGGGCTTATTATGGGTTCCATAAAGATAATTCGAATTGCAAGATATTTTTAAAATATTTTTTATGGGTTCCTGAAAAAAATTAGCTCAATCCGATATCGATAATGGCTCTTTTAGAATTCGTAGGGTGTTTTGAAATTCGAAGGGCCCCTAGGAATGCCGAAAAGCGCTTACGAATTTTGGATTGAACTAATTTTATACATGAATGTATAAAAAAAATATTTTATAAATAACTTTCGGTTCAAATCATCTTTAGGAGATCCGAAATGGACCCCACAAATTCATGACTTTTTATTCGACACCCCTAGCAAACCATTTATCATGGTTAGTTTTTTACCTCACAATATAATGCATCTTCAACATGCATGATGTAATTTTTTTTTAAAGAATTACGCATTTTTAGAATGCTTCACTTGCTTGCGTGAATTTTGTTGCCATGCATGTTTTGTAAAACATATTTTATATGTGCACGATTGACATTATGCATTTTGAAAATGCGTGATGAACTATTTTTACAAGCCCAATTGCGCAAACAACTTTAATTCCATTTTGGCCCTGTCTTCCTTATTGTATGTGCCCAGCGCAGTCTTTCGTTTTCGCCCAGTCTGCCAAGAATTATATGTGCCCAGTGTTTCTTATTGTATGTGCCCAGTTGTGCCAACATGAAATTTACATTATAAATTTTATCGGTACAATTTTATTTTTTTGGTCGATCTGGACAAATAGGATTTCATGTCTTACCGATTTTATCATGAGTGCAAAAATTGGTGATAATCAAACGTTGGAAACCACTTAATCAGTACCATTCCGATGTTTTCAAAGGCATTTAAGTCAAATAGTGCACTACTACAACACCGCCTGAGGTAATTTTTGGCCATTAGAACCGTCTATCTTTTAAATATTATCAATAATATCATCCTTACCAAGAATAAAGTCTACCGAGTTTTGGTAGCCAATTGATCAAACGTAAAATAACATTTTTTGCATGATTTTTTTCATCTAGATGAGGGCTTCCTCAACCCGATAGGCCAAAAAAATGATGAGACTAATAAAACATAAAGCAAAACAAAGTGAACGGTCTCGATCTTTGTTATTGTGTTGCGGTCGTTGGAGTGCAGTACATTTCACTAAAGCACTAGACTTAAGTTTAGAAACCATGAGGTTGAACGTATAGAATCTAAAGCTACTTAGCGAGTAATTTATTCTGATGATCGATTTAAACAGTTAAGATTGAACTTCTTATCGATTCTAGAATTGACGCCAAAATCGGCAATAATCAGATATCAAACAACCATAGAATTGCAACACATTCAATGGATCTAGAGCATTAAAGTCCTATACTACCCCACTCAAGAGCCATTTGAGCTATTTTTTTATAAATCCAAACCGTCGATCTTTTACATAGGATGGATTAAGTCAATTAATGTTTAGATTGAAGTAAATTGTTGATTGTTACATACTTCATCAGACATAAGTTATCACTCTAATAGTGAATTTCGGTACCTATAAAAATTCTTAATATAGTTTATTGAAACCAAAGTTTACAAGAATACATAAACCAATGCTAACAACCAAATCATCGATCTTGATTATTAAAAAAACTTATGTACTGAGCTCCATTAAATTTTACTGTTCAAGATAATTGCAAAAATTGCATAACATTGAAAAAAACTTTCCACCTAATAACTACGGTTAAACACATACCAAAAAAAAAAAGGATGATGCTATGGTGTCCCCGGTCATTTTGGGGACACCATAATTTTTGGCATAACTTCACCATTATTAGCATAACTAAAACCCATTACAAGCATAACCGAACCCAAACAAGGTATAACCAAAGAATATCCAAAAAAACCAACCAAGGCATAACCAAACCCAACCAAGGCATAACAAACAAGTTATATTTTGCTATGGTTCTGTTATGCTCATAATGGTTTTGGTTAGGCTCATAATAGGTTTTGGTTATACTCATAGTGGTTTTGTTATGCCAAAAATTATGGTGTCCCCAAAATGACCTGAGACACCGAAGTTATTCCCTTAAATGTTATATATATATGCCACTTTTCTTTTTGTTATGCCTCAATGGTTTTTGGTCACACTTCTCAATGTCTTTTGCTATTCTCACCATATTATGACACACATGCTATGTCGTTTAGTGACATTTATGCCTATTTCTTTTAGGGAATGACTTCGGTGTCCCCGGTCATTTTGGAGACACCGTAACTTTTGGCATAACAAAACCATTATGAGTATAACTAAAACCTATTATGAGCATAACCAAAACCATTATAAGTATAACAGAACCATAGCAAAGCATAACTTATTTGTTATGCCTTGGTTGGTTTTTTGGATATTCTTTGGTTATACCTTGTTGGGTTCGGTTTTGCTTGTAATGGGTTTTAGTTATGCTCATAATGGTGAAGTTATGCCAAAAATTACGGTGTTCTCAAAATGATCGGGGACACCATAGCATCATCCTTTGTTTTATTGTTATATACTATTGTTATACCTGTTAGTGGACATGTTATACTCATATTTATACCCACTAAATTTTATGTTACGCTCTTTTTCCATATTAGTTATGCCGTTTAGTGTTCTATTACACTAAATGTGGACGACCGGTTCTATGACTGGTTTGACCAATCATATTTGGTCAAATTTTGCATATGTGGCATCATCTTAACCGTTCGATCGGAGGATACGGTATCCCCTTATGCTTGGGGGATACCGAAGGTGTTCGCTTATTTGAAAATTTATGTTCCCTTCGTCTCAAATTATTGATCATGTTTTATTTTTTGTGTCACTCAAACAATTATCTATATGTCACAATTTATAATTAATATTTTTTATAATTTTAAAAACTTTGTTTAGTAAAATTAATTAAGATCTGTCAAATAATATCCATATTTGATATAAAAATTATTACTCCCTTCATCCAAATTTAATTGTCATTTTTGGGAGTTCGTGCCACTTTTCAGTTGATTATATCTTGTAATATATAATGTTTTATGTGATTTTAAAAACATTGTATCATAAAAAAATCGAAATTTATCAAACAAGATCTATATTGGATATAAAATTCATTACCAATTTAAAGATATAACTATTATTTTATTCGGTTAGAATAGAATGAGGGACAAGTCAATTAGGACAAAGAGAATAAAAATTACTCCATCCGTCCTATTTTAAGTGTTCACATTTCTATTTTGGGATGTCCCAAAATAAGTGTCTATTTTCTAAAAATAACCATCAAGACATGCCAAACTTTCAATTTTGCCCCTAAAAAGTACCATTTCTCACCTAATTATTTGGCAGTTTTTGATATTCATGTCATTTTTAGAATTCGATTGACAATATCTTTCAATTTAATATATTTTCATGATTTTAAAATTTTTATATACTAAAGCTAATTGAGATCTATTAAACAAGATCCATATTACATAGTTTTTGAAATCCATATTGAAATATATAAGCAATTTAAATACATATAATTAACTTCACAATTTTTAAGGTTAATTTTGAAAATTAGAGAAAAAAATTTGACTTCTTAGAAATTAAGCTCAAATTCCCATAGAGGATAATTAAATTGGGACGGAGGGAGTAAAAGCTATAGCCAATTCCTTGAGAGGTCCGAAATAGTAAACGGGACCAATAATTTTGGATGAAGGGAGTAATTTTAAAATATTTATTTATTACCGGAAACACCTAACAACTTGATTGTTACAAATTCTTTATCAAACAACTTATTCATTAGTGGAAACGCCCCTACGTACTTTTACATACGCCAACTAATCGTCCAGGTGCTTTGATACACAGATACGTACACAAATGCCTGACTAACCAACCAACTCCAAACTGAAATATTTAAATAATCATCCTCTTTAGTCATGCCATGTAAGTATTCATCCCATGTAATTTAAACAGTTATGATTTCATCCCCATCTTAAAATAATCCCAGAACTACCTTTATATATATATATTTTATTATTATTAGTAAATAATTTGGGATGAAATCTTAAAGCTAGGGTCTTAACCATTATTAGAGATACCAATCCCAAAAATCAAATCCCGTAATTGACGTCATATCTCATAATTAATGCAATTTGTTTGCCCTATAAACCAAATCCCGTAATTATTGGCCGCCTGTGGAGAGAAGACGAGGGATGGAGTCTCGATCTCTATTTTCGATTCCATCTTTTGCCCCAAATCTTGAACACCTACGCTGGTGCCATCTCTTTTCTCCCTTCGAACACCCACGCGCCGGTCCTATCACCGGCGGTCCTCGTGGTCCATATTCTTTCCCCACACACTCTCTCTCATTTCTCCATTGATAGAGATCCAGAAACATTGAAGGCGATGGGACGCCGGTGACATCCACGGTAGATTGAAGAAAGGAACAGATCGCGGCGAGCGGCGATGCATGAATTGGCTGCGATACTCGAAACTGCAGCGGTGGCAGGGGCATGGGAAAGATGCAATCCAAGCACTATATGGTTTTGATAATACAAGCTTGAATCGTCATGGTTGATTTTCAGACGAATATCTTGCCAATTGATAACAACCTTCCCTCCCCCTTCCAAATTCGAAACACCATTTCCATTTAATCCATTTTTGCACGAGATCATTGAAATGGCAGCTGTCATGGGATCAAAGCCCACCGCTGGTTCTTCAATAATAGCTTCAAGAGCTTTGAATAGATCCCCTTCTCCCCCGGTCGACCTCCTTTTGTCGCTTCTGTTCCGACAAACGGTGCTCCATTGCCATTACTGTTCAACTTCGCCTTCGCCCAATGTGGGCACGCGCCCCAAAAATGCTTGATTGGGTCCATTTTAAAAGATTGGGCACGGCCCCTTTTTCGGAGAAAGCACGGCGAAATGCCTCGATTCAGAGTCGCCACTCGGGTTTTAGCGGTGAAAACACCCAAGGAACCGAACCCGAAAACGTTTGACACGTTTGTTTGATTTTGAAAAAGGCGTAGACCGGTCCGTCGTCACCTTCGATATCTGAGGTTCGGGAGCCAGTTTACGAGAGGGGAAGGGTTTTATGGCACCCCTCTCGCCCAATCCGGAGATCGGTCTCTACTCAGGCATTTTTATAAAACTTTTGCATTTTTCTCTCGTTTGATCATCTTTTTTAGCCAGTTAGGGCAGGGGAGCAATTAATGGGGATTAAAACGGTAACAAGTTGCAATTTATGTGACAAAATGCTTTATGGATGATTTGCTTGCAATAATAATCATAGATTGAGAACAAGCACCGAGAGCAGTTTGAGTAAGGTGGAGTATGCTGCTTTGAAGGGATGTGAGCAGGTATCGTATCAGTATGCACCGGCCAGGCCACTGCATACTAACGCAACCTGTGCACGCCACCTCATCGCTGGCGTACTCCGCTTACCATGAACTCACAGTCTTTGTTTGCAACCCTTTGGGCTCTGGAATGGACCAGCGCACACTCAGGACAAACCGCGCAGTCAATATATCAGCGGTTATATAATTACAGACAGATGAAACGACTTTAAGCCATGAAAATAAACAGAACACCCCATAAACAGTGTGGGAACCTAAAAGAGGCCAAGACTAAGCTAAGATGCAAGGGCCAGCCACCGGATCTTTGCATAATTGTCGTACGCCAATTGTATGAGACCGTACGCCAGTTACACCCCTTACCCAGTGCTTGGCTTTGCATCATCTGGGTTCTGAAACATGACCAGAGAGCATCCCAGAGGCTTTCTAAAACAGATATGGACAAATATTGAATATTACAACTAAACAGTTCTAAATACAAAAAGCAGTAGACTAGTTTTTAGCATGCAATAAGGTGATGAATAGACAGGAAATAAAGCATAAAACAAAGATCTGGACCCCATTTCACAACTGGAGTACGCCAGTTCTGGAGGGCTTGGAACTGGAGTACGCCAATTATTAACTGGAGTACGCCAGTTCCAGACAGACTCCAAACATATCAAATTTAAAACTGTACGTTCTGCCACGGACCGGCGTACGCGGGCTTATGACCGGCGCACGCCGATTCTAGTCAGAAACGATTTTTTTTTGTTTTTGAAGCCTTGACAGCGTTAGGGCCAGGACTGGTATTAATTACCAGTCTTGACCCTGTCAGCTCCCCTCAGAGATCAGAACAGGAAAACAGTTCAAAGGTGTATACCTTTTGCTTTTGAGTTTGATGGTGTGTTTTGAGCTTGAGCTTGAGCTTGAGGTTTGAGGGATGGATGATGAATGTTTGGGCTTGGATGATGTATGAAAGGGGCTGCTTGCTTACTCTTTCAAGTGGTGGAAGAAGAGAAAGCAAGAAACCAAAGGAGAGAGATAGAGAAAGAGACTTAGGAACTCTTTTTTTTTTGTAACCCCCTTGCAAGGATGAAAAGAGGGGGTTTATATAGGAGGAGAGGGAGAGAGAGGGGCTAAGGCCAGTCAAAGGGACTGGAGCCTTAGCCCTTAAGCCTTCCTTCTCATTGGATGAGAGGAGAAAGGCGATGGGATGGGTGTAAGAAAATGTCCCCCGGCGGAGAATGCTTTTTCAGTGGATTGGAAGGTTCCCAAGTGCTGTAGACCCCTTCCCATGGCTTCTGCATGCTTAAAAACACAAGTTTGACTGGCTTACTCCAGTTAATAACTGGCGTACTCCAGTTCGGGCTTGGTCAACGGTCAAAGTTGACCGATGACTAACACGTGGCAGAGGACCAGCGCACGCCAGTTTATTATCGGCGTATGTAAGTTGGGTTTTGTTGAGGCTTTTTGGTTCTGGTTTAGAGAATTTTGAAAGGATCTGAAAGGGTTTTGGAATGCTCAAAGCTCAAACATACTAACATTTTCGGGGTGTTCCTGATCCATTTCATCATTGGGGAATCAAATACTGTAAGTAAACTAATTTGAAAAGTCCAAAATAGGGTGTCTACACCCAAATCGACTGGTTCAAAGACGATGAGTTTGGGATAAAGAATAATGGATTCAGGTAGAATCATATAATGTTTTGGTACTTGTTATATAATCAAGTAGAATTAGTTGGTTAAATCTGTCAATAACAGGGGAAGGAATAACAAACAAAAAGCGTGTGTTATACAGTTATAGCACTAGCATTTTCTGCCTCTTTATCTTCAAGTATTGTTAGGACCGAAGGGACACACGCACGCAAACTCACACAGTGATTTCAGAGAAAAACTCTCCGAGTATATATATTCACACAACGTATACACAAAGATAAAAAAACTCTCCGGGAACCATATGCCGGTCCCTCTTCGGAGGCCACAGACCGGCCCCCCACGCTCGCCTTACCCCCTCTCTCTCTCACATTATGACACAACTTTCCTATGCTCTATACATGCATATATATAGACAAGGAAACCCTAATACTCGTAAGGAAATAAGGTGGGGAGTGATCCTGTGCTTCGCGCACACCACTCCACTTGGGTGGAATTCCAAATGTGATGTTAACAGAAATAGAATCATACTGAATGAAGCACAAGCAGTTTGGACTTGCAACAAGATCATGGGATTGGGATATAATGGAGATGAGGATGAAGTTATACGTAAGATTGCAGATATGGAAGCTCAAGATTTAGACAGAGATGTAACCAAAAAGAAAAAAGATTTAGACAGAGCTGAATGAAATGCAGGGCAATTCTAAGCTCTCAAATTGTACAACAGAGTGTTTCATGTCTGCATTTACAACACAATGAAGTGTATGACTTGAAATGTCAGAGGGTTAACCAAAAGGAGAAAAGAGGAAGAATAAAGAAGATCCTTAAAAGAGAGAAAGGTGGACATGGTCTTTTTTCAAGAAACCAAGCAAAGATCTGTTACCATGGATTTCATCAACTCAATTTGGTGGAATGACAGCTGTGAATTTTTGGAAGTTGATGGATTTGAAACTGCAGGTGGCCTTTTTTGCATTTGGAATCCAAATGTCTTTTGTTGGAAGGAGATTGGGGGCTCCAGAAACTTCAGAGTTCTTTGTTTTCCCGGTGATTGGGTGGCTGTCGTGTGGTGTTTTGATCGAGTCTGTCCTGGGTTTTCTTTTGCTGGGAGGTGGTGTCTTGGTTTGAGTCTTGTTTGGTGGTGTCTACACTAGGTTTGCGTCTTGTTTTGGAGGGTTTTGGGTCTGTCCTTTGGGTCTTTTGTGGCTCTTGTGTCTTTCTTTTGTGCTCCTTGTTTTATTGGGTGATTGGTTTTGATGTTCTCCTGGTGATTGGGTGGCTGTCGTGTGGTGTTTTGAGTCTGTACTGGGTTTTCTTTTGCTGGGAGGTGGTGTCTTGGTTTGAGTCTTGTTTGGTGGTGTCTCTAGGTTTGCTTCTTGTTTGGGGGGTTTTGGGTCTGTCCTTTGAGTCTTTTGTGGCTCTTGTGTCTTTCTTTTGTGCTCCTTGAGGTGTTCTTACTTGCATGTTCATTTTCTACAATCATCTTGAGCTAGCTGCTTACACTTCTGTTCTCATACTGGAGCTGCTGGCACTACTAGACTATGTTCTTACCTTTCATTTTAGAACTTCATTATACCAGTGCTTGGTTGTCTGCTGCTGCCGAGGTTTCAATTGTTGGTTGCTGATAAGCGTGTAAATGTTCACGTATGCGCCCCTAATTTATCATTGCTAAGTCTATTTGTATTGTTACTTGAAGTTTTATGCTTTATTTTGGTGTTGCAGGTATTTAGAAGCTTTGATACAAAATAAAGTATAATTTTGGATTTTACTCGGCATCGAAACAAAGCCTACGGTCAATTTAATAAAACGATGGGCCAAAGTTCGTGATGGATAACCAGGGCGAGAAGTACCTAATCCAATTCCTATATGATGACCAACATGTGGGCTTGGGCTTGCAATGAAGGGAAGTCGGCTGGGAATAATAATAGGAAAAGAAAATAGGTTTTCTTATGGATGGCTACATAAGCTTATAAAAAGGAGACGCACGGCAGGGAATTTTGGGGAGACACGCATTACAGCAGAAAAAAGAAAGAAAGGCTGCCGCTTCTTGCCGAAAGCAGAGAAAACTTGCTACGGGAAAACCATCTCCCAGTTTCATGTTTACTGTCAGCCGAGCTTCAATGAATACCATTCCGATGTTCGGCTAAACTCGTTTCTAGGGTATAGATGAAACTCGATCTCTGAGTAATAATGTTTATATTTTGATTTAGTGTTTTATTATTCGAATCGTGGCTGTATGACTTGAGGATTTATTTGCGGTATTAATTTTCTCTATCAAATCTTGTGTATGATTTTCTAGATTTTCATGCACGTTCATACAACGATTTTTAATTGTTTTGTGATAATTGAGTAAGATGGGTTATGCTCCGTAAGACGCGCCGTGCTATTAGACGGTCCGTGCCATAGAGACGGATCGTACTAGTATGACGGTTCGTGCTAGGCGGCGATACCCCATGCTATTTGGTGATTCATAAATATCTTTAGGTGATACCGTGAGGGCCTGAGAACCCTAACGATATCTGGATTGATTCGAATAATAGATCTTTATCATCGTATATAAATTGTTACAACGGGTCGAGTGGATTCGAAACCCTAGATCTTTTCTCTCATAAACTTTCACTATTTCTTAATTGTTTTAATTTAATTTAGCTTTTAATATTTTCGAAATCCAACAATCAAATCCTTTTTCCGAATTAAGTTAGAAATTAGTTAGAACAATTGCAATTCAGCCTTCGTAATCCCTGAGGACGATACTCGGAGTACTTACCGCTATCTTCAGATAGTAGTAATTATTCTGTTTTATTAATTATTTTTGATACGGAAACGACACGATCAAATTTTGGCGCCGTTGCCGGGGATTACAAGCACGGTTGCGTTGTTTTAGTTGATTTTTATTTTAATTCTAGTTTAGGTATTTTTTTATTTTTTTTTAATTTTTTATTCCTCATATTTGTTTAATTGCATTCTTTCTTTGTTAGCATTTTATTGTGTCAAGCACAGGAATCGAGAAATTGTAGCGCACAGGAACAAGAAGTAAGCTGCAACATTACAGCTTAACAATAAATTCAATTGGCTTTTCCAGGCGCTGTGAGTTTTCTTATTATTCTTGGTTTTAGTGTTTTGTTTATTTTTATTTTTATTTTTATTTGTTAGGGGCATTTTGTGTTATATGTTTGGTCGTCGATCATTGGACCCATTACTTGATAATTTTGACCCAGAGATCGAACGGACCTTTAGAGCTAATCGAGCAGCCTCTCGTAACCCTTGGTCTTCACTCATTCCAATTGTTACAATGACAGAAAGAATAGAGGCTGAGGTTCCACCTGCGATAGGGGAGTACTTTCTCCCATCCGCTTACACCTCGCCATCATGCATAACATTGCCTACCACTGCCTCAACACAATTTGAAATCAAGTCCAGTTTGTTACAAACACTCCCATCATTCTATGGACTTGATAACGAGGACCCATATCGGCATTTAGGGGACTTTGAAGAGATTTGCTCCACTGTTAAAATTCAGCACTTCACTGATAATGCCCTTAGGTTGAAGCTATTCCCATTCTCACTTAAAGATAAAGCCAAATACTGGCTTAATACTTTGGCACCGAATAGCATCACCTCTTGGGATCAAATGAAAAATGAGTTTTTGAAAAAATACTTTTCCATAGGCAAAACAAAAGAAATTCGCCAAGAACTCACTAGTTTTTATCAAAAAGAAGGCGAACAATTTCACCAAGCATGGGAGAGGCTTAATGATATTATTAGGAGTTGTCCACACCACCAAGTTCCTAAATGGCAGTTAGTCCAATGTTTCTACGATGGACTATGCGAACAACACCGATATATGGTGGATGCCTCATGTGGAGGCACATTTATGCTTAAGAATGAGAATCAGGGGTGGGACTTGTTTGGGCAGTTAGCGGAGAATTCACGACACCGAGCTGCATCATCTCGCACAAATAGGACAACTTCTACCTCTTCAAAACATAGTGGCCTTTATGAGGTGGGCCGCTCTGATGATCTTTCCTATAAGGTAGATGCATTGACCCGCAAGTTTGACACTTTCTTATCTTTGGGTCATGGTCCTTCACATTCTTCACCTCCTGCTGCTGTTGCGGAGGTCTGTCAGTTGTGCTCCAGTCCGTGCCATCAAATAAATGAGTGCCACATGGCATCTCAATTTCCAGAATTTCTTCAAGAGCATGTGAACGCAGCCCAGGGGTTTGGTAGGCCAGCGAATGACCCCTATTCTCATACTTACAACCCCGGCTGGAAGAAACATCCCAACTTTGGATGGCGACAGCCAGACCAAGGGCAACCATTTGCCCAACCTATGAGGCCTTCATTTTCTAATACTTCCAACACACAGGCCTATTGTCCACCACCTGCACCACCCCAGTACCAACAACCTCCTGCTCCTCCTGCATCCTCCCAAAGGACACCAGCTTTTGAGGAGCAAATGTTGAAGGCCATGGCTGAAATGAGAGCCGATTGCCAACAAATGAAAGCTGACTCTCAATTGCTTTACTCCCACTCTCAATCCATTGCCAAGATGGAAACCCAAGTGGGTCAGCTAGCTAATGCTCTTAACCATCGGGATGAGGGAAGATTACCGAGTCAGCTAGTGGCTAACCCAAGAGGGATGCACCATATTGACAATTCGCAAGGTCACGAACAAGCGAAATTAGTTGTCACCCTCAGAAATGGGAGAGATGTAGAGACCCGCCCGGAGGAGGTCAAAGCGAAGGAGAAAGTGTCTCCACCTGTCGCTGAGAGGTCTAGGGTTGATAAGAGGTCTAAGGAGAAGGAGACCGATCCAGTGTCTATAGTTGTTCCGGGGTCATCTGAGACCCCATCTTATATTCCTAAGGCACCTTTCCCAATTTGCCTGAATGCACCTTCACCCTTTCGCAAGAAGGGAGTATCCACTGATAATATCATGGAGGTGTTCAAGCAAGTTAAGATGAACATCCCATTGCTCGATGCCATTGACCAAATCCCATCTTATGCCAAGTTCCTCAAGGATTTGTGCACTCAGAAGCGGAAGGCTCGAGCAAAGTTTTTAGAGCCCATCCCCATTCCTCACCAAGTTAGCTCTGTTCTTCAATCTAACACTGCCCCTAAGCTTGCTGATCCTGGTGTGCCCACAATCTCTTGTGTCATAGGCAATCACTTTATTAGTAGGGCACTATTAGATTTAGGGGCAAGTACCAATCTTTTACCGTACTCTGTGTACGAGGAGTTGGGGCTTGGTGAGTTGAAGCCCACATCGGTTACTCTGCAGTTGGCCGATCGTTCTGTGAAAGCCCCACGGGGTATGTTAGAGGATGTCCTTGTCAAGGTGAACAATTTCTACTTTCCTGCTGATTTCATTGTCCTTGACACAGAGCCAGTCCACCCCACAGCCCTTAAATCTCAAATGCCTGTCATCTTGGGTCGTCCCTTTTTAGCCACGGCCAATGCACAGATTTCTGTGAGGAGTGGAGTGATGGAGGTATCATTCGGCAATATGAAGCTGAGTCTGAATATGTATTCGGCCACTCGACAGCCTCATGAGGAGGAAGACTGCTTTGCAGTTGATGTCGTTCATGAGTTAGTAGAAGAGGCGTTGCCGTACATTTTGGTTGAGGATCCTCTTGAGGCATGTCTTGCCCACTTTGGCTATGAGGAGTTCGATATTGACCAATCCATTGCTGAGGTCAATTCTTTATTAGACCTTGCACCTTGTATGGCCAAACCTACCTGGCGAACTCCTTTCGAGCCTTTGCCTGCTTTGTCTAGCACTCCAGCTTTTCCCTCCATAGAAGCCCCACCGAAGCTTGAGTTGAAGCCTCTCCCGGCTTCTCTGAAGTATGTTTTTCTTGGCCACGATGACACCTTGCCCGTGATCATTGCCTCTGACCTTTCTTCCGAGCAAGACGGTCAATTACTTAAAGTGCTTAAAAAGCACAAGGGTGCGATAGGGTGGTCAGTGGCCGACCTCAAGGGTATTGATCCCTCTGTTTGCATGCATCGCATTCATTGCGAGGAAAATGCAAAACCATCAAGAGAGATGCAAAGGAGGTTGAACCCTAACATGAAAGAGGTCGTTATGAAGGAGGTGGTCAAATTGCTGGATGCGGGTATCATATACCCCATCTCTGATAGCAAGTGGGTGAGTCCCACTCAAGTAGTGCCCAAGAAGTCAGGCATTACTGTCGTTGAGAATGACAAGGGTGAGCTTGTGCCCACACGCATGACAACTGGTTGGCGTGTGTGTATTGATTATAGGAAGCTCAATTCCATGACTAGGAAGGATCATTTTCCACTTCCATTTATTGATCAAATCCTAGAGAGGTTAGCGGGCCAGAGCTATTATTGTTTTCTGGATGGCTATTCCGGATATAACCAAGTGGCCGTTGACCCAGTGGATCAAGAGAAGACTACCTTCACCTGTCCCTATGGTACTTACGCTTATCGGCGCATGCCTTTTGGCTTGTGCAATGCACCTGCGACCTTTCAAAGGTGTATGATGGCTATCTTCTATGACATGGTGGAGGAATTTCTAGAAGTATTCATGGATGACTTCTCGGTCTTTGGGGCCTCCTTTGATTCATGTCTCCAAAATCTTGCAAAGGTGCTTAAACGGTGCGAGGAGACTAATCTGGTCCTAAGTTGGGAAAAGAGCCATTTTATGGTTCAGGAGGGGATTGTTCTGGTCCCTCATGCCATTTATTATGCGAGTAAGACCCTCTCCGGTGCGCAGTTGAACTATACCACTACGGAGAAGGAATTACTCGCTGTGGTCTTTTCCCTTGACAAGTTCCGGTCCTACCTTTTAAGGTCGAAGGTCGTAGTATACACTGATCATGCCGCTTTGCGGCATTTACTTTCTAAGAAGGAGACCAAACCTAGGTTGATTAGGTGGATTCTGCTCCTTCAAGAGTTTGATGTGGAGATTCGAGACAAGAAAGGATCTGAAAATTCTGTAGCAGACCATTTATTAAGGATCCTAGTGGATGCCTCTGGTGACACCTTGCCCTTCAAGGACTCATTCCCCGATGAGCAGCTCTTCGAGGTGTCACAAGTGCGACCCCCATGGTATGCACACATAGTCAACTACCTAGCCACAGGCGCGCTTCCCTCTCATTGGTCCAAGCATGACAAGGACCGTTTCTTTGCGCAGGTTAGGCACTATTTTTGGGAGGATCCAGAACTCTTTAAGTTGTGTTCGGACCAGGTGATTAGGAGGCGCGTTCCTGAGACTGAGTACCATAGCATTCTCACCTTCTGTCATTCACTTGAGTGCGGAGGGCATTTTAGTGGGAAAAAGACGGCGGCGAAGGTCTTACAAAGCGGTTTTTATTGGCCCACTCTATTTAAGGATGCATATGTGTTTTGCAAGGCATGCCTTAAGTGCCAGAAAACCGACAATATTTCGCGCCGTGATATGATGCCATTGTCCTCCATCCTTGTTGTGGAGATGTTTGATGTTTGGGGGATAGACTTCATGGGTCCGTTTCCGTGTTCGCATGGGAACGCGTATATTCTTGTGGCAGTGGACTACGTGTCCAAGTGGGTGGAAGCAGTAGCCACCAAGACCAATGACCACAAAGTTGTGGTCAAGTTTCTTCAAAGTAATATTTTTACTCGTTTTGGCTATCCGCGGGCGATTATTAGTGATGAGGGCACCCATTTTCTCAATAAACACTTCGCCGCCCTGGTGCGAAAGTATTCTATCACTCATAAGGTGGCAACACCTTATCACCCTCAGACTAGTGGGCAGGTTGAAGTGTCAAATAGGGAGATTAAACGCATACTTGAAAAGACGGTTAGGCCCGATCGAAAAGATTGGTCTTTAAGGCTCGATGATGCTTTATGGGCCTACCGTACAGCTTATAAGACCCCTATTGGCATGTCTCCTTACCGGTTAGTTTTTGGTAAGGCATGTCATTTGCCCGTTGAGTTGGAGCATAGAGCTATGTGGGCCATTAAGAAGTTTAACTTCGATATGGCCACTCTAGGGTTACATCGTAAGCTCCAGCTTGCTGAACTGGAAGAGTTGCGCAATGAAGCATATGATAGTGCACGTATATATAAGGATAGGACTAAGGCATTTCATGATAAACACATTGTTAGAAAGTCCTTTGAAGTTGGTCAAAAAGTGTGGCTCTTTAATTCTAGACTTAAACTTTTCCCGGGTAAGTTGAGGTCACGGTGGGATGGTCCATATGTTGTCATTCGTGTTTTCCCCCACGGAGCTGTAGAGATTAAGGATCCACGTGTTGGTAATGTTTTCAAGATCAATGGCCAATTGCTTAAACCTTACGTGGAAGGAATTGGTGATGGCGTGGTGGATGGTGCCACAGTGGAGTCCATTACTTTGATGGACCCAATTTATATAGATTAGTGCTTTCATTGGAAGTCTAGGAGACTTAAAATCCGTGGAGTTTGTGATATCTCCAGTGTTTGCCGTGCTTGAACGATTTTCAACGGTCTGGTATAGCCACCTTGTCAAAGCTATGTATGTAGTACTTAGGAGGTTGGGTCTGGCGGCAGGCGCATAGTTAGCAGCGAGAAATCTGTCTGAACCATCCGACTTTAGTGTCCAGCTTGGCAGAGATTGCTTCATAAGCCGAGTGGTGGGTAAGGAATCTGGCAACCCCAGAGGGAGTGACAGCTTATTAGATGATGGCACCACTTCTCAAGATATCGTTGAATCCTACGCCTATTGCTCTTCCAACAAGTAAGGAACCACAGTCTTTGGCAAGGGAGAAAAGTAGTACCCGTGTCTTTCGCGTGAAGAAAGTGGATGGATTTTTATTTTATTTGTACTCCTTGCCTTTATTTATGTTCTTTAGTTGTTTTTCTTGTATATATTTTGTTGTTTTGGAGGCTAACATTTTGCAGGTTGTTCAATCCAAATTGGGGGGTCTCCCTCTTGCTATGATAGTTTGCTATGTTCCTCCTTTTCGAGGTGATACCTTTCCTCTCTTTTACTTTTCTGTCCTATCTTTTTATTTTTATACTTTCAATGAGGGCATCGAATGATTCAAGTTTGGGGGAGGGACTACTTCGTACTCTTTAAAATCCAAAAAAATTAAAAATTTTGAAAAATTAAAAAAATAGTGGGACCCTTTTGCATGCGGTTTGAACCAGTTGTGATTATTTGTTGGAAAACTGAGTTGAGGTGTGTTGCCTACCGTAATGATATCTGTTTTTGGCATGGTAGTTCTACTTGCTAGCTTGTCTTAAGAAGTTGATTATGGCACTTTGGTTTGGCACTCTTGCACTTCACGTATACTTGGGCTTTGATTACTAGTGAGTTGTGAATTGACTGTTCTTGATGGCTAGATTAGTGGAGACTTATGCCCTAATGAGCTTTCGTGCCTTATCTTTTTGTTGGAGTGGTGTCAAGTAAACTCTTAGTTTGTCATGAAAAAAGTCAACTTATTGAGGTCTCATTATTCTTGATTGCTAAGCATTGGAATTTATTGAAAATATCTCTTGGGTTTGTTTTGACATATGGATGATTCACCCTTTGGAGAGGATTATAGGCCGTCTTTGTTATTTGAGCCCGTTCGTTCTTTTGTTTCACATTTATCCCTTGCGAGCCACTTTGAGCCTTTTATGCTTAGCCTTTTCTTGGTTAGCTCCACCTTCCATATTGTTTGGAGAAAGGCGAAAAACATAGAGGTGTAATTTTTGGATGGATTGTGAAATATTTTGTGCTTGAATTGGTGATACCCCTTTAAAAAAAAAAAGAAGCTCACACACAAAAAAGAAAAGAAAAGAAGAAAAAAAAAAAGAATGAAAGGGGCACCAATATGTTTGAAAATGAGGAATCATGCTTTATGGTTGGAAAATATTGAAAGGGTAGAAGGAAAGATAAGGTGGAGTTGAAAAAGTGAAAAAATTTGGGCTCACATTGTTAAATTAGCCCTAAGTTGTTTGCCTATTCTCAGACATGTGATATTTTACCCTAACCTTGAACTATTTTTCCTTACCCTGCATTACAACCGAAATTAAAGTCCTATTTGATCCTAGGGGTGATGGAAAGTAGATTGATGGATGAGAGAGAGAGTTCCAATGCTTGGTGTTCCATTCATGAGACCGTGTGTCCACCATATAAAGCGTTCTTTTCGTGTCACAGTGTGCGAGTGCTTTGCTTTCATTTATATTACTTCTAACCGCACACTTGAGAGTTCAAAATATGCACCTTTGTTTCGAGTGATTTTTCTTTGTGAGTGCATGACTTGGTAAGAATTGAAGTCGAGACTCGGTCCGGAGAGAGCGGTTAGTCATTACATACTTGTGGTTGAGGCCCATATCACACACACGCTAAGCCTAAGTGCCATGGTTTATTTTTGGACTTGATAGCGTTTGGAACTATTTATGCCTTCTTATATCATTCTGGTAGTTGCATATTCTTTGCTTGATGAACCAATAAGTTGTATGACAGATTTTGGATTCCATGTGAAAGGGTTCCTGTGTTTTGTGGGTAATCACTGCTGAAAATCCTCACGAGACTTCACTCGTCCTACCGGGGCCGCTTGGGGGTTTAAAAGAACAATCAGTTTTATTTATTTTCTTTAGTTGCATTTTGTTTTCTTTGCTCGGGACTAGCAAAGTGTAAGTTGGGGAGTGTGATAGGCGTGTAAATGTTCACGTATGCGCCCCTAATTTATCATTGCTAAGTCTATTTGTATTGTTACTTGAAGTTTTATGCTTTATTTTGGTGTTGCAGGTATTTAGAAGCTTTGATACAAAATAAAGTATAATTTTGGATTTTACTCGGCATCGAAACAAAGCCTACGGTCAATTTAATAAAACGATGGGCCAAAGTTCGTGATGGATAACCAGGGCGAGAAGTACCTAATCCAATTCCTATATGATGACCAACATGTGGGCTTGGGCTTGCAATGAAGGGAAGTCGGCTGGGAATAATAATAGGAAAAGAAAATAGGTTTTCTTATGGATGGCTACATAAGCTTATAAAAAGGAGACGCACGGCAGGGAATTTTGGGGAGACACGCATTACAGCAGAAAAAAGAAAGAAAGGCTGCCGCTTCTTGCCGAAAGCAGAGAAAACTTGCTACGGGAAAACCATCTCCCAGTTTCATGTTTACTGTCAGCCGAGCTTCAATGAATACCATTCCGATGTTCGGCTAAACTCGTTTCTAGGGTATAGATGAAACTCGATCTCTGAGTAATAATGTTTATATTTTGATTTAGTGTTTTATTATTCGAATCGTGGCTGTATGACTTGAGGATTTATTTGCGGTATTAATTTTCTCTATCAAATCTTGTGTATGATTTTCTAGATTTTCATGCACGTTCATACAACGATTTTTAATTGTTTTGTGATAATTGAGTAAGATGGGTTATGCTCCGTAAGACGCGCCGTGCTATTAGACGGTCCGTGCCATAGAGACGGATCGTACTAGTATGACGGTTCGTGCTAGGCGGCGATACCCCATGCTATTTGGTGATTCATAAATATCTTTAGGTGATACCGTGAGGGCCTGAGAACCCTAACGATATCTGGATTGATTCGAATAATAGATCTTTATCATCGTATATAAATTGTTACAACGGGTCGAGTGGATTCGAAACCCTAGATCTTTTCTCTCATAAACTTTCACTATTTCTTAATTGTTTTAATTTAATTTAGCTTTTAATATTTTCGAAATCCAACAATCAAATCCTTTTTCCGAATTAAGTTAGAAATTAGTTAGAACAATTGCAATTCAGCCTTCGTAATCCCTGAGGACGATACTCGGAGTACTTACCGCTATCTTTCAGATAGTAGTAATTATTCTGTTTTATTAATTATTTTTGATACGGAAACGACACGATCAGTTGCCTTCATTATACCAGTGCTGGGAATGCCTAATCCTTTACCAGTGCTTGAAGATTGTTATAATACTTCAATTCAAAAGGGGGGGGGGGGGGGGGGGGGGGGGGGGGTTCTGTGAAATAACCACAAAATATTGGCAGGTCAAAATTTTCATCATCTTTGATATTCTTATAATTCGTCTTACTGTTTGAGTTAACAAGCTAGAAAACCCTAACGATTATTTCCTCTAAAATCCATGTCAAAAAAAAAAAAATTTTCCTCTAAAATGTGCTTCATCATCTTTTGATATTCTATAGTTAGTCTTACCGTTTGGGTTTACAAGAAGCTTAACTATTATTTCCAACATAAAAGGATAAACAGATATACAGTGTCATCATAATTATCTCGTGAAGTGATTTTGTTAATAGATACACAGTACCACCTCGATCGAGAAAGGATCCTGTCATGTAACGATCCTTATAGTTAATGTGATCCCAAATATTTGACAAACTTTATTTTTTGCATAAATGCATGATAAACACATGATCAGATAAAATGACCGATCTGATCTCCATATAGAACAATAATGGATACTTTTTCCTGTTACATGAGGAATGACATGAGATAATCTTCACATGAGATGATCTTAACTCCCCCACCTGATCACCTTAGCATTTCCAAATTAAACGTCATCATGCCTTATTTGGTTAGAATGCCATGCCCGATTTCATTGTCTCGGGTGCGCCTTCCATCTCAAACTTTATTAAATTATTCTACCATAGAATTTTAATTCCCTAAATACATCAGTAATAGTAATAGCTATTACGTTCCCAAAACAAAAAAATCATTTACAACAATTTGGCTATCGAAATTTGTTAACCTCATTTGCATTAATTAAACTTCAAGTGAAAATTAATCACTCATAAAAAGAAAAACATAATTGTTTTTGAGTAAATGATACAGTTTGAAGCAATTTTTACCTCGTATGAGCTTTTAACGCTTTCTTTCTCTCTCTCTCTCTCTCTCTCTCTCTCTCTCTCTCTCTCTCTCTCTCTCTCTCTCTCTCTCTCTCTCTCTCTCTCTCTCTCTCTCTCTCTCGTACCGCAAGTTTCATTGCATCAAACTTCTTATGTATTTGATGGTGGGGTATTGTCGACGGCGGCTTTAAATATCATGTCGAAGGCATTCTCTATACATGAATTTAATTTTGGTGGATCTATGAAGCCTTTTTCCATTCGGATGGTGATCCTCAGCTTGCCCACATAGCTCATGATCGTTATTGCTAGACTCTGCAATACCATCAATCATCAACACCATGTTAGTTTTGCTAAATGTATAACAAAGTATTAAGCTACATTAGAGGTTGGTTTAGGGAAACGAAAATATATTATTTTCTTTTTAACAGCGAAAAAGCGACCATATTATTAATCCAACCAAAATTGAGTTACAAAGGCATACGAGATACAACAATAAAAGGGCTAGAGCATACGGCATCACAACAAAAAATTAGCATCCAAATATATTAATCTTATGGCCGCCGCCTATTATATATTCAAATGGCACTGCTGACTATTTGAAGTGCTTGCCATGAGGGCTTGCTTAAGAAGTTCACCAGCCATTGCTCTTCAGAGCGGGCGGAATGTGGAAGGAAGGGACATGTATAAATAGGCCAACTAAAGTTGGGTCATGTTGACTCTACTCATACTTTGACTAATGCTTCCGTTATTCAGAAAATGCCATATCAACGTGCTAAATTGATCATGATGATGTTAATCAATGTACTTCCTATTGATTGAAGAAAAAGAAAACTTAATTTTCCCTAAAATTTGGGGAGGGTTGGGTATGTACAAAATTTTAGGGAGGGCTGGGTATGTACAATGCTATAGGCACCACTTGAATGTGTAGTATATATTACATAAAAATTCATACTATTTTCGTATAAAAGTTTCTTATAGTAGCATTGAAATTCATGACATTTGTTTTAAAATCATAACCTCAAGACGAAAACTCTTATTATGCGAACATTTGTGGACTCAAATTTATCGTTATGAGTTTCTATGAAAATACTACGAATATTTATACTCACAATATGAATTCAAAACTGTTACCCGGAATAGTATGAATTCATGTGATTTAGGGGAATGCATATCGCGCACATCAAAGTAGATGTATGTATTGGAATATTTCCCTAAACTTTTCGTTGATTCACCAACTTTATGGTGGTGCCAAGCCAACCCCTCAAACCAACTCAATCATCTATAGGGTTTACTCGAACATCGGAAGTACGATGACAACTTCAATACTGTAGACATATGTACACATACATAAAACAGAAGAAAACTATACTAATTAGTGTACCTCTGGACCGCCGACCAGTGTGAAGTACAATCCCTTAACAGGATGATTTGCCAAAGCCATTTGCTCAACTGGCCCAATCAAATTCGACATTGCTATGCTCGAGCTATTCAACGTGTCATAAACGTATTGAGCTGCTGCTTGAAATATCAATTTCCTGATACTTTATAATTCCTCTATTCTAATAGAATAACCTATTTATAGAAACAAAAATGCTAACCAAACGACATGGTCAATTTTTGTCATTTCATTGCAAATGAGAACAATCGATCTATACCCAAGGGCAACAAAAAAATCTTCTAGTATCGAGGAAAATTCTTTTGTTTTTAATAGCAAATTTTTTTATTGAACTCAACAAAGGATACATCATTTGAATATATATAGGAACACTACAAGGAATAATACATTTGCCGGCGCTTGAATAACGCTGTTAAAGACCCGTTAAACGCCGCCAAATATTCACCGGCGTTTTATACCAAACGTCGGCGACGTGGACATCGGCGACGTGGACGTCGGCAACGTGGACGTCGGCTTATATTTCCGGCGCTTAAGAACGCCGGGGTAGAAGTTCTGCCGGTGTTTTTAAAAACGCCGTCTAAAAGGTTCAGCCGTTAACATTCGGCGTCCGTCCGTTACAGTGACATCATTATGACGTAGTACGCCAACGTTTTTTGTCAAAAATGCCGGAATCAAGTTTTAAAAAAGCCCACAAAATCTGGGCCCAAAATCCATTATTTAGCCCAGCAAATTAGAACTCCCTTATTTAGCCCAACAAATTCCCATTTTAAATCTAGGCCCAAAATCCATTATTTAGCCCGGCAAATTCCCATTTTCAAATGTTTGAACCAAAAAATCTCTAAAATCTCTAATTGTCGATGAGAGAGAGTGGAACCGAATCAGTTTAGCCATACAAAATATCTCTAAACTTGATGAAAAGGAACCGAATCAGTTTAGCCATACAAAATCCCTAAAATCAAAAGCCTTACGAAACTTAATCGAATCGGAAAACAGAAACCTAACAAAGTCGGAATACCTGACAAACGGAGAAACCAGCAAAATCATGAAAGAGAGTGATCGATCGACGAAAGGAGATAGTTAACATAGGAATACTTTCGTCTAAATCGATCGGAATACCTGAGAAACGGAGATCGACGATGAGAGGAGAAAAAAAAAATATTGATGGAGAGAGAAGAGTGAGAAACGAAGCAGTGGGTATAATGTCTAATTGTCGATGAGAGAGAGTGGATCTGAAAAGATGTTCTCTCTTTTGGCGTGTTATTTGCCGTGTTCTAACGTTTTTCCTTATTTTGCCATTAAGTGGTATAGTAATGAAGCTACAGCCAAGTAACGGCATTAAGGTATTACTCGGCGTTTTAATAAATGCCTTGACAGTTGGCACAACATGGCGCCTTCAAAAACGTTGGCTTAGCAAGCGCCGTTCAAATTGCATTTTCTTGTAGTGGAAGATTCTATTTTGATAGGAAAAATTCTATTTGAAATGAAAAATAAAATCATCTAAATGTATGCATACCTCAGGTCCTCTAAACTTCCTTAGAATCTCTAGCATCCTACCGGTGAGATAAACGGCCGCCGAGTTTCTTTTCCTCTTGATCATCCTATGTGCTTTCTTCACAAATCTGATTGGGTTTGAGTTAGTCTGATCATCGTTCTCGCTATGCTTCAGTTTAGGGATGGTGATATGCAAGAAGGTGAACTGGTTCCCCCATGGCATCTCGGAATTGGGCTTCACCATCTCTCCAATTGTCTTGTACCCACCAATGGCTCTGGTGTTGAGCACCACTAGTGCAGTGGCATTTGCATTTGCATTCCCCTGCTGCTGCTCATCATCTAACTTGATTGAAAGCAGAGACTTGTAAAGAACGAATAGAACCTGTGTATTGGTAGCCGACTTGACCAATGCACCAGAATTTTTACTTAGTCTAGAATTTCTACACAGATTTTATTTATAACCTTTCTGAGTAAATTTTTAATTTTATTTATTCGAATTTTTGGAACGGGTGTGGCCCCACTATATAGCTCTGCACCTGATCGAAGGGCTTTGTTCACTTGGGGTCACAGCTGCAAAACGAAATGAGCTGCTCACTCAGCTAGTTAAGGTAAGGTTCAGCTCAGCTCGTTTGTGTAGACTCGTTTCTTTTAAAGAGTTTAAAGAAGTTTGTTAAGTAAATTAGCCAATCGAGTTCGAGTTTTAGACTCATTTAGTAAATGAGCCGAACTTAAACACTACAAAACTCGGCTTGACTTGTTTGCACCCCTACTTGGGATTTCCAGAACTATAGCCCTATCTCTTAGCACGACTTGTAATACTCCGTAAGTTTTCCTTCCCCTAATTATTCTAATATATTTGTCTATTTATTTTTACTTATTCTCTCAAAAAACCTCTCTCAAAAGAGTATCTCCAACAATCTCATGTGTCTAAATTTGTAATCTAAAGACCTGTGTTGAGACTTTTCGGTAAAACTATTTCAAAAATACTAGAACCATACCCATTTACCCGCTCACACTCACATGTCGTGTGTGTATGACACACACACTTGTGAATGTAAGGGTGTGTAAATGCAATAAGTCTACCCTCACTGCTCCCTCCACCATAACGCTTAATCTCACTGTCCGCCTCGGCAATTAATGATCCAGATTTTAAAAGAACTCTTTCAAGAAATAGTTAAAGTCTTCCCTGAAAAAGTTCTTTTAAAATCGAAACCGTTCAAAACATTTTTGGATGGTGAGATTGATAACGGTGGAGAGAGCGGTGAGGTAGACTTGTGAGTATGATTCTAAAATGATTAAAAACAGTTTCAGGATTAATAGGGTTCATGAAACATGTCTATAAAAGTGTCTATAAAAAGAAATTGGACGATTATGTAAATCAGAACCGTCCAATTCCTTTTCATGGACATGTGTAATGCACCATAACATTTTCCGAACTGTTTTGAGTGGGCATTGACCACAGCATCTGGTTTCGGTTAAACACAGTTGGCGCGCGCTCTCTCTCTCTCTCTCTCTCTCTCCAGGAACAATGGCACTCCTACTGTACAATCACCACCACCGTCACCTCATCACACAAGCACCTCACTCTCTACACAGAGCCAAGGCCAACTGCATGGCCATATCTCTCTCTCTCTCCTCCTTCACTCCCCTTCCAAATTCTCCCTCCTCCCACCGCCTCTCCGCTATTTCTCCACCGCCACTCACCAATCCTCTCCATCTCCCCGCCCCCCGCTCTCGCCTCATATGCCAATCGAACGGCTCAGGTCCTCTCTCTCTCTCTCTCTCTCTCTCTCTCTCTCTCTCTCTCTCTCTCTCTCTCTCTCTCTCTCTCTCTCTCTCTCCTGCGAATTGAATTTGCCTAATTGAATTGTTTGATAATTGGGGTTAGATTCATTTGGGTTGATGGTAATAAATTCCGAACTGTATTTTTTGCGCGGTTAAGTAGGTTTTAAGGAATTGCAAAATAATCCGTGTCCTCGACGTATGCCTCGTATGGTTGGGAGTTGTATAACGGATTTTGGGTGGTTTTATGTCATTCGCTAAATTTGACAAACACGTGGTGGGCGTTCAAAGTTCTGTGGACTCAGTAGTGCAATTGAATAATTTTTTCAATCAGCGTGCAATTGAATAGTTGATCTAGGCTTCGGGTTATGCTGGTGATTGTCGCTTATGTTCATACTTCTAAAACAATGAGCTCTCTCTCTCTCTCTCTCTCTCTCTCTCTCTCTCTCTCTCCAGTGAGATGAATAAGCCTCACTGAATGTTTGATATTTGAGGTTGGATTCATTTGAGTTGATCGTAAATTCGTAACTGAATTTTTGCCTGGTTAAGTACGTTTTAAGGAATTGAAAACTAATAAGTGTCAATGTTCATTCACATAAAATAAAATAAAATTGTGCTTCATAGGGGTGGAGTTACAAATCGAATTTTGTTGTGGAAAAGGGCTTCTTAAGTAAATAGAATTTACTTTCCTTGTCTTGCTTGTTTGTTAGATGTTCTTTTCCATTTTTTTGGGAGGGAGGGGACAATTCTACTCTAAAGAAAAAGGAAACCGGATTAGGATTGGCATAAAATGAAATGAGGCACATCATATGATTACGGTGCAATGATTATGTGAAATCACTTGATAAGTTCCCATCACTTTGCAACTGATTAACAGAAAATCTTTTATTACCTTCTCAATTTGTGTATGACTGAAACCTCAATCCTGTGTAAATGTGAAAATTTAAGCGACATTATGATCTTTGTTCTAGATATGATGTCACAGCTTGAGCTTGGAAAACCAGAAGAGAATAGGAAGCCAGAGAAGCATGTAAATGGGATATTCTGGATCCTCCTCCTTAACCTTGGAATTTACGTCGCGGATCACTTTTTTCAGGTCTTACTTTTTAATGTTAGTTTTTTCTTCTTTGTTCTCTTGATGAAATATCAATGAAGGATGCAGATTTGGGGGAGCGGAGGATGATTTGTGGGTATATGGCAGCAGGCTATTCCAACATAATATAGAGTCGGATTCTGGAGATCTCTGACAATTCTCGAAGCTGATTAAACATCATTAAAGAGAAACAGAATTATCCTGAAGAAACTGATCTTTAAGTTCCCTCCAAGTCAGTTTAGGTTCACTTGATTCGGATGACCAAGCTAAAACCAAAATTTTCTGCCTTTCACAGGTTAGGGGTATCAAAGCCTTGTATTTCTACCACAACAGGCCTACATGGTACCAGTTTGTGACATCCACATTCTGTCATGCTAATTGGTGAGATCTCTATACTAATTATCCATGCATAGAAAAAAAGTGACAAGTCGCAACGCAGAAGGATGTTTAAAAAGGCATTTTGTATGTCTACATAGAACTGTTTTATAATCCTTAAACTATAAAATTGAGAATAAAAATAGTAAAGTTACTTTGCTCTCTAACATCCATAGCCCCATCGATTGGGGATTATGTGAGTATTGTTATTGCTATTGTTGTTGTTGTTCTCTCTCCCCATTGTCTCACTGGCCGACCTTGACCCCCCTGGTATTTTGGGTATTTTGAGGTCATATCTAGTATTCATAGTTTGCCTCGATTTGGTACCGCTTTCGCGGCCCGCACCGAAACAGTGCTTTACCCCTAGATGTCCAGTCAACTGCTGCGCCCAAGTTGGTGATTAGCTTATGTTATCAATAACAAGCAATATATCTTGTAGTCGAAAGACTCGTGTGTTGAGAATGTAATCAATTACGTCTTGCGCCTCTCTCTAATAGTTTAAGCTTTTAGATGAGTTGGTGTTACAAAAATCGATGCGAAATAGTCACTGGCTGCCTTTGTTCTCGGTCTATCTCTGATGTTCAGTCCTAATAGTTTTCTGTGTATCATCATCAGGAACCATCTCTCCAGCAACCTTTTCTTTTTGTATATTTTTGGTATGTCTTCATTGTTTCCTTTTGAGTCCTAAAATTCATAGAGAGGACACAATGTATTAAATTTAAGATTTGAGAATGTAATATTACACTTTTCCTTAGAACAGGAAAGCTAGTTGAAGAGGAGGAGGGGAGCTTTGCGTTATGGCTTTCTTACATCCTAACAGGTGCTGGAGCAAATCTTGTCTCATGGTTTGTTCTTCCAACAAATGCTGTTTCTGTTGGAGCGTCGGGTGCTGTATTTGGACTATTTGCAGTTAGTGTCCTTGTGAAGGTAATTCTAGTTGTACGTCACTGTACCTCGTTGTGAAACCATTGCGTGTAAATTTGTCTACTAACTTTTTCGTCCCTGCAGATGTCCTGGGACTGGAGAAAGATCCTTGAAGTGCTCATACTGGGTCAATTTGTTGTAGAGAAGGTAAGCAATTGATTGTCACAAAATATGGACTCCATGAATTGTCATCTCTGTTTGCTTATGAAATTTGAAGCTAAATCTTTGGGGCTGTATATTGATTTGTTTGATAAATGTAGAACATGATGAATGAAGCTCATTTTGAAAAACGGGAGCATTATTTGCCCCCCGACTCTGACTTTGACTGACTTGCCCAAACAGCATTCTGCTTAAATGGTTAGTTCTTTCATAAGTACTGCATTAAAGTTTTGGAAATGGCAAGGTCGCCACTGTTGTCGTGTGCAAATGCATTGCAACTACTGGTCTTAGATTAGGATACTAAAATTGGTTATCCAGTCTCCAACCTATAGGTTACTATCCAATGCTTTCATAACATTGGTAACTCAGACTCACCCAAACCTTATTTTTATCTTCCCAATAAAGGCGTACTCAATTCGGATTCTTGTTATTTTGCGTGGAAAAATTGTCAACAAGAGCTTAATTAATTATTCCTTTGCTTGGTGACATCCATTCGTTGTTCTTTCTTGCCGGTTCGAACCTGCATTACCCGATGGGAGAGTTTACCATAAGGGGTTGTGTGTGTTTACCATTCTTCCTAGATAAGGGGTACAAGTAATTTGGTGAAGAAGATCCTTAAGAGGGAAGTGAAAAATAGATTGCCGTTTTCTTTCCTGCTCTGTGCATTCACTTGTAAGAGGGAAGTGTGAGCCTCAACAGTCACATTACTTTCTTTAGAGAGATGAATTTCTCTCAAGCCTTGGTCTTGTTTATTCAGATGCTGCTTCTATAGTTTCATTTGCATTCAATTTGATTGCTCAATGAATCGCCTTCTTATTCTCATCTATGCATCTGATAATGAACTGAATGAATTATTCCAGTGATGATGTATGCAATATGTGATATTCCCTGCATGAGGATGGTTTTTGAGAGCATTTGCTATTTGGAAAGTTACTTCCAGCTTTTTTTGTCTCCTGTCAAAGTTGCCCTCAGATTCTTTCCTATCCAATCAGCTTTATATTGACTTGACTTCCACATGGGCATAATCAGGTGATGGAAGCAGCCCAAGCTTCGACAGGGTTGTCAGGCAGTTTTCGCGGAGGCTATGCCTTACAGAATGTTAATCACATAGCACACCTTTCTGGTGCATTGATAGGCGTGCTACTGGTATGGCTTCTGAGCAGACTTGCGTATGAACCTTCAGATCAAGAAATACCAAGTAGGAGGAAGAAAACAGGCTGAAATGAAATTGCCACTTTTGATTTGAGTTTCCACAAGGAACTAATTGCATGGCTATGAGTTGTTTTATTTTGGTCTGTGTAAAAGTTGCATTCTTTCAGTCCAACCTTCTTGCAACAGGAGGGGGCACACCTAAGGCTATACTATATTTCCAAGAAACGTTTTCTTAGAATGTTCAATTGGATGTAAAGCTAAAAATCCTCAGAAAGAAAAGACATTTATGACCAAGGCTTTACTTAATGGTGATAAATTTGTGAATATATGATTATTTGTCAAAAGTCCTTTGCTAGCGTGTTCCCAGGTCAACTAAGTTGTGTTTTGAATCTTTTGATTAACTCAAACTGGTTGCAGGAGTTGTTCTAAAATCAGGGTTCTACAGAATCCGGGTTTCCTTCTTCCCCCTACCCTCCTTTGTCTCTCTTCCTTTCTCGTTTCATATACAATGGTAAGTAAATCATAGTAGACTATCAAGTGAATCCTACACGTGTACAAACATATCAGAGCTACTCGTTTCGTATGACACCATAATTGGAACTTCGAAACGTTGATTGCAGGATATATGAGTCTACATTTGTCCAATCCTTCATTTCTCTTGCCACTTTATAGTTATGATGCCCAGACAGATTCAATAGAAGTACGTACCAGAGGTCCCATTGGCATGAATATTCTAGCCTTTTCCATGTCTTAAGAGATTAATTCATCCGTAAAGGTGTCAATAACAACATTTTCAATAGTTTCTTTGTAGATTCAAATGCCACTTATCTGTCTCAAAAATATGATCCATTGTACAACAGTAAGCAAATACACATGGTGGGACAACAAATTTGCACTAGTCAAGTAAACTGTTAGCTACGTTGAATAGGGTCATCAAGTGAGGGTTACCCTCACTTGTGAAGTGAATATAGGAATAACAAGCAATTTTTCTCCAAATTTACAAGAAGAATGCTTGGATTTTGCGGAACTCCACAGGCTCTCTGAGGAAACTTCAGCTTTTCTCAACACCAGCCGACTTCTTTTCGTTGAGGCAACTGATCCTTTCTGACCAGTTACCACTGCACTAGGAACATGTAGCCCATTAGGATAAGAGGAACTCATAGAATGATTCTGACATGTATTCTGCACATCTTCTGAAACCCGCTTGGAATCGGATTTGTAATGTTGTTCCAAGAGAAGGAGCGTTTCTTTTGCTTTCCACGGTTGCTTTGCTTTACTAAATCCCCAAACTAAAATTTCAAAAGTATTGGAAGCCGGAGAAATTCCAGACTCGCCCATCATCTCATAAACCCTCATTGCAGACTCCATTTTCCCAACAGTGCACCATCCAGTGATGATTGTATTCAAGATCACTGTATTTGGGTAGACCCCCAATTTGACCATGCCTGCTAGGAGCTGTTCTGCTTTCTCAGGTTCACGTGCATGGACATAGCTTTTGGCAAGAATTCCATATGCATGGACATCAGGTTCTATGCCAGCATTCACCATGACATCAAAGATTTCCCTACACTCGTCTGGTAGTCCTGCAGCATTCCAGGCATTCATAATGTGGCTAAACGTAATCACATCTGGTTTGACTCCAAATTCTTCCATCAATGTCAGAACCTGCCAGATTTGACGTTTTCCTCAACTTTTTGAACCCAACAACCTCCCCATTTTCATAGGTGATAAAAGAAAGAAAAACTAGTTTCTGAGATTCTGAAGTGCAGGATAAAATGGTAGGCTAAAATACAAGTAGCTGAGTAGAGGAAACAAGAAAAGACTACCAATCTAACGACTATTCACCTTGGCAAAACACTTTCATGTTTCTAATTTGCTCTACCATTCTTGTTTCATCAAGAAGTAACGATGTCAATGCATCCAAAAACTAACACATATAAACACCCATGAACACGAAAATGGATATGGTTCCATAAATCCACATCACTGGGTCAGCATGATTAAGATAATTGGGATACTGATGCATTGTCAAAATCACATCAGCAACATTGGAGACATGACAATAACAAGACCTTAAAGAAAGTAACCAGTACAAGAATTCATTACTATATGGAGGCATTGGAATCCCTCAACTTGAGATGACCAATTGTCTGGAAAGCTTAACATGTTAGGAAATGAGCCCAATATGTGTACCAAGCTATCCAACACCATACCTTATGTGTAATCCTATCTTGATGCAACCGCCCTTCGATAAAGACAAACAAATGCAAAAATTGATGAATAACATAAACCCGGAACCAGTGCTGACACAGAGACTTGGACCCGAGACCTTTTGGAAAACAAAGCTCTGATAACATGTTAGCTCTCGAATTGGCCCAACATGGCGGGTGCTGCCGAGTGATATTGGTGTGGGTGTGAAACGAAATTCCAAATTGCCTAGGTGTCAACATGATGAGCATACTACAAATGTGAAGGCACTCTTAATAAGCAGCTTTTGGGGTTAAATTCTACTGACCACGCAGAGTACCCTAGGATACGCAGGGTGAGTGTCTATGGCCTACACACACTAGGTGCTGTGTGGCAAGCATGCTACGTGCGAGAGTGGGTGTGAAACTCCCTCATATAAGCAAGAGACAACCTCACACCAACTTGCTTTGTAGTTCTACTGTCTACCCACACCATGTAACATGGTATAAGAGCTAGGGTACCATTGATATTAGAAGGGTTGTGCACACACGACAATTGCTACCAAGACTAGCTGGTCTGCAAATAACACGTGCCATTGAATCAGGCGTGTGAGGGATGTTGTGAAGCAAAGTCTCACATTACCTAGTGTCACGGGCTGACGTGCTGCACCCCATGATGCCTCAAACACGTGCCAGAATGTTCCATGTGCCATGCCAAATGCATAGTAGAATGCCAAGCGCCCGTGTCAAAGTGTGCCTAGACGCACCACCCGTTCAAACGATGGCTTGTCAGAAACTTCGGCACCGTGTCAAATTGTAATCCGTGCACCTTTTGGCATGCCATATAGGGTCCAAATGAATGTACACACATTGTAATATGTTGTAGCAGTTGTATCCTACCTCAGCTTTTCTTGGTTTATTTTCTATGTATTTTGCAAGAGCCATTATGACTCCTCAAGCATGGGTCATTTTTCCTCCAGCCACATGAGAAATGACTTTCCTAAGCTCTCTCAATGCTTTTCTTTTCCTATTTGTACTTGATTTCATTTTTTATCATTTACGATAATGAAAATTTCTTTGCTGAAGTGGTAGCTAAAGGTCATGTTCTTCGCGGAGAATGTAGAGTATAATGCCTGGTGTGCCTTACATGATCTTAGGCAAATTTGGCACGAACTGAGATTATGTGAAAGCATTTTCAGCACTGATGCTTAACATCAAAGCCATGTCAGAGAAGGGACAAGTTGGTCTTCTTCCTCGAGGACTTGAAATCATGGGCACGTCTATAGTTGAACCGCCTAGCGTCTTGTGGATTATGCTACCGAACCACAGAAGCAAAAAGACAAGGGGATGTCCAACACAAGTTGTGCAGGCAGTAAGACTCAGGGGTATGGCAAACCCAAGAGTGGGGGAGCTGATGAAGCCGGTTCGAGCAGGGGAAGCAAGAACAATAACAAACACATAGAGAAGGACCATCACAAAGAGTCAAAAGGGTAAGGGTCCACTTTCGTGTTTTCTATGTCAAGGGCCACATATTGGTTGATTGCGCGGAAAAGAAAGCTTTGAATGCTCTACAGGCCCATTTAGGGACTAGAGAGCATAACCAGGGTCAGTCAGACAACAGCAATGATGAAAATGAGGCTTGTTACAGACATTCAGTTCCAAGGGTGAGGGCCTTTCTCCTGGTGAATGCCAAGAGGCAGGCACCAAAGCACAAAGTTGCGATGTTGCTGCCTCTCCAAGGCAAGTGGAAGACAACCCAAAGAAGCCAAAGGAGAAGAAGGGAGGGTATCTCGCAATGGTCTTATGTTTGTGGACATTCGGGTGAATGGCAAGCCAATTTGTGCTTTCGTTAACATGGGAGCCATTTATAACTTCGTGGCAGGCACAAAGGTGGAGAGATTGGGCTTGTCCTTAGAGAAGTAAACTAGCCAAATCAAGGCAGTGAATCCAGCAGCTCAACCTATCCATGACATGGCAAAGTTAGTTCCTATCACAGTTTGCTCTTGGGAGGGGCAAGCAAATTTCACTGCGGTGCTTATGGATGACTTCCAAGCCATCCTTGGGTTGGAATTTCTCAGGTACAGGGTGACTCTTCTGTTATGCCTTGTAATAACTCTCTGTGCATGATGGGGCAAAAGCCTTGGCTTGAGCCTACTTGTGTACCAACAATGCTGATAAGTTCGTATATGGAGGAGCTTCCCTCCTATCAGTCAGTGTCACTATATCATCATTGTCTTTACTTTATTAGCATGTTTGATAGGTCTAACGTCAATTACTCATAAGCACTTTCCTTTTGGACTATTTTCCCCTTGCTATTCTTTTTAGCTTATATTGTTGGTTGTTCTATTGACACACAGTGCTTCACTAGTTGCTTGAAAGGTGTTTGGAGCTTGGCGTGCCTACAGATGCGTCTTGTAGGAACCTCTTGAGCATAATCTTGCCTCAAGTGCCGCCCTGTTGCACAAGGATACAAGAGTGATGTGCACTATATGAGGGTGAGGGCACTCTCAACTCAACATCGTGGTTTGGGGGTGGCATTCTACCCAAGACGGGCTAACGATCTCAACTTGAAAACACTAAGGAATTGGAATTCGTCAAGTGGGTGGGGTGGGATGACGTAAATGTCTAAATTCTAATTCTAATATTCTTTCTTCATCCAAAATTTATCAGGCATTTGGCATTCTAGTTATTCAACCCAATGTTCTAAAAAGCGCTCGGCGCTAGGCGGGCGGCCGACCACCTTCAAGCTTCGAGACCTATTAATCGGCCATTAATCGCCTTTTAGCAATTAGTCGGTTTTTTTTTTTTAAATATTCTACAACCTCCCTACCATCAATAATCACAGTTTTTCTAGTTGATGTGATATATCTTCTCTACCATTAATACTTACTAGTTACTACACGGCTACGGCCTACACCAAACGCTCCAAACCATAAATTTACAATACTACACTACTCTGCTACTCAGACTCAAGTGTTAAATTTTGTAAAAAAAAATACTACACACTACAGAGGGGGGGATCAAGAAATTACAGAGAGAGAGAGAAAAAGAGAGGGAAAAATTACACACAAAGAGAGAGAGAGAGAGATTACAAAGAGAGGGGGATCAAGAGTTACAACAGTCAACAATGAGGCGCAGTGGTGGTGAATGGTGATGAAAGGCGTCGGCGATGACTAGCGTCGGCGATGACCGGTGTCGATGATGAGAGGCGATCGTCGATGTACTGGCGTCGGCAGTAGGCAATGACTGGGTTTCTTCCCAGACCCAGATCGATGAGAGGCTGATCGAATGAGAGCCCTAACACAGTAATTCGAAGCCCTAAATAATCTGGTATGAGTATAACAGTTACCCCCTTCGTTTTCTAAAAATTCAGATTTACCTTGCCTAATCGCCCATTAGCCGATTAATCGCCCATTAACCGATTAATCGCCCATGAATCGATTAATCGCCTATCGCCGCCTACATGCCGACCAATTAAGCGGCGATTAATCGCCGCCAAAGTCCGATTAATCATCTAGCCGCCTAATTCAACCTTTTAGCCATTAATCTCATTGGTCAGCCCAAATTTCCGATTAATCGCCCATTAATCGGCAATTAATCCCGCCGTTTAGAACACTGATTCAACCTATGTATTGATAACTCAGCCAGATTTCTTAATGCATTATGACCTGTATCCTTAGGATGCTACGCAATGCAATTCATCATAGGAGTACTCAAGCTGAGTTTGATTGACAGATCACACCATACTTTTTTAAACCGGCCACTAAGAACAGTTTTGGCCAGTTCGTAGCGCTTTTTCAAGGGGCCAGTTCACAGATAGGCCGGTATAGCATTGAGACGGAAGATCGCACAGGGAACCGGCCGGTTCCCACTACATCGCAGTGTGTAGCAGTTTTTGGTGCTGTACCGGACCGGTTTGGCTGCTACGAACCGGTTTTGGGAGAAGAAAACAGAGTAGTTTGCAAGAAGAAAAAAGAGCAGCAGCAGGACATCATTTTTCCCAGCTTTTTCCCACCATTTTCAGATTTGAAGCAATAAACAACCACCGGCTTCTTCTCCTGAACCTTCAATGGCGTGAACAGCATTGAGGTTGGTTAAAATGAGACAAATTAACCCAATGATGAAAAAAAAGTATATTGTCAAGTTTAATATGTGTTGCTGATGATTTTAAAAAATTCACGACCGCTACACCCGGTTCCCGCTACGTATAGTTCGATTTGACCGGTACCGCAACACTAAAACCGCTACCGCTGCATCTCTGGGTACCGCTATTTAAAACTATGGAACACACATAGCATTATGAGACCTGTTATCACATTCCTTGTGACACTTGCTAACATGTCTATGGCCGATAAAAAAAAAACATGTCTATATTGAAATAATCCCTTCTAAAAGCCTATAAATCTAATCTTCTTTCTTTGTTTTGCCTCTGTTTTCCTATTGCTGGCAATTAAACCTTTCGTTGTGATTCCACTACTTCATCAACTACAAGAAAGTAAAAACAAGACTAGTTTCACTGATGTACTGGAGAATAACTAGCAAAATTTGTTGAGCTGTCAAAAAAATTTCTTGGCCACAACACTATTGCCACTCCTTTGAAGACAATAGAGAAAAACATACTTAGGACCAAAATAGAATACTTCATGCATAAGCAAAAGAAATAATAAGATACTTTAAAATGGAAACATAAACAAAAAACTAACCTCATGAGCCCCTTCTCTATAAGCCATGCCAAGAAATACTTTGAGGAGGGAATTGAAACGAACAAGTTCAAGATGCACTCCAAGATCCTTCATCCTGTGAACAAACCTCAATGCTTCCTCGATTTTGCCTTCTTTTATATATCCGCCTACAATTGTATCACACAATCGTTCATTCGGTTGCACATTGTGGTTCTGTATCTCTGGAATCATACCTTCTGCCCGACACGTCAATCCATTTCGAGCATAAGCTATTGCCAATGTGTTGTAAATAACAGCATTAGGTTTCAAAGCTTTTGCAACCTGCTTGAGAGCGGATTTCTCGGCCTGGACTTCGAAACTTTCCATGCGATGGAGCATTTCTTCTGCTTTCCACGGCTGGTTTGCTTCAGCGTAACCCCAAATTAATTGGTCAAAAGTCCTCAAATCGGGATAAATTCCAACCTCACACATCTTGTCGAAAACACTAATTGCGGACTCCATTCTCCCTGCATTGAGCCATCCTTTAAGGAGTGTGGAGAAGAAAACTTTATTTGGGCGGACCCCGGATTTGACCATGCCAGTTAGGAGCTGTTCTGCTTTCTCCGGTTCCCTAGCATTAACATAGCCTTTAGCAAGAATGCAATATGCATGGGCATCTGGTTTTACGCCAGCATGCACCATGTCATCAAAGGTTTCCTTGGACTTGTCCCCAAATCCTGCATCACTCCAGGCATTCATAACGTTGCTAAAAGTAATCACATCTGGTTTGACTCTAAATTCTTCCATCAATGTCAGAACCTGTCAGATTGATGCTTTCTAGTTATTTCTTTTTAATTCTCTAGGGAAAATATTTCATAAATAGGTGAGTATAGAAAAAAAAAAAAAACTTATTAGAATGCTGAATACACAAGTTTTTCCATGCTCTGGTTTCCATTTGGTAGCTGAATAAATGAGAAAAGAAGAAATGTCAACAACTGGACAACTATTTGGCATTAGTACATACTTTTAAGATTCTGAACTTTGTCTACCATTCCTTCTTTCCATCAACAAAGCAGACCAATAGTGATGACATTGTCAATGCAACCAAAAAAAACACTTGGCATGAGATAGTCCGTTGACAGAAAGGGAAAAATAACCATGAGTCCACATTTTATAGATGTTACAATGCAGCATTGAAAATCACTTCACTGACTTCAATACGATTGGACATGGGACTATGATTTGGAGAATAAGTCCAATAGTATAAGTACAAGGCTACCATACTATATCAAGGAATTGGGATACCTTAACTTGTATTAATTTGCTGTTCTTCACTTTAGTAGGGATGATTTCGGTTCGGTTCGGATTGGTTTGGGGTGCAATTTCCGAAGACAGATTTGGTTCGGTCCAAATATTTCTAGGACCGATCCCGACCGAGTTGAGTTCGGTTTGGGGTGGGATCTATTCGGTCGGGGATTTCGGTCCGCTAAATATAAAATTTCTATTCAATTTAAAGTATATATATGTAAAATATATATATATATATATATATATATATATAATATAAAATATATAGTCAATCGGTTCGGTCCGGCAAAAATTTCAGGAAACCGAGACCGAACTGATTTCGGTTCGGTCTGGTCCGGAAAAATTCCGCCATCACCCCGACCAAAAACCGAATCAATCGGTCGGTTTTTTTTCAGTTCATCGGGTTTTGTAACAGCCCTGCCCTTTAGTCAAGTTTCCGTTATTCACCCTCGAACATTTAGAAACTGGATTAGGCGGGAGCGGTGACAAATCAAGTCTAAGGTGTGTAATATAAATTTCATTCTCCATACACTATAAAATGAAAGAAAGTTGAAACAATGATCCATGGCTTGCCATCTTTGGTACAAAATGCAAAATAGATATATATACACATTTTTCACATGGCCCTCTCCGAGTTTGTGACCCCATTTATTTAGAATTCGTGTGTCCAATGTTCATATCAAGGTCCGGGTCAGTGTCTGTCCCTCTAGGTATGCACCATATACACTACTTCTACTCTATTTGAGTTTGTTTATAGATTCGTTATTTCATATGTAAACAAACTGATGTGCATAGTACGTATAAAGTATATATTAATATATCACTGTCTTTTTTATTATATATATAGGACATCATAGATATTGCATAATCATACTGACGTTTTTCTTTTTTACAAAATTCAACTACTCTTTAATTACTTATGGCTTCATTTCTATGCCTAGTCAACGAGGAATAATTATAGAAGTGTATAATTCCCACAGACGTAACCGTATATCTATTTTTTTAAAGGTTTTCGCAAATCACTGTATCCGTATCATGTCATCTCCATATCCCATAGCCGTAAGTGTTTCATAGATTGTCAGAGATGTTTTGTTATGATTCTCTTCCTCTTGCTTCAATTTCTGATCTGCTTTCCATTCTTTATCTGTTTGAGTGTTGGGCAAACCATAGTAACATGAGTGCGGAAATGTAACACTGCATAGGTGGTGGTTGAAGTTAATAAGAGGTTGCTATTATTGCACAAATAGAAATTTTGTTAGATTTTGTATTCTTGTTTTTGTTAGTTTTGCTTGTATCAGCCCTTTAATCGTATTGTGCAATGCCCTCAGATAGAGATATAGGATTTAGTCACAAAAGGGAATTTGAGAGCTCTCTGTTGTTGTAGATAACTAAAATCCATGCTCCACAGAAACAAAAATACTCCCTCTATCCCCAAATAAGAGTCCAGTATTTCATTTTGGGTTGTCCCTTAATAGATGTCTATTTTGAAAAGTTAATAGGTAAAAGTTTGTACAATTGTCATTTTGTCCTTTTGAAAAGTTAATAGTAAAGAGTTAATAGTAATTTTGGAAAGTGGAGGTAAAAGTTGATGTGAAAGGTGTAATGATGATGACTTCTTAATAAGGTGGAATTACGAAGCTGGACACTTACAAAGGGAAGGTACTGAAAGAAAAATAAGATGAGTTACTGAAAGGCAAATAGAAATAATGCACTTGGACAGCAGGTTCGAGTTCAGCTTCTCATGTCAAATACCATACAACAATAGAACAACTATGCGGGATTAGTCAGCAATTAGATGGCTAGGCAGGTAGGCAGGCACTAGTCAGCGGGTATATTTTGTCATTTTTTGGTAAAGTAAAATTAGTACTGAAAAGAAGGAAACTGTCCAGCAAATGAACGTTTACTTTGATGAAATGTTCGATGATGAATAGTCGAAGACTAAAAAATAGTTTTCAGATGAAAAACTAAACATTAGAGCATTAGGTTTTGATGGATGGATAGATGGATGAATCTTTGATGTTTTCATTTCAGATGTTATTTGATGTTTTGTTTTACATACTCAAACTTTGGGGAGGGGGAATATTTTCTGATAAATAAATAAAAACTGCCTAATCTTTAGGAGCCAACTAATCGGCAACTAGTCGGCCTAGGCACTAGGCGCCACTCCGCCACCCGACTAGCGCCTAGCGACTTTTAGAACCATGCCTTCACTTATTCCCGTCAAACAAACCGGTCCCAAACGTATTGGAAGGGTGAGAAAGGGCCATAAGAGAAGGGGGGAAATAAAAGATAATGAGAGCATTTAAGTCTTTTTCACACATAACATTATTGGAGTTACTGGTGCACTTCAGTCAGAAGAAGAGGTTCATTTGGATACCTTTGAATGCCTGGGTCTTGGGAGGTAATGTGCACAAGGACCGAACGCGACAGAGGTAAAATGAATACCCTTTGGTGATTCTTTTTTTTTTTTTTTTTTCACAGAAACCCTTTGGTGATTCAAGATGTATAATTTCAGAAGATTTTCTAAATCACTTGTAGTTAAATCCATATGATGCTTGCAGAAACTTGTCATACAAGGATCCGAGTTGAGCTCGTCTATATAGACAGTTCATAATGGCCACTACAGATCCCACTAAACATTGTAAGAGATGCAACCGCATCCCTTGTGGTACTTGATAAGATTTTTCTAACCCACCCCATCACAGTTATGTATGCTTTATTTGCACTTCTTGTGGCTCAAGTTCGTATTTTATTAATCACAACAAGAAGGTACTAATATGAATAGTGTTACAGTTACAGTTGCAATGACAAATAACTAGTGACCATTCTTTGAGCTGTCACATAATTTTCTTAGCTTGACACTAATGCAAATCGGCTATATCTTCCAGCATTATGCAGAAAAACATAAATAGGACCAGAAGAGCACAAAAGAAAAACACAAACAAACAACTAACCTCATCAATCCTATTTGTATCACCTACGTCTAGAAATCCTTTGATCAGTGCATTGAAAACAGGGAGATTAGGACGCACTTCGAGCTCCTTCATCCTGTATACAAACCTCAAAGCATCCTTTAGTTTACCTTGTCTGACATAACCCGCTACAATAGTGGCACAAGTTTGTTGACTGGGCTGCACATTATGGTTGTGCATCTCTAAAATCATAGCTTCGGCCCGAACCATCTCTCCATTTCGTACATAAGCTGTTGCTATCTTACTGTAAGTAACAGCATCGCATTGCAATTGAATCTTATCACCTGCAATTTTACCCTGAAAAGATAGAAGAAATTGTCACAATTGGTTTAACATATGACATTTTTGGCTTCATTTAGAACAGCAAGCAATTTGCTTAATATATGATATTTCTAACTTCCTTTAGAACAGCGAGCACTTGGGCTCTGGTTCCAACATGATATAACGGTAGTCTATTGAGCGCACAAGGCAGCATCTATGGTTGAATGGCTTTTCTTCAATGCAGTGGTAATGCATGCCATGAAATACCCGTTGGCTATATAACTTGGACTCGGGTGTTAAGTATAGGGTGTGGGTGTATATCTATGGGTCAGACATCTAAAACCTTAAAATAGAGAACACAGATATGGACCCATCCTTGACAAAATTATCTTTTGTTGTTTCGTTGTATACAAACAGGTTAAAAAATATTTTTTTTCAAAGGCAACAGGCTAAAAAAGATGACCAATAATATTTTCTATACCAGAATTTATGCACCCAGTCATACTTTCTTCTTCTTCTAATATTTCTATAATGAAAAGCTAGAAAATTCCACAGCTGTATCTGCTTTAAAACAGCCATATCCTGCACACAATCATATCAACAAGGGTATTTTGCCAAAATGGCACCATGTAACATAGTCCGTCGGTAGAGAATGCCATGCTTTACATTCCAAACAAAAATTTGTACCTTTTTTGTTATCATAGCACAACGATCTCAAAGTTTTCAGAGGCGAGAGTGCAAGGCGAGGCGGTTGACCTCTCATGAGGCAAGGCGTAAGCCTCAAGGCATAAGCCTTTGGAGTTTTTCATTTTGTGTTTAAACTTATAAAATTAGTTATAATGCAATACAAAGAAGGGATAGTGTTCCTGCTTTACTGAAAATTAAGAACTCGTAAATAGAACTCACTAGAAAGCATGTTAAGGAATAAGAATATAGCTCATTAATAAATCCCAACTATAAACGCACTATGCGCTGTTCGTAAATTTCATCATGCTTCAGATGCGCTGTTTATAAGATTAATTCTTTAGACAAGGTTTTCTAGCCACTACCATTTAAGGAAAATCCTACACTCAATCTTTTACTACATTTCCTTACCTCTTTTCCTGAACAAGTCACCTAAATAATGACTCGTGTTTTAAAACTCCATCCGTTGAAGCCAACCAAACCTACTACGCATGTAAATCACATTCAATTGCCTAGGTGCCACATTTTCCAATAGGAAAAACAACATATAATTTTTCTGTTCATATCTCGGCGAGGAGAGAATTGACATGCTATAAAGTAGCGCACTATACAGATTATTGAAGAAACAAGTTTTCCTATTAATATAAAACATGTTGGATTGCTTGACACATTGTTAGTCCATTTCGTAGCTGCTTAAACTTTTGGGAGAATTGGTTATGCAACATGTTATTGGAGCTTTGTATAGGACATTTCGGGTTCATGTCTCTGCATCTGCATTTGTTTCCCTTTTGCATTACGCTTCTCCCCATTCGATTCTAGTGCGCTCTAAGTATAGAACGTGCAAGACTGGGCGCACATGAGAGAGGCTATTGATATACCTACTTGGGCCCATTTCCTATGGCCATCCCAACCCTTACTCAAACTTTTCCGAAAATGTATGTAAAATTTGAGTAAAAGCTTGATTCCAAGTGAAGCACTCCAATGGACAAGCTCAAATCTAAGCATAAAGTTGTGAAAAGCTTGATAATGGCATAATTGTAAATTTAGAAAACAATACATCATATCAATCCCATTTATTGGTAATGATACACCATGGAATGGGGTTCCTATCCCAACATCAGTATACCTGAACTCATGAGGTCTTCCATGCAGTTTCAGTTCCAGAGGTTCAACTCGAACCAGGCTGAATGAGTAGCAGTAGAAAATGCAGCAACAGGTAGTAGTACAAACAAACTGTTAAGTGTGGTTACATACCTTGACTGGTAATGGCTGAAACTGTTCTTTCTCCATTACTCTAGTCATTTCTTGATGATTGTTCATGGTCCTAGAATAATCCTTCTCTTCACTATACTCTACCATACGGACCCCTTTGGCCTTTCAGCACTCTTTCTGTGCAAATTTGAATGTCTTGTTTGCCTTGACTTTACAGTTTACACCAAGATGTAACCTCTGCTTGGTCCAGTTTCACAGACCTCTTAGGAATTTTGTGTCAGGACATCTGAATATGAGCAATTTTGTGAAGTGAATAGGTAAATTGTGTCATGCACCATAAATCAATCTTGTGCAGTGCAAACACTCTTACAAGAAAGCATAACTTGACAGGAGAAATAACACAATTGAAAGTGATATAACTGAGAATTCGAAACCACATAAGTAGACGCAATGCAAGCCGATACAATGCAAGCAAAGTAGTCTGAATCAATTAATTAAAACTAAATTAAATTTTGACCGAAGCAGAGACAATACAAGCAGTGGCGGTGCCAAAACATCAACATATGAGGATTGAGTGGGAATATCAGTTTGAACAACACCTTGGTGAATGGTTGCAACTAATAGAGAGTCTGGTGATAGCACGAAATGCTATCAATTTAAACAAACACCGAGCACGATAGCTATCTTTGTATGGTTCATGACCACAAAGAGTAGCAGCTCTACGAGTAAGACCACCATTAAGTTAAGCAGTAATCGAAGAGACGAAAGTAGAAAGAAAAAAAGAGAACGGGAAAGTAGTATGAATGTAAGCGCAAGAGTAAATCTTCGGGATTTTGCTGAAAAACTAAACAAAGAAACGGACTATAGAAGATTTTAAGGCGTACACGAATCTAATTCGGGCAAAATGGAAAACATGTGTCACAATTAAGGCCATATTTGTTTAGATAACATTGAATGAAAAGGACAGAGCAAGTTATGTAAAATGTTTTAATTATAAAATATTTTCTTATGTACGTACTAGTAACGATCAAGCAGCCTACTGCCTACACCATTCCAACAACCGAAGCTCCTCTTTTTTCTCACCACCCTTCCATTCCCTCTCCCCCCTCCATCTCTCCCTCAATTAATATATGCCGCGTACATAAGAATACATACTTATACTAAATACATACATATACATATAATTAATAAATATATATATATATAGAGGAATTTTCAAGTGAGGGATCCCTCATTTTGTTAAAATGAGGGACTTTCATTTCCCGATCAAATTTTGAAAATCCGAACCGTTCAATGTGTGCAGAACGTAATTTTAAGGGTCCCCGCGAGAAATCAGCAAAACAAATGACCGGGAAGGGCGTCGTCCGAGCAGTTTTTTTTGAACCGTTCAATGAAAACTGCTCGGATGAAGCCCTTTCCGGTCATTTTTTTTGCTGATTTCTCACGGGGACCCTTAAAATCACGTTCTGATCACTTTGAGCGGCTCGGATCATCGAAATTCAATCGGGAAGGGGAGTCCCGCATTTTAATAAAATGAGGGATCCCTCACCGGAACCTAACTCTATATATATATATGCATATGTATTTGTATATTTTGCATATTATATATGAGGGGACTGAATATTCGGGCGACAAGAGAATGGAGAGAGAGCCAATTAGGTATCGGAACCAGACTTTCACAATGACATGACAGATAGGATGACTTAGAGTGAGACAATAGCAACCATATTCAGCAACTAGAGGGCAAAATCAAAAGACACACTCCAGTATACGACTTGAGCAAATTATGAGTGGATGTAGATTTTTGTGCTTTTGACAGAGATATTGTACTTTATCTAAACAACAAAAATATACTTTTGCCGTAAAATGTATTTTACTTCCTTCTTCCACAACAAAACAACAGAAATTTGGTACAATAGTTTGGAGAAAACATATTACAGCCGAAAAAAACAAAGCCTAAATGTAAACCTATTATGCTTTCCCGTTCGAGGAACGGCATGGGCCATCCTAGCATATATATGGTTCCACAGCACGATGCAAGTGGTTCAACATTAATCAACCAATATGAAATGTAAAATCCAAGAAAGCTTGAACCCATATCAACCACTTTCAATAATACCAATTTGTCATCGGACTACATCTATCTATAGCATTTGGAAAAGTTCAAAGAGCAACGTAGCAAAAGAAACAATTGGATTCTCAGGAAGTAGGACGAGGACTTTGGTGCCCTACACCAAGACAACCCCATTCAACAACACTTGCAGATAAAAGGAAACACATTCCATGATACCAAGCAGATAGATAAAATGTGCACGTCTCTAAATTTCGTTTTCCCTCCAAATTTAAAATGTATGGAAGTAACAATTTTCTCATAAACTGTTGGTTACCTGGCAATCTCTCAACATTGAAAAACAACAAAGATAAAGGAAAAACAAATGTTTATCTATGGTACATGATTGAATGAAATAAAAAACAATGCGTTGGACTCTTAAAAATGTTCTTGTTAAGGTGTTTGAAATGATAAACATCGGCACAAGGCAACCCAGTTTTGTGTGCTAAGGGTTTGTACATTTGTTAGCCACAAAGTGGATGTGTGCTCCATTTAGAATATCAAGTAAGTTTGCTAACTAGTATGTTTGAGTGTCCAAAGTACAAGGGGACCCTCGGCTGATCCAATTTAGAGAATAAGGGGCACAACAAAGGTCGTGCGCACGCCTCTCTCTCTCTAAGATTTGTTTGACTCCCAATCTCTCTTCTCTCTGGTTACGCAAGCCAGGGTCTTCTGTTCTTCTTTCTTCCACACAACCTCCATTCCCTATTATATCTCCGGCCTTCCATGACTCGCTGTCGTGCTATTGACATTATGCATATCAAGAGGGCAACTCCTTTGGATGATAGTGATCCTCCACCACCCAGTGAGTGGCATTGGGCCCCTTACCTGAAGGGGAGAGAAGATCCTTTTTTGAAGGGGGTTTAGGACTTCATCCCTACCACTGAGGATTTGTCTCACATTGTATTTCTGCCTAGAGATGGCTCTTGATTAGGGTAATCTGATTCCCCAATCTTTGGTGCAGCGTTTCCGGATCGAGAGGGGCGATATACCGTTCTCTTCTACCTACTACAGCTCTAATTCCCAAACTCCTCAATTTTCAGATATGTGATGAGGTAGTCGTCTTGGAAAAGATTCAAATCCTTTACTAAATCTGGCACAAAATGGCTCTTACGATTCTGATGGAGATGTTATAACTTCATAACAAGATTTCACAAAAAATAAATAAATAAATTTTGGGGGGAACATAACAAGATTTCAAAAGCATAACTTAAATATCACTCTCTTGTAATTTTAGCATCAAGAGAATTTTAGCAGCAAAGGTACTAACTTGTTCATATCAAACAAAAAACAACAAAATATTCATCGCATGTATCTCATTACGTATTATTTTTCCTTGTATAATTTATGGATACAAAACAGAAGGGACTCCTAAATTCTGTTTATTTTTAGAGGGTCTAAAGTAGCCGCACCTTAGCCTTTAGCCCCGGGCCGGCACTAGTAGCAAGCCAAAAAATAACTTTGGCTTGAAAAAAATGGCTCAAATTGTTAAAGATACTCTCACAAACCAAATACCACCTCCTATGAAAATCACCAACACTCGATGCTAAATTACAATAGCATCTCCAATAGCCTCAAGCCAATCCTAGGCAAAGAGACTATCCAAAAGGCCAAAATGCTAGTTTAGCAGGCCTCTGTAAGTATGAACCTCCCAACAGCCTAAGCAATTGGGCTACTCAAATCCCAAATACCATTTTTTAATTCATGAACCCTAGCCTCTTGAAATCGGAAAAGATGATGCCGGAGCAGTACGCCTCTGAAATTGAGCTTAAACAACCCGCAAATCAAGCCATAATCACCAATAATCGATCACTCCATCGCCCAATAATCAATTGAAAACAAAAGAATCAGATTCAGAGATTCAATCAAAAAACTCAAAAATAAAAAATAAAAACCCTAATTTTGGAAATAACAGTAATTTACCCGCTTGAAATCGCCTAAGACTCTGTCGCCGTCGAATTCAAAAATGCCTGAGCGACATCGCTGGAAACGAAGTCGTCATCGCTGTTGAAGTCGCCTGAAATCCAGAGCCAACGATGGCAGAATCAAACCCACCGGAATCTGACCCCACAGCTTGCCGACGGCGACAACGCCGGAGCCAAAGCAGTGAGAGAGAAAGAGAGAGAGACGGGGCGAGGCGAGGCGAGGCGAGGCGAGACTACAGTAGCACGCCAGGGCTGGCGTGGTACTGTAGCAGTCGCGGGTTCGACGAGGTGGGCGACGAGGCTGTTGGCTGAGGATTTTGATGGGTTTGGCTCGTTGAAGAAGCCAAATGGGGAAGAAGACCTATTGGAGAAAATCCAAACCATCTGGGTGGATGATTAAGCATTACTATATCTATCATCCATCAAAATGCTTGAAGAAAAGAAAAAACCAACGGACTAAATTCTTTAACACTCCACAGTTAAGTATCAACCACACAACCCACATATTATTTGGTCTGTTTGTCAAAAGGAGAAATGAAGAAAAGGAGCACCTCTCAGCTCTGTGCAACACAGCAGGGTAAAGCGAAAAGTTGAGTTGTTTTCGTTATTGATAAAGAAAAGAGTTTGGTACCTCTTGTGCTGAGTGTTGTCGGCATTCTTGCAGTTGTAGCCAGCGAGGGGGAGAGAGAGAGAGAGAGAGAGAGAGAGAGAGCGGATTTTCTGTACATATTTGTAAGATTTCGAGCGCCCGAGAGTCTGACGACATCAATCTTACGATTCTTATCCCTATATATAAATCCTAATGCATTTTCTGAAGGGGAAATCTTATTTCGGTGGCAGTTGACGAAAATTGTATTCCAAATCCACCACACTTGGAAATATATCATGGAAATTTGTCAAATACAGTAGATAAAAAGGGAGAATCAATTAGGGGTAGTTTGACATTTTAATTAAGTCAGAAATATTTTTTTGTCCTTATTAAAAAAAATCGCATTTGTTAGTTTTTCGTCCATTTTATTAAAATTATTTCTTTTTCATGACGAGAAAATTTTAAAATGTAAAAAATTACCGTCAAATTTCAATATTTTTGAATAAAGAAGAAGAAAAATTGGCTTATGGACTTATTTTTGTCTTTATTCAAACAAAATTGGGTTTTAATCGTAATTTTTTTTATACTTTTTAGATTCGTCTCGTCGTGAATAAGTAATAATCCTTAAAAAAATTGACAAAAAACTAACAAATATACAATTTTTTTGAATATGGACAAAAAAGAGCTTTCTGACTTTATTAAAATGTCAAATCACCCCCTTAGTCAACCCTCAAGTCCTAAGTCACATAATTCTCCGTGTGCATGTGCAAAAACATTTGTGAATTAAATCTCCAAGTACTAAATTTCACGGAAGCGATGATTAAGAGCGAAAACGCACTGCAAGAATTGAAAGCGTGTGTGCGTGTATTTTGAAGGACTGTCTGACTAAGTTCGGGCCCTAAAGCCATCTCCAATAATGGAGTTAAATTTGTGTTGTTATATGACGTAAAAGTGTAAAAAGTGAGACCCAATTGTGTGAGTTAAGTTATTGTTAGCTTAGTTTTCTATGTGTGTTCTATAGTACAACTAGCATTGTGTTACATGCATACATAAATTTCAGAAAACAATACATGAAAAAACTTCAGTTCAACATAATTTTCCAAATGATAAAATTACAAAAATCTACGGGTGGGAGACCAGACCGACCGACGTACCGAAAAATTAGTTCAATCCGATATGTGTAGGTACTCAATCCAATCTTTCCATATTTGAAAATTGGGAAAAATGAAAGATTGAACGAAAAATGGAAATATTGGATCAAACACCAAAACATATTGGATGAAGTTGATCAAGCACCAAAAATGGAAACTTGGACAAGAGCTTCTTGGTTTCTTCCGTCGCCATTCATCTTCCATTCAATAACAGGTTAAATATTCTTCTCTTTCTATTCAGGAGCAAAAAATTAGGGGTGTAAAAATCTAGGGCGAGTTTTGAGAATGAAATCTAGTTCTTGTTAATGGGAGGAGTTTAGAAAACTTAGGGGTTTGAAATTTTTGTGAGATTCTGAGTTCTTAAGAATTTTGTACATACAAAGACTTCAAAACATAGAATTGGATGGAGGATTTGTGCCATAGTGAAAGTCTCAAATCTGGGTGTAAGGGAATTGGGCTTCAAACACAAATCCGGAATGGGAAAGATGGAAAAAACATAAAAGAAAAGAAAAAATGATAGTTTAATGTAGCATATAGGTAAAATAGATAGTATTGGTGTAGTGTTAAAAATGATAGATAGAAAAATGTGCACTGTTCACTAGCATTTTTAGCTCAATTTTTACCTAAATTGGTGTACACAGTCGGAGAAAAACTACCAAGAGGAGGACAACAATGGTCCATAGCACTTACGACACCTTCGACCTCCTCACAGGCTGCCCCACAAAGATCGACGCTATCAAATCCCACGGCTCCAAACTCCTCCTCACCTACTCCGACGGATCCCTCCGCATTTACACCCCCGAATTTGACTGCTCTCCTCCTCCCTCCTTGGCTGCCAACTGGACCCATGAGGCGTTGTGGAAGGAACCCTACGTTCTCGAGCGAGCCGTGAACGCCTTCTCGAAGCGACCGATGGTTGTGATGGAGGCTTCGAGGCCGATGGTCACGATGAAGTTTGATATATCGATACACAGTGCCTCAAGGGCATAGAATAATTGCTCCCTTCAAGCTCTTCAAAAAGAAATAATCATTCAATGGTCTTGAAGAACTGTCATGTGGTGATCCAACACTCTTAGCTCTATTTGGCAAAGTTGCCAGTTTTTTGTTTTTCATAATGAAAAACAATAAATGAGTTTTTGCTTATTTATTTAAAAAAAAAATTTGGTGACCATAATAGTTTTTGTTTATTTATTTTGTGGGCTGACAAAAGTGTTTTCAAAACAAATTAAAATACAATTTTTGTGTTTCTATAATTTTTGTAAACTAGTAGAATTGTTTATATATTTTGTAAACAAAAATAGTCATACAAACATGTTTATGGTGCATATTTCAATAATATTGGAAACAAAAACAAAAAAAGTAAAAGTAAAAACGTTTCCAAACAGAGCCTTATCTTGTCAAGCACTATGGCTCAACTCACTGAGCCTACTCACTCAGTCAACTCACCAAGCCAAGAATTAATCTCAGCTTCTGTTGAATCCAGCTCAAGCCAGCTTAAGACAGCTGATAACTAACAAAATCCAGGTGGCATGAGATTAGAAGTTAGCTTCGATTAGTTAGGTTTAGTAGCTGGTTAATCTCTGTATTAGTTTGTTAAGCTTAGTTGCTCTGTTCTTAGTTTGTATAGATAGCTTTTGTAAAGACATTCTGCAATCAATTTTTGTAGTTACGTGGAATGAAATAAACACTAGATTCTCTCTCTCTAAAAATTCTCATGGTATCAGAGCCCAAAGACGCGAGTCATGAAACTCTAGCTACGCGAATCGTGAAACCCTAGCCTCGCAAGTCCGGAAACCCTACCTCTTTTCGATTCCAGTTTCACGAGATTCATCCTACTTTAGACGATCGATTCAAGATTCACGAGTTTCATCTTCGATTCAAGATTCACAAGATTTATCCTCATTCAGGCGTTCGATTCAAGCTTCTCGAATTGTCTTTGGTTCAAGATTCTTGAGATTTCTCCTAATTCAGACGTTCGGTTCAAGATCATCAATGGCATCGTCATCCTCCATAGTTTCACAATCTTCAACCTCGTATCTTCCTGAATCTCTCACTTTCTTGATTGCGAATTTTCAATATTTTATCACTGTCAAACTAGAGACTTCGAATTACTTTGCGTGGAAGACTCAGGTCGAGAATGCCTTAAAGGCCATTGGTTTGTTTGATTTTATTGATGGATCTGGTGGTGTACCGCCTACTCATGTTATTGATAGTTCTGGAAACAAAATTACAAATCTTGATTTTGCAAAATGGAACACTGTAGATCGTATGTTACTCTCGTGCTTGATTGCTACGCTTACTTCTTCAGTCTTACCACATGTTGTTGGATCGGATCATACCTTCCAGTTATGGCTTAAACTTGAAGAGAAGTTTAATGTGTTATCTAGATCACATATTCATGATCTCCGAAGATGATTATACAGTTTGCATAAAACAGGTTCTATGGAAAGTTATCTCGACTCTATTAAGGAAATTATACAGAAACTAGCTGGATCTGGTGTTCAGATTGATGATGAAGAACTGATTTTCCATACTCTCAATGGTTTGAAGACGGGGTATAAGTCCTTAAAATAGACGATTCGTACTAAATCTGATCACCTTACTTTTAGTGCCTTATACTCTATGCTTATGGCAGAAGAGCTTCATGTCTCTCACGATAAAATGGAAACTTCTACAATACTTGTTGCACCACATCAACCTTCAAACCCTACTAATACACCTCCATCTTCAGGATCCAATTCTGTCCTACCTACCAATCCATTACTTCCACCATCACCACTTCCTTTCCAATTCCCTTTTCCTATGCCTCCGTCACAGTTTTCTTTTCCCACTTTTCCTTCACTAAATCACACTGCTCAAAGGTTCCACAGAAACCAGAATCCTAACAAGTTCCCAAACAATCAGTTCTCTAAACCATTTTCTCCTGGTTATCAAGGCCTTTCTTTTCCAAGCTCCATGCCCTTTGCTCCTGGTAGTTGTCAGATTTATGGAAGGAACAATCATCAAGCTCCTACATGTTATTATCGTACCAATTTGGGATATAGACCTTTTGGAAGGCCTTTTGGTCAAGGTGGTGGATCATTTGGTCAAGGTGGTGGATCTTTTGGGCAATCTGTTGGCAGGTATTCTGGTCCAGGTGGATCCTTTGGTAGTAATCATGGTTTTTCTCCACAACATGCTTCATCACCTGGTTTCTTTTCTCCTAGTTCACAGGCATTTTATGTTGCTCCTGATGCTATGGGTTATTATGGAGTTTCTCCTTCTTATGATCTCTTCTGGTTTTGCTCTGAATATGCATGCTACTTATGGGAATGGTGTTGGGAATGGAGTTGCTCCTTATTATTCTGCAGTACCGTATGGTGGCCATATGCCATCCTAGTTTACCTCTTTCTCTGGACATGACAATGTTGCTTCTTCCTCTAGATATGGTAATTCCTCTACTCCACCATGGTATTTTGACTCTGGAGCTACATCTCATGTTACACCTGATGCTTCTCACATCTCACAACCACATGGAGCTCCAATCAGTACTAGTGTAACTGTTGGCAATGGGCAGCATATACCAGTCTCTCACTCAGGTAAAGGCAATCTTCCAACTCCCTCTCATATTTTTAGTTTGTCCAATGTTTTCCATGTCCCTTTGATTTCCCATAGTCTTCTCTCTGTTCAACAATTTGCTCTTGATAATAATTGTACCATCACCTTTGATTCCTGTGCTATGTAATCCAGGACAAAACCACTCACCAAGTACTTCACAAGGGGATCTGTCACAAGGGACTTTACCCCCTTCTTCCTTCTTTTAAGTCTGCTACAGTCTTGCTCAGTCAGTCTACTTCAGTTTCTCTTTGGCATCGAAGGCTTGGTCATCCTCATGTTGGTTTGCTTCACATTTTGTCCCAAAAGTATCAACTTCCTATTAGTTCTACTACTACTTTAGATTGTTACGCATGTAACAAAGCTAAAAGCCATAAGCTGCCTTTTCCAATTTCCACTACTCACACCTTTGCACCGTTTGAACTATTACATATGGATGTATGGGGTCCAGCCCCAATTCTCTCCTTTTCTGGGTATAAATACTATCTTTTTCTTGTAGATGATTTTACCAAGTATTGTTGGTTGTTTCCCTTACATGCAAAATCTGAGGTTGCTTCTCATGTTCAAGCTTTTAAGGCTTTTGTGTCTAATCAATTTTCTTCATCCATTAAAACATTTAGAACTGATAGAGGTGGTGAGTTTCTTAATAAACTCATGACTGTTTTCTTTGCTAAGTTTGGAATAAATCATGAACAAACTTGTCCTCATACCCCAGAACAAAATGGGGTGGTTGAGCGAAAACATGGTCATCTCATTGAAACTACTATCACTCTTCTTCAACAAGCCAATCTTCCAATTAAATTCTGGTTAGAAGCTCTTACTGCTGCTCTTTACCTTATCAATCGTTTACCACATTCCTCTATTCAGTTTCAGGTTCCTTTTCATGTTCTTTATAAACAAGCTCCAGATTATTCTCTCCTTAAACCTTTTGGTTGTTGTTGTTTTCCATGGCTTAGACCTTATGCCTCCAACAAATTGGACCCTAGGTCCTCTCCATGTATCTTTCTTGGTTACTGTTCTGCAATAAAAGGGTATAGGTGTCTTGATCCTCATTCTAATAGAGTGTATAATTCTAGGCATGTTAAGTTTCTGGAACATGATTTTCCTTATCCCCAGCTTATCACTCCAGCTTCTGTATCTCCTCTTTCCTTTACCCCTGTTTTTGTACCTTCTTTTAAATTACCTATCTCATCTTTCCCTTTACCTATATCTCCTGACAGTTCTGTTTCAACTTCATCAATTCCTACTTTCTCATCTTCTGTTCCTATCAGTCCTCTTTTGTCTAGTCCTTTATCTTCTTCCCCTGAGGTTCCAATCTTTCCTTCTCCACCTGCTCTTCCCAAACATCACATGATCACTAGAGCTTAACATTGCATTACCGTTCCAAAAAAAACTTTTTCTTTACTTGCTCTTTCTCCTCCTTCAACTGAACCCACCTCATTTAAGGAAGCTATGGCTTTCCCTGAGTGGCAAAAAGCTATGTCAGAAGAATACACTGCCCTATTGCAGCAGGGCACTTGGTCCTTGGTTCCTCTTCCACCTAATGCTCCTACTATAGGGTGTAAATGGATTTACAAAATTAAACGTCATTCTGATGGCACTTGTGGGCAGCATGTCCTTGGAATTTTCGAATTCCAAAATGCAAGGGCCCAGATCGAGGGAGCGCGAGCGGGGAAGCAAGCGCTCGCAAAATACAGAGTCGCCACTCGGGTTTGATTTGAAAATGTTAAGGAACCAGTCCGTCATAACCATATCTGGGTTCAGGAGCCAGGTTACGAGAGGGGAAGGGTTTTATGGCACCCCTCTCGCCCAATCCGGAGATCGGTCTCTACTTAGGCATTTGCGAAAGATGTTTGTTTGCGATTCTCTTTTATTAATCAATTCTTTAGCCATTTAGGGCGGGGGAACAGTTAATCGGGGATTAAAACTGTAACATGTTTGCAGGATGTGATAGATAGCATGGATGAGCAGTTAGTATAGGATGAGAACAGATTGCTGTGGGAGTTTAAACAAACTGGAAGGTCCCTGTTTTGGAGTGACGTGCGCAGGAAGAAACCAGCATGCACTGAACAAGTCACTACATGCTATTCACTCTTGGGCGCACATCTCCAAGACACGCGCGCGCCGGTGAGCTCAAACCCACAGCTCTTATTCTCAAACTCTCTGGGCTCTGGAAAGACCAGTGCACACCCAGGACAAACCACGCAGTTATAAGCCACATAATATATAGTTTAAAGCAATGTTAAAGGCTAAAAAACCCTACAAATTAATAAAACACCCCATAAACAGCGTGGAGACAAAATAATGGCCTAAAACTAAGCTACCCGTGCAAGGCCACTCACTGGTCAGAGGCATACTATCGCGCGATGGAGCCAGTCTGGCGCGCGATGGTGCGCCCTGGCGCGGACCAGTATTTGGTTTACACATTTCTGGGTTCTGGGATAGGTCCAGAATGATCCCAGGGGTACTCCAAAACTGCAGACATGCAAATTGAACTACATACTAGCAATTTCTAACAAAGGAAAGCAGTAAACTGATTTTTAACATGCTTAACAGTGATCTATAACATAATAAAGCATAAAACAGTAGGAAACCAATCCCCACGCGGTCCATCGCGTGCAACAACGGAGTGTCGCGCGTGAGAGTGGGACCGTCGCGCGCTGGTCCTACCATGACGATTCTGAAACCTTGCCAGCTTTAGGACCAGGACCGGTATTGATTACCAGCCTTGGCCCTGCCAGCCCCCCTCAGGGATCATAACAGAAAATAGTAGGTAAGCTATACCTAAATTGAGTTTGAAAGAGTGCTTGAGCTTTGATGTTTGAAGGCTTGATTGAGTCCGAAAGAGATTGAGCTTTGAGTAAGAGGTTATTTGCGTGGTTGAATGATTTGAGGAGGAAGAACAAGCTTTGTTCTTGAATGGTTGAAGTGTGAAAATGGAGGATGGTGACCCAAGGTGTACTCTTTTGAAATTCTTAAACCCTTTGAAAGAGAAACAAAGGGGGATATATATAGAGAAGGATGGAGGTGAATCTGGTTGGTGTAAATAGAGAAGTTCAGCCAGTCCACGAGGCCTGGCTGAAGTTGCATTGGTGGCCAACTGTCCTCCTTCAGAAAGGTTGGTGGGAGATTGGTCTGTCGCGCGATGGAGTGAGTCTGGCGCACGATGGTGTGCCCTGGCACTCTGTCGCGCGATGAAGTGAGTCTGTCGCGCGACGGTGCAACCGGGCGCGGGATGGTTGCGCCCTGGCCCGCATCAGTAGAGTTTTTGGTTTTTTTGAAGTGGCTTAGGCTAGGTTAGGTTCAAAGGTTTTGCAAACACTCAAAGCTCAAACACGCTATCATTCTCGGGGTGTTCTTGATCCATTTCATCATCGGGGAATCAAAAACCGTAAGTAAACTAATCTGGAAGCTCAGATTGGGGTGTCTACAGTAGCCCCTCTTTGACGGCACTTGAAGCACCATCGACTTGGTACAAGTAACATCAAAGAATTCTAGACACCCCTCAAGGCAATCCAGAGCAAAGCATACTAGCAAAGTAGATAAGTAAACTTAAGGAACCTGATCGGTGGAATGGGCTGGCTGTCCATTGTCGGGGATGGAGGTAGAAGTGGACGAGTGAATCGCCGCTTGTTGATCGAATTTGGACAGAACAGGCTGTCGCTGCAGATTTGGACGGGACAGGCCGTCATTGCTGGGGATCAAGCTATCCTCGGCACAAAGCATTCCAACAAACATGGGTAGGTCGTGTCAGGCAAGTTGAATTCCATCTGTAGGGAATCAGAGCCAATCTCCTTATCAAAGACCATCCGAGATAGAGCAATAAGCCTGCTGGAAGATGCACTTGAGGCTAGACTGAGGGTGATTGTCGTTCGGGATAGGCCAAGACGGACTCTCCTGGGGAACAATCAGTTGCGGATGAACGGACCATCGAATGATGTTCTGGTCGTTGTTTGTGGATTTGACAGGAAGGAAGGATCATCAGTATAAATGATCGAACCGTTGAAGTTTGAATGGGAGGCGGGCTGATCAGTGTGCAGAATGATCAAGCCGTTGATTTGGTGGAGATAGACGATATGGCTGACCGTCATCGATGATATGGCTGACCATCGTTGAATGACTGATATGGCTGACCGTCATGGATGATATGGCTGACCATCATTGAATGACTGATAAGGTTGACCGTCATGGATGATATGGCTGACCATCGTTGAATGACTGATATGGCTGACCGTCATGGATGACATGGCTGACCATCGTTGAATGACTGATATGGCTGACCGTCATGGATGATATGGCTGACCATCGTTGAATAACTGATAAGGCTGACCGTCATTGATGATATGGCTGACCATCGCTGATTTGGATGGGCGAATCACTATACAAAGTGATCGAGCCATCGAAAAGTGGACAGGACCGGCTGTCGTTGATTTGTTCTGCAGAAGATTTTATCGCATCCTGCTATGAGAACAATGCCGCAAGAAATTTTTCAATCGCATCCGTCAGCAAACAAATCGTGTGTTAGGGAGATTTCCATTGCCTCCGCTACACAAACAGAACAACACCGCAGGAGATTGCATCGCATCATTTGGTAAACAAATCGTGTGTTAGGGAGATTTTCATTGCCTCCGCTACACAAACAGAACAACATCGCAGGAGATTGCATCGCATCCTTTGGTAAACAAATCGTGGATTCAGGGAGATTTCTTCGCATCCGCTGACCAACGAGAACAGCACCGCTGGAGATTGCATCGCATCCTTTGGCAAACAAAGACTTGATGGTAACCATTCTGACCACCTTCTTGTTTTCAGCAGTTGACATACACAATATGCAAAGATGTATACAAACAAAATGCACAAATTGAAAATGTAGGTGCAAGCTAAGGGCGGCTCCTAGGAGGACAACGATGGCTTAAGGACTATCACTGAGCCCCGGTACTTTACTGTCTTTTGCTTCTGAGATGCGCACCCAGATAAATAGACATCGAGCGGGCTAGCGTGCCCCAGTTGACATTGTAACGGCATTGGGCCTGCATGCCCTTTCTTCGATGCTTAGGCAGACGAGCCCCAGAAAATATGCTTTGCTTGGCCTTGGGCTGACATGCCCTTGATGTCCACAAGATTCCATAGCTTGTGGGTTACAGATACTAGGGTAGCAATGTAAAAATTGCATTTTCCAGTTTATCGATATGTAAACCATTTGCTAATATCTAATTTGCATTGACAAGTGAACTGAGTCGATACACAGAGACACATGTATGTACAGACTCTCCTAGCTCGAACGAAAAGGGAGAAAGAGCCCCAGGATACGATGCGGATCCTTAGACAAATGGAAAATAATGAAATTTTGGGCATTAACGTGCTAAAACTCACAATATCCCTTTAGACAGGTGAAACTGACACTTGTAAGGTCAAACATATGTACGGTGACCTGGATGAACAAATAGAACTGAGAAAAGCATCTCGACATGACAATGGATTGAAATCTAGAAAAATGCCACAAAGATGGACATAAGACGCAAATGATGACACATATAGGCCCGGACTGAAACCTACACCCCCGTGCAGTCACATTAGGTCTGCACGGTATGACAAAACTTGGCAAAAAGCCCCTTGAACAGGACTCGAAGGCAGTAGCTAACTGCTATTGATTGGCTGCTCGAATCAAAGAAGCGCGCGCAGGTTTGAGACCAACGCACATAACTATGAACAAGTGTGCGTGAACCTCAAACTAGCGCACATGACTGCAAAGCTACTGCAACTGCTCACACTAGACTTCGCTGAACTTAGAATAAATTGTGAGCCGTTAGGCCTCGCCAGCATTTCATTCTGTTTTTGATGCTTAAAATCTTTTAAGGCTTTATGCTCAGCTTTGAAATTGAATTAGTAGTTTGCAATAAAACTGAAAGACAAAAGGTTTTCCCCCTTCTGATTCCTCCAATGCAGCTTGATCTGATCTTCGATCCTCTTTGACCTTTGATGTGTACCAAAATGTCAACCATGGATCCAATTGATAGAATGTGATCGAGTCTTAAAGAGAGACTGCCTACGTATCCCAAGCTAGGGAATCAGGTCAAAACGTAGTTCAGGCTAAGGTTCACTCGAGTATTTTACCTCACCTTTTACGCTCTAACTTTTGCCTAGAACCGCCCATTCGGGTTTTCGGTCTAGCGAGCTTTCAAATATTGCCTTTACTTTTGCCTAGACCTCCTTCATAGGTTCTTGGTCTAGCAGGCTACTCTAACTTTTGCTTGGAACTGCCCACCCTTGGGGTTTTCAGCCCAACGAGCTTCTCTCAAGGAAAAGGCTTTTGAATTGATCCATGTTGACCAAGGTATTTGAATTTGATTGCCATCAAGGTCGGTCGAGATCGATGATCTCTGGCCACAGCCTCAGATAAAACGGCTTTGATAGCGCAGAGTCCAGTGTGCTTCGGTTGACATGTCTCGTTCTAGGCCAATTTTGAACTTTGTAACTTGTACTTGGTGGAACGCTGTTCCTACAAACTTGAACATGGTATGAGGCACTGGACCTTTTGAGCTTTGCTTTACATGGTTTGGCACCCGATAGCAGGGGGTTTGATGCTTCTTCGTCTCAGGATCAACGCTAAGTGTGTCTTCTGTGAGACCACGCCAGGATGTTAATGAACTCTTCGAGCCTATCTGACCGGGCGCAATGCTCCTCTGGGGACAGTGTTGAACCAGTTTGAACCATTTGGAGGTCTACTTCATCTTTCAAGTTTATTTGAAAACTATTATTTCAATTAATAGGCTGAGCATGCCTTTCGTCTTCCCTTTCGGCGAGGGAACACATTTTCTTGGGAATGATCCCATCGAAATCTATCCCTTCGTCGTCTGGGTCGACACAGTTTATTCACAAGCCAGCAAAATACTTAGAAGCAAAATAATGCATATCATAAAGAAAGCCCCTCGGGGTTGCCAAGTATAGCAGACTCAAAACATGAAACAAAAGCTATGACGTGGATGGCCAAAAGGCACAACCTTCGACTTAGAGCTAGATTTAGACAACTTGACAGATACTGTGTCAGACTCAGACAAAAGCCAATGCAAACTAGACGCGGTTTGAAAATACAACTTTTATAGCTACCCTTGACTTCCACAAAAAGAGGTGGGATCCAGCGGGTGTCAGGCCCAAGCAACAGCACTTCGGCTTCCTCAGCTTCTTTAACCAAACCTACTTGGTGCTCCCATGAACCCTGGACTTCAACCGGCCAGTCCGCTCCTTTGTAAGCTCCTTATTACTGTCAATCCAGGTGTCGGCAGTGAAGACCTCAATTGCCCAACCTACAGCCATCATGTTAATCTCCGATTCGAACGGGATGGATACGATTGGTTTGGGTTGGCTCTCTGGGATGACATAGTGGCTAGGGTTGAATATGGTGGAGCTCGGGTTGATTTGAGTAGAGGTGATAGATATCTGACCAACCAGAGGGTCAGAGTTGTGTTGAGGCAAGGAGTTGGAAATGACGTTAGGCTTTGGTGGAACTTGAACCGTGCCATTGTCAATGAGATCTTGAATCTCATGTCGAAGATGATAGCATGCGTCAGTGGGATGGCCAGGCATTTGGTGGAAGGCACAGAAGAGATGAGGTTTGTAACCAGAAGGTAGAACTTTTGGCGGGGAAGTTGGGGTCAAAGGTTTGAGATGCCCAGACTTGACGAGTTTTTCCATCACTGCGGATAGAGATGCCTCGAAGACAGAGAAATTCCGAGGCTGGGTTTGAGCCCGGTAGCTTTGGGCATTTTGAACCTGGTTGACATCGGCAGCGCGATTGGAGTCGAAAGCCGGAGCATCGCTCCCACTTGTAGCTGTATTAGAGTAGTTGCTGTTACCAAACAACGTGCTACTATTTCCAGAATGGGGCCACGGCTTCGCTTTCTGTAAGTAGGACTCTCCCCTAGGCAGAATTCCACTCTGTAGTGCATCCTCAATGGCTAGGCCTAACTCGAAGAAAGTCTCAAAGTTTGCAGATGCTTGGACCAACATGAGGTGCTTGGCGAAGTCAGGCTGAAGATTGCGGGAGATGATGCGGAGTTGATCCCTCTCGCTTAGGCGATCAGTCATTAATGCAGCCTTGGCTCTCCACCTCTTAACAAAATCTGCAAAGGACTCATTTGCTTCCATTTTGGTGGACTCCAACTCACGAGTAGTCATCTTGAGCTGAGAGTTATAATTGTACTGCGAGACAAAGGCAACCCCTATGTCTTCCCAAGTTCTTCTTTTGGAGATGTCAAGCGACAGAAACCAATGGAAGGCAGGCCCAGAGAGAGTCTGTGGGAAAAGCTGAGACATGGCCTCACTTTCCACACCCAACAGCTTCATGGCAGCATGGTAGCCAAAGAGATGAGTCTTGGGATCACCGCTCCCATCGAACTTAACCAAGTCAGGCATCTTGAATTTGTTAGGAAGCCTAGCATTAGGGTACAGGCAGAGATGATCCAGGTCAATTCCTCCTGCACTGATCTTCTCAGATTTTGAAATAGCTTCTTCCAACTTAGCCATCTTGGCCATAAGAGCAGCTATGTCAGGGTCTTGAACAGGCCTAACAACAGCGGGATTTGGAGCAAGCACACGAGCCTCTCTAGAAGTGGGCTGAACGATAAGCCGGCCTTCACGGTTTGGATCCTCAATAAAGACGGGTTCTGCATGAACATCCTCATCGTCCTCGCCTTCCCCTTCGGCCACTGGTGGAAGACAAGTGTTGATAAGGTCATTTAGGTGAGTGATGTTAGCATCTGTCTGAGTAGCCCTCTGTTGCATAGCAGTGATATTGTTCTGGAGGTTCATGAGCATGGTTTCCAAAGTGAGCGGTTGATCTGTCATCGCAGGTTTTTCAATGGAGCTTGATGAAGAAGCTGAAGATGAGGAAGCCGGCAGCGTGGCTTTTTGCAAAATCGATGGCGAACCCGACTGTAGGGCGGCCAATAGTGATCCTGGAGAAGCCTCCGTTGTGACTGACTAGGAATCTAGCCTAACAAGTCTTTGAACCGGATTCTGAAGACGTTCCCAAGTAGGTTTGGCTCTTCCTTTTGGTACTTTCTTGTTCGGTGCAATGGTTACAAACTAAATTGCAAAGTAATTGAAAACTCAGTGACATTCCTGCAGCAAACTATGTACAAGAATAATGCAATGTACATGTCGTTGTTGTCCGTGTCCTCCTAGACTCTACAACTAAAAATGAGTCTGTCTCATGACGTCCGGACGCTGCCAGAATCCTCAGAAATCTTTTCGAGGGTGTATCCTTACTTGAATCGACTAACACTAAAAGATGTCAAAACAGTCTAAGCCTTTGACTATTCCATTCTTGAAGTTTCAACTTTGGAGTCAAAACAACTCGGTATTGATGACATGGCACCTTAACCTTGAACACCGCGGTGTATAGTGACTTCACACTTCAACCTGGGTAGTGCCAGTGACATGACATCCATACTTTGTGGTTCCCTATTTTCGATTGAAACTTCAATCAGGCATGAGCCAAGGGCTTAAAAAGGTTTGATTTCTCAAAGTCTCGCTGATCTAAGAACTTTGAAAATTAGTAACGTGTACCATCGAGATGCACGACTCTTCATCGGGACTAGCAGCGTCCTAATAAACATAAGACAGACTCGAAAGAGAGATTACCTAGAAGCCGCCCTAAACATGCTCCTACGCATAACGGTATGTATGTACAAAAATAGAGACGAGTTTGCCTCACGAATTTCAGACGTTGCCAGAATCCTCAGAATTCTTTTTGGCGATGTGTCCTTGAGTAGATCGATAGATCCTAAAAGATGTCAAAATAGACTAAATCTTCTACTAGTCCCATTTGAAGGTTCAACTTTGAATTTGAAACAACTCGGTAGTGATGACATGGCACCTTAACCTTGAACACGGCGGTGTGTAGTGACTTCGCACTTCAACCCGGGTAGTACCAGTGACATGGCATCACTACTTTTATTGTTCCATATTTTCGGTTGAATCTTCAATCGGGCATGAGCCAAGGATGTAGTAAATTTTGATTTCTCAAAGTCTCATTGAACTAAGGACTTTGCGATTGATAACGAACATTCAACAGAATGAACGACTCTTCATCGGGTCCAACAACGTCTTAGACAGCGCATGACAAACTTGAACGACAAGACAACCTTAAGCATGCTCCTATGCAAAATAGTGTATGTACAGTACATGCGATAGGGAAAGCAGTAACACGTAGACAGTATATGGGGGTTAGATGCAAGTAATCTTACCCTGTAGGTACCTGTCCTAGTTTGGAGAGTTCTAATGCTTTGTATATGCAAAGGCTGGTTTTGGCTTGTAACGGGTTCCTCGGACTAGAGCCAAGATATACCTCCCGCTGCCCGCGTAATCGCAAAGCAACAGTCAAGCGGTAGAATGACTCATCATCGTCGAAGGTTGTCGGTCATTCGGGGTCCCCGAGCTCCGGTAAACCGTGCCGGATTGCCAAAACGATCCAACGAGGCTTATCCCACATCGATGCATATGAAAAATGCTAAAGAAATTGATTAATGAAATAGAATCGCAAATTCGCAAATGCCTTTTCAAATTTGGCTCTCTTTATTGATCAATACTTAGAAGAAACTACACGAGAGAACAATCGGAAAAGCCCCAGTCAGGATGGCCGGACACGAGGTCCTGTTAAATCACCAATCCTTTCTTTAGCAGCGCGAAGCTCACTATTTTGACAGCCTTTTGTGGGATTGTTCTCAAGCATATTAAAATCTGAGTATAGACCAATATTGATTCGATCCCCAGCAGAGTCGCCACTGTGGGCAGCATGCCCTTGGAATTTCCGGATTTCAAAATGCAAGGGCCCAGATTAAGGGAGCGCGAGCGGGGAAGCAAGCGCTCGTAAAATACAGAGTCGCCACTCGGGTTTGAAGGTCCGACACCCAAGGAACCGTATTTCAAAGCACTTGTTGCGCTGTTTGATTTGAAAATGTTAAGGAACCAGTCCGTCATAACTATATCTGGGTTCAAGAGCCAGGTTACGAGAGGGGAAGGGTTTTACGGCACCCTTCTCGCCCAATCCGGAGATCGGTCTCTACTTAGGCATTTGCGAAAGATGTTTGTTTGCGATTCTCTTTTATTAATCAATTCTTTAGCCATTTAGGGCGGGGGAACAGTTAATTGGGGATTAAAACTGTAACATGTTTGCAGGATGTGATAGATAGCATGGATGAGCAGTTAGTATAGGATGAGAACAGACTGCTGTGGGAGTTTAAACAAACTGGAAGGCCCCTGTTTTGGAGTGACGTGCGCAGGAAGAAACCAGCATGCACTGAACAAGTCACTACATGCTGTTCACTCCTGCGTGCACATCTCCAAGACACGCGCGCGCCGGTGAGCTCAAACCCACAGCTCTTATTCTCAAACTCTCTGGGTTCTGGAAGGACCAGTGTACACCCAGGACAAACCACACAGTTATAAGCAACATAATATACAGTTTAAAGCAATGTTAAAGGCTAAAAAGCCCTACAAATTAATAAAACACCCCATAAACTTGTGCTTGCTTTGGCTATTTCTTTTGGTTGGACTATCAGACAACTCGATGTCTCTAATGCTTTCCTTCATGGGCCTATACAAGAAGCTGTTTATCTCAAACAACCCCAGGGTTATGTTAGTTCTCAGTTTCCCACTCATGTTTGTAAGTTACACAAAGCCTTATATGGTCTCAAACAGGCTCCAAGGGCCTGGTATGATGTGTTGTCCAAAAGCCTTCTTAACAAGGGATTTCATAACAGTTTGGCAGATTCTTCGTTGTTCATTCTATCTCAAGGATCTAATTTGGTCTATGTGCTAGTATATGTGGACGATATTCTTATCATAGGTAATAATTCTGCTCTTGTTCAAAATATTATTGCTGGTTTAGGCTCAGATTTTGCTTTAAATGATCTTGGTGCTCTTCACTATTTCTTGGGCATTGAGGTTGTTCCTGTCTCTCATGGTTTCATTCTTTCACAAGTCAAGTATGCTCAGGATCTGCTTAAGAAAGCAGGCATGCATGAATGTAGGCCTTGTGCTTCTCCCTCATCTCTTAAGACTGTTACAGGGCTTACTGATTCTCCATTTCCTTATCCTGACTTCTATCGTACCATTGTGGGATCTCTTCAGTATCTCACTCTTACGCGACCAGAGTTGTCTTTCTCTGTTAATGCTGTTTGTCAGCATATGCATCAGCCATTGGAAAGCCATTTCACTGCTGTCAAGCACATTTTGTGATATATACAGGGTTCTTTGCATGAAGGTCTTTTCTTTACCAAAGGTTCTTTGTCCCTATATGTATTCACTGATGCCGATTGGGCAGGAGACTCATTAGACAGACGTTCTACGGGTGGTTATTATGTTTATTTGGGTGCAAACCTTGTCTCTTGGTCTGCAAAAAAGCAAGCTACTGTTGTGTTTTAATGGAGAATCCGTAAAAAATGTGTAGTGAATAAAGGTGTTGGAGCACCGCGTGGCGATACACCATACCACCAAATAATTTGATAATCTAAAGGGCTATAATTAGGAGTGCTAATCGAGCCAAACAAGTCAAGCACAGTATTGCTCAAGCTTGGCCTGACTCCTTATTACACGTGTTGAAGCTTGGTTTGAGTTTGAAACTTTTTGAGGTTAATTGTTCAAACTTAGGTCGAGTTTGAAATTTTATGTTCATGATAAGCTTGGCTTAGCTTGTGAAATATGCAAGCTAATCTCGAGCTTTCAAGTATGATCTTAAACTCATAAAGTTTTGAGCTTTCAAACTTGACAAATTAAGTTCCAAAATGAAAGAGTCTAATTTAAAACCATAAAAAAGAACTAGCATTATTAATCTAGGCCAAAAATCTCATAAACATAAAATTTAATTACTAGTTACATTCATTAAATTAATAACCCTCATGAAACCCTTAAATTTCCATATTTTGCATAGGATATTTTCTATTTGGATGCAATGGTACTGTAAAACGGGTTAAAATATTCATATGAAAGGCTGAAGCAGATCTCGTATTTTGGGACATTTATCAAATCAACCCCTATATGTGTAAATATTTATGGAAAGATCACTTTGTTTTTGTAACAACTCCGATTTTTCATTCAATAAAAATCTCGTTGTTATTCGAAATTTCTTAATTTCTCTTGATTGCTCGATGGTTTTCTTATTGATTTCTAGCAGTTTGTATTCAAGCAATTGAACGCCTTATCACCTTATTCCTCGACTAGAAACCCTGATTACTATGCCTAATCAATTCTCAACCAACTAGTTAGTTTAACCAAACAACTAAACCATTTAATTGCCTTTTAGCCTTTGTCCATTGGATAATAATTATTAGGGTAATCTTTACCCATTGGATAATAGCTTTTCCATTATTATATCTTGATAAGTACATGTATATATACATATGTGTATTTTGCCACATGCAAAAGGATATGTAGTCTTTTCTAAAAACTTAGTTTATTATATAAGTACCTTGTCCTCTATTATCCCTTGGTTATTAACCATTAGGGGATTTATTACCCATTGGTCAATAGGTTAGTCTTGCCAACTAAGTACTAGGCCTATTAAACTAATCTTTTATTAAGATTCCCTAGAGTACAAAGTACACTATTTTATAAATTAAGTACTAGTACCTTTTGTATTAGTATAAAAGGAGAATCTTGACTTTCAAACCCCTTAGATCTTAGTACCATGTACTTATATAGATAATCTTTCCTTTATATGCATATATATATATATATATATATATATATATATATATATATATATATATATATTAGTATGGGTGTACTAATAAGAGAGAGGGAGAGGGAGAGAGAGAAAAGAGAGACCGAGAGAGAGAGGGAGGGAGAGAGAGAGAGGGAAGGGGAAAGGAAGAAGAAGGAGGATGGGACTTGTACCTTGTTATTCTTTCATCCTTCCAACTTTTGGGATGAATACCTTCCAAATCTATCCTTTCATTGTCCTATATTGTTCTTTAAACACCAAATCTTGTACAACTCTACCTCCATATCTTCCATAGTTCCCTCCAAAGTACTAAACCTAGCCATGCAAGCCTAAAACTAGGTGGTTAGTGTGCAAGCAAGCCTTAACTTCACCCATCAACCTATCAATCAACCATGACAAGTGAAAGAAAAGTGAGATATAGAGAGAGAGAGAGAATCAGCTAGAGAGAGAGAGAGGAGTCTTGGCCTATAAATAGAAGCCATTCCAAGCTTCAAACTCACACCTCCAAGCTTTGCTCTTCCATCTCTCTAGAAATTCTAAGTGTTCTTAGTTCTAAAGTTCTTGATTTCTTGAGTTTCTTGAGAGTTCTTGAGAGAAACCACCAAACCACTTCCAAAACCACCACTAGATCTCTAAAAGTAGCTTAGTTTAGTTAGCAAGTTGTTTCTAGGAAGAGAAAAGTTCATCTCTCTTCCTTTTGAAGCAATCCGGAGCCGTTACGCCGACGAATCACAAAACCGACGACCAATTCACCGTAGCCGACCACCGCCAAGAAGTAAGGTAGGAATCCTAGTCCACCAATTCTACGTATTGTGTAAGATCGTATGTTGGAGAATAGAACGTCATTAAGAAGTAAACTTTGATCATTCTTTCTAAAGTAGATAAGGTTATCTTAAAATGTTGGAAATGCATGATTTATGTTCGCTCATGGTGATTTAAGCATGCTAAGTGGTTTGGAGTTGGATGATCTTGTTAGAATAGTTTGAATTTTTTATGAATGCTTGTTTATGTGGAAAGTTCTACCGCGGAAGTCTATGCATGAAAACGAGACACCTAAACCAAGAAAGTTAGAGACATGACGCTTAGGGTGAGGTTAACGAGGAAGAAAATGTGTTTTCCGAGGAAGGAAATATTTTAAAACTACATAATGACCATTTCGAGGGCATTATGTGAGATGTGTGTGAGTGTGCCAATGGGAACCCGGCGCGGCGGAACCGAGGTTGGGTGTGTGGCTTGGTTATCCGTGGAGAGGAGCCAATGCAATCGTGTGCCAATGGAAACCCGGTGCGGCGGAACCATTGTGAGGATACTCGGGAACCCAGAACGGCGGAACCGAGGTTGGGTGAGTTAGAAAGGTGTTTTGGAAAAAGAAAAGTGGAAATAACGACACGATCTATAATGAGCTTGAATAAGGGATGTGGATTTGATGAACTGTTTGTCAATTATGATTGATTTATGTAGAATCGTTGTTATTACGATATCTTGTTCTTAAGTTAAGAGTTAGTATGTAGGATTATACTATTGAGCCTTTGTAGCTCATGGTGTTACCTTTTGGTGACCCTGACATATTATATGGGTGGCGACGCCGGTATAATATGTCAGATCTGATAGATGAACAGGGTGAACTCTTCACTTTGGAGGCGTTCGGAGCCGAAGAACTCACTAGGATGGAGGAACAAGCGGAGCAGTAGTTAGGAACCCTAGCTTCCTATTTTGTGTTTAATATACTCTTACGAGAGTTATGTTGTAATAATGAGCAGTGACTCTCTTTAATTTTTGTAATAAATTATCCTTTTAACGTACCTAAAATTAGGGGCGTTACAATTTACAAGCCTATCGAGCCAAACACTTATATACTCAAGTTTGACTTTAATTTCCTCCTCCTATATATAAAGGAGCAGTTTTTCCTCCTCAAATTTCCAATTTGGGACGAATTTGCCCCTCAATTGCAAACAGTGCAAACGTTTCCAGCTGGGTAGTTCGGTCCTTTCAGCCCATTTGAACCGTGGACTAGATCATGCCACGTCTCGCCGTTCCCCCTCTTTATTCCCTTCTTTTGTCTGGTTGATCAGAGGAAAACACAAAGAGAGAGAGAGAGAGAGAGAGAGTTCTCCTACCTCCTCCATGATTCCTCTCGCCTCCTCTTTGATTTCCTACTGCTACGATTCACGGTGAGTGCTGTTTATGTACGACATAATTTATGCTATGTTTTGCTTCTTTCCGTGTGCGTTGAGTTCGTGTGAGTTGTTAGAAGAGTTTATGGTGTTGTTGCTTTCGTTCCTGTGCACTGCCGGTTGCCCGCGCACCACACACGCACACACAGTTGTCAGATGACTTCATTGTGATTTCTTAGTTTGATTTCTAGGTTTGGGATCTATGGCTTAGGGTTTTGATGAGTTTACTATGATTTCTTGGTTAGGGTTCCATTGCTTGTGGTTTCTGGGTTTGGGATCTATGGATTAGGGTTTCGATTCCTTGCGAGTTCTGGTCTTGATTTGCTGCGAATCTGCAAACCCAAGCCCTAATCCTTTTTAGTTTACTATTGTTTTTAGTTTGTTGGGTGCGCGTTAAGATGTTTTGGGTTGCCTGAACCAATCGAAAACAACCTAAATACCCACGAATATACATGAGGTTCTTGGGTGTTGTGCTAAGTGATAGGAGCCTTGGGTTTCACATTTTAAACTTCTCAAGCCTTTTGATCTCTATTTGTGAGTGGGTTTGTGGGGAGAAAATGAATTTTAGTTTAGTTTAAAGTAGTTAGTCATGAGGTAAATTCTACTAAAAAAAGAAGAAGAAAACTTACAAAATCTGCAGTGGGGGACCGTGCCCCCACTGGCCCTAGCCTAAATCCGCTACTGCCTAACTAGGGTTCTTTGATTCAAAGTATGTGGGAGATGTTGAAACATGAGACTTGCCAAGTTGAGAGTAGTTTGATATTAGGTTGGATTTTATGCTGAAAATGTCCACAAAGGTCAAGCTGGCTTCAGAAAACTGTCCCTGGAAATTTGCACAAACGGCATGGAGTTGTGTGTTGAAAAGCTTAGCAGCATTGTTGTGTGAACTCACACACCCGATTTTGTCTAAATCTGAGGGGTCCTTACCAAATGTTTCAATTATTCTAGGTAAGCACCCAAGTGGACCAGTGTTTTGGATCCAAAAATTCCTTACCCCTTGATAATAGAGTTCCTAAAATGAAAAAATATCACACGAAAGCATGTTACTCGGGTATATTGATAAGATTGACTTTTGCTAATAGATAGTATCATAGTACAATCATGCAAGCAAAGAGTAGCCTACTGCTAACCTTTATTCCAATCTCAAACTCGTCCACTGTAGGGGGATGAAAACAATTGACGCTTCGGATCAATTGGATTGCAACGGCTTATTCGTGCCTCTTCACCGGAACCCTAGCTCGACGTCTGAACCCTAATCTGCAAAATAGACAGGGGGTGAGTGCACCTTTGCCTCTCGTGGCAAAGGCCCTCCGATGCCTTTGTTAGTATCACGTACTAGAAAACTCAGCCCTAATTATCAGTAGGAAAGCAATAATAATGCAACGTATTGCGTACCTTTTACCTCTAGGCTTGCTCTGTTTATATAGACATTCGGATGCTTGGTGCCCAAGCATCCCTATTGCCATAGGATTCCCAACTCGTATAGGAAACCCAGGATATCAAGGATTCTCGTTTCCTTTATCAATTTATGGAAAAGAGTCCTTTCAGGATTCTTTTCCATTACTGACCGAACATCCCATTCTCATTGGGTATCTTTCTCAGACCCTATATTCTCGGGATCTTATTCCTTTAACGGAATACCACTGTTTCTGGACTCTTCCGGAATGTTCCCTCTATTTCATCATCTGACAGGACCTCTTTCCTTGTTCGGCCGTCTCATAGCCGAACAAAAGGTCTGGACCAGTTACTTCACATGTAACTGGTCCTAAGGAAACAATTTGGACCATATCCTTTCTAAGGAGCTCTCCTTCTGTTCGGCTTTTCTCTTGCCGAACAATGTATCTGAACAGTGGCATCACATGTCACTTTCCTTGTATCTGGTCCAATAACGTCTCATGTTATTGTACCGAGAATCGTACAACCTCTCTGGACCATTGACTTCTCATGTCACTGGTCCATATTGCCGAACACTTGTTTAGCATGACTGTCCTGTCTATATTCAAACTATGATCCCACGTACCATTTATTCGGATATCGATTGCATTGCCTTCAACCCGTGATCACTCGTATCACGTGCTAGGTTCTTTACTACATCTGTTCGGCTGTATCATAACCGAACAGTCGGCTTGAAGCCATGACTTCTCATATCACTGGTCCATATCGCTGTTCACCGTACTGCTCGGCGATAAGTCCAGTCGTATTTACCACGTGCTCCCAAACATCACGTGTTTGGTAACTAAAATGTATCTGCTCGGGAATACCTCCCTACAATTGCTCCCCAGCTTCATGTATTTACCACTGTTCGGGGGTAATATATGATGCTTAGAAACAAAAGCCAGACCAAACTCTGTTGATCCCGTGCAGTCATAATTTCCATACTTCATTGATGCCCTTTGGCGCCTATGTCATTATACCATTTCGGGGTAAACGACTCCACGTGGCACGTTTTCGTATGCCTAGCATTAACTTCGAACTGACGTTCTATGAAACGGCGTCAGAACGGTTTCCACTTTCCGTTACTTTTTCCTATAACGGTGTGAGAGGAGACGTTTCGTCTCTGTCTCTCACCCTTAAACCTCTGAAAGGGCTCGTTTTGGTTTTTCATCCAAAAATATTCAAACGTTCAGTTTTTCTCTTAAAAGCTTTCTGCCATTGCCGCCGTCTGCAAACTCGATTGCATCTCAGGGAATCGTCACAATATTCTTGTAAGATTCTCGCTCTCATTCCCCTTCTTCTTCTTAGGTTTCTATCCGAGATCTCATTCAGATTTGGTGGGTCGTTTCTAGGGTTTCAATTCGTACCCATTCCCATCTTTTCTTCTTTTCTGAATATAGTCATGGCGGATGACAACCCTCCTAGACCCAGTAAGTTTAGGAAGCTTTGTGATACCCCTGCTGCCATGGCGGCATTTAGAGAAAAATACAATATCCCTGAAAACGTAGGGCTTGAACTCGCTCCATTAGGAGCGGATAGGGATGCTGGATCGTGGGATAGAATGTGTATCCCAATCGTGTCCATTGTTGAAGGCGGGGTCCATTTCCCCCTTCATCCACTCCTCCGCCAGATTTTAAGCTGGTACCGTCTTACACTCATGCAAGTTTCTACGAATGTTTTTAGACTGATAATGGGGACTATAGCCCTAAATGGGATTCTAGAAACCAATTTAGGAATCTGGGACATCCAGTGGTGGTATAGTATAGTACTAAACCCTGAGTATAATACTTACTACTTCAAAGTTAGGAGAGCAGAGAAGCGCTTCGTGCTCAATCTGCCAGATTCTGCTCGTGACCACGAAATCGACTTCCTCTATGTGACTGGAGCATTCGAACCTTTAGGGGAAGATGGCCAAGTGCTGGGGCTCCATTGCCCCCACATATGGGGCTATCCACGTATGCTCTTGATTTTACCCTTTTTACAATTCTTCATTTACTGCTTTCTCGTAGCCTTTCCATGTACTAAATTTGTTTTGTTGATTCGAATGTTTGCAGCTGAAAACGTTAATCATCGTCCCAGACGCACCCCAAGCAACATCCGAACAGAGGATATTAACAAAGTCCTCAAATATAAAGGTGTGCCTGGTACCCGAACAGCTGGTCGGGGTCGTGACGCTGACGTACTGCTGGGATACGAGCCTGCGTACAGAGGTGTCATCGACAGGCGGCTTGCTCATCCTAGCACCAGTGCTGCCTCTACATCAACTGCTCCTCCGACCAGGAGCACAAGAGCTAACGCAGGAGTAACCGTAGCTGGTCAACTGGGTGAAATCCCAATTTCTGAAGGAATTCCATTACCACGAGTGAGAGTTCGAAGATCCTCACGAAGTCAGGCCTCCTCTCTTCAACCCGAACAGCCAGTAGTGAATCTTGACACCAGTCAATCATCCTCGTCAGGTTATTCTCAATTTTCTCCTAACTCTAGCACCATGACACGTCAGCCTTTAAACCTCAGCTCTCTCCTAACCGTCTCTTCTCGGGGACGGGGATCTGGTCGGGTAGCTTCCACCGGGAACGCCCCTCCTGCACCCCGTCGTAACAGAGGCGGTTCGAGCCGCTCCACTTCATCTCGTGAAGTGGAGACTACCATAGAGGCCAGTGATGCTCACAGAGACAAACGGCCTAGATCAGAAGACCCTACTGGTACTGCTTCTCAAGCAGACATCGAAACACATCACCCCGTTTCACCAACTACCCAAGTACTTCCTCAAACATGGACTCCTCTATTCACTAGAGGAGACCGTCCCGTTCACGTCGGGGACAGTGCTAGTTCATCGGAGACAGCACTTGCTCTGGCCCAAGGGTTGCTACTCCCTGTTGACTTACAGAAAGAGTCATTGTCTCCCCCTGATCGGCTTGTGTCCACTGGTCTCGTCAGTGGAATCAAGGTAATGTGACTCAATCTTTTCATATAAGTCTTTATGTATTTTTTCGTATACCACATATCAAATATTGCTACACTCGTCACTTACCACTTGCTGTTTTTGCCAGTTTATTCAAAAAATGGTCGTACTGGGCCAAAAATTCCAGGAAGCTGAAGCCGAGAGGATCAGGCTTTTAAATGACAATACCAGGTTGATCCGAACAGTCACGAGATTAGAGAGAGAGAGAGATAAAGCTAAAGCTGACTTGTCTGAGACAAAGGGCAAGCTCGTGACCATGGAGGAGAGTCTGCATCAAGTCTTGGCCGAGATGGACAGCACCAAAAAGGCATCCTTTGAAGATGGTTATCAGAAGGGGTTTGACGCCACAACATCAAGTTATGTCGAGCAGATGCCTGATATTCAAGACCAAATCTGGGTTGCTTGCTGGGAGGCGTGCCTCACAAAGGCAGGAGTTGCTGAGGATTCTCCCCTATGGGTTGAGAATGATCTACCAAGTCGCCAAGTTGCAGCTCCAGCAGACGACGTTGATCAACAGATTGATGATTTTGCAGATGTTGATGAAGAAATACAAGTTGAGGCACAAAATGACGTTGTGCAATCATCTGTTCTGGAAGTGACCACTGAGATCGTTATCCCAGAGGTACAAACTGCTACTGTTGTTGATGAGGCTGATGTCCCTTCTGAGGTTCAGAACCTGGATTAAGATAGTAAACAGGTAGTTTTAAAAATCATCTGGCTGGTCTTGCATGACCATAGCCTTTTTTACCCTGCGTGGTACCAGTACTATCAATACTTTACTTTTAAAACAGGTATTCGGCCCTTCGTGGCATAACTCTTATGGTTTGCTCGGCGTCCATGTTTGCTGCATCTGTTCGTATGCAATTTTCAATCTAAGTAGTTCGTACTGTTTAAGCATCATTTGATTGCATAAGTATTTCGTACAAATCTTTCACGCCTGTTAAGTTTTACGTACTTAATGTTGTTTAAGTTTCACGTACTTAAAAACATTTGTTTCCCAGTGTCTCGTACTGTTATAAGTATCTCGTACTTTGAACGTCCATACAAGTATTTCGTACTTGTATTTGTTAAAAGAAAACACACAAGTATTTTCATACTTGCTAAGTATCACGTACTTTAAGAAAATACATACAAGTGTATTCATACTTGCATTCAAATGTATACCCAGGTTTCACATACTTGATTTTCAATCTAAGTAGTTCGTACTGTTTAAGCATCATTTGATTGCATAAGTATTTCGTACAAATCTTTCATGCCTGTTAAGTTTTACGTACTTAATGTTGTTTAAGTTTCACGTACTTAAAAACATTTGTTTCCCAGTGTCTCGTACTGTTATAAGTATCTCGTACTTTGAACGTCCATACAAGTATTTCGTACTTGTATTTGTTAAAAGAAAACACACAAGTATTTTCATACTTGCTAAGTATCACGTACTTTAAGAAAATACATACAAGTGTATTCATACTTGCATTCAAATGTATACCCAGGTTTCACATACTTGGGATTCTATACAAGTGTTTCGTACTTGTACTCGTTAAGTGCCACGTACTTAAAAATGTATAAAACTTTTAAGTTTCACATACTCAAAAGGTATACCCTGCTCCCCAATACGAATAAGGAGAATCAAACTCGTAGTTCGTATTTAAATACCACAACAGTTATTCGAAAGAAGTGATTTTATTCATAATCTGTAAAACGCGAGAGGGCGTTACTCGTACCCTTTGCAAAAATAATCAAAACTAGAACAAAGGGATTATATTCGTAATCCCCACACAATCACGTAGTGTAAATCCAAAACAGATTTTAATACTTCTAAACAAAGAACTTTCGTAAATTATGAACATTCCAAGGCCTAGGAATTGGATCACCATCCAGATCTGCCAATCTATAGGCTCCTACGCCCACAATCTCAGTTACTCTATACGGGCCTTCCCAGTTGGCCCCCAGCTTGCCTTCATTGGCAACCTTGGTGTTGCCGAGCACTTTTCGTAGCACAAGGTCCCCAACACCAAATTCTCTAGGACGAACATGTTTGTTGTAGCTTTTCATCAGCTGTTCTTGGTATGAAGCAAGATGTACCAAGGCCTTTTCTCTCTTCTCCTCGGCAAGATCAAGCTCGATTTCAAGGGCCCTGTCATTGCCTCCACTTTCAACCAAAGCTGTCCTGTTGGTCGGCAGACCTACTTCCAGAGGTATGACAGCCTCTGTTCCAAATGCCAACGAATAGGGGGTCTCTCCCGTAGACCTCCTAGGCGTTGTTCGGTGAGCCCACAAAACTAATGGTAACTCATCGGGCCATTTTCCCTTTGCTTTGTCCAGCCTCTTCTTTATCCCATCTAGGATAGTTTTATTAGACGCCTCTGCTTGCCCATTACTCTGAGGGTAGGCTGGGGTGGAATAAAAATTTCTTATTCCATATTGGGCACAAAAAGCCTTGAATTTCTTCTGGAATTGGGATCCATTGTCTGTAATCAATGAATAAGGGACCCCAAAACGAGTGATGATGCTTTTCCACACGAACCTTTCAATCATTGGCTCAGTGATTTTGGCCAGTGGTTCTGCCTCAATCCACTTTGTAAAATAGTCAGTTGCAACAAGCAGGAATTTTCGATTCCCAGTTGCTTTGTGCAATGGACCCACGATATCCATCCCCCATTTGAGCAAAAGGCCAGGGACTTGTCAAAGGCACCAGATCTTCGGCTGGTGTTTGAATCATTGGTGAGAATTTTTGACACTTCTCACAAATCTTTACATACACCTTTGCATCTTCTTGCATGTGTGGCCACCAATAGCCTTGAGTAATTGCTCGGTGGGCAATAGATCTGCCTCCAGCATGGCTCCCACATGTTCCCTCGTGGATTTCATGAAGGAACTTCTGTACCATCTCAGGATGTACACATAGCAAATAGGGACCCGTAAAGGATTTCCTATACAACTTACCCTCTGGGGACAGCCAAAACCTAGCAGATTTGACTCTTATCTTGTGGGCCTCCTTTTTATCAGAAGGGAGTATCTCGTCTCGTAAGAACTCCATTATTGGGTCCATCCAACTTGGTCCTTGGTTCACGTCCAAGACCAAGTCTACACTCCTCCCAATGCTCGGCTCATTGAGGTATTCTACTGCCACCCTTCTTTTAAACTCTGTTGGTACTGCTGCAGCCAACCAAGCTAAAGAATCTGCATGAGCATTCTGTCCAGAACTTATTTGCTCAATATATACCCTCTCGAAGGTATCAAGCAAGTCTTTTGCTGCCTGCACGTAGGCTACCATCTTTTCATTCCGAGTCTCGTACTCGCCGGACAGTTGATTCACAACAAGCTGGGAATCACAATACACCCTGACCCGTTCTGCTTTGAGGGTCTTTGCACTTCTCAATCCAGCCAAGAGTGCTTCATATTCAGCCACATTATTCGATGTACTGAATCCAAGCCGAATAGAGAGTTCAATCAGAACTCCTTGAGGAGGAAAGAGGACAACTCCAATTCCAGAACCAGTATTACACGCTGATCCATCAACGAATAACTTCCATTCTTTGGGATCCTGTTCGGCCACGGGTCGATCCTTCAAGGATGATGTCTGAACTGCCTGTTCCTTTCTCGTAGGAGGCAAGGGAGCAACAGTGGGGGAAAACTCTGCCACAAAATCAGCCAACACCTGGCCTTTAATTGCTGTGCGTGGCTGATACTTGAGATCATACTGACTTAACTCTACGGACCATGTCGAGATCCTTCCCGAAAAATCTGCCTTTCGAAGCAGTGATTTTAATGGATACTCAGTATAAACCACAACCTTATGGCTTTGGAAGTAGTGTGGCAATTTCCTGGTTGCCGTCCTAAGTGCCAGGACAAGTTTTTCTAAAGGCAGATATCTCGTCTCTGCATCCAACAATGTTTTGCTAACATAATAAATGGGGATTTGCTCGATTCCCAAATCCCTCAATAAGACTGCACTAACTGCGTGCTCGGAAACAGCTAAGTACAGAATTAAAGACTCACCAGACTGTGGAGTTGACAACAATGGGGGCTCGGCCAGGTACTTCTTCAGGTCCTGGAAAGCTTGTTCACATTCTGCTCCCCATTCAAATTCCTCCCTTTTTTTCAATAGCTGAAAAAAGGGTCTGCATTTGTCGCTTGACCTGCTGATGAATCTGTTAAGTGCTGCTGCCATTCCAGTCAGCCTCTGGACTTCCTTGGTAGTTTTGGGACTCTGTAATCTTTGTAAGGCATCAATCTGATCGGGATTTGCCTCTATCCCTCTCAAAGTTACCAAATGACCCAGGAATTTTCCTGAACCAACTCCAAACGCACACTTCGAGGCGTTGAGCTTTAATTTATACTTCCTCAGGATTTCGAACACTTCCTTTAGATCAGAAATATGCCCTCCCTTTTCTCGACTCTTTACCACCATATCATCTATGTAAACTTCCAAAGTTTTCCCGATGAGCTTCTTGAACATAATGGTTGCAAGTCTTTGGTATGTAGCCCCAGCATTCCTCAGCCCAAACGGCATGACACTATAGCAATATAACCCTCGTGGTGTGATGAACGAAGTCTTCTCTTGATCAGGTTCAAACATAGCTATCTGATGATATCCTCGATATGCATCGAGAAAACTCATTCGCTCGTAGCCAGAGGTTGCATCAACCAATTCATCAATCCTAGGCAAGGGAAAACTGTCCTTAGGACATGCCTTGTTCAGGTCTGTGAAGTCCACGCAGACACGCCACTTTCCGTTCTTCTTTTTTACCACAACAGTGTTGGATAACCACTTTGGGTAATAGACTTCACGTATTGCCTTGGCCTCCAATAAACGATCGACCTCTTCAATCACTGCATCTACATGCTGCGCGGCAGCCCTTCGTTTTTTCTGAATGATCGGCTTGTGTTGAGGGTCAATGTTTAAATGATGACAGATCACGTCTGCATCCACCCCGGGCATTTCCTCTGGCACCCATGCAAAAACATCAATGTATTCCTTTAAAAATCTTATCGACTCAGCCTTTTCGTTTGCTGGTAATGATTTCCCAATCAAAAAATATCTTTCAGGATCAATCTCGTTGATCTGAATCTTCTCCAGGCCCTCAACCACTTTTTCAGCCGGGCTTCTCCCAACATCCTCGATGGTTGGTTGATCTGGTACTTCCAGTGTGTGAACATGGTGGACCTTTGGGGCTGTTTTGATGATGGAAATCAAGCATTGCTGTGCCACCTTCTGGTTTCCTTTAAGGATTTCAATCCCATTTGATCCTGGGAACTTCACCACCTGGTGATAAGTCGAGGAAACTGCTCTCATTTTGTGCAACCAAGTCCTTCCTATAATCGCGTTATAGGAAGATGGGACATCGACCACCAAAAAATCTGTTCTCAACACTACTGATCCGGCCCGAACAGGTAACGCTACCTTTCCGAGGGGCCAGACTGCTCCTGCACCGAACCCAATAAGAGGCGTTGTAGACTGTTCTAAGTCTGATTGGGCCAGGCCCAGCTTCTTGAATGCATCATAGTACAACACCTCTGTACAACTCCCCGAGTCCACTAGAATTCTTTCGATGTCGTATTCCCCAACTCGTAGGGTTACGACCAATGTATCATTGTGGGGTACTTGGACCTCCGCCAAATCATCGTCACTAAATGCCATGCTCTCGTTGCATGCATTAGTCTCTCGCCCTCTCTTGTTTCCCAACCGCATCACGTGCTGATCATGCTTGACCTGCCTTTGCAACAGCCTCACCTCACTCCTCGTATAAGGTGCAGCCAACCCATGTATCATATGGATCACGCCTTTAGGGTGTTGCTCGTAACCCAGTTCCATGGCCTTCCCTTTCTCTTTAGGGTCCTCCTGGATAAACTCCTTGAGATAGCCCCGCGAGACCAAATCATCAAGGTGCCTCTTGTATACCTCACAATCCTCGGTCATATGGCCCCAATCTTTGTGATAACTGCAGTGCTGATTCGTAGCACGCTTTGCATCTTTGTCTCCGCCTAGACTTGGGGGCCATTTGAAATATGGCTGATTCTTTATTCGATAAAGAATCCTGTATATTGGCTCCTTCCAAACCGTAGTGATAGAGAAGAAGGACTTGGGGTCAGGAGCTTGCTTGTCCTTGTATGGCTCTTTCTTAGCCTGCCCGTACTCCCTTCTGTCTTTGTAAGACTTGGGTTCAGGCTTATCCACCTTTTTGGCAGGTGCCTTCTGCTGTTCGGCAACCATCCTGCCATCCTCACGGAGTATGTCATCCTCCATTCTGGCATGTTGCTCTATCCGTTCCATCAATTTAGCCAAGGTGGCTACTGGATGTTTATTCAATGAACGGCGCAGCTCCCCCCGAACAGGCAAACCAGTTTTGAACGTAGCAATTGCATACTCTTCACTGCAACTTTCAATCTCGTTGAAAGTTTCCCAGTACTTCTTTGCATAATCCCTGATCTGCTCGTTCTCCTCCTGCTTCATGGTGGAAAGACTCTCAAAAGTCTTTGGGGCCTTTCTGCTCGTTAAGAACCGAGCAGTGAATTCCTCTGCCAACTGCCTCCATCCTCGTATGGATCGCGGGGCCAACTTATGAAACCAGGATAAAGCCACCTTGTCAAGACTGGAGGGAAACATCTTGCACAAGATGGAATCATCCCCCTCATGCATAAACATGGCCTGTTGGTAATGCTGTATGTGAGCTACGGGATCCGTATTTGTCTCGTAAAGTACGAATACACCGTGCTTCACTCTGCTCGGCAACCTTGCTTCTTGTAGCCTCTTTGTAAAGGGAGAGGCTGCAATATTACTCAAGGCCTTGCGTGCTGCTTCTCGTGCAGTCACTGTCCCATCCTCTTGCTCCTTTGACTTGTGGGCCGAAGCCTTGACCCAATCAGCATCAGGTCTCTCGTACCTGTCTCGATGATGCTTTCTCGTGTCCTCTTCCTCGGGGGTAGAACTCCGGTCTCTGCTCCTCCTTTTTCGTGAAGGAGTCTTTCTCTCCGGTGTTCGGCTTCTACTTGTTCTTCCCCTTTTTCGTGGAGAAGCTTCGTGACGCCCTCTAACAGGACTTCTGCTCCTTCTTCCTCGTGAAGGATTTTTTCTGTATTGTACCATAGCATACCTACTGCCTCTAGAATTTCCTCGAGACAGGCCAGAATCCTCCGGATGCTCCCTAATTCTTTCCAATTCTCTGATTTCATGCTCTCGTTTTTTAATTAGACGAGCATACTCCTCGACTTCTTGCCTCTTCCTATCAAGAACGTCGTCACTATGGTGCACACTCCTGGAGTGCGCGATTGATTCATCCCTTTGATGGGATTTACTCCTTCTCGTGGATCTTGAAGCCGTCTCTCCATCTCCTCTATTTTTGGAGTTATGATGCACGGTAAGGGGGCGGTCCTTACTCATGTTCCTTCTGTTCCCACCCTGGGGCTTTCTCGGAGCCCCGGGTGGTGATTTGTCCCTTCCCTCGTCTAACACATCTTTTGGTTCATGCGGCGTTGCTGGAGTTACTTCCACCATGGTCGTATTTCAAAAGGGAATTCTTTCGTTTCCCACAGACGGCGCCAATTGTAGGGGGATGAAAACAATTGACGCTTCGGATCAATTGGATTGCAACGGCTTATTCGTGCCTCTTCACTGGAACCCTAGCTCGACGTCTGAACCCTAATCTGCAAAATAGACAGGGGGTGAGTGCACCTTTGCCTCTCGTGGCAAAGGCCCTCCGATGCCTTTGTTAGTATCACGTACTAGAAAACTCAGCCCTAATTATCAGTAGGAAAGCAATAATAATGCAACGTATTGCGTACCTTTTACCTCTAGGCTTGCTCTGTTTATATAGACATTCGGATGCTTGGTGCCCAAGCATCCCTATTGCCATAGGATTCCCAACTCGTATAGGAAACCCAGGATATCAAGGATTCTCGTTTCCTTTATCAATTTATGGAAAAGAGTCCTTTCAGGATTCTTTTCCATTACTGACCGAACATCCCATTCTCATTGGGTATCTTTCTCAGACCCTATATTCTCGGGATCTTATTCCTTTAACGGAATACCACTGTTTCTGGACTCTTCCGGAATGTTCCCTCTATTTCATCATCTGACAGGACCTCTTTCCTTGTTCGGCCGTCTCATAGCCGAACAAAAGGTCTGGACCAGTTACTTCACATGTAACTGGTCCTAAGGAAACAATTTGGACCATATCCTTTCTAAGGAGCTCTCCTTCTGTTCGGCTTTTCTCTTGCCGAACAATGTATCTGAACAGTGGCATCACATGTCACTTTCCTTGTATCTGGTCCAATAACGTCTCATGTTATTGTACCGAGAATCGTACAACCTCTCTGGACCATTGACTTCTCATGTCACTGGTCCATATTGCCGAACACTTGTTTAGCATGACTGTCCTGTCTATATTCAAACTATGATCCCACGTACCATTTATTCGGATATCGATTGCATTGCCTTCAACCCGTGATCACTCGTATCACGTGCTAGGTTCTTTACTACATCTGTTCGGCTGTATCATAACCGAACAGTCGGCTTGAAGCCATGACTTCTCATATCACTGGTCCATATTGCTGTTCACCGTACTGCTCGGCGATAAGTCCAGTCGTATTTACCACGTGCTCCCAAACATCACGTGTTTGGTAACTAAAATGTATCTGCTCGGGAATACCTCCCTACATCCACAATAGTTGGGATCCAAAAAAAAACTTGGTCTTTAGAGTTCAAATAGAATGCATAATCTAGATTGTTCTGCCCAATGTCGAACATGTAAAGCCCCGGCCTGAAATATTCTTCTAAGGGAAGGAAATTTTGTAACTCCTTATCTGAAACCATAATCCCGAACTCATATAAGTCAGTTTTTAATTTTGTTATGAGGAACTCCTTCAAAGCAAATATAACTATATTCTACCTTTCAAGTATGCTATGTAGTCATACCTTGTGTTAGTAACTCGTGGACAGGTAAATTAATCCTTTTAGTGGTTTCATGAAAAGGTGTTATTTCTGTAGAAAATATGAAAACAATTATCGAAACTGTTGGCTTTGTGGACAACGATTGTGAGAGGGTTGGATACTAAACCTTTGCACAGTAATTTCTCCTGTCCATAAATTTAGAGGCGTAATCTTGCAATATAGAAAGAGCTTGACCAATTAGAAAGGTGTTGCTTTAGTTTAAGATGCACGATCCAACCCCCACGCAAAAATACTACCAACTTTGGCCCAATCGAACAACTAGCCTCAGTAACCCAAATGAATTGGCTTGGTGGTCAAGGCCGGTCAAGGCCTGAGACTTATTGGTTTGCTCATTCTTAAGGTCTTAGATTCGAAACCTCACGGTCATAGGTGCTATCAACTCCACAAGTATCTAAGCATTGTTTGAAAAGTTACAAATTTAAGAATTCTACTAAGTTTCTTGGGGCAATTTTTTTATATTTATGGGTCAGATTCATGTAAATAATCGAAATCTATACCTATATTGAAGAAACTTTACATGTGAGTGGGGTTGACCCCACTTGCCATAATGTGGCTCCACCCTTGTATATGTTCATCCTGGACATTGTTTGCATCCGTTGGGGGGTTGCCAACATTTAATACGAAGGGGAGACGTACGCTTATGCGACTGGGAAGACATTCTCTTTGGCTATTATTATTTTTTTTGGGGTCAAACGGAAATAACATAGACTAAGCAAAGACACTACAGTCGAGATAGAGTATCATTGTAACATTTAGGAGTACAGGGCAAACCGATGCCAAAACGCTAAACTAGGTATGAATATGTCCCATGCCCAACGAGTCCACCAAAACAAATTCCCGATCAGCTAACGGGACACTTGTTGTAGGATAACTACATGTCTGTGAACATCCATTCAAAGTGTGCTTTCATTTTTTTTTTGCATTCTATGTGTTCGACAAAATGTATGAGAGACAAATGAATGGTAATCTTTGTTTGACCAAACACAAGTGTTGGGAATCTTTTTCTGGCTGGATTGATGTTAGTAAAAATCCATTTGCTTTATAGTTTAAAACTTATTTCTTACTTTTGTTATAGCCAGTTCATGGATTCGTCGAGTAGGATTTGGTGATTGATGTTGATTGAGGCTATATTAATATTACATTCACCCGTGCTTGAATCCTCCTTTAGGCACGACATTCTCTCTGTCTTTCAACTTCATAGGCGTCCAATTTTGTTGTCATTTTATTCCTTCAATTGATTCGCTTCATTTGTTAAAAGATTATAATAACAATCTGTTAATCGTAACAATCTGTTATGTCTTCTTTTAAGGGATTATAATTAAGTATCATACATTTGTTAAATTAAAAGTCATAGAAATGCAACTTTAAAATGCTTGCTGAACCTTTTCTTTTTAGTAGGATTGGTTTGTTGTATAAACTGTAAAGAATATGCGACATTAAAGTTTTCTGTTGCTGGCATTAATGTATCATTCATGTTGATTCAAAGGCTGAATTTATACTTACGTCTGTTAACTTGCTATGTTTTCATCTGAAGCCATATGTTTAGTTTACATTTGGGGATTCAATGTCAGAAGGGGCATTGGGAGATTTTATGCCATTCTATGTTGAATGATAAACAAAAAAATGTCGTTTTTGCTTTGTATCTTCTTTCCCTTCTCTTTCACAGTAAAACCAAGAGGTCTTCCAGGAATCAATTTTGTTAGATTATTAAGAGGTAAAATGTCCATGCTAATTAAATCTTAAGGTGTCTTTGCATCTAGAATTTAGAAGGATGATGTCCAGTTTTTCCCATTCCTAACAAATGAAACGATGCGTCTTTACAATTGCAGATGATGAAGAGGCGTTTCATGTTCTATATTGTATAGCTTTCACAATGATGGATGCTCAGTGGCTTGTTATGCGTGATTCATGTGTGGAATTTTATGTAATCTCTCTCTCTCTCTCTCAAAAACTTGTACATAATCACACTGCTTCGAAACTCATCCTACTGTAGCTCGGTGCATGTTTGCACCCCGACAATAAATGGCTTTAATTATCGCAATAAATTTTTACTCTTGGGCTTTGAGTTTCAATAATCAATTTTGAAGTTAAACCACGATATCTTACATTTGCAGTTTTGAACTGATTTGTGCTTGCAGCACCACATCTTTTCTATTTTAATAAGAGTCCTAAGTTTTGCCGCACTGACTCCGTTTTTTGATGCAACAATAGTGAATAGAGAGAACGGTTAGTCATCATGTTAGGCTTGGGACATCCACAGATGCAGTCTTCTTTATCTGCTGTACATTGAAATGAAACCTAAAACATTGCGTGAGATTGGTTTGGGAATCAACTTACCCTCTTTATTTGCTCCACCAGAACATGAAAAAAGTGTTTGAAGATGCCATTTTCTGCTTCAATATTGTCCTTTTGTTTCTGTGCTTGTCTTGCTTATGGTTCTATTGTTACCCATCGATGCATATTGCTTCTTACTTGATTTATTTTCCCTTCATTATTCTGGGTGTTCTTACCAAATTTTAATATCAGAACTCCATAATTTACTTATACTTCTAAAGTTCAGATTATTGATCTTGGGGAGCATTATCTAAATTCATTTGTGCTTGATTTTGTTTGGTTTTGTTGTCAGATAGAGAGGATTTTGAGAAGAGAATAAAAGGTGGATATGTGTATAGAATCGGAGCTGGTTTCGTGTTCTACTTGAGGAATACTACAAAGGGCCAAAGGCTCCATATCATTTCCAGTATTGACAAATGTGATGGCTTCGGATGGGGTAGCTTCTACCTACTTTCAAAGTCATTTCATGACTGTTGTAAGAAAATCATTTGCTGATTTTTTGAATGCTAACATTCTCTTCTCGATTTTTATTTCATAGCATGTCTATGCCGGTGTTTGGAAAATTAGTTAATGTTAGTTTTGTACCCTTTTCATTTGTGCAGGCTTTCTTCATCAGTGGAGGAACAAATCTTGTGTCTATGCTTTCTGGTTTCAACACAGTGACTCTTGCAACCACCCTTCACAACCTTCTCCCCCTTTTGACCCTGTTATTTTCCACTACATTTGTTTGTCTGATCGCTTTCTATGGGGTTTTAGGAAACATTTCCTCAACTACTTAATCACATAATAAGCAAAAGGATTACATATCTCGCATATGCAAAGTGCAGATTATAGGTTTATTGTATAACTGCAAAAGACCTACTATAGTAGTCAAGTTTATGCGAGTGCTAATAATTGTTTTAATCAATGCATGTACTATGCCTTCGTAGCTATTACCAACTACTTCTTACAGTTTCAGCTATGCAATTAAAACCCCAAAAAAAATAGTGCCCTCAAACATAACTTCTTCTCTTCGACGGGCATGGCATTTGTGCCTTGCACGAGCGTAGAACCTAGTACATAAAAAAAAATTGATTGAGTTTGACTTTTATTTTTTTTAAACGAGTTTGAATAAACCAAAAATCGAACCGCGTTCAAACCAAGCTCAAGCTATTTGGTTTGTTTAGCATCCCTAGCTGTAATTGTTAGCATCTCCAATTATTACCTATTTTATTACCCATACCCAATATTTGAATAAAAAGCATAAAAACTCATCTAACTCTTTTCCAATGTTATACCCATTTGCCTACCAATTTTGAGTTCTATCAATTTTATCACCCAATTTTGGGAAGACTCAAATTTATACCTATTTTTTTCAAAAGAAATGCTAGGTGCAAAGAAAATAAATAAAAAAATATCCTTAAAGTGTACATGAACGGCTCAGATGTACTCTGCAGTGCATCTGAGCCGTTCATGTACACTTTTTTTTCTTTGTCAATTTTCTTTATCCCTAGCACTCATCTTTTTTCAAACCCTCCTTTCACTCTCATTAATTATAAGAGTGCCACTCATTAATCGCAATTGTGCCATTCAATAATAGATTTGGGTAAAAATATGGATTTAACATTGGAGATGCTTTATCCAAATCAAGCTTTTGACCCAAATTTCTATCCAAATTTGGGTGAAAAAAAGGGCAAGGATCGGAGATGGTTACAGCCCATTTGGCTACCTAGGTGAGAAAAGAAAATAAAGTGTGTGATTTTCCTTATTAGTGAGAAAAGAAAAAAAAGAAGTGTGGTTTCTCCCCTCTCATGTGGATGGACAAAATATAGGTAACGAAAGAAAGGAGAGGCTTTTTTTTTTTAAACACCCTTCCATTTTATTCCAATTTCCAGCCCTCCATTTTTATACGTACGACATCTTCTTCTTAAAAAAAAAAAAACTCACAGTCCTGTCTCTCCGTGCCCCACGATCGCTCCCACTGATCGTCTCCCTAAAAGAAAATATACTCACAGCCCTTGTCTCCCTCACAGTCCTCCTCTTCTTAAAAAAAAAAACCTCACAACCCTAGATCTATTGGATTGTAGCGGTGATGGTGGGCTAAGACGCGAAGTGGTAGTGCGGCAGCGATGGTGAGGGGAGGCAGAGGAGGGGTAAAAACAAGATTCTCTCTTAGGCCTTGTTTGATAACTGAGTTAAGAGGGTGGGATAGGATTACTAATCCTATAGGTCCCTTAATTCTATGTTTGATTGCACAAAATGAAAGGGGATTAGTAATCCCATTGGATGGGCAATCCCCTCACTAGGGAGATATCTTGGGGGATTAGATATCAATAAGGGTCATCATTTGGCCCGAAGGCCCGCGACCCGCCCAAAGCCCCCGCCCGGCCAGCCGGGCTTTTACCCGGCTCGTAGTTTGTAATGGGCGGGCTCGGCCCTATGAATTTTTACTCGGCCCACCCGTAGGCCCGGCCCGTGAGCCCGCCCACTAGCCCCCGTGGTACCCACCCAAAAGCCTGCCAATGGGCCCGCCTATTAGCCCAAAATCCCACAAAACCCTTTCTTTTTTCCCTTGGTTTAGTTTTGCCCAAGGAAATTTAAGCCCGCCCGGCTTTTGGCCTGTCGGCCCGCCAACTGGGCTAGCCCGTGGGCCGGGCTTGGGCTTCAATTTAGGGTAGGTAACCCGGCCCGCCCGGTCCACCAAAAAGATAAAGCCCGGTCGGCCCGGCCCGTGGGTGGACTTGGCGGGCTGGGCCGGCCCGCCTCGGCTCGATGATGACCCTTAGATATTAACAATCCTATCCCATGAAATTAAATTACATTGACCCAATTACCCTTGGTCAATTGGACAAATTATGCAATTACCCTTGGGATCTCACTCGTGCAACAAAAAACTAATGGAAATTACCATTGATATAATGGGTATGATATTGGCTGTGTAAAAATTAGATTATCAAAGCATCAGTCCATTTTTGAAGAGTGAGTTAAAAATATCCATTATTTTCCTACATTTTATGCGCAATGATTTTAAAACTTTTTTTTTTTTGCATGTTTTGTAAATTTTTTGTTTTGTTCCACTTTTTTGTTTTTGCTTCGTGATATTTTTGGAACTTGTAAAACCCAAAAAGACAAATGGAAATGAAAAAAAAAAGGAATAATAGATTTAATTAGTAACTTGAATCATTTGTGTGGAACTCAAAAGTTGATTCCATAAACCCAGTTGTGCGCCTTCGGTGCATGGTGTTGGGTAGCCATAATTGTGTTGAATCTGAATGTATTATAAAAATGTACATTAGTTGAATTTTCAATCCATGTTAATTGTATTTTCAAAAAATGTTGAGTGCAGTTAAAAAAAAGAGAAGAAAGACTAAAAAAATAGGACATTTTAATTGTATTTTCTCTTTTACTTCATTGAGGGCAAAAATTAAAGAAAATTATTATTTTAATCCAATCCAATCGTGTCCTAAACAGATATGGTATTAACAATTTCATCATTCTATGGTTTTTTTGGTAAGTATTCCATTGTTTATTGCCTAAAAAACAAATTAGGTAAAATTTTGGAAATTACGCATGAGCAAGGGTAATTTTGGAATATCAATCTTCCAATTCTATCCTACGTGTGGGAAATAAACGTAATACTGTATTATTAATCCCATCTCCTTACAAATTCTATCCCATTCCCAATCCCATTACCTTACTAATCCTATCTAATCCAATACATTAAACAAGGCCTTACTCCTATTTTTTTTGGGAAATGATTTTGCCACTATATTTTTTGTTAGGCTCTATTTGGAATCTAGGGAAAGGAAAGAAAAAAAAAAGGAAAGAAAAAGAGAAGGAAAATGAGAGGAAAAATTTATTATTCACGATACTTGAAATTCTTATTTTCTTCACACTTTCTTTTCAAACCAAACAATGGGAAGGAAAATTTTTTAATTTTTTTTTTCCTTTCCTTTCTATAGGTCCAGCTTTAGGATTTGTTTGATAACCTAAATTCAGCACTTAAAACTGAATCAATTAAGTAATAAGTGATTCAGTAGATTTGATAACCACATTATACATTGCTTAACAAATTAAGTGCTACTTAAAATGTAGGCTAAAAAGTTGAAAAAAATTAAGTAGTTTTGAGCTACTTAATTCTGACTGAATTATTGTGTACTTTCATTTTTTCACCATACCACCACTACAACCACAACCACAACCACTTTCACTACCACCACCACTCCTATAACCACTCCACCACCACCACCACCACTTCGCCACCACCACCACCACCACTCCTCCACCACCACCATCACCACCATCACCACCACCATTACCACACTACCACCACCATTACTACACCGTCATCGCCGCCACCACCACTCCACCACCAACACACCACCACCACCACCACCACAATCTCCATTTCACCATTATTATAAATACATTATGACCATTAGTTAATTAAGAGAGAATCGAAATTAAAATTAATTTATTATTTTTTTAATTCAGTACTTAATATGTTTACCAAACAGCTTTTCAGCTTAAAAAAATTAGCATTCAGCACTTAATTTTTCAGCATTCAGTTTTAGTTTTATCAAACAGGCCCTTAGGCTCCGTTTTGGAAAGGAAATAAGTACTTATTTTATAAGAACGTAATTTCAAGCTCAAAAATCATGTGCTTATACAAATTATTATTTTCTTATCATTATGGATCTTGTTTGATATATCTTATTGAGATCTTTAATACAGCGCAAAAAAATTTAAAATTTATTTATTTATTTATATTATTTTTAAATTTAAAAATATAAAATAAGTATTTATTTTTTAAGAAATGTTCAGAAACGGACCTTAATTCCACTCCCCTGCGCTTGAGCAGAGTGACGCCTCTTTCTTTCGGCTAACTTCATTCCCCTGAAAACTACAAGCAGGCCGCGGAAAACACAGTCAGGAGAAAAACTACCCAAGAGGACAACAATGGTCCACAGCGCCTACGACACCTTCGAGCTCCTCACCGGCTGCCCCACAAAGATCGACGCCGTCGAATCCCACGGCTCCAAGCTCCTCCTCGCCTGCTCCGACGGATCCCTCCGCATCTACGCCCCCGAATCCGACCGCTCTCCTCCTCCCTCCTCGCCCTCTGACCGGACCCATGAGGCGCTGCGGAAAGAACCCTACGTTCTCGAGCGAGCCGTGAACGCCTTCTCGAAGCGGCCGATGGTCGCAATGGAGGCTTCGGGGTCGAGGGAGCTGCTCCTCTCGCTTTCGGAGTCCATCGCCTTCCACCGGCTTCCCAATTTGGAGACCATCGCGGTTATTACGAAGGCAAAGGGCGCCAATGCTTACGCGTGGGACGATCGGAGGGGGTTCTTGTGCTTCGCGAGGCAGAAGAGGATCTGTATATTCAGACACGACGGTAATTTTCCCGAAAACTAAGGGTCTGTTTGTGCAATTTGGAGAATTCGAATTATAACTTCAGAAAATACCAAAATTTTGAGAGAATGCGGTCTAATTAATGGAAAAAAATTCAATGTGATGGTTATTTGTAACGTGTTTTCATATGATATGATGTGGCCCCAATGTTGTTGTGGTTCTCACCCATCCATGTAAGAAGCCTAACAAATAACGGTTACAGTTTCAAAGTTAAACTTTCCAACAATGCCTTTTAGTTCAAATTGTGGCTTTAAATCAAGAGATAAGGTTAAAAAGGTGTTTTCATAGGGCTTTATTGTTGCGGTTTTCAAAATGGACTAACAATTTGGGACACTCAAAAGTCAAAAAGTGGACATACAATATGGGAGGAAGGGAGTATTTACTTGTTGTAATTATTCGTTTAGCTGTCCGTTATAATTATTTGGGATTAATCATTCGTCTTGTCAAGAGGAATTAAGAATGTATAGAAATATCAGCCGGAGTTTGAAAGGTTCATATAGAACGACACTAAGAAACAAGGTACTTTTCCATCTTTGAACTGTTTCTTTTTTGCTTTTGGTTGTAATTTTTTACTTTTTAGACTCCTCCCGCTGGGACGAATGACCATTTCTTAAAGCTTAAAGTGAATCTGACAAAATTTCAAAAAAGACGAAATTAGTACCAAAACAATAATTTAGGGAGAACATGGCCGAAGTCCAGTTTATTCATTCTAGTGAAGGGATGTACTTTATAATTAAACACTCATTTTAGGGGATTAGTAGAATGGTAGAAGGAAGCGAAACTTTGGATAATACTTAAACTTGTTTGGCTTTTACGAGTATTTTGGTTAATAGGAAGAAGAATGAAAAAGTAACCCCCACCATATAAAATAGTTGAATTAGGCTTGGTCGAGTTTACATTTTGCTTTCAAGGGTCGCAACGGTGTAATTGTAGAGTTTTCTTGCTCTTTTCTGATGTCTTCATACGAATCATATCATACCTACTTAAAAGGGATTAGTTTTGCAATTAAATTTTTGGAACTTCATCAAGCCACCTGCAATTTTGCTGGAGAAGTGAAAATCTTTTCCTTAAGGCTTGAGTTATCTGTTCATAATATGATCTAATTGGTTTTCTTACTTTGGTAGGGGGACGGGGATTCGTGGAGGTGAAAGAATTTGGTGTTCCTGATACGGTGAAGTCAATGGCTTGGTGTGGGGAGAACATATGTCTGGGTATTAAAAGGGAATACGTAATACTGAATTCGACAAATGGTGCATTGTCCGAGGTATTTCCTTCTGGAAGGATTGCCCCGCCATTAGTAGTGTGTCTTCCATCTGGAGAACTTCTTCTTGGGAAGGTACTCTAATCTTTGCTCATAATTTACATATGTTTTGTTGGGAATTTAAGTTGTATTCCAAACCAAAGAACAAGAACCAGAAGCACTCTTGAATACAAACCAAACCCTCAGCAGGGATTGGAACATTTTCAATTGGATAAAAAGATCAAAGGTATCAGCGGTAGATGTTTTTCCTTTTTTCTCTGCCTCGAGGCCTCCAATTCACTGTAGTACTTCTGAATACTGTGAGATTCCAGGTTGGATCGCTGTAGTTGTTTGATATAGATAACCTGTGGCTGTGAGTACAGATGAAATCTATGCCATTTTTTATGCATTTGCATGTCTTGCAACCTCTAGGCAGAAATGATTGACAAACTCAATGACTGACGAGTTGCGATTGTATGAGCAGAAACATTATTAGAGTGAGAAACACATACTGATATCTTCTCTGACAATGTCGGAGAAGATAGCAGTAATTTTTCCACCTTAGGATATGTATTAGAGTGCTGTGCACACAGTAATGTTTCTCACTGATATCTTCTCCGACATTAATCTGGTGTTCACATACTTGTGTTGTCTTGTTGTCCTTGACTAGGGACGGCAACGGCCCTCAACCCTCCTTCTGGTAGGGTTTTCCTCCCCTCCTCATCCCACAGGTACTCAAACCCTGTCCCATCCACCTGCGAGAAACTTAACATGAATCGTGTAGATCTTGTTTCTTGAAACTTGAAAAGGTTTTCTTGAATGGAGACTGGGGAGTTGTCCAATCCTATGGTTGATAGGATGTTCCTCCGACCCACCAAATTCATGTACATTTACCCAGTACACATCAACATTTGCATGGAATCTATCTAATATTTTGCCAAGATTGTCAAACCCTAGCCAAATTGCAAATCAAGTTATCAAATTTCAGATCTACAGAGATGGAGGAGTACATTGTCAAACATCATTTCTAATTTTCTAGAAATACAGATATATAGCTACTTGTGTATCGCTAACGTAAACACACAAAATAATGAACACAAATTTTGTTTGTTCTTTTGGGCCATGGTTCCTCTTTGCTTGATGTGGATTATTTGGCGAGAGAGAAATTCGAGATGTTTTGAAGGAATCAAAAATTCGTTGGTTAGACTTGAAAGTTTTTTAGTGAATAGCTTGTATAGCTGGGAGAAAAGAGAATGTAATCCATCTCTTGATCAGTTTCTAGATTGGTTTGTACTTTTCAATTCACACGGTGGTGTATAGGGCCTTTTTGTCTATGGCCACTTTTTGTATATGGGCAGCATTCCCTTGATGCGTCGTTGCTAATATAATTATTTACTTATAAACAAAAAAACTGTTAACAAATTGAGGAGTTTTCCTTCCTGAGCGGCCCCAGCATTGATAACACCGTCAAGGTCACACCACTTCATCCGAAATGTAGGGAAATGAGAGAAATTGTCAGTGGTGGACCGGTGGTGCTTGGTCATGGTGGCTGACTATACAGATGGCAGGGGCTGCCATCTGCCAAAGGGGAAAGAGAGAGGAGGAAATAAGTACCGTGAGATAACAGTTAACCCTGAGCCCCTACCTCTTTGCCTTAGTTATGGATGAATTGACTAGACAATTTCAAGAGGATATTCCATGGTGTATGATGTTTGCAGATGACATTGTCCTCGTAGATGAAACCGCTAGAGGCGTTAATACGAAACTAGAAATTTGGAGAGAAGCATTAGAGTCAAAGGGTTTTCGGATAAGTAGGAGTAAAACTGAGTATATGGTGTGCAAGTTTAGTGGTACCAGTAGTGCGCATGAAGGAAGAGTGATGATCCAAGACCAGAAGATACCAAAGAGTGATCATTTTAGGTATTTAGGCTCAATTATTAGTAGAGATGGAGAGATTGCTGATGATGTGACCCATAGGATCCAAGTGGGGTAGCTCATGTGGAGAAGCGCTACTGGTGTACTATGTGACAAGAGGGTACCTACAAAATTGGAGGGAAAATTCTATGGAACTGCCATAAGATCAGCGATACTTTATGGGACAGAATGTTGGCCTATTAAGAAACAACATGTGAGCAAAATGAGTGTAGCAGAAATGAGAATGTTGAGGTGGATGTGTGGTAAGACTAGACGAGACAAGATTAGAAATGAAACAGTTCGTGAGATGGTAGGTGTAGCACCTACAGAGGAGAAGTTGATGGAAAATAGACTAAGGTGATTTGGTCATATCTACCGTGGACCAGAAGATGCAGTAGTTAAGAGAGCGGATAGGATAGCTCTAGGTAGCAATGTTACAGGGAGGGGTAGACCTAAATTGACATTAGATGCTGTAGTGCGCAAAGATATGAGTATAATGGGTCTGTGTGAACAAGTGACACTTGACAGAGTCCAATGGAGGAAACGGATTCATGTAACCGACCCCAAGTGATTGGGACGTAAGGCTCGGTTTGGTTTGGTTTGGTTTGGTTTGGTTTTAGATAACAGTTAACCGAGGTGTTCATTCACCTGTTTTTTTGGTTGATACAAAGTTAGTAGATGAACCCTGTAATATTTCAATTGTACTTGGGTTGGGGTCCGGTTAACATATATCTGCTCCACCCACGGACTTGATGCACGAGGGGAAAACATGCCTGACCCCCAGACCTCCAGCTGATCAGAAGAAGCCCATAATTTTTAGGTCAGGACGAATCTGGTCGTACTGGTCAAGGCAATAATTGGCATACCTATCCATGACTTCATGCCTTGTAAAGAAGTATTGTACCTCAAAGACGATGAGATGATGAGGGCTGTTGGCTTTTTGTTCCTTTTGCTAATGTGATTGCACATTTTTGGTTGGTTTGGCCTTCAGTGCTTATCTTTTTTGTACCGAAACAGTGTGGCGTTTTTTGAGAAAAGTTCATCGAGTTTGCAATGTTCCTATTTGCTATATTAAAATATATCATGTTAAGCAGGCATAGTAACTATAATATTTCTTTTGAGCCCCATAACCTAAAGGTGAATTGTTGATATTTTGTAACTAGATCAGTCATGGCTTCCCTGACTTGGTTAAAGCTAGTACCGTGTTCAATCTGGTGATGGGTAATCAGTAAAGCTACTTTAAAGTTCAGCGATAAGGAAGATAGCACCAGATTGTGTATAGGCATCAAGAAATTCATGTAGGCTACATTCTGCAACGAAATAATCCAAAAATACCACCCAACATAAATTAATACTAGGGTGATTATGGACTCTGTTTTTCTCAATAGATGCAGATTATACTTATCAAAATGAAGTACAATCACATTCATGCATATCATGTGGATATAACACTAACAAGGATACTGCAGTAAGATTGAATAATGAGCTTATGAGTAGACTTAGTACTGCTAGACCATATCCTCAAAGAAAATGTCTTTATTCAGCTGGTAAATATAGTTCGATCAGTAATATGATAGTATTTGTTAACTACTCAAAGTAGTTAATCAACCTTATCTACACAGACCTTACAACAGATTTGCACATGTTTTGTTCTTAGGATAATATTGGAGTGTTTGTGGACCAAAATGGTAAACTTCTTCAAGAAGGCAGGATTTGTTGGTCTGAGGCTCCTGCTACTGTTGTCATTCAGAAGCCGTATGCTGTAGGTCTCTTACCAAGACATGTTGAGGTAATTTGACAATTTTCTTTGAGCTACATTCTCTTGGTTCTTTTGTTTTGGCGTATCTCATTGCTCATTTATGTTCGATTTGCTATTTGAGGTTTGCAGATACGGTCACTCCGAGTTCCTTATCCTTTGATACAGACTGTTGTCCTCCGTAATGTTCGGCACCTTTTGCAAACCAACTATGCCCTTATTGTGGCGTTAGATAACTCTGTTTGTGGGTTATTTCCCATTCCTCTTGGTGCTCAGGTATGTCTTGGAACCCTGGAAGATTTACAGTCAGTATCTTATGTGCTCTATTGCCTACTTCTGTAAATAGAAATAAGAGAAAAAGCATGCATGCCGTTTTTCGTTCTTAACTTCTTGTCTCAACTAGTTCCCCATTGCTCTGGTAAATGGACTTGATAGATGCCTCTGAAGTAGGAAAGTATCAGTGTTCTTTAAGAATCTGTCAAACTTTTCATGTTATAATCCCCTTCATAAAGTATTGAGAATTTGATAACGGTACTTGCATTGATATAAATCTAGGGATTTGTTTTAGCTGTCCCCACCTGACTTGATCTCCATTCCCACCTTTTGCGCATCAATCGCAGAAGCTTTTAGGCAATTGGTTTGATGCCTAAGGCTGTGGAATAGCTACTTCTATAAATGCTGTTCTTACAATGGTCCATCTTGATCTATGCTTATTGGTCACGGTGATGGCCTTGCTTTCGTTGTGGACATTACCCGTCATTGCTGCATGTCTGATGCATACGGTTCTTCACACACAGCACTGCACTCGCTTAACAAGATACCATTTCAGCTCTTTTGGATTTCTGAGGATTCAAAAGATAATATGTATAAATCTGGATTTTTATTGTACTTCTGAGGAGTCACATTCACCTTTGTTTCTATGAAATTGTCACATTCACCCTCAAAGAAGAAACTCATTCTAAGAAATGATCTTCTACATAGATTTGTTCATCAATCACTTTAAGGCTCTCCAAATAGTCGGTTTCCACTGGAGATATATTTTGCCACCACTAATTGCTTTCAATTGTTGTTGACCCAACTATACTCCTGCTTATATCAACACAACTTAATTCTTACTTCTCAATGCCTATTTAACAAGTCAAATATTGTTGTATATCAAATGAATGTTTGTTATAAACAGTAGGTCTTTATTGCTGTTACAGATATAGTGTAAAGTAGTAAAGAAAAAGAGTATCAATCCAGTCCACTGTGTTAATTAGTTGGAATTTGGCATGGAGTGATGCCTATTCTGAGAATAAGAGGAAGGACAAGTTCATTTATCACAGAGAGTGAGGGAGGGGGGAGTTTGTATCAAGGATTGATGTTAAGTTCCTATAATTATGAATCAACTCAACTCAATGGAGAGTGCTGGGCCATCATAGGATTGTTATTAAGTTAATTGTCAGTCTGAAAATCTCAATATGCTTTGGTACTCTTTTCTTTTTTTATTTATTTATCATAAGTCAATATGCCTAGAGGTAGGAGCAGAGGAGAAAGTCCAGGATTAGCAGGTACCAACGCAACCAACTTTTTGTGATGGAGTGGTAGCCATAGCATGATATTCGGCCTCAGTAGAAGAACGAGTAACAACAATTTGGTTTTTACATTTGTATGGAATAAGAGATTCACCCATGAAAAAACAAACTGTCAGTAGAAGTGCGATTCATAGTGTCCCCTGCTCAGAGAAGGCAGTAAGTTCCAAAGAAGTTGATGAATAACTAACTCAAATGGTAGTTGGAAATATATAATAATGCGGAAAACATCAGCCCAATGAACTGAATTGTGGTTGGGGAAGACACAATTGACTCAATATGCTTGGTATTGTCATGTAAGTCCCATGATGAGCAATCTGAAGGGTACTCTTTTAATCATTACACATGGGTAAGAGCAGAGGAGGAAACTCCAGGATCAGCAAGTACCGATGCAACCAAAATTTTTGTGATGCAGTGGTAGCCATAGCATGATTTTTAGCCTCAGTCAGACAATACGCACGCAACAACAATTTGCTTTTTGCTTTTGTAAGAAGTAAGAGAATCACCCATGAAAAAGTAGGCACGAACCAAAGAAGTTGATGAAAATAACCAACTTCAATGGAAGTTGCCTCGAAAATACATACTTGAGGAACTTCAATGCATATCATCACATGCAAAGTTTTCAAACTGAGCCTGAATTGTGTGGAAACCTGGAGGTGGGACCATAAATATTTCCTCATTGCAAGAATTATTGACATCCATCCATGATAAATTCCATTGGCGAACAACTACTATTGCAATTAAGGTAGGAACAATAGTCTCGATGCCATATTTCTGGGGAAAATCCTTAGCCACCAAGCCATCCTTATATCGTTCTACAGAACCATAAGTTGTGGTTTGATTTTACAAGCCCATTGGCAACCAACTGCGTGCTTACGAGGCGGTAGAGGTACAAGATACTTAAGTGTCAGCCTTGTGCAATTCAGAAAGGTATTCACTTCTTAGAAAGTTCTTCATTCATAGCATGTTGCCAAAGAGGGCCAAGAACAGCCTCCTAATAGGAGGTGGGTTCATTAAAGAAAAAATAGAGAATCAAAGGTAAAAAAGAACAAAAGTTAGAAGAATAATTAGTGCAGAGCAACCAAAACGATCAGGACACTTACTAAGCTCTGGATGACAACGAGGAGTTTAGGAAACTCATTATTTGCAACCAATGCAGACTAAGCTGTAGTAGGAAGGGAGGTATGACACAAACAAATAGGGATTCACTTGAGAGAGTCTTGTTGCAAAGCATCTGAAAGCCTAGCTCTAACACCATTTCCAGGCATTCAACTTAAAACAAATTAGTGATGAATGGTGAGGCTGCTGATACTCATACTAGTTTTGGATTGGGCAAACTTAACTAATACCTCATGTTCACTTTGTTGCATCCGCACCCTTTGTGCTTTGGTGATTTGCGCAGACGGACCCAATTCTGGCCATTCTAACAGAGGTGTACCTCACACACCTCTTGAATCTAACCCATGTATTGAATGCATCTCTGAACATGTTATCAGACTACACACACGTATGTTTTGGTTTCATTTTGGGTAATATAGTAGAGATAGAAAACCTTGTTATATAGTGTCCAGTATACATCGAACATTATCTGTGTTTGTCCTTGAAAAGATGATACATTGAACTCATTTCTCTAATTTTTCTTCTGAATTTGTGTCTTGAAAAAGTTAAAAGAACAAACAGAATTTTGTTAAGAGCTTGAAAAAGTTAAAAGAACAAACAGAATTTTGTTGAGAGTTAAGACCCATGCATTTTAAAACTGTTTAATATTATGAATAGTTGTCATGAGAATTTTGATTATGAACTTGAATTTAATTTGAAATGTTCTTCTCCCTTGAAATACAACATTTGGATGATGAATTTGATGAACTCTTATACCTTATTTGCCATACAGATAGTACAATTAACCGCATCTGGAAATTTTGAGGAAGCATTGGCTTTGTGTAAGATGCTCCCACTAGAGGATTCAAGCCTCCGAGCTGCAAAAGAGCAGTCAATTCATATAAGGTCCACATATCCCTTGCATAGTTTTCCAAGTTCTAAATTTGCTTTGACATGGGACAGTTCATTTCAAAATGACAACTTGTGTGTTCTTCCGTTGTTGGATTGTGAAAATATATGTGGGTAAATTTTGCGCACGCGTGCATTTTTTTTTAAATATATATTGCTCTGGCAAGCAATTTACTGTATGTTTCTAGTATAAGTTATAACATGTACATTTCTCCAAAGAAGTCTGTCCCACGCATATTGATGCTAGATTTGTTCTTCTTTTAAGCCTTTAAAGTTCTATTCCTTTCAGGAGTTATTATGGTTTCTTTTTCCACCACTGTTTGAAGTTGCATTTTGATGTCAGATTCTTGCTATTTATTTACTCATAGACATGACACCTCTTAAGTCTTTGTATATTCCTAGACATGATACCTTTAAGTCTTTGTAGATGTTCAATACGCTGTTGTTGACCAGGCAATAAACAGTGCTGATATATTAAGGCAAGAGTAGTTTAGATCAATCTTTAGAATAAATACAAATCTACCAAAGGAGAAACAAATCTATTAGCACCCTTTTATATTTGTTTTTGGCAAGTCTATTTTCACCCTGATAGATATATCTTGTATTTGGAAACAAGACTTTCTTTTGGAACACCAGTGAGCACCCCCGTTCCTGAATAGCTCAAAGCCTCATCGGCGTATTACAAAGATGCTGAACAACTTTTAGCTTGGAAAGAAGTAGTTCATGTCCTGTTTTTGGTGATATGATTTCACGGAAAATGCTAGATAATTTTTGACGAAAAGTTTGAAGAGATGTGGTTCTATGGTATAAAATTAGTAATGCCTTCATTTTGGGCTGCCGGTTATGGAATGAAAAATTGGGCTGCACGTTCCCTCTATTGGGAAGTACTCTTGCTTTTGGTTGTTAGTTGTAAGGGTGATATCACTGATATGTAATTCTCCTCATCTATTATTTCTCTCTGTAGGAAAATAGTGCGGAAAAACAATAAACGATTTTACTAATTTCTGAAAAATTACAACATGAACATGAATCACAAAATTACAGAATATGAAATGTAAACATAAATTGTAAGAAAGAATTAGCAATTTCAAACCGAGATCCGTTTTGTTCAACGGTGCCCTTAAGACAAATTCGCCGCCTCACCGGTGCTAGAGGTTGTGTCGGTGTTTGTCTCCCAGGGTTGACTCGGTTACCACTCAGCTGCCGGAGCACTGCAGTAGATTGCCCGTCGAACCAACTTGTGTTTGTACTCTCTCTCTCGAAAAGAACAATTGTATTGCAGAAGAATGCTTTGGATTGTTTTTGGTGTGTTGAAACCAAAAGAAGAGATCTCCTTTTATAGCTGAAGGAGGAGCCTCTGCCATGAATGCTGCAATGATGGAGGAGCCTCTCAATCAATAGGGGAATTGATTCTGCAATTCAATTTTGAAATAAAACTGATACAGTTATTATTTCTGAAATTGAATACGCAATCATGGGTAATAACTCTGGGTAATCAACCCAGTTTTGACCATCCAACCGTTGGTCCAAAACCCACTTTGAGAGACAATTTCTCATTCATCTCTCAATGGAATTTATTCATTCTTTCACTGGTTTAAACTCCTTAGCAAGGAGTATCTAAAACCCACTTGGGCACACCTCGAGCGGTGTGGGTCTCGCCAAATTCTCTTTGGTTAAAATTCCATTTTTCCAACACTCTCTTGGTGTCTTATGCCCTGACCTGTCTTCTTACATTATTTGTTCTCTGTTTGAAAGCATTCTAGTTGTTGATAGGAAAACAAACCATTGCTTGCCCTTGCATTTTTTTGTTGAGCTTTTCCTCTAGCTTTGATTTCCTCCCCTCCCCACACCCCAATGTTTTCTAGATGCTCTGCTTGAGCTTTTGGTGCATTTACAATCATGAATGCATGTCAGAAATAATTAATTCCACAGATATGCACACTATCTGTTTGAGAATGGAAGCTACGAGGAGGCAATGGAGCATTTTTTGGCATCTCAAGTAGAAATCACACACGTGCTTTCTTTTTATCCATCTATTGCCCTTCCAAAATCAATTGTGGTACCTGAAGCAGAGAAGTTCATGGACATCAGTGGAGATAATCCATATCTTTCTAGAGGTTCATCTGGTTTATCAGATGATATGGAATACTCACCTCCTTCACAGCTGTTGGAAACTGATGAGGGCGCTGCACTCGAGTCCAAGAAAATGAGCCATAACACGCTAATGGCTCTCATCAAGTTTTTGCAGAAGAAGAGATATGGTATAATTGAAAAAGCCACTGCCGAGGGAACTGAGGAGGTTGTTTCAGATGCTGTTGGAGATACTTTTATATCTTATGATTCAAATCGGTCTAAGAAATCAGCCAAGGTAACCTACTCTTCGACATTTTTCCTTGACGAGAAAAACTACTTCATCTCCAATATAATTCAAACTGTTTCTGCATGGATTTGCTGTAGCTTTAGATTATACCTTTTTTAAAATTATATTCCCGAAGATTTTAACATTTGGTGTTCAATTCATGTATGCTAAAACTCTGCCTTCACTAAATGCCATCCTGACATGTCCACACGTAGATATGTTAGAATATGCATATACATTGTGTGAGACCCTACCTCCTGCATATCCTTGAGCGCTGATTGGCTGGACAGTAAGTGCAGATAATTATTTTGCTCGAATATCTGTTTTAGGCTAAGAAATAGTATAGTCTGAAAAATCTGTCACTCTGGTAATACCTTGGATGAATGTTGAACTTTAACATCATATCTAACTGCATTATTTTGTGAAAGGACATGCAAGCTTGGATGAAAAATCACTCCTGATTACTTTGCTTTATTTATTTGGAAAGAAAGAAAAATAGTTAGGCCAGAACCTTGCGCTTCTCAGACCCCGGTGTAGTGGGTTGCCCGTTCTACCCTATAAACTTCGTATCGTGCACTCAAGTTGTTACAGGACCTAATTTCTAAGTAGAAATTAGTCTTGGTAGGAGTCTATAATTCGATCTAGCTACATATTCGTTCGATTGAGAACCTTGAGGCTGAAGTCTACTAATTAGTAGCTTTAGGTTTCTATGCCGCATAGCCTTAGTTTTTGACAATTTCTGTTGTTTTAGCCGTCTGATGAACCCCACAAATTGATGTTTGGATGGAACGAGTGAGACTTTGAATGAGTGGCAGTGAAATATTTGGAAGAACTTTACTTTTTTTCTGATTCATATTTCTTCGTTCTCTTTCCTTTTCTCTTTATGTGGGTCTTCTTGTTTTCTCATGTTCATTATCTCTTTCTACCTTCTTTCTTTCCGTCTATTGACGTTCTCTTTCTGCTGATGTATTCTGTTTCTGTCTCATCCGTACTAAGAAATGAGGAACATATGTTTTGACCCAATCTAAAGAAAATATCATGCGAGCCGAGCTATGGCTTTGTGTGTTAGTTAAAAGTATTTGTCACTAATGAAGTACACAATTGCAGTAATTTTGTTAAAATGGATAGCTGACACGAAAGTTTCTGGATAATGCTGGAATTGGATGTGTAATTGGCTAGCAATTCCGGGTTTGAAGACCCTATTTATCTCTTCTACCACCACTATTTTGTTTGAGGTATTAAGATGTGGAAATAGGAATATTAGGAACTTTGATGAGTCAACTTGAAGATTTACTCCAGCAAGGTACCGAAACTTGTGGAAAATGCTAGGAAGCTAAGTGCGGAGCAGATAAATTGGGTAGCCAATTTATCATGTGTCCTGGTGGAAGCATATATGGAAAACTCCTCTATGATAGTTGCCTCCAACTGATGACATCCCCAAGAGTTGGCCACTTTAATTGCCGGCTGACCGAATAGATTGCCCCCTGCTATCTGTCTCCCATTTGGTAAAAGTAATCTATCCACTTGCCACTCTTAGGCCATGTCACCACTCCCGCTGTTAGCTTTCTCCCATCGATAATTGAATCACCTGTCCTGCCTCTTGACCACTAAGAAATCTTGTCGTTCACCTCTTCCAGAAATGAAAAGGAGCCTTTAATCAGCACCAGGACTTTGTTGCTCTCTCTCTCTCTCTCGTATAGGGGCACTACCCCTGTGTCATCTTCCGTACTATGCTTTTATTGACAAATGGGTATGTGATCCCACTAAGGGCTTATTTATTGAGAATAGTTTGTATCTGATGTAGGGGTATTTTTGTGATACGAATCTTACCAGTGTAAGGGGGTCTTTGGGAGGTGCATTTTTGCATTTTCCCATTCTCATTATTGCATTTTGGTTGTTTAGCTACTCCATTCTCAAAACCCATTTTTACAAAACCCATTCCCAGATTTTGACAAAGGAAGCAAAAAGTGAGAATCACCTCCGGACCTCCTTTTCCCATTTTCGGTTGAGTTACCAAAATGCCCACTTCTCCTCCATAATTCATTTTTACATCTTTTAACACAATATAACAAGGCCAAGGGCAACTTGGTAAAAAATCAATCCATAATTCATTTTCATCATTCATCCACCAAACACTACTACTGTTTCAAAATACATTCTGCACATATCTCCCAAACACTCCTTCATTCTTCAAAACACATTCTAACCATAATCCAAAAAGCCAAAAAGCTGAAATTGAAAAGCCAAAAAGTAGGTTCCCAAAATAACAGAGGGGGTGAGAACGAACCCTCAATCTTGTTTTTTTCTCCATGAGCTCTCTCTTTCTTTATTCTATCTTCATCTTTTATTTGTATTTTATTTTAAGTTGGTATCAGAGCGTCAATTTTTTCTTTTTTCGATCTGGCTGTTAGAGTGATAGGATGCAAATAAAAACATTATTTTTTTTTCTTGTGAATAATTTTTTTAGTTTCTTGATCCTTAGTTGTCCTATGTGAGTTTCCTTTTTCTTCATTTTTCAGAAGGGACGTTTTCCTCAGACTGGGACTTGCTTGAAGCTCCCTGCTGACTTAATTTGCTGTAGGGGGGTTGAATTTTGCATCACCCATGGTCTTTGAAAGTTAGAGGCGTGACTTTTGGGAGAATTATCCCTTTATTTACTTATTGATGTTCAGCAATCCCTTTTTTGTTATGTTTTTTTAATGATCAGCAATCCCTTTTCCCCAGTCGGCAGTTATTCCTCTGGCCAATCTTCCATATTGGAGCTGTTCAGCGTCTATTTGCAGTTTGGGTTCCCTATTTGCAACTGTTTACTCCCTTGGGGTACTTCTGTGGTATTCTTGCTACTTTTTATATAAGTTTCCTGTTTCTGGTAAATATATAATGTTAGAGGATAGTGCAACAATAGATGAAACCTGCTATTGTTAGTCAAGTTGGGATGGAAAATCCTACTTTACATGGTGTCAATATTTTAAGTTGTTTACTAAGACTAAAGGGCAAAAGTGTTTTTTGAATGGCACGTCTCCAGCGCGCAAAGAGGATGACCTGCTTTTTGCCCAACAGGAGACTGACAATTCGACTGTCATGTTGTGGCTCCTAAACCCTATGCAGCCTGATATTAGTAATGGGTTCTTTTTTCATGGACAATGCAAAAAGAGATTTGGGATGCAGCTATCTCAATGTACTATCAGAAAGGGAGTATTGCAGAGTTATGATTTGAAGTGTCGGATTTACAACACTAAGCAGCAGGCTTCTTCTATTGCATTGTATTTCATGCCCTACATGCTGTATGGTTGCTGTTGGATCACTTTTAGACACTTGCTACGGAGAGTCCATTGGCTTAGGGGATTTGAGAATTGGCGTGGCTGAAGTGCCTATTGACTGAATTGGGCTTCCATCACAAAGGGCCTACGAAGTTATATTGTTTGTGATAATGAAGCCGTTGTCAACATTGCTCACAATCCATTTCAACATGACAGGACCAAACATGTGGAGGTTGATATACATTTTACTTAGGAAAACATAATTATTGTGTGGTTTGTACTTCTCCTGTGTTGCTTACATCTTCCTTAACAAGCTGGGTATTAGAAATGTCTTTGCACTAGCTTGCGGGGGAGAGCCGAGTGTTATCGTTCTTTTTCACCTTTTATTAGTTTTCTCCAAGGGTATTTTTTAATACGAAGGGTTGTGAGAGAACCCTAAGTCGTCTTTTCTCTCCATCAGCTCTCTCTTTGTTGTTCTCTTTTCTCGCTTCAACTTTTCTTTGGATTACTTTCACGATTACTATCCTCCAGGATCCTAGGATGGGTTAACTATGTCTATGTCAACACCTTGTAAGGTTATACTTTCCTGTAGAGATCAGTGCTTTAAGATTCAAGTCTCATTCTCCAGCCTCACTGAAAGAAAAAGAAAGTACAAAGGAACGCATGCACAATAAATCTGGATTGCTGAGTTGGTTAAATTAGACTTATGTGCTAATAGTGGTTAACTAATCCTAATATTCAACCTTTACACTATCACTGTGCAGTTTAAGCATACAAGAGAATATGACATTTTTGTGGATCTGACTAAAGAGTCTCCTTACTGTCTGCTATCTACGTGAACCCTTTCCTACTTTTGGCTTGGGATCATCTGTATTGTTAACTTAATTGGTAACCACCCACTGTTCATACATTCAAGTGCCTTATCCTGCTGCATGGAAGATGCTCAACTCTGTAAGCCATTAAAATTTGCCGACACAACAGATGCAGCAGTATGTTCTTTTGCATAACTTTTCGTACCAGGCCTCACATACTGATCTGTATATGAGGGAGTTGAAAGGTGTTTGACAAGATGAACTATAAAGAGGTATGACCTAGATGATACTCCCTCCGTCCCAAAATCTTTGGTCTTTTTCAATATTCGCGTCGTTCTTTAAATTCTTTTATCTCCTAATTTATGATATTTTTCATAATTTTGAAAATTTTGTATTATAGATCTAATCGAGAACTACCAAACAAGATCCATGTTGTATATTATTGGAGATTCATGTTGGAAGATACAAGCGATTGAAAACTGACATGAATATCAAAAAAGTCCAAACAATATGGGACGGAGGGAGTAATTCATAAGGCGCTTCCAGACTTCAATGGGAAGACTATTTTGTTTCCTTGTATAAACACTCGGAATTATATTCACTCTCCCATCGCTATAGTCATGCTCTGCCCCTGTCAGTAGAGGCCTTTGTAGACCATTATGAAATCAAATTGGGCCTTGAATCTCGATTATAGGCGAGCCAGTTATTACAACGTTATAACTGTCCAAAACCATTAGAGTACAGCCTCACACTTAGGTTCCTTTAGTGGAAAATGGCTCAAGAGGTGAGAATGATAGGCATGCTGAGTGAAAGACGTATGCATAACAAAGATGCATAACAAAGAAACCAAAAGCAGTTCCTGAAATGAAGTAGAGTGAAATTATATAGGAAAAAGTTGAATGCAATGGGCACAAGGTTCTAAAAGTCTCTAGGCAGGTGGCCGGGCACCACCTAGCGACCAGGCCGATCAGTCGGCGCCTAGACATTAGGTGGATTTTCCGTCTTTTTTTAAATATTCTGGAAATTGTGGATCTGTGCAAGTGCAACTGGGTTTTTGATATTTAGGGCTGTTGAAATTTTCAATTGTGTAAGAGAACTGGGTATCATAGTAGAACTATACCAGAGCCCCTCATACTAAATTACCACTATACTAAAGCCCTTAATTTTTTAAAATCACATTGCCTACCCTCCTAATCATCCACCTAGCTGCATAATCCGCCTAGCCGCCTAAATCGCTGACTAACCCTGCTGACTAACCCTGCCTAGCGGCTGATTAATTGGCCCAGTGCCTAGACTAATACCTAGGCCCCTAGGCGCTGCGGCGGGGTATTGCCCAACGCCTAGGTGCCGGCGGCCAATTTTTAGAACACTGAATGGGCAGTTGCTTCCCTCTGCACTCATCTTTCGCAGACACAAATAAGGGCACAATTTCTGTTCTTATATCAAGCAGTTTTGACTCATTTAATTTTAGCTTTCTGATTCAAGTTTTTTATTAAGGAAATCTCTCTCAACACACTTGTAAGAGTTATATTACTGGTATGCCTTTAAAATAGGTCATCTATCCACTTAACTTTTGGTTGGACAAATGGGCTTTAAAGGTTCTCTTTACATCCGTAAGTTCATAGACAAGTTGGTGCTTAATTATTTACTCTGATATCAGAGCTAGCGAATTAATGTCTCACTGCCTATATGTTAATTTTAATACTTGCATTTGTTTGGCCAGCTTATAGTGGAGGTTCGTTGAAGATATTACATATTACACGTCTGTCTACTCTTCCATGGACTTGATGGCTTATAATAATAGAATACGGCTCAAAGATTGTATGACGATGACTCGAAATAAATTCTTAACATTTTATTTATGTCAGCTCACTTGATTCAATGTTATATTTATTTACAGATAAAAAAAATCGATGCTCTGTATATTTCTCATGATTACTTTTGCCAACAGTGATTTTTCAACTGATATCTTGTGCTTTAGATATTTAGATATCATGCAGTTTCTTTTATGTCTACCCATAGCCCTTGATACTAGATATTAGTTATACTCGAACAACTCTATATCTATATCTCGTTCCATCTTCTAATTGGCTTCTTGGTTTTTAAGGGCCGACTTAACATGGCCATTAGCTCGGGTGCTAGAGAGATAGCAGCTGTACTGGACACAGCACTACTCCAAGCTCTGGTTCTAACCGGACAATCTTCAGCTGCTGTGGAACTATTGAAAACTGTTAACTACTGTGAGATAAAAATATGTGAAGAGTTTCTGCAGAAAAGAAATCACTACGATGCCTTGCTGGAACTCTACAAATGCAATGCTATGCACCACGAAGCTCTCAAACTTCTGCATCAGCTAATCGAAGAGTCAAAATCAGACCAGGCACAAGCAGAGCTGAGACAAAAATTCAAGCCTGAGATGATTATTGACTATCTAAAAGTAAGTTTACCTGTCTATTGTGAATATATTTCTCTATCTGAAATTTGGATGGATGATTTGTCAAAAATATGGCATCTGCACTCTCAACTCATGAACTATATTATAGCTTTATAACATTTCATGGAATTGCCGTGATGTAGCTATTATGTTAAGCATATGGATGTTAGAACAGCTAGACTGTAGGACTTGAAATGAACTCAACAAAGGCTTATCCCATTGCATACATCTTTTTCTGCATCCCACTCAATTGAGGGCAATAATTTCAGAGGATGTTAGTCTTTCGCCCTTGTACCCTAGCAATTTTTTTGGTAAATTTCTGTTCTGAATGTAACTTGTCTTCCTTCATTTGCATCTTCCACCTTTCTCGAAGTACTGTCAGTTTCATCTTATTAATTTAATTAAAATAGCAGTCATAGACCTCAAACTTTAAGTATGCAAGTTTTCTTTTTGGTCCACACCAGAAGTTTAAATTTATTTAACTTTTTAAAGATTTCTTTTACATGAAGTTTACGAATTTTACGCCTTTGTTTTTCAGTTTCGGTGGATATCTGTGTTACGTTCATATGAGTTGCTTTTATGACATTTAAACATTGTGGTGATTCCTCTTTGCCGGAATCTGTAGAGACTACAGAAACTGTATCCAAGCATTGACATTGTGTGTGTACTGTGTAGAAAATCAAGAATTGAAATTGCTGGTTTGGCTTTTGAGAAAAGAACTTTTTGAGTGGCTATTTTGTTGTATTTCTTATGCAGCCTCTCTGCGGGACTGACACTATGCTTGTGTTGGAGTATGCGATGCTCGTGCTCGAAAGCTGTCCTACGCAAACTATTGACCTATTTTTGTCTGGAAATGTTCCAGCAGATTTGGTAAATGTGTACTTAAAACAACATGCTCCAAGTATGCAGGCCACATACCTAGAACTGATGCTGGCAATGAATGAAAATGGAATCTCTGGAAATCTGCAGAATGAAATGGTAAAACTTCTTGCGTAAATCTGTAACTTTTGATAGAGAGGATGATTTTATCAGTAATGCCATAGTGGGAAGGTTTGGCATTACATGTTGTAGCCAACCCAAACTACTTGGCTGTAATAATTGTTCAGCATTGCTGTGGTGATGAAGATTTTACTTCTAAAATGGATTTACTTAGTAGTGGTACGTGTGGTAGGTGCAAATTTATCTCTCCGAAGTGCTTGATTGGTACACAGATCTAAGTGCTCAACAGGCGTGGGATGAGAAAGCTTATTCACCTACAAGGAAGAAGTTATTGTCTGCTTTGGAGAGTATCTCGGGGTACAACCCGGAGGCTCTGTTAAAGCAACTCCCTGCAGATGCTTTGTATGAAGAGCGTGCAATTTTGTTGGGGAAAATGAACCAACATGAGCTTGCCTTGTCGATATATGTTCATAAGGTACTTCTATTAACTTGGCAGTTATCTTTAGAGATGATTATAGTGCCACCTGCAAAGAAACGGGTGAGATAAATAAACTTGTGCATGGAAGTTTGAGCATGTCCTATCCTCAAAAGCAATTCCACAATCTTTTCACTTGATAAATTTAAATTCTGGTACAAGACTCTTGTTATTTTTTGCAACCTTTTAAACTTGGAAAGTTATTTAATTTAGTTGTGTCTTTTGTGGTTCTTGGGTGGAAGTGGCATTACTTAGGGCTGATAAATGAGCCAAACAATGAACTGTTCGACCTTGGTTTGAAAACTTAACGAGTTTCAAAAATGTGTTTGAAGTTGGTTTGTTTACTAGTCGAACTGATCTTGAACAGGCTTTTAATGAGCCAAACATGAACTGAGTGAGCTCGAGTAGCTGGTTTTTTAAAACAGTGTACGCTTATTGAGCTAAGTATTAGTTTGTTCAAGATAAATGAGTGTATTTAGCGAGCTCAAAACATGTGTTCATCTTTGGCTTGTTTATTAGATGAACCGATCTTGAATTAGCTGAAATGGAGAAAGCTCAAGCAGATTTATTCATTTAACAACCCTAGCAGTACTTCACCAGAGCTGTCAACCTGCCTGCTGTTTCTGAGGGTTCAGGCAGGGGTATTTTTCCTATTCAAGATAAGGAGTTGAGTCTGGTTTCCCCCTTCTACGTTTCAATAAATGTATCATATACAGTTTTCTCCCTTTAATTCTGGTTTCTGTCTTTTATGACATAACTGAAATGCTTATGAGCCCTATTTTATTCCATTTTTGTGAGTTGCTTTAGAGGTAGGAAATTATTAACTACTTCGTAAATTAATTTAGATTTGGAGTGTTAATGAGGTTGCTATTGAGTCTAAATCTTCATTTTATGTTTTTGTTGTAAGTGTTTGAATTTGAACAAGGTAGAACTGCAAGGCGAATTCAGACTTAGAAAAGGCTTATGATAGGGTGCCTAGAGACATCATATGGTAGGTTTTGGAGAGAGAGAGTGACCAAAGGGTATACCGAGGTGATTAGAGACATGTATGAAGGTGCCGTCACTACCATCAGATCACTAGTAGCAGAAACAAGTGAATTTTCAATCACAGTAGGATTGCATAAAGGGTCAGGCTTGAGCCCGTACCTCTTTGCCTTAGTTATGGATGAATTGACTAGACAGTTTCAGGAGGATATCCCATGGTGTATATTGTTTGCAAATGATATTGTCCTCGTAGATGAAACTGCTAGAGATGTTAATACAAAACTAGAAATTTGGAGGGAAGCATTTGGGTCAAAAGGGTTTTCGGATAGGTAGGAGTAAAATTGAGTATATGGCGGCAAGTTTAGTGGTACTTGCAGTGCGCATGCAGAAAGAGTGTTGATTCAAGACCAGGAGATACCAAATAGTGACCATTTTAGGTATTTAGGTTCAATTATTAGTAAAGATGGAGAGATTGATGATGTGACCTATAGGATCCAAGTGGGGTGGCTCAAGTGGAGGAGGGGGTGTTCTATGTGACAAGAGGGTACCCACAAAATTGAAGGGAAATTTCTATAAAACTGCCATAAGACCAGCGATGCTTTACGAGACATAATGTTTGCCTATTAAGAAATAATAGGTGAGTAAGATGAGTGTAGCGAAAATGAGAATGTTGAGGTGGATGTATGGTAAGACTAGAAAAGACAGGATTAAAAATGAAACGGTCCGTGAGATGGTAGGTGTAGCGCCTCTAAAGGAGAAGTTGAAGGAAAATAGGCTAAGGTGGTTTGGGCATGTCTCCCTTAGACCTGGAGACGCAGTAGTTAAGAGAGAGGATAGGATAGATGTGGGTAGCAACGCTACGGGGAGGGGAAGACCTAAATTGACATTAGATGTTGTGCGCAAAGATGAGTCTAATGGGTTTGAGTGAACAGTGGCCCTTGATAGAGCTCAATGGAGAAAAAAGATTCATGTAGCCAACCCCAGTTGATTGGGACATAAGGCTCGGTTTGGTTTAGAATTGCAAGGCGAATTCAAAATTCTCCGAATTGTGTAATCTGAACAAGAACTGGACTAGTCTTGCAGTTTTGGTTCTGTTAGGTTTTACATGTATAATGGTTAGGTTTTGGTTCCCAATTTTTTGAAATCGTTTGGAACAGTCTAGTTACTGAATTTTTACAGAACCGAACCAATGTGGTCGTGTGCACCTCTTAATGATCCATTCCTAACAGTACTGGAGAGAGCCCATTAATGCAGTCTGATGCTGTTGCTAGCGCAAAACCCAGTTTGTATATCGGCTATTTCTTTCTTCCTTTCTGCTTTGATAATGTAGAATAATGTTTCTTTCTGTTGAAATTGTAGCTTCATCTTCCTGAACTGGCATTGTCCTATTGTGACCGGGTTTACGAGTCTGCATCTGCAAAATCTTATAGCACTATATACCTCACTCTTCTGCAAATATATTTGAATCCTCGAAGGACAACCAAAAACTTTGGAAAGAGAATTATTAACGTGGTATCAACTCCAAATTCTAGCGTTCCGAAGGCTGGTTTGTGGAGTTCGGCCAAATCCAAAGTTAGTCGTCCAGCTAGAAAAATTGCAGAGATAGAGGGTGCAGAAGACGTCCGATTTAGTCCAGGCAGTACTGACAGTGGAAGGAGTGATGGTGATGCTGACACAGATGATCTCATTGAAGAAGCAGGTTCTAGTATCATGTTGGATGAGGTCCTTGATTTGTTAAGCCGAAGATGGGACAGAGTCAATGGGGCACAGGCGCTCAAACTATTACCAAAGGATACTAAGTTGCAGGTAATGATTATTGGATGGTCACATACAATCAATCTCTAGGAAGGCACGATTGCGCTTCGCCAAGATTATTTCATGCTTCACATTCTGTGTAGGGCTTGCCATGCAATTAGCTTACAAATTCAACTGTGGAAAGATATCCTACTCTCAAGTAGTCTTTAGCATCTGTGTGTGTGCATGTGTGCACGCATGTGACAATCTTGGTGATGCTGATGTTGACAATGGAGAAAACCAGAAAACGTGTCCATCTAATGGCCGCCTTTTTTTTTTTATATTGATTTTGCAGAACTTGCTTCCATTTCTTGGACCCCTTCTGAGGAAATCCAGTGAAGCATACCGGAACTTTTCTGTCATCAAGAGTTTGAGGGAGAGTGAGAACCTGCAGGTATTTCTCATTGGTGCATAAAATGATAGATATGTTGGAAGTAAATTAGTATTGCTACTTCACTATTAGTGCAACTCATCGATCTAGAGGGTTCACTGAGAAATGGTGTTGTTTTATGCTGCTTGTACCGTATTACAGCTTCTTCTTTGATTCCTCTTTGATTCCTTCAGTGCTCAGTCTGATTAGATTTGTTTTTATAAGTTCCATTCCTTCCTTCTCTGCTTGTCTGAAAGCTCATTGCTTGAAAACAGGTCAAAGATGAACTTTGCAACCAACGGAAAACAGTAGTGAAGATTATGGGTGATAGTATGTGTTCCCTTTGTAACAAGAAGATAGGGACTAGTGTTTTTGCAGTGTATCCAAATGGCAAGACCCTTGTGCACTTCGTTTGCTTTAAGGATTCACAAAACATGAAGGCTGTTGTTAAAGGCACACCACGGCGACAACGATGATAGTTAACGTTACCATATGGCTCAGATAAATCTTCACTCAGTTTTGGCAGTTGCACGTCTCTTTCATGCATGAGACATTAAGAGTTTGTCAAGGAGTGGCTTTGAGAGGAGTTAGTTTCACCATCCTGTTTATCGCTACTTTTGGAGTCGCTTCCACAAAGGATATTGGACGTCTGCAAGTGGTCCGAGGGACACGGACGGGCAGGTGATTTTGTGAGTGTACCCTTTCAGAAAACATTATATTGGTTTGGTAGATTGTTTGGGTGTGTGAGGTTTGCATCTTCAAATTCTGAGGTTTTCTTATGTTGTGTGTATAGTTGGTTTGGCAGGAAGCTGTTTGTTGGGTAGATGTATTTGTTTTTTGTTTTTTTCTGTATGGACTATATAGATCATTGGTCAATTCTTTAGGTTTGTGGAGTTTTGAGAAATAGATTTGTGAAGTTTTGTATTCAATAGAAGTCCCTTGTGGGTGGGTGTTTGTACAGAAGTTGATAGGAAAGACGTGGACACAATTTAGCAGTGCTATCTTCTTAGTGTTGAAGAGAAATACAATGCCACAGTATTATACTATCAAATATGCTGCATCTGTAAATTGGTTGCAGTACTATAAATTGCCTTTTCAACTGCCCCTGCGAGGCCGCAAAATGACTTTGTTTTTGTACTTCTATTACTGAGAATTTAAACAAGAAGCCTGAGGTACAATTTTGATCGAAGTTTACTTCGTCTAACTAAATTGGTAACTATCATCAAAGTTTTGTCTAACTTGTCATGATTATTCACATTTCCGTGTGCACAATACATTGTTGTTGGTAACTGATCAAAATAATATACTCCCTCCGTCCTTTTTTAAGTGTCCTGTTTTATAATTTCAATTTATTAAAAAGACATCATCATTATACATTTCATATCAATTTTTTCCTTCATTTTATCTACTTACTTATTATCATTACAATTTTACTCACTAACTTTTCAAAATGGAATATATTTTTAGGGATAAAATAGACAATGAACCAATTTTTATCCACTAATTTTACAAAATTGACACTTATCAAGGGATAACTCAAAATGGAATACTGGACTCTAAATAAGGGACGGAGGAAGTAATAACTAACACTATAAATAGTCGTTAAAAATGAACCAAAAAAGTAGCAAATGAACCTAACAATGAAAGTTGCCCAACACTTGAAATGTAAAAATTCAAAACCAATCATAAATAAGCATAACTTGACTACTTATGGACACACCTATTTGTAACTACGAAAATACATTAACAAGACAAAAAAGTAAATAACAAAAATTAGAAAGTTTGTATGAATGTTTCTTTGCTCCAAAACTACATTTGAATGACCAGAATTCTCTCTAGAACCACATTTGAATGACCGGAATTCCGGACTTGAATGATCAGATTTTCGAATCAATTTGCCTCCCTAGAAATTAAAGTGTATTTTTATTAAAAAGATTCAAAATTTTCCGAACAATTCCTCAATTTGAAGGAAAAAGTTGAATTTTTCCAATATATCATTTTTTTTTGGTGAAGGTTGTTACAATGTTATCGCAAAAGGTACAATGAATTATTTAGACCCCAGCCCGCAAAAGTTATCGTAACCTGACCTTAGAGCATCTCCAACAGCCACTGCAATTTGTCTCTCTCGTCAAATTTTTCAGGTATACCGAGCCAAAGCATGAAAAAACCTTACCCAGCAGCCTAGCTCCACCCTCGGCGATTTGCTCGACTGCTACAGTACCACGCTACCTCTGCCGTGGTACTGTAGCACTCGCTCCTCTCTCTTTGTCTCTCTCAACAATCAGATCTGTGCACAGTGACCCATCAAGTCTACATCGCCGTCGCTGTCGACTCCAGCCAAGACAAGAACAGCAGGTGTGTGGTCGCCGTCGCCAGGCAAGTTCCAAAATCGAAGGTGTGTTCCTATTCTTGTAGACTCGAAATCGAAATTGAAATCAAAGTCGACTGATTTTGGTGTGGGTTTTGATGCTGGGTATTGTTCTTGCAGCCTCGAAATCGAAGTCAAAATCAAAATCGATTATTTTTTGGTGGGTGTTGATGTTGTGATGTGCGATCTGTATGGGTTGAGGGCTGTAGTCTCAAGTTGAGGCGGTGGGTGTTGATGCTGGTAGGGTCCTCATAGAAGTTTCGCAGTGGAAGAACATGAACAGGGGACTCACGAGTCAAGAATTTATGAATAAAAAATTGTTATTGGTATTTGAATAGGGAACTTGCCTAGGTTGTTGGAAAACTCATACATTTGCTAGCTAGCTAAACTAGTTTTTGACATAATTCCTAAGCATTTTGCCTAAGGGCTCCAACAGACTCAATCACTTTTTAGGCTCCAACAGACTCAATCACTTTTTAGGCAAAATGCTTAGGAATTATGTCAAAAACTAGTTTAGCTAGCTAGCAAATGTATGAGTTTTCCAACAACCTAGGCAAGTTTCCTATTCAAATACCAATAACAATTTTTTATTCATAAATTCTTGACTCGTGAGTCCCCCGTTCATGTTCTTCCACTGCGAAACTTCTGTGAGGTCCCTACCAGCATCAACACCCACCGCCTCAACTTGAGACTACAACCCTCAACCCATACAGATCGCACATCACAACATCAACACCCACCAAAAAATAATCGATTTTGATTTTGACTTCGATTTCGAGGCTGCAAGAACAATACCCAGCATCAAAACCCACACCAAAATCAGTCGACTTTGATTTCAATTTCGATTTCGAGTCTACAAGAATAGGAACACACCTTCGATTTTGGAACTTGCCCGGTGACGGCGACCACACACTGGCTGTTCTTGTCTTGGCTGGAGTCGACAGCGACGGCGATGTAGACTTGATGGGTCACTTTGCACAGATCTGATTGTTGAGAGAGACAAAGAGAGAGGAGCGAGTGCTACAGTACCACGGCAGAGGTAGCGTGGTACTGTAGCAGTTGAGCAAATCGCCGAGGGTGGAGCTAGGCTGCTGGGTAAGGTTTTTTCATGCTTTGGCTCGGTATACCTGAAAAATTTGACGAGAGAGACAAATTGCAGTGGCTGTTGGAGATGCTCTTACAAAGTAGCTCATGTATGCAACAAATACAAACATCAACAGCTGCGCAAACAAATCACATTTTGTGAGAAAAATTGAACAGCCACATGACACTGCTATTATTGTCTGATCAAACCGGTTGTTTGCATGGAAGATTTTCTCAGAAGGTCCCGGACAAAGTCACAAAGGATTCCGATCGCCTTTGTGGACCCAAAGACACAAAATTAGGCGGACTTAACAAGCAAACTGAAGGCGAGCTTCTGCCCACTTAACTACATTCAAAACCATCATATGCATTGGTTTAACATTGCCGATTCAGAATTTACAAAAGAAACATCTCATTGTGCAAACTATAACCCACAGAAGAACCAGCTTGATGTACGACGCTTTGTGCCATATTCATACATGTGTTTCTCAAGCAAAACCCTGAAAACTGATTCTCATCCCATTCTAAATATGCACGACGACAATTCGCTTTGGTTCTTCACTCCGTACGGGAACCTACAACTTTTTGTATGGGCATTTCATCTACTTCTGGAATGAAACACAAAAAATAAGATCGATCAGAAGTGGCTTTAATAGTAAAGTAGAGAATAGTAAAGCATACAATTGACCATATATAGACACGTACGTGAATACATAGGAAGTTAAACCAAAAACAGAGACCTCCGCTATGCCCAGCAGAATCAAATCCCGTGGACTGGTGGAATCCTTTATCGCGTAAAACAAGATCTGCTTGAGTGACAGTAGTTTTGGTTTCCGTTAAAAATAGGAAACTAGGCCGTTTGTCATGGACTAGTCATCGAAGGGTGTGAACGGATAGGGGGTGGCCAAGTCCACCAACAGTTCCAGCTTAGTAGTATCATTGTTGCTGTCCTGTCGTGGCTGAGCCAAAGCAGCCACAACAGCATTGGAGAGTGAATCTCCATCAGGTTGGGCAAGGGCGGGGTATAGTGGTCCGCCATGGTGTGATTCGAACAGAAAATCAGACCATGGTTACATGAATGGATAAAGTGTTGCTCCCCAACAGCTAGATGCTCCAACGGAAGGTATTGTGTGTGTAAAATGGTTACAGTTGAAGTTGAAATGAACAAAATCATTAGTGAGTTAGCTCTTAGAAACTGTTAAATGCATAAAATGTTTCAATTCCTGAGTTTGAAAATATTTGAAAACCAATTGTTTATACCTTTTTTAATCCTTGGAACTTGAAACCAACTATTGCACCAGTCTTGAAATGTAGAGGAAAAAACATTTGGTCATCTATTTGAGATGTCTTCCTATTGTTGGTCTATGTGTTATGGTGCTGACAAATTATTTTTCTTTGTTTGTTACACTATTTGATCATACAAACCCATATATGTTGTTGGTTAAGGTGTTTGCATATATTGTCAAAATATATTGTTGATTCTGTAGTGGTCAATAATTATTAATAGGTATTCAAACTTCAGAATATTTATGTAAGTGTGATATATTGTGAGATATAGGAATGGTGTTTACGGTTCATTGATACTTTAGTCTTACTGTTGTCTAAATAATAATCAAACAACTGACCGATTGCTTTTTTTCAGAAATAGTACTCATGGAAAAGTTTGTCATTGAAGTCTAATGTTTGTGTTGATTTGGTGACATAAGTTTGTTGGAAACCCATTTAGAAGGCATATGAGCTGTCACGAAATAGATCTATTTTTGTTTATCACTATTTATCACTATGAAGTCGACAATTGTCTAAGTAATGCACTTTAGTTGTAGGTCATGTGTATGTAACCTACTTCACCCATGTATGTAAGTAGTATTGTGGATTAAAAGTTGTGGCAATGTGGTTTATTATTTAGGTATGACGGAAACTCCCAAAGGTAGTACCAACAACAAGGGTGTGAAGGTAGATTCGTACGATTGGGAATCCAATTCCGACTCTTGTCCTAATAATTCGGAAGATTCACAGAGGAGTAATACATTTAGAGATAATGATGTGGATGAGGAAGGGGAAGGGGAAGGGGAAGGGGAAGGGTCAGTTTCCATTGTAGATGCTAGTTTTCATTTGCTCACTGATATGGAGATTGTGGAAATGAAATTTGTTTATGAAGATGAGGCTGGTCAATTCTACAATGCATATGTGAGGGCAATTGGTTTTAGTGTCCGTAGATATAAAAGTAAACCACAAACAGGCAATGAAATGTACATAAGGTGGAGGGCTTGAGTTTGTTCTAGGGAAGGTCAAAGAAACAAGAAGCACTTAGAATGCATTGATCGGAAACAACGTCATAGAGCTGAAACAAGAACTGGTTGTGATGCTAAATTCCGGGTTTGTAGTAGGGGAAATTATAGTTACCCCCCTCGAACTAACCCTCGCATACACTTACCCCCCTTTAACTTTTATTTTTGGCACTTAACCCCCTCAAACTAACTGAAATTCAAACGGTCATAACGTCAAACGGTCATAACTTCTTCATCCAAAATCAAAAATATGCAAATTATATATCGATTTCGAGGTCTTGAAGTCAGCTTTCTAATGACACTAAAATCACATCACAATTCAAAGCACACATAAAGTTATGATCAAAACGGTCTTTCTGTCTACCAGCCCTTACTCTTTTGATCATAACTTTTTGTGTGCTTTGAATCGTGATGTGATTTTAGTGTCATTAGAAAGCTGACTTCAAGACCTCGAAATCGATATAAAATTTGCATATTTTCGATTTTGGACGAAGAAGTTATGACCGTTTGAAGTTATGACCGTTTGAATTTCAGTTAGTTTGAGGGGGTTACGTGCCAAAAATAAAAGTTAGAGGGGGTAAGTGTATGCGAGGGTTAGTTCGAGGGGGGTAACTATAATTTCCCCTTTGTAGTATGAGCCCAACCATGAAAAATTACGTTGTCATAGAGTTTGTGAGTACCCACAACCATCCCTTAGCAACATTGCATTGTGTTCCCTTTATGCAAACGCATAAACGTGTGGGTGATGCATACATAGCTTAGGTAATGGCCATGTAGAATGTAGGCATGAAGCCAGCCGAAATTATGGACTATATGACATGTCAGTCTGGGGGTTTCTATAATGTGGGGTTCACTGTAAAAGATTTGGGCAACAAATTACATAGCGGTTGTAAAGAAGAAATAAGAAACGGGAACGTTGAGGGTACACTAGGATACTTGTCTGCTCAGGTAAGCACTGATCCGTTATTTTTCTTCAAGTACACTGTTGATGAGGATGACCGGTTGGAGACACGATTTTGGATAGATGGGAGGTCTCAGATGGATTATTCTGTATTTGGAGATATGTTAGTTTTCGACACGACCAATCGAACCAATGCTTACAAGAAGCCATTTGTCATATTGCCGGGTGTGAGTAATAATTTTATGACGACCATATTTGGGTGTGCGTTGTTGTTGAAGGAGACGGATGATACGTACAATTGGGTTCTTTCAACATTTTTTGAGGTTATGGATGGTAAACGGCCCATCTCGGAAGTCACAAATGGTGATTTGGCAATGCGAAATGCAATTAGAAACATTTTTCCAGATGCAAGGCATTGCCTATGTTCGTGGCATTTGGAGCGAAATGCCGCTAAAAATGTTCACATACCGGAATTCGTATATGACTTTACCACTTTGATTCAAATGGAATGTGATGTTGAAGAATTTGAAACTCTTTGGGCTGACACGGTATTACACTACGGCCTAGAGACAAACGCTTGGGTGGTAGAGATGTATAGCGACTGCAAAAGATGGACCGATGCATATCTTCTTGGCCATTTCTTTGCTAGGATGAGGAGCACTCAATGTTGTGAAGGTATGAACTATTATTTAAATCGGTTCTTAACAGTAAGGCTACGGCTTTTTGAATTTGTCCAATAGTACCATCGTGGTCTGGCTAGGATGCGAGTTGCCGATGCAGGGGGTGAGATGGCAATGGAGCATAGTACCTTTGTCTTGATCAAGCAATTGAAAAGCTTAGAGAAGAATGGAACCGACGTCTACACACAATACTTATTTAGATTCTTTTTGGATGAAATACGGCACACGTCTGCATTGATTGTGGCGCGTTGCGTTGATGAGGTGGAGAGTCGGTTGTACTTCATTGAGATGTACTCATATCCATAATCAAATTGGCTGGTCTAGTATTATCCAATTGATAGCAGAATCAATTGTAGTTGCTTGATGTTTGAGTCATTTGGTCTACCTTGTTGCCACGTGATTGTGGTTATGAAATGAACACCTATCGAGCATTTCACCTAGTTTAGTCATGCAAAGATGGACAAGGTCTGGTCGGCCTCCAGCCCAACAACCAAATGTTGGCCAAATTTCTTGCAGTATATCCCACACGGCTAAGTATGGGATATTGAGTTCGGGTTATAAATTGATGTCATTCTATGCGTCACATGCCTAGGACCCATTTGAAGATGCTATGCAAGTGGAGCACGAAATGACATCCTAGATGAGGAAGCGGTGGGAGATGGGAAAGAATAAGGAGTGGAGATTGGTGAACCAAGTGATGGCGAAACTTTGTTTGGTTTGGGCGATCCACCTGCGATCAAGACCAAAGGCAACCCTGGGAAGAACTCCACTGCCCAGCCAACATTCTCGAAATCCTAGGAAATGTAGCCATTGCAAGTGCTGAGGTCATGATAAGCGGACATGTCCAAAGTTGTCATCAAAGCCTCCAATTGACGACATTCCTATTTAGTCATATTTTTATTTTTGGCTGACACTTTCTGGTGATGTAATTAGTAAAAGTTAAATTACTAAGTTTGGGAGGAATATTCGTATTGCAGATGTGGATCCTTTTGTCATGTTATTAAAATGTTATAAATTATCAGTTGCATGACATACGATACTTTGTGGTTAGATCTGCAATTTCATGTTTCATAGGTTGGGTGCTATTTTATTACTCATTTTATTTGGCCTAGTTGATTTTTTTGATCTTCAATTTGTGTGTTAATCTATGTTAGTGTATTAAAATTTGCTGAATTGGTTTATTTCTATCTCTGACCTGTCTTCATTACTTGACATTGTCCCACATTAACCATTTGTAACTAATTTAAGGCATCATTTGACATTATCCCACCTTAGGTCTGCTTACAATTTTATAAATTCAACAGCTTAAACATATGGCCCGGACTGATTATATTTTTGATTTGCTTGTTTTGCAGCATCTTCTAATGATGGCTGCGAAAAGGAAAATTCCCTCTTCGACTCCTCCTCTTCCTCTTTTACATAGATCTAAACGACTTGTCGAGTGTAAAGATGCACCAATATCAGTGGACCAATCCACCGATGGGGGGAACAATGAGGAAATGAATGTCAGCTCTAGTGGTGACTCTGATGAGGAGATGAGTAAGAGTTTGTCGCATGGTGACAGTGAGAGTGATGTTGAGACTGATGGTCAGAGTGAGAGAATGTGACTCGGGACCAATCAAGCTTCCAAACTTGTCTGTATTTGCATCACGGTTAGTAATTGAGGAGAGGACTATGGCACTTGGCAAGTTGAATTGAACTACGTGCGTTCCCGAACTTCTTAAAGATTTGGGCTTACATCCGATTTGCAAGTACCAGGGGAAGGCAAATTGGACCTTTGTTCGGGAGTTCTTTGTGGGAATAAATCCGTCCAAGGTTGACCAGGCAGAAAGGATAATGGTGTCTAAAGTACAGGGGCATACTATTAGAGTAACTCCGGACCTTCTTGAGGAATTTTAAAAAATAGCTTGACCTCTTGAGACAGAAAAACAATACCCCTATCTTCCTGTCATCGAAGGGCCGACTTATCATGACATTTGGATGACCTTGTGCTATGGCCGTTGGCCACCCGAGGACAATCCTAATCATACAAATTCTTTTGAATATCTTGAAAAAAGACTTCGTTCCCCTCCACCATATTTTTTGGTGGAATGTGCACCCTAAGTCCCAACGACATGAGCTAAATTCTAAGTAGGCTATGTTGCTACATGCTGTATATAATGGGTTCAAGCCGGATATTCCGAGTATGTGGTAGGACACTATATATGATGCTTGAACCAATGACCATCCTATTGCATCTCTCCCTTTTGGCCACTTGCTCACCGGTTTTGTGCATGATCGATGAAAATTACCTAACCTAATGCAAGACAAGTTTGGAAAAGATATTATAGTTATAGGTCATGCTACAATTGAAAAATCTGAAGGCCAAAGCAAGTTGCATCGGGTGGTTAACAACCCTGTTTCTATGGAAGGCCTTCATGACATGCTTCTGACTGTGCAAGAGAACCAAATAGCCATGTTTGAACAGTTGGAAAAGGTGGAGCGCGCTATGTGTTCTCATTCTGATGAAGTGAAGACACTTTGGATGATGAATGATGGCGAGGGGCTTCACAGGTTTTGTTGAGATAATTGCTTTTGACTTTGTGACTGAACAAAACTTAATCCAAACTTATTACTTTTGCTGTTTGTTGGGAGGACTATGTTGGCTACTAAGTTGGTATTATGCAGTAAGTAAACTATTCAACAGGGTAGTTTGGCACTTAATGTCCATTATGAAGTTTTGTCATGGTTTTTGGCATGTTAAACTAATGGGAAACTAACTCATGAATTTGGTGGTCGAGTTTTTGTGGTTTGATAGGACCTTTGACTTACTTTTGTTTATATGGTGCACATTTAATGGTGCTGCGATTGTGGTGTGGTGGTTTAGTTTTATTTACTAGCCAAGCCAAAGTTTTTTTCAACTTATATATGCCTGATGACTGATTGGGTGATCGATTGTGATTAAGGTTAACCCCCACACTTATTGCACTTTGACTTTGAAGAGGCAACATGATTTTGTAGAAAGCACATCTTCAATCAGGCAATATGGATTTTGTTTGTTTTAAATTTTTTCTCAAACTCATTCGTGTCACTATAGCAACTCATGTTAAGCGGTTCAATCGATATGTGATAACATGAGGTTAAAACCAATAAATAAACGCCAACTATTTTCCAAAAGGAATAATGAATTACATAAGGATTTTCGTCCCGTGTTGTTGCACTTCACCCTTGACTAACAGCCATACTCAACCTACGTTTGCGTGTTCTCTCCTATAGGATCAACAAGCTCATCAAAAGGAGGGATAAATAACACGTTGAAAAAATCTCGCTCCGTAGCATGTGGATGCTCTCAGTTGCTTTTGACCAAAAGAAACTAGATCATTTGGCATGTCCATGGTGCTGCCCAATAGGCCACATGTCACCTCCGAAGGCTACAATATAGTGACATTAATGAGAGGGAGAGTATCTTCACTACTCAAACTAATGTATATAGCAAATAAAATTGGACATGAATAAATAAAATATACTATCAAATTTGTGGTTCTAAAATATTGATTTACTGATTTACTAGTTTTCATAATTGCAACATATAATTTCCTTGGAGTGGAGAGTTCAGCTCACCTTCATGCTTCAGATTGAACGGTTTCTCAAAAGCCCAAAACGAAGGACCTGACATGAGAACTACGATGGTCCAATTGTAGATCACCACCCACCGAACCATATCCAAGTTACTGATTAAACTATAATGCTCTTCAATGAACGGAATAGTATGGGGTTTGATTTTTTTTTTTGGGAGAAAAAGGTAAAGGCTGTGGTGTACTAATACTATGGTCTTTCTGTGGGTTTTCATTAATTTGGTCCTCCTTACACCTAGTATGGGCCTTGAGAGAGATAGAGGGAGGGAGAGAGCACGTTGTAATGTGTACAAATGTGCTAAAGAGGTGTGGTATTAATAGCTGTGCGGGGATTTGATAAACTATAATTTTATGTACCACGTGACTCCATTCATTTATACCACAGTATTTAGGCTACGTTCTTCTGTGCTTAAACTTAAATTAAAATTTTAATTCAGTTTATTCTCTGAAACTTAACTTAATTCCCAATCTTCCCAAACAAGCCTCAAGGTATAGGTGAAATGTCAAAAATACCCCTTGTTATAAACCCTAAAGACTCCACCTCTCATCCTTTCCAATCCCGCTCCCCTTAGGGCAATATTGTAATTGTATGTGTGTTAGAAAATTAACTTTATGTTTAGAAGAATTGATGAACTTAACTTATTTCCATTTAAGTTCCAAAAGGGAAAAAAAAATAGCAATGTTAAGTTTAAGCACAACAAAACGCATCCTTAAATTCACATAGGCAATGGGATCCACCCCACATGAAAGACAATAATTCCTCCTTTCCTTTACTTGGAAAGAGTACTCTTGTCCAAAACTCCTGTCCAAAAATATTATCTATCAAGTTGGCAATAATTCAACAAGCTCACTTTGGAAGTTAGTATATTCCAGTCCTCTCATATTTCAATCCTTTCATATTTCATATCTTAGCTTCTTGCAGGGCAACTTGAAAATTAAGGGAAAGGCATCCAGTATCTCCACTGTGATTGATTTCCCAATCGATTGAATTCCGAAATTGTTGGCCCCAAACTGTTGGCCAAGTTCCCAATAATTCCTCCTTTACTTTGAAAGATATGTAGTCCTTTCATATCTCATACTATTTTAGCCCAAGTTGCCAATAATGCCTTCTTTACTTTGGAAGATAGTGTACTCTTGTCATTTATGACCGATTGATAGATCGATTGTGTTCCAATTGTAGAGATTAGAAAAAAGACAGATATAGACAAATTTCTTGGCCCCACATTGCCAAAAATCCCAAAGATTTATTTACAGGCCAACTTGGCAATAATGCCTCGTATACTTTCGAACATAGTGTAGTCCTCTTACCTATAATTTTTTTGTAGGGCCAATAATGCCTCTTTCAATTTGGAAGATAGTGTTGCACCTGACATAGCTTTAATTTTTTTGCAAGGCCAATAATGCCTCTGTCACTTTGGAAGATTGCGTAGTCCTTTCATAGCATTAATTTTTTTCAGCGCCAATAATGCCTCTTTCACTTTGGAAGATAGTGTAGTCCTTTCATAGCTTTAATTTTTTTCTAGTGCCAATGCCTCTTTCACTTTGGAAGATAGTCTAGACCTTTTATAGCTTTAATTTTTTTTTTGGCCAAGTTGCCAATAATGCCACCTTTACTTTGCAAGCTAGTGTAGTCCTGTCCTTTCATATCTCATCTACTCTCCATAATCTACTCCACGGCTTCTCAAATACGAAAGTAGTATAAGTAGGGGTCAAGGTTGTTTGTGATGAAGCAACCCATACAACCATGGCCTCTTCTTCTTCTTTTGAAATCCCCTTCGAGAAGTTCTTTTGTTGGCTTGTGTGAGTTGTCACAATATTCATCTATTTATGTGTGATTGTTATAATTGGAATGGGAGGTATTGGGAAATACACCAATCGAATTAGTGGGCTTATGCACTACAACAATCGAATTAGTAGGCTTATGTAGTGGGCTTGTCAGCAGTGCAATCATGTACATTCTGTTAGCTAGTCAAGGTAGATGGTGGGAAGCCATCTATTTACTTTCCTCGTTGCGTGGGAAGGAAGCTCACAAACCTTCTACGGGTCCTGGAGTTATAGTCACGTTGTGACCTGGCCTTCTCGAAGGGTTCGGAGGTACCTCAACCTGGTTTTCCTTAAATGTAGTCTTATTTGTCTTTTCTGCAAATTGTGGTACTCATGTCTGGAAAGAAAAATTAAAACAAGGAAAAATGGAGATCCATTGTATTCGATCATAGAATGGTTACAATTGAGGGAACCTTTCCTACCAAACATGTTTGATTACAATTGTAATTCTATCCTCTCCTTTTCTACTCCTTGCCAGCTACCAGTAATTGTCACCTACTTAACAAATCCAACTAATTAATTAACGATAACTAACTAATCAAATCAAATTAAATTAAATAATCCAGTTTCAGCTCAGCTCTAGAACTGGAGCACTCCTCTTCTTAGCCCAACAATGCCAGCTTCTGTAGGTCCATTGGATTGAATGCCTTGCAAAACTTGCATGCATGGGCATAAAACTTGCATTCACAGAGGAATGTTAAATGAATGATACACGAAGGCAACACATATTAAATTGGATAAGTAACTAGTACCCTACAGATCCTATTATTTTGTATTCGTAAAATCTTCAAACTCCTCGAAAAATCTGCCCAAGTAGTCCAAATTCCTCTTACACTATCTTTGCCAGTTGATTCACATAGAAACAACGGGTAATGACAGTATAATCTGGAATTTGGATAATTATGTGCTCCAATCCCTGACAAGTATTTGAAAGTAGTGAAGTAACTCTTTCCCATATGGAACAAGGAAATAACATAACCGGCTCATACTGCACCTAAATAAATACGATAAATACGAACAACATAGCATTTCGTTCCAATCATGCGCTATGTAATACAAAGTGGAATACCCTCAAAATTAGAACTACCATATGGAACAATGTTACTTGATAACCCATAACATCCATAAACTGTTAACTAAAATCAGGGCCCCAAAAAACTTAACCTTTAAAAAATATGATGACTATTGCACCAAATAAACACCAAAGCAATCCGTTGATTATATTTTTCATGAACCGAACTGTTTGAGCAGGTCAACCTTTGTTTGAAGGACAGCAACATGGGCTTTGTTGTTTGTCCTAACTTTCGGGTATCCAGCAAATCCATCATGAAATCCATCATCACATCCATTAACAAATCCCAGAGCATGACTTTGCCTGGATATGGGCAAACACCACCTAAAGTACTCACACCTTCCGATTTTTTTTTGAATAGGAAAAGTTCAAGCTCCCCTTGAATTTGGACTTGGGCCCTGCAATCCTCAAGTTTGCCCACGTCCCACAATGACAGTTTAGTGTTGTTGGGTCATAAAGAGGAGCCTGAGGCTTGTTCGCATCATCACCTCTATCATTAGTGCTGAAAGAAGACATTTGCCCTTTACAATTCTAAGAAACACGTACCAAATTTTAATCAAATTAGCCACGATCGAAAGCTAAATCGATCATACAATATTACATTAAAATAGCCATAATAGAGATAGTTAAACAGAGGCTGTTTTGGCCGCAGAATATCCAATACATATCAATACGTTCGGGTTTCATACTTGGTAATCACGTATATGCGGTGGTGGATGGCGGTGAAAGGCAGCCTTACTTGCTTAATCCAACTTAAACAGAGGGAGGGTGGAACTTAAACTAAGTGCTTAAGAGAGAGAGAGAGAGAGAGAGAGAGAGAGAGGGTGTGTGTTTACGTCTGAGATGGTCATTATTATATAGGGTAGGTGATAGGAGGGAAAAATATTTTTAAGTGGGGAAATGGTTTGAAATTTTTGACATGGACGAGAAATGTTTTCACACAAAAAATTCAAGTGTTTGATTTATGGAGGGAGTTTTTGGTGGGACTAATATAAAGTTTCAACTGGACCTTTAGGTGGGACTAGTGGGTAGTGGGAAAATTTAAAAAATTAACGAACTAACTTGAATGAAATGTTTTGTTTCGTCAGAAAATTGGTGGGAGAAAAAATTATAAATAGATTTTGGATTTTTTACTTTCAATTACATTTTTTGAGGAGTACAATTTCGTGGGTTAAATATGAAATTTAATAGTTGACCATGGCCGGAAGGGAGTGTTGGCATTCTATTAGGTTTTAAAAAGTTCCAATTGGTTCAATACAAACATGTGAGATGTACAAAATAATAACTTAACATTTTTCAATCAATGGATGGACAAAATTTAACTTAACTTGAATATTTGTTTGTTTTCGTAGTGCATTTTTCAACCCAGCTACGTGAAAACCACAAATCATAAACGTTTTACATTACTAGTTAGTTTTGTTCTTTATAAATAGTCTGTAAATGTTTGTCTTCATTGGTGTCCGTCAATGCCATTGTAAAGCATTTCGAAAAAATTGAAGACATGGTTTTTATAGTAGGAGGTGTACAATGTTAACAACAACCAAAGCCATCGACCTACAACAGAAACGTGGATGATACTACAACCTGACAATTGGAAGGTCAATCAATTGTATGTCAAACCAAGTCCCAACAATAACAACCCCATTGTTGTACAAGCAGCCCAAATTTAGCCCAAGTAGTTTCACTCAAACCTAGTTTCAATAATAACAGGTCCAGTTCAATATACAAGCAAAAGTCACAGATACAATTAAATATCTACACTTAGTACCCTTCCAAGGAGTAGGAGTATGCGGGTTCCCGGATACCCCAACTATGATAGTTCCCTCCGGAGATAAAAAATTCACCATCTCGTATTAAACTACTTGCAAGCCCTTTTGGCGCAAGAAGTGATCAAAACTCAAATATATGCCTACAGATTGTTAGTGTATAAACGAACCAAGTGACCACCTGTTTACAGAAAGCCTGTTTTACATTTTACTGCCTTCCATTTATCAAATTTTTTGACAACCGTATCGGCTTCCCGATTATTCGGGTCAACAATCAAATCCATTAACATTGGCCTCTCGGTATCGTCCATCTACAAAACCGAAAGATATCTTAGAAACCAACACTATAGCAACCGGTTCATTACGCAATAACGAAGTTACTTTTTCTTTACAATCACTAACCCTATGTAGACTAGATGGGTAATTGCACCATTGCATGAATTTTATAACGAACAACCCTCAATCATACCTAAAATTGCGCGCAAAGGATTATGTCTGTCAGTAAACCACTTTAAACACAAGTAACACAATTAGCACAAGTAACACAACAAAGTGTTTAATAAATTACCCGTCGCCCTCATGCTGTAGGGGTTGCCTTTCAACATTAGCAATCTTAAACTATTGCAACCGCAAGTCGCGATGTAATACCTCCATCTAATCGTAAATACAAGTAGTTAGATAGAATACGAATCGACAAAATCGTAAAACATGGTCTATGCGAAGTGTGCCATACCACTTTTTTTGTCATTCGCTTATGGAACAAATTGGATTGAGTGGCCGACTTCGAATAAAAAATATAAGCCATCTGGATGTCTAGGTCTACCTTGATGCAAAACTAGTGGTTCCCATGATCATTTGTTGGTATGTATATCTACGACCAAAGGTAAGCCAATCATGATTGAAGACCAATTGAAATCTTACTTTATAATCGATTTGCAAGAGTACTAACTGAGTTCAACATTTATAACTTTACCATGGAGCATGAGCTAAGGTCAGCAGTAAAATTTGCATCTTCAAAGTAGCTATCACATAACTTCTTCAAATCACAACCATTGAGGTTAGGATTGTCTAATATTTGCCTCTGCAAAATTATGGGAAATAAAAACAATGCCAGTACTAGAGGATAGAAAGGGGAAAAGGGAAAATTAATTATGGAAAAGTAATTATACTAACCGATATAATAACCGACAAATACCACATAAGGTGGCACTTGTCTGGATGGTTGGACCTTCCTCATTTGACATTTGCACGGCTACCAAATTTATAATCTACAGGCATAGATAGGTAACCACAATGGACTAAAATGCAAATAAATCATAATAAATTAAATATTTCAATCAGGTGGTAAAATCATATCACACAAACTGTGTCCAATATCCATGCTTTGGGTTTCAAGTTGCACAAATCATACCAAGCTGCAAAGAATCTTTCAATTCCAAACATTTTCAAGTGCATGTAAGCATCTCTACAAGTATGATTGTGGTCATGAAAAACAAATGTCATAGTTGACAAGGGAAAACAAAGGAAAAGGCATAGTAAAAAAAATGTACCCAGTAAATGGATTGGAAGGATAAACAATGAACACCGTAAACAACTTTTCATGGTCATTTAAGAGTTCTGGGGTTGGGTTTCTTGCAGAATCCGACGTTTATCAAATATATGGCTAGACAATACAATAAACAAATACAAAACAAGAATGGGTTAGCCTTCATACTACATTGTACAAGGGGACTTGGGAATGAGTAATAACCTTGGTTTGTGGATTCAACTCCTGCATACCACCAACAAACCTCAAAGACTTGAATTTTCTATAGAGTCCACGAAATTGTTGAATTGGACAAGAAATTAAATATAACAACTATGGATTGGAAATACATCGTACATAAGGGACAATAAATATAAATGATATTAAGATACACACAGTGGGAACATTGACATCAAGGTTGTCCACAATTTCATGTTGGTCTGTAATAATCATTGACTGAGTTTTTGCTTGATTTTTTTTTTCCGGAAGGTTCCTCTTCTTAAGACCGTCCTTCATAAAGGGGGAACGCTGGAAGTGGCTTTTTTTTCCAGCTCATTAGGCTGTCGCAACAGCCGTGGTTCATCATTGACTTCCACATTATCATTAACATGGAACGACAGGACAGGTTTGGCAAAGGCCAACCTTTTTTTTCTACCTCCACTCAAACCAGCACGCGACTTAAAGGCCGATACCGGTGAAGGTGAATCTACAACCTCATCCATGTCCTGCTATATCTTCCTCTTTCGAGTGTCAGTACCTCTACTCAAACCACCGCATGACTTAAAGCCTGATACCGGTGAAGGTGAAACTACATCCTCATCCATGTCCCGTTCTATCCTTTCATTTCGAGTGTCAATCCCCATGTTATAATGATCAAAATAAGAGGTCAGCATGTCGTGGACAACCTTGGATTTGTTGAGTGCAGAATCGGGGGTTTTAAATTGGTTGGGGGTTGAAGTTTCACATGTATGTACTCCCGTGAAGAGGAGAGAGGTTTCTTGTTCAAGATGGACATGGTTCAGGTCCATTTCTTGAGCCATTTGTGGTGGTTGTTGTTGTTATTGTTGCGGCTTAGACAACATTCAAAGCTAAGGTGGCTCGCTTGCGTTAGATTTGTTGAGACAGCCTTGGATTGGTTCAGCACAAGATCGTGGGTTTCAAACTAGTTCAATGTTGAAGTTTGACATGTATGTAATCCCATGAGGCCCGTAAGGAGGTGAGAGGATTGTCCTTCAAGGCCATGGTTGAGGTCCATTTCTTGAGCAATTTGTGCTTGCAAATCAGACAACATTTCAAACCTAAAATGCTTCGCCAGTATCATATTTTGACGAAGCAAGAAACTTGCTACTGTTATCAAAGTACTTGTCATCACACCTACATCTCTAGATGAAATTTGGGACACACCGCCTTCATTGCCACTAGTTTTTTCGTCCAACTTCCTTCCTTTGTCCAGTGTAAAATGAACCACCACCCCCTCATTGTCATAATCTCCAATTTTGTCAAACTGGTGTAAGATGCTCTTAATTTTAGAATCACCCTAATCAAGCAAAGACATAAATTTTCCAACCTAAGGTATAACCGTAGGCCTTGGAGAGACACGGTCGAAGTAGAAAACCTACATTATAAGAAAATAAAGTTATCATTTATAATGCATAACCATTTATAATGCATAACAAATAAATAACCAAAGTCAACTAAGGAATAAGAAATGTGTTCATGCAGATTCGATAAGAACATACCACCAAGAGGAATAGGCACCCATTTGGTTGTTCAAGATCTTTATCGCATTGCTCCTGTATACCCTTACACAAAAAGTCTAGGGTCAGGTTCGCCCAATTCTTATTGCCCATTGCCACAACATCACTAACAACATTAACAAGGGATTGAGTAACACTCTACTTTGTGGTTGGGCATAAAAAACATCCCAAGATGTACAAGGCAAATTTCCTCTTGAAAACATCATCTACTTCTTCTGTTTCCTCCAAGTACTCTCTCAGCTCTTTCAGTTGGACTACCCCTTTCGTCATTCCTATGTTTTGACAAAGTTGTGAAAATTCTTCTGACATATTCACCTCCAACTCAATAAGGTTGCCTTGTGCATTAATTCCCAAACACTCATGAACGTGGGCAACAGTGAGAAGGAATGTCCGGCCATGAACATTAAGTGAAAAAGTTTTAAGATCAAAATTTTTAACCAACCAGTTACATGACAGATGGTTAAGAACCGTACACCTCAATTCTAATATTCCACCCAACCCAATAAGCTCAATAACAAGGCGTTGATCTGTGCTTAACTTTTGTACTATTCCAACAATGGACGTTAAGGAAATACGGTTCTGTAACTTTCTTTGCAAAAATCAACGAACGTCACCAAATAAGTTGGCATTCCAAAATCAGGTCAAACCATGTTTACCTACTAATACAGGTCCCTACAATTTTTATCAACTTTTTTGGGTTTTGGCGGAAGTAAAACTTTATGCTTAGCAAGGTCCTCTTTGGCCAACTTAGCCAAATGTTTGTACTTTCGCATGTCTTTGTTTGACAGGTTTTTCCATTGTCGACCAATGTCCTTCTTCATCTACAATATTTACCAAATCATGCAACTATGATCATAAAAATTTATCAACAATATTAGATGAAATATAAGTTCAAACAAATCAAAGAAAACCCAACATGTGAAAATTATAATTTTACCTCATCTGTTATTTTCGTACCACCGTCTTTTAGATTGGCTATCACTTCATTGCTACTTGCACAAACATATATAAAGCAGTAGCCTAACATTGTGCTACAAAGAAAAATGACTAAGTAAGCCTTAAATCACAATTACAATAATTAAATTTTCATTAACAACGAATACTTATATAGAATGAAGGCCGATGGTGCCCTTCTTCCTTTCAAAGTTTTCTCCTCAATAATCTAGTCTGTCATGCTGAAAATACATAATTCATCATGAGAGTGTTATAATCAATTATAATATCGAGATGAAAAAGTAATAATTAGCTTAAAATGTTCAATCATATCAGCAAATGGGGGTAAAATAAAGGAGGGAGAAGATAGAATCCGATTTCATCCATCAGATCATATATATGATCATGCAATCAAGCCATGAAAAAATTAAAGGTGATAAGTAGTTATTGTCACAACCCTATATTTACACTCGCGTTATCAAATCTCACTTGCCAGTTCCCATTGTAACATACTTTTACTTTATTCACATGTACAGTTCCCCCCTTCCCCTTATATCCTCTGTGTTCTCACTTGTCTCCATCTAATTGTTAAAATTGACTCCAACCAACCAACTCACCAGACCTCTCTTTCCAAAGATAAAATTAAAAATAATTACTCAAATATTTTTCAGATGCATATTGTTTTGCCCTATGGGTCACCAATTAACAAATAAAACAATACTATTTAAACAAATCACAACTAACACTCAGATGACTTCTATGAACATAAAACCGAGTTTTATCATTATAGAATGAACAACATTGGGGGACAAAATTGGATGATGCATGGTTCTAAAAAAACAAAACCGACTTACCTTGCAGATGGTGATGACAGATATGGCACCGCGTGGCTCGTATGGATGGTGATGGCAATGGGGATGTGGAGACTTCAAAGCCGTCGATGGTGTGGAGAGTTCAGACTGAGGGAGATAGTTTTGGAGAATTTCTTGCTTGATCTTTTGGGTTGTCGATCCTCCACGTCCTTTAGTTTTGGGGGATACAGACAGTTTCTGAATGGGATGACAAATGAGAGGAAGGTGAGAGGATGGAGATAGAGTTAGGTCAAACGAACTTGGGCAAAATCACTCGTGTGAATGGTGATGGTGATGGCAGATGGTGGAGGTGTTGTGTTGATGGTGATGGCAGATGGAGGCGGCATCGTGTACTCGTGGATGGTGGTGGCAGATGGGCCGTTGTGGAGGAGAGACCTAGCACACAGTCGGTGGTGTGGTGTGGTGACGAGGAATAGATGTACTTTTGGGGTAAAACTCTTTCCCTTCACTTGGTGGTCGTTGCTCCGCATCCACATTAATTTCAAAATTTTGGGGATTTTTTTTCCTACGGCGATTTTCTTTGGGCCCAGTTGCAATATTATGGGTGTTCTTCATAAAAAATATGGGAAAAATATTGTATGGATCACATTAAATGTGTCTGAACAAATTAAAGTGTTATACTGTACCACCCAATCTCCACGTGAGATTTTTTATTGCAATCGGAACCTTCTATCTTTTACATAACAGGGATTAGATTATTTATATGAAAAATGAAGATTTGTTATCGTTACATACTTGATCGGATGAATAATATCATTCTAATAATGAATCTGCGTTCTGATGAAGAGGCTTTCAAAATCCGATGGACCCTAAATTTTTGTGGAATGATTAAATAACCGAGCACAATAGAATAAACGGTATCGATTGTCATAATAGTGATGCGGTCTTGTGGCTCCTATACATTAGATTATAGCACAAGACCTTGGTTCATGATCAACGAAGTTCAATGTATAGATTTTAACGATAGTTACCAACTAATTTTTTCAGATACTCGATCTAAACCATTAAGATTGCACATCTTATCGATTCTATATTTGTCACCAACTTTAGTGATAATCGGATGTTGGCAACATCATGATCGGAACACATTCTATGCTTATGGAGCTATTAAAGGCCTATAGTTCACCACTAGATGGCCGTTTTAGCAATTTTTTCAAAATCCGAACCGTCTATCTTTTGCGTAAGAGAGATTAGATCATTCTTGTCAAGAATGAAGTAAATTGGTTATCGTTACAAACTTTATCGGAAATTAGTTATCATTCCTATTATGAATTATGGCACCGATCAAAAAGCTTTATAAATCGGATGGAGACCAAATTTTACCGTATGGAGCTCAAATTTTTCAAATTTAACTAAATCAACAATAACAACCGAATCAACGTCCTCGATTATTAAAATAAAATTTTTACTGTGATCCGTTACATTTTACTCTTGAACATAATTAAATAACACATATACATTATAATATTTTCGCTAGTTAAACACGGTTAAACATTTTAAAATAAATAAAGAAAACAAAATAAGACAGTGTGGGCTACCCGCCCAGAAGGCTTTTCAAATGGCCAGGAAAAATAAATGGTGTTTTTGAAAAATTGAGGAGTGGCCATTCAGATTTAAGGTTTGTCACCCGAGAAACCGTTTGATTTGAAAAATGATTGTTTGAAATTGAAAACCAGAGATTGTTTTAGGTTCGAAAGTTATGTTACGAGAGGAGAATAGTTTTACGGCACCCCTCTCGCCCAACACGGGGTCGCCCAACACGGGGTTGGTCTCTACTTAATATTTGTGGGATTTATCGAAAATATTTTATTTCATGAAAACAGTTAGCACATATTTACAGGCACAACAAGTAAAAGTGAATACATGTGCATATGTACGGGATATAGAGATGTCATGATACGAAATGAATGAATACAAAAATTAAGACAATGCTACTGGAAACACTCTCGAGCGCTTAGGAGTGGTCCTAAGCGCACAGGACCTCTTTCCCCTGCAAAACAGAACTTAGCACTTTTTAGTAGTAGGCAGAATATACAAACACATGTGAGATGGATTAAAATAACATTCAGGTAGGTTTGCTCAGCATCAAACTCAAACAAACAAGAACAGGTCTTGTATATCCAAGTATTGCTTTCTTGCAAACAGAAATTAAAGCTAACTGGGCTTTGGATGGACCAGTGCACACCCAGTATCTACTGAAATACAGGAACTGCAATATTTGGTGATAAAACAGGATTTTGGTGATAACAGCACTCCCGAGCGCTCGGGAGTGAACACAGTGCCCAGAAAAGATTTTGTTTCTTCGTGTTCCTCTTGCTCTTATTACCAAATTAAGATCAAATGAGCTCACAGCCAGTATGAGGAACTGGTATCGGCCTTCGATCCCCTTCAGAAGTTTGAAAATAGTAGATTTTGAAGTATAAAGTGAGTCTTTATATCTTTGCTTGACTTGAACTTGGCTTCTTGGACTGACTTTGGTGCTTGAGAATGGTTAGAAAACAGTTTGAGAAGAGGGAATTTAGGCCTCCATTTCTCTTAGAGATTTTCTTTGAGAATTAGTGATTTTTCTTAGAAAATGGAGGTTGTTTTGAAAGAGTTTAAGAGAGAGTTTTGGAGGCTGAGTTTTGGCAGCAAAAGGGGGAGGGAGAGACTAATTTTTCGTGTCTTTTGCAAGGTAGAACATGAGGGGTATTTATAGGGGAGGAGAAAATAGTTTTGAATTTTTAAAAATAAATCAAAGATAAGGTGAAATATATTTTTGGGGGGACATGTGGCATCATTGGTCTTTTGCCCCATCTGAATACTCAGGCAGGACCAGGTTTGATCGTTGAATGGACTGAAAAAGTCTGAAAAAGCCATGGTCAATGGCCAAGCTCATCATAGGCTGTGACAGAGCTCCCAAGCGCTCAGGAGTGATCCCGAGCGCTCAGAAGTGTCTGCCCAACTTCAAAAAGGCGCCACGGACACTCCCAAACTCGATTTTGGGTGTTTTTCAAAGTGTTAAAAAGCTGGTTGAGTCTTCTTTCTAATCCAATTGGTTTCATTCAAAGATAATTTATATACTGAAATGTATGACCATTTTACCCTCATGGTGTCGAGAAAAAAATGTGTTTTAGTTTTGAAAAAGACTAAGAAGTATCGTTCAAGCTTTAGCCGAGTGCTATTTTGATTCCGTTTCATCATTGGGAGTCTCGAGGGCACAAATTAAGGATATTTAATAGGTCCAAATTGGGGTGTCTACAGACATGTTAGGTATCGTTATTCTTTTAGAGGTTATTGTTATGCCTTATACAAGTTATTATTATGCTTATATGTGGTCATATTATACTTTTTTTACTTTTTGCTTTTTGTTATGCTTCTTTAATCTTTTTGTTATGCCTAAATTGGTTTTCGTTATGCTTCTGAATGGTTTCCATTATGCCTATTCTGTAATATTTCAACTGTTATGCCATTTAATAGTCTTGTTATGCCTATTTTGGATGACTATTATACTTGTTTAGGATATGTTATACTTATATTATGCCATTAAATTAAAGTGCTATGCCTTTTTCGTATAACTTGTTATGCCATTAGTAGTTTTGTTATACCAAATTTTGTTACTTGTTGGGATGACTGGTTTGATCGACCCTTTGGTTAAAATTGCATTGGTGGCCTCATTTTTGACTGTTGGATGAAAGTTATGGTGTGAGGGTAGACACCGTAGTTTTTCCCTTGTAAGAAAACTAGTGAGTTTAATGGTGTCACACGAATAAAAGTTAAGAAACAATGTATGATGATGCTAGGTGTCCCCGGTCATTTTGGGGCTACCGTAATTTTTGGCATAATCTCACCATTACAAGCATAACAAAGACCAATAACATGTATAACCAAGGCCTTAACAAGGCATAACCAAAAAGTGTTATGCCAAAACACTTTTTAAGGCATAACACTTTTTGGTTATGCCTTGTTAAGGCCTTGGTTATACACGTCATTGGTCTTTGTTATGCTTGTAATGTTAAGGTTATGAAAAAAATTACCGTGTCTCCAAAATGATCGGGGACACCGAAATCATTCCTAACAAGGTAACAAAAAAAAGGTTAAAAAATAAGAGGTCATGGATTCCACTCTGTAGAAGTATAAATATTCTTTTTAATCCCAAAAAATTGGCCTTGTTCTTGCCCTGGGCCGAGTTGAGTTTTGAACATTACCCTCCATCTTATTGATTGAAATGGTGTGGATCCCACTACAGAGTGATGTCATGCTTATCAAAAAATGTATTATACGGGTGAGACCTATACCATTTCAACCAATAATAAAGAAGAGGGTGAACAAAATTGCACTCCCCTAGGACTTACCATTTGCCTGGGATATAGTGAGTGGATGTAGATAGTATATCTGAACTATTTATTTTCGGTGTTTCCCCATATTGTATATATCTTCTTCATTATAGCAACACCCCCTTGTCTCTATCATTATCATATGGGAAGTGTTATAATACATACCTCTTATTTGGATGTGTATCATATGCATTCTGATTGAAACATATCAAAATGTTATGAATCTATTACTAAAAAAATACGAATCATATTGATGAAAAGTTATGAATTTTTAGTATAAAAGTTACGATACGAAATAAAATGTTATAAATGACCGATTCTACAAGTAATTTTTTATGAAGTGGCACAGTATGAACTATACAATAGGTGCATATGGTACACACCTTAAAGGGGTGTGTATTGAAGACTTTTCTCTGCATTTATATTCGGCCTCTTAATTAATTACGAAAATATCACATCTCCTTTTCATTATGGGAAGTGCTACAATATACACCCCTTTATTTGGGTGCGTATGATATGCACCCTCATTGAAACACACCAAAATGTTATGATTCCTAAAATGTTATGAAACTATTGCTAAAAAGTTACGAATCATATTGATAAAAAGTTATGAATTTTTAGTATAAAACTTACGATACGAAATAAAATGTTATGAATGATTGGTCCTATAAGTAATTTTTTATGATGTGACACAATATAAATCACACTATAAATGCATAAGGTACACATCTTAAAGAGGTGTGTACTAAAGACTTTCCCTACTTCATTATATATCTACCTACTGCTATCCACCCCAATACAAACTAAGGGATTTTATTATATATATATAGTTCAGATCAAGTCCACACTTCGTTCAGTCTACATCGTCCGCATCTCTCCTTTTCTGATCAAATTTCAATGATGTGAGCCGCTCAATGTGATCAGAACATGATTTTAAGGGTACCCATGAGAAATCAGCAAAAAAAAAAATGATCGGGACGAGCTTCATCCGAATAATTTTTTACTAAACGGTTCAATAAAAAACTGCTCAAATCAAGCCCTTTTCGGTATTTTTTTTTTGCCGATTTCTAGCGGATACCCTTAAAATCACGTTTTAATCACATTTAGCGGTTCGAATCATCGAAATTCGATCGAGAAAGGGGAGGTGCGGACGGTACGGACTTGATCGGGACTGATATACACACACACACACACACGCACACACACCTAAAAAAATACCTAAAAAAAACACCCCAAATCTTAATCTCATAGTTTTCGATCAAATTTTTATGATCCAAACCGTTTAATGTATGCATAATGTGATTTTAAGGGTATCCGCGATAAATAAGCAAAAAATATGACCGGAAAGTGCTTGTTTTGAGCAGTTTTTAATTGAGCTGTTCATCAAATCTAAGCTAAAAACTGCTCAGATCAAGCCATTCCCGATCTTTTTTATTTTATTTTATGATTTCTCGTGGGTACCCTTAAAATCACGTTCTGATCACATTGAGCGGCTCGAATCATTAAAATTTGATCGAAAACTATGAGGTATTTTTTTAGGTGTCTAATTAGTTGTCCCTGGAACCGCCCCGTATATATATATATACACACTCCGGATCCTTTCAGGGATCCCGGAGGCCTGGTTGGTGCGGGACTCGTTTTGTAGCCGTTGGATTTAATCCAACGGCCAGGAAAAGAGAAGCCAGTAAAAACGCGAAAATTACACTTTTTCCCCTAACCACTCACACTTCCCCCCTTCGTTCACAGTTCACGCGGACCACAGAGAGAGAGAGAGAGAGAGAGAGGGAGAAGAAACTCAGACAAACGAAGACGAACGAAGAACACAAGAACGACGAACATCAGAATCGAGCGGCTGAAGCTGAAGGTCTCTCTCTGGTTCGATTCTCTAATCTCTCTCTCTCTTTCTCTCAAAATCTGGTTAGGGCTTTTTTTGCCGATTCTGGTTCAGCAAAAATTAGGGCTGTTTTTTCCGATTGGAACCTAGCTCTCTCTTTCTCTGCATTTTCTGCAAAAACCAGAACAGGTTTTAGGGTTTTTGGAACTCGAACCCAAAAAAGATTATTTGGCTTCTTTATCCTGTATTTGATGTACTTCTCTGGTTCATTGTAGTCGTGTTGTGCAAATTAGACATCTCTTGCTCTTATGCTTCTTATTTGTCAAATTTATGACCGATCATAAGTTTAGGTTTTGTGGCTTTGCCAAAGCATGATCTTTGGTCGTAGTCATTAGTTTATTAGTGTTGCTTGTGAACTGATTTTACAGGTCATTGTATTCTTTTGATGGTCAATTGTTGTAAGATCTTCAAGTAGTCCGTCCGAAGATGTGTGTATATTCGCGAAAAATACCAAATACCACGTATATTTGGCTGGGAAAAATATGCAATATTCCCGGTGGCGGCTCCAAGAATTTGAATTAGGGTGTTCAGAAATAAATATATTATATTTTTAAACGAAAATTCAATATGTTTTGGAAGTTGTCGTATTACGCAGTAGACAATGTTTCGAGAATGGAGGGAGTTAAATTTTGTAGTTGTCCTAGACAAATTCCCATATGTTGTGCCAATATTTAACTCGTGTATTACCAATCTACTAAAACCCTTTTGAAAGAAATTGTAACGAGTATATTGGGGCTAACCTTTTCGAAAGTACGTTGTTTGTTAGGATGACGTGATGAGATTTTTTATCGTAGTTTTAAATTCGAAGGAATATTAATTAAGTTAACGGGGTTATGCAATGTAGTTGAATTTTTTTTAAAGCTTTGTCTGTAATTCTATAAGCTAACTAGACAAAAAAAATAGTTATGTGAAAATAACACATTTAGAGCATCGATAATAGAGATGGAGAGAGAACACAGAGCATGATATTTAAACCAATAGATTCTTCTGTCTCTTTTTTTTTCAATTAGGATTGTGAGCTTTATTTAAGGTAATGCGTTAGGCGTTCAAATATGAATTACCTGGATTGATGGGTTGTAATTGGGTTGTGATAGAATGTTCAATTGATTGAGTTAGGTGTTGTAATTGGGCTGTGATAGAGTGTTCAATGCGTTAGGTGTTCAAATATCCACTGTCCATTAGCGTTTCCCTTCTTATATATTAGCCATGCAAAGCAGATTAATCAGAAACTGCAAGCAATGGTTACTCTAGAGTTCAATCACCAACAAAAAAAGAAAAAGAAAATATGATGGATCATATGCATATTCCTTACACTTACCCGGGTTGTATTGTGTGGGCATGAAATCTTCAGCAATGTGAAAAGTCAGTCATCATGTAACATTACTAACATAGCTTCTGTGTGCATACTTTCTGGCTAGGAGATCTATTCTACCGCTTGGTGTAAGTAAAATTGAAGTCGAGGATGCGACAATTTTCGACTGAATATCTCTCCCTATTTTCTTCTTATGTTGTTTGATTTCAGAAAATGCTGGATGTTTTCTATGCTAATCTATTTAATCTGCAGGTCTCAAAAATTTGAGGATCCTGCTGAAGGAGAGATAGCCTTTGTGGCAAAGTTCAAGAAACTGTATGATGATTTGACAGCAGGTTTCTTTAATCTTGAGGATGAAACTCGATGATTGACTGTAAAATGTCATGAGATTCACCCAGTTGGTTTTCTGTTCATTGTGCTTTTGTACGAGGGAACCAAATGAGATTATTAGGTCCTTATCGCGCACTCTAGTGTTTGACCTTTGTTTTATATGGGTCGGTGTAATATCTATTTTTTTGTAATTTCAGTTGTTTCTTTTTGGCTTGGCCAAAAATAAAGATGCCGCTTTTGCTTGTGATACTTTATTTGCACATGGATCCAATAAATATATGGTTGACTTGTATCTTAATCAGTTAGTAGTTGTCCCAAAATGGGAAGCTGTGGTTAAATGCATTGAAATGGCAGCATCCACTTCCATGAAATTGATTTGCTTGATTGCATTGGGCCATTGTCGAGACAGGCTTGTTCGGCATCCACTTTAACCGACTTGAGCCAGGCTTGTTCGGCATCCACTTTAACCGACTTGAGCGACAGAAGCTCAATTCCCAGCTCTTGGTTCCGCGGTTGCAGCCATGAAGAATGGTAGTTTTAAAAGGCCATCTCGGATATTTCTACGTCATTCCATGTTTACTTCGCAAGGATAATTTAATCTGGCACGGTGGGGGAAAATGGTTTCCTTTTGTTCCTTAAGCGGAGGAACTATTAGAACTGATAAGTCAATAACACCCGGATAAGAATCATCAAAGTAGAGTTGGGTAAAACCAAGGCATCATCATCTTTGGATAGACCAATAAGCCAACCAAACACAAGAACGTAAATTGATTTCGAGACAAGCAATGGATTTTTGAACACAGCTTAAAGATGTCAATTGCAAAGTGAAGTGAATTTTCTGTCTATCCTTCGGGACTGGTAATGCTGCAGGGGAATCAGCTGGGACCAACTTTAGGAATGTTGTAATGCTCATGAGTGTTAGCGAGATACTGGTTGAAATCCTGAATACGGTCACGATGCGATTTGTTCGCTATCTTGGCCAGCCTATGAACATCAATTCTCTCCTTTTGTTGCTGTTCAAAAAAAAATTCTCTCCTTCTGTTCCATATACCGTCTCTCTGCTGGGGTCAGATGCTCATCGTAAGCAGCAGCAGCAGCATTCCCTTCACCCACGGATTTGTTGGTGTCACTTATATCATCCTCGTCCAAACCCATGGACTTCCCTGTATTTCCACCTGCACCAAAGTATCAATTTAAACCAATATCAATGGTGCTAATTAAAGAGTCGAGGTCTTCAAAAAATAGAAGAAGAGCAAGAAAGGCCTGCAACTCTTCATTTTACCATTATCACAGGACTATGAAAAAGGCTAATTTTCCTCCACAACACCACTGCCACCACCCTCAAGATTGTATTAAGACAGCCAGACTGGACTTGAGATCTATGATCTTTACAAAAAGTTCCGAAAGAACAGAAATTATAGAAATACGATTCGATTGCAAATTCTATGTTAAAGTGTATTAAATATCATGCTTTGCATTCTCTCTCCATCTCTATTATCGATGCTCTAAATGTGTTATTTTCACATAACTATTTTTTTTTGTCTAGTTAGCTTATAAAATTACAGACAAAGCTTTAAAAAAAATTCAACTACATTGCAGAACCCCGTTAACTTGAATAATATTCCTTCGAATTTAAGACTAAGATAAAAAATCTCATCGCGTCATCCTAACAAACAACGTACTTTCGAAAAGGTTAGCCCCAATATACTCGTTACAATTTCTTTCAAAAGGGTTTTAGTAGATTAATACGCCAGTTAAATATTGGCACAATATATGAGAATTTGTCTACGACAACTACAAAATTTAACTCTCTCCATTCTTGGAACATTGTCTACTGCGTAATACGACAACTTCCAAAACAAATTGAATTTTCGTTTAAAAATAAAATATATTTATTTCTGAACACCCTAATTCAAATTCCTAGAGCCGCTACTGGGAATATTGCATATTTTTCCCAGCCAAATATATGTGGTATTTGGTATTTTTCGCGAATATACACACATCTTCGGACGGACTACTTGAAGATCTTACAACAATTGACCATCAAAAGAATACAATGGCCTGTAAAATCAGTTCACAAGTAACACTAATAAACTAATGACTACGACCAAAGATCATGCTTTGGCAAAGCCACAAAACCTAAACTTATGATCGGTCATAAATTTGACAAATAAGAAGCATAAGAGCAAGAGATGTCTAATTTGCACAACACGACTACAATCAACCAGAGAAGTACATCAAATACAGGATAAAAAAGCCAAATAATCTTTTTTTGGTTCGAGTTTCAAAAACCCTAAAACCTGTTCTGGTTTTTGCAGAAAATGCAGAGAGAGAGAGCTAGGTTCCAATCGGTAAAAAAAGCCCTAATTTTTGCTGAACCAGAATCGGCAAAAAAAGCCCTAACCAGATTTTGAGAGAAAGAGAGAGAGAGATTAGAGAATCGAACCAGAGAGAGACCTTCAGCTTCAGCCGCTCGATTCTGATGTTCGTCGTCCTTGTGTTCTTCGTTCGTCTGAGTTTCTTCTCCCTCTCTCTCTCTCACTCTCTCTCTGTGGTCCGCGTGAACTGTGAACGAAGGGGGGAAGTGTGAGTGGTTAGGGAAAAAAGTGTAATTTTCGCGTTTTTACTGGCTTATCTTTTCCTGGCCGTTGGATTAAATCCAACGGCTGCAAAACGAGTCCCGCACCAACCAGGCCTCCGGGATCCCTGAAGGGATCCGGAGTGATATATATATATACACACACACGAGGTGGTTCCGGGGACTCCTAAAAAGACTCCACAAAGTTTCTGATCGAATTTTGATAATCCGAGCCGCTCAATGTGTTCAGAACGTGATTTTAAAGGTGCCGTTGTAAAATTGGAAAAAAAAATAACCGGGAAGGGCTTGATTAAATCAGTGTTTTATTAAACCGTTCAATAAAGTTCAATAAAAAATTATTCGGATGAAGCCCTTCCCGGTCATTTTTTTTGCTGATTTCTCGCGTGCACCCTCAAAATCAAGTTCTGATTACATTGAGCGACTTGAATCATCAAAATTCGATTGGAAACTTTGCGAGATTTTTTTAGAGGTTTTTTTAGGGGTCTCCGGAACTACCCTGATATATCTGTCTATTCTCCAATTCTGGAAAATTCTTTTCTCTGAAACAGAGAAGACGAGAAATATGATGGATTCTTCCAGAAAAGCTTTCATAATGTTTGGGTTTAGAAACATGAAAACCAAAAATGAAGGAAAAGATCAATCCATACCGGAATTTTAAATTACAATAATCAAAGCCTTTTGTTTTATTTTCTGGTGTCAAAATTGGTGTGACATATTTAACTACTTAATTAATACTATAATTTAGGATGCATGTGTCATTAGAATCTCTCTTCCATTTGAAAAAATCCTGCTGCATTTAATATGATACAAAGAAATGGTCATCATCATCACAACTATTAATTTATAAACCAAGATTCCCAATTTCTCATTGTCCATATCTATAAATACGCACACATGTAACTCTAGTTATATACCACATAGCCCTCATCATTCTTTTACCTCTCCACTTCTCGATCTTTCAGCTAGTTTCAAAAACCTCAATTTAATTGCAGCTATGGTACGTACTTTTGTAATTTTATTTCATTTCTTTGGGGGCAGGATCCCATCCATTTGCTTAGGACCAGTTTGGTCCATTTTGTGCATCCGTGGACGGCTCAGATTTAAAGGGGTGTTTTTTTTAAACAAAAAATCAAAAACACCCTCTTTAAATCTGAGCCACCCATAGGAACCGAACTGTTCCGAAGTAAATGAATAGGATCTGAGTCCATTTCTTCGGGCCCTTTTGGCCAAACTTTTCCTGAACTTTTTGAGATGGTCTTTTTCGGTGTTTTGTCGTAATTTTTGTTTTCTTGATTTGAGTCCAATTTTTTATATAATATTTTTTCATTTCAATAAAATGAATTGAAAAAGTATATAAATGTATGCCAAAGTTAAAAAAAGTTCATCTAAAACGACGGAAAAAAAATCCAAAAAGCCAAACAAAAGACTGTGTCAAAAAGTCCGGGAAAAATTTGGCCGGAGGGGCCCACAATATGTACCCCTTGTAGATTGATTTCTCTGCCTGTTTGTTTATGAATATGTGTTTGTCTATGACTTGCAGGAGAGAGGTGATGAGACGATTGAGGGAAAAGTGGACTGGAAGGGAAGACCTGCTAGGAAAGGCATACATGGAGGAATGCGGTTTGCTTTGCTATCACTCTGTAAGATTTCAAAACACTATTGTACCATCCTTATGGCTAATTTTTCCATAATTATTATTTTGCTAGCTACCATTCCTTGTACATTTTTAGTCTCTCTGTAACATCTATTATTATTTTCTGCCTCCATTCCCTGTTTTATGTAGTTATTTTTTTTTTTTATCCGCCTGTTTTATGTAATTCGATTCTGTTTTTTTCAATGTCCAGTCAAAAGTTTTCTTACTGACACTAATTTAACGAAAAAGATATGAGGACCGACGGCTGTGCATACCGCCGGCCATGTAGTGGGCCCCGCAAAGAAAATCCAAGCCGTTCAATAATTTTTTTTAAAAAAAGCCGAGTGGCTATCGCAAAAATCAGCTCAATCCGATATGTGTAAGTGCTCGATCCGATCTTTCCATTTTTGTAAAAATCGGGAAAAATGGGAAGATTCGATGAAAAAATGGGAAGCTTGGATCGAGCACCTACACATACTGGATTGAGCTGATTTTTTGCAACACCCACTCAGTTTTTTTTTAAAAAAAATTATTAAACAGCTCGGATTTTCAGTGCGGGACCCGTAGTGGGCCCCGCGTGGCTGTCAGTACGCCATCAATACGGTACCTATAGTAGTACTCATTTAGAGTGGATGAGCAAATATTGCAATAGCTGCAGAAGAAATGACCAAAACTTCCCAAAAACTAATTGTGTTGCCAATCAGAATGTCATGAAAACCGGATCGGTTGTGTACGTAGTTGCACACATGTAATAATGAGATCGTACGTTGGTTCAATTATACGAACAAGAGTCGGAAGAGAATGTTATTAATTAATGGCCTTACGTATGGTCTAACGGGTTGCGTTGGTGTTAAGATATTAATATAGATTTCTTTTAGCTAGCACGTGACATGCAAAAAAACGAAAAAAAATAAAGATTACGAGTATAAAATCTGTGATACGCTGCTTGAACGGGAAAATTGTAAAATAATTAAGCTGTACTTTTTTTCCATTTAAGCACACACTTTACCTCATGATTTATAAGTTAGTAAAACCTGTTGTTGGCATTACTATGTCCTCCGTCCTATTTTAAATAGTCCCTACGTAAAGTCGTGTCATTTTGACTTTCAAAAGAATCGTACTATTTTTCATAATCATTTTGGAACTTTTTTTGCACCGTTTTAAAGTACTCATCGAAGATCTTTTTCGGCGGTGTGGCTAATAAGAATCGAGGCTTGGTGGAGAGGCTAGGATTTTTCTTCACCGGTTCCTATCGGTGAGTTTTCTCCTGACTGGGGTCTCAATCCCCCAGTTTGGTTTTTCTACCCCAGATTCTGGTCTCCCTAGATCTGGTGGCTAGTAATGTTTTATGAGTGCAGGTTTAGTTAGAATTTCATTCGTTGGTTTTGGGATCCGGTTGTCGGAATGCTTCCTGTGGCAGCGAGGGTTTGCCGGTTGTCCTCGGTGCCAGCTTGTCTTCATCAAGGAGATTGTTGTTTGATGATTACAAACAAGTGTGAATGCGATATGGAAATTAAAAAATGAATTATCTTTGTTAGCTAAAGAACTCAGTATTTGTAACTTACCCAGTATTTGAAGGCAATATATTACAATATTTTTGAAAATCTCGAAATGGATAGCTAGAGAGTTTTATACTACAGATATACAGAATATTTTCAGGTGCAATTGACTAGTGAGATAATGATAAAAAATACAAGAAAAAGGGAATTTTTTTTTTGCGTGTTCACTTAACCAAAAATGTCCTAGAAATTCTTAACAGAATTGGGATGGGTAGATAGAATTGAAAATTTGAAATACAATTTGATTTGATCCTAGCTAATAGAATTGAGATTTTCTTAAAGATAATTGGAATGTTCAAATGCATTATATTTACTGTTATCTATTTTTTAAATACTATCCGAATATATCAAGTTTGAATGATGAATCATCTATGATCTTGTCCAAACTCAAGGTTTTTGAACATAGAAATCGCCATAAGATCATTTTTCGTCTATTTCAAAACCCTGTTTTCTTCAATTCTTGATCTCAGTAGAAGGTCAGCCTGCCATTCCTGACATTAGCCGAATATGTCTAAGTTTGAATGGTTATCTATCTATGCGAGGAGTTCAAGGCAGCTACAGAAACGGTCCATTCCCTCCCTAGACTCTCCACTCCACCCCACCCCTCGTCCTGGCTTCCCCCTCCACCTAATGTTATTAAACTTAATGTTGACGGCACAGTTAACAAAAAGAATGGCATTTCTGGTGTGGGTATTGTAGCTAGAAACCATTTTGGTGAAATTTTAGGATCTATCTCAATTCCTTTTGCGGGTTTCTTATCGCCACGTTCTACTGAGGCTTTGGGATTTCGCAAAGCCCTTGTCACTGCGGCTATTAGAGGATTTTCTAAAATTATTGTTGAAGGTGACTCGTTACAGGTAGTTCAGGCTTTGGTTCAAGATGGAAAGTCTCTATCTGATTGTAGCTCTATCCTTGCTGATTGTGTAGAGCTTTTCCCTTTATTTTCATCTTGTTCCTTCATTCATGTTAAGCGTTATTGTAATAGGGTAGCTCATTCATTGGCTAAGCGTTCCCTATTAGGTGCTAGATTGGAGTGTTGGGGAGGTCCTGTCTCCCAACATCTCGCTAATCTTGCCCGTGATGATTTTCAGTCCTCGGATCGCTCTTTGTCTTAATAAAATCATTCATTCTTCCGTGAAAAAAAAAAAATATATCTTATAAAACAGAAGGGTCTTTAGGAATATTCCTAACAAAATATTCTTTTTCAATGGTTCAAATTAATCTCAAACACGTACAAAATTTATCTACTCATACAAACAAATCTAACGGCTCAGATTTCTTCCTCTTCATTCTCACAAATTAAGCTCTGGATGGCATGTTTCGTAAATAATGTGCAATCGTGGACTTATAATTTGAAAGAAAAAAGGTCTACTTTCAAAATTTGAAACCCACTTACCCACGTGGCTTATACTCATTCTCTCTCAGTCTCTCACTTTCCCCTTCTCCTCTCCCTCTCTCTGGAAACCCAATTGATGCCATCAGCCGGCGACATCTCAGAGGCTCCCATATGGATTATCTCTTATGCATACAGTATATAGAATTGTTGAATTTGAAGAGAAAAAGAAACAACTTTGGTGGCAATTTCGTATATTCTGTTTAGTAAAAAATCCTCTGAATGTATTAGCCTTGGATCAATAATCAGTTTCGGTATTAAATTTTGGATTACGACAAAGGGGGGGCCCCCCCCCCCCCCCCCCCCCCCCCCCCCCCGCTACCTAAAAGTGCTAAGTTAATGATGCTCAAAGTAGTTGATATATGTGAAGAGATCCGTGTTTAGCACTTTTAGTAAAAATTGGAAATTGCCCTCAAGTTACAAAATTGCTGGATGTATTTATTTGCTTCATTAAGCCCAACTCGACATACTTCTTTAATCTTTTTTGGTGGAGTAAAAGAAATTGGTATGAACTCTATGAGCAAATTGATAGTTCTTTGTAGCTAGCTTAAATGTATAGTTGGAAGAGTGCTGTAAACACGGGTAATTCTCTTTTGTGCCTCTAAAAAGAGGATTACAGATTACACACTAATGAATCGATTTAGTATTTGAGCCACTAATTAGCAAGTGCCGTAGGACCGGGCAATTTCAACCGGGATGCATAGTGCCGTAGGCACGGGCAAGCACTAGTTATATATAATCCATGTGTTTCAGATGAAATTTTCATGAGACATTGTCACCTTTGAATTTTCATGAGACATTAGGTGACATTGTCACATTGTCACCTTTGAATTTTCATGAGACATTGTCACCTAATTTAGAGTGGTGCTATTTGCACCGACCGTTTCCTATCGACGGTATACCGACGGCCGCGCGCGGCCGTCTCCGGCCACCGGACTGCCGATCCGAGCCGTCCAAAAATTTAAAAAAAAAAAAAACGAGAGGAGTATATATACACGAAAAATAGGGTATTTAGATCAAGCACCCTACACACATCGGATGCTGTTGATTCCCACGAAGGGCCTCTCGTTTTTTTTTTTTTAAATTTTTGGACGGCTCGGATCGGCCGTCCGGTGGCCGGAGACGGCCGCGAGCGGCCGTCGGTACGATTTCCCTATATTTTTTGTCGGTACGTATAGGATTTTCCCCTAATTTATAGTCTTTCACAATTTCACATGCAAACTATAATTTATTAGATCGACAAATTTCAAATGGTTATTATAATCCATTGTTTCACATGAAATTTTCATGAGACATTGTCACTATTTAATAAATGACCAATAGGGATTGAACAAAATTTTTAGTTGCCTTTTTATATTTTTGTGGATAGCAGATATGTATAAATATTTTAGGCTTTGTTCTTCTTAGCATTTTTGGGCGTTGTCTTTATTAAATTTACGCTAAACTCTTGTAGATTATTGATTCGTCGATCTTGACAAACGGAATCAGAAAAGTAATTTTTTTTACTTTTACCCAAATATATTTGAAAATATCGAAGATAAAGCCTAAAAAGTCGGCTTTTGGGGTTTTAACTTGAATATTTTCAAAAATATTTAGATAAAAGTAAAAAATTTGGATTTTTTGGTTCCTCTCGTCGAAATGAATCAATAGTTTATGAAAATTTGGTGCAAAATTAATAAATGCAGAATTTTTTGTATAAGGATAAAACGCCAAAAAAAAAAAAAAAAAACTAAGGATAACAAGGTCTTATTAGTGACTTGGAGCATGTGCATTGGAGTGTCAGATTCATGTTAATTGTTTAGTCACTAAATTCTAATAACAAAAGTGTTAGGATCCATGAAACTCAGCACATGAAAGTGTTCATGAAATTAAATCTGTGAATCTGGACCGTTGATTTATTTTCATAGACAGTTTTATGTTCTGAATTTCATTGACGGTACTACTCCTCTTCCAATAATAGATACACACGTACTGTCAACCCAAGGTTTCTAAAAATTTCAAATTGTCCCTTCATATTTTGGAAATTATAAAATAACCCCCGGCGTGTACAAATTACTTCCTAGTCGTGATGGAGCTGCATGTTAGGAAATTGCTTGTGAAAGGTTACTTTTCACACATTTATAGTCTTTCACAAGTTACAAAAGGATAGTGTAATCCATTATGTAATTAGTACTCCCTCCGTCCGGATTTAATTGTCCATAGTTCTATTCTAACCTGCTAAAAAACAGGTTATATCTTTAAATCTATAATGAATTTCATATCGAATATGGATATTGTTTGATAGATCTCGATTAGTTCTATAATACAATATTTTCGAAATCACGTAAAATATTATAAATTAGAAAATATATTCGATTGAAAAATGGCATGAACTCCAAAAAAGGACTATTAAATCCTGACGGAGGGAGTATTTGATAGTGTCAAATAGATTCCGTCGAATTTTCTAGCTTGCTACATCATGACATGGGGTAATTTGTTGTGGGACATGGGTTGATTTGTGATTTCTCAAAACATGAGGAGACAATTTATAATTTACAAAAATCTCAGGGGTGCTTTTGGTAATTTGCCCTATCTAAAAGCACCCTTGCTCAAAAAAACATGGGAAAAACACTAACTCATGACAAAAACGAATCCCACTTTTTTTTTCTTTTTCACTTTCACCATATAACTCACACTTCTCGGTTTTGTAAAAGATAAAATATTACAATTTTTTTTTGAAAATCTCGAATTGGATAGCTAGAGAGTTTTATAACAGATACATAGAATATTTCAAGGTGCAATTGACCAGTGAGATAATGATAAATAAAAAAAAATACAAGAAAGAGGGAAATTTTTTTTTTTTTTTTTTGCGTGTTCACTTAACGAAAACATCCTATAGAAAGTAATGACAAGTAACGTTTTCCGTGCAATATTCTTAACAGAATTGGAATGGGTAGATAGAATTGAAAAATTGAAATACAATTTGATTTGGTCCTAGCTAACATACTTTTTTTTTTTTCACTTTCATCATATAACTCACACTTCTCGGTTTTGTAAAAGAGAAAATATTTTGTCACGAGAATTCTCACTCCTCCGTCTCAATTATAGCAATTACCGATTCAGCCAACTAACAAAGGGGGTTATCACATAACATGTGGGTCCCACACGTGTTCCTCGTGTGGGCCCCACGTGTTATGTAAGAGGAGGGAGTATACTGTTTGTATACTCTGGGAGCTAGTATTGAATAATTTTCGATCAATTACATAAGACACACAACAATTATACCATTTATACACATGCTCATAGTTAAGATCGATGACATAATAATAACTAGAACTAAGTCTGTGTGACTAATACGTACGTACTTATTAGTTTTGTTTTCTGGTTATTAATTAATGGTGCATGGTTGTGGCTTTGGGTTGGTGCAGCCACTTTTAGTTTCGAGAACATTGCGACTCTGGCCTTGGCAACGAATCTGGTGACGTACTTGACTCAGGTGATGCACATTAACATAGCCGATGCAGCCAACCAGACTACAAACTACATGGGTACCAGCTACATTCTCTCCATCTTCATTGCCATCCTAGCAGACATGCACATCGGCCGTCCCAAATCTGTGCTCATTTCAGCTTGCTTCGAGACTGTGGTATGTAGTATATATATATCTACGTATACATATGTAGCTAAGAAAAAAAATGGAAGATGATAATGCCAAAACTGTCTTTGTTAGTACCAAAACTCTAGTGCACACCTATTAATTCACACTTTATGGGCCCACCTTAATAATTGGAATCATCTTCTTCTTTTTTTGGCTAAGCAATAATTTGATTAATTCCTCATTGATTGTTTGTTTCTATAGGGACTTGGATTGCTAGCAATCCAAGCTCACTCCTCCAAACTCAAGCCACCTCCTTGCGACTTGTTTGATCCAACTGCACATTGCGTCAAAGTTGGAGGAGGCCACGCCGCCCTCCTCTTCGGAGGGCTTTATTTGGTGGCGGCCGGGAGTGCAGGAATAAAAGCCTCGTTACCGTCGCACGGTGCTGATCAGTTTGAGGAGAAAGATCCTAAAGAGGCAAAGCAAATGTCCAGCTTCTTCAACTGGTTCTTATTGTCTGGAAACATCGGCACTGTCATTAGCCTGACGCTCGTGGTGTGGATCCAAGACAATAAGGGCTGGGATTTGGGATTCGGGATGTCTTCCATTTCCATGGTTGTGGGCGCCTTCTTCTTCACTTCTGGATTGCCACGATACAGGATTCAAGTCATTCAGAAAAGCAACGCTTTCGTCGAAGTTATACAGGTGGATACCTAGCCTATATATGCCTAGCTGCATATATAGTCCATCCTCTCGTCATATTATAAGTGGTAGCTATAGAGAATGAGTTATTTGCATTGTTTGTGCGATTTGCAGGTATACGTAGCTGCTTTCCATAATCGAAATCTTCGCCTGCCCGAGGATCCTGAAGATCTATTTGAGATCGATGGCGATAAGCCTGTAATGGAGATAGAGTTTCTACCTCACAGAGATGTTTATAAGTAATTATTTTCCTTCCTTTTCCTAACTCGATCAACTTTTGATTGAGAGAGAGAGAGAGAGAGAGAGAGAGAGAGCGGCGACTGCATGAACTATTCATAGGTTCCTTGACAAAGCATGTGTATGTGTGTAATTAAGTTGTTCTTGTAGCTAACAAGTTTTCTTTTGTGAATTACTCATAGGTTCCTTGACAAAGCAGCCATCCAATCCGCTCCGGCTGCCAAACAAGAAAAACCAAATCCGTGGAAACTTTGCAGGGTGACTCAAGTGGAAAACGCAAAGATCATCTTAGGCGTACTTCCAATATTTTGTTGCGCGATAATTATGACCCTGTGCGTAGCTCAGCTCCAAACCTTCTCCATCCAACAAGCTATAACCATGGACACAAGGATAACCAAACATTTCCACATACCCCCGGCTTCCCTCGCCATCATCCCTATCATATTCCTCCTCGTTCTCGTCCCCATTTATGATCGTCTGTTCGTACCCTTTGCCCGTAGGATCACTGGCCACCCCACCGGCATAACCCACCTCCAACGTATTGGTGTCGGTCTAGTCCTCTCCTGTCTGTCTATGGCAGTAGCCGGAATCATAGAAGTAAAGCGAAAAGAGGTTGCGCGAAAGCACAACATGCTCGATGCTATACCGGTGATCCAACCACTCCCTATGAGCGTATTCTGGCTATCGTTTCAGTTCTTCATCTTCGGTATCGCCGACCTGTTTTCGTTCATCGGTCTTCTCGAGTTTTTCTACTCACAAGCACCCAAAGGGATGAAGTCCATCTCTACATGCTTCCTTTGGTGCTCCATGGCATTGGGATTTTTCTTGAGCACTATCACTGTCAATATAGTGAATAGTGCAACTAAGGGATTAACAAGTAGTAGAGGTTGGTTGGGAGGAAATAATATCAATAGGAACTACTTAAATCTCTTTTATTGGTTGCTTTCTCTATTGAGCTTCCTTAATTTCCTTGCCTATTTGTTTGTTGCTAAGAGCTACAACTATAAGCCAATAGCACAGGCAGTGAGAAGTCCAACTATTAGGAAGGTTCTAAATGATCAGTATAACAAGGAGTTGGAAGACATTGAAGTGCAAAAGTGATAAAGTCCATGTTCGGTTTGGATCTCTAGACCCAAATCTTCTTTTTGTGCACGGTCCCTAAAAACTTTTCTCCCTAATTATTACTCTCATTTCTCTTTCTCTCTCCTCCCAAATCCAAAATCCCAAACCAAAAAAGCTCTGACAAATGAAGATGGCGATTGAGGGTGCTTATAATAATGTTTTGTTTACTTATGTAATTGTTACAATTTCTCAGTGTTTGGCCTTAATTTTTTATGTTCTTTCTTAGTGATGGCCATATTGGAAAAATTGGGCAGCCAATTGCATTGTTATATAATTTCATTTCAGTAGCTACACATCTTAATACAAGACTAGGCCTCTGTTAGCACCTATCTTAACATAAGACTGCGCCTCGGTTAGCACCTATCTTAAAATCATAACTCGATCACTTTCCGATTTATCGCTTACTTATCAACATCTACGTGATCCTCTAATTGTATACCACCCCTTGAACTTAAGTCCGTTCTAAGTTCTCGCAAAACAAAACAATGTAAAGTAACAATAAGCCATTATGGTTCACAGTAATCACATCTGTACAAGATTAAATCCATCTAACATATCTTAGTGAGATTATCCAAACTATATATATGCATAATGAGTTATATGGCGATGTCACAGAGTAAGACAATAACCGGTTGGTATTTCATTTTCTTTCTAATGCAATGGTCACGATGTACATGTATATCTCCAAAAACAAATACTTGATAATCTTGACTAAACAATACATGAGTTCTGCTGTTCTTAGCTCCAAGAAGTTTCGGTTCTTATAATCAATTTCTAAAGCTAACATCTACTCTCTCCGTCCCATAATGTTTGTTCGGTCCGCAAAAGGAAGACGTAAAAATAATATAATTTTTGTAAGAAAATTCAATTTTTTTTTCAACAATGCACTAGATAATTAACGATGAGTTCTTTTAATTTATGAAAAAAATTAAATTAAATTTTTTCTCGGAAGAAGTGCATTATTTTTTAGTTTTCGTTTTGCGGACCAAACAAACATTTTGAGACGGATGTAGTATTAACTTCCAGAGCTAACAATCATTTAAATTTCTACGTAACATTTAACAAATTGTCCTACTACTAGAGTTCATAACACAAAATACAATACACTTATTAGAGTTCACTACTACAATAAAGTTCCTAATTAGTTCACCATTAGAGGCCAATCATTTCTCCTTCACAAATACATCTCAGTAATTAGTTCATAATATCCCCTGCTGCAATATGCTTCGCCACACGCCATTCATTCGGGTGAAAAAGAGAACATACATCGCGACAATTAAATCTCACGTTAACAAACTATATACAAATATACTTAGGGAGGTAGGTTTTAACTATCTCGGTCCGATAGTTCTACAGAAAACGACAGGTGAGTTGGTTGATCAAACATACGGTAATGGACAGATGGAGCTCCGTCGGGCCGGGTTGTGGCTGTTTTTCGGACTGCTATGGAGACTTATTTGGGTTGCTACGGGGCTGTTCGGAACTGGAGTTTATGGAGCAGATTTGCAGCTGGTTTGGAACTGGAATGGAGCTGATTTTGGAGCTGTTTTGAGAGCTGAAACTGGGCTGGTCTTGTGACTGGTTCAATGGTGTCTTGAAGCAGAATCGGGGAATCGTGTTCGGGCTGGTTCAGAGCCGGAATGGGACTTGGTTTGGGCTGCTTTTCAGCTGGTTCTGGAGCCATTTTCTGAGGTACTTATTGGGGTTGTTTCCTGAGCTAAAATAGAGATGGAACATGGTGGTTTGTGGTGATCCGGATGGTGGTGATTTCGGTAGTGAAGGTGGAGTTTAGGATGGAGAATAAAGGATGATGGCATCTCTCCCTCACGGCTGTTGGACAAAAATGGAAAAGAATAGGTTGCTATAAGTTGTCTCTCTCTCTCTCTCTCTCTCTCCCGAAAAATTGGAATGGGAGAAAGGGAGAGAAATGGGTTTTGCTGTGCGAGAATTTTTGGGTAGTTGGTTTACAAGGGTGGGGAGGGTACACAGAGAAGGGGAAAGATCGTCATCACAAAAGTTACAATGAATTATTTAAACCCCAGCCCACAAAAGTTATCGCAACCTGACCTTACAATGTAGCTCATGCATGCAACAAATACAAACATCAACAGCTGCCCAACAAATCACATTTTGCGAGAAAAATTGAACAGCCACACGACACTGCTAACTGCTATTATTGTCTGATCAAACTGGTTGTTTGCATGGAAGATTTTCACAGATGGTCCGGACAAAGGATTCCGATCCCCTTTGTGGACCCAAAGACACAAAATTAGGCGGACTTAACAAGCAAACTGAAGGCGAAGGCAAGCTTCTGCCCACTTAACTACATTCAAAACCATCATATGCATTGGTTTAACATTGCCAATTCAGAATTTACAAAAGAAACATCTCATGTACAAACTATAACCCACAGAAGAACCAGCTTGATGTATGACGCTTTGTGCCATATTCATACATGTGTTTCTCAAGCAAAACCCTGAAAACTGATTCTCATCCCATTCTAAATATGCACGACGACAATTCGCCTTGGTTCTTCACTCTGTACGGGAACTACAACTTTTGGCATAGGCATTTCATCTACTTCTGGAATGAAACACAAAAAATAAGATCGATCAGAAGTAGCGAGAACCGTAAAGCATACAATCGACCACATATAGACACGTGAATACGTAGGAAGTTAAACCAAAAATAGAAGAGAACACATCTTCATCAAGGAACGCATACCTTCTACATAGTACATACAAGGGTAGAAAAGTAAACTACAATAAAGAATAGAAGCTAAGAGCTTTATGATTAAAACATAAAAAGGAATATTCCAGTTCCTAAAATTGAGGGATTAGGGAAGATGAGCAAATTCTCAACGTTAGTTTCCAAAAGCAGATATTCAGCACTGCTGATTGAATCATATCAATTCCGGTTGACAATGCAAAAAGCATTATTTCCTTTAAGATGAAGGAGAAAACGGGAAACAATTTCGAAGTCCCAATACAGTGCAAAACAAGTGAAACACTAACCAGGACTCAGCTACCAATCATATATCCATTCCTTCAACATATTTAAGAACAAATGTAGTCAACATATTTAAGAAAAAAAGTAGCCAAACGAAACAAAACTTTATAAAACTAATTTAACTTATCAAGAGTTAATTTCAATTTTATCCCCTAAACTATTCAAGAAAAGTCCACCTCATCCACCTCAACTAACAGAAACCTAATCCAGTCCTTTTTTGAACAGACCATTAAAAATATTGAATGAAGCAGCTGATGATTCCACTCTCAATTTTTTTTTTAGCACCCACACCAAGGCTCTGTTTGTTTGGGCATAAAATGTTTTACCTATTTTCCGATGTTTGATTGTATAAAAAATGAGGAAAACATTTTCCATTAATTGGATCCCTTTAAATCTTCTGTAAGTTACCAAACAGCCACCATCTTCTCCATCCAAACCCTAATTTCATATCACCACACCCACCATTACATTTGCCATCCACCAGCCAATGGCCTCCCCTCGGTAATCTTCCACACTCCGTTCGAAGCACCACCAGGCCCTCGCTCCTTCCTCTCCCACCGCCCTCCCTCCCCTTCTTACACCACCGCCATCACCACTCCTCTTACTCCTCCCTCCCTTAACATGGCACCACCAAAATCTATGGGTCTGTTAAGTGCACAGAAGCTGAATACGTGCAAAATCTGTTTAGCACAATCTGATGGGGACCGGTAATCAAAAGATTTCTTGAAAAATTTGTGCTTCATTCCCACCCTTTGGATCCCTCTTGAATGGAGGACTTGGTGTGCAAGAGTTGGGGGAGGGCAGCAACAGTAGGGAAGGGTGTGGATATCTGGTAGCTATGGGGCCAAGGACAAACGAGTGGCCGAGGACGCAGAGGCTAGGTGTGGGTACTGAGACTAGGGTTTTGGATGGGGAAGAAGATAAGAAGTATATTGAGTGTGGGTACTAAGGAAATAACAGGGGTAAATATAATGCCCCTAACAAACGAGCACGCAGAAAGTTCCACATTTCCTTTCATGACAAGGTCAATATTCCCCCTTAAAACAGTTGAAAAAGCTGCTGCAGTGCACGTATGCCTTCTTTCCTTCAAACGGCCCATCCAAAAAGGGCCACCAAGATTATGTTTCTATAAATTAAGGGACAAAACACTTTTATTAAGGCCTAGTTTTGCTTAAAAAAAAGCCACTTGGCTTATTTTTTCCATCCTTATTCAATTTTGCACGCCTTTGTTAGGTTTGCGTCCATTTTTTGTCGATTATTGGTTTGTCTCGACGAGAGGAATCGGAAGAGTAAAATATTATGACCGAAACTTAATATATTTTTTGAATAAAGAAGAAAAAAAATCTGTCTTTTTGGCTTTTTTTTGTTGTTTTAAATCAAAAAATTGAGTTTGGACCATAATTTGTTACTTTTCCGATTTCTCTCATCGAGACGAACGAATAATCCCCAAGAATTTGAAGCAAAACTAACAATGAAAAAAAAAATCAAATAAAGACGAAAGATAAGACAAGTGGCTTAATAGGCCAAACCAAACCTAAGTGAAGGACAAAGAAACAATTTTCAATAGTTTAGGGGACAAAAGTGAAATTAACCTCAGAACAAACATAGAAAATTGTTTGGAGATACTGTGTGCAAGAATGGAAGTTTACAGATCACCCGTTTTCCACACAATAATTCGAAGGACATGAATATTCTTTTGTAGGTACTCACCAAGAAACGCTGGAAGATATTTTTACAGTTGGTGCTCACTTCATCTTGAGATTGGCCTTAAGTTTTCTCAACTCCTCCCCTTGTATCTTCACGGATCCAAAATAATCAGTTGAAAAAGCGAATTATATAAAGGCAGCAATACAATTTTGCATTGCATTTACTATAGACAGTACACCATACCTTGTAAAACTTGTTCCACCAAAGTTTCGATCTTGACTGTAGCAAGCACCATTCCATGGCCATCTCGTATTCCATATTGTTTGGCTGAGAATAATGTGAAGTTGATAAAGCTTCTTTCTGTACAAAAAGAAGACAAAGATGTCACTATAGATACATGACCAAATACGATGTTTTACCAAAAAAATAAGGCGTGCAAGTGTGCCACATGAAAGTGAGACTGGGACTTTTAAAAAACATAGGGGGCCAACAGATCATACCCACTCCCTTTGCATTTGATGTTTAATTATATCGATGGACAGATGGCCAACAAATGCTGACTTCTTTTGAACAGAACGAGGAGGTGGAACGCTTCCAACAAGAGGACTGGGAATAAAAAAAAATGGTAAGTAGGAACCCTCTCTGCATGTCAAGCAGGCGTAAAACCACACATCCAATGGCACTAGTAATCATTAGCAGGAAAAACACATCATTCAACCATAAAAGAGCAGACATAGCTACTGGATAACAAAGGCAAGGCTAAACTACCTATGTCACTTGGAATGTGGACTGTTCTGGTACATTAACCGGGAAGGGTTATTCTACATGCCATAAATATATGATCTCCCTCCGTCCCATATTGGTTGTCACGTACGGGGAATCCAACTTTTAAGTGGACAAGCAATTAATGCGGGTCTCCTTAGAAAGTTTGATTAGATTTCCAATGTTATCCCTAACTCTTCATCAAAAACTACTTCTAATCATTTATGAGGGTTAGTTTGTGGAAACGTACACTTTTTAGTTTGACTTTCAAAGAGGACAATCATTTTGGGACATCCCGAAATAGAAAGCAGGACAAGCAATATGGGGTGGAGGGAGTACATAGGAGTAGGCTTCTATATAGACAAACACCGTACTATACTTCAGACTGATACATCTACCAAAACAGAGTAACATCTTTCGAATTACCCCGTAAAACAAATATCTCAAGGCTTTATGACTGACTTTCTTAGTATTTTTTTTCCTTGTCAAAGCTGCGTTAAGAACAGAAAACCTTGGGGGTATATTCGCAAGCGTTGACTTAGGATTGGATTATGTTCTAGTGTTTAGCTAATAATTCAGAAAACCTTTGGGGGTCTATTAGGATAGCTAAATTTACTGTTTGAGAACACAGGGGTATCATGTTTCGGTACGTGTGTTCCAAACTTCCAATATGTACAATTGTACATTGCTACGGAGCATTTTCTACTAAAATATAGACGTGTCGTTAGTTTTAGATAAACTAAACAGCTGTTACTTAAATCATCAAATATTCTTAATACGTACAGCAACATAGTTGATCAATTCCTTTCATAGGTTGTCATGAGTGGTGGTTGGAACTAATCAATTTGAACTCCGCAACGAATAAAACAAAAACACTCATTTCTAGCCTATAGGAATTGCAATATGGTAAGAAACAAACGAAGAGAATGCTTTTTCAGCGGTAGAAAAAAGGTCGAGCAGGTCCACGTCATGTCTATCATACTACTATTTCACATCTAGATGTTCCCTTTTTCCAACACGGCTTCTAATACATCGTTATGGTTATCGCACCATATTCATTCACCTACCACTACTGGTACCAAACCAAACCAAACCGAGCCTTACGTCCCAATCACTTGGGGTCGGCTACATGAATCCGTTTCCTCCATTGGACTCTGTCAAGTGCCACTTGTTCACACAGATCCATTATACTCATATCTTTGCGCACTACAGCATCTAATGTCAATTTAGGTCTACCCCTCCCCGTAACATTGCTACCTAGAGCTATCCTATCCGCTTTATTAACTACTGCATCTTCTGGTCTACGGTAGATATACCCAAATCACCTTAGCCTATTTTTCCTCAACTTCTCCTCTATAGGTGCTACACCTACCATCTCACGAACTATTTCATTTCTAATCTTGTCTCGTCTAGTCTTACCACACATCCACCTCAACATTCTCATTTTTGCTACACTAAATTTGCTCACATGTTGTTTCTTAATAGGCCAACATTCTATCCCATAAAGCATCGCTGATCTTATGGCAGTTCTATAGAATTTTTCCTTCAATTTTGTAGGTACCCTCTTGTCACATAGTACACCAGTAGCGCTTCTCCACTTGAGCCACCCCACTTGGATCCTATGGGTCACATCATCAACAATCTCTCCATCTCTTCTAATAATTGAGCCTAAATACCTAAAATGATCACTCTTTGGTATCTCCTGGTCTTGGATCATCACTCTTCCTTCATGCGCACTACTGGTACCACTAAACTTGCACATCATATATTTAGTTTTACTCCTACTTATCCGAAAACCCTTTGACTCTAATGCTTCTCTCCAAATTTCTAGTTTCGTATTAACACTTCTAGCGATTTCATCTACGAGGACAATGTCATCTATAAACATCATACACCATGGAATATTCTCTTGAAATTGTCTAGTCAATTCATCCATAACTAAGGCAAAGAGGTATGGGCTCAGGGATGACTCTTGATGCAATCCTACGGTGATAGGAAATTCACTCGTTTCCCCTATTGGTGATCTAATGGTAGTGACGGCACCTTCATACATGTCTCTAATCACCTCGATATACCCTTTGGTCACTCATTTTCTCTCCAGAACCCACCATATGATGTCCCTAGGCACCCTATCATAAGCCATTTCTAAGTCTATGAAAACCATATGGAGATCCTTCTTCTTTGCTATGTATTTTTCTACCAATCTCCTTAATAGGTAAATAGCTTCCATGGTAGATCTTCCTAGCATGAACCCAAACTGTTTCTCTGACACCGTAGTCACCATCCTCAAGCGATGCTCAATAACTCTTTCCCACAACTTCATCATATGACTCATCAATTTAATACCTCTATAGTTGTTGCAACTTTGAATATCCCCTTTATTCTTATAGATAGGTACTAAAGTGCTCCTTCTCCATTCGTCGGGCATCTTCCTAGTCATAATAATCTTGTTGAACAACTTCGTCAACCAAGTCACCCCCAAGTCACCTAGACTTTTCCACACTTCAATAGGAATACCATCTGGTCCTAGGGCCTTACCCGGTTTCATCCTTTTCAAAGCTTTAACCACTTCGAACTTTTGTATTCTTCAATAAAACTCATATTCTATGTTCTTGCCAGGTACATACACTTCCTCCCCACCAAAGCCTCCTTCATGTTTCTCGTTTAACAACTTATCGAAATACGATTTCCATCTATCCTTGATCGCCTCGTCTTTCACCAACACCACCGAATCAATATCTTTTATACACTTAACTTGAGAAACGTCTCTAACTTTCCTTTCTCGTAGCTAAGCAAGTTTATAAATATTTTTTTCTCCATCTTTACTATCGAGTCTAGCGTAGAAATTCTCATAGGCTTTCAACTTAGCAATCCCTAACGGTTTTCTTAGCTTCCTTGCTAGCTTGCTTATAGCCCTGAAAATTTTCCTCATTCCGATCATTTTGCCACTTTTTAAAGCACTCCTTTGCTTTTACCATGGCTTGAACTTCGTCATTTCACCACCATATCTCCTTAGAAATTGGACATTTTCCCTTCGACTCGCCAAGAACTTCTTTTGATATTCTTCTAATACCGTCAGCTACGTAGTCCACATATTGTCACTATCGCCTTCCACTCCCCACCGTATTTCTTGAGACATTCTTTCCTTGAATACCTCTAGTTTCTCCCCTCTTAGGCCCCACCATTTAATCCGTGGGCATCTAGTTTCCTTTCTCCTTCTATTATCCCCATTGAGACAAATATCTAACACCAAAAGTCTATGTTGTGCTACTAGACACTCTCCGGGAATAACCTTACAATCCTTACATGTCAAGCGGTCTGCCCCTCGAGCAAGAAAATAGTCGATTTGGCTTCTATTGGCTTCACTCTTAAAGGTAATTAAATGCTCATCTCGCTTCCTATAGAGAGTATTCCCAACTATAAGGTCAAAAGCTACCGCGAAATCTAAAATCCTCCTACCACCTTCGTTAAGGTCACCAAATCCAAAGCCACCATGTACCTTCTCATACCCTTGCTTATGCACTCCCACATGACCATTGAAATCGCCTCCTATAAATAGCTTCTCCCCAAAAGGTATCCCTTGAACCACGTCATCCATTTGCTCCCAGAATTGCTCTTTAATAAGATCATCCAAGCCTACTTGGGGCGCGTAAGCACTAATAATATTAACTATACTCTCTCCGATCACAAGCTTAACTAAAATAATCCGATGTTCTTTTCTCGTTACCGTAACTACCGAATCTTTTAGGTGTTTATCTACTACGATACCTACCCCATTTCTATGTCTATCCTTACCCGTATAGTAAAGCTTATAACCTGTGTCCTCTATCTCCCTAGCTTTCTCCCTTACCCACCTAGTCTCCTGAAGGCAAGCTATACTAATCCTCCTCCTAAGCACGGTGTCAACTAGCTCCCTAGTCTTACCCGTTAATGTCCCTATATTCCAAGTTGCTAAATGAATCCTATAGTCCTGAGCTAGCTTCTTTACCCGCGTTCATCCAGGCATGCGCGAGAGCCCTTGCTCACTTATCATCACACCCGGGCGCCGGTGTGGCGCCCCTTGCTCATTTTTCGAAGCACCCGAAGGCAGGCACAACGCGTCGCTTAAAGGGAACGCCCTAGCATGTCTCGTAATCATATTTGGATTCATGTCATAAAGATCTGACGGATTTTTTTTTTACGTGCTGGCTGTCAGCTACGTAACGCACAACCCTACCACTACTGGTGAAAACTCTTATTACTGCAACAATCTTTTTCCCCTAAATTTTGTGTGAAATGAAATTCAAGCTGAAAGTACAGTCATGCTGCTTCCCCAATCAGTCGCTCTTTGGTTTTCGGATCTGTATTTCTTCAAATGAAGCAGAAATGTGTTTCTGGGTCCCAGGCCAAGTATTTTTTGGAGGGGGCGCAAGAGAAAAGGTGATCTTCCTTCCGGGAAGCTCTTCAATGCTAAAGCCCACTAGTGCGACTATGAACCCCAGATCCCCCCTTCACTACCCCAAAATCCATCATAGACAATGACCTAGATCCCCTTTTAATTGGACCTTTCCAGACGATTCCTTAACATATACAGTTTTTTTTTTTAAATTGAATTAACAAACTCAGTTTACTTTCAGCCGCTATTCGGAGGCCAAATATTATGGCATTAGTAGCTCAATGGCATTCTAAGGAATGATATTGGGAGCACATGTAACATTGAGAGGACAAAGAAATTATTTGTATAAAGAAACTCAGTTTGTCCACTCCTAGGAAACCTCACTTGATCAGCAATATCTTCAAAACTTCATCATTTCACAAAACAATCAGCCGACCCACCGAATTCACCTACACTCAGCCCTGTCCCTAAGAGCGACTGGCTGTCAAAAAACACCAATCTGATTGATCTCTGAACTTGCAGACCCACCGAATTCACCTACACTCAGCCCTGTCCCTAAGAGTGACTGGCTGTCAAAAAACACCAATCTGATTGATCTCTGAACTTCACTTCTCCATACAAAATTGTCACTTCCGCCTTGCATGAAAAGAGGAATCGATTAATTGTCCTGCTTGGATGAACCACCATCACACCTGCTTAAACTCCACCCCCATCCACAGTTTGCCCGATTCTGCACCACCCTATTCTCCAGCAGCCAAGTCCAGCCTATACTACCTTCCAACTTCATTTTATGCATTTCTTCGATAAGCGAATATTGCATTAAAAGGCATCAAGAGTATGCCACCGATGAACAAGACAACATAAAAACAAAAAATGTAGAACAAACCCACCTCAGCTCGCAAGGGGCAAACCAATCACCTATGTGAAGAGTCTACAAAACCAAAAATGATCCAAGCTAGAAGAAACTACACCACTAGTATCACAGCTACACAAAATAGATTGGCATATCGAATGATGAAACAAGACCAATGGAAATACACACACACACACGCAGGAGGCGGTTCCGGAGACATCTTTTGACACAAAATGTAAAAAACCTTGTGTGGGACCCATTTTGGAGTCCCACGCAAATGGGTCCCACGCAAATAATCGGGGCCGTTCAATTTGTATTAAACATGTTTTTAAGAGTAAAAACCAGCTCATTAGGATATTGCTGAGGGCTTGATGTCTTCCCAAACACTCCAACACAGAGGCACCTACAAGTATGATATCATCCCATCTACAAGACCCAATGTAAATCCTCTCTTTTCGACCCTCAAAGAGCATTAACGTAGTCAAGCACAATAACAAGCTTATCCAACTCCAATCCTGCATAGTTCTCCTTTGACCGATTTCCCTAAAGAAATTCTCTCCCCCTCCCACCTAAAACATCTTCGCCTCACTTCCATATGCAGCAAGGAAAGCAAAAGGGAAAGCTACATCAAACGTCCCTTCCCCACATTAACGTAGTCAAGCACGATAACAAGCTTATCCAACTCCAATCCTGCATAGTTCTCCTTTGACCGATTTCCCTAAAGAAATTCTCTCCCCCTCCCTCCTAAAACATCTTCACCTCAGTTCCCTATGCAGCAAGGAAAGCAAAAGGGAAAGCTACATCAAACGTCCCTTCCACATCAATGTTGCCACCAACATATCATATCACCATCTTCCTCTTAGAATGCAAAAATAAATGTTTTTGAGGATTAAAGATACAACTCTTGCTTTGAGGATATATAGAGCACACCTTAAACCTAATAAGACAAAGAAGATTAAACCATCCCACTACATATGATGAAAGACGACTATCCCACAAACACCCACCCACACCCACCCCTCTCTTCAAACTCAGGATGCGAGCGCGCAGAGAGTTTGCCAAGCAAGAACTATAATAAGGAGTAGCGTGGTCTTAGGGACGACTGCACCGAAGTCTGAACAAACAATAGATCAATAGTGCTTGTCGCAAGATGCCACGAACGAAACCGAATATTGGACATCTAAATAGCACTTTTATTAACACAATAAGGAGGCATAGAAGAAGGAAGACGGACAATAAAAGCCATCGAAGCCAAACTATTCCGAATGTGGCTTGAGGCATGGCATGACATTTTGCTTCAGAGGAGAACAAACAAAATAGATTGCTTATTTCGTTCCTAGGAAACAAGTGAGTTGCCTGGAAAAACACCTAATTCAGATGCGGAATTTTGATGGGATAAATCGTCTATCAGCATAAGCTCGAAGAGTAAAACTCGAAATAGAAGAGAAGAGTTAGCACTGAAAAATAACGCCCCAAACATACAACAAAATACGCAACAAAGCAGACCAATGAGTAAAGGGTGCAGAGACAAATTAACAACATAAACCTCATTTAAAATATGGGCCAAGTCACTAGCTAACAATATTCCACACGATCATCAAGAGGCAAACCATCAAAGCAAACCATCAAAGCAGTGTGCCAACTATTTTGTTATTAATGAAATGAGCGCGATGAAGGATTTCGTTTACATATTTAGAGTGTGAAAAGATGGGGCCTTAGAGGAAGAGCCAGCCTCAATAGTTAGAAGATTTTGAAGGAGGCGCATATCTTTCATTACAAATTCATGAAAGAGTTGAAGATTCACGTCACTAATGGCAGAGCACAATACGAACCGATAATGATCATTACAGTAGGCAGAATATGCTAGTATGGTCTAGGTTCAATACGCTCGGCTGTAGGCTGGGCTTAGCCCCATAATTCTGTCTGAGCAAGCTAGCCCAGATGCTGGAATTTGAGGTTCAGTACAAGGGTTCGACGAGAGCAGCGCTCGGATGTGGAATATCCAACTGTCAAGCTATCCCAAGAATGACACTTGACCCTCGAGGGTTCGGACTGTTAGGTTTGGCAAAAGCCCTACCATTCCAGCTCATCTTCATGATCCTCACCACCTTGCCCTTATCATCAGTTGTTACGTCACTTGTGGCGGTTAAGGCATGAGTCAGGCACGTGTGCACATGGGTGACAGCTCATACACCTATCCAATAACGGCCTTATCCCGTACGTCAAGAGCGACATCAGCCAAAGCAGTTAACGAGCGTGAGTTGCGCGCACATGTAATTGGAGAGCAAGTCAGATGACTCTATATAAATGAAAGGATACAACCCTAATGAGGTAGGGTCTCTTCTCTACTCAACTCTAGTCCTTTCCTCCTTCCTCTACACTTTCTGACTTGCTCGCTTGCAGGTCATCCCAGTAGCAGACCGGCGTGGCCTTTTAGTCATGCATTCCATGTGCAAGTCAAGCAAAGCTAGGCGTGAACAGTAACCGAACCAAAGACTCTGAGAGGTGGCTAGATTTAGATCGACAACCCCACAATTGGCGAACCCGACGTGAACCCACATATCCACGGTGGTTCCAATCACTTTTCCCTAACAACCTCTCTTCTCCATTAAGATCAACCTCAGGGTTCGATGAAAATGGGTGGCGAACAGTCTGACATCGGCATTTCTGGCTTCAAGGACACCACCCTCACTCCTCCGGTCAGTGGTCACATCTTAATGTCCATTCCACCTGTTGAGGGCATTTCTCCCTCCCCTGACGTGATGACGATGTACATCTAGTTGCTGAAAAAGCGACTGGTTGAGACGGACACAGATATTGCCCTCAAGTTGGAGATGGGAAGGCTGAAGGATGCGTTCCACCGCACAACCTCCTTGGTTTCGAGATCCAATAGCGAAGGAAGGTAGCGCGAGAGGCTTCCACCTCCTCCACCGCACAACCTCCAAGAAGAACAGCCCCACAGGGGCTCTGTAAAGGACCGGCTTGCTTTGCCTGTCGAGGTTGGCTGAGCGAGAGGTGTATTTAGAGGTAGTTTTTAAATAGCGAACACCCTCCCCTTAGCATCGCTTGACTAGCGGACGAGCGCGGAGCCACAGAAGGGCTGGCACTGGATCAATTGCAAGTTCTTACTCTATCGAACATTACGAGCATTCTGAAGGATTGAAAAGTTATGAAACTATACAGCTACAAGATGATGGAACTCATGGAGCAGTGAAGTATCCTGAAAAGAACACGACCGAGTATCTTACCGAGCGCCGAGCGTCGTGGCAAGGCCCCTAAAAGAAGCTATGAGGGTGTGAAGGAAGCTCGGCGTGACTCAAAGGGCAGAGGAGTCGACGTCAACATTCCCACACGATGATCGCTTGGGTAAACGTCATGTTTGCCGAACTGGGGAAAACCAAAGGAACCTCCACAACCAAAGGAGACAGGGAAGCACGAGCGACCCTCCTTTTCTAAAGAGAAAGAAATAAAGTATCACGAATCGGCAAAGAAGTCTCGCATAGAGTGACATGGCCGACCACCAAGGCCGATTCACGAATACCGACTCAAACAGCTTCAGCTTGGTGTCTCCCCCTTTTCTCTCGAAATAGAAGCAGAGATTCCACTTCCCAGTTTCCACCTCCCGAAGTTCACTAAGTTAGACCTAAAGGTAAGTGAGGCCTACACTCACCTCATCCACATTCGGAACACTCTCTTTATACCCGAAGTGAAGACATCATGTGCAAGGCTTTTCCATCGAGCCTTGGGGAACCTAGGATTGTTATGGTTCAATAAACTCAATGCTAGGTCTATTGAAAGCTTCGCCGGGCTGGAGCCAGACTTCATGACCCAGTTCATTACCAGCAACAAGCAAACCAAGGAACCCGAGCCCTATCCCAAATGAGGAAACGACCCAAAGAGGCGTCTTTGGTACGCCGACTGCTACTGGCAATTGTTCAACGAATTGTGGGCGTCGACTAACATACTAGGCTGCTCGGTCATTCAAGAACGGACTAGAGTTCGAGAGTAAAATCCTGGATGAGCTCGCAATCAGACCCCCAGATGATGTGGATGACTTGATGTTGGTTGTAGAGAAATTCTATAAGCTTGAAGAGATGTAAGCAGAGCGCTCAACATCCCCACACCAACCATTACACAGGCCATCCCTATCATCCAGCTAGTTGTTCAAAAGTTCTTGGCCCTAGTGCAAAACAAAAAGCAAGTAAACCACATCAAGTCTAGGAATAGAAGGGTGCCAAAGGAGCATGACTTTGTGGCCGAAACGATAGTCTTTACAAAACCTATCCATGTTCTTTGGACAATCCAAAGGAAGTTGTTCTTCCGCTAGCCGAAGGGCAAGCTGGGAATGGACAATGGAGGTTAGAACCAAGATCCAAAGAAGAAGTGCTCCTACCATGATGAGTTGGGACACTACACGACGACCTGTCAGCCATACAAAGCTTTCCTGGAACAGGTGGCGGCACGAGGTCACCTAGACCAATGGATCAACCGAGCGACGACACCCTACCGCCAACCGAACATTCTTGGTTCAAACCCTCAGGAGGAAGCTCTCCCGATGGTAAACGTGATACATCGTCCGGTGAACCACAAAATTGAAGAGAAGCTTTGCAGTGAACTTGACCGAGCAACGGCTGTTAGGCAGATCCTCTTAGTCGGAAACACGCAGAAGCGAACAAGGATCAACGAGTATCCCAGATGGATGATCGCCTTCACCGAGCGCGACCTCCAAAGGTATCAAGTGCCACATAATGACGCGCTAGTGGCGCGCTGGTGGTGACTGTTAAAATCGGGACGCAGGACGTAAAAAGGGCCCTTGTTGACCAGGGGAGCTCGGCTGAGGTGATGTATTACTCGCTCTTCAAGCAGCTCAAGATTCCCGAAACTAACTTCTGGCCAATCGAAGTCTTGCTCGTTGGCTTCAACCGGGCTCCAGTCTGGCCACTATGTTGGGTTACTCTACCTGTCAAAGTGGGTTTGGTCACGTTAAAAATTGAGTTCGTTATTGTAAACGTGTCGAGCCCTACAATGCAAATTTGGGAAGAGCTTGGCATCATGGGATGAAAGCAATCCCTTCAACTTACCACCAAGTGGTCCGACTCATAAGCGCTAGTGGTCGGCAGGAGGATTTATACGGTGACCAGGACACCCGAAAGAAGTGTTATGTGTCAGCAATCAGGAACTTGAGCAAGCCGAAACAAGTACATTGGACAGAGGTACCCAACGCGCTAGTTTTGGAGGACGATGGGCCCCTGCCGAAGAGAAGGTTATGGTGGAAGACCTTGTTACCGTACCAATGAACAATGACTGCAGTTGGTTTTTCTTGATTGGCTCCACAATTGAGGACACCGAGCGTGAAAAACTGATTTAATTTTTGAAGGCAAATGTGAAGGTCTTCGCGTGGATTTTGTACGAGCTGGCGGGCGTCGACCCGTCCTTCATTTGCCACAATATGAATGTCGACGAGAAGCGAAAGCCAATCATTCAATGCACACGACGATTGGCCCCGACTCATTTCGAAGCATTAATAGAAGTAGACCGGCTCCTCGAGGCCAGAGCTAAAGAAGTACAATACCCCAATTGCCTCGCCAATACAGTGGTGGTAAAGAAAAAGAACGACAAGTGGAGTGTCTGTGTAGACTACACCAATTTGAACGATGCGTGCCCTAAGGACTATTTTCCCCTACCCCGAATCGACCAACTTGTGGATGCAACAATTAGGCACGCCCATTTGAGTTTCATGGATGCCTACAGGGGCTAGATTGCCTTGGATAAGGACATGGAGAAGACGACAATTACCATGCCGAGAGGGATCTATTGTGATAAAATGATGCCCTTCAATTTGAAGAGAATGCCAGAGCAACATATCAGCGAATGGTGAACTCGTGTTTGGCCAACAACTCGGCAATACGATGGAAGCATACATTGACGATATGGTCGTCAAAAGCAAACAAGAGTTTGACCATCTAGACCACTTGGCCGACGTATTTGCCATGGTGAAGAAGCATTAGCTGAAGCTGAATGCCAAGAAGTGTGCATTTGGTGTAAGCTCGGGCAAATTTCTTGGTCATATGGTGACACGCCTAGGCATTGAGGCCGATCCCAACCAAATCTGCACAGTGGAGAAGCTAAAGGCTCCAAGTATAGTGAGAGAAGTTCAAAAGCTTACAGGAATGGCCGCGACACTTAACCAGTTCATTAGTTGCTCTTTGGATAAGTGCCACGCCTTCTTTCAAGCCTTGAAGAGTAGCAAAAGAAGATTTAAATGGACGGCAATGTGCTACTAGGCACCGGAAGAATTGGAGAAGTATTTGGGCTCGGCTTCTCTCCTTGTCACGCCAAAGAGACATGAGGATTTGCACCTCTATTTGTCCGTCTCTCCTCAAGCCGTCAACTCAGCACTTGTTTGTCCAAAAGGAGGGTGCCGAAGACCGTTTGTACTTCACCAGTAAGACATTGCTACCAGCTCAGACCAAGTGCCTGCCCTTGGAGAAGTTAGCATTAGCCCTAGTATCAGTGGCTCGAAAGCTCACTCCTTATTTCCAGGCTCACACGATCATTGTATTAACCGAGTACCCGCTGCAAGCTTTACTTCGGAAAGCCAACCTCTTCAACTGAGTGTCTCAATGGGCCATTGAGCTGGCAAACTTTGACATCCAGTATGAGCCGCGAATAGCAATCAAGGCACAACTTATGGCTGACTTCATTGCCGAACTGAACCTGGGGCGCCCCACCCAAGTCTTGATCCCGTCGAACAATACAAGTCGAGCGAAGCTTGGCAGATGTTCCATGGGGATATTTGGAAAATGCACGTCGATGGAGCTTCTAACAGCCATTGGCCCGACGCTGGTTTAGAGATGAATTCTTAAGCAAGGTATCAGAGATGAGTGTTCACGAGCAACAAGTCAAGAATCCCTATTGATTCCTTCTATTTGTGCCATAAGTGCACTTTGTTTCGTCGTAACCCATGTGATCTCGTTCATTTGCTTACCTCCAAAGTGCGAGTCACATGCATGAGAGTGTTGGAGCTTTCTCCCACCTCTGTAAATCTCCTTCAAAACTAGTATATGAGCCCGAGTTATCTTTTTACTCACTGCCAATCGGTTTTGAGTCAAATGCTTGACGACAAGTACGGCCACCCAATATTTGAGTGCATATCACATTACACTCTAGACCACCAACTCATCCGAAAACTCAGATGTTCAACAGAGGGATAACTTCGACATTTATACTCACCACCTTTCACATGTGGCCAAACGATTCACCATAAGCAAGCCAAACATATGAAAGCATTAATGATTACCAAAAATAGCATCTATTTTTTGCTCTGATACCATGTTAAACTACTAACAAATAACTTGTCTCAAAGTTTATGCTATCACAAAGGGGTACCTTTATCATGTCTACTCTCAACATGTGGGTTGCTTCCCTTTGTACCACTCAATTTTCCCTTGCTTCTCGAGAAAACAAATAGTACTGCAACAATCAAATAGATGGACTTGTGTACATACCTCCTATTTGATAGCATTAAGCATCGGTCATCCAATTCCGTGATGATCCTTTCGGCTGCACCTCTTGTTTTCAAAATAATAAAAGCTTGACCTAGGAAATTAAAATGGACGAGGCCATTGTCGCCAAGTTCGAAAGAAATGGTCATTTTAGTCGCCGATTCAATGGATAAACACATAATCTTGAAAATATTAACATCGGTTTCTATGTTGAAGCAAACAAACACCCCAGCCACTGAAGACTCGTCTTCGTATTGTCATAAAAGACTGACTTTTTGAACAGAAAACACACTCGATTTCTAACGACAATATCTAAAGAGCAAGATATTTGATTTGTTCTGTACCAGAGTGTGGACTAGAAATTGCAGTGTGTTGTACCATTTTCGCCGTGCAATTTTCCTTAAAAGCATGCCAAATGATATCCTGAAAGATAACAAAGCTAAGGTGTTGAGATTAAAGATAAAACTTTGAAAGGACGTTAAAGACTCCCAACTTTTGCCCTACAAAATAAAGGTAAATAAATTTACTTGTTTTCCTTTTTCTATCGGGAAATAAAATTCGTAAAATAAAAAAATAAAATAAAACTCAATAATTCAATTACCAAAGTAATAACACGAGCAAATTACCAAGGCCACCCCTAGGATTTTGAAAATTATAACTTGCCCCTTCACGTATGGGAAATTAAAAAATACCCTGTCTTGTAACAAATTACTCCTTCGTTGTGATGTAGCCGCTAGGAAGTTCGAGGGAATCTGTTTGTCATCATCAAATCCTAATTACGATGGACTCTTTTTAGCATGTGGAATGCTTTTTGCACACCTCTGCCATCAGCCTTCTACAAGCTGGTTCTTTGCAATTAGGATTTGATGATGTCCGACAAATTCCCTTGAACTTCCTAGCAGCTACATCTTGACAATGGAGTAATTTATTATAAGACCAATTTCCCTAACGTGAAAGGGCAATCTGTAATTTTTAGAAGCCTCGGGTGGTTTTGGTAATTTACCCTAATAACAAACTAAGCAAAATGCATTCAAAAATGGAAATATAATCATTTCAGCTTTGGCCTCTGAAGAACGTGAAAATTTCACAAACCTGCTATATCTTGGCTGCAGCGGATTTGATTCTAATTAGTAAGGATGAGGGCTATGGGGGAGGAAAGACAAATATCTATGCTTCCATTAGCATGAGGCTAAAATTACCTACAGAAATATGAGAGAACTAAACAAGCGAGATCTATCCTTAGCGATAGGAAGGTCAATGTCATGTCTCCTAGAAACAACATATTGTGGTTGGAGAGGGAGGTCATGAGGGTCATTGGGTTGCGATGATTGGGTTTATCTTTGTGTGATTGGGGCCGAGGGCGTTATGCTCATAGGATAATAGGGTAGTGCTTGAGGAGTTAGGTGCATCTTTGTTGCCCCAATTGTTAAGTTGGGTGGATAATTACTTGAGGTGGGTATTCTCAAGCGTTTATGGTGAGACAACAAGAAACGGAGAGATGAGAGGTGTGAAGGGAGTTAGGTGCTATTGCTTTAGGGGGGAAGTCCCATTGTGCACCGGAAGGAATTTAATGACGTTTGTTTCCTACGAGAAAAGGCGAGGAATCAACAGTTGACGAGCGCAATGGGAAGTTTATCCTTCTCAACTTGAAGCTAAGGGTCTTCCATTGTAGGGATGTTCTCTTACATGCCCAAACGGCCAATCCATGTTAAGAATTGATTACTACTTGAGTTCCCCATGGCGGGTAGAGAACTTTTCCAATGTTGCTCAAATCTGATTACCAATGTCAATGTTGCGTCATTCTACGGTTATGCTTCTTTAGTATTCATTCTGCAACTATGCTTCTTTAGAGGTCATTCTGCAATTTCGCTTCATAGTTGTGCTTATTCCATGACGTTGCTACCTCTGAGAGCGGTTTAAATGAGTCATTCATGGCATTGAATCCCAAAAAGGCCGAGTGCCAGTTATTAAGGACCTTAGGCCTATTAGCCTTATGTGTGGTATGTACAAGTTGTTGGCAAAAGTCCCAAGAAAGCCCACTACACCTGCGTTGAAGTATGTTAGATTCTAGATGCGGTAATGCACAATTAGCATGAGGTCTGCGGATGCACATTGACGAGGTAGGGGTTGTTTGCAATTTAGATATCAAGAAGACTTCCAACCATGTAAGTTTAAACATCCACAGAGGATAGGTTTTAGAGCAATTGGACATAGTGGGTTCACTTTTGCATATCCATCATTAGACTATCGATTCCTATGAAGCACAAATACTCTATTTTGGCCTCTGTATCACGTATCGTATCCGTATCGGATACCGATACCCTCAGATACTCTCCGAATACGTATCCGATACGTTTTTAAAAGTATCCTGTTTTTAGAATTATTTTTTGGTATCCCGATACGTTTCGGATACGCGCGGATACATGTTGGATACGCTCGGATACGTTTTGGATACGTGCAAGGGTAAATATGTTATCACTTAAAATATATGGGTTAAAATTGCAATTAGAACTATATTTTTCTTTTTCCCCAACCAATCGACACAAGAAACACACGGACGATATCCCTATTTCGTCTCTCATCTCTCTCGACAACCTTGTAAGTCTCTCTCTCATCTCTCTCCCTCTTATCTTTCGTCTCTATCTCTCGTTCTGTGTATGTATATATATAACACTATATAGATATAGTATATATATATATATATATATATATATATATAACTAAATGTAAATATATCTCTCTTGGCATGTGAAATGGTGAACTTGTGCAATGGAAAACTTTAATCATTAATGGAATTTTAGGAATTAAAAATTATATATATAATATATTTTTACTTTTATATTCAACGTTTCCCCCAACATATCGTATCCTTCTTTTTGAAAAAATCATGTATCCGCGTATCCGTATCCCATATTTGTGCTTCTTAGATCGATTCTAGTCAATAGAACCCATGTAGCTACACTCAATCTTCCAGGGTGCTTCCTATGAGAAAATCCAAGAAAGAGACTAGCTCCATAATAAAAAACTGCCATGAATTACACACACGCAAGTAGTGGCTCGGCTTGAGGAAGAAGCCGAAGCATATGCACTACCGAAGAATGGACCTGGTAGAATCAATCGATTGCATAAGATATGCCAAAACCATTTACTGGTCTTTCCGAACAGCATAAAGGAAAAAAAAAGAAGAAGAAGAAGTCAAGTGAAACCCTCTCCCACCTTTTCTATCTATCCTTAGAGGGACCATATATCGTCGTCGTCGTTTATTTCCATGACGGAAGCAATGAGACAGCTAACACGTTGATGCTGGACTTGCGGTTGCACATTGGAGAGAAGTGCATGGTCATTTTGTAGAGGATTCTCAAGGTGGGTATGGCGACAAGAGCTTAGTTGAAGTTTTGAACATGTAGCAAATGGCACTATTACCTTCTACGATGTCAACCCTGACCATTTGAGCTATCTCAGAATATCCATTGTACTTTGAGAGTTGTTTCGACAAACAATCAAAAAATGGCAAAGTATGAGTTGATCCTAATTGGAGAGATATGGGGTCTTCAACAGCTTTCATTCGATGCATGGTTTGTCATCTCACTCTCACCTTGAGCCCGTCCTTTACTGACAAGGCCATTTGGGACGAGGCGGTATGGAAGCACCAAATGAGGTTAACAGGTTGGAAGAGGCAATGCACAACATCGAAGGGATGGATGGAAGAGGTTGACAGGTACCAGCCATAACTTTCTATATTTGCTTCACATAGAAACAAAAAAAAAGGAATAAAATATCCAACAAATAGTGTTCACATAAACTCTCCATTATGAAGTATCCAAGGAGAGTAACCGAGTAAACTATCCAACAAATAATGTGAACACTAAGAGCTTGTTCGTTTTGGTATTTGGATTTTGGGTAATGAGTGGAGAGAGATAGAGAGAGAAATGAGAGTAATGATTGAGAGAAAATTTATTGGGGACAGTGTGCTGAGAGAGAATCCAAAATCCCAAAACGAACAAGCTCTAAGTGTTTTGTGATATTATGAGATAATCTTTCTTGATGTCATCACTAAGGAGAAATTGTAACATAAACTCTCTTGATGCCAGAGTCTCTCCACTATAGAGTATCTAGGGAGAGTAATGGAATAAGGATCCAACAAATTATGTGAACACTACGCATTTGAGAATATTATGTGATAATCTTTCTTGATGTAATCACGAAGTCTCCATTACCCTCTCATTTGATGATGAATGCAACCACAACTCAAATAACAAAAACAACACATAAGATGACCACAATAACGAAGATGATGAAATCACCACTAGACCATAGTATTACATTCAACAATCCACAAAAAGTGCACAACACAACAGGAAAAAGGAGTGATTACATAATAAAAACATCTCGCCTTAAATAACATGGACATTACCTCCACTTGTTTTGAAGTACATGCTGGATCCAAATTTGAGAGCTGGACAAGTGTTCCTTGCTCCTGTGCAGTTATCATTCTTTGCTCCCAAGGCTGAAAAACCACAAAGGAGAGGAAAGACATGCTAGATCTACAGCCAAATGGTTGTATCCATAACCCTCCCTCTTAAATGTAGATCCCGAAAAGTAAGAGAGAGGGAGATACAACCACAATGGCTGCAGATTTAGCAATTCCTCCAAAAGAAAGTGTGACGATCAAAGAACATATGCACACAAATTATTTTGCATAAAATCACAACCAAATGCTCAGGACTATTAAATAAACCACAAATGGGAATAATCCTTTCACATTCATGAGATAAATAGTCGCAAGTTTATAGATAGAACATCTTTAATCTTAGAGCTTAAGGAGAATAAATATGATCCTATTACAACCCACAACAGCATCATTAGGGCTCAAGAATTGGCTAATGAGACGAGGAAAAAGTGAATGGTGTTGTGTAATAGTTGAGGGATAAGGAACCATAAATGTACCTCACACCCTCCTTTAGAAACTCTTACAATATGTGCAAGTGGTGTACTTTCCAGTGTTGTCAAAATCTTATGACTCTCAATACATATCATCTTATTGATACGCATCTCTAAAACTATCCTATGTTTAGAAGCCCCAATGATACACTTACGATACAGTTCGTATTTTTCAATTTCGTATGTTTCGAGGTAAAAGCAACAAGTATCTTTACACTATTTTATGCTTAGGTTAATACTTTTGTGATTCTCATACGAATGATACTAGAGTCCAGACACCATAAAAAAAAATTTATTAGAATGTATTGTAAGGTTGAATCTTCAAAGTTTTTCCTTCACTATAAGCTACGGATTTCGCATTTGACATCAAGTACAATAGTTTTTTTCAACAAATATTTTCCAGTTAACGTATCTTGTGATAAGCTTTACGAATCCTGATAAAATACAGGAAATGAGGACAATGATACATGATAGGTATCCTGTCTTATCAACCTTGGTACTTTCAATGGATTCAAATGTTCAACTTGTGTTAATGAACTCATATGCGATTTATGGGTAAGAAACCCAAATCTGAAGAGATAAAATTTACCAAACTCTAATTTTAAGACACACCTTCATGGGAATATAGATATTTTCAACTTCTAAAAGCTGTAGCCTGTTGTTACTACTTAAACGATTGTACCCTCAAATTGTTCAAATATTTAAAGCTTCAAAATCCATAACACAATTTTTGCATTTCTAGTACTCTCATGGTTCAAGACAGCGATCGAAACACTAAGCATACAAAAATATCAATGCAACAATGGCACAAAAAGAACATCACGCAAGAGGAAGGTCCACTCACAAGTTGCCTAAACCAATTTCCTCTCACCTGCAATCATGTCAAAAAGAAAACATGTAAAAACCTTATCTACAAAGATCTATACGTAGCAACAATGAAAGCATCTTCTTACCGAAAAACAGGAAGGGATAAATACATACAAAGAAAAACAAAGTATGTCTAGGATGTCAACGAACATAAACTCTCACGCAATAACCTCTATTATAAACATGAGTTTGCCAATTACATCACAAGGATATAAGTAATCAAAAATGTGATTAATACATTTGCTTCACCTGCTTTATGATATATGGTAGATGGTAGATTCTCTAAGAGAGAATGTGACAGTTCCGGAAGCGTATTGAGGAAAGATCGACTTTTTACTCCTGACACCTTAGGAGACTTTGATTGAATGTTTCCTTGCCTAAAGTGGTTAGGTCACTTCATGGATAGAGAAGATAAATCGATAAAAGCAACGATGAGATGAGAAACTATGTTCTAAATCGTTGCTGGTTTGGAGTTAAGGTGAGTGATGTTACAAAGAGGAGGTCGAACCATGGGGAAAGCCCATGACGGACAGGTAAGGTCGATGCCTTGGTTCCACAAGCTAGAGGACTCATATATGACCTATGCCATGACACTACCAAGGGACATCAAGAGATCTCCTTCCACAGTCGGGTCATCTTGTAGCGTTTGCACGCTCCTAGTGCAACGTCAGGCGCTTAGTTGCACGACGCAGGAACGGGGACGAGAGCGGGAGCGGGGGAGCAGATCATCATGGAAGTGTGGGAGCGCCGTCGGGAGCGTCTACTGTCTAGTAATTTTATTATTAAAATAATATATATTTTTGTGGTTTTTATATAATTAAATGTCAAAAAAAAATATTCTATCACTTAAATTGCAAAACATTTAAAAAAATCCAGTTGTAGCCCAAAAAACAACTGGATATCCCCCAATGTATATAATATATTTTTGTGGTTTTTGGTGTCCTTCGGTGGGGGAAAAAGAAAAATATAGTCCTGATTGCAATTTTAACCCATATATTTTAAGTAATAACATATAAATCCCGCATATCCAAAATGTATCCGAACGTATCCAACATGTATCCACGCATATCCGAAACATATCGGGATACCAAAAAATAATTCTAAAAGAAGGATAATTTAAAAAAACTCATTGGATACGTATCCGGAGCGTATCCAAAAGTATCGATATCCGATACGGAGGCCAAAATAGAGTATCCGTGCTTCATAGTGCTACACAAAATGTCCATGCTCATATCTAGTAAAACTAATGGACAATGGACATCAAAAAACATCAACTTAGGCTCCGTTTGCTTCAATGGAAAATGTTTTACAAAGTAAAATTTTTTTCATGAAAAATAATTTTGCCAAAAAGATGGTTCTCGCTTTTGTTTTCTGGCGTTTGATGGATAGTTGGAAAAATAGTTTTCCCCATGAATTTGTAGAACAATGAAATCTAAAAAATGAAGAAGTTAAAAAATCTTATTATGGTCGTGATTGAAAAAGATAATGCACTTCATAGATAAGAACAAAACAGGAAGATTTCTCTATTCAAATCCGGTGAAACATACTGTGTAAATTACATACATATACATGTATGCTATGCAGTACCAACCGACACGGACACGCAACACGACACTGACACTCCAACACGCCAATGTTAATAAATTGGAGAACACGACACATTAGGGGACATGTTTTAAATGATATATATGTGTACAATTATACGGATAAAAAGGCTCTAATTCGATATATGCAACACCTTATATAGGTTAAATCTTATATATCACATTATTCATAAAGTATTCCAACAAAAAGCATTTCATCATATATGTGTCTTTGTCATCAATAAACAATCATACAGTACATAAAGAAGAAAGACCATTTCGTTTAACACCCCGACATGTCTTGCAAATGTCCTAACTCCCAAGAGTGTCCTAAGCAGTTTTTGGAGTGTCCAAACCAAAACGTTGATAAAAAGGACACTTCGGATTTGAGTGTTCGACACATGTCCGGAGAATGTCGGCGTCCAAGAAGTGTCCAACTGGTACGTGAGCTCCGATGAAGTGTCCATGCTACATAGTATGTATGTAAATGTGGAAATGTGAGAGAAAGAGAGAGTGAGTGAGTAAGGGTCATGTATAACAGTTCGCTTCAGGTTTGAGAGGGGGGAAATTGACACATTTATGGCTAAGGTGAGGAGATGCTGAGGTGGGTTGAACGGGCATATCGATCGGCATGCAACAGGTAAAATTACTAACAGAAGTTCTATCATACAGTTATTTTCTGCAACCGAGGAATGCTTTTTTCATGTTTTGAACAACCAAAAAACAGAACAAACAAAGCCTTACTATACAATCTAAGAACCAAAGTTCCTTGGTTTACAAGGCTTGCACATTTCCCATGCTGCGAAGTAGAATCGCTTGACAAGCCGTAAGAAGAGGCTTGGAAAGGATTCCATGGCTAATTTGGTGTATTTTGAGTACAAGGGCCAATTTATTTAGTCGTCTCCTGAGTCTTCCTCGATTGCATGAAAATCAGTGTACTAAAAGAAGGATTTAATCGCAGATTAATCGGCGATTAATCAAAAATTTGGCCTAACCGATTAGATTAATGCCTAGGCAGTTGAATTAGTCGTCAGGAGGTTAATCGGAGTTAGTCGGCGATTAACTGACGATTAGTCGGTCGGCGTCTAGTGGCGATTAGTCGACTATTCAACTATTAATAGGGGTAAAATCTATAATTTTGGAAAATCAAGGGGTGTAACTGTTATGTACTCATACTAGTTTAAAGGCTTCGAATCACAGTTTTTAGGACTTGTTCAACACCCAATTATCAATTGATCGATCTCGGAGTCACCTGTCATATCTCTGTGAAACCCTAAAACACAAGATCTCCGAGCCGTTTATTGCCTCTCTCTCTCAAATTCGAGATCTCCTCTCACTCCACGTCTCCACCGACCTCGAACATTAGTTTTTTTTTTTTGAAAAGCCCATACGGCCATACCCATATTGACACGTTAGTGATTTTGGAAACAAAGTGTAATATTTTTTTATTAAATCTTAACACGAAGTGTAGTATTGTTTGGTGTATATAAATAAAGTTATTATAATTGGTAAGTGACTAATAAATGGACGGTCCAAACCTACTACCAGCTGGTGTTATAATCATGTTAACAGTTTTCTGTAAAGGAGAGATTTCTATGTCATATTTGAAAAACAATTGATGTTGATGGGTTGATAGATGAATGTTCAATTTTTTTATAAGAGTTGTCATTGGGGAGTATTTATATATAAATAAATAAAAACCCGACTAATTGCTACAAGCCGATTAATCGGCGATTAATAGGTCTCGAAGCTCAAAGGTGGTTGACCGAGCGACTTTTAGAACATTGGTGAAAATGGAGGTACATATTGGTACCTCTTTTTTCTAGAACAACAAAAAAGAAATTTATTAATCTAAGAACAAGGTACAAAGACTAACAAGACAAGGAGAATGACATAAATGCAGAGTCCGAGAGCCAATCCCTTGATTGGCAAGATACCAACCAAAGAAGAACCCAAAGGGACAAGTCCAAACTCCTAAAAGGACTAAAAGCCCAAATAAAATGGGACAAGAGCAAACACCTAAAAGCCTAGATAATCGGAAAAGCCCAATACAATTAAGCCCAAATCAAACCCTAACCAAACCCTAAACAGTCAACGGTTGCCCCCCACGTCAACCACCATTACAGCATCTGAACAGCCACCACGTCAACCGAAGCGCCGCCGCCGCGAGGACCGCCGTGAACCCGCCGTATGTCGTCGGCCCCAAAAACGCTCCTAGAGTTGCCAGCTACAAACACCTCGCATCCCCACCTCCTGCCGCCAGTAGCCACCGTCGAATCTACCATCCCATCCATCCTCGCCTTGAATCCACCTACAAACTCCAAAACCTCCCCAAGCTACCCCCTAAACCACCTTAGCACCAAGCCCACAACACAACCAGCACGCACCAGAAACCACCATCTGCAAAACAAAACAAACCAAAAACAAAAAGAAACAAAACCCCTAACCCTAACCCTAGCCAACAACCAACCACCAGCCATAGCCCAAACTCCATCACAACCGATCCTACAGCCAACATTGAGAACAACACTCAACTCCGACCAAGCACCAACAAAGCCTAAGGAGCACAGCCTCATACCCAAAGAGGACCGATCAGCAAACGACCGGAGAAGAGGAACACCCCAAACGAAGCCGCGAAGAAAACGTTGTTAAGCAAACCAGATCCAGCCATGGAAGGACCCGGCGGGATTCCAACGACCAAAACCGCCGCCACCAGCCGCCGCAATCCACCTCGCCGTTAAGCCCAAAACCAGATCCAACCCAGAGAATAGATCTAATGGGAGAAACGAATGACCAAATGGCACAGCAGGATTGGCAAGGAAACGGCTTGATGATGGAGAAAAGGAAGGGAGGAAAGTCGCAAGAGGAAAGGGAAAAGGGGGAGAGAAAAAAAAGGAAGGAGGTCCGGGGGGAGGCAGGAGGCCCCCCCCCCCGCCCCCGCCCGAGGTCGGAATATGAGGGGTTTCTAGGGTAAAAGGGAAGGGTTAGAGAGAGAGAGAGAAGGCTTACCTAACCGACCTAGAGAAGGCTTTTCAACAACTTAATAAGTTTACATATTGGTACCTCTTTAATACTTCTTTGCACTTTAACACCTCAATGTTGCAAAGATAGCTATAGTTTGTCTAAGAATGATTGATTCCACTAACCCAATGTCGTGATAGCAAAAATAACAGCACATTCCAGGCGATTGTGTCATATAAGACTTACATCGGCTGGTTTGGGGGTTACTTCAGATGCGTCGCCTTCAGGTATTCTGTTCTCGCCTTGACAATTCCTGGCTGATACCTTAAGCAGCTTCCCATTGGAAAGCTTTGACGTCTTCTCATCAGTCTTTTGCTTAGGGTCCTTGTCAAGCCAATGAGAAGAAACTCCAGCTTTCAATGCCCCTCCAGAAGTAAGAGGTGCTGCTAACTCCTTTCCCTTATTCCTATCTGAATTGAGGCTCAATTTCTGACCACCAATGTCATTATTGTTCTCGGATAGTTTAACAGAACAATCAACTCTTGCTTTTTTAGAAGGCCTATCATCCAAGGCACCAGTATCTTTAGCAGATTTTACACCCTTGTCTGATCCCAAAAAATCCTTTCCGGGTACAGTTTTTGGTTTCTTTTTGGTGGAAGTAGTACTTGTAACCAAGGCCTTGGCATCATTCCCGTTGACTGTTACCTTCCTATCGATATTCCTGCTTTCGGAAAATTTAACCGAACCATCAGCTGTTGAGCTCTTGGATGCCTTGTTCTCCAAAGCACCAGAATCTTGAGAAGATTTTCCTTTATCTTCAGCTTCAACGTGATCAGCAGGAAGCTTACTTCTTTTCATCTCATTCTTATCAGACTCCGTCCCATACATCGTGGCTTTGTCTCCTGCAAGAGATACCTGTCGACCACTGGCTGTAGCCAAGGCAGCACCACATGCAGGTTTAACGTCAGGTAAAGATTTCCTTCCAACCAGCGAATCTTTAACATCTTCACTTCCTCTTGGCACCAAACCATTTAGATTTCCCTCAGTCCTTTCAGTTTTGAACTCTAGAGGCTCCTCTTTCTTGACAAATAGAACCTTGACTGTAACAAATCAAAAACCAAAATTATGTCAGAGTTTGACTACCAGAAAGATGCAACCTATTGAGGAAATAGGGCCAAGCTTTAATGGGAAAGTTCAGGGAACAAAGACAACCTGCAAGCCCAGCAACTTTATCATCCATCTGATCCGATATTGTGCAATGTCGAACATCAAAAGTACGGGAAAAAACATAGTCAGCCATCTGAAGTTCTTGCTCTGAAGGTTGTGGGTTTCGGCTGTCCTTTGAGATGCAGACAACATTGCATTTGCCAGCAATTGCTTCCTGGTCAGATAGATGGAAACTCAGCAAGTTAAATAGCCACTTTGCCTCAAAAACTTTGAGCCCAATAGCACAAAAGGAAATCAATACATCATTACAATATGTAACCTAAGATGCTTAGCCTACCTCCTAAACATGGATCCACAACCACATCACAAACTATGCTCAAATATCACGACCAATATTTGATTTCCAAGATTAATTGCTCATCATCTCAATAGCAGAAGGGTCAAGCTGAAGGCAGCTAGTCTGATCCATATGCATCAATCAAATAGATGTGAACATTACCAGTCTACTACAAAAGCATGTCTAAATGAAGTTATGATGGCTTTAAAGTGCCTTTCCATCAACAAATGGAAGGGGCTTCTTCCACAGAGCTGGTAAAACCTCAAACTGTAAAACGGTTTCTTGCAATCACACAATCAACAAACAAACCCAGCTACTCTACGATATCTATTCTTCACCAATACGCAAATTAAACCAACAAAATTACATTCCAAATCAAAAAGCATGTATTACAACCAATCATACACTATATAACGGCCAGGATATGCATATTATTATGGACAAGAATAGAGAGTAAATGTAGCTCTCTCTCTCTCTCTCTCTCTCTGTGCGTGCAGCTCCCATGACCCAACCTCTCCAATGAGAGTTGGAATCCAAAAATAGGCAAACCACATCAATCATAGTGATACCCTTCATTGCGTAGCAAAAATTCAAAATGAGGTTATCTTGTGACTGGTGTAATTTTTCTTTTCTTTTGAGAGGGACAAGAGTTACACATTTGTGTTACTTTTCAGAGAGGAAGTGGATTTCCCCCCTTGTAATGATAAATAGATAGAGTTATGCAATTGTGATAGCGAGGGACAGCTGAGAGAGCAAAGAGAGTAAGGGTTTGGATGGGAGGTCTATGCAAAACTGCTAATGAAAGAAGGCATGGGGTAATTGAGGATAAATCTGTATTTTCAAATTGCTTGCATTCAAATGGCAGTATATTCAAGTGAAAAAAATGACATTAGCACTTACATCCTGAGTATTTTGCTCAAAATACAGTGGATCGAAGCAATAATAACCAAAGAACCAAGTTGAGCGTTCATGATGTCCAGTACCCTACTTTTGAATGCATATCCTTCTATTTTCACATTCACAGTGTGGGAGGTCTAATGCTTGAACGCACACCCACTCCACAATCATACATACATAACCACATTTTAATTAAAGGGATTCAAAACAAGCTACCTTTCCAAGTGTGAAATTTATGGAAATAGAACAGCCATTAGATTGTCAAACTAGGTATCAAATCTTGATTGACATGTATTCGAATGGGACTACATAACATGAGAAGTATCGTTTTTATACACCCACTCCACAATCATACATAGATAACCAAATTGCGTTTAAAGGGAATCCAAAACAAAGTACCTTTCCAAGTGCGAAAATTATGGAAATAGAACAGCCATTAGATTGTCAAACTAGGCATCAAATCTTAATCGACATGTATCCGAATGGGAGAAGTATCATTTTTACCAAAATCTATTAATCCAAATGACGTGAATTGTCAATTTGCTATGACACACATGACGGTAAAACAATGTCAAAGTCATTTACCAGATCACAAATATTCGTCACACCAGAACCTTCACCTGATGCCAAAAAAATTTCATTTGCATGCACCTCTTCATCTCCAAGCCAATTAATAATCTCTGAAGAGTGGAAGAACCAGTGAATTTTTACTTTCTTCCTTTTATCCGCAGTCTCCCATATCTTTATCAGCTTACCGATATAAGGCTCGGTTTCCTCTTCATTGTGCATGTATACGCAGTCATATAGGCTGTAGTCAACACCATCATAAGTAAAAGTTCCGTAAAACTGGACCTCGCCTTTCTTCCCACCCACAGTTCTCTTCTGTCCCCACTTAAAGTCAAGGTTCTCATTTTGGCCAGCTTCACCTGAATGGGACATACCAGCAAGTCTCCAACCAAACCAAGCAACAACAAATCAGTGTCCGAGTAATGCAACCCCACAAATAAAATCATATTCTCTCCAAATCAAATTTCTAACTAGAAATGACAACTGAAACACTAAAACATTCAGCCATGATTAATGCTTGTAACATGCAGGTTAGATTCCCTAACCACACAGCCTCACCTTGTGGTTGGGTATAAACTGTATAGTGGGGTGATACCAAAGTTGTGAAGTATTTGAAAGTTCAATTGAAACTGAGTAACTAAAAAACATAGCCAACAAACCAAACTAAGCCCAATCGAATACATTTTTGGACCCAAAAAATACATTGGTAAACGAATAAACGGGAATCTATACATGCATTTTCCTTTTGCTCATAATATATCTCGCCAAATTAGAGTCTATTTTTTCCCTAGAGCTTTTCTTCATTGACACGTCATATATTTTTGTCACCACTGGATGAAAATCTTGGAGCCAAACATGACTTCTGAAACCTTCTCCGGATTAACCATCTCATTGTTTAGGTTGTACACCATATCGTAAATAAATTAGACTCTACAAATTTAAACAAATTTAGTATTGTCCCTTCAAAATTCAAGGAATTTTACATTAGTCCTGAGACTTTTTACAGTCTTAATTAGCACAAGAAGTAAGTAAATGGGTGTTTTGGCCCCAAGGAAAGCAAACAAATACAGTCCTATAATGTTTTACATAGAAAAGCAAAAAACATATGTTAACCATGAGTATTTACTCCACTTTCCTATAAAAAAAAGTTACTTGGCTTAGTTTGACCCCTCGAATGAATATGAAGCCCTAAACGCGGATTTGGGGTTTCAACAAATCTTGTATTTCAAAAATATTACACCAATCCAGGGAAAAATTATTTGCAGATTCAAGTATAAAGCAAGAAGAACACGAAATGTGTATCCTCGATGAACTTCAACCATAAAACAGTTCCCATTAATCGTGAAGTTTTTGTGGAAAAGATTCAAAACAAAAAATAAATATCAACCAAATAGCTATTAAGGCTTACAAATAAAGTTAGAAAAATGATATGCAAACCAAAAAATAGGGGACACGAAGCTACAACAGTTGGGTTTCTTGGGATCGAAATCCTAGAGAGGATAGGCCCTGCAAAAACAATATTGGTCAAAGCACTAGCCATATTCAGCCCTGCTTTTGGCATTTCAATCGGCGGTGATTGCCACCGGCAATATATAGCCAAAAAGGAATGTGAAGTGGACAAAGTAGAGAGTAAAGAGTGTTGTGAAACAAGAGGAATGGAAGTATGGGGAAGGTTGAGGTTTAGTAGCGCAAGGTCGACCGTTTGGGGGAGAAATTGATGGTTTATACTTTATACCAAACAGATACAAATATACATAGATCCAAATGTGTCTGGAACTGTCTTATATATGCCTTGTGCTACAAGTCTCATGCTACTCAAACTACACTCACACAAACTAATAATTCATAAATCCAATAATGGATTGGGGGCCAACAGGCTCTCCCATGCTTAGAAATGTTGTTATAAAAAACGGCCTAACACAGCTTGGCCATCGAACCGATATTGGTGTCATAAGCCACAAACAAATATCTCCAAGTGTTCGTTGGAATCCAATATCCCTTAACTTCGAGTCTACAATATGGCTAAACTAAGATATTCAAACTTGTAGACCAAACAATATTACAACTTCTGTACCACTGCCAACAGTTAATCCCATCACTATATAAATAGAGCCATATTCTGACAATTTGTTGCCTAACACAAAGTGATTTAATTTAAGTTGAGGCCTTGGTATAGTCAATATGCTCTACCAAATTCAAGATAGTCAACTAAATTTTCTGATGAAAACATCACAACATACAAGTACGAATATATAATCCAATTAATCATCCTTATGGCAAGTGATAATTGATCTTAATCTTTCTCAGCGGAGAGGGCTTTTTCTAGACACAGACAAAATACTTTGTGGAGAAAATAGGACAGAGACCTTATTGAGTTTTGACGCATCACCAAGTCCTAATTTTTTGTTGCCGCAACAAATGCACCCATGAAGTACCAATAAAATTCTTGGGGTCAGGCTGCAAGAAAGTGATTTCTAGTGAATTCCCAGAGTCCCAACATGGATGGGCCGGATCAGAGTGGGGAATAGTTGAGCTGCGCCTAAGCTAGCCCCAACACCCCTGACGTCGAACAAAAAAAAACCCAACAAAACACTCGTTTATAAATTGACGTGACCAGTAGCTAACTCTATCAAAAACCATAATTCACAAATCCCATTAAGAAAACAATCAATTTATCAAAACTTGATCTAAACAGAAAATTCTATACTATATTACACAATTTATCATATGATATCAACGAATCCAATAACTTGCTCTAAATCGATTTTTTTTCCTCGAGAATAGTCACAAACCCAGAAACCCAACCATTATTCAAAAAGACCCCTAAAAACTTCAAATACGGAGAGCAATCAATATGGAAGTACCTTGAAAACCGGTTCCAATTGGAGTTGGATGGGACCCGCCCAAAATCCCCTGGTAACTAATTTAGGGTTCTTCGCTTCTTCAGCGGTGGAGTCTCTGTCGGAGAGGGGAGAGGCAGAGGACGGTGAGAGAAAAAGTTTCGGTTTTCGCTTCTCGTCAGTGTAGTGTGTGTGTGAGAGAGAGAGAGAGAGGGGACGGGTAACGCAGGGAGAGAGAGGGGCGGGGGGGTGTTGGTGGAGAGACGGTTAACGCGTGGAGAGGAGTAGGGTTAGGGTTTTCGCAGCGAGGGAGGGAGAGAGCAGGGAGACAAACGAGAGGCCGTTGGGATGTGAATCTGGGAAGCGGTTCCCGTCCACTTTTATAATGGGGGATGGTGGCATGCATAGTAGCGTGCTCCGTATCATCGAGACGGTTCGGATTTCATCTCGGTGATAAACGGCTCTCGATTATTAGTTGCCGAGATAAAATTCAAGCCGTTGCACGGTTCGATTGCTCGAAAGTGCGCAGTACAGTGCTGCGTACACCACTGTTCCCAGTTTCGGAGCGTTCACCATTGTTGACACTAAAATTCTATTTGATTAGCGAGAAAAATAAATGAAAAGTAAAAATGATAGAAAGTAAAGTAAAAGAAAAAAAATTCTCACGCCTGTTTTATTAGAATAAAAGTTTTTCAAGAAAATAGTAGAAAGAATAAGATATCAGGGGAAATAAAATTGTTGAAATTAGAAAAGAAAAGGTCGAGCGAGGAGGATAAAGAAGGAAGTTAAAGTAATTGTTGTTGATTTTCTCAAGAAAATAAAAAATTTCAAATGTTCACTTTCTACCACTTTATCGGATATTCTTGCTAAGTGAACACAAAAAAAAATCTCTTTTTTTGCATTTTCTACGATTATCTCGCTAATCAAACGGACTGTAACGTATAAGTTGTTAAAAAATACTCCATATCAAGTTATTATCTAATTGTTCACATTAACTAATAACTTGGTATTTAGTGTAAACAAACTAAACTAAATTTGTTGATTAATATAAACAACATGCGAATTTGCCACTTCAGCTTTTTTTTATCCATTTGGCTGGATGGACTTTCAAACTACATTTGGCTTTTTCTTTTTCTTTTTTCCGCACAAACGTGATTCAGTTATATGGCACCAAAAAAAAAAAAAAGAGTCCGATCAAATTGATTTCCACCATGAATGTTGTTCTCGATGAGTTTTATCAAACGGACGATTTCGATTATTTTTTTTTGTCCGGAATGGACTCAAAGAAAGTGAAAACTAAAATGAGCCAAAGGTTAATAAAATTGGACTGGAATAGAGGTGTCAAACGGGTCGGGCTGGCATAGACACGTCACGAGCACTACACGTTTAAGAGCGGCATGGGATGGCACGGCATGATCTCTTTAGCGGCCAGACTTGGCCATTGTTTTGGGGCACGTTATTTTCACAAGAGCACGGGTAAATAAAAAATGTCTTATCATGAAGAGCACCCTATGACCAAACCTTGTGAAATATCTAGCTCTAGAAGAATATCCTTGTAATATATCTAGAAAAAATTTATCTTGTATGAAAATATCTATGTACTAGAGCCTTCCATAGGGTAGTATAAATAGGGTTTGATTCTAGCCGTGCATTTTGTAATTTGTAACAAGCCAACAAAAATTTTTGAGTTGTGTAATACAAATACTTTCATTCCTATTTGTGCCTTTAATGAGATTAGTCTTGAGGTTTTTAGGTCAAGCTGTCAGATTGGGTGCGTCTAATTTTAGTTGTGATCGTGTGAATTTTAATTAGATCAGAATTTGCATTGTGTGTGCATAAATAATTGGTGTTATTGGAAGAATATGTTTACTTTATTATCGGTAGTTGATTTTGATACTTGGTGTGTGTCTAACATCTAACTAACTTGTTAACTCTTGTGATATGCTTCGAGAATCCCATCCCATTTGCGTTTCAAAGACCTTCATTTGTTACAGTTTGCTTCCAATTTACCCTTCCAGTGGCTCACAATCAAGAGCTAGTTGATTAGCATCCAACATCAATGGTAGATCTGGTCGGAATCAACTCATTATATTGAGGGGTGCTATTATATTAGATTATTAGTTTTGGTGATAATAGCACAGTGAATTGTAAACAACAATTGTTTGTGCTAAATTTTGGCGCTAGTTGGAGTGGTTTTTCCGTATTAATCTTGTGCTTCGACAATTCTTTGCTAATTTTTTTTTATTTGAACAGCTCTCTTATTAATTCAAAATTTTCTTACTTTTTTACAAGGGCTTCGCTTTAAATGAAGCTAGTGTCAAAAAGTGTTTTATGCTAGGAGCCCGGGAGCTTAAATTATATTTAGAAATTCTCCAGATTATTAGGAATGGATGTCTTTACCTCAGTCAAGGTCCACCTTCCCTCTCACTCGTATTTTTCGAATGCGGACCCTCCCACGTAATTCTCACATGAGGGGAAATGGGCCCTCCAGGGTCCAATTTTGTTCATCTAAGCCTTTATTATAAAAGTCTTGATGTGTAAATCATTTATGCAAATAATCGATTTATTGTAATTAATTTATTCGATTTATTGTAATTATTAATTATTGTACATTGATAGTCAATCTCAACACATCATATTTGGTGTTAAGGGAATTGAGCGATCAGAAATCTGACAATTCATTTCATAGTTGACTATCTATTCCTCTAGGGAAAATACAATTCGACTAAAATCCAATTATCTTGATATTTTTGCATACATGATTTACACATAGAGACCTAACAATTAAACAGGTTGAATCACAATGATGCGACTTTGGAGGGTTCTGTTTCTCCTCACATGAGATTAACACATGGAGGATCCTAATTCCTCTTTTATGTGCATTTTAAGTCTTATATGCATGTCTTTTGACCATGCAGATTCTCGGAGGTGGCCACACTTTTGGCAGTGTGTTGGTTTGATATTCAAGGCAAAATAGAGGCTCGATTGTTGTCCCCCAAAACCAATTAATGTAGCATACCTTGTGTTCAAAATGATGAGGTGAAGAAACTATGGGTTTAATTCTCTACCAATAAATGCATCTGTAAGATTTGTTGGGGGAAGAGGATACAAAAATAAAATGAAAATGAGATCACCAACATTGTTTATTTGAAACCGGCACAATCTGGTCCTGAAATGAGTGCAATCAGGGGACTACTCCCGTAGAAAAGAATGGACAACTGAATGGAGACTGAATGGAGATTGAATTGAGAGAGTTATTCATTCAATGGTCGAGATAGTGGTGAAGTGGGAATGCGTTTGATGGAGGTCGAAAGAGGTAACTGGAAGGAGGGGCGTCATTATTGAAGGCATTAAGCTTCGGCCTAAATGTGTTTCTTAAATAAAAAGGTATATTTGTTTGTGGCAACTGCATTTTTGATAAATGGATTAATGCATTGCTTTCTTTTTTGTGGGTGTGTTTGAAAAACCTTTTTGGTGAAATCTTTGTGTTGGAACAATGATATGATAGCCAGTTTAATACGTTAGTTCGTGGTGTTTTCTCTTGTACGGGGTGATTGTGTTATGAATTTGATTTCTATCAACGAAAAGAGGAGTTGATTTTAGGAAACCGATAATGTCATAACTTCTTATTTTAGTGCCACGACCATTTTGTTCGTCGGTCAATTGTACCCTTGTTCTCTATTACAGCTCCATTACCTATTTTCATTTTCTCTCCCCTTTGTTTTCTCAAAACAAGAAATACTTCGCCACAAAATGTACACTCCCTACGAAGGAAGAACTATGTCTCTGTCCTCCTCCTCTTCTCTCTCTCTCTCTCTCTCCTCTCTCTCTCTCTCTCTCTCTCTCTCTCTCTCTCTCTCTCCTCTATTGTTGTTCGGTCAGCCCATACACCGAATCCAACAAGGGCTATAGGGTTCGATTTTATTTGATTGATCGGTTTGTGGGCATTACTTATTGTTGAGGGATCGACCTTGACTGCAAATTTATATCGATGTGTAGGTTTGACTCTCTGTAATTCTATTCTGCCCAATGAATTGTAAAGATTATTGTCATTCCTGAATTAATTAGAAAGTTTGGTGGTCTGTAGATTGTGTTTCTTGACGGTGCAAGATTCGTGTTCGTCGACTTGTGGATTCGTCGATTTCTTCAATTCCATTTTTATGTGGTTTAGAACTGATTATGGATACCGAAATTGAAGTGAGGTTGTCATTGTGTCGAGTTTCTTTCAGAAGTTTTTGTAATCACCTCTACTAATTTGATTTGTAGTAGCCAATGATCCCTATGCTTCACAAATGGAGTTGTTGGAGGAAGGGGATTATGCGTGTGTACATGGAGAGAGAGAGAGAGAGAGAGAGAGAGAGAGAGAGAGAGAGAGAGAGAGAGAGAGAGAGAGAGAGAGAGAGAGAGAGAGAGAGAGAGAAGAAGAAGAAGAAGAAGAAGAAGAAGAAGAAGAATGGCTGCTTTTCAAGCGATAAAAAGAAACAAGAGAATAAGGCAAAAGGGTCTGAGAACTTAACTAATCGTGCCATTAAAGAAAAGGTTCGTGGCAGTATTGGCTCCCTTGATTTTGTATTTTGTATACACCAAAATAGAAAATCAAATCAAATATAGAATACTTCTTTTAGATGTATGAAGATGTTTTCTATTTTTGCTTCCTACAAATGCCCTAAACACTTGCAATTAATACCTGTCCCATCCAAAATACCCTTTCACTATTTTCGATAACCAAACACTACAAGGTAGTACAAACAAACGGTGCCTCCTTCTGTGTATAACAAAAAGAGAGAGAAAACGATGCCTCCATCCAAAGAAGAACGTCATTCCTCCAAAATAATAACGCCCGAGAACGACACAGCTCTCTCTCTCTCTCTCTCTCTCTCTCTCTCTCACACACACACACACACACACACACACACACACACACACACAAAACTCATTACAACAACTCTATTGGACATGCCATCTCTCCCGCGCACACACGGAAAAGGATTGACCGGCGGATCTTGTTTCAGTTTCACCATTACTTTTTTTTTTTTGGTTTTCTGACCGTTTTCTGATGAAAGCAACATTTTCCTCATGCAAACTTATGAACATCATCCTCTTATGCGATTTGCCTACCAACTGTTTGATACAATGATCCAATGACAACTCAATTTCATCCATATTTCTCTTTTATGTTTTCAGACAAATTCTTTTATTTTTATGTTTTCCGACAATTTCCTGATGAAGGCAACATTCCCTCGTACAGACCAAAAAGCACTATACAAGTTAAAAGGAGGAGGGAATGACCCATGTATTGTGTTTGTTTGGTAGATTTCTTTTTTTCTTTTTCTTGAAGATGGCTATGTAGATTAGTTAAAAGCTAATTAGTACGCACGCAAGTAACATGGTGGAGTACCAAGGGGCAAAGATTCAGTGATCTCGTGGCAACACGTGCCAAAAGCCACTAAAATTTACCGTTCGATACGGGGTACGTATTGGTAGTTTTCCTACCTCACCGAGCCAAGTCTTGATTGCTCTAGTAAGAAGAGACATTTCTTATTTACCTGTGATTTTTTACAAGGCACGGCGCGATCTCTTTAGCGGGCCAGACTGACCGTTATTTTTCATAACCTAGGTCTTAGGATGAAGACCATCCCATGACCAAACCCAAAGAGGCTACCCTTCCATTAGATATGAACTAAGCAAGAAGGATAGAAAAACAAGATTAACGACTAAAATATCTATTGAAATCCAAAGTACTTACATAAAATGGAAACGAAATTACAAGATGAAATGGAAACCCGGAGCTCAATCCATGGAGGATTTGAGCTAACCCTAAGAGAGGGAGGTAGAGAGAGACAGTGGCAACTCCTGGATTTCAAGTGAATGGGATCGTTTAGAAACCAGAATATTAATTGTGATGTAGAAATTAACATGGATACTACCTAACACTTTTAATTATATATATAGACGAGTATTTTTCATTGCGTAAAACGTTATTATTTTGTTAAATTATGGTGTTCAAACCAGCTTATACGCACATTGACTAATCTCTTGGAAGAGCAATCTAGTGGGGGACATGGATCTCAATTAAAGCCGAGGTAAAGTACCCTATGTCCTGACGCCAAGGGACTTGATAGCAATTGAGATGTTTCAAAAATCTTAGGACAGAGTAAACCCTTAAGTCACAGGCTTTAACCACTAAAACTACCCCTTTGGATTTACCGAACAATTTTCACAATACGAACCATAGTTTTGTACATGTTAAGAGAAAGTCTCGCAGATTTGTGCACATATTTGAGCACGAACATATTTGGAATCGTCTGCAGAAAGTGGACTAAATTCAGACGATGAATTCTCATAATGTGGAAAATTTCTTTTGTTTTATATACCTTTGTGGCGTCAGTAGTCAATACAATATTTCAATGGGTACGGTGAAGTAATCAAGTAGAATTCTTTGGCAGAATAATAGGCAATTTCTTTTTTTTCCCATGGGGTCATACAACTCCATTCCTTTGGTCATAGCATCGCCACTAGAGAGAGAGAGAGAGAGGTCTAATCCTAATAATTTGGGCATAAGTTCGAGAGAGAGAGAGAGAGAGGTCTAACCCTAATAATTTGGGCATAAGTTCTATTTATAGCCCTCCAAAATGTCCTACACAAAGTCTAAAATACCCCCAAATCATTACAAGTTCGGGTACAAAATTGACACAAAATGTCCTGGTGCTACTAGTAGGACCTTTTGGCTGTACCAGTGGCCAAATCATTAGCTGAGTGACGCTAACCGGTACTGATAGGAGCTTTTTGGCCCTACTTGTAGCAACTGGAAAATTTTCTGCTTTCTTTGTTTTTCTTCCCTTGGGTCTTCCAAAGCTTCTCAAGTCAACTTCTAAACCTCGACTAATGCCTTCCATGTAGTCTTGGACCTTGGGTACGTACTCCCAAGAGCACTTGGAAGCTCTTCACACTACTCTAACCTCGAATAATTACCTGAAACCAACAAAACACACTTTTCATGCAATATCAATATATTCAAGCGAGTATATCTATATAAATGTGACAAAATAAGATGGATAAGCCTCACTTATTTACACTATTGTTGGCTTGTCAGGTACTTCTTGGTTCAAGCCCTATCATGAGAGTTTGTGGGTTCAGGGCTATGAACAGTCTTTAAATTCCTTGTAGACTAACTTACTAACTCTCCTCTAACTTTCGATGTATATAACATGTGGCCCAAAAAAAAAGGGGAAATTTCAACATATGAGCCTAGAAAATTAGTTTTTGGGCCTTGCCCCACAAGTAACAAATGGAAGTGATTGGATAAATGTTCGACAAGCTTGGGGATTGGGCTTCAAGGTTAGGTCCAGTCTTCCACAGAGATTATGATGACCAACTCTCTCTCTCTCTCTCTCTCTCTCTCTCTCTCTCTCTCTCTCTCTCTCTCTCTCATCTAAAATCTACGCCTTTTTAAATTGCATTTGCACGATATCTTGTATTTAGTGCAGTTTTTAAAAGGCCAAAAACATTTTCAAAAAAATTAGGCATTATGATAATTACGAGACAAATGTTTCAACAATGATGGGTTTTAGGGAGGAGTTTTTTAGAAATATCAAGATATATTATGGGCAGAGTTCACTTTCACACCCTATGGTTATCGCCATGTGCGGATATCCCCTCGTGGTCCAAAACTGACCAAATAACCTACCTGTGGTTTTGAAAATGTGCAGATAGACTTTCTGCCGTCATGTTTTTCATGTATATTAACGGATGTGTATCTCATACGCCTCTAAAATGTAATATGAGTCATTCATAATGTATTAAATAAAGAATAGAGTATCCCTGTAAAAAATCACATCAATCAGGCATCAATAACCCAGTGATCTAATTTTTAGTAAATTTTAATTTGAAATTTTAATTTCATAACAAAATCAATTCGACCATGAGCTTTTCATTTTTTGATTGACTTGAATTTTGGCATAGATATAATACTCGTCAAAATTTACAGTATCAACGGTTTGGATTTAATTTTTGGTATAGAGGATGGTGTGGTTAGATTTAAAAAAGAAGAAGAATCAAGGGACATGATGAGGGTATATCGATCTTTTAATGTTGTGTCCGTTAATATGGATGGAAAACATGACGACATTTCCATCCACACATTTTCAAAACCAAGGGTAGGTTATGTGGTCAGTTTTGAACCATGAGGAGGGTATCCGCACATGGCGATAACCACAGGGGTGAAAGTGGACTTTGCCCTAAATGCTATTGGCTATAAGAACATGTAACAATAACAATCGAATAGCTAAAATCTTGATGTGTATCGAAAGAAAATTTCCACGCTTTTATAAATCTAAGGAAATTGGCTTCTAGTTTGGTCGATCCAAACATAGCTTAAGAAACACAGTGGCAATAATTACGTTTGGTTCTCCTTTCAGAAATATTGTCTCCAAAAATTTTGATTGTTTACTCATTCGTGTTTTTTGTCTTTAGTGATTTTTGATCAGATTATTTTTTTTATTTTTTACTTTTGGATGTTATAGTGTACTTCTAATAAAAAAATAAAAGAGTTTGCTAAAATGTTAAAAAAATTTGACTAAAGGTGAATAATACGCAAACCTATAAAACTTTTTTATCTCAAAATTGACAACAAAACAAAGTAGTTACTTGTGTTCGCTTGTTAAAAGCTCGTTGAAGATCTATTCGTCAAATAAACAAACCAAAGCTTAAAACGTTCCTAAGGCTCGTCAATCTGTCACACCAATATTAAAGCTCGTTTAAGATCGAAACACTTCATAATAATAAATAAGCTAAATTTGAACACAGTTTTAAAACTCGCTAAGTTTCTCTGTCTGTCCTGGTAATTAGAAGTGATTAATTGGTCAAAATTGATTTTGCATGAGTCAAAGGCAACACAAGTTCTTTGTGCTTTTAGCCACAGAATGTAAAACAAGTGTGAGGCTATTGCGAGGTTCACTTTTAGGTTTGTGATGTTGCACTTAATCAAAAGCATATCTTCTTAAAACATGCAGGCACAAATTAAGAAGATTTCATGCCAGCTGCTAGCTAGCTATACATACTGGATTTGGTGAATCATTTTGAAATCGCAGGGGCCTTTAATTTGGCAGATGCTTGCTTACTTAGAGAAAAAAGAATCAAGATTTGAACGTGCATGGGGTCAAATCTTTGATTATCATATCTTCTTATTTTGTGGTATCTAAAAAACAGAATCCAAAGGGGGATGAATTTGTGCAATTTGAAATAAAAAAAAATACTCCGCGTACCGACCTATCAATAAAAATAATAATAATTGCTTATAACGCCGGGAAAAGTTGTAGCGGCATTTTTGCAAACACCGGGGATGCCAATGTCGGCTTGGGTTTCTGGCGTTTAAAAATCGTCGGCAAAGATCTATGGCAGCGTTTTTCGAAAAACGTTGGGATTGATTCATGAGTAAAAATCGCCGCTTTGGTAACGTTTTTCCAAAAACGCCGAGAAAAGTCACCTATGCCGGCATTTCACTAAAAGAAGCGTCGCAAAACCACTTTATGTTGTACTAGTGTATATAGTGTACCGACAGTGCGCAGATAGGTGTGTGGAGCTCATTCCTTCCGGGATTCCGTACAAATTATCTAAGCCAATTGTTAACTTTAAAATAACTTTTCCAATTGTCTTGAAAAAATAAATCAGCTCAATCAAATAAGCCGTTCATACAAATGATCCAATTGTTTAACTTTTTGCTATGTAAAGTAAAAAAGTAGGGTTGGAGATGGTCTTAGAAATGATTAACTTTTTTTTTTTTGGTCAAACGGAAATATCTTAGAAATGATTAACTGGTCAAATGATTAACTGGTCAAATGATTTTGAGTCAAAGGGAACATAAATGCTGCTTAGTGCTTAACATCCATCCCCATCATTGTTGTCGTTAACCATAGAATGTACAGTAAAAAAGATCATGCATGCAACGGAGGGTGATTAATATCAGCTTGTCTCTTAGGTTTCTAATGGCATAACTTCTTAAAACAGGCAAACAAATCGATTTCCAAAGAAGATTTGCATGCCATATTGGGATGTGGTGAATCATTTGGACATTCCAGCCTGCCCTGCAGGGGGGCTTAATTTTGACAGATACTTAAAAAAGAATTACTACAAAATTTTAGCATTGTATCTCAACTTCTTTTCTTTTAAGGACTTTTATTAGGGTTTTAATTTGCCGGTGGCAAAATGTACATAGGCGGAGTTAAGTTCTTTCACCATCAGGCCCGGCCAGGCCTGGGCCCCAAGTTTTTGTCCAAAAAGAGGGGCCGGCCCTAGTAGACGTAGTGATATATAATATGTGTTGCAATATAAATTGTATAAGTCTTCTTGGTTTAGTGGTAATTAGATGAGTATCCATGCGCTGTATTTTGTCAAAAGAAATTTGTTACTACTAGGTTTCGAATTTGTGTCAAAAAGAAAACACCAAAACCACTGAACCAAAGCATGTTCTGATCAGTGAGATGTGGACTACAATTTTTAAATTATCTCTTATTATTGTTTAATTGTGAAAAAATTTAAGGCCCCACTTGATGATTTAGCCTAGGGCCCCCAAATATCTTGAACTGGCCCTGTTCACCATAAAGTAAGAAGAGGGGGGACGAATTCGAAACTAACCATGACTACAGACTCATTTTTGGTTATCGCAACTTATTAGCTCATTTTCTTATTTTGTACCTAAAAAATCCAAGGGGGGACGAATATATTCATGCAATTTGAAATTAGGCACGACAAAAGGACGGTTTAGTCCCTCAATTTCAGCAAGATTTTATTCTGATAGTAACTTGGTTAGGTGATGATGGAATCAATCAAATAGGACTTTAGTCATTGCTTGGTTTAATATGCCATATTTTTTACTTGGAAAAACGCTCAGATATCGATCCCACTAGCAAGACAAGCCGTTGTTATTTCAAGCACCGTAAAGGGGAACCACCTCAACTTCTTGCAGTGCCAAAACAAGACACGAATTAAAAGAAAAATGGCTTACAAGTACAAAAAGGCAAACACATGCCTGAGGAGATTCTCAAGGTGATCATGACTAGTCCAAGAGAATAAAAAGAAGCAATGCTACCGCGCCCATATTTTTTATTTCATAAGTACTGAAGATGTTCGGATCAATCTATGGGTAGCTCAGTTAATCTCTCGTGCACTGATTCAACTGCCCACTAACGGGGCCCTGTATATTATGTATAATGTGAGGTGTCACAAACTAGAATACGTGACAACTGATATGTATCCATTTTGTGATGGTACTTACCCCAAAAAAAAAAAAAAATAGATTTCTTGGTGTTTAATTTGATGGTAAATAAAGTTTTGTGAGTATTGAACTAAGTTTTGTTTTGCCAAAATGTTTGGAGTTTTCATTGATGGGAGAAACAGTACATCAAGAAGAGCAAGATCCCTACAACACAACAGGCGAATCAAGTCACAAGGGAGAGGCCAACAAGAAAGCACCCCACTCCCACACACAAACTTTCTGGGCACAACATTCGCCGCAGAAAAAACGCACAACCACACCAAAGGAAACCCTTGTAGGGGAGGAAACAACCCCATCAGGGGTAGGAAACCAAAAAAACAAACGCAGCTGAGAAAAACAAACCAAAACCTACAGAAACAAATCTACACTGCTAAATTCGGTCACCGAGATCGCAGATCACTGTAGCAACCACATCCCACCATCCAGCAACACCAACAACTATCTCCATCCCACAATAACAACCTTGTCAGGGCTCAAACAAGCGACACTCAAACGACAAGGCCGGGCTGGCCTGATAACACCAATAAAACTCGCACGGTGAGGAAGATTGGAAAAGAGAGCACATAGGCGGACTGCACACAGACAATTGGCGCCATTGACGGGGAGCACCAAACTCAGGGAGGAACAGATCTGGAGAGAGAGAGGATGAGGAAACAGAACTCCCGCCGTAATCATGTCACCGGACAAACCGCCGCTCCGGTTCTGAGAGCTTATTCGCCGGAGGATATATCTCACTAAGCAGCCCAACAACCCGTCATAGCAGAGAGTGGACGGCCGGTGATGGTGGGGTGAGGCGGCAGCCCTGTCCCCCTACTAAGAAACCCTACCAGGAAACCCTACCAGATGTTTGTAGAGAGAATGCATAGACAAGAAAAGTTAGAGAGTTGTTAGGGACTTGTATTGAACTAAGTTCAAATAGTGTGAATAAGATTAGTTAAGGCGCACATATGTAAGCTGGACGGGACCCATTATGATATCAAATAAAGAAGAAATATAAGTCATAAGGGTAAATTTTAGCATTTTTGCATAACCTATAAGGGTAAAATGGTCAACATTATATTTAACGGGTTCAAATATCTAGCACTACATGGTCTAAGGTCATATTTATTTATAGTAAAAACAATAATTGAAATTTATTACGCGATTTTATAAACTTCAAGGGGTAAAATAGTAACTTCAACAACTGCAATGGCAAAACAGAAAATTTATCAACTACGAGGATTAGAAGAGCATAAGCGTAAATATCACATGGATTAGGGTCAAGTCTATAGTTAAAAACATGCTCGTGGTTTAAATCTGTAGTAGTCAAAACATGAACCAGGCTCTAACTCTGATTAATACTCCTACATGCCACAGTGAATATCCAAAGGCAACCAGTTTACGATTGTAGGTAAGGCCTCCCTCTTTCTGCAGGCAGGACTCGAGCTCGAGTCGTGCAAGTGGCATGGGATTGGGGATTTTGTGCTCTTACCAACGTGTATTTAGGTGGTGCCGTGGTGACGGTCTGTCCTCCTGGATAGTAGTTATGGCTTAGCCGAACATTCCACTGGCGAGTCGGGAGCTCCTATGGTCACGTCCAAAGAGGGTTGCTACGCTAATCGCCCCCTCTTACCCTTATTTCTGATTAAAAAAAAACCACAGTTTACTGTTATTTTTTATTGTATTTTATGGTTCACCTGGGCTTCGTTTTTTTTTTTTTTTTTTGGGGGGGGGGGGGGGGGGGTGTGGTGTTAAATACATTTTGAGGTTCATCGTCATTCGTCATTACACAGGCTAAAAAATCTCAAAAAAAGATCAAACATGATCCATATATATTTTGGTGAAACTTTTAATTTTTGGATTCCTTTATAAAAGAAAATTCACCGGAAGAAAAGTTCACTATAATAAATATGTGGAGAGTCTAACATTCTTGCCAATACATTATCCTCATTCTGTTCTGGATTATAATCTCTAATGAAAAACATATCTCCGTGACCAAAAGCTCCTGTCATGATGAACCCTGCGATGTATTGGAAGATAGTTGGCTTTCACACACCCAGGGTGCCTTAGTGGTAAGGATGAATGACTGACTTTAGGAGTACTTTCCTTGGTTAGGGGTTCGATTCTTCACCGGGTGAGTACTCTGATAGTAAGTGGAGGGCCATGACTGGTGTGGCTGCACTAGTTCCCTCGAGGTTTGGGTTGCGCAGTTGTGTTCAATTGTGGCTTGGCTTCAGGGCTGTTCCTCGGTTATTAAAAAAAGAAGAAGAAGAAGAAGATAGTTGGCTTTCCTTTTTCAAACGGGACAACGTTCTCAAACACATTTACCCTACCTACCACCTATAATCACTTCGAAAAGAACTTAAATCCTGTGTAAATTACAGGGAATTTATTGTACTCATGGTCTATCAAGTTCTTTTTTATTAAAAGCTTCACTTTAATTCACCGGTTAAAAATGCATCAAAACAAGGGTACTGAAGGATTCCAGCACAAAGTATCGCCTTTTGGTGCAGTGAACTCATAGTCTTCAACGGAGTTAGCTCAATTGACCATAGCTTTTGCAAATGACTAAAATGGCCACATAGCGGTTCAAGCTTTTTTCACACGTGACATTAGACAAGCCGATCATTGAGATGTCTTAAAGAATGTAGAAGTGGTAAAATTAAACTTGAAATAAAGTCAACCCTCGATCGGTGTACTTTTTTATGACTTGGTAACAGGCCAAATTGGTTAATTAATTCGAATAATTAATTTCACTGTCCACAAGTGAGAAATCTAATCAAAATTGGAGCAAAGTCATGTATAAACAAAAACCTTGACACTTGATGACATTAGTGTTAGGTGGAGGGGAAGGGGAAGGGGGGGTTGAAGATTTGTTTCCTTTTCCCCTTTTTTGGTTGCTTAATTAAAAGCACATTCCTTGGCTGGCTTTGGAATCTAATTAAAGAGCACAAATGTTGAGTCATGGAAATCAAAATGATTGAAGAAGGGAAATGGACATGTTGAATGGCGGTCCCAAGTCCAAATATAGGCATACAGCAGAGAGAGAGAGAGAGAGAGAGAGAGAGATTCCTAGGGCAGTATGAGATCGTTGATTCTGATCTTTCATATGCAGCTAATGTTGAATGGTCATTCTCAAGCATGTACACAGGCCTGCATGTCTTGCCCTTTTCGTCGCATTAAGTGACAAATGCATAGATTATTCAACGTACATTCTATGACAGTACCATATAACACGCCATTTTTACGTAATATTCTCAACTAATCATGTAGCGGTAAATTTCAAGGGTAGGTAGGGGCCAGCGGGTTCAAATTCTAGTTCAACGGCTACAAAGATATAAAGAAAATGGTAAAAAATTTAGTGGATTGGGTATATTTTACGTATTTTGGTTGGAGTACTATAGTATTGCATAAATAACGTCACACAATAGTCTAGAATTATCAGATGAGTACCTTCTCCCAAGAGATCTAGTATGGAGATACTTTTTGAACCATGGTGGAGAGGTGGAATATTCTCTATGGGGTGGACCACATCACCAGCCAATGGTACTGTTGGTCTGGTGGTTAAAAACATAGGAAATGGATCATCTCCGGTAATTGTCCGTGACAGTTGCTGGAGGTGTCTCACAAGTGTGGATTCCACAAAGATACTCTTACAGATAAGAAAATATGCTATATTGTGAGAAAAATGTGAACTTCCTGGACATTACAAGCATAGAGAATCCCATTTTAAATAAGTGTCTAGTTTCACTTTTTCAAATAATTTTTAAATTATTTATATCTTTTAATTTATACCAGTTTTCATAATTTTCAAAACTCTATCTAATAGAACCAATTGAGATTTACTCCATCCATCCCATTTTAAATGTTCCCTACGTAAAGTCGTGTTATTTTGACCTTCAAAAAAATCACATTTTTCATAATCTTTGTTGAAACTTTTTTGCACCATTTTAAAGCCATCATCGAGATCTTTTGAAAGATGCAAAACAAAGTTAAAAATTAAATCCACAAAGTACTTTATTTTTCGTGGTCAAAGTTACAAGTCTCCCGTCGGGAACATTTAAATTGAGACGGAGGGAATAATAAACAAGATCCATATTGCATATAAAAAGTAATATACCTTGGAAGATATAAATAATTTTTTAAAATATCCGAAATAATGACATGAATATTTATCAAGGAACGAAGGAAATAATTATTTTTGTTAGCGGAATGGGGGCATTAGATCCACAGCTGGTTCCTTCCCATAAATTACAATGATGGAGTTGAAGTCGGGATATAACTTTAAGTTCGTATTCGAGAAAGATCTTAAGATCCTCGCGCGAGGTACTGATCACTTTTTGGGACCCATCTGATCACGCCCAAAGATGTTGCCAAGCAATGCATGATTGTCAGGGACAAAATCAGAATTTTGTAAATATAGAAACTCAACTATAAATAACAAGATTTTGAAATTTCACAGTTTCTGAATCTAATAATTTATTTGGTTTGAATTTATTTGGAATTTTTTTGGGAATGAGTAAAGAGAGATTGAAAAGGAACGGAGATTAATAATTAAAGGAAAAACTTATCGGGGCTGTGTGATTTTAATTTTGTCAAACGTGATTGTAATAGGGCTGCACATGCTTGTGCAAATAAAGCTCTTTCTTGTAGTTTGTCCGGTTTGTGGACAACTACCTTGCCCCTTTGGGGCTCCTCTCTCTCTGATGGTTAGGCGTTTTTTCCGCCTTTCAGATTAATAAAATCTTCTCTCTTTTGATAAAAAAAAAGAAAAGAGAGAAATTGAATTTTGGAACCCGAAATGAACATAAAACATTTAAATGTCTAAATAACTCCCAATATAAAATAAAATATTTAGGCGTTCTTAACAAACAAAAAACCAACTAATACTAATATTAAAATTTAGAAGAAAAAAAAAACCGAAATAACGAGGGGCCGTGGCCCCCATATGCCCATACATGCATCCGTCTTTGATGGTTGCCCTTTCCATCCAAGCTTCTTAAAAAAACTTAGAGCGTCACCATTTCGCTCTTTGAAAAATGTTTGCAACGAGTCAATTTTACGCGCGCATCATGACGACCTAATCCCATTATTCATTAGCTGGAAGCCCGATCGAAGCCGGGACCAAATTCGTACGAATATTGGAGTAAATGCTAAATGTTGCAAATCTTTTTTTTTTGATCGGCATGAATGTAGTAAATTACGCCGACAGTACTCCGATTGACAATGCTATGGGGAACATAATACTATTTTGTTCATTGACAAACTCATATTGGTTGGTGCAATAGGCTCCACGTAAATACCATTGATATCACATGGTGTAAAAATAAAGTACCATTCGTGGTCCCCAGTTATTTACTGAAGAGAAAATCTTAAAATAAAAAAATTTGGAGTATTTTGTGAATGATTTTTTGGAGTATTTTTACGGTGGATTTTCATTTGGAATATCATTAAGAAATTACGTTATTTATTTATCCAACTAATTAATGTACAAAAGACTACAAAAAATGGAAAAGACAAACGAGAATGAATTATGTGAGTACATTTTTCTTTTAAGAATAGTCGGGTCGGCAACCGTCCTATTTATGACAATGATTGGACAACTTCCTGCAGCAGCTGGGTGGGAAACCATCCCAACCCTTTACTTTTAACTAAGTGGACTAATCACGAATTAAGGGTTTTTTTTTTCCATCACACAAGCATTTAATTTACATTTTTTTTTACAAAATGATTTTGGGCAATTTAAAAAAAAAAAAGAGTATGTTGAGAAAACTAAAATTTATATTTTATTATACATTACAAATATTAAGAAATTTGAATGCAACCCTTTATTTATATGTCTTTGTATCATGTTTTTGTTAAATGGCTTTATCTTTATTTTTATAATCTCCTATATTTTCTTTTTCACCCGATTAAAAAAATTGTCCAAAATCATTTTGATAATTTTTTAAAAAAAAATTAAATGCTTGTGTGATGGGAAAAAAACCTTAATTCGTGTTTAGTCCAATTAGTTAGAAGTCACGGGTTGGGAGGGTTTCTCGTCCAGCTGCCACGTAAAGTTATCTAATCAGTGTCATAAATAAGATGGTTGCCAATCCGACTATCCATGAAAGCAAAAGGTACTCACACAATTCGTTCTCATTTGTCTTGTCCATTTTTTATATTCTTTTGTACACTAATTAGATGGATAAATATCGAACCATGACCGAAGAAAGGTATGCGAGAAATAGGGGACCAAAATATTGAACCATGAATGAAGAAAAGCACGAGAGAAACAGGGGACCAGAGATGCACTATTTTTAGCATTCTCTCTCTCTCTCTCTCTCTTTTTTAACTGCACCCTAAAGCATAGCTCCGTCCTTGCAATTAGGACATTCCAATGGAACTCCCTAACCATCCGATCATGATGTTGACTTGTGCTAGCCAATCGATTTAGAGTGTGAGAGGAAAAGAGAGCAATGTTGTTCACCCCGCGAGGGTGTAACTAGTTTGAGCCCTATTTTGATGATATAAATCGTTCATTTTGTCCAGTCTTATTTGACAGAGATCTATGCAAAAATTCAGCTCAATCACATACTGACAGATGTTTGATCTAAAAATCTTATTCTTGTTTAGCCAAGAAAAAAAAATCTTATTCTTGAATCAACAATTTTCAGACAAAATAAAATAAATTTCAGCTCAAGCATTTACCGATATTCAATTGAGTTGGATTTTTATAGGGTCTTCTAACAAATGAATTTAGAAGAAATAAGTGATTTTGATCCTTGAAGTGTGGGACCCAAAATGAGCATACTCTCGCAGGTGGTGAACGAAATGCGGATGAACAAAATTAGTCCCGGGGCGAAAATGGTCCATGTATAAGTGACATATATAACCCCAAGGAATTGGACATAGTGATCATCAAGACCTGAGGTTCGAAACCTCTAAGATATTATCAATTTTTGGGGAGTCTTTTTTTATTGGTTTCTAGCAAGTGAGTAGTGGGATAGGGCCGCAAGATTGGGTGGCTTAGACACCTGAGATAAGTAAGATATATATACTGTAAATCAATCAACCTGCTCAGAGTGTGGGATTGAACCGCGAGATTAGTCGAAGCATACATAAGCAGACTTAAACACCTGAGATAAGTGAGATATATATACAACTATAAATCAATCAACCCGCCGGGAGTATTCAATTTTCATTTGGCTTAGGACCACATTCAATAACAGTCCTTTATGATTCGATGAGCATGTGTACGTACATGAGAGGAAGCTGTGGTAATACCAATCCAAGAGCTTGTGGATCACATACACTCTAGCAGGCGGATCAAAAAAAAAACTCTAGCAGGACCACTCTCCTTAGTTTATTTAAAAATTACTTCTACAAAACCCCCCACCCCAAAAACAAAAAAAGAATATTGGAGCAATTTTTCAATGTGGGTCCGGGTCCAACGTTAGTTTTCGGAGTTGATTGTTTTGAAAGGCTTCCTAAGAATTGTTTCATCTCCTGAAAAAGAAACAGAAACTCTACGCCCACCGCTCAATTTTTAGTGCTTCTCTCACTGCTCTCAATTTCACCTTCTAAAAGTATTTTGGACTGTCCGGATTTTAAAAAACTCTTCCAAAGAAGAGTTCTTCTCTAAAAGAGTTCGTTTTTTTTTTTTTTTTTTAAATTGAGACCTTTGATCGCCGAGACGGATGTTAAGATGTTGAGCGGTGACACAGAGCGATGGGCATAGCTAAGAAAGAAATCAAGTCGGTTGAAAATCGCAGCCATTCCATCGAAAGAAAGCTTAATCGATCATCTAAACCATACAATTTTCGACCTCATTTACGGTATCAATCATGCAAAAATTCATATTCACCGAAACACGGTTTATCTTGAAACAGATTAGAGCATTATTAAAACCCATTGCTATCAAGATATATATATATATATACACAGTCGGGTTCCGGTAAGGGATCCCGCATTTTTTTAAAATGCGGGACTCTCCTTCCCGATTGAATTTCGATGATCCGAGCCGCTCAAAGTGATCAGAACGTGATTTTAAGGGTCCCCACGAGAAATCAGCAAAAAAAATGACCGGGAAGGGCTTCATCCGAGCATTTTTCATTGAACGGTTCAAAAAAAACTGCTCGGATGAAGCCCTTCCCGGTCATTTTTTTTGCTGATTTCTCGTGGGGACCCTTAAAATCACGTTCTGCACACATTGAACGGTTCGGATTTTCAAAATTTGATCGGGAAATGAAAGTCCCTCATTTTAAAAAAATGAGGGATCCCTCACTTGATAATTTGTGTATATATATATATATATATATCATGGTTTTATTGATCTCTCATAAACATGATTTTTAGGATATATAATTGATGTTTTTTTTATGGAATTTAAAAAAGAAATGATTTCAATTATGAATGTATTAGCATAAGGACTTACAAATAGGCCAAACAGGACCGTGTGAGGATCGTCCACATAGGAGTACATACAAATAATTTGAATTTCTATGGTTAGACGAGTTTAAAATCTAGAGGGACCAAGTAATCGATCGGGATCCTCTATGAAGATCCTTTATGTGAGAATCGTGTAAGGATTTTTATTCAGACCATCCATCTCGACAATTAATGGTTTGAATATGTTTGTTATCTTTGACCGGTAAGAGTTACCGGTCAAAGATAACAAATGTATCCGAACTATTGATTGTCGAGATGATCCGAGACCAAGGAAGTGAGATTTAGACATGTAGTGCTTGTTCCAAAATCATGCAAGATCCCCACTAGACAGCTTGGAGTTTGGCCAAAGGGCTTGTAGCTCAAAGAGGAAATTCAAAGCTGCAACAACTATAGAGGTATTAAATTGATGAGTCATACGATGAAATTGTGGGAAAGAATTATTGTACATCGCTTGAGGATGGTGACTATGGTGTCAGAGAAACAGTTTGGGTTCATGCTTGAAAGATCAACCATGGAAGCTATCCACCTATTAAGGAGAATGGTAGAAAAACCACAGAGCAAAACAGAAGGATCTTCATATGGTTTTCATAGATTTAGAAAAGACTTATGATAAGGTGTCTAAAGACATCATATGGTAGGTTTTGGAGAGAAAGAGAGTGACCAAAGGGTATATCGAGGTGATTAGAGACATGTATGAAGGTGTCGTCACTACCATTCGATCACCAGTAGGGGAAACGAGTGAATTTCCAATCACTGTAGGATTGCATCAAAGGTCAGCCTTGAGCCCGTATCTATTTGCTTTAGTTATGGATGAATTAACTAGACAATTTCAGAAGAATATCCCATGGTGTATAATATTTGCAGATGACATTGTCCTCGTAGATGAAACCACTAGAGGTGTTAATACGAAATTAGAAATTTGGAGGGAAACATTAGAGTCAAAGGATTTTCGAATAAGTAGGAGTAAAACTGAGTATATAGTGTGTAAGTTTAGTGGTACCAACAGTGCGCATGAAGAAAGAGTGATAATTCAAGACCAGGAGATACCTAAGAGTGACCATTTTAGGTACTTAGGCTCAATTATTAGTGGCAATGGAGAGATTACTGATTATGTAACCCATAGGAGCCAAGTGGGGTGGCTCAAGTGGAGGAGCGCTACTGGTGTACTGTGTGATAAGAGGGTACCCATAAAATTGAAGGAAAAATTCTATGGAACTACCATCAGACCAGCGATGCTTTACGAGACAGAATATTGGCCTATTAAGAAACAACAAGTGAACAAGATGAGTGTAATGAAAATGAGAATGTTGAGGTGGATGTGTGGTAAGACTAAACGAGACAGAATTAGAAATGAAACGATTCATGAAATGGTAGGTGTAGCACCCATAAAAGAGAAGTTGAGGGAAAATAGGCTAAGATGGTTTGAGTATGTCTACCGTAGAATAAAAGATGTAGTAGTTAAGAGAGCAGCTATGATAGCTTTGGATAACAATGCTACGGGGAGGGGTAGACCTAAATTAACATTAGATGTTGTGGTGCGCAACGATATGAGTATAGTAGGTTTGTGTGAACAAGTAGCCCTTGACAGAGTTCAATGGAAGAAAAAGATTTATGTAACTGACTCTAAGTGATTGGGACATAAGGCTCGGTTTGGTTTGGTTTGTGGGAGGTTACGGTTTGAGCCCCGTTAGATGCGTTTGTGGTTTAGGGCTATGGACAGCTTTTGGACCATTGTGAACTAATTTTATTAAAACGCCCTAACTTGCGGATGTATACAACTTGGCAAAAAAAAAATTTGGAGTTGCAAATTTTAGAAATTGTCCCTTTGGTTTTTATGACTTCTCAATTTCTCCCTCTAGTACTAATTGTGTCAATTTCAACTTTGTAGTTTACATTTCGTCTCATTTTGGTCTCTCTCACTAAGGGCGTGATTGGATCAAAAGAAATTCAAGGCAAAATTGTCATTTTTCTTTCCAAAGGGAAGAAATTAAGATTTCATGAAAACTAGAGGAATTATTTCTAAAATGTTATCTTCTACTTTTGTTTTACCAAAGAAAAAATGCACCATACGTTAGATATTTTGCACATTAACTTTTTTATTATTATTGAATAATCCAAGTATGTTGAGAAAACTAATTTTTTTTTATATTTTATTATACATTACAAATATTAAGAAATTTGAAAAGCAACCCCTTATTTATATGTCTTTGTATCATGTTTTTTCTTAAATGGTTTATCTTAATTTTTATAATCTGCTTTATTTTTTATTCACCCCATTAAAAAAATTGTCCAAAATCATTTTGTTAATTGTAATCATTGAATCATTGATTTAGAAGCGGAGCACTATTCAACAATAAATAACCGAGTATGTTTTCGGCTTGGGGATGGTGGTTTAATAATCAACCTCACAGCTTCGATACAACTAGCTTATATTGACCCGAAAAATGTTGTTCAAAAGTTTATATTGCTTCGCATTTCATTGTGTAATATTAATCATTAAGTTGTTTGAAGAATATTGTAGATAGACAATTAATGTAGCTGTCAATATCCAATAACATGTACATTTCACATGAGTGAACTTGTCAGCGAGCCCCAAAACAAATACAGTTCAGATCAACCAATAAAGCCAGAGCAGGCTAATCTACGCTTGCTGCACAGGTACTCCCATGTTTTAATTCAATCTATAAATTAATATTCAAGAAGTGCTTCTCTTCTTAATCAAACAAGACCACAAGATAACTGAATACTATTGAACATTTTTTTTCTTTTCAATCACGTAAAAAAATAAAATAAAGAGATTTTAAATATCATTAAAAGACAATTGAAAAAAAAAAAAACATGATACCAAGGCATTTAATAAAGGAGTTGCTTTTCGAATTTTCTATTGTATTCGTAATATGTAATGTAATGAAAAGTTTAATTTCCTCAACATATTTTGCGTATTCAATAAGAAATAAATATGTTACAAAAGTAAAAAATAATTGACGTGATTGAGTTTTTTTTTGGGTTTCATGTCTCCGGCTAATTTGGCCTCAATTTAATTTTGATTTATGTTTTTGTCCTTTTTTGGTCTTTTTTGAACTTTTGTTAGTTTTGCATTAATATTTTTAGATTATTATCTGTCTCGATGATAAGAATCTAACAATTAAAAATTTATGTTGAGAAAATTTTTAAAAATTCACTAAAGACACAAATAACTTAAAATAGATAATAAAAAATTAAATTAAAACTTTGAACTTTTTTCAAGTTTGAATTTTTTTTTGACTCCTCTAAAAAAGACGGTTAAGTATTCAACAAAACTATTATGCAAAGTTAACAAAAGTTCATATAGATGAAAATCTTATAAAAATAAGAATATATATAACCATAAAGTTTGGCCAAACCCTCTCCGTAGTTAATTTTTGTGTCCACAAAATTATTCAATAACCCTAGAAGGAAAAGAGGCAGGGCCTTCATATGTGTTCTCAAGTACTGTCCACTTTGATGATCCAAACCATCTAGATTTTAGAGGTCGACAAGTTCATAGACCACACCTGAAAATCAAGTTGATCAGATATCGTTTGATATGGTTTCAAAAACATATTTCTCTTAGAACGTAACAAGGAGCTAGACAAAATAAATGCATTCCGATATTATATCATCGGTAGCCGATCAACATAATTTTTTTCCGTGTCAAAAGTTCTCGACAAGCTCTAAAATATGAATAGTTTAGATCATCAAAGTAAGCCCGGGAAGGACCCACAGATTTATAGAAAAACTGGATGGTCCAATCCATTTGCAATTACTAGAGATGATCCTCCTCCTTTCATAAACAATAAGCTAATGCTCCTTTAGGTTGGGCACGACTAGATCAGATAGAATATTTTTTCTTCGGAATTAAGTTTGACTCCACAATGAAGTTGAAAGCCCCACAACAATTAAAGAATGAATGGTTGTATGCATAAATAATGCACCATGATCTTTTCTTCTTTTTTCTCAATATTGTATACATTAGCAAGAGTTAACAAGGTGTTAGTATATTAGACTATCTATAGCACTGAATTTCAAACCGTCCCTCACGGGGCTCGTGCCTCCACTGAGGGAGGCATACCAACTAAGCTAAGAGCTCACTGGTAATGCACCATGATCTTGCTTTGCTATTCATTCTACTATTCTTTTCTCTTATATTTTTCTTCTGAACAATGGAATTTTCAATCTAGCTAGTGACCTTCCATAGAAGTATCCGAATAAAAATCGCGATTACAACTCAATAACTCAATCGCCATACCTCCATGAAAGCTCATAATAAGATACATAATTTCCTTCTCTAATTGTGATTCTTTATTAAAGTCTTATTTTTTTCTCGAAAGAGGATCTTCTCTAGTCCTGAATCGTGCTGTTGGGTTATTTGTGACCTTTTTTATAGCTCATTTCAATGAAAAAGCCTATTAAAAATATGTTGATTGGGTATCGATCAATAATTTGATATGACTTCAATATCCTTTTATGTATATTGAAACAAAACAAAAAAGCGTGCACATCAGATCAGGATTCATTTTCTCAATACAAATGAATTTCGATCACGTACTTATCGATGTCTGTTCATCATGATTTCAATATGGTTAATGTTTTCAACGAGCTCAAAAGGAAACAACTCCAATCCTCCAAATGGACCCGGAAAAGAACCACAAATAGCCATGACAGAACGGTCAATATTTTTTTTTTCCTTTATTTTCACCATGTCTCTTGTAAAAGATGCAAACACTATACAAAGCAATGTCATGAACTCTAAAATGGAGAAAATTGCAATCTTCATGCTGTCGGTAAAAGTAGATTAGATTTGCCAAATCTAATAATTGGGCATAGTAGGAGTATTATTTTGGGCATTGAAGCTGGTGGTCCTTGGTTCTAGCTACTTGAGAAAGCAATCATATCAACAATGAAACTTGCAGAAAGAATAGTAAATGCTTTAGAAATCAGAGATAGACATCAATATGACACCAATATTTCACTATCCAAATTTAATTTTAGAAGTCATGAATCCTAAAACTTTCCTCCAAATAAATCCCCAAAATCAAAAACCCCTCTATTGAGATAGATTTCATCAAAATCATACAAAAGCCCAATCAAAATCTTGGTTAATCAAAAACCATGTCAATTTCAAAAGCCAATCCCAAACACCACTCACCTTCTTTCCCCCCCCGCCCCCGCCACCCCCCCCCCCCCCCCCCCCCAAAAAAAAAAAAAAAAGGTCATACTTAATAATTAGAGAAAATTGGCAATGTACAAGATGTACAAAAAGATGCTAGATATATAGTTTAGGTTCCCCCACCTAAAAGAAGAAGAAAAAAAAGAAAAAATAACATGTTTTGGTGTCAATTCCTCCTCCTCTAGGGTTGGTGTCAATTCAAAGAGAGAGGGCTCACTCTCTCTTTTTGCTTTCTCTTTATTTCCTCAATAGGAGGAGCAACTTCTTGGTACCACCATTATGCCAATAGTACCTACAAAATTTTCTCCACTCTATAACTCCTCAAATCTCAAGCCTTAATTTCGTAATTCTCACGAGAGCGATTGCGCAATAGCCGTAAGATATTTTGCCTCGTGTCTCCAACATTGCTCGATGTCTCCACTCTATAACTCCTCAAATCTCAAGCCTTAATTTCATAATTCTCACAAGAGCGATTGCGCAATAGCCGTAAGATATTTCGCCTCGTGTCTCCAACATTGCTCGATGTCTTCTGCGATCCTCTTAGCATCTATAGATGCACCAAGTAACCCTCGTTTTGTGAACCCTACGGCATACAACCCACACTCGCCTTTCCAACCATTAGGAAATGGCCTTCGTGGTAATCCATCTTTCTCGGAAAACATATCGCTCTCCTATAGGGACAATCAGATACGATAAGTCTTCTTTAGTCGTTTGAACTAGTGAGAATATAACATAATCTTGAGAATCAAGAAGAAAAAAGAAAGATGAAAAAAATGTTACCTTTAGCCAAGATGGTACATTGCTTTTGTAACCAGTTGCTAAGATGATTGCATCAAAATTTTCCTTTTCTCCATTGATAAATTCCGCGCTATGACGTGTCAGTTTCCGAATAGCTGGACATACCTACACCAAGAGTGTCAAAATAAAATGTAAGAATGACTCTGTTATGAAATTCTTCAATTTTCCAATTCGAGATAAATAAATTTAAACAAAAAAAACAAGAGAAGAGAAATATGAGTATATGTTTCAATTGTTGTTTGGAAGCACAATATAACATTTCCTATTCACAGTTCATTAAGAAAAGTCATTTTATTTAAAAATAACACGACTTTTTGTAATAAGCTACGAACATAAAATATTAGAGCATAAAATTATGTAAATTGCAAAGTCGAGAAAAAGTACACACCTTGATATCTCCACTTTTGATCTTGGCAAGGGTGCCGATGTCCAACACGGGCGTTTTCCCTGCAGAGTTTTTTAGCTGGAGGGGACCCACCGAGGGACGGTGGAGGCCGAGCCGGGCAGTGTCGCCGAGGACAAGCCACGATAAGACGAGCAAAAAGCGATCGACAAGGCGGATTGGCAGCCACTTTAGCAACCACATAGACAGCCCGAAAGTCGATCGGCCCAGCATCTCCCGCGGTAGGACGTGTACCTTCATTGTAATGATTCATCATCAAAAAGTGTCACAAAAAAGATTAGGGCACCCCCACAAAAAGGAGGTTGCCCAGAAAAAATGAATTGTGTGGTATGTGAGAGAGAATTGCTGTCATGCAAAGGCAATAGCTTTGGAGAGTGCAAATTTGTTCACCTATTCGAATTTTAGTGGATATTGCCTGTTTTCTATAGTTCACATACCGAATCGTACTTTAATGATTAGGCAAGTGTTACACTATCAATTACTTGCCGATGTGGAATTAAGCTGTTTTTTTGCAGCATCAAGCTTAAAACCTAAGCTCTATAAAATGAACGACTCTGATCCTAATAGTGAGACACAGTGCAGGCTACGTAGAGACTGCAAAATGTTCACTTACCTTTTTAGGTGAGTTAATAAAATTGCACTCGGTTCTGAAACATGACCGGACTCTTAAACAAAACAGCAAAATAACTAAGCAGAAGTTATCATCACATGACCAATAAAATAAAATAAAAAGCTCCTATTCGAATTCACAAACTCTGCTTATACAAACTCGAAATTAAGTTTGTTTGGTTTGGATTTAGAGAAAGATTTTGAGATAATAAATAAAGAGAGATAGATAGACAAATGATAGTAATAATTTGAAGATAAAACTAATTAAGAACCGTGCGCAGAGGAAGGAGTTGGGATCCAAAACGAACACGGTTGGTCATATGTCTTGAAATTATGGGAATGAAAAAAAGGCAAATCCACTTGTGAAAAAAAAAAAAAAAGGCAAATCCTACGTTTTTGACTGGTGTCGCTCAGGCTTTGGGTATCCCAAGAAAGTGAATTGTCAAAAGATATGTTTTCTCCAATGCCAAAAGATGGAAATTTACAGCAGTAGATTGTGATCAACTTCGAATAGGGTGTTGGAAGTTGATGTAGGCTGGGGCTGAGAAGTTTTGGATGTCGAGCGGGTACCGCACACGCGGTATATTATCGGCAATTCCAACATATCAAATGTATTTTAGACGGTCCAAGTTTTATAGAGAAAAAAAGAAGAGAGAGTGGTGGGGTGAAGGGAGAGAAAGAAAGAATAAATCTGAATCACTCAAAATACGTTTTGATGGTTGAAATTGCCGACGGGTACCGCCGCTTCTTACCAGCTCGGCACCCAAAATTTCTCGTAACAGTAACACAAGAAGTTGCAAAAAAAGACAAAATATTGTCATTAAATGCCAGCCGAGAAAATGGGCTGGTGACAGTGAAATTTATATTCTTTTTCAATTTTGAAAATAATACTATGGAGTATGAGAAATCCCAAAATAGAAAGAGAAAGGAATCACCTCATGTCAATCAGATAAACGTTGCATATTTTCTTGTAGTGGTAATAAACATATTCTCACTTCGCATCGATCTTAATTTCAATTAACGTGAAAATAAAAAATTGAAATATAAAAAAATACTCAAAAAAAATGCACAAAAAAGTGTTAAATATTAGATGTGTGATGAAATTTATTCTGAGTGCGATCTTATTAAGCAAAATTTTATACCTATAACATAGATTCAATTTTCGAAGAATATTTTACTTAGCCTATTGTTTAAAAAGAAAACACTCAATATTTGCATAATTTGTCCATTTTTTGAGAAAATAGTTTATGAGATTATCACAACGTTGAAAAATAAAATCTTCGTCAACAAACTTTTTTTTTTTTTTTTTGTTAACTACTTTGTCAACAAACTTCACTCGAAACAAAGTTAAAAAGCGATGTTACAGACACAAATATTCGCCCATACTGCAAAGAATACACGCAAGATTCACACGCACTAGATGGTCGCTAACACATCTTTGTCAGAACACCAGTGTTCAAATAATTCCCGGACTCAAAATCCCCCAATCAAACAGTTATTCCAAAAATTCTACTACAAATCAATTCTTAATATAGTATGCAATTACTATGTTAAACAAAACAAAAATGTGAGTGCATTTGAACTCCACTACAAGTGGCTTTTAGAGGGGAGAGTGAGAGATACATATTTGGATTTTGGTGGTGATGCGTGGTTTAAAAGGTCCCGGAAATACCACGTGACCGCGACCGAGGGAGGGAGAGAGATCGAGATCTAAAAAGAAAGCTTACGGTGTCTTTGACCACGAGAGAAGGCGAAGCGCAATGGTTGCACAGATCCAAACACACCTCCATGCCCGAGTTCCCGCAACCAACCACCAAAACCCTCTTCCCTCTGAACACCTCCCCACTCTTGTACCCACTCGTGTGCACTACGCTCCCCCCAAACTCCTCCCTCCCTTCCACCTCCGGCACCACCTCCTCCGCATTCTCCCCCGTCGCCACCACCAACCACCTGCTCACGTACTCTCTCTCCTCCTCTCCGCTGCCGCCCCCCGCGCACCTCACCCGCCAGTACCCCGCCCCGGAGTCGTACTCCGCACGCGCCACCGTCTCGTTGAAGACCGGCCTTATGTCGAACTTCCTGGCGTAATCCTCCAAGTATTCCACGAACTGCTGCTTGGAAGGGTAGTTCGGGAAGTCCTGGGGGAAGGGCATAAGCGGTAATTCGCAGAATTTCTTGGGCAAGTGGAGCCGGAGCCGGTCGTACGTCTTGAGCTGCCACAGCGACGCGATGCAGTTGGACCGCTCGAGCACCAGGCTCTCGATTCCTTTCTGCTTCAAGCAGGCAGCGGCCGCCAGGCCGGACGGGCCGGCCCCGACGATCACCGGGCCGGGGACGAACCTGCACCTCCGGTCCGGTGCCGTGGCTTTGTCCTCGCCGGAGAGCAACGGATCGTGCGATTTTTTCCCTTCTATTTCCCTCAAGAAGTTCATCGCAGAACGCTCGGTTGAGCACTTGACGGGTTGTGCGTACGTAATTTCAAAGCTGTTTGGATTGAGCACTGGAAAAATTCTGTGGGGGAATAAAACAGGGGAGACCCATTTTAGTGAAAACAGAGGAGACCCATATAGTGAAAACAGAGCATATATCTCTGCCTATCACTCTCTCTCTCTGCCTATCACTCTTTCTCTCTCCGTCTATCACTCTTTCTCTCACTCTATAAGAAGTCTAGTGATTGAGGTTAGATGGGCAGGCGAGTTTCTCTCTTATGTAGAGAGAGAGAGAGAGAGAGAGAGAGAGAGAGAGATTGGGGATGAGGTGAATTCTTCCTGAATAAGGGGAGTAGATTAGGAGGGTTCTTATCCAATAGGGGAGAATGGGTATGAGTTGTGGTTTCAATGTAGGAATGAGCGGAGGGAGGGGGGAGAAGGCTACGGGGTTTAATTCAACAGAGAGAGAGGGAGAGTGAGAGAGAGGGAGAGTGGGGATGGTGATACATGTGTGCGTGAGTAGTTACATATATGTGTGTATATATATGAATAAATAAAACAAATAAAACATTCTTTTTGTTCATTGAGAGAGAGAGAGAGAGGGATTGAGTCGATTCTGTCGAATTCCACACATGAGGGGGGAAGCCGGGAAGCGAATGGTAAAAGGGCGTGATGAAAGGTGGGGCATGGAAGAAAGAGACTAGTGAGACGGGAAAATTAATCAATGAGTAGTTATAGGATCCTGCTTTGTTCTTTTATGGAGTAGTAAGTTTTGAGGGAAAAAAAAAAAAATTACGCTTTGTGCGGTTCTCTATAAATTTTTGCGTCTATTATTTTTCACTCATTATATTAAAAAATATTTTTCAAAATTCAAAACCAAACAAAATGAGCTAGCTGTGTTGTTCAAAGGACACAAAAAAGCTGTATATATATTATACGACCCACTAAAAATAAGTAAAATACAAAGAATAGTCTTATTAATGTTAAATAAATGTATTGAAATGTAAGATTTTTATAAAAGTGTGTGAAGTTGTATTAATGACCGCATTGGAGTGTGTGTTTCTTTTGGTCATTTTCAGTAAATTATTGACATCGCAGTGGAATGTCAATTTTTCTTATAAAAAAAAAAACTAAGTAGTATTGTTTAAAAAAAAAAAAGACTAGTAATTAAAAGATTATGCCAGTTTGGCTGGGCTTTATTTATTCTTTCATTCATCGAAATATATTCAATTTTTTTATTTTAAAAAAAAAGTGGATTTCGGTCACAAAAAAAAATTTTGTTTTGTCATCAGTAAATGGAATTGTTAAAAAGAAAATTGTGTTGTACTTTAAAGAAATCATGGAGAAATAAGCAAGAAAACTAGTCTATATATTTTACCCGTTTGCGAGTAATAGTTGTAACATTTAATAAGGTTTTTTTTTTATTTTATCCTGTTTGGTTTGTCTTGTCGAGATAAATTGAAATATTAAATTCTTTCACTAGAATATAAAAATTAGTTTTTGAAATATTTGTGAAAAATTCCAAAAATGGTTGAACGAAAGAGAATTTTAGTTATTATGTTTGTACAAAACATAATTAAGAGCTAGAGGAACAGAAGGGAGAAAAACACAGAAAAATATCGGAATGAATCTACCTATACTTTATATCGTGTAGTTATCTAAATAAAATGAAGTTTTTTCATGGAATATCTTTCTTACGTTGCTTTTTGTTATTTCTCTCTCATTTTTTACTACTTTTCTTTTAACTTTTCACAGAATAATAACAAGCTTTTTACAAATAAATTATCACTCTAATTTTTGGAAAGGAAATCAATATAAATCAATCATATCTCAATATGAGTTTTAATTGTCCAATTTTCAAATTCAAGCAACAAGTCTACTGTAACTTTTCATTTATCATGCTCCATTTTGTCAATCACTAGCGGGTGCCCGTGTCTGAAGGCACGTTAGAACGTATCATAATCTCAACTTAAATAGATTGTTAGTACTACCCAACTATTCTACGGGATAGTAGTTGCAATCTCCACAAAGCGTCAATTATCATTTTTAAATATTTTTTCCTATTTGATCATATAAGGTAACATTATTTCACATAAGATACGTTGCCTAAAAAGTGAGGATAGAGAGGGATAGATTTATTAAGAGAATATTCTCTGTATCTTTTAAAAACAAAATGATCCGATAGCTATAAATTTAACATGAAGTGAACTAATGATTGTAGAGCTTGCTCTCATTTATATTCCTAGACATTTTAATCAGAATCCGCTCTATTTTATATATAGACCTGTTCCATACATCACACGATTTACCTTAGTGGTGGGCATCATCTCGTGTCATGTCATGTTCGTGTCAGAATTCTCTCAATCCTAACCCGACCTATTTAACTTTTTGTGTTATCGTGTCGTGTTATATTCTGTTTCGTGTCAAGAATAGTCGACTCTAACCCGCTAACTTTGTGTCGTGTTATCGTATCCTTTCATAAATTCTTGTGTCTTGTCGTGTTCGTGTTGTGTTATCTCGTGTTCATGTCAAAATTCTCTCAATCTTAACCCGATCTGTTTAGCTTTTCGTGTTATCGTGCCGTGTTATATTCGTGTTAGAAATAACTGACCTTAACCCACTGACTTCGTATCATGTTCGTGTCGTGTCGGTAATTCTCACCTCAAATGCACGAGTCCACAAGATTCTATTACCTCGGAGCACCAAATAGTGCTTCCATATTCAAGAGATTTGGGATATCTGTTTCATTATTTCATCTCGAATCATTCATAATCGGCTACAAAATTCAGACAAAGTAGGATCAAAGGATCAATTTAAAGACCCACTCTTCTAGGAAGCGAAAATCCTTTTTTAGAAACGTGAAAAATACGAGACGCGGGGTCCTATTTTATCCGATCCGAAAAAATTTGAATGGATAAGCCTAAAAATAACGCGACCGTTAACCTAAAATTAAAAAAAAATTACATCCACATAATAACCAACCCAAAAAAAAAAAATTATATCCACATAATAACCAACAATAACGACCCAGTTTAAGTGAAACCTAATCATGTAAAACGTCACTATTGTATCTATCATTGAAAACACTTGTGTGTGGTCTTTGACCTGTGAATAAGTCCTTCAAGGACTTCATTTGTTTGGGATTTCCCGTAATAAATCTTAGGCAAGATAAATAAAGTAGGGGTAAAACGGTCATTAAGGAAGAACCACATAGATCCCGGTTGTGATCATCGTAGGGTAGTTATGGTAGGCTATGGGTTGGGGGACCATATATACCAGCCTGAGGCCCCGTTTCAGAATACCTTCTTAAAAAATAAGTACTTATTTCATATTTTCAAATTCAAAAATAATGTAAATAAAAAATATTCTTTTAATTTTTTTTACACCGTATAAAAGATCTCGATGAGATCTATTAAACAAGATCCATATTGGTAGAAAAATTATTTGCGTACACATATTATTTTTAAACTTGAAATTGCCTTCTTAAAAAATAAGTATTTATATTGAGTTCCGGAACGGGGCCTCAAGTGTTGTGAAACAAGGGGGCGTATCCCGTCCCATCTAGTTGCTTCCAATCAGTTCGGTCCAATTTGGATCATTTGTGGGTTCGGAAACAATGATCGTAACCATTCAAACTTTAGAGCTCGTTGAGAAAATATTGACCACGCCAAAAATCACGTTGATTGGGTATCGTTTGATATGATTTTGAAACGTGCGCTTTAAGTTTGTTAGGAAAAAACAAGTGTGCAATACTGGATTGTAACTCATTTGACCCACTTATCTGAAGATCAATGCATTTTAATATCATAGCAAACGATATCCCATCAAAGCGATTTTTGCGTGGTCAATGTTTTCAACGAGATCTAAAAAGTAACGGTTCCGATAATTATTATGGGTCCGGGACAAATTGTCCAAAACTGAACCGTCCGAAGCAAAAACGAAAAGGGATCCTCTCCCGTGAAATAGACCCAAGCCAACATGCAAAATAGCACGACGATTCATTAAGCAAAAAGTGTAAACAAAAAAGGTACCGACACATATAACAAAAAAGGTACCGACGCATATATTTTCTCTGATTTCGCAAAATTGATCTGTAATTGAGTACATCTACGGCTAATACAAGTTTTCACCGTACATCGAATGAATAGCACGACAAATCATTGAGCAAAGAGTATAAACGAAAAGTACCAACAAAGATATTAACTCTGATTTCGCAGTTGATCAGTAATTGGGTACATCTACGGTTAATAGTACAAGTTTTCACGGTACATCGAATGAAGAAGATTAATAATGTATCGGTTGCACATTGCACATAAACCCCGGCAGGATCGGGCGTAACCGAACTGTCCTCCCACTCATAAAATCTATATCAAGCGGGCTCTTAAATGGAACAAAGTTTGACCAGAGAATTACCAAAATAAAAGGTAAAAACAAGGTTTAAAAGGCAAATTCGGATGGTTCAGATCGGGCACAAGCTCTCTCAATATTTCTTGAAAAAAAAGTAGGGTAGGGTAGGAGAGAAAGAACCAATCACTTTCTCTCTCTACCTAAATCAATGGCAGTGAGGATCAATCACCCTTTTTCCCATAAATACCTACCCTCTTAACTACCAAGAGGGCTGGACCAATAATCCTCGACTCCGTCGCCAATACAGGGTCGAATTTTCTGTATCAAAAAAGCGCATGTATCTCTCTTCCCGTACGATTTAAGTGTCATGCGGCTGGAATTTAATTTCACGGGAAACAAAGGTTTATAAGATACTTTTGTGCAATCGTGCGGTTGAAATTGTACAGGAGGCAGCTATTGGTATAGGTGGCATGGTCCTCAACAATATCTACAAATTTTAGCAAGATGAATGTATCGGTATTTTTATTCCTTTTTCCAATAGTGGCCAGTTTCCTGTAATTGGATTAACAAAAATTACATTCCGATGGACGAATAAAAACTTTTTCCACCAATTGAAGTATGGAGGAGGATTTGTTCAAGAAGTCCAAAACATTGGAAAAAATAACCACACATTCAAAAAATGTGACGGATTTGAGTGTCATTTACTGGGTCGCTAATATGTTCAAGGAGATATGAAAAATGGGAGCTGGATTAATATATATATCGACAATGGATGGCCCCAACAACTGCTCATCTTTCTCAAAACGTACACAGTTACGTTTCAAGGGTTCTAGAGAGAGATAGATTGTCTTTGGGGTGGGACTGACCGTGTCCTAGCTCACTGGACTCACCTCCAGCGAGATGCAAGGGTATGGCAAATCCTTTTGCCTGATCATAGCTATGCGATTTATTATCAGACTAGTCTGAAATCAAATTGTATTTCGGAAAATGAACGTCTACATGACGTTTCATGCGAAAGATTGCATATGGGAACATACAAAATAAACGCAAATGAATTGCATATGGGAATGTTCAACATAAACGGAGCGGATCGTCTCTTAATCATGGATTCCTTTTAATTAGTACTAGAAGAGCAAATGAAGGAAGAACTATTGGACAAGAGGATTGTGAGAATCCACTTATGAAATAAGAGTCCCACATCGGAAATTCTAGGAAAAATGAAATAGTATATAAGGATTTACGACCAGTTACGGTATAACCTGAGGTTAACTTTTTCAGCCATGTTATTATCCGAAAGATAAGCAGGTTAGCTAGCGTGAATCGTTACAATGATCATCTCCCAAAATTCAGAATAAGATCCACATCACTTCATTTGGTTAAAGAACCAAGTGGCTTTATAGGTGCTCCTATGGCAATCCTTTTGGGGGTGTATATCCAACAATCAAGAATTCGATCCATGATCAAAAACAAATAAGAATATGGAAAAAAATGCTAGTGATGAAGCACTATAGCTGCCACAATCTGCTAAACTACTTGGCCATAATGAGTCGACTACGTTAATGGCTATAATGAATTGAGAAGCCCATTGGCTTGACCCAAACTTGAGCTTTTTTTTTATTAATTACTTTACCTATGCATTGTTAAATTAATTGGTAGAGGTATTTTACAAGAGTACTCTGCAGGGTCCTGACTTTAATTGGATCCATGATCAACAATCCCATGGAGCAAAATACAAAAGTTTCAAAACCCACTAGTAGATGTCTAAACTAATGCACAAACTTTATAAGTGTGAAATATTTAACCACCCACTACTACAATAATAGATAAAGGCCACGCCAAGGAGATTCACAAATATCAACAATTTTAGTAAAAGTGTAGTAAAAAATTGTAAGCTAAACTTTTAATCTCAATTTAAGTCAAAAGCTGAGATAAAAAGTGGCGCTTGGTATATTTTATCTCAGTTTTTTAAAAATTGTAATTGTAGATAAAAGACATCACTCTTGTGGTGAGATAAAAGACTGACATGCAAAAAAGAGCGAGATAAAAGACCTCGCTCTTTTGGTGAGATAAAGGACCAAAGCCTAAAAAAAATCTCACTCTTGTGGCGTGATAAAATACTGACGCATGAAAAAGGCAAAATAAAAGACCACGCTCTTGTGGCGGGATAAAAGATTGAAGCCTTAAAAAATACCTCACTCTTGCGGCGTGATAAAAGACTAACTCTTGCGTCGAGATAAAAGACTAAAGTTTAAAAATAACCTCACTCTTGTGGCTGACTCTTGTGGCGAGATAAAAGATTGAAGCCTAAATTTTAGATACTTTGAAGTTGTTAATTCTTTTGTAACAACCAGTCTAAGAGATATAAAGCTATGATGATAACCTTTTAAATTTCTTGGGGAAACTTGCGTATGTCCCCATCTGGTTGGGATATTTGGATGATAGTATACAAGTTACAATTGTCGGTAATCAGGGGTTTAAGTTAATTAAAACCTAACTTTAGATATTGAATTTTGTCTTTAGATGGTTGAAATTCTTTTTATGTACGTTAGAAATTAACTAAGTTATTTCAGATGCCTTTCAAGTGTTTGACACATTAGGTAAAAGAGCAATCATGTTATTTTGGCTTAGCCTTATCTAAAAAGGATTAAAATCCAATTGGAAAGCCACCATTGATATTGAAATTCAATATAAATAAGAAATTTCATGTGAATTAATTAGTTTATAAAAAAAAATCTAAAACTTGTCCATAATGTTACAATCTGGATGTTGTGATAATTTTCATAAAAACACAAATCGCACACTACAACCAAAAATGCTATTGTCGACTAAATTTACCAACTAAAACTAATTTTTTCGCCACAAGAAAATTCTTTGGTAACCAACAACTAAATTTGATTGGCAAAAGATCTGTTGTCATATTTTTAAATTTTTTTAAACAATGTATGTATGTATATGTGTGTCTTTATTTATTTATTTTAATATCATGTTAATTGCATTTCAATAATTCAATAAATTTTAAGAAAAATAAAAGTTTTCTCACTTTAGGAAGTAAGTATAAATATTTTTGTTTTCCTAATTAATGTAACAAAAGTTCTTGGCTAGCTTAGTGATAAGTGCTTGAGAGATCAACCAGAGTGTGTGGGTTCGAAACTCGGCAATGCCAAGACAAGATGGAGAGCAGGTGCCAAGAAAAGATCACACTAATCATTTTGAACTTTCAATCACGGTTTATGACCGTGATCTAAAGTAGGAGACTTACGATATCACCCGAAAAGATCATGTTTTAGGACTGTGATTAAAGACATACGATCACACTTAATAAGTGTGATCATTTTGAATTTTCCATCACGGTTTATTACCGTGATCTAAAGTAGGAGACTTACCGTGATCTAAAGTAAAGGACTTACAATCACACCCAGAAAGACCACGGTTTTAAAACCGTGATTAAAGACATACGATCATAGTAGTAAATAACTGTGATCATTATCGTTTATTGTAGTAGTGATTCCAAATTAAAATACCCAAAGTATTATTTGGTTTCATTTTATTCGCAGTTCAAAAAAAGTTGCCCGAAACACCTTGAAAAAAGAACAGCTTTTTGATTTTAGTACTTTCTCATTTGAGCTTTGATATATAATGTGATGAAGCGGTTTTTGGTCACCTCCGGAGGAGGGGTTCCTCAACCGTCCATCTAATCCTTCAGCGGGTGAAGCGGATTCCGGTGTGCTCGATCTGCGACCTGCAAAACAGAATGGGTAAATTACTATGGGCACTGGCGTGGCTATCGCCATCGCCCCTCCGATGCCTAAGTCAGTCAATTTGTTTTAGATGTGAGTATGGACTGAGTATGAGTTGCGTATTTTTGCATACCTTTGTGATATGGATGTGTGATCTTTATATAGGCACCTTGGAAGGAGTCCCATTGGGACTGGGACCCTTGGGTCTCATCCGTACGAAACGGGAATAGATGGGTGTTGGAGTGTCCTCCTCACCCAGGACTCCTTTGATCTTTATTAGGCTTAAGAGTCCTCTTGGTGCATGGGTTTTCCTTAGCTATTCGGCCCTTAGGACTCACAGTCTCATCCCTTGGGATGAGATAAGGAGTTGGCTATTCTAGAAGGGGATAAGAGTCCGGCTGCTCTATAAGTCCCTGAGACTGTACGAACTTCTGCCACAATAGTATAATTGGCTCTTGGTTGCTGGTTGTCACGTTTGCGGAGCTCATCTCGTGAGCTGAGCTCAGTATTCTTCATGAGCTGAACTCCTGAGCTGACTCCTTCCTTGGGCCAGTCTGTCGAGGCTAGGCTTGGTTGGGCTTAACCCCTAGGTGCTAGATGTTCGATGTTCATTGGGCCTCTAATCTATGCCCATTGGGTTGTATTGGCTTCTTTGGTTTGGGCTGACTTTGGGAGATCATTTTATACTTATCATAGCGATTTCTCTGTTGCTTGAGCGATCGAATAACACTTATTTGCGTATTCATTGTACTAGCTTATTTGAGTTTTAGTAGCAATGTTTGTTGCTTGAGCAAGTAACACTTGTAAATTGGCCACTATGCTTATACCGGCACCAATCATGTTCAATCCCGAGTTCAAGGATGGAGACATGAGACTAGCTAGTGAGGGGAAAATTACTCAATGAGAAGTAATTTGGGGGGTTCGATCGATTCTAAAATTCAGAAAAAAAAATTCATAACTTTTATGAACTCCATGTAGGGTTAGTTCATACAGGACCTTGTTCCGATTTTGATGAGTTGTCTTCTTATGGATGGTGACATTGGTCCTCCAAAAGTTAATAAGGTGTGAGTAAACTATCCCGAACATTGCGACAAAAAAAAAAACTCATTTTAATTCATGATTTGTTATGGTCAAGTATTTGTCTGACCACATGCAATTGAATGTTTGGTTTAATTAACGGTTAATTAGGCCATGTTTAGGTGGATCAATGGACACTCAGTGCGTGGCCGGTGGCCCATTAAATTAATAATGCCTAATGATTGAGTGATGGGAAACACAAGCATAATATCTTGGATGAACTCCTTGATGATCATGTCATTAATGGGAAGTGCTACAATACACACCCCTTATTTGGGTGTGTATCATATGCACCCTTATTAAAATACACCAAAATGTTATGAATCCCAAAATGTTACGAATCTATTGCTAAAAAGTTACGAATCATATTGTTGAAAAGTTACGAATTTTTAGTATAAAAGTTACGATACGAAATAAAATGTTATGAATGACCGGTCCTACAAGTAATTTTTTATGAGGTGGCACAATATGAACCACACAATAGGTGCATATGGTACACACCTTAAAGGGGTGTGTATTGAAGACTTTCCCGTCATTTAATATACTAAATTAAAACCCCATTGCCTTTGTTCACCGGCTCATTCCTTGGTGGTTGTACCACGGACTCAATCTACTTCTCTTTCCCCCACATATTAAAGTCCACACTCATTCCTTAAGCATCAAAAGCTCTGATGAAGAGAAAAGTCCGGGAATACAGGTTATGACTCTTACATCTCAATAGAAGGTTAGGGATTCGAATCTCTCCACTTGCGTGCATGTAGATGTTCGATCGTCTCTTAGATGGACTTTTCCATCTAAGGTGAGACGATGTCGGAGTGCGTAATGTCGATGAATATATGTCGATTTTTAAAGTACATATCTATACGCTGAAGTTTAAAAAGAAGAGAGAAAGATATGCTCTTTAAAAAATAATTAAGATCTATGATAAGCTATCCATGAGTGATGGTTAAACTAAAAAAATGATGTATTATTGTGGTTCATTTCATGTGGTACGGAAACCTAAATATATTCAATTAATTAGAAGAAAGTGGTTACTCATTCCTTTGTTTTTTTTTCTTTTTTCTTTTTTCTTTTTTCAATCATCAGGTGGGAACTAAATTAAACAGCCCACGAAAACATATAAGAAAAAGAAACATTCGTGAGTTCAAAAGGTGGTGTTACTAATAAAAAGATATATACTTCTAGTAAAAGAATCGAATTTCCTTTAGTTCCGCTCCTATGGGAACTACTACTAATCTAAACAAACCCTGGTGCCTAGTACCTACGGCTAGCTAGCTACCTCCCTATGCCTGTCTCTACACTGAGAGAGAGAGAGAGAGAGTCTAAAGGCATTTTTTTTTTTTCAAAATTCTTTAAAATGCAGTTGGTTTGGTGCTATGCCATCACACTAGATTTTGTGCAAAGTACTACTATTAAGGTTCGGGTGCATGAATATGTTTTTTTTTAATGCAGGGTGCCCCGGATCAATTTGTGCGTGCCTCAAATTAATCACTACAACTCTTTTTACAACCTTTCACACTCTTGTGGATGGGATTGATTAAGTACGGCCCCAGAGTTACCGGCAAGAGAAGTCGAACCCCTGTAGCTAGCTTCCTATGCCTTCTCAACCTGGATTGTGAACACAAAGAGAGATTTCCAAAGGCAGTTTTTTGGTATTCAAAATTGTATGTCTAAAATGCAGTCGGTTTGGTGCTAACCCACCCAATAGATTTTTTGCAAAGTATCAAGGTTCGGGTGCATGAATTTTTTTTTTTGGATAACTCAAGTAACCGGACCAATTTATCGGGTGCTTTAATACTCCTATATACAACAACCTAGATCAAGGGTGCTTTAATTTTAAGTTGTGGGGTTTCCTGACCCATGGAAATTTTTGTTCTTTCTAAACTTTTGCATATGTTTTTGGTTGGCCAAGGGAGAATAAGTACATACCCCAGCCATAAGTAAAGTACTGGATAATTTCTTTCCACTATTGCCACGTGGCATATCTCATATATTTTTGCTTTGTCCTCGTGTCCACTAAGAATGTTGGTGCTTCAAAGAGTCTCGGTGTGTCACATTATACTCTATATTTATATAACATTAGGACATTAAATTCTCTCACAACTTATGCATATTATAGGTTTTGCAAACTTCACTTATATCCATGTGGTTTGGGCCATGTGCGGATACAGCTCTCTCACATTCACTTTGTTATATCTACACCCCCTGTTCTTTGTGGATTCATGCAGACGCACCCAATTCTTTCCATGTTAACATAAATATACCTCACATTCCTCTTGAATCTAACCATTATATTAAAATTTTAATTTGTGCCGTTTATAATGTATTAAATAAAGAGTAGAGCACATCTATAAAAGATTATGCAGATCAAACATCAATAACTCAATCAATAACTCAATCAATGGGGAACATTCTTCTCAAAATGAAAGGTAAATTTAAATTTAAATTTGAAAATTTACTTCAACATAAATTCTATTCGACCATGAAGTTTCCGTTTTTCAATAGACTTGAATTTTCACGTGGATGTAGTACTTGTTGAGCTATCCAATATCAAGGGTTTGGATCCAATTTTTGGTACATGGGATGAATTAGTGAGATTCAAGGAAAAAAAAAGAATCAAGAAAGAAGATGCAGGTATATTGGAATTTTCATCATTTACGTTAACGAATTTTGCTTTTTTTATTTATTTATGTGTGTCTGCACAAATTCACACCCCCCTGTGTGTGAATGCAACAAAGTGAATATAAGAGGTTATGTCTGCACATGACCTGAACCTCAGGGGTATAAGTGATGTTTGCCTTTTTTTATATACACTAATAGAATTTTATTAACTTGAGTAGTTCATATATCAAACTAATACGGATTTTCAAAAAGGCATAGCTTGTAAGAGGGCTACACGCTTGTTTTAGATATATACAATACGTATGAGCCCTTCCATTTTCCATAAAACTTGGTCTTATCACTTCAACTCCAAACCATTACAAGAAAATGTGGCATTAACGGCATTTTACTTACCGTCCTATGTTAAAATGCCACTAATGCTAGTTATTCCCGACATTAATAGTAATGCCGGAAAATATTATCTTTAAACGGCATTAGTTATTAAATTCCGGTAAAAATTACTCAAAAACCACATTATTGTAGAAAATGACGTTTTTAGTTTCATTATGGGCAGCAATATTACCACGAACGCGCGCAATTTATTCTCCCCTCCTAAACGACGTCGTCTAGTGTACTGTGAAGTACTTCCTTTTTCCCTCGTACTTTTTCCTTTTTCCTTCTTATTTTTTCATTTTCCATCTCTCGTCCTCACTTGATTCACTCCCCAAACCACTGCAAACAAAAATTCCGAGATCAAAACCACAAAAACGGAAGCCCCTGAAACGGAAAAACCTGGTGATCGATCTCTCTGCAAACACAAATCCCCATCTTCACTGGTCTTTGCATGATATCTCACTATCACAGGTACACTATTTCTTCTTGATTGAACAAATCTGCGTTCTGGGTTTGAATTAACTTCACATCCCCTCTCTCTATTTAGAGTTTTGAGTTTACAAAATTTCTTCATTTGTTCACCTTTGAACCTTGAATCCCGTCTCTCTGTTTAGGGTTTTAGAATTGCATGCTCATAGTTTCAAAATTGATGTACTGCTTATGTTCTATTTCTGCCATTAGACTGCGGGATTTGCTAAACTATTGGTTTTGATTTTGTGTATAGATGTTATAGTTGATGGTACAAGAAACTTTATTAATTTATTTTTTGGCCGAAATTGGTGGAGACCATCTCGATTTTGTGTGTAGATAGATGTGGGTCTTTCAAAGACGCACATAAACTGTTTGTTGAAATGCATGTTAAGAGAGTGAACACAGTGGCCCATATAGGGATGGGGGGTTAGATGTGAGATTACTATGTAATTTTATAAGACTAGTATGTTTTCTGTGCAACAACAAAATGTATTCTTATCTCTCTCATCCATGCTTCATTCTTATTGTGAGTTATAACCAATACTATGACACAATATTAATTTCAGGTTTTTTAAAGTTAACTCCTATGGATAAGAGCTGGATTGATATAAGGAATAGGCTAGACCCTACCTATATACAAGGGGTAGAAAAGTTTATAGAATTTTCTTGTAAAGATATATTGTCTTTACAAGAAATGTGTGAACCTTATATTTGGGACAAGAAGTGGCGTGAAAGAACATATAATTATAAATGGATTAAATACTAACTATATAAGATGGACAATTCACAAAGAGTCTTTAGCTTCATCTAGTAAAAATGAATCGGATGCAAATCAAAACTCTTATTTTTAAGATGATATGTTTGGTATGGTGCATGATGCATTTGGAGTTCCAAGGCAAGATGGTGAGATTAGAGACAATGAAGGACTTGAAATTATGGGGTTAGGGCCCGATAAGGAGACTAAGAAATTTTTTAAGCAACTTTAAGATTCACAACGTGAGTTGTACCTCAATTGTAAGACATTCACAGCTCTCTTTTACAACTCATTTGTTGCACATAAAATTGATTAGTGTTTGGATTGATACCTCATATGATATGCTAGTTGAGCTATTGAGAAATGTGTTTTCAGTTCGTGAAACCTTGCCCAAGTCGTTTGCTGAAGCAAAGAAGTTTAATGAAGCCTTAGGCTTTAGTTACGAAAAAATTGATGCGTGTCCCAATGTTGTTTTGGAAGGAAAGATAAAAAGGGGCTACGCAACTGCGAAAAATATGGAACATCACGATATCAAGAATCTACTCTCTTTTCAGATCATGGAACGGCCAAACTAACCCAAATTCCTGTGAAAAAGTAAGGCATTTTCCTTTAAAGTCAGCACTTCAAAAGCTTTTCATGTTAGAGGAAACACCAAAACATATGAGATGGCATATAGAGGGACAGACCAATGATGGTAAATGGAGGCACCCTACTGATACACCTGCTTGGAAAACATTCGACGAAAAACACCCTGAATTTGCGAAAGACATTTGAAATGTGAGATTGGGATTAGCAGTTGATGGTTTTAACCCATTTAGAACAATGAGCATTACTCATAGCACGTGGCTAGTCGTGTTGATGCCGTATAACTTGCCTTCATGGTTGTGCATTAAACAACCATTTTTCATTCTGGCTTTGCTTATTGATAGTCCTCATGGTACTGGAAATGATATTGATGTCTACTTGCAGCCTTTGATTGAGGAGTTAAAAGAGTTGTGGACTAAAGGTGTGCTTACTTTTGATGCATCAACCCAACAAATGTTTCGTATGCGAGCGACAGTATTGATGGAAACTATAAATGATTTTCCATCATTAGCGATTCTATCTGGTTGGAGCACAAAAGGAGCACTAGCTTGTCCTTCTTACAACGTGGAAACCCAATCTCTATAGTTGAAGAACTTTAGGAAGTATTGCTATATGGGCCATAGACGCTTCTTGGATCAATGACATAACTTTCAGAAAGATGTCATATCTTTTGAAGGAACTATTAAAACTAGACCAAGGCCACTTCATTTATCAAGTACTGATATTTTTAAACAAGTTCAATTCATTCAGAATAATTTTGGAAATGGTGAAAAAAGGGGGAGAACTACTCCTAAAAAGAGACGAGTACATGCTGATAAGGGAATAAGTGCCAATACTATGGAGCAAGGAGTAGAACATAATTGAAAAAAGAGAAGTATATTTTTTGACTTAGAGTATTGGCTGGATATTTTAATTCGCTACAATATTGACCTGATGCATACCGATAAGAATGTCTTGGAAAATATACTTGGAACACTACTAAATATTTTGGAAAAAACAAAGGACAATCTAAAGGCTCAATAAGACCTAAAGGTTATGCGTATACGCACGGCACTCCATCCTCAACAACGGCCTAGTGGGAAAGTCTTTTTATTTCCTGTTTCTTTCACAATAAGTAAAGAACATAAACATATATTTTGCAAAGTGTTGAAAAATGTTAAAGTCTCAGATGGCTACTCCTCCAATATTTCACGCCGTGTAAACCTCAAAGACACAACTATTTTAGGGTTGAAGAGCCATGATTGTCATATTCTTATACAACAATTACTGTCATTGGTTGCGAGGAGGGCATTGCCTAGACATGTTTGTGAAGCCTTAATTGAGTTGAGCACTTTTTTTAGATGGTTATGCTCCAAAGTAATGGATCCAAATGACTTTGAGGATCTTAAAAAGCAAATTGCATTGACTCTTTGCCGTCTCAAAACGATTTTTCCACCTTCATTTTTTGATATAATGGAGCATTTATCCATTCATTTAGCGAAACAAGCAAGTGTTGCTAGACTAGTATATTATTGATGGATGTACCCCGTTGAGAGGTATGTATATACTACTAGATTACTAGTTGACATATTTATGAACAAAAATATAGATATAAACTTCCAACGCTAATTAAAAATTTATGTTAATCGTAGGTATTTGCTTACACTTAAGAAGTACATGCATAATATGAGCCATCCAGAGGGATCCATTGCAAAAGGTTATTTGACAGAGCAATACTTGACATTTTGCGCACGGTACTTGCATGATGTTGAGACAAAATTAAGTCGACCAATACAAAACTACGATGGTGAGCATGAAGGTCATGGTTTAGGGGAAGAAAAATTGTTTGAGCTTGATAACGTTACTTGGGTGCAGGCACATAGATATGTCCTAGCCAATTCTGATGTTGTAGCCCCATTCCGGGAGTAAGAAATCGATTATACTTGTTAGTACATTTCAACAATAGTACCGTAGTGCATATGTAATGACTGGTCATTTTAATTGCAGGAAACACATTCAAGTTCATAGAAATGATAGTCACCGGTTAAGTGAGTGTGATCTTATGAGGAAGCATAATGAACAATTTCCTAATTGGTTTAGAGATCACATAAGTCTTGTCAACATTTGTAGTACTATTCCAAATATCTCTAATCACCATATTAGTAACTAAATTTCTCTAACCATATATGCTGGGAAAATATAGGTTCAATACTTGCTGCAAACAAAATATGCGAACATATCCAACTTACTGAGTGTGTTAGCTTCAGCACCAAACAAATGGGCTAGAAGGTATACTGGGTACATTATAAACGGGTTTCGATTTCACACCAAGGAGCGTGAGGAGAGGAGGAAAACTCAAAACAGTGGAGTATCGTTGACTTCAGACACACAAAGTTATGTAAGCTCAAGAGATAAACGCCAATTACAGGAAAGGTCATTTTCAATGGAGTTTTAAGGGATATCATTGAATTGAATGACTTTAAGTTTGTGCTATTCAAATGCGATTGGGTGGATAACAACGTAGGAATGAGGCAAGATGAGTTCAAGTTCACACACGTAAATTTCAGGGATCTTTTGTATAGACACAATCGCACATCAGATGAACCATTCATCCTTGCATCTCAGGCGCAACAGGTTTGGTATGTGCAAGACCCCATTGACGAAGATTGGCATGTCATTATTAAGATGACTCCTTGAGACTCATACGACATGAATGAAAAATAATTTACAGAAGATGAAATAACTTGTCTCCAAGCTGAATCTTATAGTAGTCAACAGTTAGATGATACTACATATACTCTTGATAATGATGTTAACTGGATTAGAACAGACGTGGATGGAGTAACAGTTGATGACGATATAGATGGTGACGATTATGATAATGTTGGTGCAAAAGATAGTGATGAGGAGGAGGTTGATTATAGTGACGAGGAGGAGGATTGTACTGATGATGATGATGATTTTGAGGAAAATGATGAAGATGGAGATCATAACAAGGATGATTAGTTTATTTTTTTGTATGATGCCATATTTTCTTTGTTTTTTCACTCTTAGAAAGTGGGACCATATGTTATGTGCACTTTATTTTTTGTATCCAGTGCTTGTTTTTGCTACTACCTTTTTATTCTTTAGTTTTTACGTTACTGAGTTATTTAATTTTTGATTATGCTGTGTTGTGCTCCTAATGTCACATGCATATCTATATTTCTTTCTGAATTGTTGATAGTGTCTTAATATATTGTAATAGTTGTTGCAAAAGATGACTAAGGACGAAAAAATAGTTTTCAAGCCTGGGGGATTGGCCCATAAAACGAGAAACTACTTGGAAAAAACAAATAAGTTAATTAAAGAGAACTATGCAAAGATTGAAGCTCTAGAGTGTAAGCAATTGGCAAATCCGTTTTTAAAGAAAAGTACAACTACTGGAAAGAAAAGACACAAGATGGATTGTGCTGTTAATGATGACGAGGATTGACAATCGACAGATGGAGAGGATGGGAGTAGTTCTTGCTTCGAAGATGATGAATGTTCCTTGGAAGATGAAGAATGTTCTGGGGCTCGGTTGAGTAAGGTGATGCATGTCTATGTGGAATATTAAATAAAAGTTTTTTTTTTTTGTTAATGTTTATGCTTGTTACACTATGTCCAATTAAGCAATTTTTCTTTGTTGCATTCATCATATTATTCTAATTTTAATGTAGGTGGCTACTACAAGCAAGCGTGTACAATTGCCAGCTGGACCAATGACTGCTATATTGCAGCCTTTGCCTACCATTAATCAAGACCAACATAGAAGTCAGCAAGTACAGTTACAGGAGCAGCCGCAACCGCAGGTGCAAGCAAAGTTAGTGCGATGTCAAGCTTCACCCATGAGTGCTATATTATAGCCTTTGCCTACCATTAGTCAAGACCAGCATGAAAATCAGTCAGTACAATTGCAGGCGCAAGTGCAAGCAAAGCTAGTGCGATGTTGGACTGCACCTATGAGTACTGTATTACAGCCTTTGTCTATCATTAGTCAAGACCAGCATGGAAATCAACCACCACCAAACTATCATGAGTTCCAATCACCATCTGATGAAGGTATATAATTATTTTATTAGCTTATTTCAATTTCAAATAGACTTACTAATTGTCCTATTACTTTGACAGTAAGTAGGTTTATTATTGTTGAATTTTGTGTCATTATAACCACCTAAATTAACTCCTAAATGATCTAATGGAAGTACTATATAGTTTCTCTTGATTTTAATGTATGCTAGTAGAAGTCTTGCACTAGATCATTTTGTCCTTGTACTTGATTTCTGCAACTTTTCAATCTGCTAGTCAATCTAACTTCTTACTCCTAGAGTTTTAGAGATAGTAGTATATATGGACAAGGAATAAGGACACATGTCACAAACACAACAATATGTCAATTGCAAAATACTAAAGAACATCACATGTCAAAATCACAAATATTTGTAGCAAACACCTACAGCATCAGCCACAAAAGCTGCAAAAAAGAGGGAAAAAGTGGGAGAAAGGGAAAGGGAGGAGAGGAGAGAGAATGAAGAGGAAAAATGGAGAGTTGCACGAACTATAGCGAAACGTAGTAGAATTGCTGCTCAAAAACAGCATCAAAATGCACTAGAAACAACCACAACACATATAACACGTGGTGCATGGGCATTTCCAATACCAGCAGGCACATACATACATACATTCATAGAAGTCCTTCTATTGGTAAATCATTAAAGTGGTAGGTCACATAAATGAGAGAGCCATGGAGCTAGAATCACATCAACATTCTATGAGCAATCACACTACTCCAAACTTGCACTCGCTGGAACAAAGCAATGAAGGGTCAAAAACTTCAATTGGAGCAAGTACATTCAATTTAATGTACAAAAGAAAAAATATATATATATGGTTATTCAACATTTTATTTGCCAAGGAAATTAAATTATGCAGTTACTTGCATTTACTTTTTTATGTTCATTATTCCATATTCTTTACTAGATCCCAACTCGCAACAACAAAGAGCCAGGGGGAGAGGCTTTGCTCGTCCATATGTTGGGTGGGGTACAAGAGCAAAGTTAGAAGTTAAATTGAATAAAGACGATCAACCAATAGTTAACACGGCAGGTCCCTTACAAAGTTAACTTGGCCTCTTAGCAAGAAACGCAACTTTGGCACGCTTAACTTTTACTGATTGGAGGGCTTCAAAGCCATATCCATACAAGGAACGCATATGGGTAGAGGTTAAGGTATTTATTATAGGGAAAAATTCAGATTATGTGCTAATGTTGCTGCTGCTATTGTTTTATAATCTATCTTCTTAGACTAAATTTTGATCAGTTGAGCTAATGTTGTTGCTGCTATATTGTCGGTGTTTAATTGTTGATATACTTATATGCAGGAAAATATAACCGCACCAGATGCTTATAAGCATAATTGTCTGATGTCCATTGAAAAGAAATGGAAGGATTGGAAAGATGAGCTTAAAAGAACTACTTATAACTTATATGATAATGATGAAGACCGTTTGGCGAATTGTCCGAATAGGGTCTATCCTAATCAATGGAGAGTTGTTGTTCAATTTTGGGGCACTAAAATAGCCAAGGTGATGCATGTCAGTTCTTCTTCCTCTTTCTAATGAATATGAACACATATACATGGATAAGTAATACTGGACTTTGTTTGTTATAGAGACACAATAAAACCAACCGTAAAAGCAGACACAAATAGAAAATGGGACACATGAGTGGGAGTAAGGGCCATTGTCATGTAAGGGATGAGGTAATTAACTAACTAACGTGCAGAACTAAATTTAATTCAATGCATTTATATATCAAATGTGTTACTGAACATTTTAGTTTTTTGTACGCTAATAAAGTTGGCACAGATTAAGAATGGAGTAGTAGTAGAGCCTGATCGTATACAGGTATTCATTAAGACTCATACGAAGAAAGATAGAAAACCAGTTGATGAAGCATCAGCTTTGGCCATAGTATGTATATTTACTTGGTTCATTTTTGTATCTATTTAGATTCATTTTAATGGTATGCTTATTCTATGTCTATTTACATAATAAAATCTTTGCTTTTATTCTTTTACTTATTATAGATAGGTTTAATTTATTTCACCGTCGTCTTAATGATGGAGCCTCCCAGATTCCTGAGTCCTCGGAGTCGCCTGTTTTACGGTAGGAGTTATTCACTAACGTACTAAAACCAGATAGGAATGGACGTGTGCATACCTACGGCCTGGGTCCTTGTCCGAGGCAAGTGCTTGAGACCAGATATACCTGATCTCAGGAGCAGTGTGTCAAGGATCAATTGCGTGCGGAGTTGTGTGCTAAGTTGGGTGCAAAGTTGCGACAAGAGGTGCTAAGAGATGTAAGTGATGAAATCACTCAATTGAAGAACCAATATGCAACCATGGCAGCTTATATGAAAAGTGCAGGACACATTTTGCCTCTATCACCAAATGGAGCACAATGGATAGGTAAATTGTGGTTTCATCGTACTTTTTAAGGCAATGAGAATAGAGTTGGCCATTTATTGATTGAAAATACACTTGCTTCTCATATTGATTGATCAGTGTTATTGCCAAAATATATAGCTTGAGCCCAAATAAGTATCCCTTGTGGTATCTGAAAGAGGCCTATAAGTTGGTTGCTAAAATACATGTTTAAGTGGGTAAAGATGGTTTGGTAGTAAAATGATCTTTTGCGGTCTACTTTAGAAGCAAGTTTATGTTCTTTGTAATGTGATTCTTGGGTTAGCCCATGGTTGATTAGAACTTGAAAATTATAGATTGAATTTGGGCGTCGATGGTTGTGTCCCATTTTGTTTACAATTCAATGTGTCCCTTTTTGTGTCTGTGTCCGTATCCATTTTTGTTCTACGTAGATTATTGGAGTTGAATTTTGTTGATCATGAGTAAAACATACGGATAATTGTAGTTTACAGCAGTTTTTTTGGTCAATTTTAGACCAGTTTTTGGGCAATTTTTTTAGTAGTTTCTTGAAGTGCACGGTATTGAACTGAGCAGTATTTGACCACTTTTATAGCATTTGAAGTGCTATCTTTTTTGTCCAGTTGTTGTATGTTGAATCTTAGTGGAAGTGTTGTCTTTTTTTTTTTCTCCAGTTCTTGCAGTTTGAATCTCAGTGATTGTTAGGCTTGGTAATGCAGATTTAGTGTTATTTTAGTGCTATTTTTAGTTCAGATTTAAGTCCAATTGTAGTGCAATTTCAACACTGTCTTTTTGGAACTGTTTTCTGCATTTTTTACTTGTTTTTTGCACTTTCAAACTTGTTTTCTACAAGTTTTTTGGTACATCAAGTGTTTTTTTTTTTTTTTTGCAGTTTTAATCAAGAAGTTAATAGTTTTAGTTTGTTTGCATAGTACGTGGAAGTGTTTATTTGAAAGTGCATGCATTTAACATAGCTAGAAGTGTTTGCACGCAGTTTTAATCAACAAGTGTTTTATATCTACGTCTAATGGTCAATTTCTTGCATTTGTAAGTTCATAACATAGGCGAGCATGCACAATAGGAATGATGGGAAATCTTCTTCATTATGCCAACCGTTTTGGGTCTTTTTGTATGGAAGATTCGCAACCAAAAGTCATTTTATTTGTTGCGATTAGTTTGATCTTTTGTTTTTGGAGATAAGGAATTAGAACTTGTATTTTGTCTCTTTGGTTGTTGATCTCCACATTGCATTCTATGCCCTACACTCTTGCACGTTTTATGATTATGTTATGTAATGACTCGGTAGACACGATACATGTTTCTAGAATATTTAGTTTTATTATATGTAACTTGTATTTTGGTATGGTTGAACTTCAAATTGTTTTTGGCAACTATACAGTTTGATAACAAAAATAGTGAATTGTGACAAAAATGGGCACAGGTTTATTTGAAAATGTGTCGATCATGACTAAATTTTTACCGGCTTATTGAAAATGCCAGCAAAAGAATTAAATAGAAAAAATATATAAACGGCTTTTTACAAATGCCAGTAAAGAGTTATAACATTTGCGGCATTTGACTAATGCTGGGTATAGATTCTTTTCCAGCGTTTCTACAAACTACCGCTAATAGTTGTATATTCGTCTGTTTTATTTTTGGCATTTGGACAAATGCCATTTTTGTATTACCGACACTTTTGTAGACGGCATTTTCTAATTTCGCCAACAAATGCCGGGAATAGTTTTACCGGCATTTTTTGGACCTATAAATGCCGAAAAAGTGTAATTTGGCTTAGTGAACTGATCCTTCTAAGGGCTGTTTTTGTTCGGATCTGATTCGGATCCGATCCTTTGAAAAACCTACATGTAATGAGGAATTAATTGTGGTGCACGAGCTGATTCAAACACCTGAGTTATAACAAAAAATAGAGGAATCAATTCTGTTGTGTCCTTTTTTTTTTTTTCCAATTCTTTTTACTTAAATCAGCTAGAGAATATTATTTCCTCACTCTACTTCCAGGGTGCAATGCACCTCTTCCTATCATACATTTAAACAAAATCCTTTTGTGTTTTTTTTGGTTGGAGCATGGCTTGTCGGCAGTCCCCATAAGGGGATTGCACCGTGCAGTTGGCCGATTATCGGCTTGTACTGAGATTATTTTCATGATCGGAGCCGTTCATGTAGTAAAGCTCGTTGAGAACTTCAAGTATATCACAAATCATATTGATTAAACACCGTTTAATACCTTATCGGATCACATTTATGTTTCTGAAAATAGATATGGGGCCACACTGGATCAAATCCATTAACATTAATTTAATAAAGTAAAAAGTCACTCCGATGTATATTAATAAGTATATCTGACTGACATGATTTTTGACTTGGTTAAAGTTTTCGACGAGCTCCACGACATGAACGGTTCCGATCATTAAAATAAACACGGTACAATCCGATAATCGGCCGACTGCACGGTGCAATCCCCTTATGGGGACTGCCGACAAGCCAGATTCTATTTTTATTGAACAAACCAACTACAGTACTTAGGTTGTGTTCCAGAAACAAGTTAAGAACTTATTTTTTGTTGAATAAGAAGGGTTGTTCCGGAAAATAAGAAGGGTGGTAATTATTTTGGAAGAATTTATATAGGTACCAATGGGTGCCGGGAGGGAAATCGTACCGGCGGCAGTGCCGGGCCGTCTCCGACCACCGGACGGCCGATCCGAACCGTCCAAAAATTCTTTAAAAAAAAACCGAGGGGGCTAACGTGGGAATCAACGGCATCCGAGGTGTGTAGGGTGCTTGATCCGAGCACCCCTTTTTGGTGTATATATGAACTAGTGTTTACCCCGTACCTACGGCACTACTTACCCCAATTGGAATTGAAATTACCATTTGAATCTTGATAGTGGCACAAAACATTATTTCAATTTTTAGGTAGCTATAAAAATTTTAGAAAAGATAAAGGAAAAAAGAGAAAAAGATAACCAAAATAAAAAAAGTACTACGTATCAGAGAAAAAGCGATAGAGTATGTTACCAAGGACAGTAGATTTCGGGTTCTGAGTGACTCACCGGCAATGACGATGACTGTTTGTGGCCGAATAATCAGAGGAGAGGCTTTGGGTGGGGGAGGGGACTACGGGTTTTTTTTAATAAAAAACAGAAGCTAATTGGTAGGGAAAGAAAACAAATTGATAGCGTTTTTGTAATAAATTTGTAAGAGTGTGAGTGCTTTCTTAAGAGAGTTGGAAAACACACATGAGCCATTGGATCAAATGAATTCTAACCATTCCAACAACTTGTCCCCATACCTTTCTATTTTATAATAGTGATTATCATATATACACCGAAAAGGGGTGCTCGGATCAAGCACCCTACACACCTTGGATGCCGTTGATTCCCGCGTAAGTCCCCTCGGTTTTTTTTTTAAGAATTTTTGGACGGCTCGGATCGGCCGTCCGGTGGCCGGAGACGGCCCGGCACGGCCGCCGGTACGATTTTCCTCCCCTAGCGCCCATTATTATAGCAACAGTCTTACTTTTTGTATAAGGCAACTTCAAGCTCAAAAATCATGTGTTTACGCAAATAATTTTTCTATCACTATAAATCTTGTTTGATAGATCTCATTGAGATCTTTCATACGGTGCAAAAAAAATTGAATTTTTTTTTTCATTTACATTATTTTTAAGTTTGAAAATGTGAAAAGAACTTTTTATTTGAATTTTGTGGAATGACCCTTCTTATTTTTTAAAAAGAAGTAGCAAAATAAGTACTTATTTTTTAAGAAGATTTCCGGAACGGAGCCTTAGGATCTCAAAAAGAAAGGTTCTTCATTAGATATTGTTGCTAATTAAGTGGTTGGTAGGCCCTTAAAAGATTAGTCTCATCATTTTAAGCACGAAGTTAAGGTAGGGATGGTAATAATTGTACCAATTAATATCAGAATCTTCATGGGAAAAGCGAGAAGCAATATTAAGAAAGATACTCAAGATTGTTCCACTAAATCTTTTCGATCTATGCTATAATGGCTCTAATTAATTAAGTTGCAATTTATTCAAACTTGAGAGATTAGGAGGGAGTAAATCCTTAAGTCTCAGGCCAAGATAATTAAGCCAGCTCGATCTTTCCTTGTAGGCAACTCGTGGGGCAATCTTACCCCTACCCATATGCGTGTAAAACAGTTGTGGAATGGACTGTAATGATTAGTTCGAGGAGCCGCTTCCAGATGTTACTTATACAACAGTTAATGACTTGGTGTCGCATCAATATTGCGTGCATATTATTGTGTAAATTATTGTGTTGGTAGACTTTTACTTTCGGAAACAATTAGCTCTCAATTCCATCTTTCCAATATTACGATTTCATGGGAATAATTCAGGTAAATGGTAGTCTTCTTCGAATGCATAAGGCTAGATTGGAAGACTTAATTCATCACAAACTCCTGACATTATTCGCAAAAAAAAAAAAAAAGACTTCTAATTAAATGAACAAATAAATATAGCAACTCAATTCTGATCGATAAGGGCGTATTTTCGTCGATACTCGAATAAGGGTGGATGTATGTCGTAATAAACTTATTTATGCCATGACGGCCCTTCTCAGGTAAAGATACATCCTGGCTCCGCTCCTGCATGTGCCTAGCTAGCACTGATAATTATGTAAAAAGTTGGTAATTTTTTATACAATCACATCTATGAAATCATGACTCGCGTGCGCATATATGATTACTTTAACTAATGAAAAACACTAATTTGATTGTTAAGTTGACGATCTTTTGTTGTTACTTTGATTAGACATAATCAAGCCGAAAGTATCACAGGAGCATCATAAAATATAAACTAAGACATCTTTAATATTAGGGTAAATTTCACTTACCTCCCCTGAGGTTTATGATAATTACAAACACCTCCCCTCAAGTTTGTAAAATTGCACTTATCTCCCCTCTCTTTAGTTGTCGGCTGTAGATTCCCCCCTCCCTTAGTTGACCGTCACTAAGTATGACGAAAATTGTTGTCATCATCCATTAAATCTATAATATTACCCATTTTACCCTTGAGTCAATAATTTTATTCAAGCCATTTTAAAATATAATCTAATATAAAATTACTCTTACGTTCAAACTAATCCAATACTAAGTTTTGATGAAGTTTAAGAAAAAATATTAAATTTCTTTTTGAAGCCATTACATTTGTAGACATATGTAAAAAAGGAATTAGTTTCCCTTTCTTTTATGAAGCTTCAAGATTTTGTAAATACCCATATCTTTATTTGTATTTAATTATGAATATAATGATAGGTATACATGTTAACTGAAATTCTTGTCCGAAATATTTATTTTTCTTATATGCTAATTTAATGTTTAGCTAGTGAATACATATCATAAATAATCAATCACTCCTCTAAACTAAATCAATTGCATAGATAATAAATATTGAAAAATTAGTTTTAATGTTATCTTCCAGTTCAACCTATACTCATTACACTATAAAACTAAGTCTCACAGTGATCATTAGTAGGGGAAAAAAAAAGGGCCAAGTGAACTTTTCTGTTGTTCCCTTGCAACTCTTGACCAAAACTCCACCACAATTGCGATTGTGATTTTTTGCCTTGTTTGGTAAAAATAGTGTGTGAACACAATCCATCAGTGCTCAATCCATACCCTCCAAAATACTACAAACATTTTTTTTTTACTCATTTTTGGGACCACCACCACTTTAAATTTTTCCGCCTCCACCCATCAGGTTTTTGGTCAAAGTTAAGCAAGTCTTAAGTTTATTTTTTTTTTTTTTGCATTTTCACATTAGGTCCTCAATTATGGATTTATTACCGTCCAATATTTTTATGAATGTCTAAATTCTTTTACGACTATGTTAATTGTTTTGTCCTTGATACGTGAGTACTTTACAATGTAATTGTAATAAATAATAAAAATATGAAAATTTAAAGTAGAAGAACCAAAATATTACCAGTCTTGTTTTTTATTATCGTGTAAGTTCTTTTGTTAGATTTGCGTTTATTTTTATTTAGTTTTTTTAAATTATAAGTTTGTCTCGACGAGAGGAATTTAAAACAAATAATCCAAATCTTTAAAAAAATTACTAAAGATAAAAGTAATTTTTTTCTTTATTCAATTTCTTTTGCCATTTTAAAGCTCAAACACATGTATGATATACCTTTAGTAATAGATTCATTTATTTGGATGTTAGAATAAAATTTTAGATGCTAGAAATATACTTAGCAAAAATAAAGACAACATAAATATTCTATTAAATATGAGGGGAGGTATCTACTATGTTAGAAACCCTAGGGGAGGTCAACAAAGGGGTAAAAAAGTAAATTTGCTTTCCCCGTTAAAGTTTGTTAGCTCCTAACTCTAATAGGGGAGGTAAGTGCAATTTCAAAAAGCTAAGGGTAGGTGTCTATAATTATTAGAAGCCTAAGGGGAGGTAAGTGATATTTACCCTTAATATTATAATGACAACTGTACCATGGATAATTGAAATCTGTCTAATGATCAGTATATTAGGCCCCGTTCCTGAACATCAAATAAGTACTTATTTTTTAAGAAGGCAATTTCAAGCTCAAACATGATGGACTTATTGAAATCTAAAAATATGCAATATAGATCTTGTTTGAAAGATCTCATTGAGATCTAAGTGGGGTCAATTGGGAAAGAACAAAAGTAAAGCTACTTACTTTGGAACTACTTAAGTAAAAAAGCTTAAGCATTTGAACATGATACAAAAAGGTGTTTTGTGTGGAAATGCTTATAAAAAGTCCAAATTAAGTTAAATAACTTCAGTGTGAAGCTTCGAACCGTTTGAAATGAATACTATTGCATTAAAAAAAAAAAGTGATAGTTTTTTAATATATGTTAAAGGATGTTCTTTTGCTAATTATTCCATATTTTTAACTTTTTTTTTGTTTGCTTTTTGAAAGTACTTTCTTAATTGGAAAGAGAAGAAAACATTTCATATTGGAGTAAGTTGACAATCCAGGCAAGGTGTCTTAGTGCATGCTAATTAATTATATAACCTGTTGACTTGTGTAATAATTAATGTAAACTAAGGGTTAATGAGAACTGGTATAGTACACACCCGTATTCGGATGTGTATGGCAAGTAGAAAAACTTTATATCCAACCTAAAAAGCTTAAGCTATTAGGCGGAGAGATCCTGATATTATATTAAGTACTGATCAATCATTCCATCTTCAAATAATGTGGCATTGTATTTGTTTAACATCCCCTCACATGCAACGCGTTTTATAGGTCTGATATGTGTAGCCTCTTTTTTAGTGTATCATCGTGCAACCTTTTTGTTGGATTTGTCAGGGTATCGATTAGGTGGAGAAGTCCCAATATTATATTAAGCAATCATTTTACACCACAAGTGTGTGGGCTCCACACACACTTGTGGTTCAGTTTGTGTGGAGCTCACACACTTATGTGAGTGTGTTGTGTATGTTAATTTGTGCGAAGGGTTTGTGATTTTAGAATTTTTCTTATGTTAAATGATCACCTATTCCAAACCCAAGCAACGTGAAATTGTCTTTCCTTAATATCCCTCCTCCTTTGTAATCCGTATTTTTAGGTCTGTCATGTGTAACCTTTTTTGGTCTATTATTATGCAACCTTTTTGTTGGATCGATATGACATCGTGGGTTGTGGATTTTGTATTTTAAAATGTCGGGTGAAATGAGCCCCACTCTGATACCATATAGAAACAATTATATCAAACCCAAAAGTTTAAGTTATTAGGTGAAGAGGTCCCGGCCAACATTATATTAAGTGGTCACGTATTCCAAATCCAAACAATGTGGGATTATATTTTCTTACACGATTTTATTTACCCCTTCAATAGACTAGAAAGTCATAACTTTTTATACAAGTTCAAAAACGCAAAAATTCATACTATATAAATGTTGTGCATTCAAAGTTGATGTTATGAATTGATGTGTAAACATTATTTTAAAAAAAAAGAATTGAATGTGCAAAATGTAAGATTTTATGAATTTTTTTTTTTTTACCAACCAATAACAGATGATATTATAACTCCAACCAAAGATTACATTAAGATGAAAACTCATCCTTAGACAAAAGGCCAAGTAACCACGACGGCGGGGATTCATCCCACAGACTATACCCCAAACCAACTAAACTTTTTTTCCTGCAGAAACAAGAAACAACCCAACTGAGAGAAACCCAGTCGGGAGAAAAAACTCACAGCAAGAAACCGGAGAGAAAACCTCCAAAAAAGGGAGAATAATAAGCAAAGGATCGCAAACCAACAAGAAAATGAAAAAAAAAAAAAAAAACTTTGCCATCATCATCCACCAACATAGATCTCCAACTCCGGCGACCCAATCAAGCACGAAAGCTCCGCACCCACAGCCGCACATCTGAACCGCACCACCCAAGACGAGCCACCGACAAATGGCGAGGTTCAGTGGTAGAGAAACCAGGGAGGTCGGCCAAGGCGTCGGGAGGTGTGAGGAAAGGATGAGGGTGGAGAGTGATGAAAGGAAGTGAAAAGAGATTCCGATCAAAAGCCGACGGAGAAAAACACTCCATATGGGAGATCCCCCCTCCCTTTAGGGTGGAAATCCTAGGGGGAGGGAGAGGAAAGGAAAAACAAAGAGGTGCAACGGTTAGGATCAGAGAGACAGACGCTTGGACTCACGTACTCCACATAGATAAAGACAATCATATCTTTTATGAACTATTGTACAACATAAGAATGTGCAAGTTCAGCTTTTCCTCCCTTTCAGCCAGTGGCGGAGGCCATTCGTGGGGAGTGGCACATGCCACCCTAGGTCCAAAAATAATAGAGGAAAAAATGTAGGTAAAAATGCTTCATCAACAGAGAAAATTTGTTTTCCCTCTTAGTCCAATTCAATAGAAAAATCATTCTTTTCAAAAAAAATCTTTGAAGTTTAATTTATGCTGTGTTTGGATTTGGATTTGAAATTTTTTTTGAAAAATAGTAGAGGTAATAAGTGGAAAAAGATAGAGAGAGAAATGTTGAAAGTATGGAGAATCTAGAGGGTATTTTTTGAAAAATGCTTTTTGAAAAGAAAAGAGAACAAGGCTTAATGATTCCAGACGATTTCGGGAATTGAAAAGAACATCGAGTTCCATTTTGATAGATCGTTAAACTACTTCCATCTATATGACGGATGACTAAACTATGAAAATGTGTATATTTTTTGGTATTATGAATGGTAAATTTAGAACACTGTACTATTTTTAGTGGAAAGCATGTTAATATTTTGCCTTGTCCTATTGGTCTTTGTAACAAATTCAAATTAAGATTAATGAAACTTTTTTTGCCTTTCAAAAAATAAAGCATGTTAATATTTTTAGGTGCCACCCCGGTTATGAATCCTAGTTCTGCCACTGCTTTCGGCTAACCAATTTAAAACTGAAGCTATATGGGAATTAATTGAGCAAATATTTCCTCATGTCATTTGTGCTGCATTAAGTTTTGAAAAAACTAGGTAGAATCAACAATTAAGCCCATGTTTTTGAGAACAAAAAAAGGAAGCAACCATTATCATTATACTTTCCTTTTTAGACAACTGAATTTTAACAGATTCATCAGTCTTTTTGGATTGGCCAATGTGGTTCCATTCCTGTTCAAAAACATAATGTCGTTTCATTGCCATCTTTGTGTGAATCCATTTCTCATCATGGATACTGATATAACCGTGCTTATATAGTTTACAATTGTAGGTGTTTTCAGAAAGATTCAGCTACACCACTAAATTTTTGATCATGCTTTTTGGTTATGTGGGCTTTCATCTACAGGGAAAGGGGTTTTGTGGGTTGTTTCTCACCCAAATGATTGCAAACCTTCTATTAAATAAGTTCAAATTTTAGCTTTTTGAAAGTCCTTTATAAAAACACAAAAAACACTTTATTTCCCATCAAGCTTCATTGTGCACTAGTAATAGTATCCACACACTTTGTTTTCTTATCAGACAAGGACACACTTTGATATCACAAGGACCTGTAAACAGACGGGTTCTGTAGTATGCTAATGCACTGGTTTGGTCTCCATCGAGATTTGATAGCTAACAATTATAATATTGTAGAACTTTGCTGAACACTACATTCGTATACAAAAATTAAGATAATCGAACATTAATAGATCTACATAGATTTGTCTTAGAGTTTACTTTTTGAATCATACTGACAATTCTTTCATAATAAATATTGTTTGATCACGCAGTAAAAGTATAAGATCAATTTAACATTTAGCAAACTTTGTAAGTTTGATGATTCAAATCATGGCAATAAGATCTCAGTGGAGCTCATTAAGGTGCACTATATTTTCGTAGTGCACTAGCGCATGGCAGGAACCCCTTAAAAGTTTTTACTGTGGTCTGTGTTCCGCTCTACACATGTAGCACCACCGGTTTAATCCATTCATGGTTTTATCAATTCATTTTGTAAGCCGGATAAAAAAGATTAAATTAATTAGATACTCGTAGCTGGCCACAACATTTTATCTCAAATTAACAAAGTTTTTTCTCCTTCCCAAAAGTAGATTAAATTAGTTCAAATGATAGCTTGTTGAAGTCATTTATAAACAAAATAACACTTTATTCGATCTAGCTTCATTGTGCAATAATGATGTGTCCATTTGACAAGGACACTTCAAAATGAGAAGAGGAAAAATCCAATACAGGAAATATGCCTTTCAAAGGTTAGCCAGGAAGAGAGAAGAAGAAAAGAGAAGTGCTATGGACATGCACAAATATTCAGACATAGATGTTCAGGTACAAATTTGGACACAAATGTTCGGAACAAGTTGATACACGTGGGCATTACATGCATCAGATTACCCTAGACTCATTTTTTGTGCGGACATCTATGTCTGAAGCATGCTACATCAGTATTCATTAGGATTCTTAGTTTAGTGAGACATTTGAGAGGAGAGAAAAGATGACTATTTTGTCCACCGATCTAAAGAAGTGTGTAAATATTACTCATTCTATGTGGGACTCCTCACACCAAACTTGACTCTGATGATCGAATCCGGTCATTTTATAATATTTTTTTTTGTAGCCACCTCTTGTAAAACTCAATTTAGGGGGCATTTTTGCTAAATTAAATGAATTGCTCATGTTTTTACGGATTTCTAAGCAAATCATTCTTCTAACATATATACATCAACTAAAATATTATTTAGCAAAAATAACTTGACTGTTGCATTAGCCCATAGTCCAATGATATAGCGGAAACTCACCCTAAATTGGATCTTGATAAGTATCTGATTGAAGCATTCATTTTTCGTCCAAAACTATTAACTAAAATCGAAATTCGTTTTATATGGTCAATTTTTTTTTAACTGTGGGGTTGAGCTGATGTTTTGTAGGACTACATAAAAATTCAAGTTATATGTAATGAACGACTCTAATCACTAAAGTAGGACCTCACGTTGATGGATAACCTCACGTTGATGGATAACATTCCCCCAAAACAAAATTGCACTCACAAAAAAAAGTTTCTCAAATCCCACCAATTCTTTTCTTTCCCTTTTTCCATCTACAAATTGCACGATGCAACATAAGTGGCAAGAGGTTTATGCTTTTTCTTTTTAAAATTAGTATTTTTGTGTGTTTCATGACTATGAGATTTCAATAAAACCCTACCAAAAAACACGACAACTCCGCTGTTTATCGAAGTTGATCCAATTTTTTAAGTGCTTGTTCCAAATTCACTGCGATCTCAAGTTCGAGACTCGATGTCTACCAACTTACGAACCTTCTATTTTAACATCCTAAAAAAAGCACAGTAGACCCCAAAACTGAAGTTCATGCAGAATCATTCTTCCACTTCCCTTCCATGGAGAAACCAATGAGTATAAGAGATGCAAAATCAGAGTGGGAATCATGCTTTTCCCACTCTAAACTTTTCTCACTTTTTCCAGTTTCAGAAGCTCCAATGAAGTGATCAATTATGTTTCATTTACTTGTATAAGTTTGATTAGACAGGAGTAGGGTCGACGTTGCTTTCTCAGAGATATAAAGTGCATTTCTCCATAACCTTTTCTAATGTGGGGAAAGTATCAGGCCACGTTTCGCCGAGGTTGTTACTTTTTAAGTGCTTATTTTTTATTTTACGAGACAGATTATTCTGTCACAATACATCATCTTAAATTCAAAAAATAAGTATTTTATTTTAGTTAGCAAAATGGGACCTCAATAAATATATATCTTTATTTTCATCGGCTTATTAAGTAGTACTCCTATGTAGTTAAGGAATCATTTATCCACCTACTTCAAAATATTCTTTCCTTAGTGGTCTTTCATTAGGCTAATTAAGATGGATTTATTTCTACCAATGGTATAAAACCAACACTCCAACTACAATTAGCAATTGATAATTACCGCCCGCTCGTTGTTGATTCAATGAGAAAGTACTTGGATTCTTTTTCATAAGCGAAAGTCAGTATTGTTCGAAAAGTTAAAGCTTGGAAGAGGAGTTAACGCGGGACTTGAGAACTCAAAAAAGGGCGCCGATCGATGTGTTGCTTCTTGCCTGATCTCCGTCCCTCAACCCTTCGGTCACTTGCGTCCCTCTGCCATCCACTCATTCCGTATCAAACTTTTTTTTGAACCCAGACACATATCATATATAAATACAGAAAGGACAATACAGGTTCAAAATACAAAAAACAACAAACCAAAACAACAACAAAAACCCGCGTAGAACCCAGACGCCGAAGCCGGACCCATCGATCACACTCATAATGGTCGGTGAAGTGGCCAAGTGGAGATCGAGGCCAAGTATTGGTAGAGCAACTCTCAATATAGACCCGCTGCACCAGCCCTTTAGAACCGAAACGCCGGACCCATCAATCACGCTCGAATGGCAGCACGGCAAATCCAAAAATAGTGGAGGAGCAGTTGTAGTGGCCTAGTGGGTGGTTTTTTTTTTTGTTTTTTTATTACTGTTTTGTCCTTCCCATGGTATATGGCTTGGAACATTTGAAGCGTAATAAGCTATTTCTTGAGGGACTATTTTGGAAATGGAAAAATCCATACAGCTTCATAGCACCAAATGGTGCTTTCTCCCTTTATAAATAAGAATAGATAGATAATGTAAAATGAAAAGAAAATCTTATTTATGTTGATTGATTCCCTTCTTTGACTCCGGAAGAACAAAGCTAAGAGGAATGAAAACCTTACGGTAGTTGTTCGAGTTTAGTGTGAATTTTGGAAATCCTATAGTGCAGCCGGCACGACAGGGGCTATAGGGTGATCGATTCGGCCGTCCATTTTGACTCCGACAGCTCGACTTTAGTCTGAACCCTAATGGAAGTAATAGCTCCTAGTTCTTGTTAGAATTCCGCCCTATCTATCTCTGTATGGTGGCTATGAGTAGGCATATATGGGTCTATTTGCTATTCGTTTGTCGGTGCTGCTAATGCTGCTAGTAGTGGTATTGCTACTGATGCTGGGTCCATCGCACACTTGTTACATTTCTTTGTATAGTTCTATGACTAAGAGAAAGCATCCGTTCACAGAGGTTTTTTGTTCTAGTTTTCCTCTTGTATAGGTTTGGCACTTTGTCCATTCAGCCATGGATGGAAATAGATTTAGCAAGTGGACTATGTTTTGGTTTTCTCCTGATGCCCTTGGACCAAAGGCTTCTTGGTAAAAGTTCTTGGGGTTACTCGTTCAATGTTTGATTTTAATTCTTTGTAGTCACTTGGTGGAGCTAAACATACTCATATCGCTAGAATACGCTTTGGAGTGTGGTTCTATGCAGGCAGATAGATAGCTATTTAGTACTTGTGGTAATATTTCTTGGCAGATATGTTAAATAAATAACCTATCTCATACTTGTATTTTGTCGAAAAAGATGAATCATATTTAAGCCAATCATCTACCACTCATACAAAAACTACACCAATTTGGAGCTTTTTCCCTCATTCCTACCACCTTATTGGGCTGTTTCCTATCATTCTACCCAGGCGGGGATTTATTCCAAGGGTGTTCCGAGCTTGTCCGCAAAGATAACAATTTTGCTTCAAAGATTGGCTGATGAACTGGATTAGGCCTCGTTCCGCTGAGATTCTTATTTTTTAAGTACGAATTTTCCGCTTTACGAGACAGGTCATTCTCTCACAATATATCACCTTTAATTCAAAAAATTAGTACCTATTTGGAAAAGAAGTACTAAAATTCGATTAAATTCTTCTGCGCCGGATAGAGAAAAGCTCTACCTCTCCATGCAATTCTTTGAGCAATTTGGAAACATAGGAATCACAAGGTTTTCTCAATTGAGAAGTACTTTAACGCCAATGCAGTCCTTGCAATGGCAAATGATAAAGCTCTCTTTGGTTCAGAAAGGCTTCTTCTTGGTCTATTCAGAGCCCATTCCACTAACCTTCTTAAAAAATAAGTACTTTTTTATGCCATTTTTAAGCTTAAGAGTATGTACACTAGCTAATAGGTAAAAAAGCTAATGAACAGTGTGTTAGAATGTGAAGACAATCAATTTTTTGTGACCTTGGTCTGGACCTCCATGAGACTGGTCCGGACCACCGCAAACAGAATTCAGTTTTGAAGCTGCTGGAATTTTGGTTTGGACCAAAGGTAAAGTTGGTTCGAACCAGCAGGACCCACGAAACGTGTGCTAACTTGCTTGAACTATAAAAGCAAAGTTAGGGTTGCCTTCCATTGTATTGTTGCTCATCTTCTCATCAAAGTGAAACCCCCAAACACCCCGTGGAGTACAATTAGGCAAATTGCTTAAGTCAAAACCACGTATATCGTGTGTCTTGTTCTTTCGATTGCTTATTTATTTTAATTTGCGTGTGTTCTCTTACCCTAACGACTGGTATCAGAGCACCCAGGTTGAGTGGGAGCATCGATGATAGGAGAAGAAGGAAAAGTAAATGGAATCGAAAAGTTCGATGGTTCAGACTACGGATATTGGAAGATGTAGATAGAGGATTATCTGCATGGAAAAAGCTTGAACGCACCGTTGGAAGGGAAGAAAACGGAAGGGATGATGATGCAGACTTGATTGCATGTGCATACATGGATCAGCATGAGAGACAAAGGGCAAAGTAGTATAAGATTTCAGTGGATTTTTCTTGAATTGGAATATTCTTGAAATCCTCTAAATCTTCATATATTGTCCATGATAAGAAGGATCTGATTTGCTAGTATCTTTTATTTCCATGATAAGAAGGATTTGATTTGCTAGTATCTTTTATTTCCATGATAGGAAGGATTTGATTTGCTAGTATCTTTTAATTAGGAAGTTTCTTCTTTCTAGTAATTGTTTTGTTTGGCTAGGAAGTATTACCTTTTTTTTAATTTCCTAATATGTTTAGGTTCTAGTAGCCTATAAATAAACACTGTAAGCCTTAGGGCAAATCAGTTGATTAATAAAAATTTGAGCTTTGCTTGAGAAGAGAGAGTATCTCTTGTTCTTTAGGTTGTTCTTTATTGTGTGAGTTTATTCTTCGCTTTTACGCTGCGTCAGTTGGTATCAAAGCCTAGGCTCGCTTCCTGATCCATCACCAATGCCGCCAAAAGGAGGAGGTCGAGGTGCTGGTGGTCGACATGGCGCTGCCGACGAGGTGTATGAGCGCGATTATGCCGCGCTTGAAGCTCAACTAGAGGCCCGCTTAGTACAACTCTTTGACGACAAGTTCAACGCCTTGACAAAGCAACTTGTCACTTTGACTGTTGCTAGAGAAGCACCTCAACACCAGAATCCCCATTCACGTCGAGTGAATGCGGAGAGCGGTGACGATGTCGAGTGTGAAGATGGTGACAACCCGTTTGCTGTGCTCAGGCCACAAAGGAAAGAGCTTGTTGTGGTTCCAAATACATACAAGCGTTGGGAGTCGGGCTTCAAGCTTGACATACCAGAATTCAAGGGTTGCTCACAGCCTGATGAGTTTCTAGATAGGGTTGCGACTGTGGAGGAAATTTTGGAGTTCAAAGAGGTACCTTTGGACAAACGAGTTTCTTTAGTCGCAACAAAGTTTCGAGGGCGTGCCACTGCATGGTGGCAACAACTTAAACAAACCCGTGAGCGACAGGGAAAAAAGAAGATTCGTTCATGGGAGAAGTTGCTGAAACATATGCGGGCATCTTTCTTGCCCCATAACTACACAAGGTCGCTGTACCAGCAATTGCAGAACTTGCGGCAGGGCTCAAAATCAGTGGATGATTATACCCAGGAGTTTTACCAACTCCTGGCTCGCAATGACCTATCAGAATCGCAAGATTAGTTGGTTTCACGGTATATTGGGGGCATGAGAGAACAATTTCAGGATGCTTTGAACTTTTACGACCCCGTTTCCGTTTCAGAAGCACATCAAAAGGCCTTGACATTGGAGAAGCAAGCTAGCCGGAAGAGCGGATTCCGGTTTGGCAACATTACCGGTAGCCGTCCCATCCCTCTAGTGAACAATCATACCACTATTGGGAAGCCTCTTGCGGCTGGCCAAGCGAACGGTGCACCAATAAACAGCAACACAGCACGCTGTTTTAAGTGCGGTGAACCGGGTCATAGGATGGTAGATTGCAAAAGAAACGAACGGTTCGGAAAGGGACTGTTTGTGGATGCCGGAGATAATGAAATTGAGCAACCCAGTAAGGAGCAAGCAGCACAGTATGATGAGGATGGGGTCGAAGAAGAGTTTGTGCAAGGAGATTATGGGCCTTTACTTGTAATTCGAAGGGCATGTTTTACCCCTCGAAAGGCCAGTGAGGATGATTGGCTTCGAAATAACATCTTCCAATCAACTTGTACAATTGGCGGTAAGGTATGTTGCCTTATCATCGATTCTGGAAGTTGTGAGAATGTGGTTTCAGAAGAGGCTGTTCGCAAATTAGGGCTAGCAACGGATAAGCATCCAAGCCCTTATAAGTTGTCGTGGCTTATGAAAGGGAATGAGGTAACTGTTTCTAAGCGTTGTTTAGTTTCATTTTCAATTGGCTCCAAGTACATGGATAATGCATGGTGTGATGTTATTGCAATGGATGTTTTTCACCTTTTATTGGGAAGGCCCTGGCAGTATGACAGGAATGCTCTACACGAGGGAAAGAAGAACACATACAGCTTCATGTTTGGTAGTACAAAAATAGTCCTTGTTCCAAGTAAAGAGGTTGATCCTAAACCTACTAAAAGGGAGGGTTCCAACCTTTTGGCGAGGAAGTTTATGGAAGATGCAGCAGATTCAGGACTTGTCTATGTTCTGATTGGCAAGGAATGTACAACAGATAGCGCGATTCTAGAATCAGTTAGACCGTTGGTTGAGGAGTTTTGGGATGTGTTTCCCGATGATTTGCCTGAAGAGTTGCCACCTCTGCGTGACATACAACATCAGATTGACTTGGTTCCGAGTTCGAATTTACCTAATCGGCCACATTATCGAATGAGTCCGAAGGAGCATGAGGAGCTTCGGCGACAAGTCGAAGCATTGTTATTAAAGGGCCATATCAGGGAGAGTCTCAGCCCGTGCGCAGTGCCTACATTGCTCACACCGAAGAAGGATGGTACATGGCGTATGTGCGTGGACAGCCGTGCAATCAATAAGATAACGGTGCGGTACCGGTTTCCAATACCCCGACTCGATGATCTGTTGGATCAGCTTCGCGGAGCAAAGGTGTTTATTAAGCTGGACCTCAAAAGCGGGTATCATCATATTCGAATTCATTCAAGTGACGAGTGGAAGACAGCTTTCAAGACTCGTGAGGGCTTATATGAGTGGCTGGTCATGCCATTTGGATTGTCCAACGCGCCGAGCACTTTCATGAGGGTTATGAACCAAATTTTCAGGCCTTTGATTGGTCGGTTTGCTATGGTCTATTTCGATGATATCCTTGTCTATAGCGCTAACATGGAAGAGCACCTACATCATTTGCGAGAGGTCTTTGCAATATTGCACCGAGATAAGTTCTTTGCTGCCATGCCTAAATGCTCTTTCATGACTGATAGTGTCTTATTTTTGGGGTATGTGGTGTCAAAAGATGGGTTGTCCGTGGATGGGTCCAAAGTAGAAGCTGTCAAGAATTGGCCCATCCCAACTAGTGTTCATGAAGTTCGGAGTTGTCATGGGCTTGTATCCTTTTACCGCCGTTTTATTCCAAATTTCAGTACTATTATGGCACCAATAACTGATTGCATGAAATTGGGAAGGTTCGAATGGACGGATGCAGCAACACTAGCCTTCGAAAGGATTAACCAGAAATTGATTACAGCCCCGGTACTTACCTTACCGGATTTCTCTCAGCCATTTGAGTTGCATTGTGATGCATCTAAAGTAGGGATATGAGCTGTTTTGAGCCAACATGGTAAACCGGTAGCTTACTTCAGCGAGAAGTTGGGTAAGTCAAAGTTAAATTACAGCACGTATGATATTGAGTTCTTCGCCATTGTTCGAGCTCTTAAGCATTGGAGTTCATACTTGGCATACAATGAGTTCATCCTGTATTCTGACCATGATGCTTTGAAGCATATTAATAGTCAGGAGAAGCTCTCTTCAAGGCATGCTGCATGGGCCGCATATATTCAGCAATTCACCTTTGTTATAAAGCATAAGTCTGGTGCTTTAAACAAGGTAGCCGATGCTCTTAGTTGGCGAACACATCTCTTGGTCACCATGCGAGCTAAGGAATTGGGTTTTGATTTGTTTCTTGAATTATTGCCTAGTGATCCTTATTTTGGGCCGATTATGAAAGATGTAGAGGCTGGAAATCGAGCAGATTATCAGATGCATGATGGATTTCTATTCAAAGGCAATCAGTTGTGTGTGCCGGCAAGTAGTTTACGCCTCAAAATCATAAAGGAGCTGCATGAGGAGGGACACGTTGGGAGAGACAAGACGGTTCAGCTTGTAGGAGACTCTTACTATTGGCCTACAATGCGCAAAGAGATTACAAGGTTTGTTGAGGGTTGCCGGGTTTGTCAAGTTTCCAAAGGAACGGCGACCAATGCAGGCTTATACATGCCACTGCCTGTACCGAATCAGCCATGGGCCAACATTAGTATGGATTTTATCCTAGGATTGCCAAGAACGCAGAAAAGGAATGATTCTATCTTTGTTGTGGTGGATCGGTTCTCAAAAATGGCACACTTAATTGCCTGCAAGAAGACTACAGATGCTGTTACTGTCGCCCAACTCTATTTCTGTGAGTTTTATCGTTTGCATGGGCTGCCCCAATCTATTGTCTTCGATAGGGACACACGATTCCTTAGTAAATTTTGGCGCTGTCTGTGGAAGTTGGCCAACACAAAACTTGATTTCAGCACTGCGTATCATCCGCAAACTGACGGTCAGACCGAGGTAGTTAATCGCTCTGTGGGTAATCTGCTTCATAGCCTTGTGGGTGATCATCTAAAGTCTTGGGACCAGCGGTTGTATCAAGGTGAGTTCGCCTACAATCGCTCAGTCAATCGCAGCTCTGGGTTTAGTCCCTTCTTTGTTACATATGGGTTTAATCCTCGAGCGCCCTTTGACTTGGCTCCTGTTCCGAATTTGAAGCGTCCCAATGGTAAAGCGGAGGATCTGATTTCAGGTTTGCAAGCGGTTCACAAGATGACTGTGCAACACTTGGAAGAATCTTCTGCAAAGTATAAGCAAGCTGCCAACAAAAAGCGTCATGTCATGGAATTTGAAGTGGGTGACTTTGTGTGGGCTGTTTTGACAAAGGATCGCTTCCCAGCGGGTGAGTACAACAAGCTTGCAGCTCGAAAGATTGGATCATTGGAGATCCTTGAGAAAATTAACCCCAATGCATACAAGTTGAAGCTTCCAAGTCACATCCACACTTCTGCTACGTTCAATGTCAAACATTTCATTCCATATCGAGGTGATAGTTCCGATGAGGAGTCTGCGAATTTGAGGGCGAATTCTCTCCAACTTGGGAGGATGATGCAGACTTGATTGCATGTGCATACATGGATCAGCAAGAGAGACAAAGGGCAAAGTAGTAATAAGATTTCAGTGGATTTTTCTTGAATTGGAATATTCTTGAAATCCTCTAAATCTTCATATATTGTCCATGATAAGAAGGATCTGATTTGCTAGTATCTTTTATTTCCATGATAAGAAGGATCTGATTTGCTAGTATCTTTTATTTCCATGATAGGAAAGATTTGATTTGCTAGTATCTTTTAATTAGAAAGTTTCTTCTTTCTAGTAATTGTTTTGTTTGGCTAGGAAGTATTACCTTTTTTTTAATTTCCTAATATGTTTAGGTTCTAGTAGCCTATAAATAAACACTGTAAGCCTTAGGGCAAATCAGTTGATTAATAAAAATTTGAGCTTTGCTTGAGAAGAGAGAGTATCTTTTGTTCTTTAGGTTGTTCTTTATTGTGTGAGTTTATTCTTCGCTTTTACGTTGCGTCAGATGAAAGATGAAGACTGGAAAACCCTAGACAGGAGAGTCTTGGGGATTATTCGTTTGACTTTGACAAAATCGGTGGCCTACAACGTCGCGAAGGAGAAGACTATTCCAGATATGATGGCGGTCTTGTGAAGTATGTATGAGAAACCCTCGGCAAACAATAAGGTACATCTCATGAAGAAGTTATTTAATTTTAAGATGTCGGAAGGCGCTGCAGTTGCCAACCATCTTAATGAGTTTAATACTATTACGAATCAATTATCTGTTGTTTCAATTGAGTTTGATGATGAGACACGTGCCTTGATTGTTTTGCCTTTGTTACCCAATAGCTGGGAGGGTATGAGAATAGCTATTAGTAACTCCGCTGGCAAGGAGAAACTCAAAGACAATGACATTTGAGATTTAATCTTGAGCGAGGAGGTTCGTAGGAAAGATGCGGGAGAATCCTATTCATCTAGTTCGAGTTCCGCTTTGAATACCGAGACTAGGGGTAGGAGCCAGAATAGAGGCTCTAGTAGAGGTAAGTCAAGGTCGAGAAAATGAAGGAGTGGGTCAAGGACCCCTCTACATGTGGTTCGGTTTTGAAACTGTAACAAGATGGGCCACTATAGGAGAAACTGTAGGGAGCCAAAAAAACAAATTAACGATTCTGCTAATGTTATTGCTATTGAAAATCAGGATGCTTTGCTTGTTTCAGTTGATAGTTCGATAGACTCTTGGGTGTTAGACTCAGGAGTTTCGTTTCATACCACTGCACACCGGGAAATTATCAAGAACTATGTTGCTAGTAATTTTGGGAAGGTGTATTTGGCTGACGGTGAGGTGTTGGATATTGTGTGTATGGGAATCAGACTGCCGAATAGGTCTTCATGGTCACTACAGAAAGTCAAACATGTTCCGAATTTGATGAGAAATTTGATTTCTGTGGGACAGCTAGATGTAGAGGGTCATTCAATCTCATTCTTCAATGATCAGTGGAAGATTACAAAGGGAGCAATGGTTGTGGCTCGTGGGGTCAAGACAGGGACATTGTACATGATGCAGAGCACAAGGTATATAGTTGTAGTTGCTACTGCAAGTTGTGATGCAAACCTTTGGCACCAAAGATTGGGTCACATGAGTGAAAATGGCATGAAGGTACTTCTTTCCAAAGGTAAACTTCTAGGGTTGAAATCGGCTCAGTTTGACTTGTGCGAGGGTTGTGTTTTTGGGAAGCAAAAAAAGGTTAGCTTTCTGAAAAATGACAGGACTCCAAGGTCAAGGAAGTTGGAGTTGGTCCACACAGATTTGTGGGTTCCCGCTTCTGTTGAATCGCTTGGTAGGTCAAGATACTACATGAGTTTCGTCGATAACTCAACCAGGAAGGTATGGGTTTATTTTTTGAGAAATAAATTTGATGCCTTTGAAACTTTTAAGAAGTGGAGAGCTTTGGTGGAGAATGAAGCGGGCCTAAGACTGAAATGTCTAAGGTCAAATAATGGAGGTGAGTATGAGGACAAAATGTTCAACGAATATTGCGTTGTTAACTGGATTAGGATGGAGAAGACCATTCCTGGGACACCACAGCAAAATGGTGTGGCCAAGCGCATGAACATGACCCTGAATGAGCGAGCAAGAAGCATGAGGCTGCATGCTGGGTTGCCAGAAACTTTTTGGGCTGATGTAGTGAGCACTGCGGCTTACTTGATAAATTGAGGACCGTCGGTTCCTTTGAATTTCAAATTGCCCGAGGAGGTTTAGAGCGAAAAGGAGGTAAACCTTTCGTTTCAAGTTTTTGGTTGTGTTTTATATGTTCATATTGATTCTAATGCTCGTAATAAATTGAAAGCTAAGTCTAATAAATATTTTTTTATTGGCTATGGTGATGAGGAATTTGGCTATCGATTTTGGGATGCGCAAGATCGAAAGATTGTAAGAAGCCGAAATGTGATACAACAGCCAAGAAGATGAAAAGATTGTTATTCCGCAAGAGAGACAGAGTATGCCAACTAGTGCTGTCAGAAGGTTGTCTTCCAAAGTTAGCAACCACCACAGCGTTTTTCACCGTCTTTGTACTACATATTGCTCACTAATGCTGGTGAACCAGAGTATTATGACAAGACTTTGCAGAATGAGAGTTCAATCAAGTGGGAGTTGGCCGTGAAAGATGAGATGAACTCTTTGTTGACAAACCAGACATGGGAGTTGACAGAATTGTTAGCCGGTAAGAAAGCTCTTCATAATAAGTGGGTTTATAGATTGAAAGAAGAGCACGATGGTAGCAAGTGCTATAAGGCTCGACTAGTAGTCAAAGGCTTTCAACAGAAGGAAGGGATTGATTACACCGATATTTTTTCTCCAGTTGTGAAGTTGACGACAATACGGTTGGTATTGGGGATTGTGGTTGCTGAGGATTTGCATTTAGAGCAGTTGGATGTGAAGACTGCATTTCTTTATGGGGATTTAGAGGAGGACATCTACATGCATCAGTCACAAGGCTTTGCAATTAAAGGGAAGGAGAAGATGGTTTGCAAACTGAGCAAGAGCTTGTATGGGTTGAAGCAAGCTCCAAGGCAATGGTATAAGAAGTTTGATAGATTCATGTGCAGCAATGGGTTCAAATGGCTGGAGGCGAATCATTGCTATTATACCAAGGGGTTTGGCAAGTCTTATGTGATTTTGTTGCCATATGTTGATGACATGCTTATCGCAGGGTCTGATATTGGGGAGATCAACAAAGTGAAGAAGGCGTTGTCGAAACAGTTTGAATTGAAGGATTTGGGAGCGGCTAGGCAAATCCTTGGGATGAGTATAATCCGAGATAGAGTAAAGGGGACTTTAAAGCTATCACAGGCCGAATATATCAAAAAGGTGCTCAAGAGGTTTAGCATGGGTGATGCAAAACCTATTGGAACACCTTTGGCTAGTCATTTTAGACTAACCAAGGATCAATCACCGAAGACAAACGAGCAGCGGGACTACATGGGTAAAGTTCTGTATGCATCAGCGATAGGGAGTCTTATGTACGCTATGGTTTGCACATGTCCTGACATTGCGCATGCAGTGGGAGTAGTGAGTAGGTACATGAGTAATCCAGGGAAGCAGCATTGGCCGGAAGCAGTGAAATGGGTTATGAGGTATTTGAGGGGTTCTACAGATGTCTCATTGTGTTTCACGAGGGCTGGCCTGAAGTTTCAAGATTATGTTGATGCAAACTTGACGGGTGACATGGATAGTTGGAAGAGTACTATCGGGTTTGTGTATACTTTGGGTGGTACAGCTGTGTGTTGGGGCTCTAAGTTGCAGAAAATTGTTGCTCTCTCAACTACAGAAGCCGAATATGTGGCAGTCACAAAAGCTGGAAATGAGATGGTATGGTTGCAAAGATTTCTGGATGAGTTGGGGAAGACGGTTGAGAAAGGAGTGTTGCACAGTGACAGTCAGAGTACCATCTTTCTCACCAAGAATCCGGTCTTTCATTCTAGAACGAAGCGAATACAATTGAGGTATCACTTTAGCTGTTCTTTGATTGATAGTGGACAGTTGATACTTGACAAGATCCGTGGTGCGGAGAATCCAGCGGATATGTTGACAAAGGCTGTGACTGTTGATAAGAAGAAGCTGTGCGAAACTTCAGTTGGTCTCTAAGCTTGAGGTTGTGGAGATGGGTGTTGTGGGTGCTGATGATAGATGGTATTTATTGACGACCATTGAAGTTTGGGGAGCGCTGTTGATCAGTCGTCAAGTGGGAGAATTGTTAGAATGTGAAGACGATCAATTTTTTGTGACCTTGGTCCGGACCACCATGAGACTGGTCTGGACCACTACAAACAGAATACAGTTTTGAACCTACTGGAATTTTGGTCTAGACCAAAGGTAAAGTTGGTCTAGACCAACGGGACCCACGAAACATTTTTTTAGGGTTTTTTGGTGTGCTAACTTGCTTGGACTATAAAAACAAAGTTAGGGTTGCCTCCCATTGTATTGTTGTTCATCTTCTCATCATAGTGAAACCCCCAAACACCCTATGGAGTACGATTAGGCAAATGGCTTAAGTCAGAACCACGTATATCGCGTGTCTTGTTCTTTCGATTGCTTATTTATTTTTCGCTTGCATGTGTTCTCTTGCCCTAACACAGTGTAAATTTTACATTTTACCCGCTCACATTCATTTCAACATTATACCTATCTTATCTATATTAACTACTCCCACCATCCCTATTTAATTGTCCATTACAGTTTTGCATGCACTTTCAACGGCTTATATCTCTCAGCGTATATTGCTTAAAATATGGGATATGAATCTTGTTTGATAGATCTCATTTTTTTCTATAAGACAACCATTTCAAAAGCATGAACCGTAATATACGTCGAGAGATATAAACCGTTGAAAATGCACCCAAAATCGTAGTGGACAATTAAATAGGGACGGAGGGAGTATCACTTTATAAAATGATACCTTTTTTCTCCTACTTCCAGATTTGCGCAGTGTGCAAGCGTGTGTGTGTGTGCGTGCGTGTGTGTGTGTGTGTGTGTGTGAGAGAGAGAGAGAGAGAGAGAGAGAGTAATGATAAAAGAAGGGCCCAGCTAAATAAAACTGCAAATTTACTAGATGTTGCCAATTTATAAGGAGGAATCCAAAAATTTCCTCTTATGAATTGACTACATGTAGTAAATTCGCAGTTATATTTATCAGCACCCTAAAAGAAATGAAAAGAGTAATGATAAAAGAAATGAAAAGTTTGTGAAAAGTTGATAGGTAGATTTACCTAAGAATTGTAGCAAATTTATTTTGACTTAGGGTATTGCTAATCTGTTGCAAGTGAGTTTTATTGTTTAAGTTCTATATGTTACCTAAATAGTTGCAAGTAGCAAGGCTGATGTACATGCTCTAAAAATAATGTGCTTACGAAAATAATTTTTCAATTTTTTTTGCATTGTTTAAAAGGAGATCTTTCAAACAAGATCCATATTGCATATTTTTAAATTTGAAAATTACAAAAAAAAATTACTAATTTGGAAGAACGTACTCCCTCCATCCCTAAATAAATGTCCAGTTTCATTTTTCGCAAATTTTTTTAAATTACTTATATTTTTTAATTTATACAATTTTTTATAATTTTTAAAATTTTGTACAATAGAACCAATTGAGATCTATCAAACATGATGTATATTGCATATAAAAAATAATATACTTTGGAAGATATAAATAATTTTTTAAAATGTCCAGAATAGTAACATGGACATTTATTTAGGAACGGATGGAGTACCTTTTTTAGAATCTGGAACGGGCCCTAAATTCACTATGGGAATCTAGCTCCTACTTCCCTTATCCGTCATACTCCCTCCGTTTCTAAATAAATGTCTTGATCGCAAATTTAGGCCTCTAAAAAGATGCATTTTTCCATTATAAATTTCGATTTTCTTTCACAAATCAATAGATATCTATGAGTTCTTTCAAGTTGTAATAAAAGTTAGTAGAATTTGTTAATGGAAAATATAGCAAGGTGGTTCCGTGGTCGAACATGTAGCAATCTCGTGCTACAGCTCTAGCCCTCCCCAAACAGACCTCATAGCTATACTGCAAGCAATTAAAAGGTCTTTACAGCGTTAGTGCAGCATATATTTTCACCGATTGTTTAAATGTCGTAATGCATATTGCAAAGAATTTGGTTACAAACCAATTTTTTTTGGTTTTTGCGCAACCCGAATAGGGAGATTTTCAAGCTTTCTCCTTGTGGGATCTCAAAGGTTTAGCGTAAGGATATTCACCAAGCGCGTTGCTGAGTGAAAACGACCATGTCATTATTTATGCATCATCCAGTTATAGACGATCGACACTTCATGGATGGAGTTAGTGCTGATATATCTATTGTTTTGTCAATTCATTTATTGTGTTGTTTTCTCTACTGTAAACTGTTTATTATCAATTGAAGTTCTTACTCTTTCTATTAAAAAAAACCCTGCTTCCTTCCACGATTGCCTAGCGTAGTTCACGTACTTTCTTTCTGTTTTTTTTTTTGGTAGTTAATACGGGTAATTTTATTGAAAGAGCAAGCAAGCAATGCAAAACACATGGAAGGCATGCATACCTTCCAAATACACAAAACTACAAACTATAGGGTATTTGAGAAATCGAAGAACACATAAAACACGGATTTTTGAATGTTATTCATCCCACATCGCTCGCATAAGCCACCCAATTGAACTTGGTCATATAATCTAGAGACTACTCCACTTAGAGCCAACTGGTAAAAGATTGACAACCTCCAAGAAATTAGACAGTGAAGATTGGCAAAGAGCACGACTAAGGAAAGACGGTTTGAGATTAATAATTCGAGAGCTTCTGATCCTTACATCAAGCCTGGTCTTATGAAAGACCTTAGAAATCCGAAATGACACGACTTGAACAAGATATTATGACACAATGGCCACTCATACCTACTTCCAAACTAGTACCCTAGAAAAGGACCGGGTGGAAAATAGGCAAGTGTAAAATTAGGCAAGTCTCATTAATAAAATTATCACCTTTGTTACATATTGTCTTTTTTTGTTTTATTTTTATTTTTTGCACCTTTTTGTTTTGTTTTTTTGGCACCTTTTTTTGTGTACTTGACAAACTTTTCACATACCGTCTAGGTTCTTACAAAAATGTGTCATCTTAAAACTAAACTAAGATGCTTTTGCTCTTTTGCTTTAATAATGCATCTAGAACTACTACTAATATTCCATTAATAATAGTACCAATCAAGATGCTCTCATTCGTGTTTTCCACACTATTAGATTCATAGTTAATTATTGAAAAATATTTGCAAGTATTATAGAATACATTATAATATTTTGGTGGTATATAAGCTAGATTCACTTATAGATCTGCTTAAAAGGCAATAGGTCATTTCATTGCTACTTATTAGGGGCATTAGATTAGTACATCTGTTAAAAAATATTATTATTATTAGAAGTACATTGTTCACAAAATTCTATCCTCGATCAGTTCTGGGATATGGAAATCCTATAGTGCGGCTTCCTATAGGACGCGTCCAGACCGTACGATAAAAGATAACGAACATATCTAAACCATTGATTACCGAGATAGATAATCCGGATGCACCCTACAGACCCTATAGGGCAGCCCACCCTACAAGATCCCCGGATCCTTCTGGGATTGAGTCCGTATCCTCAAGGCCCTCTCATGTGATGTCCATGTGAGTGAGATGCAGAGAAGCGTTCATATATTCAAGCTAATTTTGATATCATTAAAGACTTGATCCGAACGATTTTGCAAAGACAGCCCCTTGGTTTTTGAAAAGTATCAAATCAGTAACTCTTGTAAGCATGAACGTAGTGTTTAATTGGTTAATCTACTGTTTCTTGTTGCTCAATATTTTGTAAAATCGACAGGTTAAATTGCATTATCGAAATCTAAGGATTTTGATTCTGCATTTATTTATTAGGGCTTTTCACAAAATGCTTTTTATTTTTAACTAAAAATAATAATGTGGCGACTGAAGGTTAGCATTAGTGCTTTCGAATAGGTAAGCAAACTCATCTCTAAAACAAGTGAAACTTAGACCGAAAACCCCATAATTCTGCTGCTTGATTGAAGGAAAAAATTCAAGATTATGATCCAAAAAGTACCGCTATATTACATTTTGGATTCGCCCCGAGCCTAGAAGTCCCAGAAGTTACCGTTTTCCCACCTAAACAATAAAATTCCTCCAAATGCGTTGAGTCAACTAAGTTTGCATCAGCAGCATTATTTATTTACACCTTCGGGAGATCGTAAGCAATTAAGGGGAAGTACACAAAAATTCAAGATTATGACCCATAAAGTGCCCCTATATTACATTTTGGATCCACCGCGAGCCTAGAAGTCCCAAAAAACACTCTTTTGTCCCCTACATAAAAAAATTCCTCCAAAATACGTTGAGGCAACTAGGTCAGCATCAGCAGCATTATTTATTATTGTCACCTTTGGGAGCTTTCGATTATCAGAAGAAACTAAGGTAAAAGTAGACAACCAAAAAAAAAGTAAGATTATGATCCAAAAATTGCCCCTATACTACATTTTAGATTCGCCGCGAGTCTAGAAGTCCCAAAAATTACCCTTTTGCCACCTAAATAACAAATTCCTCCAAATACGTTGAGGCAACTAGGTCTGCATCAGCAGCATATTATTTATTTTCACCTTTGCGAGCTTTCAATGATCAGAAGCAACTAAGGGAAAAGTAAAAGCAAGAACACAACAAATTTCCACAATAAGAATGTGGAAAGGATTGAACTAACAGCTACTAAAAGACAATCTAAAACTTTGACTCCCCATACATTAATCATTCTGATTAATAGTATTATAGGAACAATTGTAAGAGGATCAACAATTTAAATAACCGCCCCACTGACATCTATAAAAAAAAAAAACTAGCGTTGTACCCGTTTGATGTACAGAACCCAAAAATAATAATTTATATCGGTGTTTTTTCTGGCCCTATGCATTGAACGGACACAACGCTAGTCGATCAATGAGAAAATAATTTTTTTCGATCCCTTGTTCACTGCACCACAAATTGTTATATTTATATGGAGTATATTTTTCAACTAATAAAACTCAACTCCTCTCTCTCTCTCTCTCTCAAAATAAGAATAAAAAAAATCTAGAAATTTAGGGATGAGAGATTGGGGCCTTAGGCAAAAAAACATTTACTTAGTATATGGATTGATTGATTAATGTCAAATTTAAACTAATTGATGATGGCAGACCTGAGGTGCTGTAGTGCACCTCCAGTATAGTGCGGCTGATCGGGCTATTCATTTTAGCACGAACAGCTCGAATTCAAATCCAAGCTCACACACATCTAAACCATCCATTGCTCAAATTAAAATCCGAGTCATCCATTGACGAAGTGAAAGATAGGTGAAAATGTTTTGAAATGGCTAGTTGAGCGAAGCAAAAATGACACAAGGTAGATGGGTCAACGGCTCAACTTTCGTGTCCATTTGATTGAACCTTGACATCATCACTACGTGATAAATATAATTTTAAAAAAATAAATAAATAAAAAAGATTACAACTGAGATAGAAATATTTATACATCCGCCGGTTCAGTGACTTGTTCTACGATTCACCCGCTGGTATACACTCTTTTAAATATATGTATATAGATACACACCAATTCAGTTTTTTTTTTTTTTTTGGTCATTCGTTAATCTTTATCTACTCTATCCTATGGGACTTGGGGAGGAGAACTAGTGCTTACAGAAATTGAACCTTGCCCATGTGCATGAAAATATAAGGAAGGTACCAACTACACTTCACTCCACTTGCTTACACCAATCCAATTAGACGGTTCAAAAGCTGAGTTTGTTCGATTTTTACAAAATAAACCTGTTCTATGTACTTACCGAATAAAAGACATTGTTCTACTCAAAAAACAATTTTTGGTGTTTGACAGGACCGAAACATGGTTCAACCAGCAGTCCGGTCCGGTTTTTAAAACATGGTCACAGTGACTCATATCCACTCAAACATGCCAAGCTAGCGGTCATCTCATTGGTGCAACCGAGCGCCAAGTGTTGATAATTTCTTAGTTCATGTCAGTGTAAGAGTCGAAATATGGTTCATCATCAGTAGTTAAACAACACTAACTCTGCTAAATCCCAACAACAACTAATAAACAGAAGATCTACTAGTAATAATGAGTGGATGACACAAACCCCATTAAAGATTGGAGATGCAACAAAAGGACTTGGAAAAGAAAAGGAAAAAATAGTGAAATTGGATTCCATGTGAAAAAAGAGAAAAAGGTAGGGAGCCTAGTGCGCCTAATTGCCCACCAAAAGGATAGGAATGAAGTAAGGTTAGGTGGGTATGTAAAGGTGAGGAGAAGGCCAAACTTTTCTTCCCTAAATTTATATGATTTTTGCCTACCAATTTGTAGGGTACCATTGGCTCGTACCCTATCTGTGTCCTAACTTGGTTTGCATCATCGCATTGTAAAGATGTACTAATGGTTGCACAAATCTGCAAGATCATTGACCTGCCTATAAGTTCAATAATCATGTAGTACCACTTTGTGCAGTGAGTTTTGGTGTTCGGGTACCGGCATCAACAACTCTTATAGTAGAAGGAAAAAATGGACTCTACGAGGGTTTCAATAAAAACGGACACACGAAAATACTAGTAGCAGTCAACACCAAATATTTTCGTAACATTTCTGTGCATGCTTACATATTCGTGACTTACCAAAATAATACGTGACAAGAACCATAATAAATCGTAACAGATGACCCAAAAAATGTGTAACAAATTTAACCATAAAAAAAATTTGTATAGTACATGAACCATTACTTCAAAATTGACAGTATATATGCATAACTAACTTCGGTTGAATCTATTTGAACCCGAAAGAATACAAAATGTATATAGTTTGTACAAAAGTGTAACACTACCGAAAAAGTTTTCGACTTTACCCTGACGCAGATTGTAGATGCTAGAGGCATTTTACACAAATTCACACACGTAATCACATGATTTGAGGGTCTCACACACCACGCCACACATAACAACAACAAAAACTAATGGTTAGCAAAATACCACTGTATACTGATGATGCGAGGCAGTTCTAAAACATTTTTGTTATCTATCTAGCCTTTCTCAGTAGTGCTTTGAATTAATTTCTACCCACTCACAGACTATAAGCTTCGAGCCTAGTAACCAAAAGCATTATATTTCATTTCAGCTGTTATAATATGTTCGGGGCTGGATAATCATCTGTTGAAACTGGACAAAAACCATATTATATACATCCCGAATGACACTACTGTGAACGAGAATAAGTTAAATCAAGCAAAAGTATGCGCACTATACCTCAAAAATCGTTCTCCTATATATGCCAATCAACCATAGCCAAAAAGAAGCCGTCTCCACACTTGGTACATCTCAATCACCAGCATCTTGAACCCCTGCTAAATGTGTCACACTTATATTAATGGCACCGTTACATGCATTTCAGGACAATAATCTCATTGCAAATTTTTTCTTTCACCAAAAAAAAATTTACCAGGCACGAAAAAAATTAATGACACGACACTACACTATTTCTTTTATCTTTTTTCTAGTAGATCTTCCACATGCCTTAATCTCAAAGCAAATATCACCATAATAATTTGGTTCTATAAATCCCACCCTTGATTTCTACTTATTATTGCACCTCACATTTCCCTACCCACCTGGAGTTTCAGTGGGTGCTAATTGGAGGGCTTTAACAGTGGGTCCAAGGATAGATTTTGTTAGCTGCTATGACAAGGGTGGTTCCTCTTATGAAGGGCAACAAAGTAGGAGCTGTGTTGTCGCTTGTCGGCTATGAAGCACGAGTACTCCAAAATGTTGCCGTACGAGTCTCATGTACGGGAACAGTGCAGGTACGCCTCCGGTAAGGCAAACAATATCGGGTACAGTTTGGTATCCAGGTACGACACTGTTATGCCATGGATGGCATCGGTACTCCATGGGTACGGGATGGGTACTTCTGTGCTGGATATGAAATACTACTGCTTTTTTCCATCTAATTTTATGTTCTTAATTTCTATTTCATCTTATAAAGTACTACTACGAAGTAACTACAACACACAAAAATGTTGAGGATAGGAGGTTAAGTTCAATAGACATCCATAACTAAATAAGACCTTGTTTCTCTTTGGGGTTATGTTATGAAAATGTAGAGAGAAAAAATAATTGGAAGAGAATTATTTGGGTAAATTATGACAAAACATAGGAAAGAGTGACAATAGTGGATAGTAGAGTTAGGTTAAAAGAAAGACCTAAATTGACTTTGGATGCCGTGATACGGAAGGATTTGGACTTACTAAATTTAAGTGAACAGGTAGAGCTGTACAGAGCTCAATAGAAAAATAGGGTTCATGTAGCCGACCTCAATTGATTGGGACACAAGGCTCGGTTTGGTTTGGTTTGGTTAGACGTGGTTTGGTTATAGGAAGAGTAGATGCCGAACTACCAAATGCATACAGAAAACATGAATTCTAGATTTAAGTTAATGCACATTTGCTTAAGCAGTTAAACTTATTGGAGAAGAGATCAAACCGTACCTAGAACAAGATGAATTACACCTAATTTTGTCACTTTCTATTTTGAGAAATCCATTGGGATAAGGGTTTTGTTTTAGTTTGGGAACAGAGATTTCTTAAGGAACACGCTAAGGGACTGGATTGAATTGGATTATTTGTTACCGAAGATAAAAAAGATCATTCGTTTTACCACCATAGACCCACTAGCAGCGTGATAATCAACTGGGGCTGACAATAATTACTAAACTAGAACACGCATGCTTTCACAAACCTATACAAATACACTTACGAGATTTAGCAGAGATTTTCCCAGCAACTGGCGAAATTTTGCAAGTTGTTCCCGATGAGATGATGAGAAAATCACTCTAAGGTGATTTGGAGACGATAAGGCAAAAATTGACAAAAAGAAACGGAGGAGACGGGACGGAGCAAATAAAAGGTGATTTTGCGAAATAGACGACACGAATGTGAGATTTTGGCTATTCATGTCCAAAATCAATTATAAAGTGACGAGACATTATTAAGAGAACAAACGAGATGATAGTGACGAAACAAAACCCACAAAGCCCACAGTAGACGAGATGTGCAAATAGAGTGACACAACATGCAAGGAGAAGAGCCCACTAGGCTCAGAGATGGTCAAGATATGCCAAACGTGGCGCAACGAGATGACGAACGTGACAAAATGGCGAGATTTGACCAGCCACAAGCAGTTCATTTAGTGATTGGACCTTTGTTCGACTTGTTTGATGAAAGAAAATTAAGAATAGGAGGGAGTGTTGGAAAAGTAATCTTAATCAGAGACCAAAAAAGTGGGCGGAGACCTAATGAATCTGAAGGCTGTTGATGAGAGGTTTTTTCGGCGATTAAAGTCACCTAATTAGGAGGTGCCTTAATTGGTTAGAAAAGTAGACGGAGGTGATTGTATTAGTCTGTGTGTTGCGTGAGTGAGGATGGAGAGTAAGAAAAAGAGTGTAGAGGGGGGGGGGGGGGGGGGAACCCCAAATATGGGTTCTACCCCAATGAGTTTGTGTGTATGTGCGCGCGCGCGCAAATCTTTTAGTTGGGAATGAAATTCGTTAGTGTTTAAAATTTCATGAGACAAAATAAAGATGGCCGTACATTAAGCTTCAACAGACATCTACAAATGTTATTCTAAATGCACTCATTTTTATGCTAACACTAAGTAATTAATTTTCACTTTTTTCACAAATATGCTCGATACCACAATAATACACAATTATGCCCCCAAAAAAAATGGAGATAAATGTTGAGGTTGAACAGGAAAAAAGATACACCGTCACGTATATATATAGGGAGGGAGGGAGGGAGAGAGAGAGTCACCTTGAAGCACAGATGCAACTGCTGCATTTGGAATAAGAAGCCCAACAATTTGTTGATTGTCCGTAGTAGTCTCAATACGTACCACACGGAGTCGTTTATGGCTTTGATGGGCCTGTGAGAATGTTAGTTAAGATTCAAAGTATCAAAAAAACTCTTCAAACTAGTCACATTTTTTGAAAAGCCATGGAAATAGAAAACAAGACACAAGTACACATACATGATCAAACACACTAGGCTAGTGGTTACATGTGAGGCATGCTTTGAGAAAATTACTTATAACAAGAATTATCTAGTCATTTGGATGAAATAAATATAGCTTAAAATCATACTCCCTCATCCCAAAAAGATTGGCAAGTCTGCAAAACGAGAACTTCAAAATAATGTACATTTATCATACAAAAATCCTTACATTTTTGTGTCAATGGAACCAACTGCTCCCTCAATCCCATTTTAAATGTCTTCTACAGGGAAACAAACTTTTTTAACAAGTCAAAATTATTGGTTGAGATTTCTAAAATTAACCTTCAAAACTGTTAATTTAATTAAATGCATTTAAATTGCTTATATTTATCAATATGAATCTCAAAAATACATATAATGTAGATCTCGTTTGACAGATGTCAATTAGCTTTATTAAACAAAGTTTTCAAAATAATGAAAAGTATTATAAATTAAAAAATACAGATAATTTTAAAACGATACAAACATCAACAATGGACAAACCAATTGGGATGGAAAGAGTACTTTTAAGGGTAAAACTGAAAATTTGGCATGATTTGATTGTTGTTTTTAAAAAGGGGACAACTATTTGGGGACATCCCAAAATAGAAACAGGGACATTTATGCCCTGTTTGGAATCTGAGGGAAATAAAGAAAAAGTAACAAAGGAAAGGAAAAGAAAACTTTAAAGAAAATGTTGAGGAAAACTCATTGTGCTCAATTATTTGTTTTGTTATTTTCTTCTTCATTCCCTCTCAAACCAAACACGGGAAAATTATTTTCCTTTCATTTCGTTTCTTTTCCCTAGATTCCAAACAAAACCTTAAAATTGGATAACAGGAGGAATTGATATCTAATAACTTGAAGAAAAATGTTCAAATTTTTCTTGACAAAAAAGATTACATTTTCAAGTTCTCGTTTTGTAGACCCAAACAATGTTCTGAATACCGTACCGGCTAGGCTACAGGTTTTTCTACTGGTACGGTACGTACCGGTACCGGCCAAATACCAGGTACCGTTTCGGATTTACCGCAACTACAATATATATAATAATTACATATGATTATAATTCAAAAAAATCCCCCATACCATGCAATTTATCATAAAATACCTATGTGTTTGCCTCTTGTCGCACATTGCCTAGTTACAAAACTATTTTCCATCTTAAATGACTTTGCATACTAGTGGTCTTGTGAATGAGGACCCAAGGAGAGGTCTCGCGCGCTCGGGAAAATGAGCCGTGGCCGAATGCAATTTCGAAAAACTGATTAGGAAACTAGTTAACCGGGTGCGCGTCACGGGTTATTCGCGCACAAGAGGGGTGCAAATCCAAGATTTGAGCCTCGCGCACATACTATGGTTAAGCTCACGTTTTGCTAAAATTCTGAAACGGTTTTTTAAACCAGAATCTATTTTGTTTTTTTTAAACAGTTTTTTTTGGGGGGGTTAATATAACGTCGCTCCAAAAAAAAACATAAAAATAAAAATAAAAAAAAAATCGCTCTGCAAAATTTCGGCCGGAATCTCCGGTAATCTCGTCTCGGCCGGTATTTTCCGAAACGGCCGGTACCGACCGGTATTGCGTCCGGTACGGAATTGGGTGGGGGGGGGGGGGTAGGGTACCGGTTTCTCTTCAAAACGGTACGGAACGGTATTCATAACTATGGACCCGAACAATCTTTTTAGATCAGAGGTTGTATGACTCTAATCAAATGCATTGAATAATTTCTTTTATTATTTCATAACACTACCTTGTAATGGTCTTGTTTGGCACAGCATAGTCATGTTTCTACAGTCATAAGGTTAAAACCATTTGTGCTTTTTTATCTGGGAAAATTTCATATTAGCACTTGACCTTTCACACATAGACACCTGACCTTAACGAAATATCACATAAACACCTAACGTATTAAAGAACTCATCAATTAAACCCCTTCCGTCAATCTCCGATCAAAAACATACGGAAAACATGTTTCTCTCTCCAATTTTGCTACTAGCCCGACTTTTTTTCACAGATTCTGCACATTTTTTTGGTTGGGCCCATTTATGGGTCCCACACATATTATTTGATCCATTGATTATGTCAAATATTTTTTTGAGAACCCTTGCAAAAAATCAGCTCTATCAGATAAATGTAAGTGTATGATCCAATCGTACAACTTTTTATTCAAAATTTCAATTAAAATTATGCATGAAAAGTTGTAAGATTTGATCAAATACTTACATTTACCCCGTTGAGCTGATTTTTTAGAGGGTCATGCAAAAATAATAATAAATAAAGATTAATTAGCGGATCGGTTCACTTTTGGGTCCCCACAAAAAAAATTGTACTACAAATCTTTTCTTCTGCATTATTATTTTGCTTTTTTCTTTCCCGCATATTGCTGAGTTGTTTTTTTTTAATTTATTTTTTACGGAGCAACTAACACTACCCAGTGTACCCACACAGATTAGAATTACACAATTTTTTTGTGGGGCCCACTTTTGGGTCCCTAAAAATGATCTGATCATTTCATTAGCTTTAAAATATTTTTTGCGTGATCTTGTAAAAAAAAATCAGCTCAACGGTGTAAATTTAAGTGTTTGATCAAATCTTACAACTTTTTATGCAAAATTTTAATCCAGAACTATGAATGAAAAGCTGTACAATTGGATCATACACTTACATTTATTTTATCGAGTTGATTTTTTGCAAGATCGCTTGAAAAAATATTTTACAATTAGTTAACAGATCGGATAATTTGTGTGGGACCCAAAAATGGACCCCACAAAAAATTTGTGCAAAATATGTGAAAAAAAAGTCAGTGTGGGTAGCAAAATTGAAGAGAGAAACATATTTTTTGTTAGTTTTTGGACGGAGGTTAGCAGTAGGGCTTTAATTGATGAATTTTTTAATACGTTAGATGTTTATGTGATGTTTTGTTAAGGTCAGGTGTCCATGTTTGATGATTTGTGTGGAAGGTCAAGTGCTACTATGAAATTTTCCCTTTTTATCTCTGATTGGATAGAAAAATCATACTCTATCTGTCCTATAAAGTTGGTCCCTCTTGGGGAATCCAACTTTTTTGGGGGCACAAACACAACTATTGTATTGCTCAAACTCTATCTTTTTCTAAATTACCCTCGACAATATTTAAGCATATGGATCTTTTGAATTTACCAGCTACCAATTAAAGTGGTTTTTCTGCACTTTCCAGACTTAGTAAGTACAAAAAGTGACATTTGGTTTGAAAATTCAATGCAGTTTGTTGACTTTTTGCATACCTTTTGCCTTGATTTAGTACCCACATTTATTTATCCCAAGGAAGAGGAAAGGGCAATGGGAAACTTGTCAGAAAATGGACATTGATTTCTGTGAGGGACATGCAATATGGGACAGCCAAAATGGAATAAGAGACCAACTTTTCACAACTAAGGGAGTACTTTTTTGTTCTCATTACAACTCAATATAATGTGCCTATTCTAGAAAATGTACAAGGAAGAGGATGAACATGGATAAACAAAGATTCTTTTAAAGTTCTCTATGAAGAGAGAAAATTTTGGTTATGGGGACCGAAGGTTAGGCCAATAAGTATCCCTTAGTCTGAGCAGCTTGTTCCTTTGGAAGGCTACAATATACCATCCCTTTGTTCCATATTGTTTGTCTGCTGCTCCCCTTTTGGTTGTCCCACGCATATATCGAAGTTCAAATTTTGGTAGGAGTACCCTTCTAACCTTTTCTTACGAAAAGAATTCAACTACTCCAGGGAGCAAAATAGATGTTGAAGGGAATGTTGAAAAGTAACAGGTTTTAAAACACGATCTGTGTGGCCTCTTAAAAGTTGAATTCCTAAAATAGACCACCAAAAAAGGGAAGCTTGTACCCAACGTGTCTAAGTCCAATTGTTTAGAAGCATGACCAAATCAAATAAAGAACCAAAGAAGGTGAGTTACCTGCTTGGAGATGACCTTCTCAATAGATCCCCAAATCTGAAGGATAAGGCCACCTAACACATTTACCTCTTGTAATCTTCTTCCAACTGTGCAGAAGTTACCAAGCTTGCAATTAGGGCCGTGCATGCACTGCAGGTAAAGGCAAATGTATGCCATCAGAAGAACCTAAGGAAGCATCCAAGGAGGCTTATCGACAGACATTTTGCACAGACATAACCATACTTTAACTTGAACATGTTTAATAATTAATCGGAATTTAGTCATTGTAACAACAATCTGCGAATACTTATTCATTCAAAAGAAATCAAGCCATTCTGGAAGGCAAAAGAATTTTTTTTTGCTATGAGAACAAGCTACACTAAACTGAAGACAAGAAGCAAGGAGCCCAAGTAAGCTAACACTCCGATATTTCTGTTTGAGTTGCAACACTAAAGGCAACTATATTATAACAGGCAGGCACAACGTCCTCCACAATAAAATTGAGAATAAGCCAATGCAACCCGAGCTCCTAATATGTGAAAAACTGCTCTCTAATTAAAAGGCACAAAATAGAACACAAAGGCATCAAATTAAAAAACCTAGATATATTTTCACATAGTTTACATTGCACTTGCATCTTCATATGTTTGTATTTAGCACGTTTCCTATTGAGTTTCAACTCACGTTGTATAATTTAATATTGTAAAGGTGTTTAGGACTTCCCATGGCGTGAAGCCCAACTTTTCCTTTATACTTTTTAAGAAGCCTTATCATCTCCTATACTCGAAAGTCTGTCCTTTCTGGAATATGTAAAGTTTGATGGCAGTAGATAAGTATATTTGATGTGGTAAAGGTTTCAAACCATCAAGGTAGGAAAAGTTCATAACTTTCATAGTTATATTCTTTGGTTTTGTACAAAGTTAAATTCTTCAAACTATTGTTCACCAGTGTTCTAAAAGACGGCCACATAGGCGCTAGACAGTAGTCCAACGCCTGGATTAGGCAGCCGACAAGTCAGCGCCTAGTCCCCGCCTTTGCCTTAGGCGGCCGACAAGTCGGCGCTTAGGTGCCCCTTTTCCGCGCGACTAGCGCCTAGCAATGTTTAGAACATTGTTGGTAACGGACTGGCATGTTGGCATTTAATGGTTGCAGATCATGTGTGGTAAAGTTGATTTGTGAACTGCAGTACTTTCAATATCTTAGTACACACTAGGTTTGTTGTGAGAGTTGGATTCAGTCCTGAACAGGTGTGATTGTGCTCTAGAATGAGACGTGTTCTGCTCAAGCATGGAGTCAATGATTTGTTCTTAATAGTATAGCCACTCAGTGACATAGCATGCCAACTTTGAAAAATTGGAGAATCACACTGCTCTAGCAGACTAGCATAAGCTACTTGTGCTCTAGCACTACAGTAGAATAATAGAATCATAGCACGGTGTCACTCTTCCACATGCACTTTGTCTGATTGTTTCGACGGGTGACACTTAATGTGGCTCCCTTGATGCGAGAGGAATCAATCACATTTTGTGGTAAATCTTTTGTATTTCTGGGAGACAAGTGAGAGTTGTTTTTCCCTCAACCCATTCATAGTGTTGTAGAGCTTTTTGTGTATAGGGTCCTTTCTTCATTGCCTTTTGTATACAAGTGGCTTTCCCTTAGTTCATATATTTATTCACTTTCCGTAGAACAACTTTGGCTAGTGTTATTTTGTTGTCAGAAACATGGAACTTTCTGAATTTACTGTATAGCCATTGTGGTTGTCTCTAGCTACTATGGCAATAGGAACTGAGTTGACGCTTCAACAAGAAATACAATCACCAAGTATTTACCTGTTTGGAGGACACTTCATACTCCGCTTCCCAACCGCTCCTAGCCTTCTCTAAGTATGAAACCTTTACGTATTTCTCTTTTAATTCAGTTAAAAGCATCTCCCTAAAAAATAAGAGAGGAAGACAGTTGCTACAAACCAAGGAGTACTACAGAACCAATCACAGGGAAAAAAAATGCCATGAAAACCAAACTTCATAAACTCTATCAATAAATACCTACTAAGTGTATCCCCAGTGGCAGGCCGGAATATCTTGTACAATCCAGAAGCAGAACTGAAACACAATTAGGAAAAAAGAATGATAAAATGAACATACAATGTGACAATACTAATGTGAAGAAATTAAGCCAAAAATAATGCAAGCAATTGTTCGTTGTAATCCTAGAAACTAATAGAATCAACAACGATCAAAACCAAGCCCAAAAAATACCATGAGACAAGGAAAAAATCCGGCAGAAAGGTGAAAGCAGAGCACAGAGCTCCCACCTGAAGTAGGATCTGAGAAAAGTGGTAGGCAATAAACTTGAATCTAGATCAGTTACTCAACCAAACAACAATCCTTATCCTCCTCATTACATTGACCCGCAAAGCCACACCCCCTTTTGTTCTTCAAAACTCACCAACAATGGAGATTTCTAAGTTTCATTTCTCGAAAATTGACCATGCACTATTTGTTATACAAAACTCACGGCCAGTACAACAATCAATTTTCTCTTCAACTTTTAATCTTCAGAAGCCAGCTTTTTCATGTTTCCAACCACTTGTTGCCAAAGGCGACGCGAGGACAAGTGACTGGTGGGATCAAAGCAAAGTTGTTTACCATAGAATTAAAAAGTTTAGTCTCTGTTAGAATATTGATGAGTATTAGTCTTAGTCCCACATTGGTTAAGTGAGTTATGTAATAAGTAATCTCATAATATATAATATTGTTTTGTGTTAGCGTTCATTAACACCCTATACACTTTTTGCTCTCCAAACAACATGGTATCAGAGCCCCATCTTAACCCTAACCCTAAACCACCACAGCCGTAACCCTTACCGCCGCTGCCGTACATCGCCGACCACCCAAACCCCAAAATCGAAGACCCAACTTTTTGGAGCTCCATCTTCTCCTCCGTTTCGAGATCCGGATGACCTTCCTATCGCTCTTCGCAAAGGTATTCGGTCTTGCACTTCTCATCCTATTGCTCAATTTGTTTCCTATGATCACCTGGCTCCTGCACTTCGTGCTTTAACTACTTCTATTTCATCCGTTTTCGTTCCTAACACTGTTCAGGAGGCCTTATCTGTTTTTGAGTGGTGGATAGCTAAGGAGGATGAGATGTCTGCTCTTCATCAGAATGGCACATGGGAGCTGGTTCCTCTTCCTACCGGTAAAACCACTGTTGGCTGTTGGGCATTTACTGTCAAGTATCTTCCTAATGGCACTGTTGAGCGCTATAAAGCTCGTCTGGTTGCTAAAGGCTACACTCAGACTTATGGTGTGATTATCCGGAGACATTTTCTCCAGTTGCCAAACTTTGGTTCTGTTCGGATCCTTATTTCTCTTGCAGGGAATCTGGGTTGGTTATTATTTTAGTTAGATATCAAAATTGCCTTCCTCCATGGGGATCTCCAAGAAGAAGTCTACATGGAGCAACCACCTGGGTTTGTTGCTCAGGGGGAGCATAATCAGGTATGTCGTCTTCGTAAAGCTCTATATGGGCTTAAGCAGTCTCCTAGAGCATGGTTTGGCAAGTTTAGTAATGCAGTTTTGCAATTTGGCATGCATCGCAGTCAGTCTGATCACTCTGTGTTCTCTCTCACATCAGACCGAGGAAAAGTATTATTGATTGTCTATCTGGATGACATTATCATTACCGATGATGATAAGCAAGGTATTGATGAGCTAAAAGCTTTCTTACATCAGCAGTTTCATACTAAGGATTTGGGAAAACTACGATACTTTTTAGGTATTGAGGTGGCACGATCTAAAGACAGTATTAGCTTATCACAGAGGAAGTATGTGCTAGATATTCTTGAGGATGCTGGTTTGTTGGGAACTAGGCCTGTTGAGACTCATATGGATCCCAACGTCAAATTGTGCGTTGACCAGGGGGAGTTGCTCTCCAATCCTGATCAGTATCGCCGTTTAGTTGGTAAGTTGAATTACCTTACAATTACACATCCGGATATCTCTTTTGCAGTGAGTATGGTAAGTCAGTTCGTGTCTGCCCCTCGTCATCCACATTGGGAGGTAGTTATCAGAATTGTGAAGTATCTTAAGTCACATCCAGGATGTGGTTTGTTTTATCGAGCGAGTATTATTAGACAAAGAGGAGAGGAACTCACTAGGTATTAGACAGCATCATAGTACCTACAAAGTACTGTTTATGCCAACTGCATAAAGGCAAAGAAGGGCTGCTCCAATAGTCCAATATCATAGTATTTGGCAGAATATGTGTTTCTTACATAGTACAAGCTTTAATATCGAGTCCAAGCATATACGTTTGTACGTATGACATCTCCACCAGATTATTCCTCAGAAAAGTGGTAATAACTTTCAGTGTTCCACCTGAGATTACAAGAGGCAAATAACTACCTCTAAATCTCACTCAGATGATCACATGGATCAGAGGAAAAGTTAATAGGGCTCATGAGAAAGAGGTCCCGACTTTAGGAGGAACAATATCCCATAACTCATACTATTCTTTCAGATTGCAGTGGGTTGATCACCACATCTGCACCCATAACTCATACTATTCTTTCAGATTGCAGTGGGTTGATCACTACATCTGCACCCACAAGTCTTCATGCGGTGTCACCCCCACAATCTAGTAATTTGACTATATCACCAAACACATTTAAGGTCCACAATCTATTTTTCATATATTCACCAAACACTTTCACATTATCAAACAATGAGTTTTTCAGAATCTAAAATCCAAAATATAATCCAAAGAAAAAAAAAATCAGCACCAAACAACCCCTAAACATTGTTCAGGAAGCCTTCTCTGCTTCTCTATTTGCGAGAATTGGCTCAATTTGCGTGCCATCTTCCTTGAAGAAAATCTAGGTTGGTCTTTGTTTGAGTTGGATGTCAAGAATGTCTTATTACATTGCAACCTCTATGAGGAAGTCTACATAGGGTAACCACCGATGTTTGTTGCCAGGGTAGAGAGTACCTTAGTAGCATGAAGCGGAAGCGGAGGCACCTAGAAGCTCCTAAGGTTGGGAGCCCATGGAGCATATATAGATTTCATATCAATACGTGTATAAAGTATCTTTAAATACTTAACCATTGAAGGAAAAATGATTACTTGTGAGAATTTTCATGATCTTAAAGGGTACTTGTAGAAAGTTAGATATTTTCAATTTGCAAAACTTCTTGAGTGATAAGATTTTTCTATTTTTATTTCCACAATGGCATAACTCCCTTAAGAGCAAAAGAATAGTTGCCTTAACCGCCCAATAAGCTCCCATCTTAGTTTGGAAAGAGCTCCTATCTCGAGGGGAGCGAGCTCCTGTGAAGCTCCCATCATGCAAGTGCCGATTCGAGCTTCCGTCTTGGGATCGCACCCATTTTAGAAGGATCCAGCTAATAAGGAGAGTACTCATGTGATCATCTTAAATAAGCTCTTTATGGTCTTAAGAAGTCTTCTAGGACCTGGTTTGGCAAGTCAAGTTATGCAATTTTGAGATTTGGCAAGTATCATCATCACTTTGATCATTCCATCTTCTCTCATTTCTAATCAAGGGAAAATTCTTTTGATTAACTATGTGGATGATACTACTACCACGAGTGATGATCATATTACTAAGTGGAAGGATTTTGGAAGTCAGCTTCACTCCTAGGGCACAATCAAGTATTGGTGAGATATTTTTTGATATTGAAGTAGTAATATTCAAATATGGTATTAGCTTATCTTGGAGAAAGTATGTGTTGGATATTTCAGAGAGACCAGTTTACTTGGGTCTAAACCTATGGACACCCCTATAGCTATCAATGTCAAGCTGCGTGTTGGGGAGTTGCCATCTAGTCATGATCAATATCATCCCTTGGTTAGTAAGTTGAATTATCTTACTATTTTGTGTCCCAATGTATCATTTTGTTACAAGTATGGTGAGTCATTTTAAGCCAGCACTTCCTTTCCCACATTGGGAGGTTGTCCTTAGAATTATCAAGTATCTCAAGGCTCATCCCTGACATTGCTTATGTTCTGGTGGTTATTCGCATGTTGTGGTGTTTGCAGACTCAGATTGGGTACGAAGACCCATCTCACAGAAGATCTACTACAGGGTATTATACATTCCTCGGTAGTAGTCTAGTTAATTGGAAGAATAAGAAGCAGGCGGTTGTTGCAAGATCTAGTTGTGCAAAGCAAAGCAGCCCTGGCCCACATTTTGACATTGTATAAGTAAGCACCTTTCATGAGATAGGATTAAGAGTGCAATTTCCCATGAATATATACATACTGTGACAATCAGGAGGTGGTTCATATTGCGTCTGATCCAGCTTGCCATGAGAGGACTAGGCGATCCATATTGCATCTGATCCAGTTTTCCATGACTAAGCAAATAGCGATTGATTGTCATTTTGTAAGAAAAGGTGGATATTGGTATAACAGCTACTAGGTCTGAGGTCAACGTTAATACATCACCCTGCACTTTAGTGTCTACAGGTGCTTAGTGAGCTGATATATTTACCAAACCGCAAGTCACAGTTAGAGTTGCTGTATAACAAGCCGACTTTTTTAGATATTTGTGCTCCAACTTGAGGGCGCGTGTTAGGAGTTTTACCAGCCAAGTAGTTAGTAGTAAGGGTACAAGAGTCACTGTACGATAATTTTTTGTCCCTCACTATGAATTCAATGTTTGTGCTAGGGTTTTGATCACCCTATATGCTTTTCTCCTTGTCACCACTAACAGCAAGGATATCATACTCATTCAACAAAGGACAATACAAATGACATTCTCAACATTTAGCAATTGAAACTCAACAGGTATTATATCAATTCATGATTGCTTAAAAGTAAACGTCAATAAGTTGCATTAGACATAAAGGTTGTATGGGACACCCAAGAGTCAAGGCCGAGACTAGGGGATAAGGCAGGCAGGTTGTTTACGTAAATGTCAGTAGTACAGGAAGGTATAATTTTTCCTCAACACCACAATAGAACTAAGGGAGAACTACCAAGAACCAAATATAAATAGTCCAAAAGTGGTATGGACTCGCTAGTCCCAAGCCTACAGCTAATTTCACATAGAAAAGAAACAAAGAGCCATGAATGATTGCACCTGGATGTCACTGGACATTGTTGGCTCTTTCCAATGTCAGCATAATAAGTTTATATAATAAAGGGGAGTGATGACAGCTATTGCCCCGGCAAATCCTAACTACATACATGAACAGGAATATTGTCCAAAGAAATTTTTCCAGCTTTGATTTCTAGATTTACAACCCAGGAACCACTCAAGACTAGCAATCCGGCTGTAGTTTCCACAATAGATGACATATTTAACTTGAGTCATTAAAACGAATCTAGCTCATATAACTCTTTTTCCTTCATCAGAAAAGAAAGTTATGAGATTTAGAAGATTTAACCAAGAAAAAAAGAATAAAAATCCTTCTTCCATACCCTTTGATAGCTAAAAGGAAGTGTCGCCTTCCCATCCATTCATTCCTAGATTCGTAGAATCCAATATTAGTCAAATCAGACCCATCCTTTTGCTTCTCATCCAACAATGCAGACGCAGACTGAAAAAGGAAAAAATAAATTTGAATTGTGAAGTCATCAGATAGAATACACACACACCATAAAGAGACGAGGAAAACACCTTCCATGTGGTTCCACGATCCAGGGTGAAGGTGAACAGCAAAGTCGATGCACCAGACAAAGGATCCTCGTAAACAACCTGCAAAAAGATGGAAGTCAATACAAAATATATTTCCCAATGTCCAAATGTGAATGCAGTAAGAGCAACAATAGAAGCATAACCTTCGGATTTCCACGCAATTCGATGGTGTTCGCTCTCATTTTAACAATGCCTGAATCAAAATACCCTTCCAGGCGTGCTTTCTGAATGACGAGATCAAATATGCTGACAAATAACTCAAATAGCCTGTATTTAAAAGCCGGTGTCATAATCCTTCAAGAAAAAAAGAGAACTCCCAAAACTAGATTGGAAGAATTACTACAAACCCGTTTTGGATATCAGGTGGCAGCCCCAAGATACGGTTAAGGAAACGGCCTACATCATGCATATCTGAATCAGCTATGTGGCTAGAAAATATTCCCGAGCCCGTCCCATTACCTAAAGAAGATCAGAACGACGATAAGCAAACACCTATAAGTGAGTTGGAAAGATTATGCAGATAACCAGATTTAAAAAGCTAATAACAAGAAAGGAAGACAACAATTTAACTCCTAACATATTAGCCAATACAATGGTAGCAAGACTATAGAGACAAAATATTACCCCGAATATTCTCTCTCACAATTGCAACAGAAAAAAGTGCCGCTTTTGCCTTCACAATAAAATCTTGGATTGCACCTGGGTTTTCAGCACTACATCCCAGGGGCAAAACTGGTAGAGGATCCTGGAAAAACAAGAATCAGCCACTTCACCTTCCACCCAATCATTGCCCTCCCCCGGAATCAAAAAAGTCTTAAAAAAAGAGCTACAATATTGCAAGTAGCGTATATCAGGAGACTAGTATATTATGTTACACAGACAAACCTGCTCCATAATTCCGCTGTACATCATCATCAGTGCCCTCTTTCCATAAGCACTATCATAGTTATAAGCACTTAAAGATGGTCCAGCCCTGCAAAACAAACAGCAGCTATGAGACAAAAATAGATCACGAGTGTAGTGAACTGGATGATCTCCATCTCGCTCTGGTGCCTAAATTAAATAATATCGTACGTGAACTCCTTATAACCAGAAAGAAGATAAATCCAACTTACCGACGGTCCCCCTGTGTTAAGGCTCCCAGAGACTCCAATCTCTTGGCAACAATGGACGCAAATCGGCGTTCACCACCAAGATTAGTAAACAATAACCTGCCAGGCAGAAAAGCCACATACTGGTATAAAAAGCAGATAAAAGTCCATGTTGATCAGGTCCAACACAGTAACTAAGCCATATCAATTGATTCATGACATCTGTCGAGTGTTATTTATATAGTCTTTGGCCACACTTCTCTTGTAGTTAGCCTCAACTAAAACTTTTTTAAGGTAACAGGAAAAATATTGATGACCATAAAAGAATTTGTACGGCATGCCCAATAAATTAAGAGATATCAAATTTTCCCGCGAAAAACAAAACATCAATGAAAATCCGGTTTTGCAAACCCCTTCTGATGTAGAGAATTTGGTAATCCAGTGTTGGATGCCAATAGTGGATGTATGCTCATAACCGAACCACTATGAAAATCCTTCAATTCAACTTCCCATTACATTCTTGCCACTGATAGATTATAGGAACACATAAAAATGTGATGGGATAAAACTTTAAATACATTACAGTTGTGTGTTGCCTAAATTCATTCATAGATTAGACACAATGCTAGATTGGGAAGAGTTATACAGTTGGAAACCATAAACTGCCACAACAGTTGTGCAATTGGAAGTCTTTACAAGACACAAGTAGTTGAACTCTTAGGGAGCCGAAGGAAGACATTGAATAAGATTACCAAAGGAATTCAGAAAAATTCATCGTCCACTATTCCTGCTCACCCCCAACCCCACTCCCCCTTCTAGGACACTTGCTGTTCTTCTCTTAATGGGAATTTGACCTCTTTATAATAACTCAACAAACTAAGTGACACCCTTAAAATGTTTATCATATTTGAGGGGCCAAAGTGGATAGATTTTTCTCTTTTTTGGGTAAGGCAACTTTTTCCACTAGCAAAGAGCTGAACTTGCAATGTATAAGTCAGAGCACTTGAAAAATTAATCAGAGGACCTAAAGTCTACCACTTAATTTCAGCACCAGCCCATCAAGACCACTATCAAAAAGCATTACGCAATTTGCGTTGACTGAGTTTCGTAAATAAACCCTCCCTCCCTCTCTTGCATCCACACATTACACTCATATCTTAGTCTTAATAGATAAAACGTAATTTACTTTAAATGTTGTATCCACTGTCTACCTATATTCTGGTGCAGAAGCTTGGTTTGACCGGTGGGTTCTTCCAAATTGTTGAATTGCTCTGTCAGCACTCCAAGGTAGTTCTAGCGTTAAATGAACCCTTCTTTTCTGGAAAAATACAAATAAATAAATAACAGAGGGCGAACTTGAATGCCCGTTGTTGAGTCATCATATATGATTGAAGTTCAGGTCTTGATGTGCAGTCAGATGCAGTCATCCACCTAAACATAACTAAACTACAGTAGTGACTGATAAAACTTTAATGAAAACATCAAAGATCGTCAGACATAAACATACCTGATTTATTGCCCTTCTGTCTGCCTGCAAAGAAACACCAGCAGACCCAGCTTCAGAAATTATTGCAACCAGCTTCTTACCATCCATGAAGAGCTGCTTCTCATTCATATTGACCATATCCATGGGTACCTCCTTTCTACACAACATTTGTAGTTGTCAGAAACCACAACACACAAGCAAATTTTAAATGGAAACATGCAGAAACTCACGTGTTGCGCGCCAGATACGTGACACCTTTCCCATCAGAAGTTCTAACAAGCATGCCTCGCCTACCGGTGATTTCTGCAACATTACAAGGACCCCCAAGCTGCAAAAGAATTGAAAGTTATTAGAAGAAAACAACGACCATAGATACGAACAGATATCACAAATATGTACACATAAATAGATGACAGAGAGCATGTCCTTTTGTACCTACCTGGTCAATTATATCATCCAATGGATTGTCTGGAAGCTCCAAAGAACGAATTACATCCAAAAGTTTTGATTTTCGCTCCACAGCTCCTTCGTACCTAAGATGATTTATAAAATGTCATAGCTGCCAACAAATACTGGTTAAATAAAACATGCAGCCTAACTGCGTGCCCAGTGACCAATAGCAGCATTGATAAATAAAGACGAGACAGATATTTATCATTCTGGATATATGAAGACCTCTTCACTAGTTCTGCAAGCAAGGCATTTCTGGCTTGGAGATATTGATCTTGTTTTCCCTGGCCTGAATGACAGGACACATCCCCTGATACTGCGTCTATAACAGGTGGGACTAAGAAGGTAGAATCAACAAGCTGCAAAAACAGGAACATCGGCGTAATTTGCCTCTTTCCAACAAAAAGAATGAACTAAGAAGATAAAGGCAAACACAGGTTCAAAAAGATTATCCGTGCCAAACAACAATAAAAGAATCGGACCTCTTCCGGACTATAAGTGTCATGTATTTGAAACTCATCAGTAGATTCGGATTCAAAATCAGCTGCATCAATGAAACAGATAACAGGAAAACGGTTACCGACAGAACAATTCACAACACACGCTTCATTTAAAGTGATAAGTTTAACATCCACACAAAGATACAACTTACAAGCAATGACAACAACTGAAGCATCAGATACATTTTGGCAATCAGTAATGCAACCTAAGAATGGCTTAAAAAACTTAGAAAGCATAAAGCATTGTTCAGGGAGAGAGAGAGAGAGAGAGAGAGAGAGAAGGTGAAGATCACAGAGTATGGCCTTCGACAATCCTACTTACAAGGCGAGACTGTTAAGTTACCAATTGTCCCAAAAGCTTAAGTTGTTAGGAAATGGATCCAACAATGTATATCAAGCCATTCAACAGATACGACCAAAGGTTCCAAAATCCGGTACAAGAAGGGAGTCTTATTTATCAGATTTATTTACCATCTAGGATTTGCCTTGTTTATTATTAGCATTTATCTTTTTACTTCTTTTATCTCTCAGCACTGGAGCCTATTTAAAGGACTCTGGAGATAGTGTTTTAATTGAATGAATGAGAAGACATTTTCTTGACGTTGGCACAATGATTTCAATTCTTCCTGGGGTACAGGTATAATTAAGGTTTGTTTCCAGGTTCTAGATCACACCCCACTCACCTGGCAAGTGGTGCGCTCAGAGGTAGTGGATAATTTGAGTCCGACTCTGTCATACAGAGGTGGCAACAGGTTGCACCAGTAATGGAGATGGTGGCCACGTCTCTGACGTGGTTGTGCAGGCCGCAAGTGGCGGCCCCATGGCAGAGGTGCAAGCCCAGCGCAAGTTGGCCACTATCTGATGGCTTGACCTTATCAGCTTGTGTCTTTGTCTCTCTCCATTATAGGTTACCTTAGTAAGGGGGTACCACCATGCCTTGCAAGCTTCCAAGTCTACCCCTCAATCTTCATGACCCCTAATGGTCCTGCAAGGGCTGCTCGGGCCATTTTCGGGATCACCTAGATCTAGTTAAGTGGAGGAGGTTTATGGCCAAGAGGCCAACAGAGATGTGTGCTACAATGCACATTTGGTCCCAGACCGAATCCACATGTCATCCAAGGCAACACACATTGGGGGCAACACGTGGTGGGCTACATGCGGCCCGGACAGGTGTACCAAGTCAACCGACAAGATGAAAGGCAATTAAATGAACTAATCCCAACATAGAAAACGTACATGGGGGAACATTTTCAAATAGTAAAGTTTCAGCTGAATGAAAGGATGTTATATCTTGTTGTACTCATATCAATGAAATTTTAAATGCGAAAATGCAAAGGATCTGACCAACCCAAGATTTACAGAACTTACATTCAGATTCTTCATCACTTTCAGCATCACTCTCAGCTTCCCATTCGGTAGATTCATGTTCAGAATCCACTGCATTGACGAGAGAGAAACCAGTAAAAATGATATTTACCAGTAGAGCAAATTGTATCCCCAGCATTGCAGCTTTGATGTGCGAACTTAATTAAAAGAGATGGAGATAGGAGACATAACCACAACGATGTAAAGCATACAACATGGATATCTTCTTCTTCTGTTTTTTGATAGGTAAAATTATATTAGAAAGAAGGCATTAAGGGAATGCCACCCATATACAACATGGATATCAAAGAAAAAAAATTACGTGACAATATCAAAACGTTGAATTAGACATGGCCAAAGGTAATGTATATAGAAATGTGGAGCAGAATGAAAGGGAATGATATATGTTTTGCAGAACAATGATAGAAAGAAGAACAAATGGTCAATAGGATTGGGCACAGGATCTGCTGCATACAGATACAAGTGACTTACCTTCAGCTTCTTCGTCACTTTCATCATCACTCCCTGCTTTGCATTTTGCAACTTTAGTAACTCTCCCTCCAACTGAAACACCAGGTGTTGCCAAGTGCCTCTTTCGAGGAAGATTCTTTTCACTTTCCTCTACAAGAATCGAAATTATTAAAACCTAAAAACACGATTGGAAGCAGAAAAAGAAGAAAAAAAATAGTATATAAACCATAACATACCTGGTAGTAAGACAGGTTTTGGAGGCAGAGGATAATGCTCTTCAACAAATTTTAATAGAAGCTCTCGAGGTCCAGAAATAAAACCATCAAGTTCAAGTCCCTATATCAAGACAGATCAGCTAGAATACTAGAATAACAAAAATACAAATAAAAAGAATTTTGACAAAGTGCAGAACATAGTTATTGTCAAACGAGGACAACAACCCAGTAACTGTAATGCAAGGAACATAGACTCACATATTTTGCCACAGCTTCCTCTGTTCGTGCCTCTCCGGTACTTTGTATGCCAATAACCACGCATTTATTCTCAATTAATGCTTGCTTAGCAATTCTTACTACAGCAGGCACCTTAGCTGACATACACATGTGACTAAAGAAGCGCTACAACATAACACAGAGAAAACACATTCCGAAAAGAACCAAAGTAAGAAAAACTGTGACAAAATAACCTTGAGGGAAAGTATCTAGACAATTTTCCACTATGAATTAACACATGCTACACACCTGATGGTTCGCCCAATATAATCTCCAAAGGGGATCATTTTTGGGCTTTTTCACAGTGAGCAATGCATTTGCTGATAGCAATTCCACTCTCAACTCAGCCCAAAATTCTGCTGCTCTATTATACATACCCTGAAAACAATGCAATGTCAACAATCCACATCGAGTTTGCACACACAGTGCACGCATCGAATTAGAAAGCGATTATCACAATGACTGGAAGTGTGCCCACACGACTTGAATGCTACTGTTAGAAGAAGAAGATGGGGCAACTAAGCACACTGCACACAACAATTTCTAGCTGAAAGAAAACTTCCTCAAGTTGGTCATTGAAGAAGACTTTTCCTCACATCTGTTCGTTGAAGAAAAATTCCTCAAGTTTGATGCATTCAAGAAATTGGGGGAGGACATTCCCATTTTGAAGATTATACCGTTCATAGCAACTCAAGGAACAGCAAATGTCCAAGAAAGATAACACTTGCATGATTATATCTAATCAAAACAATAAAACTGATCAGATTAAAACGTAGGAGTAGAAAAGAAAGAGACTCATATTTTTCCCTTTAGCTGATCCTAATAACTGAACTTGATAAATAGAACTCTTGTCACAAACTTTTACACAGCAGCACTCAAAGGGGAAACGATTATAACTTCTAGTGTCAGAACTTTTTTATTCAAAAAAGTGGATTTTCGGGGTGTGAGTTCACGCAATTTTTCCTTAGGAGGTTATTCCTTAAGGTGTCCACATGTAAAATCTTGTGCACACTTGATTAAATATATTTCATGAATTGATGCCAATTTAAAATTGGGAATGGGTTATGAGTTAAACCTGTCTACCCCAATGTGTATCACACTCCATGGTTTCACATCATGGTCCACACTCCAAACTTTATATGAATGCCAGACTCGTGACATTTTTAGTCTTCAAATATAATTGACCGAAAGTGACTAATTTATACATGATCAGATTCTTATACTCATAGTAAAAGGAATTGGGATATACCATCATTTTGGCCTCTAGCGGAATTTCAACGACTTCAAACTCCGCCCCTTTGTAGCTCAGTGTACGACATACATACATCCCTCTGAAAGGGTTAAACAGCAGAATTTAAATTGAGATTTGACCTGTAATACATACTCCCACATGGAAATGCTAATTTATAACCTTGCTTTCATGTCCATAGCAACAAGTTCTAGAGCTCCAACACCCCCTTTCTGTATAGCACCTACAATGTCACAGGACCGATATATGATTTGGCTAAAATACACACTAACGCATGGCCTCACAGACATAGAGGGCTAACGTATAGAGCCTCATGGTTTAAAGAACGGCAACTGGAAAAAAAATGAGAAAAATTAGCAAGCACAAGAGAAATCAAAACCACTGGTGTTTTACCTCAATTTATACACATTGGAAAAAGGGAGCATTTCTAAATCAATAAGATAAACATGCTATGCATTTTAGAAAAGATCAGAGCCACAATGCAAATGGCACAGTAAGCAAAATTGGTAAATATGTTTTGGCTACTCGGATCAAATGTTGGTTCAGATACCAAAGTTATGCCTCAAGTTATTTATCTTGACATATGAAGCATATCCCCAAGTATAAGCATAATTTATAGTTTTATTACATGTGCCCTTCGCTCATTGAAGTGCAATAGCTCTATACTTCAGCGTTAGAACTCCTCCAGTACAAATTCGAGAGCGGGCAAATATGATGATGTTCCTCAGACCTCCAGCTTACATTACGCAATAACAGAATGAAGTTATGGACCACTAGTCAGTGCAAAAATTGAAAATTCAGTACAAGAATACTATGGATTGTATAGTTGAGATCCAACAATGTTTCATACAAACTAATGTACGAAGTGAGCCCATTGTGCTATACTTAAGCAATATAACCATAACACACATTCTTCCAAAAATATGAGGCATGCTATCGAGAAACTGATTCAAAGATTGGAAACGTTCAAAAAGATCAATTTCCCAGTAGAAGAAATCAAACCTAAAAAATCACGGAAATCAAGGAAACACGTTCCAGCTCCCCAAAGACCAAGACGAACCATATAACCCATATTGCGTGGTTCTGATGCACCAGTTGCTGAGCAATAAATAACACGAGCTTCAGTAAGTCGAGCCTGTCATTTAGAATTTGAAAATAACAGTTATAAAACTTCCAAAATGTTTGTGCCAACTACAAGCTGCCGGGATCCTGTATACAACATGAAGAAAGCAAGATGAGGAAATATTTTGCAACTAAGCTCCACATGGCCAAGGGGCACAGAAGGTAAGATCCCTGAGCTCATTCATGTCAATTGGATCATGCAGTCAAGTGAGGGGTAAAGGACAAAAAAAATTTGGCATCCCATTGTATGTCAACAGATGAAAATGGCAATGAACATACACACAAAACAAAAAGCAATTCCAGAACAACAATGGGAACAAGACATGATCATTGTTGGAGTTAACCAAGACATAATATTAGCAACTCTAACTTTCACGAAATGAGAACGTAGAGGGAGACACTCCATGAAAATTAGAAGCCATAACTAGAAAAGAAATTACAATTTTATTTTAAAGAGCTACTGAGCTGACATGAGCTATGAAATGCAGGTTTAAAATTAAAGGCTCTTGTGAGCCCGATATTATATCCAATACTATCAAGTATCAACCTGACGCAAACAAGGAAAATGTATTTTCATACTTCTCAACCTTATATCCCGTATTTTAAACTGATGCTTAACAGAATGCACAAGGAATAACTCAATTTGACAATATTTCAAGGCAAACCCAAGTGAACTAGCATTTATATACTGAAAAGACAGACTACAGGAAGAATAAGGCACACAGAATGACCCAAATATACGATATTTATGAATAAACCAAACTCAACTACAGTCTATTCACATGTTTTGTAGAGTAAAAGAAAAAAAAGACTAGAAAAGACTCAAGATATACAGCAGTCACATTTTAGGCCCTGTGACGCAGTAGGATTTAGGGGCGTTTTACTATCCTTAGTATTGTTAGGGTCTTGAGTCTATAAATAGGTAAGTTGTCTTTCATTTTGATAGCTTTTTAATTATTAAGAATATTGAATATATTGATTGAGACAGTTTTTCTCTACCCTTTGGGGTTTATCCCCTTGAATGGGATTTTGCTCTTTTCTTTGAATCCTTGATTCCCTTTCATATTTTGATTGCATCACCCTGAAAACAACAAGGTAAATTGTAACACTTCGGCCATCATTCTATTAACTCTCGCATGGAACATCACGCTCATCGTAAATGTGGTGAAAATTTGTCCTGTACCCACGCATCATGGCTTGTCCACTACACTCAACCACAAATTCTGACTAAACATGAAATATAGAGTACCAATTAATGCTAAGGGAACAGTAGATAAGGATGATAATAGCCTAACTCTTCAGAGTCCCAAAGAAAAAATTTCTCAAAAGCTAAGTAACAACCAAAATTCCATCATGTCATACTTGGCTTTTTAAAGTTTGCACAGTGGTTCCAAATCAATTGTAAGAGCCCCAATGCATATGGACCTTGAGAATATACATCCTAAGGGAGATAGGAAGACCAAACTTAACATAGTTTGAAAGAGAAACAAAAACGTATAAGCACCCAAAAAGAAAGAAATGAAAAAACGTAATTCACATAAGTGATGGGAAAGAGTTGGAGCAAACTAAATTACTTAAGGTTCAAAAGACAGAATTTATGGGTAACAAACAAATGAGAAATTGATTTCTTTCCCAAAACAACAGTTTAAATATTCTATGGAAGACGTTGAAACATCGGGTCTCTAATCCTGTAAACAGGGGCTCCACTGAACCTTGATTGAAACTTTGAAATATTTTGTTATTATTCTTTTTCTGGTATATCATAAAGATAATGATATTTGCTTTGGGCTTATTTCTCAAATAACTATATTACAGTTACATAAGCTGATTGTCAACATACAAGGGCCAAGCTATGTGTCTTTCAGCCCATGGAAGATTTGAACAGACCCAACTAAATCTCTACTATGAGTCATTGCACTTAACTGCCCAACGAGGCACTAACCCCAGGTAGCTCCCCTTTTTAATCCAATAAGTCTTCTATCCAATTATTACTCTCATTCCTCTATCTATCTCTCTCCAATCATTACTCCAAAAACCTCCCTCAAAATCCAAACCAAACAAACCCGAAATGCCTCTTAAGGTCACATGATTAATAATGTCAAGTCAGTACTACCCTACTTCACTCTTATAAGACTACTATAGTATGCATTTTGTAAAATTTACTTTTCAGACGTAATATTTTCTAACCTTTTCAGCACTTTTTGCCATCATGGTAATCCTTCTAAGCCTGACAGATCCATACGATAGTTGAGCACATTCTCAAAATATCATTGTATTACGGTAGGCATTGCAAGGTTACAGAAGAAGTGTCTAAGTGATTAAGAAGCCTTTCCGAATTTGAAGGAAATTGTCAGAGTAATTGTTTAGTTCACGTCAAATTTAATTTTTGGCTAGTTTTGATGCAAGTTTACGGTGACACTTATGTTTCTGTAAACTTATGTTTCCTTACAGAAACAAGCGTTCTACGTACAAAAAACTAAGAAAACACCAGGGAGTTAAAGTTGTAAAGTTACAAAGAAACAAATACCATAAAAAATTTTGGAGCATTATGTGTAACCAGAAATCTGTTTAAGTCACCTGCAGCTCCAGAACTGCTTGGCCCGTCTGCGTTGGTTGCCCTCCAGCTTCAGGAATCAAATTTTTGGCCTTATGACACTATATCAACCAATGAATGATTAGCTATGAGATAGAGAAATCACAACATATTTTGCATCAACCATGGCAAGATTTCAGGAAATGACTATGATAGGCTTGTACCACTATAAGAGTCATAGCAATTCATCCATTACATGCTAAGACAAGAACGGTTACCTCATCAAATATGACAAGACCGTCATATTTTGTCCCACACCATTGTACAAGTTGTTGCAAACGAGACCGGCCTCTCTCAGTAGATGCTATTAGACAGCTGTACGTCAAGAAAATAACTCCATCCCTAACGCCGACAGACTTTGAATCAAGCTTCGAATAAGACAGCTTGTTCAAGGCATGGACTGCCAAAAAAAAAGATCAAAAGATCAGCTTAAGTTCAGCCCGAGAAAAGCATTAAGACCTAGAGGAACCAATAACAAATTCGACAAGATTTCAATAGTACAATTTCAAATAAGTCCACCAAATCCTCAACCTTGGAAAATAGGAGAAACGAAAGTAGGTATTACATACTTAAGCTCTGCTTTATGAACAACTTTTATGTCCGGTTGCTTTTTTCCCTTCTCAATTCGTAAATAATTCATGTGCATTGTCTATGTTAGATTAATTCACGTGCGCTGCCTGGTCCAAGTACATATCTAAGTGTCCAAATTGTGTAATACTCTAGACTGAAGATATAAAGACACTACTGCATTTCATATCCTTATAAATACATTTAGTTTTCCAGGGTAACATGGCGTTTAAAAATGTGTTCTTATGCACAGCTATAGTAAACTCAACAGTTGTTCAAAAAACCTTGACTACTTAGCCCTACGTAACCATGTCAAATACACATCTTATACCCTTACACAGGTGCCGAGTGTAAGACGTATACTACCATACGGTCCATACCACTCTAGTCGAACAGAACTACGTAATATAGCATGTTGTATCTCCCCCTCATTATACCAACCACGTTAACTTGATAATTTGAAGTAGCAACAAGGTTAGCCCAAACCAAGGACATAATTCCAAAGAGAGGCTATCTTTTGATCTCGTGCCTTTTTCACTAAGAGTTGCTAAAGGGATGGATTGAGGAAACACAGAAAACAATCCTTCCAAGAGGAAAAGAAAAAGAAAGAGAAGATGCATGCAACTAGCGTACTGTGGTTCTATAGCGAAGTCAATTCCCTATTGTATCCGAAATACAAAAGAATAAACATCAACCTTCAATATTTGTTGCACCGACGTCGTCTAAGTCTCTTCTTGCATCAAATTTCAAGTCTGAACCAACAGAAATCCACCTGTGATGTCATTGGTAGCAAGTAAAAGCATTATAACATGGGTCCAAGAAACAATTCCTGACAACCAATACAGTTACTAGACCTTTTAGTGAGAAATTGACTCAAGTATATGACCATGGCAACCTGTGTATGCATTAAAAGATCAACCAAAATCTTACAATGCTTTCCTCCTCCCGTGACGCCAGTTCTCCAATATTAATCCTGCAATTGTTCGTCCTTTGCCCACACCAGCTCCATCTCCAATAAAAAAACCTGCCCTGGCACCATCTGGAAGGTGCTGGAGATGTCTCTGTAATAGGAAGCACATTACGTCGCGAATGATGATTTACAAAACGAGGATCTGAAGTCAAGTCATAAAAACAACCTGGCTAGCATAAACCAGTGTCTCAATTTGCAAGCATGACAATGGTCCTGAACTTTCTAGTTCATCTTTGATCTTCAGATCATAAGTTGGTTCAGGTGGATGCACTGCTGATAAGGATGAAGTCTCTACAACAGGATCAGGATGGCAAGGCCCAATACGAAGTTTTGGAGGGCGCTGGACTCAAATCAGAAGAGACCAAGAACAAAAGGAATTAAAAATCCAACTCAAGGAAGAAACTAACACCAACAGATGTGCAAAAAAGCCAGGAAAAAAGAGAAAACCCACATAGTCTGTGAATGTTTCTCCCACCGTGCCACCTTCACTTTCTTCTCGCTCTACTTCAACAGCTACCTGAGAGGTTCCAACATGCGAATATGCATAACAATTTAAATCGGAAAATTTGGAGTACTTGAATTCACGGTTCATGCTAAAACAATACGAAATGAATCGAGATAGGGATGGAATGGGTAATGAATCGTACGAATCGTGGTTTTACTCTACCTGTCCCTGTCCTAGTTTTTGGAGAAATGACGTGTCCATCTAGTGTCGTGTCTGTACCATGTATCCTTATCCGTGCTTCTTAGGTCCAAGGCATAACACATGCAACCCGAACAAGGTACAAAGCATATGCTGCGATTCTCCGGTCCCACTAAGTGCAAGAGGAGAAGGTTAATAGTCTCCTTCTGCTTTCAAGACATGCAACACATATTTGTGACACCACTTCCTTGCAGCATCAGAGAATCTATTCTGAGGGTAAAAATAAAGTCTACGCAAAGAAAGCAACGGTCAAGGTGTAAGGGAAGGAGTAAAATAATTTAGTTTAATAGAGGAAGTGCCTACATCAGACCATCTGGTTAGAGCCTTTGAGGGAACGGAACGAGAAAGAAGCTTTCAAAATTTTGTGAAAAGTAAAACCAAAATCTTTCCCCCCAGACCCACAAAAACATAAACCTCAGAAGAAGTGATATGCAGGCTTTAGGAATCGCCAAGGCATTTCAGCCTGAGCTAATGACACTCAGACTCTCATTCTATTCTTTTTCTTCTCTCGTCTATGCACCCTAATAATCGTCCAAAGATAACTAAATAGTCCACCTGTTTGGGAAAATTAGTTGGTTGAACTAAGACACCAGATGCCTCCTTGACAACCTCCCGAAAGACCTTAAAAATTTCATCAAAGTTAAACAAATAAAAATCTGTGTCCATAGAAAGCACAAGAAAAAAGAACACTGAAGGAAGAGGGAAGTTCTATGAGCTATTAGATTTCAAGTCAATTCTAGTTAGACTCAAACCAAATTAAACATTGAATCGTTTGTGGTAATGAAATAAAATTGCATACCACAAACACATACGAGTATTCATAAAGTACACCAAGGTTTGGGAAGTGACTAATTGCAGAATTTAAAGCTACTCTAGGGCACACATCAAGAAAAAAATGCGATGCCGTCAAGATTTGCAAGAAGGTACAAGGAAGTTCAACAAAACATCCTAAATCCCCTATAGTTGATACAACACAACTATTGGGGCAATCGATACAACTAATATGTGCTGGAATGTGGATATTCTGCTATAAGAGGTGTAAAAGAAGAGCATATCAACACAGTATGCAACGGATCCATTTGGCAACTATCATACGAGTTACATCATCCAAGATAAATTATCCACGTATACTAGAATGGTGTCATTGAATTACTGTACGTTGAGATTTTAGTTGATTTATGAATTTTTCCCATTTTCTACATCTTCAAGTATCTCACATAATGGCATTGAGAGAATGCCTTGTATAGAAAAAAAAAATGGCTTACGACAAACATTTCAGTGAAAATCAGATGCAGTAATGAACTTGAAATCTCACAAGTTCAATGTCACAAAGCGTGAGTCATTAAGTGCTGAGCAAGGGTAGCCATACAGATACGCATGGGGCTAGGTCATTCACAAGAGAAATGAACAATCATGAAATGAACGCTGATCATCAAAGCTACGAGACAAGACAAATAGCATCCTCGTGCACGTGAAACACTCAAAGTTAAGGTAAATGACTACCAATTATCAATCCTTCTAAAAAGACACACGCTCCACCAAAATGCTATAGAAGTCAAGTTCTAATTTCTTATCAAGCAAACACAAGAAACGGAGGACCAATGTAACTCCTGTTTTGAAAGCAAATACAAACAAATAGACTAGTGCCCGTACATTAACATTTAATTGCCAAGACAAAGCCTATGACAAGTAGTAGAGGAAGAAGGAAAAAGTAACAAGAGAATTTTCAAAAACTCTATCTGATGGAGCCTACATTTAGTGTAGGGGACTTTCCCTACACAAACTTAAGGTATCTTTCTCGGACCTTTGTGTTCGGTTTGGGTCTAGAGACCCAACCCTCTCCCTCTGCACACGGTCTCCAATAAGTATTCTCCTCAAATATTACTCTCCACTCATTACCCCAAAAACCCCTCTCAAAACCCAAAACAAACAAACACTAACAAAACCTTAAACCGAGCACACCCTACGTTCTATTTTCCATCTGTGTTCATAATGAGGAACTCAAAATAGCCCAAACTCAGTTCAAAAGTGCCACAACAAGGTATTCATTGTACTTCCTAAGGCTGTGTTTGGACCAAGGGTTTTTAAAATGGACTTCTTCTTCCTTTTTTATTGTTAAAAGAAACTAGTGGATGAAGAACAAAATGCAGGGGATTTCCCCACACAAACCAAATGCATCTCTCTCGCACCTTTTCTTTTCCACTCAAAAAAATAAATTACCTAAACCCTTGATCCAAACACACCCTAATGTCTTTTCCCCATCTTTGTTCGCAAATAGGAACTCAAAATAGCCCAAAAAACTTGCAACTAACCGTAGAGCGACGTCTTAAAAACTAAATAATCTAAAGCTCATAGTTTTTTTTTTTTTTTCCCGTAAGCAATCCGATCTAGATTTTAACAGAATATATAGAGATTAAAAAAGAAAAAGGAGAGGAAAGACAAATGACGAAAAAGACCTCGTTGATTTCTTCAGCAGGCGATGGCGGTGGCGGTGGTTGTGGTTGTGGTTGTTGTGGGTACAGCGGCGGAGGAAGTGGTACGGACGGCTGCTCCATTCCCCGGCTCTCAATTTTTTTACTGAAACTTGTACTACTAAATTGTGATGGAAGGGAAGGGTGAATATAAAGCAAATCGTGGGGGTAAAGATCGTACTGTGTCAATGGAAGAGCGGGAAACCAAAGAGTTTCTCCCTCGCATTTTTTTTTTTCCTTTTATTTTAGCTGCTATATATGCATTATATGCATTACTAAAAATTTCGTTTTCCGAGTAGTAAAAGATGGTGAATATATTTGGGGAACTCGGAGAGCCTTATTGGGATTGGAGGACGGTGTTATGCACAATTCGAGCCGTCGGATGCACCATCCGATGGCTTAGGTCTCATCTCGGTAATAAATAGCTTTCGATTATCTATTATCGAAATGAGTTTCGAACCATCGGATTCGACTGCTCGGATCGCGCACAGCACCATGTTGAGCGTGCACACCCCGGGTTTGCCTTCTTGTCCATTAAAAGAAGAGTTTTTTTTTTCTTTTATCCCCTAAACTATGTATATTTTCTCTACTAATGTCAAGTAAGATCCTATTTGAAACCCTGTAAAGCAGATATTTGATTATAAAAGCTTTAGAGATAAAAATTAATTATAACCCTTTAGGATAAAATGATCAGAAAAATAAGACATTCGCATCAGTTCAAACAGATTGAAAATTAAAAACACTTAATTTTTTTACAAGGTTCATATATTAAAATCTTACGTGGTATGTGGTATTTTATAGAAACTAACACATACATTTTTTTTTTTAAAAGACTGAGTTCTTTATATAGAATTAGACTATTTATATATTAAAAATATGGTTAAAAATTAAGCGCTCTAATTTTTAATCCATATGAACCGGTGTGAATATCTTATTATTTTGATCATTTTAATTAATTTTTCTTTCTAGAGCTTTCATAATCAAGTATCTATTCTAAACGGTCCCAAATAAAAAATAAATATTTAATTATGATAGACCTAAAGATAAAAATTAATCATGACTCTTTAGAATAATATTATCAGAAAAATAAGATCTTCACATTATTCCAAACGGATTGAAAATTCGAGCACTTAATTTTTTCCAAGGTTTATATACTAAAAAATATGATTACAAAATTAAGAGTTCTAATTTTCAATTAGTTAAAATCGGTGCGAAGATCTTATTTTTCTGATCATTTTATTTCAAAGGGTCATAATTAATTTTTATCTGCTCTATAGGGTCCCATACAGGCCTTATGTGGCATTTTCCGTCCAAATTCCTAACTTCCGTTATCTATTGAACTAAGTAGATAACGGTAAATCGTCAAATTGATAGGACTAAGTAGAGAAAAGGTGCATAGTTTGGGAGATAAAAAAAAAAAAAAACTTTCAAAAGAACAGTACGGTGCAATGATTTATTTTAATTGTCAAAAAGTATTTTAAATGATCCCGATTTTAAAAAAACTCCTTCCGGATGCAGGCCGGATTAGGATGAAGCGCTTGGAGGGTTGTTGTCAAAGTTTGTATTTAGGTAGTACATTTTGCAACAGTCTATTTTGAAACAGCGATTTAAATCACAGTCTTACAGTGTTCATTTAAAAGCTATCACATGAGAAATTATGTCCTATTTTACCTTTATTATTTAATTTTTAACTATATATATGGTATTATTTAATTGAAGGGTTGTGACATGTTTTTAGAAATTTTAAGTATTTGTTGCTGATAATAGATTGATTGACTTATTCAAAATTTGGAGGGGTTTAGAATTTTAAGAAGTTTTATTTAGATTCTCAACATTTTTATCACTCTTTACTATTCTCATCTTTCATTGTTTTTAGCGGGTGGAATATCCATGTCTACAATCTTACAACACAATTTTTTCTAGCAAATGATGTTTTGCACTTGTTTATTAATATCCACATAATATCAATTTAGTTTTATTCTTGACTTCTTATATTTTTTGGTTTGGATTGTTGGAACATGGAAAGATTTTAATAAAAATAAATTAAAATATTTATTACCTATAATTACTTTTCTTTTACAATATTAGTGCATAAATGTTGTCGGTTACAAAACATAAAAGTGATATTTATTCTTATCATATTTTATATATATATATATATCAATAAATGGGTCTTAAATCCAATAACCTCTGTATATATGGGTTTTGACAAGTGTGAAAATGAGAAAAAGTGAAGGAACTATTTGGAGAGTATACACAAACAATAAAAGAGGGTTTTAGAATATTCTTATACTACTTTTTATATTATTGGGCAACTCGGTTCGTTACTCGTTCAAATCTCCTGGTGGTCCTGAACATCGAATGAGAACTACTTGTGAGCTCTTGAGTTTAATCTTGGAGCTAGTACACTCCGGCGGAACCTTCATGAGCGGAGGAATATTAGCCTTAGGAAAGTGACTACATGATTCTCATTCTCGCAACATCTTTCTTACTTTCACAATTTGCATAATACTTTGTTTTATTTTCATGGTTATGTGTTTTAATATTTGTTGTTATAAAATGAATTTTGTGAACCAAAGTTCTAACATGGATATGGGTATATTCGGAGAAACCCAAATCCCCATTAAGAGGTGAATTTGGTTCTTTATTTAACATCCTCAAAAGGGATTGGGACGGGGATTGTTGGGGATTGGGTATGGAATAGGGTCCCCGATCCATACCCTATCCATTGCCATCTCTATATTAATGGATGCGAACGAATTTTTGAAGATGTGCCACAAAACTAATTTCCAATATTACCCACTAAAAAAAAATTTATAGCTATTTTTATTAGAACCTCAACTGCTAGGGAATTATACGAGCTCGAATGGCTCCGGATCCCCTGTCCGATTACCCCCAGTTCCACTCTCCTACACATGACACATTGGTCTTTGGTCTTCTCCTCTAACTTTGTTAAAACCAGTTAACCTCTAATTATATTTGAGATCCTGAGGAGCATAAACTTAGTTATGAAAGCCCTAGAGGAAAATTTTAATCATGATCTTTTAGGATAAAATGATCAGAAAAATAAGATCTTTTCACTGGTTCAAATGGATTAAAAATTAGAGCACATAAATTTTTAGACAGTTTTTTTTACATGGTATTTTTAGACAGTTTATATACTAAAAAATATGGTTAAAAAATTAAGTACTCTAATTTTTAATCCGTTTGAACCAATGCAAAAATATTGTTTTGCTGATCATATTATTTTAAAGGATCATAATTAAATTTTGTGTCTAAGTTTCTCATAATTAAATTTCTGCTCCATAAGGTCTCAAATAAAAATCAAAAACTTAATTATGCGAACCATAGAGACAAAAACTTAATTATGATTCTTTAGGATAAAATGATAAAAAAAAAAAGAGCTTTTCACTGGTTCAAACGCATTAAGTGCTCCAATTTTTAATCTCTTTGAACCAGTGAAAAGATCTTATTTTTTTGATCATTTTATCCTAAAGGATTATAATTAAGTTTTTATCTCTAAGTTTCTCATAATTAAATTTATGCTCCATAGGGTCTCAAATAAATACCAAAAACTTAATTATGAGAGTCTTAGAGACAAAATTTAATTATGATCCTTTAGGATAAAATGATCAAAAAATAAGATTTATTCGCTGGTTCAAACAGATTAAAAATTGGAGCACTTAATTTTTTTAGACCACATTTTATCCTAAAAGATCATAATTAAATTTTGCCTTTAAAGCTTTCATAATTAAGTTTCTACTCCACATGATCTCAAATAAAATTATAGGTTAACCGGTTTTAACAGAGTTAGAGGAGAAGACCAAGGGGCCAACGTGTCATGCGTAGGAGAGTGGGACGGGGGGTGGGAGTTGGACAGCGGTATTCGTACAGGGGATCCTGCTCGAATACCCACTCCCACACACGACGTAGTCACACACACTCATGTCGTATGTGCCCAATTTCTTATCAATACAAGGGAATAAGAAGATCAATAAAGAGAAATAAGATCAAATAATAATCCTTCACACCATGTCAGGATTCTTGCATTTAATAATATTTTTGAATTCAACATGGCATATATTCTCCCTTTTAAAATGATGATAGTTTTTGTTTCATTACTGCGACAAGAGTGTACTGTTTTTACTTCTCAAAATCTATACTATACTACTTTTTTTTTAAATCTACGAAGATGATCTCTCCTTTTTAATTTTCACAAATGCCCCAAGCACTTGCAACTAATACCAGCTCTGTCCTACACCTCTTCTCAACCGACACAATATAACACTCCAACCGAAGCGACACAACCTGAACGACAAGCACCCCTTCAATCCTTTTTTGCAATGGATCTCCTCTATAAATGGGAAAATAGAATCCCCTTCACGTTTATCTTCAGATTCCTCACTACCAACATTACATCCCAAAAAAAAAAAGGGCAAATTAACACTAGGGAGAAGCATTTGAAGTGGTGAGGTTGCCAGTTTGTTGTAAAGGAAGACAACCACAAGAACTTCCAACAGGTAATTCAATCTTGGTTCACTATTTCCGTACTGTTTCATCTGTAACTTCCCGACCAAATAATGTACACAGTCAGAGGTAATAATCTTTTGGGAGGATTTGCCGACATCCTTACAAAGAAAACGCAGCCTAGTTGTTTGATGAAATATGACTGAATGGAAAAAAAAAAAAACCACACACACACACAAGGATACATATTATGCATCTCTTGCCTGGGAAGGATCAAGATCCTATTGGAAAATTGATGGAAAAATTACGTGCATGCAAGTACCATGGAAGACAATAGTTTTTATGTAAAGATTGTATAAAAGGACTTTATACTGCTGTGTAGTACATTGGCAGGATATCTGGTGCTCAACGTATGTTCAAGGGTGTGGTTGGGTAGGGGAACATCCATTGATGTGTAGCTGCTTGGCTGTGGAACTGTGGAGATACAACATGGGGCAAGTTGTGTTCCATTTTGAGTTCAGGGGACTTTAGGACTGGATTAGAGAAATACTTTTGCATGTTGATTTCTCTTGGTCTAGCGGCTTTGCGGCTTGGCTTGAGCAACATGGAAGCATAGAAGAATGTGTTGCACAAACTGAAAAGAAATGAACTTGGTGAAGTAGTAGATATTATTTTCCAATATCTTGAGTTCTCCTCTAGGTGATGTTTACGAATTTAGTGTTGATTCAGTCTAGCTAGATCCTAAATTCAAATGTGTTGGCATTGGGATTGTTTAAGGGACTATAATTGCAATTCCATGGCAAATTGTGCTCCAGAGTTAGTGTTTTTACATTTGGTAGAAGTTGTGGAAGCTAGGGCATGTGTTGAGGGCTGATAATATCCCTGTGTTCATGCCACCTGTCTCTTTTGTGGTATATATTTACTTTTGTGTCTGTAATCTAAAGTATGGTAGTGTTGTCCTTTTTTCCGGAGAGGGTGAATAATTGGAGTGTACTGTTTATTAGGTGATGTGTAAAGTTGTATGTACTTTAGTTTGAATTAGGCAGTAGGAAAGTTTACGGCAACAAATGGCATGTACCAATTATGTGTGGCAAAACAGTAATGACCAATTATGTATAGGTACTGTTTGATGATGTAATCAGTCTCCTTACGCCTATAAAAGGAGGACTTACCCCAGTGTAATATCCAAGCCAGTGAATAAGAAGAAGGTTTAAACTTGGATGCTATTATACTGGAAAATGATTCGAATAACACGATTATTGTTGGTCACTAGCTCATAAGAGCACCTTTCATTATGCAACTGTTGTTTTGGATTGATAATGCAAGATGGAAGCTATCAGCCTATCACCAATAAATATCATAGTCGTAATAAAGATTTTTTTCTAATTTTTGTTCCTAATATTTACTTTTTACAAAACTAGCCAACATTTACTAGCTCTTCTAAGGAATTTGATTTAGACATCTTAGGGTCAAAGACAAAATATCACGCTCTTACTGGTGACAATAACATGAGGGGGAAATGAGAATGTACCAAATGACAAAATAGTGTAAAGAAGCAAAACATACTTGAAATCGCAAACATAACTTACAAAAAACAACTAATGCTACTTTAACTTTAGGGAAATTTTCACTCACACATTCCTTCAAATGTCATGCATTCTCACTCTCAATCCTCATGTTGTGCTCGCACTCTGAATTCTCATTTTTTTTGGCAAATTTTAGTAGTTTAAAATGTTATTCAAAGACGATTTCACGCTGGCGCTCGCGCGCACCCACTTTTGAATAATGTGACTTAGGATTTAGGTCCATTCTTCTCTCTTTTTTAAACGTTTTTTATAACTCTAGTTGTGAACACTTTTTAAGAAGTAGCAGGAATGTAGCTAGAAGGCCTAAGGTAGTGGTGGTTCCGTGGCAGTTTTTAAGAGTTTTGGTCCTGGTGGTAATGATTCTTGGAGTTCCACTGGTTGGTTCAGGCGATGGTGGTCCCGTGGTGATCTCCGGGGGGTGGCTGGTGGTGGTTCAACAGGGTCCAAATGAGCCCAAAACAAGCGTAAACAACCGAAGTGGAAATTATACATCATCAGAAGCAGCCTTCCGATTCCTACAAAACACCAAACCCCCTAGAGCTTCAACAATCTTTACAGTCTAAAGGTTGCCAGCACCTTTAACAATCTTTACAATCAGTTGTAAGACCAACACAAATGCCCGCCTGTGATGCACGAAGAAAGAGCAAAATAAGGTACGCCCACAGCAGTACCGACATATAACATTCGCCCTATCCGTGGTGGGAGAAAGACGCCAACTACGAACATTTCACGTGTTCCTGTACATTTTCACATGTTTTTACAAAAAAATTAATCACTTCCTTCACATTATTTACACACAACAATAACCACAAAAATAGCTCTTCTAGAACAGGACACAAACCAAGGCCACCAAGATGACCCAGGACTTATTTACAATGCTAGGTTGCTGAGAAGAATTTTTTTTTCATCCAACGAATTCTGGGAATTTCTGAAACAATTTTCTGTGAATCCCTACTCAATGGAAGCTGAGATGGTGAAGAAAACAGTCGAATAAGAATAAAAGTGTAAAGTGCCCAAGAACAAATTGTGAGAGATTGTGGAACTTCATTAGGGTCGACGATTGACTGCAGTACTTCCAAGCTTGTCAAAGCATCCACCCAACCTTCACAGGGGTAGAAAAGGAAACTCAGTTGAAGACGTGCACAGTATTGCAGAAGCGAAGAAGATTTCAACTGACAAAACCTTGGTGTTATACTGTTATGGCTCATATCGTTGGGGTTCGAAAATAGATCTGTGCCAAAAGAATTGGTACCCATTAGTTCCACCAGTTCATTCTGTCAGTTTGTTTTGTCGTAAATCTGGGACTCCAATCACAGGCTATTCAAACAAAACTAAGAAGCAAGAACATACAAGTTAAAACTCCCACCTCGTGTACATAGGCATATGACAAAATGCTGTTTAGTATCACTAGCAAGTGTTTCTGCGGATCAAAAAAAGAAGGAATAAGTGTTTCTAGAGGGTTTTGGTTAAAAACCGAATATCATCGATATCATGCTGACAAGTAAAACAAACCAATCCAAACCAAATCGAGGCTCAAGTCCGAATTAATTGGTGTCAGCAACATGAATCTATTTTCTCCATTGAGCTTTGTCGAGAGCATCATGTTCAGTGATATTAAAAAAACCTAGATCCTTTAAACTACCACCTCTAAAGACAATTTGGTCTGCCCCTTCCCTTAGTGTAGCCCTCTATCATAACCACATCACTCCTCCTAATTACCACATTAGCCAATCTACAATAGACATGTCCAAACTACCTTAGTCTACATGATATTAAAAAAATCTAGATCCTTTAAACTACTGCCACTAAAGACAATTTGGTCCTCCCCTTCCCTTAGTGTTGCCCTCTATCAAAACCACATTACACCTCCTAATTACCACATTAGCTGATTTACAATGGACATGTCCAAACAACCTTAGTCTATTTTCTCTCATCTTATCTTTCACTGGTGCTACCCCTACAATTCCACGAAGATTTTCGTTTTCCATTGTACTTTGCAAAATTTTACCCACATATATCTAAACATTTTCCTTGCAGCTATAGTCTCCCACGTTGTTCGTAGCTCAAAAATCCGTTCCATATAACATTGTAGGCCTTGTGCCATTATGGATCATGCTAACAAGTTACAAATTACAATCCTAAAGACTGCTGAAACAACATTGATTTGATTTTCAAATAGGGAGATCTTCAAGGAATCAAGAATTCTTGAAATCAGCAGTGATCTAGAAACATGGTTGAGTTATATTTTCTCCCGTTGATAATGCATTGAAAAAACAGGCATTAAGGAAATGATGCCCATGTACAAAAAGAAAAGGCCACAATCGCAAAAGGGCCTAATACACCGCTAAAGGCTCCATAAAGTTAAGTATTGACGAAAATATCAAATTAATCCAACAAAAATTCAGAACTACACTGAGAGTTAACCTGAATATATATGTCAAGAATTACAAGAAACTTTAATGTGGACAACATAAATGCTATAACATGAATTTGAGCTCTCAGTATATAATAATCTGATCCCACAGGAGAAGTAGTGAGCGTTGTGTGATAGGAACCAGCCCGAAATTCACCGGAGGAACAGTAAAAAAAGCCCTCAGCCTATATGAGGTTGCAGATCAAACATTAAACCAACAACATTGTGTATATGAGGTTAGAAAAATAGTGGATACTGGTATACATTCTCCTTGAGGTAATGTCTTGATAGCTATGAAGCATGGGTACTCCGGAAATGTCGCCGAACGCGCACCAGATATGGGTACGGCGTCGGTATGGCAAAAACGTACCGTGTATGTCAAAATCGTACCGGGTACTTTGGGTACGGCAAGGGTACTCCATCGGTACGCCTTGGGTACTTCGTGGGTACGTTTGAGAGAGAGAGAGAACCAGAGTCGATCGAGCGACGGGGTGATGACTGGGTCGATCGATTGACGATGGCGACGAGGTGATGACTGGGTCGATCATCAAGTTCAGGGCTTTAGGGCTTCTGGTTGACTTCTCGATCCACTGATGACTTGGGTTTCTATTTCATCGTAATACAGTATATATTACAAAAAATACAGCATAGCCCCTTAAGTTCTTTGCCACGACAATAAAGTCTCTTAATTTCTAAAAATTACAGTTTCATATCTTCCAGTTCCAGCATACCTCTAATTGTTTAGTATTTCAGTTTTACCCCTAACAAACACAAACATTATCATTTTGCCTTTTTATCTATATTGCTTTTTGTTGGTAAAATGGGTTTATATTTCATTTTATGCAATAAAAATAGTAAAAGATAATATATATATATATATATATATATATATATATATATATATATTTGCTGTACCCCCACCGTACCCGTACCCTACTTTTATTCGCCGTACCCACACCCTACTGTTTTGGGGTTTTGCCGTTTCCCGTACCCGTACCGCGTACCGATACCCATGCTCCATAGCTTGATAGCATCATCCCAATTGATAAAAATAGAAACAGAAAAATTAACAGTGTTAATCGCTACTACTGATTCAGAACTGCTGCAACTGCATTAGACAGTTGGAAAAGAAGCACATACAACAATCAACACAAGATCTCTTAACCTCTTTTTATCTTCCATAATAAATTGGCTAAACTAAGAGAAAGGAGAGAAAGCGTGAAGGGGAAGAAAGTAAAGAAGGGGGGCGATTGATCAAGCAATACAAACATGGTAATAGAAGAAACATCAGATGTAAGAGAAATTCGTAAGAGCATCCACAGTAGACTAATCAAAATTGGATAATCAAAAGTTGCCACATCACCTTTTGATTATCCATTTAAGGGGTTGCTAAGGTTAGCAATGTAGATGTCCACAATGGCATAATCGAATATTGAATAATCAAAACTTGCCACATCACCTTTTCAACCTATAAAAATCTAAAAATTGTCACTATATAAAATATATTTTATAAAATAGTTTTCAAACTAATAAAAACAAGTTATTCGAAATAGAAAATATTTTTTTGAAAACTTTTATTTTGAAAAACACTTTTCCAAAAAAGTTTTTGAAAAAAAGACAGTTTTTTTTTTTTTTTTAAATAACAGTTTTTGAAAAACGGTTTAACTGTTTTTATAAAAAAAAAACTTCTTTTAAAAATATTTTTCTTAGAAACATTGTTGAGAGAGAGAGAGAAGGTTTTGGTTATTGGCAAAAAGTTGCTAGTTTTGATTATCCACAGGCCAAAATTTGATGAGTTGCTAAGAGGTTGTTAAGTTTGGATATGCCACTGTAAGCACTTTTTTGAGGAAACATTGCTAACTTTAACAACCTTATGATTTTTGTTATTCCACTGTGGATGCTCTAAGTGTTTCCAGTTTTAACAATGTGTACCTGTCTCCAAGCTATCTCAACTGATTAATTGACAGCATTGATGAATTCTCTACCCATCTTCGACCTTACAATCATGACTTCAACACAACCTTCTGAAACTTGATTATAACAGAAGCTTGAGGTCAGCAAATGGCTGAAACTCTTGCTATCAGCATGGAGATCTGAATTCTGAAGTCTTGTAGGTCTCATAGATCAACACTGAAAAATCATGCCATGAAACCATACATAAACAAATCACCTACCACAACTACAAGGATTGACGTAGGTTATCTGAGACGCTCCTCTTAATCCATTCTTGTGGGCCCAGAGACACTAATACCATCATATCTGCATGCGTAATTTAACAGTTTCCCAAGCAATATCTATTTGCAGTCCAAAACTTTGCAAAAGCAGATTGGAGCATTAGACTGTATCCACTTCACGGTTAAATCACTCTGATTTGTTCTGTTACAACACAAGAACATCTGCTACTATCGGGCATGATTGTTGCGGCTACCAATGCTCCTACCAGACATAAGTTTATTCCTCAGTACTTAATGATGCCAATTTCACACTTGTTTTTAATGTCCTTAACCAAGAGAAAATAGACTTTGTATGCTCAATGTAAATTGCCCTCCCAGCCAAGATGAGACATTGAATAGCGATCTATTTGCAATGATGTGGAAATCAAACCGTACGAAACACCCCCACTCTACAACAGCTCAACCCCCAAAATAAGCAAGTGTTGGTCGAAATCCAGAAACTTCACCTAGGACTGACAAATTCAGAATCGCAGGAAAGTGACATACCATGGCATCAGCATGCACAAGAAGAAAACCATATGTTGACCTACCATCTACCATTTTGACAAGACTAATTGTTGGATTGTACAAGCCAATTACTTAATTCCATTATGGGTTGCATGAGCTGACACATAGTTTCAGCTGTCATCGCTGCAACACAAGTCAGGGAAAACCAAGTACTGGTGAATTGCAGTCCATCAGTCAATGCTGCTTTCCAAGTCCCTTAACCTGGCCAACAAATTTCTTTGAGCAGAATATAGGGCTGCTTTCACCATAAACCAATGATAAAGATGCACTCCAGAATGCCAGAGTAGCAATTGCCACTACAGGCCTTGGCCTAAAATTCTGTTTCCATCATACCATATCAACCAATATATTTATCTGAAAAGCTCACATGCCCTAAGAACTTGGAACCAAAACTCCTTGTTCATTTTGTTCAGCCAGGAAAGGCTCCAAAGATCCCCATGCTCTCCCAACCTTCATTTTGACCCGCAAAGGAACTGGAAGACAAAGTAAGATAATTTAAGGAAATTAGGCTACAAAAGAGACAAGCATGATACGGATGCACAAAGATGGTATAGCATATTAGCATTCCCTAACATCCAAAAGATCCCAAACAATGGCTGGGGAAAATGAACTCGCAACAAGTCAGGAGAAGACAGCAAGAAATACATAAGTCGATTTCAGAACTCATACCGAGGAGCGACGCAGCTCTCTCCATGCTCATTTGAAGCAACCACCCAGCTTCCATTATGACGGAAGGATCTGCTTCCAGTACTAATTCATCATGTACCTGGAAAGCAAGCGTGAACAACATCTGTTACATTTATGCCAGAAAAAGATCCCCTCTCAACCTTTGGGTGACAGGAATAGAATAGAATAAGGACCTGGCAAGTGCTAAAAATAAGACACAGAAATGACAGACAGACAGACTATATAGCATTTCTTTCCAATTAGAGGTACATGTTTGAGTAAGTTATATTGGAGTAGTTATCCAGAGTGAGGGATCAATCTTGACAAAAAGGCTAAGTTGACACATTTCTATGAGAAGTCCAGAAAGCCAATGACTCCTATTATGGCTGAATCAATCTAAGATGCCACCCTAGTTCACTCAAAAACCATGCTATGAGAAGTCCAGAAAGCCAATGACTCCTATTATGGCAGAATCAATCTAAGACGCCACCCTAGTTCACTCAAAAACCATGCATCACTGCCATGATAGTATGATGGCTAGCCCTCAAACATGCCCTCCAAAACAATCACAGATTTATCCATGTAGCAGAGCAAAATCCCCTATCTTGAGCTGTATCCGGTTTCCTCCACACTGCTGCTACTTCTAGGCCTCCCGTGAATTTCTGAAGATTGGGGAAAGGAGAGTGGAAGCCACTGTTATGAGAACTACAATTGATCTTTAGCATACAACAAAACTTCGCAAATATGTTAAAGACCAATAAAAGCAGGTACGAATGGCGTGCCACTTCCATGATGACCACAACTCACCCTACATATAGTTGAATGAGAAGTCAACAGAACATGGAAAATAATTCATAACTTATAGAACGCATTGCATACTATAGAAGCACCCTGTCACGGGAAAGATTCTTCTTGTCAATGCTGTGCTGTTTAGCAGTCCATTTAGGAAAAGCAGACAGCGTGGAATACTTCCTCAAATAAATAACTTGAAGCACTCAAAAAGTTACCTGCAAAAGGATTCTGCAGCGGCCCCTAAGCATGTGAAATTTTGCTGCAACTGTTGCCGGATCAGAATCGTTGACTTCTCCAACAATCTGAGAATGTATATTGATCATTGCGATTTTGATGATGTCAGCAGCAGATCCCTGGAAAGCAGCAATCACATACTTAACTTTTTCTTCTCCCACTTTAACAACAAAATCCTCCACCCCAGTCCTCCACAACCCCCATCCACACATAAACAAGAACAAAAAACACTACCTGACAAATAGAATTGACAGCTTGTCTCTGAGCTTTAGACCTTTCTTTACTGTTTCCAAGCTTAATTTTTGCTAGGAAACGCTTTCTTCCTTTAAGGGTCTTCACATATCTGCAGAAGCACAAGATCGATATATAATAGATAATTTGGCCAATAAACAAGCAAATGATTCCAAAATTACAAGATGCATAGGAGAAAGATCACAGATATATCAAGACAAAAACAAGATAAATTCTCATGAAGTTTTTATGGAGAAAAGAACAGAAAGAATGTGGCATACAGAACAGAAAATGTCAAGCATGACCTTGAAGAAAGAGATGTATCAACAACTGACTAAACAGAACTGGTATTTGCAATGGCCAATTCAAAATTTCTTGAGCTCACACTAAGAATGCTCCTATAATTTTTGCATTATATTTGCAGAAAATCTTGGACAAACAAATGAATAGAAACCAGCAAAATATTAACTTTACCCTTTTTGACGACAATATGCGACAGCTTCCTGAAGCCAGGAAGCAACACCAGGAAAACACCTTTTAAAATTCTGAATTTTCTCAGCAGCATCATCTAAACTGCAGTTCAGTTGTTCGGAAAGGGTATTAGGACCCATTCCATACAGGATGCCATAAACTAATCTTTTGGTTTGATCTCGTTCTTGGGAGGTAACAGTAGATTCCTCTTTCTCAGTCCATTTTGCTGCTATCATGGTGAAGATATCACCATGGCTTTTACTGAGGAGTTCGATTAGCGAAGTGTCTTTGGAAAAGTGAGCCATTAGTCTCAGTTCTATTTGAGAATAATCTGCAGCTAATAGCAACCAATTATCCTGCAAAAACATTTGAGAAAGCTAAATGAACAACAAGGCAATTGCTGAGCCTTAAATACATATGTATTACCATAAATAGTAGCTTCAACTCACAATCGGAGAATCACGTTACCTCAGTAGGGACAAAAAAGTCACGAGCATTTATACAATAACGATCTACATTTGAATCATCTCCATCTTTGTAATTTTCGAATTCAACCATGTGCTCGACACTCTGATACAAAATTCATTACACTAGATATTAGTTTCTACTAGCACAAGAAGGAAAATGAAGGGGATAGAGAACAAAACCTGAAGATTAGGTTCCTCCATTGAAAGTCGTCCAGTTGCTGTTGATGTTTGGAGCCAATGGCCATGAAGCATGTACTTCTGTGTCCTAATTGAAAGCCTAGCAAGCGAACAAATTGATCCCAAGGTACAGTTTAATAGCTTTGCCAAAGATCGGTGCTCTTTTATGACCGGAATAATGGGATGCTCATGCCTGCAACCAAAACAAATTCTTTTTGGTACAAGAATGTGTAAAGGGAGCGAAAGGAGAAACAGGCACCAAGTGCAATGAAATGTCAAGCCGCACACTGATATCAATTACATTCAAAGCAATATGGAATGTCCAAGCTCCAGAATTACATAAATATTCACACTAATTATTGAACACAAAGGGGGGTTTCGGCTATGATCTCAGCAGCACAATAAAGCACACAAATTTATATAACATTTTCAAATTGTCATGAACAAATTTCACGAATTCCAAAGTTACAGCAGATCCAAGCAAATTTTAGTAAAATATATGCACAGACATCACTCTAGAGAAATATTTCCCAAGAAATAGCACATCCTGTATTACTATCTATTTTCTTTGAGTTCACAAAAAACCTGCTGAAATTATGTAAATCCATTTTGCAAGAAAAAAATATGCACAAGGTCCTTCGCAAGTTCACTTCACAGGATTTAGCCATCGAGACAAAGAACAGAATAAATAAATGGTTTTCCGCAATACCTCAACAAGTTCAAACAGTGCTTGTCGGTGCTTGGGTGTTGTTTTGCTTTATTGGAACCTTCAGGTATGGGCAGCTTCAGGTGCCCATAAAGGACATTTGCAATATCTGGCGCCGAATACAAAGAAAACGTCATACCAGCCAGTCTGTAAGCTTCCTTCTCAAGATACCTTAGTTTTCTCCCTAACATTTGACGGGCCTGAAGGCATCCCTCCATGTCAACACCTATTCCCCACACCTCCATGTCCGCAAGAATGTTCACCTGAATAAACGTGTACACACTTCACATTCATAACACACCTACAATAATTCTTTAAAGCATTAAGGGAAATGACAAGAATAATTACACAACTACATAGGCTCATACATGATGCCGCAATTTCAAGAATGAAACAAGTTCGAAAGATTTAAAAGAAAATTGCCTGGACTTGGTTTTAACTCAAAGATAGGTTTTCCCTAGCATTCCACTCAAAATATTGCAGGCCTTAAGTGACACAAAAAACGAACAAAATAGGGTTTCTCCCAAGAAAGTATTTCTTTTAAATTTCGAATAAAAATCAGTGAAAAAAATGAATCATATCAGAAAGTTCGATGTCATTTAATTGATAATAGGGATCTCATTAGTTTCCGACAACAAGAAAGCATCCTCAAGAGCATATCCTCTAGAGATAAACACATATGTTGCACTCAAGATACTTCAGTTCGACCATCTATTCTTTGCTCAAAGTTCAAAGGAAAACCTCAAATAAAGGTGTACAAGAACTAGATACATTATTTAGAGTAGGTGACCTGAGAATTCTCACCAGTGGGATCTCAATGCTAAGAAGGGCTTCAACTAGTCCTTCAGAAATTAGCAATTTCCAGAGAACAGAATATAAGGCTCGGGTTTGCGCAACTCTGCGGCAGCAACCATTATGAGCAGCTATGCGCATCTGATTTTTCCATCTACCACTCCGACTAGCAGCCGCTGCAGCCTCACTGGATAACCTTTTCTTAACTTCCTGTGTTAGCAGTTACAACTTCATCAACCAACTCAAATCATGACAAGTTTTTAAATGATTTGTCAGAAATAGTCATGTTTTGGTTGCATATCAAAGATGCAACATTATCCAAACGGAATTTCCCTTAACCTAAGACAACTAAGTCAACCAAAAGCAATATCTTAGTTGATAAATAACGCAACTCACCTTTTCCAGATTGGGGTTGGAGCTTCTCTCCTCGTCAGGCCACAAGATCCATGCTACAATGCACATGTCGAGTCCATCCCGTACGAATACCGGGGACAACACATAGTATGAGCTGTCAACAAGTTCAAGACCCAAAGTTTTCACAGCAAGATTCAGGCTACCTAATCTCTGAATGGAAACAGCAGGAACTTTAAACACCTGAATCTGAACTTTTAAGTTCCAAGTATACTTCTTCACATCTTTTCTCCCCATGATCATAACAATCCTATTCCATCTTTGCATTGCTAGTTCAAACCGATGCTTTGGTGCCAAAACATCACCACCATCACCATCACCAGAAATAGTCATGGACAAGGTATCATTCCTTCTCTTAAACCAAAATAGATCCTTGGGAAGATTGACATAGTACACTGGAGAATTTTCCCAACAGATTGCTATGCCGTGTATTTCAAAAGGGACACTGGAATTCCCCTTCGGTCTTTTGCTAAAGTGAATATCAAAATAGAATTCTTGGGCTGTATCCCAAAGATCAAGAAAGGAATCAAATCCACCAGAAATATTGACAGCACTTACAGGACCTTTGTCAGAAGAAGCATTTTCCTTACTAACAAAACATGCATTTTCTCTGTCATGCCGCTCCTGCCCAACACGTTCATGATATTCGTCAAATGTCCTGTTTTCATTACCAGTTATAAGTAAAGGACCAGAGGAGGAGGTGACTACATTACCAATATGGTTGACAGTAGTATTTTTCTCATCTAGAATAACAGGCCCTTCAACAGCTGCAGGATTTTCGGCACCGAAGTTAGTTTGCATGATAGCAGCTGATTTCGCTTCATCTGAAATCCCCAAGGGAACATCAAAAGCTTTTGTTGACTTCTCTTGTCCAACTTCTAGCTTTAGTTTATCAAGATTTTCAGATCCATCTCTTATCAACTTAGATGAATGCTTTGTATGCTGGACACCAACACCAACAACAAAGCTACCTGTAGAGTCTTCCCCAGAAGAGGTAGTTGCTTCTTTTCGGATGGCATCACCAGCAACCTTTAATGATAGAGGTCGAGAAAATTCGGGAACATCCAGCCCAAGAGATTTAAAAGCTGAGAAGGCAGCAACCCTAGCCTCTTCAGCTTTATCAAGAACAATTTTGCGTGCCCCATTCTTTATCTTCTTTGCTACACTCAACTGTATCCGCCGTTGTGCTGAATTTTCTTTGTATAGACAAGGTTTACAAATTAGATGATACAAGGAAAATATAGTGATGTAACTTAAAAACAAAAAAAGGAGAAACCACGCCAGAATAAAAATACAAGTTCATGAGTTAATAAATGTCATTGCATTAAACTCAAGAATCCACATCAAAAAATCCAAAACCCCATCTAGGAGATTTCACCTTGTGCAGTCCATGATGAATATTCAAAAAGAGCCTTCACAAGTTCAGAAACTGATGCTTCAGCTATTGCTTGAGGCGTACGGAGGCCAGCCTTATAAAGTGCTCTAGCTCGAGAACCCTGAAAGGGTGCCATAAACGGAGTGTATTAACAACTATTAGTACGTAATACAAATAAAATTTCTAATCCAAAAAATCATGAAATCAGCTACTCCTATATCGCAGATTAATTTACACCAACCACCAATTGGCAATTAATGCCATACGTTCCCAACCTTTTGGAAGGATTGAAATGACAAAAAAAAAATGTTGAATTGTACAAGTCTACAACCTTAACAAATGGAATACTAGTAAGCTCTACAATCTCTGCTCGGACCCCAAACGAAACACGATTTTGGAACTTCGAAACCAAGCCTTCCAGGTCATGCCAACCAAGCCTCTCACAGAATACAGAGACCATAGATGCAAACCTTCCAGCATTTTCTTGTAAGGCCTGAACCATGCCCCGAGCCACTTTAAAGGCTTCACAAACCTCAGCCACAGGTATTTCCTTCACATCAGAATTAAAAAAATATCACCAGAGCTCAAACAATGCCAAGTCAATGGCCAATCAAAACCACAACAGACCACAAAGCAATTAATGGCTGAAACATATTGGCATTATGTTTATCTACGCGAAGATCGGTTGAAAAGATAGAAACAGTAAAATGCTCAAATAATGCAATTCGACTTAATCTTCGTGCAAGCTACTTTGTGGGAAGAAATACATATAGATGTGGTTGATATACATGTAGATAGGCCCATATACATTGTGTTCATATTCATATATCTGTAAATCTAACTACACACACACACACACACACACACACACACATATATATAGAGAGAGAGAGAGAGAGAATAGGACAGGCCAGTATTCATTGCAAATACAAAAAGACACACCTGCACAAGTCTTGACAAGATGAGAGCAACATAGAAGCGTTTACACATTCTAAGTGTTTGCTCATCTGAAAGCATATTATGGTTTGTCATCCCAACTCTGCCCATCAGCCCTTTAGTGTTATCCCTTGATCTGTTTGCAGTGCGCATAGGCCCATGGTGGGCCATACGCATCAAAAAGGGTTCTACCACTCCAACTCGATTGCCAACCGACTGCACCACATGAATTTGGAGTGTAAACTCTCTACAATAAGCAACTCAAGAACCTCATAAAACGTAGACAAAAACATGGACGGCATAAAGTAAGTGCGGAAAATATCCACATACAAAACTTAAAACGACAAATAGCTCGAGGGCAACGTGGCACAAGTATTACATCACCAGATGGAAAGAGAGAGAGAGAGAGAGAGAGAGAGAGAGAGAGAGGAGCATTGATGTCATTCAAGATTGCAAGCTTGGAAAATGGAACTTAGACCCAACAATCAACGGGTCCTCTTGATTATATTTTCTAAAACTAGCACAGTAGTAACTAATGGGAAACAATCGCGGAAGGAGACCATAGCCTTATAGCAAACCATAAGGTTCTTGTGTTTGATAGGTGCATTCCATGTAGTGACACCACTGCCAAAGCCAGAATGAGAGAAGTAGCGAGGAATCAGATTCATTATGAGGCCCCCAAAATAATAGGGGAAGGTTGCCAACCTGCTACCTGTTTGCACGCTGTTGTAAGCAAAGGTGCAAGAGATTTCTCATTTGCAAAATGTCACCTCAAAAAGATAGCAATTTGCACGAAATGGGAACTCAAGTATTTACTGTTATTGCCATTGTATTACTCCGTGACTAAATTACAGCTCTCTGCTATCCCTGAATAATTGATTCCTCATTTATACACACTTTTATGTCGCAAAGCAGAATGCGAGTGAATCCATAGGCTGAAAACATTACACATTATTTAAGCTAGCAAGAAAATCCATCTTATCTGGTCAAAAAAGGATTAACAAGCACAAAAAATTCCCGTACTTCCAATAGGAATTTCCAGCGCATCCAAAATGCCAACTGCTTAGGGGACAATTACATGATTGGATGCATAACGGGAGCTATGCGAAACACATCGCAAAAATAGCCAAAAGGGGAGTGATGCAAAATCTATCCCAAGATTCCCAACAATAAAACACCATACAACCATTTGAGTGGCTAAAATTTTACTTAAAGCCCCCCTAGTGGTGAATAAACAAGAACAGAAGCTTAAGCCATGCTTATTCCTGCTACTTAGCCATTAGGAACCAATAACTACTAACAATCTCAACAACTAGCCCAATGGTGATGTAAGGCAAACTTACCTGGTCAAGAGCTGACAATTCCATGAATCTTTCATAATATAATTCCCAATCTGGTTCAACTTCAACATTGGTGGGTGTTACCAAGTATACTAAATGCAAATCAGATGCAAGCACAAATCCTTCTCTGGCCCTTGAAAGATCATCTAGCACGATCTGAAAAAGTTTTAAATAAATGCATAATTAAACTTCGTAATCACTTTCTTCATCTATCTAAGGACAGTGGCACACATGGAAAAAGAGAACAATTGCAAATACGAGCAAATTGATCAACAAGAACGCATTGATGATACTAGAAAATAAGCACAGCACAACTACCATTTAGAAAGAAGAGAAGAAAACAAAATTAAAGACTTTGGATGACATACAAGTGATTCTTCAGGGCACAGAGAACTTCCAAAAGATGCACGTCCAAGAGGTGTTGTGCTGTACAACTTAGTGTCTTCATTCCATTCGAGAAATTTCCTGTGGCATAGCCACTTGAGAGAATCCTGAGCTGATTTTACAACATCTTCGAATGGCTTTGTGGAATTGAGAAGGGTACATCGAACATATCGATGAATATCACTAGCAGTTTGAACAATTCCACCAGCAACAACTTCTAAAATTGCATGGGTCATCCCATTCTTATCATCAGAGAGACAAGAATGCAGCGGAGGACAGCTGTCGTTAACAATTTTTATAATTCTTTTAACTTCTTCTGGTTTGCAAATTAAAACCTGGTTACACGAAATCACAAAACTACAATGGTTAGAACTAAAGTGAGGACAGGGGACAATGATTAATAAAGAAAATTCAGACTGCAATATTGAAGGAATATTTAAACAAACTCAAAAAGAAATACACAACTACACAACTATATGAGCACCTAATATCATTTTAACTACAATCTGTGCATTCGTGTTACATACTACCAAGAAACAACGATACCAAGGAAAAGTAAATCATGCATAAAATAAGTAAACCTACACTCTCGCCCTTCGTATCTATTCCAGTCCGACCAGCCCGACCAGCCATCTGTCTGTACCTTGTTCCATCAATAAACTCACGACCAATCCGGGGTTGCCGAAAAATGACCCTCCTGGCAGGTAGGTTAACCCCAGCAGCTAAGGTAGATGTAGCAGTTAAGACGCGTACAAGTCCTCTGCGATAGCAGGTCTCAACAGTCTCTCTTTCTTCAACCTATATCAGAATTTGACCCAAAAAAAAAACACAATATTATTCTAGAAAACAGCATGCCAACACAAAGATTAGTCACTACATCGACATTCCAATCAAAAATTGTACTCCGTATAATTGAAGGCCACAAACCAAAGTCTTATACATAAAACAGAGAACTATTATGATCGCTGATGGGGATTCACCCACTGAAAACTGAGTACGTTTATAGATACTTCGAGTAGTAATAGAGAACCAAGGTTCCCGAGAACTAAATGGTCAAAGCAAACATACAGTCAGACCAGCATGATGGTATGCCACGCCGAAAGGAAGAGTTTCCTCCAAAATGGGATCTAATCCTGCAGGACTTCTTCCCAAGGAATCAATAGCTGAAGTGACGTCAATGGATTCATTTTTATCGTCATGGGCACTGGCAGGAAATTTCCTGAGGAATTTAGCAACATGCCTAGCAGTAGATTCACATCCTTTTCGACTAGAGCAAAATATCAGCACCGAATTACCCTCTTGAACAACCTGATATTATCACAACAGTAAGAACTGGCAAATTTCAAGTCTAAGCCACATAAAGCTCACTCAGTGATAGGGGAGTGTCCCAACCTCATTGCACAATTCAACAATATGATCTGGATCTTTACCGCTTAGGTCAGATGTTTTAGAGATTGTCCTAACAACGTCCATTTTTTTGTCATAAATGGTGTTTCCAACTTTAATGTATTCCTCTAACGGAACTGGTCGGAAATCAGTCTGGTACAAAGATGCCTGCAACCAAATCAGAGACACTAATTATCAATCAAGAGAAAGGCACGGGACATTTAATTTCTGACAGGTACTACAAACATACAGATGTAGCATATAACTAGGGCACTGTATCTGTTTGTTGGCACAATTGAGATGGCTTTCAAATTGGCTGGGGGTACCTAATGATCATACATATTCAAACTAAGAAATGGAAGATTGGAACTGTTTCTTGTAAATAGCTATGTGCAAAAAAAGAGCTCTTGGCTCCTGCTTTCAGCAATCTAGCAGTTGCCAGTTTTTCCAATTTTCGAAGAGCTTTGACACCCAAGTATAATTCTTATTATAAACTTTAAAATACACTGGTTCTTAAATCAGATAAACCGGAACCCCAAATCTGTGACCATAACTTTAGATCAAAGTCCGGGAATTACCGAATTATTAAACATAGCAGAGTCTCATTGTCATGTACACTGTACAACACATATATTTACCACGAAAGTCTAACTGAAAGAAGTGCTCTATAACTTCACTAAGGTTCATCACCATACAAAAACTGACATATTAAACAAATCAGATAAACAGCAACTTGATTTAGATAATAGGTAACCAATAAGAGCGTCTACTTCAACAAGTACCTTATTTGTTAAATATAAGAATTCAAAGTATCAAACGGGGGGTGGGGGGGGTTGTGGGGTTGGGTTTACATAAACAAATCTCTTTTATGTTAACAACCAAAAAAAATCTCTAATTCGCTTCTAATATACTAGGAAAGGATGGGATTTTGAACTAGAAGATTTTGCACAAAAGCATGTTTTGCCGTAAAAGTCATACTTCTAAAACCTTGAATGAAGGAAGGAAGCAAATTTCAAAAGTATTGTATATGTTGTTTATAAGCTAAAATTAACCACTGCAATAGAAGGATAGTCATTGATGACCCATAATGCCCCAACCAGCCGTTCGTGCATTGACTGCATCCCCACAAGGCTAATAAGTCAGGCTACCGACGCATAAAGGCCACAAAGCTTAGCATCAGCACAAAAAGCACAGGTCCTCTTTGGAATGACTTAGATTGCATACATCCAGTTCCAAATTCACTAGTTCCTGTTTAATATTAGCTGAACTTGAGACTTTCAGTAACCTTGAAAGAGCTTTAGAAGCTATTAATAAGGGAACATGAAAACACTTTATTTACAACTGTTCACTGAGTGGAAAAGAAAAAGACCCCATCCACAAATACCAATGTACGAGTGAGAAAATACTTTCACGACAATCCACATTGTTGCAGGAGCATTCAACAATTGAACTCGCTCCTTCATACCAGATTTTCCACATCCCTTAGTGGAATGCTGAAAATGTAGACACTGAATTGTGGACGTGAATCAAAATAATTTCTTCTGCATCTTCTAGTTTGTCTGGAGTCTTGACATTAATCCTTTCAAAAATCCTTTATTTTTTTTTTTCATCCAATTATGAATGAGTTTGAGATGTCAATATTTCAAGGTATCCAAACACAACTACAAAAAGCAGGGCCACCTATAGGGTTCCCACAACAAGTGTCTAGGGAGCATTTGTGGATGTATGCAGCCCTATCCCCCACTGAGAGGAGGATGCTTCCCTACTTCGAACCCATGACACCTAGGTTGCAACTTGCAACTCACCAATGGACCAACTTTATTGTTGCACCAAGATCTACACTCAGTCAAATTAATCTCAGAAAACCTAACTTATATACTTATTATTAATTTGGCAAAGTAAACATAAAAGAATGGCATGATAACTATCCGTCCTAAAATCATGATATTAGGTGAGGCTTTAGTATCCATGATCCAATAAAAGAATTATGTGCCTCTTCCAAAGTTGATCTAGTAACACTGGGGTGATGGTTTCAGCATTTTCACAAGATAGGCATCTATGTGAAGCACATATGGTGTACTACACCGATAGCCTTAATCTTTACATAGAAGTTGAATCTGATGTCAATGCAGCAAGTCAATTAGCAGCTATTTTAGTTAGCATACACTTTGGGGTAGTGACAGTATGCACTTACTTGAAGCCAATCAGCAACAGCAGACACGTTAGGCAAGGTTGCACTCATACCAATAATTTGAAGACCATGAGCAGGGTCATTCTTCCCACTGCTCATACCCGAACTTTCTCCACTAGAAGATTCTCCATTGCCTTCACCAGCAGCATAACGAAGCTTTGTCAACATAAGCTCCAATAGATAACCCCTACTTTGATCACCAACCTGTCAACGAATCCCAAGGATAAGAGCCATCTATACAGTATTATCCATGTGTACTAGAATAAAAACTTAATAATGCAGTGGAAATGCAGTTCATGAACATTCATCTAAATGACTGGCAAGTACCATGTGCAGTTCATCTATCACAATAATCCCAACTTCTGAAAGACGACCCTCTTCTAGCAATCTATTTATTAAAGAGTTAGCCTTCTCAATTGTGCAGACAGATACAGAGGTATCTTTTGGAAGAGTCCCACCACCTTGGTTCCCATAATAACTGCGTACATGCTTGCCAAGTGGTTCTAAAAGGGCCTCTAGATGCTCTGCCTGCGCGAAGTCAGCATAGATAAGTATAATGGCATTATTTTACAAATTAAGTTCCAAAAACAAAAGACACATTACTTCCACAAACAGATCTGAGGGAAAAACAATATCAAACCTTTTCTGCACAAATTGATACATATGGAAGTACAAGAAGTGCCATTTTTCCAGTTGATAAGACTCGCCGTAACATTAAAATTTCAGCAACGAAACTTTTACCAGCACTGTAACAAAGAAAGCAAGGTTTAGCAAACACTTTTAAGTACCACTCAACCACAAAAAAAAAAACATGACATCAAATAGAAATCTATCCATAGACAACTGCATTTACACCACGACAACTTGTCAATACGTACAAGTTTGCACCTAAGGCAAATATGCAATGGAATTGTCAACATAATATGAGTAAACTACAGTTGTATGTATGCTTGCTTATAGGTCTAACTTTTTAACTTACCAATTCAAGGATCGTGTTGCCTAACAGATACTCAGAAGAAAAATAGACAGTTGAATCCTATTAATGTACTTAACACTTATCTGACAGGAAAATGAACTTCAACTCCATGTATAAGAATACCTAGTAGAAGCACAATAGACAAGATTTCTTCTTTCTAAAACGCCATCCACCTGAAGGCAGTCAACCTGGAAAACAGAAATTTGGAAAACATTGAGCTTTCAATTGCAAGAAAATCACAAACAAAACACCAAAAGAATCAGCTCCAAACATAATTAGGAAAGTATCAGAAACCTCGACCACATGAAGTGTACTCGAGAAAAATTAAGGGAAAAATAAAATTTAAAGGGCTTAGAATTGGTGCAACTATTTTTAGAGTCAACTTGACAAATGCCACTTAAAAGATGATAAAGTATGAAATGCTAAAAGTATCAAAGTTCTTCAACGACAAAAACAACCAAATTTGACCAAAATGGACATGGCCATTCAGATATCAACTAAATGGGGCAACAACAGATTTGGCAAGGTTAGACCATATTATGGATGAAATGAATACCGGGGAAGACACATAAAGAAAGAAAAACCTATAAAATTAAGGAATGTTCCACAACAATTCACACTTGATCACTTCCTTCTATGTCAAGATCAGCAACAAGACAGGTAGATCAAGCGGCAGATTCTAGACTGTAAATTCTCAACAAAAACTAAACCCCGCCAAGAAAGTGGAAACCCAACAAACAGAGCAGCATCATAAATTATTTTTGTTCACAGAATTGTCTATCAATCAAAAGTCATAAAGATCACGACCAAAAAATGAACTCCAAAGCCATTTTCACAAAACTCAATTATGAAAATCCAGAACCTTTGCGAGTACCATAGAAAGAGTGGATGCGCTATGCTATCACCTCATCTCTAAACCTCTATAGCTTAATTGAGCAGGGGCAGAATCCAGCAGATTCATCCAGAGGTGTAAGAAAATATACCTGCCACGAATACAACTGTGAGATTCCTTTCTTCACATATGTGCTGCATATTTCAGAAGGAAGCCAGTGCCTTAGATCTAAATGGTTCTTTAGCAGCACAGAACTTGATGGAGTACTGTCTTCATTGTTTTGACTATTTGGCAACAAATTTCTTTTGCCAATATACGGTGTACTAGATGTGATGCTTTCATGATCTCGCCTCAAAGTACCCACTTTTTGCTTGGCTGCATCGCTCACAAGGGGCAACTCTTGTACCTGTTGTTTACCTTGTTTGTGCATCAGCGCATTATTGTTGTCAGCTGAAGAAGAATACAGGGTTTCCTCATCCATATTTTTGTCCTCGAAGGAGAAGTGCTTCACAGGCAACGGTGATGCTTCTTCATCCAAACTATTCCCGTGCTTACCGGCTGACCTCATAGAAGCATTCATTTCAACACCGAGGACTCTACTTGCACCCTCATCCAATATTTTGTTTGACGCATCATCACCCCCCACACTTCCCAAAATTTTTGTATCCTTTATATCACTCCGTTTCTTTGCAATACTAAGTTCTCCAGCGACTGGGACTAAAATGCCATCATTCGTCACAAGAAAACCATCAGCAACTTCAATTGCTTCATTCCAAAATGCTTCTCCAGGAGAAAATATGGAGCTTCCACGGGTTGATTTGGGAGTTCCACAGGCTCGGGTAGTCAGACCAGGTGTATCACATTCAGTATTGTATAACGAAGCTGCCAATGTTGTGTTGCATTTTCTCAAGCTCGAATGAATTTCCACCATATGAGTATCTACATTCATCTGCCAAAGAAAAAAAATGAACGTACAGGTGAAATCAGCAATGTCAATTGATATCAAGGCAGTAAAAGCAGCTATTTACCCCTCTGGAACCCTTGATAAATGCTTCTCCACATTCAGGGATGACACCATACTCTACCAATTCCTCATCCTTCTCATCATAGCAAGTGGCTTCAATCTTGGCCTGGGACTCGTTCCCGTCAACAATGCAATGCCTTTTCTTAGATGATTTATCCTCTACCACTAGCAAAGATGGACTACCCTGTCTTTTATGAGCACTCACTTTCGGCTCTAAGGGTGTACTTAGACTTGGTGGACGTTCACTGCATGCCATAGTGGACCCAAAATAAAAAACCATTAACCCATAACCTAAACAACAGAAAGACCACAGCAGAAATCAATTCCTAGGTATCGAGTGGAAAGAGTACACATAAATATGCGTTAACCAAAATAGTTCTACTTAAATGGAGTGCAGTGCAATAGGATTTTTCGAATATATTAGTGACCCGAACAACGAAAAATGGCAGTACCTACAATACAATGACAAAAAGTCGGTTGCAAACTGCTTAAGTTCAGAGTTTCCAGCACCAACTGCAGACTCTGAATTGACAAGAGCTCTATCAGAAATATCACCAACGCATGACGTCACATGGGATCCTTCCTTTTGATCCTTTCCATAGGCCTCAGAATTTTGAGGTTGGTAAGGGGCTGACAACGAGACGTTTCCATTTCCATAGCTGGTCAACGAGCTAATCTCTAGTGTCAGGCTTCTCTTGACAAGACCTTCCCTATCTGAAGAAACATGAGCTCTGCACAACGGTATATCGGAACAATTATCATCTTGGGAAGTCACCACATAGCTGTCTAGAGACCCCTTGGCACTAGGAGATGCTTCGAGTGTAGCTTTTGGATCTTTGTCACCTCTCCCAGGCTTTAAAGATGATGAAAGAGATTTCTTCTTCTTCTTTGAAGCAAAAAACTGCGGACAGCAACAAATAACACAGCAATAAATACCGGTACATTGACTAAAAACCGTAATAGAAAGCTTGTATTTATTTCGTCACCACCAAAAAAACGAAATTTGTAAACAACAGTTCGATTGGCAATAGACTAGACCAATCACGCATTAAAGAAAACTTATACACAACCATGTTATGAATCCAGATAAGTATTTCAAGCATTACCCACATCAGAATTTGTTAGTACAGGGAAACGAGTGGAAGTTATGCGAATAGCAAATCATAAAACAATTCTTATTATTGTCCTCATTACCATCAACAATCATTAAAACACGCAAGCACCATTAGAGTTCTCAAAGTTTCAAACCCATGCCTCTTTTTGAAGAGATTCAAAACTACCTTTGACAAGATTAGTGCAACAAACTTCTAGCAATGCAAACCGCACATATACATACACACACATAAAAGGGGACATGGGGCTATTTCTATACCGGAGTGTGCAATTTGCTTCAACGTTCTAAGTCGACAAAGCCATAAACGGCATTTGTAAACAGCAACAACAACGACTATATATTAGGGCAAAAACTCGAAGTTGTGCACCAAAAATAGTTTTCCTTCGTGATTAAGATTCTTAATTTCTTATCGCAAATTTCAAATGAAAAAACAGATCTTATTATTGCCCTCATTATCATCTCCAATAAATTAAACCTCGAGCGTAAGTCGGAGTTTTTGAATTGTAAAATATATGCGTTCGAACAGATTCAAATCCAAGTAAGACAATATTATGCAATAAACCCCATACAGAAATAAACCCTTCACATGCAAATACATATATGTATATATATATATATATATATATATATATATATAGAGAGAGAGAGAGAGAGAGAGAGAGAGAGAGAGAGAGAAAGAGAGAGAGAGAGAGGTCTAAAGCATGAGAATCTTGAAAATTAGATCGATGGTAATTTACAGGGTGGGAGTACAAGACCTGATCGATACGCGTCCGAGGGGAACCAGACGCCATGATTGGCGTCGAGTTTCAGGCTATTCAGTAACCCTATTTGTTCTCTCTCTCTCTCTCTCTCTCTCGTCCCGTCAAGAACTTCGGGGTTTCATTTGAATGTCTGGAAGAGGCCGCCAAAGTGGTGAGAGATGCACAGTAGACCGACAGATTCTTGGTTACATTCTTGCAGTTATACCCTCGATCTTTCACATCCTTTGGTTATAGTACATTTTTCGCCTTCCAAGTATTTATGGGCGGCTATTCGCAATCCCTTATTTTCTCCACTTAACCTTTTATATTTTTTTAACTAATTTCAACATGATTCTTAATGCAAAATAACTTATTTGCCATTAGAGCATCAACAATGGAATAAGCAAATGTGAATAATCAAAACATGCTACATCAGATTTTTGATTATCTATTTAGAGGTCACTAAAGTTAATAACGTTAAATACCACATTGGTTATTTTTTGCCCATAATCAAAATCAATGGGCCCTCCAAATTTTTTCCCTTCATTTCACGCATACTTTTTGAAAAAGCGATTTTTGAAGGAAAAAAAAGAGTGTGTTAGAAACAGTTCAAAAAAAAAAAAGTTTTTCAAAACAAAAAACAGTTTTTCAAAAAACTCACACTTTGTTCACTTAAAACTATCAATACAATTTTGAGAAATTTTAAAAGAATTGTATTTGCACAAATAATTTTGAAATTTTAAAAACTATAAATACAGTTTTTTAAAAACAGATTTTGTGTAAAAACCAATTTTCTATAAAAGAGTTTTGAAATTTCAAAAACAAATTTTTGAAAAACACACTTTATTTACTTACACTTTTTAAAATTTTTGAAAAAATTGTTTTTTGTAAAAAAAAGGTTTCTGAAAAAAAAAAAGAAAAAAATCTGAAAGTTACAGTTTTTTAAAATTATTTTTTGAAAACATTGTTGAGAGAGAGAGAGATAAATAGAGAATATTTTTGTGTAATATTGGTGTACTTGATTGAGAGATAAAATTTAGTTATTGACAAAATATTGCTAGTTTTTATTATTGAAGAGCCAAAATTTGATGAGTTGTTAAAAGGTTGCTAAGTTTAGTTATTCCAATGTGAGCACTTTTTTGATCCAACATTGCTTACTTTAACAATTTTTTGTTTTGTTTATTCTACAGTTGATGCTCTTATATCTATACATGAAATGACCTACATACCCTTGTGACCAAAACTCCTAAATTATCTTCTACCCCTTCCCCTCATTTTAATTGTTCACATTTAAAAAACAAAAACCAATTCCAGTCAAAACCCAAACCCATCTCCGCTCTCTCTCTCAAGCTTGTTCTGAGGAACCAAAACCCATTTCTCTTTCTTCTTCATCTTTATCCTCTATTTTCTCCTCTCTCAAGCTTGTTAACGGAGGAGCAATGGTCAAATATTATATCAATAGAAGGTTTCTATCCTTCCATTGAAAAAAAATATGACCCACTTCTAGGTTATGATTTTAAAATTGAAATGGAATCAAATTCTATCGGCAACGATATGATGGCTGAGGAGAAGAAAGATGTTGTGATGGACATTGTATCTTGGAAACCGCATGAGGAGGAGGTAAGTTTTTTCCGTTCACAGTGGCCTCTGATTTACAAAATTTTAAACCAATTTTTCGGTGTTTCAGGTCCGAATAAGTTAAATAATTTCAGTAGTTAACCACCGTAAATAATTACCCTATTCGACAATTAGTTACCGATATTCATATATAATTTCAGCATTTAATTATCGAAATATATGTATCTTTTTTTGTTATACTCTAGTTCAGCAGTTAATTACTGATATGTGTATGCATTTTCGATATGTGGTTACTGAAATATAATATTGTTTTCAACATCTATTTACCGAAATGTATATAAGAATTTCGTATACATGCGTAGATGTTTTATTTTTACTAGAATTCGGCAGTTAGTTACTGAATTGTGCACACATTTTCGACATTTAGTTACCGAAATTGATAGTTATTTTTGACAATTAGTTACCGAAGTGCTAGTACTTACTTTTCATTCACTAATACTCGGCAGTTAGATACCAAATTGTAAGTATATTTTCGACATTCACTTCCCGAAATATAGATTATATTTCGATAGTTGTTTACCAAAATTTGTAGTTATTTTCGATTGTCAATTACCGAAACAGATCCAGAGAGCTAGAAAACTTGTTTTAATGAACATTTTTTATACTTTTAGGGTGATGCTTCAACGCATGGCAGCCACATAGCTCCAGTGGCCCTGTATGATTTCACAGGGATGTTTACGACGGAGAAGGTGAGTGACAACTTAATTATTGGATCTTTTGATTTTGATTTTGTTCTTTTCCAGCTATTGAATGTTTTTGTTCAACCATGTTTGTAGGTTTTTCCATCCGAGGATGAGTTGAGACATTGGATAATATCTACCGGTAAAAAAAATGTGTTTGTGATTATCATTAAGGCGTCGAAGAGAATGACAAAGAACTAAAGGCCAATGATGCGGTTTGTATGTGAACGGAGTGGAAAGTATAGATCGTTTATCAACAAGGCAAAGGACAAAGGAGGCAATGTGAAGGAGAATGGCAAAGAACCGAAGGTAAAGAAGATAGCACACGTTGCAAGAACTAAGAAATGTGAATGCTCATTTGAACTGAGATGTGTTAAGGGGTTGAAAGGTTGGATTGTCACTGTCTTCAACGGCAATCACAATCATCGTCCCGCGGAACAGCTGGAGCGGCACGCTTTTCCCGAGAGGTTGTCTTCAGAGCAGTCAACTATGTTGGTGGATATGTGTGTTTCGTCATTTTTTAAACCGAGAGATACCCTAAGTCTAATAAAGGGTGAGGATGAATTCTATGTAAATACAATTAAAACCATCTATAATGCACGCTACAAGCATGGGTTTAAGGAGTGAGCGGGGAGATCTCAAATGCAATATCTATTGGCTAAGTTACAAGAATATGGGTACATCAAGTTTAACCAGAAAGATGACAATGACAATGTGAAAGACTTGTTTTTGTCACATCCTACTTCTGGTGACATGTTGAGTGCTTTCCCTCGGGTGTTGTTGATAGATTGCACGTATAAGACCAACAGATACAGGTTTTCTTTACTCTAGATTATTGGCGTTACATCCACCGAGAGGACTTTCTCAGCTGCCTTTGCATTCATCGATAGGGAGAAAAAGGAAAACTATACGTGGGTGTTGGAGAATTTGAAGAGTATGATGGATCCCGATGCACTTCATGGTGTTATTGTGACAGATAGGGAGTTAGCCCTAGTGAATGCCATTACAACAGTGTTCCCAACGGCCAGCCATCTTCTATGTCGGTGGCATATTGGGCAAAATGTATATGCTAAATGTAGGAAGATGTTTGATGAGATGACTTGGGCTCTATTTAAGCATGCTTGGGATTCACTGATGTACTCACCAACTATATCTTTATACGAGCAGGCACTTCGTACAATGAAGCGAGAGTTTGTGCTATATCAAGTTGCGATTAAGTACATTGAGACAAATTGGTTAGGACCGTATAGATAGAAATTCATATTAAGTTGGACGAACAACGTAATGCACTTTGGCAACCTAACTAGCAACAAGTAGATGGCTAACACCCCATGCATATTTCAAGGTGTCCATATCTTTACACAATTTGATATTGATATTTCGATGCCTAAAACCCTCCTTTACCATTTCCACAGGGACGAGGCAAAACATTCGAAGCTTAAATCCCACATTGCGAATTGCCAAGTCAACTTATCGGCCGCCTGGGCCAAAATGCACGAGTTGGTTAAATTACAAATCACAGATATAAAGGCTACCTTTGAGAAAAGTTTGAATTGCTGGCAGCATGAGTTTAGAATTCCTACATTTGACCATCTAAGGGGAGCTGCTTCACAGAGTGCTATGGGTTTGATGTTGCCAGAGATTAAGAAACTTGATGACATGGTTGTGGAGGACAAGATTGACTGTGGCTGTCCTATTCGCCGAACCCATGGTTTACCTTGTGCTCATGAGATTGCTCCATTAAAGAATCAGGGTGAACCCATACCATTGTCGTTGATTGATGATCAATGGAAGGTACTTTTTTCAGAGAAACGGAAAGATAATGGGGCAATTTTGAAAATAATGAATGCCGACTAGAATTTCTTTATGGGCAAAATGGTTGGCAAAAAAGTCATGACCCATAATCATTGGATGAAGATTCTGAAACCCATTTTGAATCCATCAACCACATCCCTATCTTCACCCCAACAGAAGGCCCAGACTTGCGGTCGAAAGTCAGGTTTGGTCAATAAGTCAATGCATAGGAACCCGTCTGAGTTTGAGTACGTTGAGGCATCCTTGAAAACTCCTAAGATGGTGAAGGAAAAAACCTTCAAGGTTAAGGCCACTATGAAAAAAAGCACCAAGGTGAAGGCGAAGGCGTGCATGTAAACCCCCAATGAGGCCACGGTGGATGATAATACCCCTAAGGCCAAGGCCGCTATGAGAACCCCCAAGGCGGCCAAGGAGATATCGCGGCGGAAAAAGCCGAAACTTTTTGGAACCCTATTTTTAGGACCGTACCTTAATAACTTTCCAGAACTAATTCGGCCACACATAAAATCTATTACGGATGTGGAAAGTGATGGAAATTGTGGGTACATAGTAGTAGCTTATTTTATGCGCCAATCCGAGCACAATTGGAAGACATGCTGAAATGATTTACTTTTTGAGGTAAATAACCATTATGACCATTATGAAAAGGTGACCGGTATCGAAGGTGCTAACAAGTTACTTTATAGATTGTCATTCTTTGAAGATGGGTGTGCACCCGAAAACAGGTGGATGATTTTTCCTAACATGGGTCACGTTGTATCTTCTACTTATAATGTGGTGGTTATCCTCTTATCCCAACTCCAATGCCTTAGTTTCCTTCCACTCCATTCTCACTTCATACAGGTACGTACCATATAGTTTTTTTTCCCAAAAATTTAACATTACTAGAAATATTAAAGTTTGATTTTAAAAGTCCTTTTATTTTGACAGATTGAGCTAAAAGCATGTTCCCCCATGCCACCTATTGCCAACTATTGGTTCAAATTCCGATGGGAGGAAGCCAAGGAATGGAAGACATCTTTTATTGATCAAATTGAAGTGTTTAAAGCCATAATTGAAAGTGATGTAGCAACCGCTGAGTCATTTGATGTAAATTAGTTTCGTTTTATATATGTGGTTATCATGTTGTCGCTTTACATTGCAATGTTGTTGACTGAGCACATCCATGAAATTTGGTTTCATCCTTTGTTGAATTTATTTTATTATGAGGTTGATCTGCATAGGTTGATTTCAGCATTTGGTTTCCTTAATTATTGTAATTTTTTAGTCGGTACATACCAAAATTTGTGTAATCTTTCAGCATTTACAATCTGAACTTTTTATAATATTCAGCACTTGGATACCGAATTATTGTTATGATTTCATCATTTCGTTGCCGATATATATATATACTAGTGCTTGGCACTACGCATCCCGGTTGAAATTGCCCGTACCTACAACACTTGCTAGTTAGTGGCTCAAATACTAAATCGATTCATCAGTGTGTAATTTGTGATCCTTTTCTTAGTGGCACGAAAGAGAATTACCCGTGTTTACAACACTCTTCCAACTATACATTTAAGCTAGCTACAAAGAACTATCAATTTGCTCATAGAGTTCATACCAATTTCTTTTACTCCACTAGAAAATACTAAAGAAGTATGCCGAGTTGGGCTTAATGAAGCAAATAAATACATCCAGCAATTTTGTAACTTGAGGGCAATTTCCAATTTTTACTAAAAGTGCTAAACACGAATCTCTTCATGTATATCAACTACTTTGAGCATTGTTAACTTAGCACTTTTAGGGAAAAAAGAAAGGGGGGGCTCCCCCTTTGTTGTGATCCAAAATTTAATACCGAAACTGATTCTAATACATTCGGAGGATTTTTGACTAAACAAAATATACAAAATTGCCACCACAGTTGTTTCTTTTTCTCTTCAAATTCAACAATTTTATATATTGTATGCATAAGAGATAATCCATATGGGAGCCTCTGATATGTCGCCGGCCGATGGCGTCAATTAGGGTTCCAGAGAGAGAGAGAGAGAGAGGAGAAGGGGAAAGTGAGAGACTGAGGGAGAATGAGTATAGTAAGCCACGTGGGTAAGTGGATTTCAAATTTTGAAAGTAGACATTTTTTCTTTCAAATTATAAGCCCCAATTGCACATTATTTACGAAACATGCCATCCAGAACTTAATTTGTGAGAATGAAGAGGGAGAAATCTGAGCCGTTAGATTTGTTTGTATGAGTAGATAAAATTTGTGTTTGAGATTAATCTGAACCATTGAGAGAGAATATTTTGTTAGGAATATTCCTAAAGACCATCTTGTTTTATAAGATATATATATATATATATATGCGTATTTAGGTGGGCTCTCTCAGGCTATCGTGATCCACGGATTTATTGCCTTGCTCACCTAAACAAATGCCCAAATAGCAAAGTTTTATTGATTATAAGACTATTCTTCCCATACCCGAGTACCACAATTTACAGAAAACACAAGGCAATATTTGAGTGTATTTCCGACGTGACAATTCACTGACACCACTTTTGTGGACATTCAAAATATTTTATTGATTACAAGACTCTTTTTCCCACGCTGGAGTATCACAATTTACAAAAAACACAAGGAAGACAACATTTGAGTATATATCTGATGTGCCAATTCACTGACACCACTTTTGTGGCCATTCAAAATGTCCAACAACGCTATTTAATGAAGTAGCAGGTTGGGGAAGCTCCGGCCTCTTTGACAACAATAGGTCATGACGTGACTATAACTCCAAGACTCGGAGATGGTAGGTGAAGGGAAGCTCCACAACTTTTGACTTGTCGCAAAAAAAGGGTGCACCCAATAACATATAACAAGTACGCCCGAGCACAACACACAACCCGCTCGTCTGTGTCCGTCTCATTTACCTCCTTAAAATTCATCTCCATCCAACTCAACTTTACTGAATTCCCTTTAAGTGCATCCTTCGCTACTTCCGCCATCACACCAAGCAAATCCATTAAAAGTTCTTTTGGCATCCTCTCGTCCTCCGTGTACACATCCAATCCATGAATAGGGATCCCGAGTAGCTGTTCTGCGTCATCTAATGTCAACCGAGTGCTGCGAGTGCAATTTTGTTCACCCTCCTTAATAGAGGGTGAACATTACCCTCTCTCTCATTGGTTGAAATGGTGTGGACCCCACTACAAAGTGATGTCATGTTTACCATGCAATGCTCTTTTTGGTAAGCATGACATCACTTTGTGGTACGGTCCACATCATTTCAACCAATAGAAAGGAGGGTAATGTTCACCCTCTTAAGTGGAGGGTGAACAAAACTCAACTCCCATTGCTGCTATCCGTACCGACGGATTTCCCACCGAAATCGTACCGACGGCCTCGCCGGGCCGTCTCCGGCCACCGGAGGGCAGATCCGAACCGTCCAATAATTCTAAAAAAAAAAACCGCGGGGCCGGGCGCGAGAAACAACGGCATCCGATGTGTGTAGGGTGTTGGATCAAGCACTCTTTTTTTCGTACGGCCGGAGACGGCCCGGCGAGGCCGTCGGTACGATTTCGGTGGGAAATCCGTCTGTACCTATATCTTTTCCGAATGTCGACCTCATCTCCCCAAACTCAAAATGACAGATATTCATCTCCGGATGCCACTTTTCAACAAATGCAGAAATTCTAAAGGAATTGCATTGTGAGTAATTATTTATGCTACACAACGGAAGCAAGCCCGAATTCATAACCTTTTGTTTGAACCTATCTTCTTTAACTACCCAACTACCCAAAAGACCCAAGTGTTGATGCAATCTCAATGTACTCCTCTCTTCTCCCTCTAAAATGGCTTTAGCCACGTGCCTGCGAAAACTCTTTAATAAGGATAGGTCCTCCGGACAACTAACATCCAAAGGCGCATCGTCATGTAACTGCACTTCGACCTGGCCCCGGCCCCGATGTCGACATCGGCCTCAAACTATTGGCGATGGACGCATAACCTACACGTATATGTCAATAATATAATAAAGATTAAAAAAAACTATTGAAAGCAAGTATAAAATTGAAAAAAGTTTACCTCTTCCTGTGGCTGTGCTTCGGGCAGGCTCGAGCCCCGAACTCGGCCTCTTCCTCAAACTCGAGGTCACCGACCAATAACCCACACTTATATAAAAATAATACAAGTTAGTGTTTAATAAAATATAAAAACAAACTACAACAACTATAAAATTGGAAAAAAATAATTTGCCAGAATTTCAACATTTTTTTGTCGAAATAATTATAACATTTTAGTTTCTGATTACTAAAACTAGTAAACAATTTCAGTTTTGGGTTATCAAAAGTACTTACAGATTTCAGTTTTTTGTTACCGAACATTTCATTTCGTTTAAAATATCGTAACCGTATATGAAAATAATACATTACAAGTTAGTGTTCATAAAACAAATAAAGATAAAATACAAATTACTAAAAGTTGGCGTCAAATTGGAAAAAATTCACCTCCTCTTCCTCAAGTATGTCCTCAATGACAGTATCTTCCTTTTCCTGTGGATGCACTTCGGCCTAGCCCCGGCCCCGACCTCGAACTCCTCTGGCTCAAACTCGAGGCGGTGGACGGATAACCTACACGTATATAAAAATAATACAAGTTAGTGTTCATAAAATACAAAAACAAACTATTGACCATGTGTAAAATTGAAAAAAAATAATTTGCGAGAATTTCAACATTTGCTTGCCGAAATAATTATAATATTTCAGTTTTTGGTTACCAAAAGTACTTACATATTTTAGTTTTTTGTACACAATTTTTCTACAGTTATAACAAGAAGAAAAGAAACAACGGTGCGGTATATCTGTTATCAAAAAGCAAGCCAAGCCAAATTCTAGATAAACTTAAAAAAGAAAGTTTTGTCATCAATCTCCAATTACTAAAAGTTACCTCAATTTGTCACAACAAACAAAACTATTGAAAATAATTTACCTCAGCAGCCTCAGATTCATCCTCATGGACAATCTCTTCCTTTTCCTATGGATGTGCTTCGGGGAGGCCCCAACCCCAGTCTCAAACTCCATGCGGTGGACGCCTAATAACCTGTATATAATAACAGTAATGCAAACTTCGAAGTCCGAAAAGGCAAAAAAAGTTAAGAATGCCAATAATACTCTTGAAATCCACAAGTGTTATGTCATACACATGTTCAAGGCTTGGGTAGGAAAACACTTGCTACTTCCAACAACTATGAACTATTATCCCAACTCTTCAAGTTATATTTATAGCAAATATAAACAATTTCATGCACATAACCCTTAATCCCTGCACTTAGTGGTGATTTCTAGTGCTTAGAACCCAATTTTTAACATTTTAGATTCATGTCCAGCTTCCAAAAGTCCATTTCCTGCCACAAATTCATAGATTCAGCACCCATAATTCATATTTCAACATTCTAAAACTAGTTTCACCACTCATAGGCTTTTCCAGCACCTAATTAACATACAAAGCACAGTTCCAACAATAACAGTTTCAACATTCAAAAGCTAAAAATATGCAACTAATATGGTTTTTGGTTACCGAAAATGTTAACCAATTTCGGCATCTACTTTCCGTAAATTATTAATCCCAGCTTAGGCATATTTCAACATCTAACAGTTTCAACAATCAAAAGCTGAAAATATGCAACTAATACGATTTTTGGTTACCACAATGTTAACCAATTTCGGCATCTACTTTCCGTAAATTATCAAGCCCAGCTTAAGCATATTTCAACATCTAATAACCAATATATCTATAATTCTTCGGTTTTTGTCAGCTGAAATTAACTTCATACATAATCTAAACTTTGGAGAATCTAATCTAAACCTACTTTTTTCGACATTTACCTTCCGTTTTATCTCAACAATATTTAGGGGTTAAAATTTTTAAAGTGTGTAAACTATTTCAGTAGTTAAATGTCGTTTAGGGTTAACTAATTTGACAAAAACGCTCCAATCAAATGTGTTCGTCATCAATCCATAATTTCGACATTTACAGATTTTCAATTTTACCAAAAAAATTCAAAATGGTTGCAATTTGGTGATTCAATAGTGACTGTACAAAGTGTGAGAGAGTGAAAGAGAACGACACCTTGAAAAGAGGAGGGAAGGGTGGCGGTGGTGTGGCGGTCTTCTGGCAGGACTGGCGGTAGTACGGCGGTGTTAATGGAGATAGTGGTCGTAACTGGGTTTGATTTGGGGTGGGGGGGTTGGGTTTGGTATTTGGATAGGGTTTGATTTGGGGAGTTAAAAATGAAATTTTAAATTTTTTGAGAGGGGAGGGGTATAATGGGAAGATTAGGTGCATTTAATGGGTTATATGGAGAAAATTTGTATTTTAAAATATTGGGGATGAGTTAAGTGAAAGAAGTTGGCTAATGGAGAAAATAAAGGGTTGCGAATAGCCGCCCCCATATTCGCTTTCTTTAACCCTTCTTAACTTGACAGAGTTTTTTTCTTCTTTTATTCCCTTAGACTATCTATATTTCCCTAAACTATTTAAACGACAAATTGATTCCCTCAACTTCCTAATTGCTTCCTCTTTCGTCCAATTGTTAAAGGAGCTTAACATTTTTTACGAAAAAATATGGCATGTGTTTATCACGTGCAATTAGATCCCAGATGAAAGGGGCTAAAATGCCATTCACCCATCACAACATCGACACCAATTTTCACGTTGGTTTCCCTCCAACCGTGGAATATATGCCCACTATATATAACAACCTATGGGCGGAAGAAAAAAAGAGAGTACTCATGCACTCTCTCTGTCTCCTCAATCCCCAAGTTCCACTATGGCTTCTTTTTCCTCTACAACCACCCAAAATGAGGATCCTACTTGCATGTGTGGGAAGGCAACCCTCTTCCAAGGTCAAACACTAGTGAAAATCCAGAAAGAAGATTCTTAGGTTGTGCCAATTATGAGATGAGGAAATAAACACATAGATACATACTGAAAATCAAAATTTTTGCTTTACTTAATTTTCTCTTCAATTACTTCTATTGGGTTTATCCACCCACTAGAGATAAAGAATTGGAGGCAAAGAATGCTAGGCTGGAGCAAAAGTGTGAGAACATGGAAAAAAATAACCAACAATTAAGCAAAGAGAACAAGAAGCTGAAGAAGAAGTTGATGGTAGTAGGGGCTAAAATGAATGCCTAAAAATTATGGCGCTTTATACTAACTGTTGCATGCATCATTTTGTGGTACACAAGGAAAGATGTCAATGTTGAAAATGTCAGGTATTTGTCTAGAAAGAGTTTATGTAATGTAATGGCTTGTTATGTTATGCTATGAATAAAAAATGTTATGATTTGTTATGCCCAAATGACTGAACTGAAGTATGAGCAAATGAACATGTTATGCTATGAATGAAAAGTGCAATGCCTTCAATTTGTGGTTCATATCATGGAAAGCCAGAGTGTACAAACTTGGAGATGCTGCAACTGAATTCCAGAACCAAAGTTATCACTGAAACAGATTCCAGCATTGCATTTTCACTCCAGTGTTGAAACAGATTTGTATGAATGAAATGGATCAATTGAAATATAAATGAAAATGACAAGAATTTAATAAACTTATTCTTAAACAAAAATGAAATGGAGCAACTAAAATAGAAATACTACAGTTTCCATAACTAAAACATACCACTACAAAGTCCATAACTGAAACATGGAACCAAAGTTTTACCTAACTGAAATTGATAATGGTACCAGGGAAACTGAAACATACAGCCAAAAAATACAATCACAAATAATGACTACAAACATGAAGTTTTCTTACTAAAACATGCATCCATAATTCTTCAACATAACTTCATAAGTTTCCAAAATACACAGTGCTAAACTAATGCAATCCACAACATAACTTCAAAAGTTCCAAGTTCTCAACATAAACAAATAATGGCACAATACACTTGTGCATGACTGGTATTACAAAAATAGACCAATTATGATTCACAAAACCTATGGATCCCAAAATGCAACATATATGGATTCCAAAAAATATAATCTCAATCAATAGAGAGTTTCAAGTTGGAGTAGGGTTTCTCCTTGTCACGACTCAAATCTGATGGGTAGAAATTCGTGACATGGCCAGTGATTTAAAAATCACCCTAGGCCTGGATATCACACACAAAAAAGAGAATATTATCATCATTTTTTTATGCAAAACTCCCAAGACCGTAAATTAATAGTTAATGAAATATTATATTCAGAGCTGTCTAGCGTGATCATCGATTTCAACTTTAAAATTATATAATTGTGGTTCGCACACAGAGTGCCGCTCACTAACACATTATTTCCTTATTTGGCCATGACAACTGATATTTTTCACTCGCACTGATAGACCTTCTTTAACCCCAATTCCCTGAAAAGGTTTTATGAAACATAAAATCAATCCAGTATGTTACGATATACTAAGGCCACATAATAAACATGAGATTAAATAGGATAAAAACATAGCATAATAATCCATCAGCTTGCAAAATCATAAGAGATAGAACAATCATGTTCAAGTTTCAATCACCACAAGTGAGACAAAGAGAGATATATCAATCATCATATTCTTGACGATCATAGTTTCACCTTGACCATCATCTTAACCATTATCTTGGGCGGTAATCCGGTAGCCCGAGGAGCGACCCTAGCAAAACATGCATTGATATCAATCCAATGAATACCCGATCGTATCCTTTCTACAATCCATAGGCGCCAATTCAAACATAGCTCGCCAGAGCTCTTCGCCCAGATGTTACAACAATATCCGTTAAACTTCTTTTTAAGAAAAATAATCCCATGTCTTTTTATAAAAATCTTTTTCTTTTCACAATTATACTTATGTAATTTATTTTTATTCAACATAAGATTTAATAAAACAATCACAAAACGAGTTTTAGGAAAACAATATGTACCCAAAGTATATTCGTAACTCACCTCGTTCGAGAATCACAATTACCATGCGAAAATCTACATATTTATTTCGGAACCTCTTGTTTTAAATTTTATTTTTCCTTCTCCTCCTTCCCTAATTACTCTCTCTCTCTCTCTCTCTCTCTCTCTCTCTCTCTCTCTCCTTTAGCTAAGTGTCGTGTGTGTAATGTGTGTATAGGTGTGGTGTATGTGGTGTGGTGTATGGAGGGGAAGGAAGGGGTGGCCTATTTATACTAGTATACCACAAGATCTAAAATGATCTAATGAAATCTTTCCATATCTTTTAATATCTAGAATAATCTTACATTATCTAAGAAAATCTAAACACAATCTATATCAAATCTTAGGAAATCTAATAAAATCCAAGTGTATCTATATCAAATCTTAGAGAATCTAATAAAATCCACAAAATCTAGGGAATTTAATCCAATTCTTTCCGGATTATTCTTTTCGCCTCGCGGTGACTAGTGCCTTATTCCCGTGCTGCAATGTTGTTTAAAAGGTTATGGCGATATCTGTAAAGTTTTATAAAAATTGACAAATAATCGGAAAATACTCTACTTAAGTCAAGAATTAATATATTCTCAAAATTTTAACGGTAAGTGACCTGGTTAATGTTAGCTCAGTTGGAGGGTGTCAAGGAGGAGTGATGTTCGGGGAAATAGAGTTAAAAAAATTAGTGTGATTGCTCAGTGAATTACAAGACGCTCAAGGGGTATTTATAGAGTAACTCAGTGAGCCAACTCAATCAATGTGTCCAGATAGCCCTGGCCCAACTATTTTAATTTCCCAACTAATTCCTACCAATCATTGAGAAGAACCAAAAAATCAGACAAGGAAAATATATTTTGAGACAATGGATTAAATTTTAGTCAATTTTAAACCACAGACTTTTTATACCCCAACTAGCTCTCCCAATATTTTATCCAAGTATTAATAAGGTTTAAAATATCCGCCGACAACTAATGCATTTGCTAGCAATGTGTATTTTAGTCCTTGATTGATTAAGTTGCTCGGCCTTTGTTTTTAAAGAAGTATTCAAAATTTATCATAAGTTAGGATATTTATTTCGAAAATGACTAAGGTGACAAAATTGCAAGAAAATTTTGGGAGATTTAAATTGGGTTATCACACTCCCTCTCCCTCTAGTGTTGTGCATTAGAGTGGGGGTTCTAGAGTGTATTGGGAGGGCATTCACATGGGCTTTGTAGTTTGTATGTCCTGATGTTGTGGCCTTGTTTCCCACATTTAGGTCCAATTAATCATCTTCTTTGATTATCGCTAAAATTGGAACTATGTATTTTGCTCTAAACAATGATAACCAGAGTGATTTAAAGGGTAGTTTCGTTGAATAAAATGAGGATGGAAAGTCACAAATAAGTCATTGAAGAGAAACATCAATTAATGTTATGGCAGGAGCAATTTGGGTTTGGGTAGGAAAATTTTGGGTTTTGGCATTATGATTAGCTCCCTTAAAAAATATACTCTGTATTATATAAACTGCGTCACACAGATGAAACTTTCTAATGTGGGGACATGATAGTAGGTTCTTTTTTCTGAAATTAAACATCATTCTACAAATAAATTTTTTTTTTCAATAATAGGCACTCAATAATTTTTTTTAAAATCAATAAAGAGTTGCATTATGAGCTACAAGAAGACGAAAAAAAGGTGTGACTCTTTGCACAACATATGTGTTCTGATCATTGAGTGATACATCTTCATACACAATAGTAGCATGATTGAACAATCCAAGCATGAAGCACCCCAAATGAAAAAAAAATCTAATCCAAACAACGAAACGAGACCCAACTCTGATAATAAAAGAATAATACTACTCCCTCTGTCCCTTATTTAGTGTTCAATATTTCATTTTGGACTGTCCCTTAATAAGTGTCTATTTTGTAAAGTTAAGGGATAAAAGTTGATGCATTGTCTATTTTGTCCCTAAAAGTATATTTCATTTTGAAAAGTTAGTGAGTAAAAGTATAATGATGATGGGTAAGTAGAAAAAATGGAGGAAAACGTTGATGTGAAAGGTGTAATGATGATATCTTTTTAATAAGTTGGAGTTACGAAGCAAAATTCTTAAAAAGGGATGGAAGGAGTAGTAATATACAAACGAGGCCTAATGGCCCATTGGTGTTTTTTTTCTTCCAATTCTAATCTATATAATAATCGAGTTCAATTTTTGAATCTTATGTACATTCATGAATTTAACGGTCTAAAGTGGTTTTCTTGAATCCAACGGCTGATTTTTTAGGCTGTCCATTTTTAGGAAGAATCCAAATCCAATTTCAAAACTTCTCTATCACTGCATACTACTCATGGTTTCTTCGATAGGGAGAAGATATTAAGGATATTGATGCCATAAGTTGTTTGTTTTGGTTGTCATGTCGTATATCATAGATGTCATGAGGGTGAAGCTTATTGGTAATATTTTTTTTAAAAAAAACCCACCCATATGTATTCATTAGGAAGGTTTACTCTATGAAATAAATGCCTCGTTTGATAACGGTGATAGATGGTTGAGATTCCTAAAGATATGAGATTATGATTAAAATTGGTAATGAGAAGGGATTTGTAAGGAGAAATGATTGGTAAGGAGTATGTTTGTTTGAGATGAAATTAAATGATGGAATTATTAATATCATATTTGTTTTACATAGGATATGATTGGATTGATAGTATACATTTTCATTTTTGCCCTTATGTAACAATTTTTTATCATTCGACTGTTTAACCACTTGTCGACAACCTAAAAAAAAAAAATGGTCTTGTCTGGTACTAGCTGTTGCTGTCTTCGTCTAATTGTGAAAGAAAAGGATGGGGGCTAGGGTTTGTGCTTATAAGCTGCAGGTATTATGGTCATTAGATGGTTTAAGTAAGGCTATCTTTGTCTTTTCACATTGGAAGATGGTGAACTTGACTACCAATACCAAGTGCAAGCTAGGATTCTCAATACCCTTAAATGACCGGACTATTAGTTCCTTGGGCTTCCTAATCTAAACCTCAAATGTGCAAACAAACAAAGTATTATGAGACCTATGGGATTCATACTCGCAACCTAACCCATAAGCTGGTTATCAAATGGGCCCAAAAGGGTTTTATTTATTTATTTTTCATTGTTCTTCCCCACCCATATAGATGATCGGTTGGAGTAGATCCCCGTTGTATGCTACAAAATGTCATGTTGTATGCTACAAAATGTCATGTTGTTTGTTTTAGCAGTCAACATGTGTTTTTACTCTACTACACAACTACGTAACATAATGTGAGGACATATGCAATACAACTTATGGGTTGTGAACCCTTGTATTTTTTTATATCCTCTCTCAACCCTATCTCTCTCCCCTATCTCTCAACCCTAATCACCACAACTCCTTGATCTTCTCCCTTCCCCTCCTTCCCGTGGGTTCTATATCCGTGTGCGGCGGCGGGAGGGGGAGGCCATGATACTATTGACTCCCTTTCTTAGTTTTTTTTTTCTTTCGTCTCTCCAAATCTATGATTTGTCATTTGATATGTGAGAGTTTTGTCTATCGTTCAATGAGAGTTATTAGTTTTGTCTTTTGACAAATTGTCAATAGATCAGATTCTCTTAATTGAGGTTGCTTCACAACGATATATGTGCTTCAACGTTCTATCCCTACACGATGTCTTTGGCAAGGCAACCCGTGGTGGCTTGACAGATCTGTAGTTCTTGGGAGTTCATTGGTGCGTTCATACTTGGATGAAGTGCATCTGATCGTCTGAATATTTAGTATCTTTTGTCCTTAATCTTGCACATTTTTTCGTTTGAGACTCCTAATTATATGTTAAACAGTTTTAAAGTGTCGCTATAGCGTCAGGCCATATCTGGGTTAGGATGAAAGACATTTGTTTGCCTTGTGATTTACTTGTTTTTTTATTTGTTAGATGATTAGTTTGGCTTTGTCCAAGTTTTTTTGTAATGATTTCCATTTTGTAAGTGCCGCTAGGTGTTTATCAATACAATTTTCTAACTTTTGACAAAAAAAAAAAACCCTCGTATTTTATCATACGCTGCTGCGAAATCCCAAAGTCCTATCAAATGCCAGACCTCCGAGAGCATGCCCTAGTTGGTTGATAGATTTTCTTCCTACAAAATTGATGAGGTTCGATTATCAAGGTCAAGCCATAAAAAAGTACTCCCTGTGTCCCAATTCTTTTAGTCCATTTTTGAAGTTTGTGCTACTTTTCAATTGATTATTGTCTTGTTTGGATAATGTTTTAAAAAATTTTGAATTTGGTTTTTGAATAATAAGTGAAGAGAGAAATTAGGGTAATAATTGGAGATAGAGGTAATGAGTGAAGAGAGATAGATATAAATGAGAATAATTATTGGAGAGAGGAGAGATAAATGAAAGTAATAATTAAAAGTATGGATAATAAGTGTTTTTTAAGTTGATTTTTTTTTTCAAAATACAATACAAACAAGGCATATATCTTTTAATCTATAATTTTTTACTCACTCCGTTCCTTTTTAAATGTCCCGCTTCGTAATTTCAATTTATTAAAAAAATATCATCATTACACTTTTCACATAAACTTTTACATCTATTTTCCCTACTTACCCTTTATGGAGACATAATCATTACACTTTTACTCACTAACTTTTCAAAATGGAATATACGTTTAGGGGCAAAATGAAAAATGTACCAATTTTTACCCACTAATTTTACAAAATGGACAGTTATTAAGAGACAACCCAAAATGAAATACTGAATTTTAAAAAATGGATGGAGGGAGTTGGTGATTTTGAAAACATCGTTTAAAAAAGCTTATTGAGATATATCAAAAAAGACAACCACTGCTTAATGCAGTTGGTCAGTCATTGCTTCTCCTTTGTGGAAGGTCTTGGGTTCGAGCCCCACAGAGGGTAGACCCTTTAGGATATCAGGGCTATGGATAGCTTCTGGTTTCCTCGTGCTAACTCTAACACCCTTACTAATACCCGCTGATGTATATCGTCGTGGCAAAAAAAAAGAAAAAGATATATCAAATAAGATCCATATTACATATAAAAAATATTACAAATTAAAAATTATAATTAATTTTTTATTCGATTATAATTTTTTTGTGAATTACCTGATTTGGATGGTCTACATTTAATTGGATGGGAAATAAATTAATTGAGGCGTGCATAACCGGCTCGGACACACAAATCGAGCCCAAAAAAGGAGGGGGCGGCAGAAGAATGCACGCCGACGTCGTTTGGCCTCGAGAAATGTGACCGTTACACCGCACATTTCAAAACCCCGCGAGTACCGTCCCGACAAAACCCTCGAGCGCGTGCACCCCTTCTCTGTCCTCCCCCTCCCCACCATCACTCTGCAATCTGCATTCACTCCCCCCACTCCCCTCCCTGTGTCTCGTTTTTGTCAGTTTCTCTTTTTCGTTAGCATCATCCACCCTTCACTCCTCCCCCCCTCTCTCTCTCCACCCCCCCTCTCTCTCTCCAAAACCACATTTCACAGCTGTAAACACTTTAAAACATCCAAAACCCCATTTCACAGTTGGAAACACTGATGAAACATTGTAGTCTAGTGTAAAAGTTTCGTTTCATAGACTTAGCCCTAGTCTCTCTCTCTCTCTCTCTCTCTCTCTCTCTCTCTCCAAAATCACTCTTAAAGCCCTAGTCTCTCTCTCTCTCCAAAATCATATTCTGTGCTTCTCCTATGGATACCAAAAAATGAGCTGTGTTTAAATTCCTTTTCATAGGTGTGTTTCTCTCTTAAACAACCTTCCATTTTTCAAGCCCTAGAAATTTTGTGAGAAAAAAGAGCTTAAACCCGCAATGGGTTGTGCGCAATCGAAGATCGACAACGAGGAATCCGTTGCGAGATGCAAGGACCGGAGGAACTTCATGAAGGAGGCGGTTTCCTTCCGAAACGCCTTTGCCGCCGGCCAATCCGGCTACGCCGTCGCCCTGAAGAACTCCGGCGCCGCCCTCAGCGCCTACGCCCAGGGCGAGGCCGAAAACAACGACCACAACAACGACACCCACGACGCCCTAAACTACTACCACCACGGCGCCCCCGCCACTCCTCCTCCCCCGCCGCCGATCATGGACGCGACGACGCTGCCCCCTCCGCCGCCGCCCCTCCCGACGTTCTCTCCGATCACGCCGCCGCTCCAGCGGTCGTCGACGATGCCGGAGCTCGCGGTGCCGAAGATGAACCGGAAGATGAAGAGCGTGGCGATAGACGAAGAGGACGAGGAGGGCTACGACGTTGGGAATGAGGAGAGGGATTTGCATCGGCGGCAGAATGGGACGCCGGAGCCGCCGCCGCCGCCGCTGCCGGAGATGAAGGGGATGTCTTGGGATTTCTTCTACATGGTCGAGAACATGCCGGGGCCGTCGCTGAGCGAGTCGGAAGACGTAATAAACGAGCAGAAAGATGAGAGTGACGACAGGCAAGGACCGCCCTACCCGAGTTTCAAAATTTTTTTTTCCCCCCTTGCAAGACTATATAGGTTCGCCCGAGCCGAGCTTTTGCGAGCCGACTGAGGTTTTGAGTGTTGAGCACGGCTAATTTAGGAAATTAGCCAAAAACTCAAGCTCGAGCTTGGCTCGATTACTAATTGAGTGTAGCCGAGCTGGGCCTTGATGAGCCGAGCCCTGAGCTACTTGCGAGCAGCACGGTTCATTCGCAGCCTTATTCGCCCGCCTGATGTTTTTGTTTCAAAATCAGCCTAGAATATTACTGACTTTAACATCTACATTAGTTTGTATATTATACTCTAAAAAACTGAATATAGATTTATGCAAAACACTGTATACGCCTGTGTAATATTTTTATAATCTACTAGTTGATCAAAGAAAATGATTATTTTTGGGCAGTAATTTTGCAATTTGTATGGTACAGTTGATATTGCTTTCCATATGCTCTCAATTTTTTTTGATGATTTTCGCCTGCCCAGTACTCAAATCCTGCGTCCGTTCCTGACAGCAGGTTTCATGAGGTTGAGATGAAGACGCCGGAGAAAGTGGCGGTGGCGCGAGGGTTTGAGACGGAGGAGGAGGAAATGGTGACCCCTGTGAATGGGAATGGGAACGCACAGTTCATGCATTCGAACACGGCCCCACATGATTATAGGAGAGGGAGTAATAGTAATTATGGTAAGGTGGTTGGGGGGTCCAGTGTGAATTTGTTGAAGATATTGGGAGACATTGATGATCATTTCTTGAAGGCATCAGAGGCGGCGCAAGAGGTGTCAAAGATGCTTGAAGCCACTCGGATGCATTATCACTCGAATTTCGCAGATAACCGAGGTGATTGAATCTTGCTTTGATATGACATCAGAGCCTGTATTGTTTTCTTTTGGTGTTCTTATGTTTGTCAAATTTGTGAAATAGTTTAGATGAATATCAAATCATATATCGATGGGGGCATTGGAATTGTAAGCCCGAATACCATCATACCAAGCAATCTTTCTTAAGTTCTGAATTGGGCATTCATACCCTACGATTTGTTATTTGTGTTTCATCCAAAACTTGACAGTAGTACAAAAAAGCTAAAACTAGTTCCCGTGTATTTGCCGTGGTTTCGCACAATACTCACGAGCCGCAGTTGCATGCATTGTTATCATTTGGCATGTCAATTTCCTATCAAGTCAGAAATGACCAAGGTCTTGTAGTTTGACGATGACTGAGAGTTGGCTGGAGAGTGGAGATCAATGTTTATAGGATTAAGAAATTGAGAAATTCAAGTATGAAATAAGAGGAAAGGAAGACCCGCTTAGAGTAAGGTGATGTATAAAGAAGTGATGAATCAACTTTGGAAATAACAAAGCCCCCTATAAAACCAATCTGCCTTGATCCTTTGTCCATACGAAGACCACACAATAGTGTTTTGAATTTTTTTTTTTTTTTGATTAGTCACAATAGTGTTTTGATTGTTTGAGATAGTTGCATATTTGGCCAGTATTGCTTGTGTTGAGTTTGTAAGTGATCGAAGCAATCTGAGATTCATGTTGGTAAGATGCTTACATCGGATAAAGGTAGAAATCAGCTATTTGTTCAGAAAGATTGAGAAATTCAACCATGAAAAAAGGGAAAGGGACAGTATGGAGCGATAAAAGTTAGTGTTCTATCAACTGTGAGAATAACAAATCTCCCAATAAAACAAATCCGCCATAATCCATAGTCCATACCAAGATCTCACACTGTAATGTTTTGTTTGTTTGAGATAGTTGCATACTTGGCAAGTATTGCTTGTCATGAGTTTGTGAGTGATTGAAGCAATCTGAGATTCACTTGATGCACACTCCACGGTTGTGCCATATGGCCGTACTATTATGTTCCTCAGGCTGGTATTTATTTTAGGTTTAAAAGCAATGAAATTATTCTGCGTAAGACTGTTTAGGAGTAAGGACTGCTTCTTGAGAACCCTGTTTAGCTCCATTTGATGTTTGCAGAACGTAGCTTTTGTACTCTTATCAAAGTAGTTAATGGAGGCTGCATCAATTAACTCGACTTGTCATTAGGGGAAATGGTAATAGGCTATTAGTTGTACACTTATAAATTGCAAAATTTTAAGGTGGTTTTTGGATAGTTTCTGCATTTCTGGAAGGGCATCTTACAATATTTTTAGAATTGTGATTTGTAGATTCTAGTGCTGTGTCACCCACACTGGATTCATACTGTGGTTCAACATCGAGTAGTCAGTCCAGTTTCTTGGACTTTTTCCAAACTTGAGGCCTTGGAAAGAGCGGGACGACCGGACAAGTCTTCTCATTTAGTATCATTCTCTATTTCTATATATCAATTAGGTCCTTTGTCATATCCCTTTCAAAATCCAGCGTCATTATGTTTTTCTGGTTTTGATACGATTGTCTATGTGAGAACCCACATGCACTAGTCCCACATCGGGAAAAACATGAAAGTGAAATTGGTTTATAAGTGATTCTGACCAGCTACTGTATAACTTGAGGTTAACCTTTTGAGCCACGTGGTTAGACTAATGGTTAAGCAGGTTAGCTGGTGCGAGTCGTTACAGTTGGTATCAAAGCAAAAGCACAACCCTGGTCTACATGGTGCGGCTACCTCTAGAATCTAGTACAAGCATACTGATTGTGTTGTACAGAACTAAGTGCCACACCATGACTAGCAAGGGGAAGGTTGATGGGCCAATGTAACGGGGATGTTGCGGCCAAGGTGGGGAGATTGTGAGAACCCACATGCACTAGTCCCACATCGGGAATAACATGAAAGTGAAATTGGTTTATAAGTGATTCCGATCAGCTACTGTGTAACCCGAGGTTAACCTTTTGAGCCACATGGTTAGGCTAAGGGTTAAGCAGGTCCATTGGCGCGGGTCGTTACCGTCTAGATTGGTTACTACAGTCTACCGTCTTTGGTGCACCCGTCTTTCGTGCACTGGTAGTTTTCCCCAATACATAATGGTGTCAACTCTCTTTGTAATAGAGTGGCTTGACCAAGCTAAGACATTCAAACGTTTTAACCTACCGAGTTGGAAGACCCACAGGAATCTTGTGATGTATCTAGAGACACCACTACATTGAGAGCAATGAATGAAAGCCTGGAATGAGTTCCCCGACAACATGAAAGTAGGAATAGTGCTTTGTAAATGTGGATATCGTAGGGGTTATATTCACTGTAATTTGGTCATTTAGCAAAACATGTTTGAAGGTTTCTCTGTCGAGGGTGGGGCTAGCTGGCGGAACCTCCTTCCCCTGTGTATGTGATATTGTAATTGTGAATTTGCCTTCTATGTTTTTCGGTCCTTTACCTGGCCTTTAGAGCGAAGAAAGAACATTATCTCCTTGCAGCTTTGTCCGCTGCAGCATGTAGCTGAATTGATGCATTTGATTTGTATTATTGTTATAGGGATTGCAAATTTTGATTCTATTGGTTTATTGAACCCTACTAGTTGTCCTTATATCTTCAACACCATTTTATTTTCCTTGTTTTTGCAGGGCATATAGACCATGCTGCAAGGGTCATGCAAGTTATTACATGGAATAAATCATTTAGAGGTGTACCCAATGGTGATGGTATGAAGGATGATTTTGATACAGAAGAATACGAAACACATGCCACTGTTCTGGATAAATTATTAGCGTGGGAGAAAAAACTATACGAGGAAGTAAAGGTGCATTGCCTCGTTAAATTTGTTTTTCATTTCCTGTGTTTCAGCTTTGTTCGCAATTATTCTTTGGGATTATAAGCGTTATGGTTGTTCGGTTACAGTGTGCCCTCTTACAGTTAGGTTTAGGTATGCACTAATGAGTTGAATAACATGATAGCGACTGTTTCTAGTAGGTTTGTAAAGAATTCTTTTTATTTAGTAAGCGACCCTCTTTTGGCGACTGAGCCTATTGTGGAGATGGATCAGAAATAATCCGTCAGTGTACATTATTAATAGAATTAATAGAATTAATAATGTTTTTGTAATCACTGACGGATCAGAAATAATCCGTCAGTGTTTTGGGCTAACCCAAACCACCACACCCCCCCGCGTATTTGGGCTTTGTCCCTTTTGCTCTTTATTATTTTATCTGGGCTTGTGGCCTTTAGGTGATGGGCTTTGACCCTTTGGGTTTTCTCCTTGGTTGGTATCTTGCCAATCAAGGGATTGGGTCTTGGATGGCACTTGTTGCCCTCCTCCTTGCTCCCTTTTGTCTTTGTAATCACTTTCAAAGATGAATAAAATTTTTTTTCGCCATTCAAAAAAAAATAAAATTTCAACTTAAAGCTGTCCTGTCAGAAATTGATATCAGAGAACCATCAGTGTCTCTTATAGATAATATTAAATGTGAGGTCTGTTCTGTTAGAGATTGATGTACATGAAATGGATTTCATTTCATTTGATTACTTCTGCTTTGAAGTCTTAACCTGATTTGCTTCATGCTGATAGGCTGGTGAGCTTATGAAGCTCGAGTATCAGAGGAAAGTTTCCCTGCTGAACAAACTGAAAAAACGTAATGCTAGTACTGAATCATTAGAGAAGACGAAGGCAGCTGTAAGTCATTTGCACACAAGATATATAGTTGACATGCAGTCCATGGATTCAACAGTTTCTGAAGTAAATCACATACGTGATGATCAGTTGTATCCGAAGCTGGTTGGTCTTGTTAATGGGTAATTCTTAATGATAAAAGTAGTCCTTCAAAATTTAATACTGTTGATAGAAATTTTGTCATGTGATGTATGTTGATGCATGCCTTAAAGTGTTTGCCTGCTTTTATCTTTATCGTTTCGCTTCAAATTGCCCTCTATAGCTACCAAACTTTGTTTGTGTCTGGATACAATACTTTATTTATCGTTAAGTCATTTTTACTCTTTCCAAATTTTTTGCATCAAACCGGAAATGCCACACACAAACTTACTCACACAGAGAGACAAGTGAAATTGAGGATGAAGATGCGTTTGCAAAGTTAAAGTTTGCCTTACAATAACGTACATGCAAAATCTGCCATACCATTTCTTCTATTTGCTGCTTTTGCCTATCAACATCTTGCATCTCTACTGTGCCGTCAAATTTAGTTGAGGCTTGGGATTACAATGCTTTTTTTTCTACTGTTTGAACAAACGTTCATTGTCCTCTCCATTTTTCCCCTTCATTTACTTTTGTGTTTCTGTGAGAAGTAGCAACCTTTCTTATTCAGTCAGTAGTTAAAAAGTTTCACCGGCACTGGATGGGTGATCCCTCTTCTCTTTTTATGATGTCTGTCTGTAATTGCTCCTCTTTTTATGATGTCTGTCTGTAATTGCTAAAAAACGATCCTCATTTGTGTTTGTATTTCATCACATGCCATTGTAATACGTGCCTGGACTGCAAACTGGGCCAGCTCACATGAGTCACATGGTGTCATTGATCCTGTGACTGGCCAAATACATGACTTGGGAGTCAAGGAACACTGCCACCATTGACAATCTAAAACCATCTTATGATCATCAAGGACGGCTGTGCCCTTTGTTTTACATATTCTGTCTAATGCATCAGGATTTCACGAATCCTCTATTTCTTGATCAGTTTTATGTAGCTGGAAAGCCTGGAATAAATGAGTTATCCGTAGTTATTTGAATTATGCTTCGCCGACAGAATATCCTAGTTTTTTTTTTTTTTTTTAACATAATTTGAGGAGAACAGTTGTTTTGATTTGCATGATTTGGAAAGCTGTCCCAATTGGTGATATCACACCATTACGGCCATTAATAAGAATTAAAGCAGTGCACTGCTATGAAATCCATGCCCTGTAGTTGTATGTATGTTTCCTAAAGCATCATGGTTGCGTAGATCTTCTAATTTCTCAAACAGTTTAATCTTGCTGGACTAGAATAATTATCCTAGCTTTTTGAATGTGATCTGCTGTCAGACTATTTCTTCAGCATTTTTTTCCTTTCAGATGTAGCTTTGTAGGCTAAACTCTAGATTAATTCTTGTTATTTGCTGACTGACTATGCTTTCTTCGCTGCATTCAAGCTATAATTTATTCCTCAAGTCACTCGCTTTTCATCTATGGTGCTCTCTTGTTCAATATGTCATTAGCATGACTGGTTTTTTGGACATTCTCCATCTGTACTGGATAAAGCTTTTAGTTACATTAATGAGTTCTCTTCAATTCTGATCTTTATGTGCTTGAAGTTTTTGGTCTTTCATGGTAATATTTATTTATTTTTCATGTGGCTGGGCAAGCTTTATAAATGACTATGTAGCACTGTAGACCATTCTCTCTGTTTTGTTTTTTGGAAGTACATTTTTTTTATTACACCAGCACAAAAAGATGTGTTACACTGATTACTTATTCGAAGTTGTTAAATAGCAAAGCTGGTGTGATTTGTGACATGTATTTTTTAGCATTACAGTTACCTCACCATTTCCAGTTTTCTCTGCAGTTCATGATATCAGAATCAGAGTGTCCCTTTGTATTGATGGATCTGTCTGTAGTTCAGATTCCTTATATATCTCTTGTCAATGAGACCATAAGAAACTTTAATCTTCTTATGCTTTCAAGTTCTCATTACCTTCCATGCCCCCTCCCTCTCTTTCGTCATGTGTGGCAAGCAGATTATTTTACCACCATTATGAGTAGCATAATGAACATCATAGTTCTAGGGCTTCTCATCTGTCTATTTACATGTTTTACATTGCCTGCAGACGCATAGGAGCAGTAGAAAATTAGCAACATTATAACTAGAAAAATATAGAAAACCTGTAATCAATCGAGAACAATGATTATATGCTTGTTTGATTACCTCCAGCACACACGCACATGTTTTAGTGGTTTTGGCTTTGAAGATGTAAAATAGCCAAGGTGGGGTATGCATTTTTTCTTCTTATTTCCAATTGTCTTAGAAATGTCCCTTCTTGTCAAGTATAGCATGACAGTACCTCTTCATTTCCATTTCTCTCTGCAGTTCATAAGATTGGAGTGGCTTATGGTACTTTCCATTGGTTCATTACCTTGGGCATTGATGAACATATTGCTTTTCTTCTTTTTTGTCACTGAGATCTTCCAGTACTTTTGTCATAGATCATTCCAGCACTATTAGGCATTAGGATTTTGTCATTTCCTAGCCATTTCTTATGTAGATACACTACTATTTACATTTTGCTTAGTTAAACTACACAAAAGATACCTCAACATTTCATCATGATTGGTAGTTGATGATGTGGCACTTTCCAATCTGTTAACTATAGTTGACAAGTCAAAATGCAAATAGGCAAACATTGAGGCAGTTGGAGGTGCCAAAATTTTCTCATGGTGTATTAATTAAACAAGGAGCCTCATTTGCCTGCCTAGCTTGTTGGCCATGCTCTTGTAAATTAGTAGCTGAATTGCAGGATGGCGAAGATGTGGGAATTAATGTGCACACACCACAACGAACAGTTGAGAACTGTGACAGATCTCAAGTCCCTTGAGATCTCCGGAGCTCCAAAGGAAACAACCAAACACCACCTTGAGCAAACAAAAGAGCTTTGTAATGTTATCGAAGTATGGCAGTCTCAATTCGAGAAGCTATCAACTAATCAAAAACACTACATCCAAGCCCTTAATAGCTGGCTGAAGTTGAATCTCATCCCCATCGAAAGCAGCTTAAAGGAGAAAATCTCATCGCCGCCCAGGATCCAGAATCCCCCAATCCAGGTCCTCCTCCATTCGTGGCACGATCATCTTGAAAAGCTCCCGGATGAGCTTGCAAAAAGCGCAATCGCCTCTTTTGCTGCTGTGATAAAAACCATTATGTTACATCAGGAAGAGGAGATGAAGCTAAAGGATAAGTGTGAGGAAACCAGGAAGGAGTTGTTGCGAAAGAGCCAGGCATTTGATGATTGGTATCAGAAGCACCATCGAAGAACACAAAATGATGATATGGAGCCCGATAGAGGTGAAGGTACTGTTGGGAATTTAAAATCCATTTCACCAGAATTTACCGTGGGTCCATTTCAATCATTTTACTTTCAAGTCCTACAGGGTTTGTTGTCTTGTTTAGAAATTAAAGACGTCTTTAAACTTTCAGTGTCTATTCGAAGAGGACATGATTGTGTGAAAGGGTATCTAAACTTTGGAAAATAGGGTTACTTATCGTTCGGTTACATTTAGGCTGTATTTGGGTCAAAGATTTCAGTTAGAAACAAGAAAAAGAAATGAAAAAGTTCGAGGATCTACTCATTGTGAGCCAATAGATCTCTGAGCTCTCAACTCGTTGATCCCACCCTTAATTTTCTTCCATATCTCTCTTGCTTTGTGATGTTATTATAGCCCGAGTTTCTTCTCCAATAGAGCTTACAATTAGGGAGGCGAATAACATGTCAAGACAACGGTTTGCCATGTCTTTCATCCATCTCCCACTATCTATCCTGATTTACTACAGTATGCATTACCATTTGCTTTTCGGTGATTATCATTGTTGAAGGTATAGCCATATAAGTAATAAAGTTGCCCCCCTCTCTAATAGCTTAAGCTTTTAGATAAGTTGGTGGTTAATAATCTAATAATCATAATCTAGACACTCAACTGCGGATTGGTTCTCTTGATTTTGTTAATTATTTCCTAATTTGGTGCCTAAATTCCCAACAGGTTCAAATCACAAGGATCCTATTTCAGAGAAGCGGTTTGTAGTGGAGAGCTTGAATAAGAGGTTGGAAGAGGAAGTAGAAGCTCACCGGAAGATGTGTGTTCAGGTGAGGGATAAATCATTGGGTAGTCTCAAAATTCGGTTGCCGGAGCTCTTCAGGTCCATGTCAGACTATTCTCATGCATGTTTTGAGGGGTACGAAGGATTGAGATTAATCACTCAATCACAGAGCGGCAATGGTCGTAGTTCATGAGAACCTGTGAGCCCTTTCTTGTTAGGTTTGTCGTCCATGGCTTAAAACCTTGTCTAGTTTATGGTCTACTAAGATTGTTTATATTGGTTTCTTGTTTCGCTGTCTGAAATCTTCTTGATCCCATGTGGGAAAAGGTTTTGCATCAGCTGAAGCTTCTTCCCCCTTTGTTTAATTTGGATGTTTTTTGTTGGTTTGTGGGAATCCAGAACCGATCCCACCAAGCACAACCATAGATCCCGTTGCCGTTCCGTAAATTGGAGTGTCCTTTCATAGCTCTCTCTTGCTGTGAGGATGGGTCGAAGGATTTTCTGATTCTATCGGCGAAAAGTCCCCGTGTAATGAAGTGAGTTGTTTCAGTTGTGCTGATGATTTGGGTCTCCTGAGTGAAAAACTGGGTTGGAGATGTTCTGAAGGATGCCAAGTCTTAGCTTGCACTTTAGGGGTTTGCTCTGGGTTTTTTAAACCTTCAAAAGTGCCATGAACTGTAGTGAGATCAGTTGGTACAGGGTCTTGTCTTAGACTTCATTTGGGCCCTTCATTACTGGATATTGGTCCTGCAATGATTAGTCGGAGGTGAACATCCTCCACCGTCGTTTTTTTTGTTTTTTTGTTTTGGGAGACGTAGCGAAACACTTTTTGCAATCAAGCAAAAGAACAAACGTGTTTATGAAAGGGCCTAAAATCTTAGGACCTTGTTCGTTTTGGATATTTTGAATTTGGATTTATAGGTAATGAGTGCAGAGAGAAGTAAAATAAAGATTGAAAATATGGATAATGATTAGAGAGAGATAGAGAGAAAAATGAAAGTAATGATTGAAGATATGGGTAATGAGTAGAGAGAAAAATAGAATAATAATTACAAATTCAAAACTAAAATACCCAACCGAATGGGCTTTAAGGTATTTTATGAAAGTGTTTAAAACTTTACGGGTACCTTATATATAAAAGTGCGTAAAATCCAATGGTATCTTATGAAAGTGCTTAAATTACTAAAATTTTATAATAAAAAGTGTACTTTAAAACTCTATGAAAGTGTTTAAACATGTTTTGGTTTTTATGGCTAAAATTGGGCTATTGTGCTAATGAGGGCAGCAGAGTCTCCGGATTTCACTTACTTTTTAATTAATTTTTTTATTTAATTACTTATACTTTATTTATTTAATTTTTATAAAATACACCCTTTGTATATTTAAAAATATAATTCAAGAATTAAGTGCTTTAATTTTCAATTTAGTTAAATCAGAGCAAAGATCGTTTTTTTTATTATTTTATTTTAAACGGTCATAATGAATTTTTTGGTTTAAGGCCTTTCAACAAATACCTTAAGACTCATTATTTAGTTTCAAAATTCTCTTAGGGTGTCCATTGAAAGGCCTTGGAGCCAAAAATTTATTAAGACCATTTAGGATGAAATGATCAAAAAAATAACAACTTTGTACCTGTTCAAACAGATTGAAAATTGAAACACTTATTTTAGTAACTATATTTTTTAATCTATAAAGGACAAAAAAATAAAAATAAAACAGTCGGATAAACATGATCAATTGAAATACTTTTTTTTCTCTCAATTACTTTACAAAGTCTAGAATTAGACTTGAACCTATTATTAAAGAGAAAAAAAAATTCAAACTGAATTAGACTTGAACTTATTATTAAAAAGAAAAAAAAATTCAAACTGGAAAGAAAGAAAAGGAAATAAAATTGAAAAAAAAACAAAACTGAAAAGAAAAGGAAAAAAATGAAGAAGAACCAAACGGTAAAGAAAGAAAGAAAAGAGAGAGAGAGAGAGAGAGAGAGGAGGGGGTAAACCTGTAAAAGGGAGGTGGGGCCGGGGGGTGGGGTGTGTCGGGGGGGGGGGTATTAGCAATTTACAATTGGTTGTCTGCAAATCTTTATTGCGAATAACAGGCTTCGTTGCTCACTAGTGTTAAGTATAAAAAAAAAACATACAAGCAACAAAAAAAGGACAAAAACAAGATTATATTGTCCATTTAGCTTGAATTACATCATCCATTCCTTCTCATTTGGCTATAGCGTCCCTTTTCTTTTTCTTCTTATCTGATAGCCCTCATAAATTTCTCTCTTAATAATTTGTCCACCTAATTTTTTTTATCTGTTATTTACCCCAGGTATGTAAAAACCTCTCTTTTACCCTCCTAATTTTCTCAAGTATCATAATTTTTTAAAGTAGGTGGAAACCATACATATTTACTTTTTTTAAAAAAATTTGTACAAATTTTTTTGGATGATGCCCATAAATATATTTTTTGCTGAATTTCTTTTTTTTTTTTTGTATACATACAAATATTTTTTTTTGTTGCCCCTTACCGGGGGGTTGCCCAAGCTTGCCGGCTTGCGAGGCTTAGCCCCTGGCCGGCCTTGATCCCACTCGTCCGGCCTTCCTTTCCCATCATCTTTTCTTTAAAAAACCTCCATTGGAGCTCTATTTAGCTCAAGCTCCTAAAACAAAACCAAACCCCACATCAAGCTTAAATCCGATTGATCCGTTCATCTTCTCCCTCTAGCTCAACATCACTCTCGAAGTCCCCTTGAAAGTTTCGATCCCAGCCAAAAATATTGCAAAACCATCCCTTTTCCCTTGATCACACTCTCTAGAGCTCATGTATATATGATGCCCGTTGCATGTTTATCGTTAAGGGTCTCAAGGAACACTTTAATGATGTTACACTCTCTACAGCTCATTTATGATGCCCGGCCGTGCATGTTTAGAGTAGTAAGAGCATCCATAGTGGAATAATCAAAATTATAAGGTTGTTAAAGTTAGCAATATTTTCTCAAAAAAGTGATTACAGTCAAGGACGGAACCGGGATTTTACCCTAACAGTGACGAAATATATACTAAAAAAATCTAGTGGTGGCGAGACTATATAAGTTGGGCATAATTTTTTTTTTTACATATAATAATTGCATTTTCTAAAATTCTTGTCGTAGCGGTCGCCGCCACTAGACCACCCCTGATCCCATCCTTGATTATAGTGACATAATCAAATTTAACAACCTCTTAGTAACTCATCAAATTTTGGCCATTGGATAATCAAAACTAGCAACATTTTGCCAATAACCAAAACCTTCTCTCTCTCTCACACACACACAACAATATTTCTAAGAAAAACATTTTTAAAAGAAATTTTTTTTTTGCAAAAACAGTTAAACTGTTTTTCAAAAATTGTTATTTTAAAAAAATTGTTTTTTTTTCAAAAACTAATTTTTAGAACTTTTTCGGAAAAGTGTTATAGGCTCCGTTTGGATCGACATAAAATATTTTACTATGATGTAAAATGTTTTCTTGTAAAATAATTTGGGAACAAATAACTTTCGTGTAAAATATTTTCCAGTGTTTGGTTCACAAATAAATATACTATAGCAAAACCCTTTCATTACTTCACGACGAGGGAAAAGCGTCCACATCAGTTGAAGTGAAGTGATAGAAGGCCCCCCTGAGCGGTGCAAAGGAGGCTCGAGGGCTTGTTAAGGAAGGCAGCAAGGGCTGACGAAGGGGGGAAAACAAAAGGCCTTTTCTGGTCCTCCTAACAGGAAAAATAGGATAAGAAAGTATAAGGGAGGAAGGGAAAAAAAAAATGACTTACGGAAAATTTGAGAGGAAAACATTTTCAGCCATGTAAGGTAAAACATTTTACTTTGAAAAATATTTTACATTATTTTTCCTAACCAAACAACGAAAAATGAGTAAAATATTTTACTTCGAAACAAACGGAGCCTTCTGGTCCAAATTTTCTGTAGATGTATTTCTCAATTGTGTGATTATAAGGTCTTATTGAAAAGATGGTGGTTTCCAAATGGTATGTGACTGTTTATCGAATTTAGTAAAATATACTGGCCTGCAGTTGCTTCGAAAGAGAGGAATTTTTCCAAGTTAAAAGTCGATAAAAACTTACCTTCGAACTATCATATCACACGAGAAATTAAGTGGATTGGCTCCTTCATGCAGGCTTCAAAGATTGGTATTGACACGTACGGTTGAAGCTTCTGTGTCTTCCTCTACCAGAATTTGTGATTTTTTAGTAGTACGAGCCCTCCCCCTAAGAATGAATAGGATTCTAGTTAGGCGAAAAACGGATCAATCAATCCTTACGTTCCGGGGGGACCTTCGATGCTTGATCTCAATTGGAAATGATCAGTACATGGAAAAGTACGTTAAAGTATGATGACTTAATTGAAAATTTTGCTTCAAGAAATGTTAGGAGAAGTTGTTTTCTTCGAAACAATATATATAACTGGGGTTATATTTTGATTTTGATTTTTTGGATATGATTTAAACTAAAAGCACAATGTAACGTTGATTTTTTTTTGACTTGTATGTGTTGCTATATTTTATGACCTAAATAGTATGTGGGCAACTAAGTTTGGAGTCGGTCTTTGGCAACCCAAACATCAAGGCTGGCCCTGTTTAGGCTCATCAAAATATTCAAATAATTAAAATCTTTCATTTTTTTTTTCCAACACTTAGATCCGTCCCTGGTTATGGTTGTGGGTTTGTTGTGGTCCATGGCGAGAAAAAATTTTGTGGTCAAAATTGGATATGCATGCAAATATTGATTAATTGGGGTAACCAATATATAGCAACAACCGCAGAATTTTAATTCAGTGGTGATAAAAATGTATGCAAAATTTAATTTATTTACTTTGCTTGAAAACTTATCGAGCCTAATATATTTTATTTTGTTGAGTCATATGTTCTACTATTTTCTAAAGCAAATTTGCCGATAAAAAAAAATAAATTTTAGCAAATTTTCATTTACTCTACTTTGCACAACTGATTCAGTGCCGGCAATAGAAAAAAAATCAAATTATACGTAAAATATACAAAATTTTAGTACATTTTTTGAATTCAGAGAGTTCGCTTGAACCCCCCAAAACTCTAGTGGACCCACCCCTGCTAATATATGCAAGCTAACATGTTGTGTGATTGCAAGTTGAAGCTGTTATAATCAAAGTAAAGACTTTCGAAGTCGTTTGGCATTGTCCTATTTAGTTCTTCGAAAAACACTTACGTTGACAAGTCATAACTTTCGATGCTTTTCTTCTTCGTCAATCAGATCGATTGGCGGAGGAGTTCAATCGAATTAATTGGCGGAGAAGTTCAATCGGATTGATTGACGCTTTTACAGGTTTGGATCACTTTCTATTCAACATATATATTAATTGTTTTTTCTATTCAAGAACTTAAAAAAATCCTCGTATTGTACTAAGAAATTGTACGATAATCGTGAAATATTAGCAAGTGTCTGCACCCGTGTTATAGTACGTAGCTGGCACAATCAATGTTGGAATTCTTGATTCCTCCGTAGCTAGTTATTGTTGTGGGTTAATTTGTTGGTTATTTTTGTTCTAGGTCCATGGCCAGAGGGAATTAGTTTTTGTGGTTATGATTGTGGTTTTTATTTATTTATTTGGTGTCAAATCGAGTTTATTAATTTACCGTTGAAAGCATTATATACGCATACGGCATATATCTGATGCCACACCTTTTAATTAGTGAGATGGTTTTCCCTTCCTCACATTTATAATTCTTGTGTTTATGTGTTTATTCATTTATCATAATGTTATGTGGATTGATTTTGTTGAATGCTTGTGCAACATTGTTTTTTTTTTTTTTCCTTCCCGTCAAACAGAAATTCATAAAAAGGTTACGAAACAGAGTACCACATAACGAGTACACACATAAATACTAGTCTAGCACTTGCCTAATGTTTAGGCTGTCTTTTAGAACAAATTCTCTCATAGCAATGGGTATGTCCATAACATTGTTTTATTTTGCTACAGCCTAGACAGATTTGGATTTGTGGTGGGAGACAGAAAAAGGGGAGCTTATATAATGGCCTTCCAAAACCAGATGTTCGAGCACTCAGGACCATTACATCTGAGAGCTGTTGATTGGTAAGACCGGCTAGCTACACCTACATTTTGGTACATATTATTATCTCATTCAATAGGCTAACAGGGAGTCCCAAAAAATGGTTAGTTCTAGTAGTTATCAGAATCGCAGGATTAGCGATTCAATTCGCGATTCACACAAAATAACCATACGAATCGATAGGTGAATGAATCACGGTTTATACAAAATTAGTGGTGATTCGTATGATCCATGGTTCGATTCACGATTGACAAAAAAATGATACCAATCTATGAGTGAATCAAAGTTTATTACAATTGTTGCGTTCGACTATTTTGAAACCATTTTGCGGTTTTGCCTTATTTTTCTTATACAAAAGCAAATATAAGATCATGTGCTCTTAAGTACAAAAATCCTTATTCCTCAGCAAAATTTGTTAATTTTGTTGATTGGTATTTTTTCTGATTCGGAGCATGTTGTTAACCATTTTTTCCTCATTCTTCTTATAAACTAAAATAGACATTCTAAAAATGTTTACTGTAGCGGCCTCGGTTACCGAGACGGTAACCTGGCCATGTGTTACGAACCAATGTCCCCTTGGAGGCGCGGTCGTCAAGACGGTGGCGGCTAGAAGTCTTGTCTTACGGTTCGGTTTGAGGCTCGGTTAATGGTGACATGGCGTGCTCTCGCTTCGGTGCTCCCTTAGCTTCCAGGAGAAGTTATGCCAAGAGGGGTCCGTGAGGATTACGTGGCAGACGTAATCAAGAGAATCAGATCTGATCATGTGCTCCGTAACCGTTTTCGCTCCTGTCATCACATATGACGTCACCCGAGGCGGTTACCCGAGCGTATCTTCCACGCGCTAGCTTGGAGGGCAAGCAAACCTAGGTCTATAAATACAAAGGGATACTCGCCTTTGGGAGGTATGCCATTCGACCCTAACCCTAGATCCATATTCTCCCCTGAGATCTGACTTGATCATCGGAGGGTCACTGGGCTACTCCAGCCCTGGTGACTTGTTGCAAGTCCAGAAGTAGGAGAACGAACCTACGGAAGGAGAAACCTAACCCAGGCCAAGGTCCCGTCAAATCGAACCTCACAAGCAGGTCATGTTGGTCGGTCCCGAACCAAAACGCCCTAGAACCGACGACGGTTCCAAATGGACGATAACATTCACCGAGAAGGATCTCGACCGCATCCAGCTTCCCCACAATGACGCCCTCGTAGTCACGCTACGCATCGGAACTTTCAACGTCCGTCGCATCCTCGTGGACCAGGGCAGCTCGGCCGAAGTCATGTACTACCCTCTGTTCAGGGATCTGAAGCTTCCAGACACCGACCTCCGTCCCTCCGAAGTGCCTCTTATCAGCTTTAATGGAGCTCCAGTCTGGCCCGTCGACATGATCACTCTTCCAGTCCGTGTCGGCTCGGTGACTCTTGAAATAGAATTTGTGGTAGTCGACGTCCCTAGCCCTTACAACGCAATTGTCGGGCGCACCTGGCTGCACAAGCTCAAGGTGATCGCTTCCACCTATCACCAAGTGGTTCGTTTCATTGGTATTCATGGGCGCCAGGAAGACTTGTACGGAGATCAAACTGCGGCAAAGAAGTGCTACGTCAACGCCGTCCGAAGTAATAAATAGACCTCCCGGGTTAATCTCATTGAAGTCCCCGAGGCCCCAGTTTTGGAGGACGTCGGTAGACCCGCTGAGACAAGACCATAGAAGACGTGGCCACCATCCCAATAACCGAAGACGATTCCTGCTTCTTCCTTGTCAGTTCCTCACTTAGTGACACTGATCGGAATGAGACGATAGCTTTTCTCAACCGGAACATCGAAGTGTTCGCTTGGACCCCATATGAGATGCCCGGGGTCGACCCCTCCTTCATTTGCCACGAACTCAACATCAACCGAACCAAATGCCCGGTCGTATAAAAGGCACGACGGTCCTCTCCTGTTCATTCCGAGGCCGTTATTGAAGAAGTTAACCGACTCCTGAACGCAGGGGCAATTAGAGAAGTTCAGTACCCCATGTGGCTGGCCAACACTGTCGTAGTCAAGAAAAAGAATGGCAAATGGCGGGTCTGTGTCGATTACTCAAATCTCAACGACGCCTGCCCAAAGGACTTCTTTCCCCTTCCTCGTATTGACCAGCTCGTTGACGCCACCTCCGGACACGAGCGACTCAGCTTCTTGGATGCCTACAGGGGCTACCACCAGATTGCCATGAGCGAAGGCGATGTCAAAAACACGGCCTTCATCACCCCCCATGGCATCTTCGGGTACCTCGTTATGCCCTTCGGTTTAAAGAATGCCGGGGCCACTTTTCAGCGAATGATAACCAAGATGTTCGAACGGTTACTAGGCGACACTATGCTGGCTTACATCGACGACATGGTAGTCAAAAGCATGTGCGCCAGCAATCATCTAGCTCACCTCGCCGAAGTCTTCGAGATACTCAAGAAACACAAGCTCCGCCTCAATGCCGAGAAGTGTGTCTTCGGTGTCAGCTTCGGTAAATTTCTTGGCCACCTCGTCTCCCAACGCGGTATTGAAGTCGATCCTTCCCAGATTCTCGCTATTGATCAACTCTCGGCTCCCCACAACAAGCGCGACGTTCCGCGTTTGACTGGCATGGCCGCAGCCCTGAATCGGTTTATCAGCCGTTCTTCGGACAAATGCTAGCCATTCTTCACACTTTTAAAGGGCAGTCGACGGAGCTTCAATTGGACAGAAGATTATGACCGAGCCCTCCAACGACTAAAGGAGTATCTTTCCAAGGCTCCACTCCTTGTCACCCCTCGGGACCAGGAAGACTTGTTCGTCTACCTAGCTGTCTCTCCGCACGCTGTAAGCTCGATACTCGTCTGCCAGGCGGGTCGGGAGCACCAGCCAATCTATTACTCCAGCAAAACAATGACTCCCGCTGAGACACGTTATCTACCTTTAGAAAAGCTCGTTCTTGCCCTCGTCTCAGCTTCCAGGAAGCTCACTCCTTACTTCCAGTCACACCGCATCATCGTTCTCACCGAGTACCCTCTCAAGTCTCTCCTCCGGAAGGCAAATCTATCCAACCAAATCTCTCAATGGGCCGTTGAACTTGCCAATTTTGAAATACATTTTTAGCCTCGGACAGCAATAAAAGCCAGGTACTCGCCGACTTCATCACCGAGCTTACGCCGCCCAATACACCCGCTTCGGCTCCCACCCCGAACACCGAGGCAGTACTCCAAGCCAACCTTAGCACAGCCTGGCAGCTCTTTTACGGAGATGTTTGGAAAATGTACGTCGATGGCGCCTCTAACAGTCGAGGCGCAGGTGTAGGCGTCGTTCTCCTCTCCCCCTCCGGTGTCCTGCACGAAAGCTCATTCTCCATCAACTTCCAAGCCTCTAACAACGAGGCCGAATATGAAGCACTAATCTCAGGACTTAAGACTGCCGAAGCCATTGGCATCGAAGAGCTTGTGGTTTACAGCGACTCCTAATTGGTGGTCAACCAATTCTCCGAAGAATATGAAGCTCGGGATGATCGCATGCGTACCTACCTCAGCGCCGCAGTCCAGCTCATTAAACGCTTTAAAGCAATAAGAGTCGAGCACATTTCCAGGGAACAGAATGCCCACGCCGACGCCCTTGCGGGGCTCGCTTCGGCATACTCATCTACAGAGCACCGTTCCATCTCCTTCAATTCCATTGACAAGCCCAGTTTTGAGCTCGAAGCGCTAGATAAAGAGGTACTCAACATAGACCTTGGCCCGAGCTCGATGGACGAAATCGTCAGTTACTTGTGAGATGACTCTCTTCCCATTGACAAAAAGGATGCTCACCGGCTCCGCAACAAGGCCGCTCTCTTCTGGCTCAATCCAAACGGGAAGCTCTACCGAAGATCGTTTACCGGCCCATACTTATTGGTTGCACACCCACACCAAATACAAGGCATCATTGAAGAGCTCCATTCCGGCGACAGCGGTTGCCACTCCGGCGGGCGATCCCTCGCTCACCAAGCCATTTCCTAAGGGCATTGGTGGCCGACAATGAAGAAGGATTCTGAAGAGTTCGTCAAGCGCTGCAAGAAATGTCAAATGTTTGCCCTTATCATCCACCAGCCAGCCCGGGATCTTAGCCCTCTCACAAGCCCTTGGCCTTTTGTCCAATGGGGCATGGATATCGTCGGTAAGCTCCCCGTTGCCCCAGGAGGATTTAAGTTCCTCCTAACCGCCACAGATTATTTCTCAATGTGGGTCGAGGCCGAACCCTTGATAACTATTGAAGAAACAGACATCATTCGCTTTGTTTGGTGAAATATCATTTTGCGCTTCGGTGTCCTTTTCGCTATTATTACAGACAACGGACGACAGTTTATCGGACAGAAATACCGAGCCCTATTAGATGAGTACGGCATCAAATGGGACACATCCACTCCGGCTTACCCCCAGGGCAACGGACAAGCCGAGGCTGCAAACAAGGCAATTTCATCCGGACTTAAGCGACGACTCGAATCACGCCGAGGCAAGTGGGCCGAAGAACTACCCAGGGTACTCTGGGGCTACCAAACTACACCTCGGCGATCCACCGGTCGCACTCCTTTCTCCTTGGCATTTGGAATGGAGGCGGTCATCCCTCTCCATGTCGGACTCCCGACAATTCGTACAGAAAACTTTGATGAGTCGATGAACAACGACAGCATTGCTTCGGACCTCGAACTAGCCGAAGAGGAACGTGACAACGTAAGGATCAAGCTCACGTCGTACCAACAGGAGGTTGCAAAAGGCTACAACCGAAGAGTCCGCCTTAGGTCGTTCAAGCCTGACGATCTCGTCTGGAAAAAAGTGGTGGAGAAATCCAAAAAGCGAAAGCTAATGCCCAACTGGGAGGGCCCTTACCGAGTCCTCAAGCACCTCGGCTCAGGAAACTACAAATTGGAGAAGCTGGATGGTTCCCCCATTCCTAAAACATGGAACGCAAACAACCTAAAGAAGTTCTATGGATAGTACTCGGTTACCGAAGCCCAATTCATTTCTTTTATATTGCGTTTTCTTTTAAGTTTCAAAGACAACTTGCTTATGTAATGACAGCACCCCAACAAGTATGAATGAGAATTTTCCTTTCTTAGCACTACTTGTACCTTTTGCTGTTTAGTTACCTACACTTCGGTCCGTTCTCGCCCGGACCGTTTTTACACCAACTTCAGGGATATTGTTCTCTCAAAGGTGATACCCTCGAACAAAATTTCCACCAAGTCGCCCCGGCCTCTTCGGTCGTTTAGACTTTTGGTCACTCGCTTTAAGGATACTAGGCTTCCTCCCAAGCCCCTTACACCGACCCACTAAAGTCTCTCACTACTCGGACTCGCTGCGTCCCGAACTTGTGGCCGAAGCCATATCCCTTCACGACTTCAGCCTACGTCCCCAAGCAGTACTACCATCTCACGCGTCTACTCCTCGCTAGGCTTATTTCCGTTAACAAGCAGAGGTGTGAAAATTCAAAATTCAATAGATACTTGCTTCTGATTCCATAATTCGGTTCCTGCCGACCCTCCTAAAGCAGGGGCTCCGGATCAGGTCACTTTTCCCTGAATAAACATCCTTTCTATGCTTAGCAAAATTCTTCGGTTAATGCTTCGGTTAAACTTGTTTTACAACTCTTCAAATCTCACCGAAGCAGGGGCATCATCACCCAAGCAGTAAACCAATCAGACAAGCATTTCAAAGAAAACATTCAGGAAAAGAAAGCATTTATTCACAAGGCATCATGAGTTATAGCGCCAAATCATAAACAAAAAGGTACAGCTTCGGTATCAAATATTTACAAGCCCTGGAACGGCAAATTCCAAATGTCCGGAGCCGTCCAGTCAAAGCTACAGAATCAAAAGACATGAAATCTCAAAAATAAAGGGAAAGGAAGACACTATCCTAAGCACGAGCGTTGGGGTCGAGCTGGTCCTAGGGCGTAGGGGCATTTGGATCGGCTGGGTTCCCTGGGTTTTGGTCCTCGGACACGGGCTCCACCACCTCTTCCTCTTCCTCAGGCAAGACAAGCTCTTCGGGAGGCGCCTCGGGAAGTGTTCGAAGATCGGAGTCTTCAGGGAGATTGAGCCTCCTCACCAAGGCTTCATGGCTATACCGAAGGCCGTCCAAGAAACGGTCCCAATGCAGCTCGGCCTCGATCTCCCGAACCTGCTTCTTATATTCTACTCCGGCTGCGTCCCAACCTTCATCGTAGCCTCTTTTCCTCGCGAAGTCAACCTCTGTGGCCCGGGTGACTCTCAGGGTGCTGGCATCCTCCTCGGCCTTGGCGGCCCTGCCCTCTGCCGGCACCCTCTCCCTGTCACACCTTTGGAAGTCTGCCAGGTAGAGCTCGCAGGTCTCCCGAGCCAGCTTTAGGTCTTCCTCCTTCCGGGCTAACTCCCGATTCAGCTTCTCGGTCTCCTTCTCCTGCGCCTTGCACCGGTCATTGATAGCCAATGCCCGAGCGCCCGCCTGCAAACAAAGAACAAAAGAGATTTACCAAGTGCAAACATTCAAATTGAAAAGAGCGGGACGTAAACCATTAACTTACAGTGAAAAGGGCTTGAGCTATCTCGGCCGTGATGTCCTCAGTCAAGCCCGTGACAGCCCGGGCATCCCTCGGAAGAATGCTCCCCCGGAGCATCCCGAAGGCTACCCCGAGGTTCTTGACGCTGTCGGCATGATGGATCTGGCGACTGGCGAAGTGGCGGAACTCCAGAGCCCAGGGGAGCTCCCTCGGATTGACCCAGGAACCTTCCTCCGCTCCACCGATCCCCCCTCCGGGCTTCCCTGCTCCTCCTCGATCAGGATCGTCTCCTGATCTCCCCCTTCTCTGTCCCCCCCCTCACGCCGAGCCCTCTTTTTCGGGGGCTCCTATGGTGAAACAGGAGTCGCCCTTGAAGTTTTGGCGTCTGGCGTACCGGGGACTGTTCCCCTGCCCCGACCCGCTGGCCTCCGGCGCCTGAGATTCAGCACCTCACGAGTTCCGGGACCTGCCATCTCCTCTCTAAGCCCAATTCTCTCGGGCATATCTCGGTCAATTTCCTCGCGAAGGGTGCCTCGAGGCCCGGAGTTACTTCCCTCGGTCTCGGTCACAGTCTCTCCTGTCCCCCTCTCCCCTCGCCCTCGTCCTCTCCCTCTGCCTCATCCTCGCTCTGCCCTCGGGACCCCCTGCTGCCTCGGTTTCTTCTTTAAAAAGCTTGTGTAAGTTGGGACGTACCCGAGCAGCTCTGGTGCGTACCGACTTGTGATGGGAATGGCGTAGGCCGCTGTAATCTGGGCCAGAATAGCTCTTTCTTGAAGCTCTTGAATGATTCCCTCGGCTGCAAGGCAATACCAAAACAAGGGATCAGTATAAGTATGCAGAGCATATCAAAAACATACAAAGCATCTACCGAAGGGTAATTTCTACCAACCAGGAGCTCCGGTCCCAAACTGCACTCTGGTAACGGTATCCGCATTCTGCCCTGGTCCGAACATAAAATTTTCGATTACCGAGACGTAAATGTTCGCCCACTCCTCGGAGTCGGGGAGACGGTCGACAAGGAACGTGTCGTATCCCGTCCTGCATGAGAGGTAGTATCGGTTGCTCTCTCGGTTGACTCCCACGAGATATACGCCGAAGAGTTCTTCGACCCCAAAGGTCAAGTTGAACTGCCTCCTTAGCTCGATGATGTTGGTGATAATTCGGTAGGAGTTTACCGTGAGCTGGGAGGAGGTAAGAGAAAGGGTCCGGCGTACTCGTCGGACGAATTGATGAAGGGGGAATCTAACCCCTCCCTCAGTGATTGCCATCAGGGGAAAAGTCAATTCCCCTGGTCGGTGAGCAAGGGTCTTGGGGTTGTTGTCGGGAAGTAACCGAACCTCTACGTCCGGAGGGATGCTGTAAATCCTTTTGAACTCGGCGTAGGCAGCCGGGGTCCCGTTGAAGTATTGGTTCAGATAGGGACACGGCCTCATCGGCCTCCTTCGTCCCCGAACCTCTTCGGGGGCATCGGCGAATGGGCCCGGTTCGTGGTCTGATGTACTGGGGATCTCCATCTCCCAAGGGACAAAGGTTGTGATGGGACGTGAAGCTCTAAGAGGGTCTGAGGGTTCAATAGCGTCCAAAGGAATTCGGTAAAAAGCCTGAGCACGAATCTCCTCAAAGATCTCCTCAAGATTAGCAGAAGATGAGCTACTGGAACTGTCTAAGGATACTTCAACAACCATTCGTCCCTACCTAGCAAAAAAATGTGCAAAAGCCCGTTAGCTATATGCCAGGGAAAAGCAACATGACCTAGCAAATGGGACGGAATGGTCGTCGCTCCTCAGTAGATTTTCGGGGACCCTTCTCCGGGAAGGGTCTCCGAGGCCAGTGGTTATTCTTATGGTCTCGGGTTGAAGATTGGCCTCGGGATGAATATAGCCCTCGGGTTGAATTTAGACCTCGGGAAAATGAAGAACAAAGCGCTGGAGATGCCCAGCGCCGCCGTAAGCCAGACAGCGGTGAACGGCGGCACAACCACAATGCGTAAAAATGTGGATTAAAGGGAAAAGAGCTTGAAGAAAATGATCAAAACACGAAAGCTAGCAACTAAAAATCATCATACCTGGGTTTCGTGTCAAAATCTGCATCCAAAACGCTCGAAGTCTTGATCAAGAAGCGGAGGGCAGCGGCGGCGGCGGTTCGTCTTCGAAGCACAGAGGAAATGGCCGGTCTATCTTCGTTTCCCCTATTTATAGTGGGAGGGTCGAAGAGTTGCGCGGGAAACGAGGCGTCGTGCTCAGGGCCGTTGGATCTCTGACACGCGTCCTTATTGAACGGTCGGCATCAAGGGCTCTGCGCCGAGGTCAGAGCGCCGAAGAGTCAGGCCATTGGCACACTGACACTTGTTCCCGAGGAAGGTGTTTCGTACCAATCAGCTGACATGGCACGTGCCGGGACAGCTATCAAACCCTTTAAAGGCCGGGAATTATCGACACGTGGCCCCGGCGGCTAGGGTTAACTATTTGTCACCTCCCAAAGTCGCTCGGTAGCAGGAGTAGGCAAGATTCTCCTGCGGGGGGTTCGTGAGGATATCAACTCCCCAAAGCCAAGATGTGAGGCTCCAGAGAGTTGAGGGGCTATTGTAGCGGCCTCGGTTACCTGGCCTTGTGTTACAAACCAATGTCCCCTTGGAGGCGCGGTCGTCAAGACGGTGGCGGCTAGAAGTCTTATCTTACGGTTCGGTTTGAGGCTCGGTTAATGGTGACATGGCGTGCTCTCGCTTCGGTGCTCCCTTAGCTTCCAAGAGAAGTTACGCCAAGAGGGGTTCGTGAGGATTACGTGGCAGACGTAATCATGAGAATCAGATCTGATCATGTGCTCCGTAACCGTTTTCGCTCCTGTCATCACATATGACGTCACCCGAGGCGGTTACCCGAGCGTATCTTCCACGCGCTAGCTTGGAGGGTAAGCAAACCTAGGTCTATAAATACAAAGGGATACTCGCCTTCGGGAGGTATGCCATTCGACCCTAACCCTAGATCTATATTCTCCCCTGATCTGACTTGATCATCGGAGGGTCACTAGGCTACTCCAGCCCTAGTGACTTGTTACAGGTTCAGAAGCAGGAGAACGAACTTACGGAAGGAGAAACCTAACCCAGGCCAAGGTCCCGTCAAATCGAACCCCCACATTTACAACTAAGATAACTTATACTCGTGAGTTATCTATTTTATTCCTGTTGAAGTTTCATATGATACTATAATGTGAGTAAAGAACTAGTTTGGCTTAAAAGAGCCGAGCGGCTTTTTTCTTCGTCATTATTCAAATTTTTTTCTGCATTAATTAGTTTTGTGGATTATTTATCCGTTTCGATGAGAGAAATCAGAAAAGTATAAAAGTTTGCTCCGGACTCAAAATTTTGTGAATAAAGATGAAAAATAAGCCAAAAAGTTAGTAATTTTTTTTTTTGGCTTTTTTTTTTGTCTTTATTGAATTTTTTATATAAATTTTGATCTTAATTATTTTACTTTTCAAATTTCTTTTGTCGAGACAGATCAATAATCCACAAAAAATTGATTGAAAACTAACAAATGCAAAAAAAAAAAAAATTGAATAAGGACGAACAAAAAACCAAACTGGGTTATTAAGCCAAACAAGTTTTCAATAGATATACTCAGCATTCTTAATATAAAATAATTTTAATTTTCCTTTCAAAAATAAAATGAAATAATTTTAATTTTCTAGATGGTAATTATACAAGTAGCTGTGAATACTGTTGGGCATAGTATTCTACATGGATGCACAAATTTTACAAATCAATCTTTTTAATTATTGTATACTCCTAAAATCACAGACCAGAACATGGCTCAAAACCTCGGACCAACCCACGTATGTTGCCATATAAGCTAGTTTTGTACCTATTAGGCTACAAACTTTTTTTGTTTGTTACGGCTAAACTTTCTATTGTATAATGAACCTTCAAACGTCTATTTAACCACGTGATCATCAATTAATAATAAAAAACAAACTTCAATATTGGTTTAAACTTAATATTTTTAATTTTACAATCTCACCTTATTATGCAGGTGCATATATAGATACATTTCCTTTCGTATTTATATTTGAAATTTGGACCGAATATGTACGATTAACGATTCGATTCGAGTCGCGTTTCGAAAAAAATGGGTCAATTTGATTCGTGATTCGATTCACGATTTGACAACCTTGAGTCTGCTCTACCCTAACATGCATTTCGTATGGTGATTTATGATTTCTCTCCTCTTATGATTTTTTTTATTAAAAAGGGTCAATTTAATTTTTGATTTTATTCACGATTTGATAACCTTGAGTGATCTGCTCTACCCTAGCATGCATTTCGTTTGGTGATTTATAATTTCTATCCTCTTATGATTTTTATGATTATATACGTACATCAAATGGTTTTGAGAGGCATTTTCAATTTCAAATTGTCATAGGAATAACCCAGACCACCGTAGATCAGTTGCCGCTAGCTTGGTTCAGGGAGTGTACAGTCTAGAACACGACCGCCTGGAGAACCGCCAATGGCATCAAGCACTTGCTCCTCTCTGGGGGGACTACTTCAATTTCAAGTTAATCCGCAGTTTGGTTGACAACGCTGATCACTCCATCTTCGGTGCCATTTACGAGTTCAAATCCCCGCCTCCCAACGGTCACCGCTATAATCCGCGCCAAAGCCCTCCAAGATACGTGGTTGCCCTCCGCGGCACGATGACCAAATGGGAAACCATGTCACGGGACCTCAAGTTGGATGTCAAGGTCATTCGGAACACGCTCGAACGGGACCCCCGCTTTCGGCTTGCAATGCAAGCTGTGCGTGACACGGTTTCCATAGCCGGAGCCGCAAACATGAGGTTAGCAGGACATTCCTTGGGCTCGGCCATGGCACTGCTGGCCGGAAAGAACATGGCCAAAATGGGATTTTATATGGAAACTTACCTCTTTAACCCTCCGTTCATAGCCGTCCAGATAGAGATGATGACCAACACCCAAATACTGAAGCACGGGGTTCGCGTCACGCGCAGTGTTATGACAGCCGGAGTCGCGATTGCTCTCGACGGTCTACATCAAAGGCCTTGTATGGGTGACTGGTTTGCTATGCTATCGGGGTGGGTTCCGTACCTTTTTGTGAACCCGTCCGATCCTATTTCCACAGGGTATGTTGGGTATTTTGGACACAGGGAGTGGATGGCGGAGAATGGAGCTGCAGCTGCAGCTATTGAAAGCCTTGCTACAAGGAATACAATATCAGGTGCAAGTCAACCACTGCATCTCCTTCCTTCAGCGTATCTGACTACCAATGTGAGGCCCGGTCAGGATTTTAGGCATTCACACGGGCTAGAACAATGGTGGACGCCGAATATCCAATGCCAATCCAAGCTTCACCAGTATTTCAGGTAATTGATGATTTCAGTACGCGATACTTTCCTCCTGGGCCGGGGAATGGTTGTCTAGAGCACGTACATTGCATGGTTTGGTGTATTTCTTTGATGAACTTTATGTTTCTTTCTGATCCTGAACTGTATTGTGGACATGGAAAATAAGCCGGAAAATCTTGACATTAACCGGGATGGTAGTGAAGCTATAAAAAGCTGTTGTTTAAGGTATTGCACTAGGACGTTCTCTCCTGATTTCTTGGCTGGTGCCACCCACTTTGGCACTAGTGTTATCCTAGGAAATTTTTGATAGAGCTAAGAATCCATTTTTAATCTTTTTAATTCTTGTATCCTCTAAATCATAGACTAAGACAGGGTTCAAAGCCTCAGACCAACCCACATATGTTCCCATATAAACTAGTTTTATACCTATTAGGCTAGCTACAAACTTTTATGTATGTTATGGCTAAACTTTCTATTGTATAATCAACCTTTAAACATCTATTTAACCATGTGATCAGTAATTAATAATAAAAAACAAACTTCAATATTGGCTTAAACTCAATATTTTTAATTTTACAATCTCACCTTATTATGCAGGTGCATAGATACATTTTCTTTCGTATTTGTATTTGAAATTTGGACAGAATATGTATGATATTTAACGATTCGATTCGAATCGTGTTTCGGAAAAAAAGGGTCAATTTGATTCTTGATTCGATTTACGATTTGACAACCTCGAGTGTGCTCTACCCTAGCATGCATGCATTTCGTATGGTGATTTATATTCTCTCTCCTCTTATTTTTGGTTTTGATTACATATGTACATCAAATGGTTTTGATTACATACGCACATCAAATGCATTTCGAATACTTTTTATTTTTATTTTTAGGAAACAGAAACATATTATGTTAATACTAAAACAATTACAAAAAGAAGGGAAAAAAAAAAACCAACAACAAAAGTACACAGAAAAAGAAAAAAACAGCTTCGGTGTTGAACCCATCGATTTACTCGTGGGGATGGGTGGAGAGTCCATGGATGTCTTCCTTGGTAAGCTTATTCCCGCTGCTAGATTGTCAAATCTGCTGCATTTATATTCTGTTAAGTGGGTACTTGATCAAATGATGCAGTTGTTGGCGCCTCCGATCTACGTACATACGTCCATAACATTATGCTTCGTTTGATATTGTGAGAAATAGACGGATGAGCCACCCTAACTACCAAAAACCCATATATATGTGACTACTTTTTTCTTTTCCCCACATCTATACGCTCAATGCCAAGGAAAAACGATAAATGGCCTGATATTTATGTGTTAGTCCAAGGTCACATTTAGGTTCTTGATCCTTTTTTTATATTCCATCCGTCCCACTTTAAATGCTCCTTACGTAAAGTCGTGTCATTTTGTTCTTAGATTTAGGGATATGATGCCGTCAACCCTTGCATGTTTCTTTATTCTTTGTAACAATTTCAAAGATTATAAAATTTTTTTGCCCTTCAAAAAGGAAAAATGGGTTATAGGTCAATTAAGGTTGTAAATCAAGGAAAAGCTCCACATCATTTGCCCGACATTGTTTTGTCCCTGGGAAACGTGTTTTGTTGAAGCATTTGTCCGGTATTTTAGGAAATTGATTGAGTGACAGAAAATAGTTTGGTTACTTATGTTCTAAGAGTTTTTTTTTTTTCTGCATGACTTCATCTGGGAACTTCGTTAGTTAATCTTATCTTGTCACGGTAATTTGTTGACGTATAAGCTACTTTTATACTGTAGTTTTTTTTTTTTTTCAAAAGTGAGAAGATTGTATTGATGAACGCCTAGTGAAACTTACAAAACGGAGATCATTACAAAGAACTTGGACAAAATCAAACTAATCGTCTAACAATGCAAAATGAGTAAATCACAAGACAATCGATGTCTTTCATCCTAATCCAGAGATGACCTGACGCAATAGCAACACTTTTATACTGCCTAATATCTAATTAATAGTCTCAAATGAGAAAAGGTGCAAAGTTATGAACAAAAGACACCAAATGCCCAGACGATTAGATACACTTCAGCCAAGTATGAACGTACCAATGAATTCCTAAGAACTACAGATATATCTGCCAAGACGCCATGAGTTGCCCCGCCAAAGACATCGTCTAAAATTCGTCCAAAGGAGAAACTAACAATTCTCGTAAAACGAGAGACAAAACTCTCACAGATCAGACGACGAGTCGTTGATCTGGAGAGACGGAAGAAAAAAATGAAAAAAGAAAGAAAGAGAGTCGAAATAATACTATGGCCTTCCCATCCTGCCGCTGCACAAGGGTATGGAACTCACAGGGGAAGGAAAAGGGAGAAGAGGGGTTGTGGTGGCTAGGGCTGAGAGAGAGGGTACTAGAAAAAGTATATTTGCTGACAAAAAAAGAAGGTTGTTTCCAGAAAGTCTTTCGTCACCGACAAGTTTGTCTCCGAAAATCACTTTTGGTGACGAAAATCTTGTTGTTTCTTCACCTATAGTAAAAATTAAATTTTGTCACTATTTTTTTGTCAGCAAATATACTTTTTCTTGTAGTAGAGAGAGAGGGGATCGGTTTAGTTTTATAGCTTACTCATTGCAGAATTTATGTGACGTATATGTACTGATTAAATTTATCAGCGTAGTACAAGTTTTATTTGGGTTGTGCTTGGATTGAATTGTATTGGGGCTATTATTTCCCGGTTATCTTTCATTTTCATTCTGGCCGAATTGTTGGTCAATGGAGGTAGTATGTTGGGTAACGGAATGCTGATGTGGAACATATTTGTACACGGTGGACAGTGAGTGGCTCCCCACCCCCCTTCACTTATGACGTGACTATGGACGAACCACAAATGTATCCACCAAAATAACCTTAATTCTAAAACCGTCCCTCTCCACCTTGCTTTGCCATGCACGACGGTGGCGATCGGTACATGTTCACTTTGAAATCATTGGAAAACCAAAAGGCTGAGATCCAACTGTTGAACTCGAAACCATATGGCCTGTGTTGTTTTCATTGGCGGTGGAGGTGGTCGGTTCGTCATCATTTTTTTCAATTGGCATATTGTAAATCAATTATCCACACAAAGACAATATATTGATTCCTCTCCCTTCCATGTGGCCACCAAATCATCCACCAACACCAGAAATCACACAAAATCAAGAATAAAACAATTTGGGAGTTTTAAGGTCTCTCTAAAAAAATAAAAAATAAGAATACAATTTAGGGCTTTGAACATTTCTGAACCATTTTTGAGTTATCCAGTAAAATGTTAGGGTTCTGGGTTCTTTAAAAATTCAAATCATAGTAGGCGCGAAAGAAAAGAAAAAGGCACATTTAAAGCAATTTCTCAACAAACCATAAAATCATATCTTAATTCCCGTATAACGTAAATTATTTGGTACGTATGAATCACGTTTTAGAATGACTGGGTCAAAAAGCGGTGGCGAGGGCAGAGGATGGCGGTGGTGGGTTGGGGCCAGATGGGTGGTGAGTTTCCTTCCATGGATGATTTCTCCAAGAACATGAGGGGATTTTGGGTGGAACAATCTTGGGGAAGTAAAGGGGATGGGGGGCCACTATCCACCATATACAAAATATGTTCCACATCAGCCTCCTATTATCCACATAATTTATTCCCATCCATTTTTTGACGGAAAGAGTAACATTGAATTTTGTTATAAACTATAAAGGTGAAATTGAAAGGCTGTTGGGAACCCGAAAAAAAAAAGGCTGTTGGGAACCAATTTTTTTTAAAAAAACCAGTATTCTCATCAAGATTCTATAAGTCCTAATCCTTTGTTAGCCCTTCCCATATCTATCTACTCTACTTACAAAAACGTGAAGCCCCTAAAGTGTTTCCCACACTTTTCCCTTCCAAAGATACCCCTAAAAAAAACCAAATAACTAACCCAACCCAATTGGCAACAATACCACGCTGCCTCCTACACCCCCTCCGCACCTCGCCTTTCCAAAAACGACGGAAAACCCGCCACATTCCAACTGTTGCAACTCTCAACAAACACATCCCCTATCGTTTCTTCTCTGAATCTCTATGAACGTGTTCTCTTCACTAGACAACTCTTGCTTCTCACAACTCTCTCAGACCGTTTGAAGAGCCTCTCGAATGTCCTTCTTCCTCTCAACTCTCTGACAGTTCCCCTGAAATAGCCTCCCGATTCTCCTTCGTTCTCATTTGAAGACTGAATTTTGGGGAAGAAATTGCCGGAGTCATCCAGCCGATTGGTTTTGAAATTAAAATCTCACTTCGGTAGGATCCACGGGTAAGTTCTCGGAAAAATGTGTATTGCTTCTCTCTCTCTCTCTCTCTCTCTCTCTCTCTCTCTCTCTCTCTCTCATGATGAATCTACGTTAACGCTTGCTTATGTGTTTAATATCATGCTCATGAGTTTGATTATAAATACTCATTGCATTTAAGGAATTACTAAAGTAAATGGAATATACAGTTAACGTTTGTGATGCTTACAGGGACTACTGAAATAGAATTTCCTATGAAAAAGCTACAGATAGTATAGCAAAACTAAATGAATGTTAGATTAGCTTACCATGTGAAAAAAGGGAAGGGGATATCATTAGATTACGAGGTTTTTAATATGGCTGCCTCTAATGACACGAGCATTTTTCCTAATGCCACGAGCATTAATTATTCTGGTGGGCAAAATGACTCTTTTGTGGGCAAAATGACTCTTTTGTCCTGTTTTGGTCAAAAGCTTTCAGTCCATAAAATTTGTTACCCAAACTATCCTTCTGTAAACGAACAACCCTTCGATTACCCTTTTTCGACTTTTGATTTCCTGTGCTTTTCAACTGCAACCATTATCTCCATTTTTCCTTTAAGTTTTGCCTCTTTCCGTTTGTACTTGATCGCCAGATTCATTGGAGTATATACATTCAAGATTTGTATTGTTTATTCATTGTGTACTTGTATACTTAGGAATTGCTTTTCTAAAGTATATGTTTACGGTTTTGTTACGTTATTCACGAACTACTATTGTTGAGATCGAGTCAATCTCAACGGGTTGGTCTTGTGGTCAAGACTTAAGATTTAGGAGTTTACTCTCTGCTAAGATCTTTGGTTCGAAACCTATTAGATGCTATTAAATTTTGGGATCAGTCCATATAGAGTTTTGTTCTAACTTTAATTAGGACCCCTGCAAATAGCGATGAGATTGGTCTCCAAAGATTAGTTATGATGTATGAAAGCTGTCTCGGACAACTAAGCTATCAAAAAAAAAAAAAAAACTAATATTTTTTGAGCCTATGTTTAGTGTTTCATTAGTGTACTTTGTTTTTCGGTAAAAAACAAAAATTAATGTTTTTTTTTTTTTTTTAAAAACCTTGATTTGTTTAGGGACTAAGATTAGTTTTTTCAATTAAAAAATTGACTTTAGCTCACAATCAAACAAAATAACGATTCTACAATCAAAACAAAATTGTCAGTTGGAAAGCACGAGAAATCAAAAGCCTAAAGGTAATTCAATTAGGGTTGTTCCTTCAAGGAAGGGTAGTTTGGGTAACTATTGTTATGGATTGATAGCTTTGACCACAAGGGGGTAAGAGTGTCATTTTACCCACCAGAACAATTAATGCTCGTGGCATTATTGAAAAGCCTCGTGGCATTAGAATTTTTCTTTAATATTAGACTTGCATATTTCAAAACGGCGTTAGAAGATGAATAGTTAATGTGCACTGTAACATTCTCCTAAACGTCATCCATCAAGTTATTCCGTGGCTTTGGGGAAAACATATGCATCATCCTATGTGATGCACGCGGTCCATGATTAATGCAATGGGTAGTTTTAGTAGTTTCAAAAGATTCAATGATTTGGGATGATGAAGGGCCTACTTGGGATATTGACCAGACATGCATCATTAAAGGCTGTGACTTTTCATTTAGGGAAATTTGATCACATATTCAATGCATGCAAGCATTAGACAACACATTCATTTTATCCAGCTATCTAGGGGATGGGAACAGTCTTTGGTATTAAACACATTCATCCTATTCAGCCATCTAGGGAATAGGAACAGTCTTTTCCATTAAACACATTAGTAGCCTATATATTGATGTACTTCAAGAGTTTGAGATATGAATGATTGAAAATTTGAGTAGCTTTCAAGCTATTAGATTAGATTGCGTGATGCAAATCTTTTCTTTGGTTTGAGGCTAAAGAGCCCCTATGTGTAATGCCTTGGCTTTTCTAGGTGCGATGCCTAGACCTACCCAACTCTAACCCTTCATCTCATTCCATAGGTGTCCTACTAATACGACTTTAATCCATAACCCATATGAGCCCACCACGGCATACTTTTTCCTCCCAAAAAAGAACCATGGCATAGGATTGACTTTTGATCTTACCAAAGTTCCGCGGTTTTAGATAAATCCAAGTTCAAACTGGTGCGTCTTTAAACCTTCAATATAGCACTCATCACGCATAACAATAGAAGTCGTGGTCGTTACATTTCAGCACCCCAACATCCTTCCATTTGCGACTTGGCTTTTGATCTTACTAATAGTTCCATGGTTTTAGATGAATCCAAGTTTCTAACTCCAAACATACACAGGTACAAACAATGTTCTAAAACTCGATACGTGGTAGTCGGGCGGTCAGCCACCTTCCACCTTCGAGGCCGAATACTCGGCGATTACTAGGCGAGTAGCAATTACTTGGATTTTTTTTTAATGTTTCCCAAATGACATCCATAATCCATAATGAGAAGTTCAATGTTCAAAGTTCAAACCATATGAAACCAAGTACGAAAAAAAAAATGAAAAGGCATTTTTTTTTATAACTTCAACCGGTGCTTTTTTAGTCTCACCTTCATGTTGATTCGAGGCATTTTCCTACTTCCAAGTAAAAAATGGAAAGGTTGGTAGGATACAAAAGGTTAGCAAGTTAGTGTTCCAAATATATACGTTCGTCCATAAGTTCGAAGCTGTGGCATTTGATCTTCCTTTTCCATGACCCATGTGAAAGATAAAATCTTGACCTATATGAAGTCTTGGCATTTGAACTTATGTGTATTGTACGGTTTTATTAGGTGATCAAGTTTCCTCACGTACAAAGGTATAATTTGACGCTAACTTTACCCAAAAAGATATCGCGCCTAACTATGTTGGTCATCAATTTCGAGGACAATGTCGTTGTTGAGAAGATAATGAACAAAAGAGAATTGTCAGCTTTGGTTTATCATTTATCATATGCCACTTACAACCCCTACCCATCCCTTTTGAAAGGCATTTGTGGCGTCTGGTCTTTTGAAAAGCCATATTCGAAACGTTAGCAGCTTGTGGGATGAGAATACATTCCATTACTCCAAAGGTTTGCATATGTCTCCCTTAGGCCTTAACTGTTGTCTCTTAACACTACTGCAAACAATAATTTCAACTGATAGGGTTCTGTATGTCGCTTGATACCAAACTGATGTCCCCACCGATAGCCAGAGAAGAAGTGGCTGTCTGGCTCTCAACATTGTTGTTGAGTGGGAAATCAAGGTGGTGTTCATGTGGTTATTATGCAATAGTGGACTTGCCTCGGGCCAATGCTTAGCATTCCATGGCTCGAAGTGTCGGTAGTTTCTTAACAGCTCTTGGAGCCAAAATTGTGCTACCACAATGCTTTCGAGTTGTTGTTAATCTTGTACTAACGATGTTGCTTATTCAATGCAAGATGTTTTTACTTTGACTGTCCTTTATGTGAGTACCTGATTTGGAGTTGTTGACATCCCCTCCCAAAGTGAGGGTTTGGCATATACTGATTTAGAAGACATGGAATGAAATGAAAGAAGATGATAAAAACTAACTCCCATTGTTCGAAGGTCTACTCTTGCATTAATGGTGGGTCCACTATCAATTCGCTTTATTTTTTAGTCTATATGTAGCAAAGAGCAACTCTTCCGGGAATGGATCACTGCCAATGCGAGTATGTCCAACGCAAAGAGCAACTCTTCCGGGAATGGACACGTGAAGCGACACTGACACGTTGACACAATCCGTGAACTCTCGAAGTAGAGACAAGCTATTTGATTTCATGCACACGTCCACTTAAGTTAAGAAGGTAAATTTCATTCCAATAATACATCTCTCTCTCTCTCCTCTGTTGGAAGAAAGTACATACAAGTTTTGTGATTGGTGAGAGTGTTTGGAGCATTTTTTAGGGTGCCCCATAGTGTCCAAACAAATTTGTGTTGAGCTGAGAGGGAATTACACTTGTCACTCATGCATGGTCAACTTAATTTGTACACATTTACGTTGCTGAAGAATACAGCCTCCGATGGAGATGAATCAAAGACAAAAAAAATACTAAGTTGCCTTTTTATCTGATACAACTTCGTACGTTTTGAGGGATGGTTTGCTCTATTTGGCTCGTATCTCTATTTCTGCTTCAACGCTTTTCAAGGTTAGTGTTCTCTCTCTCTCTCTCTCTCTCTCTCTCTCTCTCTCTCTCTCTCTCTCTTTGCATGGAGTGTTAATGCATTGTCACTTTAGGCCACCCACTGCACATTCTAGTAAGGGAGAATGGCCGATGTTTACTTAAGAGTGTGATGGGTACATGTTTGCTAGCTTTATACCCAGTCTGCTACTTTCAACTGATGGTATTAAATTGTTCGATATTTTAATATCTAGTTTACTGGAATTCGATGGGCCTATGCGATATTAAATTATTCCATTTTTCTTTATTGCCCTATCTCTGTGTGTGTGTTATGATTTAGTTTGGTAGGTTTTTAATTGCACTTACTTTCTTACGGATTGCCTCACTCTATTTTTGCCTTTTTGTGCGGTACAAGTTTGGATGTTTTGAGGTATATGGTTTGGCCCCTTTCTCTATTTCAGCTTAAACGATTTCAAGGTCATGTTACTGCATGGAGTGTCAATGCATTGTTGTCACTTTAGGCCACGCACCACACATTCTAGTTGGGGTGAATAGTCGACTTTCACTTAGACTATGATGGATAGATGTCTACTAGCTTTTTACCCAATCTGCTACTTTTCCAATGAAAGTATTAAGTTGTTCTATATTTTAATATCTAGTTCACATAAATTTGACGGGTCTATGGGATATTATATTGTTCCACTTTTCTTAAAGTTCACTTACATAAGTTTTTTTTGGTCAAGTTAAATCTTATAAAGCTCAAACAAACCAAGAACAAAAGGACCAAGTCTAAGTACAGCTACTACAAATTAACAAGAAAGCCAAAAGAACCCAAATACCTATACATCCCCAAAACAACTAGGGGAGGAAAATTTTCCTACTAATTTTCCAGCTAGCAGCAAGGTCACGGTTTTGGGAAGAAGACTTGACTCCTCTCTAGGAACTGATGGAAGCACAGTCATCATCTACTATAACACCTTGTAAAGCAAAACAATCCTGGCTTCGGCTTAATTTGAAAGACTCTACTATTACGCTCCCTTCAAAGCCAATAGATAGAGAGTAGCAACCAAAGACAATTTAAAGATCATTTTTACCATAACATTCTCCCAGTGGAATTGCTTAGCCCAGCTCAGCGCATTCTGCTGCACTAATGGCCCACTATAATCCCATTGCAAACCAAAATAGCAAACCAAACGTGAGTAGAATGGCTTCTTATGCTGCGAATGAGGAATAAGAGTCTAAATTATCGCCTCTTTCAGTAAACTCTTACGCATGGCAAAGTGTATATGACCAAAATTTTTATCATGCTTGAATTTGCAGTCAATCTGGTTTGTCTTCTTTTATTCAATTTCTTTGCAACCATTGGGTCTTATTTTTTCGTGTCAATTTAATTAAGTTTCTCGTGGAGGAGTTAGCATCTTGTCTTAGTGAGAAAGATCTACTAAGTATGTCCAGAAATATGTAGACTTTAAGAATGACGTACTGCTTTGTATGCTTTCACTAGTAGTGAATGGCTTCTTATCTCTTTTGGCGACTGAGCCAGTGAGCCTATTGTGGAGATGGATCAGAAATAATCCGTCAGTGTACATTATTAATAGAATTAATAATGTTTTTGTAATCACTGACGGATCAGAAATAATCCGTCAGTGTTTTGGACTTTATTTTTTGGGCTAACCAAACACCTCCCCCCCCCCCCCCCCCCGTATTTGGGCTTTGTCACTTTTGCTCTTTATTATTTTATCTGGGCTTGTGGCCATTATTAATAGAATTAATAATGTTTTTGTAATCACTGACGGATCAGAAATAATCCGTCAGTGTTTTGGGCTTTATTTTTTGGGCTAACCAACCCCCCCCCCCCCCCCCCCCCCCGTATTTGGGCTTTGGCACTTTTGCTCTTTATTATTTTATCTGGGCTTGTGGCCTTTAGGTGATGGGCTTTGACCCTTTGGGTTTTCTCCTTGGTTGGTATCTTGCCAATCAAGGGATTGGGTCTCGGATGGCACTTGTTGCCCTCCTCCTTGCTCCCTTTTGTCTTTGTAATCACTTTCAAAGATGAATAAAATTTTTTTTCGCCATTCAAAAAAAAAAAAATTCAACTTAAAGCTGTCCTGTCAGAAATTGATATCAGAGAACCATCAGTGTCTCTTATAGATAATATTAAATGTGAGGTCTGTTCTGTTAGAGATTGATGTACATGAAATGGATTTCATTTCATTTGATTACTTCTGCTTTGAAGTCTTAACCTGATTTGCTTCATGCTGATAGGCTGGTGAGCTTATGAAGCTCGAGTATCAGAGGAAAGTTTCCCTGCTGAACAAACTGAAAAAACGTAATGCTAGTACTGAATCATTAGAGAAGACGAAGGCAGCTGTAAGTCATTTGCACACAAGATATATAGTTGACATGCGGTCCATGGATTCAACAGTTTCTGAAGTAAATCACATACGTGATGATCAGTTGTATCCGAAGCTGGTTGGTCTTGTTAATGGGTAATTCTTAATGATAAAAGTAGTCCTTGAAAATTTAATACCGTTGATAGAAATTTTGTCATGTGATGTATGTTGATGCATGCCTTAAAGTGTTTGCCTGCTTTTATCTTTATCGTTTCGCTTCAAATTGCCCACTATAGCTGCCAAACTTTGTTTGTGTCTGGATACAATACTTTATTTATCGTTAGTCATTTTTACTCTTTCCAAATTTTTTTGCATCAAACCGGAAATGCCACACACACAAACTTACTCACACAGAGAGACAAGTGAAATTGAGGATGAAGATGCGTTTGCAAAGTTAAAGTTTGCCTTACAATAACGTACATGCAAAATCTGCCATACCATTTCTTCTATTTGCTGCTTTTGCCTATCAACATCTTCCATCTCTACTGTGCCGTCAAATTTAGTTGAGGCTTGAGATTACAATGCTTTTTTTTCTACTGTTTGAACAAACGTTCATTGTCCTCTCCATTTTTCCCCTTCATTTACTTTTGTGTTTCTGTGAGAAGTAGCAACCTTTCTTATTCACAGTCAGTAGTTAAAAAGTTTCACCGGCACTGGATGGGTGATCCCTCTTCTCTTTTTATGATGTCTGTTTGTAATTGCTAAAAATCGATCCTCATTTGTGTTTGTATTTCATCACATGCCATTGTAATACGTGCCTTGACTGCAAACTGGGCCAGCTCACATGAGTCACATGGTGTCATTGATCCTGTGACTGGCCAAATACATGACTTGGGAGTCAAAGAACACTGCCACCATTGACAATCTAAAACCATCTTATGATCATCAAGGACGGCTGTGCCCTTTGTTTTACATATTCTGTCTAATGCATCAGGATTTCACGAATCCTCTATTTCTTGATCAGTTTTATGTAGCTGGAAAGCCTGGAATAAATGAGTTATCCGTAGTTATTTGAATTATGCTTCGCCGACAGAATATCCTAGTTTTTTTTTTTTTTTTTTAACATAATTTGAGGAGACAGTTGTTTTGATTTGCATGATTTGGAAAGCTGTCCCAATTGGTGATATCACACCATTACGGCCATTAATAAGAATTAAAGCGGTGCACTGCTATGAAATCCATGCCCTGTAGTTGTATGTATGTTTCCTAAAGCATCATGGTTGCGTAGATCTTCTAATTTCTCAAACAGTTTAATCTTGCGGGACTAGAATAATTATCCTAGCTTTTTGGATGTGATCTGCTGTCAGACTATTTCTTCAGCATTATTTTCCTTTCAGATGTAGCTTTGTAGGCTAAACTCTAGATTAATTCTTGTTATTTGCTGACTGACTATGCTTTCTTCGCTGCATTCAAGCTATAATTTATTCCTCAAGTCACTCGCTTTTCATCTATGGTGCTCTCTTGTTCAATGTCATTAGCATGACTGTTTTTTTGGACATTCTCCATCTGTACTGGATAAAGCTTTTAGTTACATTAATGAGCTCTCTTCAATTCTGATCTTTATGTGCTTGAAGTTTTTGGTCTTTCATGGTAATATTTATTTATTTTTCATGTGGCTGGGCAAGCTTTATAAATGACTATGTAGCACTGTAGACCATTCTCTCTGTTTTGTTTTTTGGAAGTACATTTTTTTTATTACACCAGCACAAAAAGATGTGTTACACTGATTACTTATTCGAAGTTGTTAAATAGCAAAGCTGGTGTGATTTGTGACATGGTATTTTTTAGCATTACAGTTACCTCACCATTTCCAGTTTTCTCTGCAGTTCATGATATCAGAATCAGAGTGTCCCTTTGTATTGATGGATCTGTCTGTAGTTCAGATTCCTTATATATCTCTTGTCAATGAGACCATAAGAAACTTTAATCTTCTTATGCTTTCAAGTTCTCATTACCTTCCATGCCCCCTCCCTCTCTTTCGTCATTTGTGGCAAGCAGATTATTTTACCACCATTATGAGTAGCATGATGAGCATCATAGTTCTAGGGCTTCTCATCTGTGTCTATTTACATGTTTTCCATTGCCTGCAGACACATAGGAGCAGTAGAAAATTAGTAACATTATAACTAGAAAAATATAGAAAACCTGTAATCAATCGAGAACAATGATTATATGCTTGTTTAATTACCTCCAGCACACACGCACATGTTTTAGTGGTTTTGGCTCTGAAGATGTAAAATAGCCAAGGTGGGTTATGCATTTATTCTTCTTATTTCCAATTGTCTTAGAAATGTCCCTTCTTGTCAAGTATAGCATGACAGTACCTCTTCATTTCCATTTCTCTCTGCAGTTCATAAGATTGGAGTGGCTTATGGTACTTTCCATTGGTTCATTACCTTGGGCATTGATGAACATATTGCTTTTCTTCTTTTTTGTCACTGAGATCTTCCAGTACTTTTGTCATAGATCATTCCAGCACTATTAGGCATTAGGATTTTGTCATTTCCTAGCCATTTCTTATGTAAATACACTACTATTTACATTTTGCTTAGTTAAACTACACAAAAGATACCTCAACATTTCATCATGATTGGTAGTTGATGATGTGGCACTTTCCAATCTGTTAACTATAGTTGACAAGTCAAAATGCAAATAGGCAAACATTGAGGCAGTTGGAGGTGCCAAAATTTTCTCATGGTGTATTAATTAAACAAGGAGCCTCATTTGCCTGCCTAGCTTGTTGGCCATGCTCTTGTAAATTAGTAGCTGAATTGCAGGATGGCGAAGATGTGGGAATTAATGTGCACACACCACAACGAACAGTTGAGAACTGTGACAGATCTCAAGTCCCTTGAGATCTCCGGAGCTCCAAAGGTAACAACCAAACACCACCTCGAGCAAACAAAAGAGCTTTGTAATGTTATCGAAGTATGGCAGTCTCAATTCGAGAAGCTATCAACTAATCACAAACACTACATCCAAGCCCTTAATAGCTGGCTGAAGTTGAATCTCATCCCCATCGAAAGCAGCTTAAAGGAGAAAATCTCATCGCCGCCCAGGATCCAGAATCCCCCAATCCAGGTCCTCCTCCATTCGTGGCACGATCATCTTGAAAAGCTCCCGGATGAGCTTGCAAAAAGCGCAATCGCCTCTTTTGCTGCTGTGATAAAAACCATTATGTTACATCAGGAAGAGGAGATGAAGCTAAAGGATAAGTGTGAGGAAACCAGGAAGGAGTTGTTGCGAAAGAGCCAGGCATTTGATGATTGGTATCAGAAGCACCGTCGAAGAACACAAAATGATGATATGGAGCCCGATAGAGGTGAAGGTACTGTTGGGAATTTAAAATCCATTTCACCAGAATTTACAGTGGGTCCATTTCAATCATTTTACTTTCAAGTCCTACAGGGTTTGTCTTCTTGTTTAGAAATTAAAGACGTCTTTAAACTTTCGGTGTCTATTCGAAGAGGACATGATTGTGTGAAAGGGTATCTAAACTTTTTGAAAATAGGGTTACTTATCGTTCGGTTACATTTAGGCTGTATTTGTGTCAATGATTTCAGTTAGAAACAAGAAAAAGAAATGAAAAAGTTTGAGGATCTACTCATTGTGAGCCAATAGATCTCTGAGCTCTCAACTCGTTGATCCCACCCTTAATTTTCTTCCATATCTCTCTTGCTTTGTGATGTTATTATAGCCCGAGTTTCTTCTCCAATAGAGCTTACAATTAGGGAGGCGAATAACATGTCAAGACAACGGTTTGCCATGTCTTTCATCCATCTCCCACTATCTATCCTGATTTACTACAGTATGCATTACCATTTGCTTTTCGGTGATTATCATTGTTGAAGGTATAGCCATATAAGTAATAAAGTTGCCCCCCTCTCTAATAGCTTATGTTTTTAGATAAGTTGGTGGTTAACAATCTAATAATCATATCTAGACACTCAACTGCGGATTGGTACTCTTGATTTTGTTAATTATTTCCTAATTTGGTGCCTAAATTCCCAACAGGTTCAAATCACAAGGATCCTATTTCAGAGAAGCGGTTTGTAGTGGAGAGCTTGAATAAGAGGTTGGAAGAGGAAGTAGAAGCTCACCGGAAGATGTGTGTTCAGGTGAGGGATAAATCATTGGGTAGTCTAAAAATTCGGTTGCCGGAGCTCTTCAGGTCCATGTCAGACTATTCTCATGCATGTTTTGAGGGGTACGAAGGATTGAGATTAATCACTCAATCACAGAGCGGCAATGGTCGTAGTTCATGAGAACCTGTGAGCCCTTTCTTGTTAGGTTTGTCGTCCATGGCTTAAAACCTTGTCTAGTTTATGGTCTACTAAGATTGTTTATATTGGTTTCTTGTTTCGCTGTCTGAAATCTTCTTGATCCCATGTGGGAAAAGGTTTTGCATCAGCTGAAGCTTCTTCCCCCTTTGTTTAATTTGGATGTTTTTTGTTGGTTTGTGGGAATCCAGAACCGAACCGATCCCACCAAGCACAACCATAGATCCCGTTGCCGTTCCGTAAATTGGAGTGTCCTTTCATAGCTCTCTCTTGCTGTGAGGATGGGTCGAAGGATTTTCTGATTCTATCGGCGAAAAGTCCCCGTGTAATGAAGTGAGTTGTTTCAGTTGTGCTGATGATTTGGGTCTCCTGAGTGAAAAACTGGGTTGGAGATGTTCTGAAGGATGCCAAGTCTTAGCTTGCACTTTAGGGGTTTGCTCTGGGTTTTTTAAACCTTCAAAAGTGCCATGAACTGTAGTGAGATCAGTTGGTACAGGGTCTTATCTTAGACTTCATTTGGGCCCTTCATTACTGGATATTGGTCCTGCAATGATTAGTCGGAGGTGAACATCCTCCACCGTTGTTTTTTTTGTTTTTGGAGACGTAGCGAAACACTTTTTGCAATAAAGCAAAAGAACAAATGTGTTTATGAAAGGGCCTAAAATCTTAGGACCTTGTTCGTTTTGGATATTTTGAATTTGGATTTATAGGTAATGAGTGCAGAGAGAAGTAAAATAAAGATTGAAAATATGGGTAATGATTAGAGAGAGATAGAGAGAAAAATGAAAGTAATGATTGAAGATATGGGTAATGAGTAGAGAGAAAAATAGAATAATAATTACAAATTCAAAACTAAAATACCCAACCGAACGGGCTCTAAGGTATCTTATGAAAGTGTTTAAAACTTTACGGGTACCTTATATATAAAAGTGCGTAAAATCCAATGGTATTTTATGAAAGTGCTTAAATTACTAAAATTTTATAATAAAAAGTGTACTTTAAAACTCTATGAAAGTGTTTAAACATGTTTTGGTTTTTATGGCTAAAATTGGGCTATTGTGTTAATGAGGGCAGCAGAGCTTTCGGGTCCCACCTACTTTTTAATTTATTTTTTTATTTAATTACTTATACTTTATTTATTTAATTTCTATAAAATACACCCTTTGTATATTTAAAAATATAATTCAAGAATTAAGTGCTTTAATTTTCAATTCAGTTAAATCAGAGCAAATATCGTTTTTTTTATTATTTTATTTTAAACGGTCATAATGAATTTTTTGGTTTAAAGCCTTTCAACAAATACCCTAAGACTCATTATTTAGTTTTAAAATTCTCTTAGGGTGTCCATTGAAAGGCCTTGGAGCCAAAAATTTATTAAGACCATTTAGGATGAAATGATCAGAAAAATAACAACTTTGCATCGGTTTAAACAGATTGAAAATTGAAACACTTATTTTAGTAACTATATTTTTTAATCTATAAATGACAAAAAAATAAAAATAAAACAGTCGGATAAATATGATCAATTGAAATATTTTTTTTCTCTAAATTACTTTATAAAGTCTAGAATTAGACTTGAACTTATTATTAAAGAGAAAAAAAAATTCAAACTGAATTAGACTTGAACTTATTATTAAAAAGAAAAAAAAAATCAAACTGGAAAGAAAGAAAAAGAAATAAAATGAAAAAAAAAAACGAAACTGAAAAGAAAAGGAAAAAAAAGAAGAAGAACCAAACGGTAAAGAAAGAAAGAAGAGAGAGAGAGAGAGAGAGAGAGAGAGAGGCGGGGGTAATCCTGTAAAAGGGAGGTGGGGCCGGGGGGTGGGGTGTGTCGGGGGGGGGGGGGGGGGGGGGGGGGGGTATTAGCAATTTACAATTGGTTGTCTGCAAATTTTTATTGCGAATAACAGGGCTCGTTGCTCACTAGTGTTAAGTATAAAAAAAAACATACAAGCAAGAAAAAAAAGGACAAAAACAAGATTATATTGTCCATTTAGCTTGAATTACATTATCCATTCCTTCTCATTTGGCTATAGCGTCCCTTTTTTTTTTTTTTCTTCTTATCTGATAACCCTCATAATTTTCTCTCTTAATAATTTGTCCTCCTAATTTTTTTTTATCTGTTATTTACCCCAGGTATGTAAAAACCTCTCTTTTACCCTCCTAATTCTCTCAAGTATCATAATTTTTTAAAGTAGGTGGAAACCATACATATTTACTTTTTTTTAAAAAATTTGAACAAATTTTTTTGGATAATGCCCATAAATATATTTTTTGCTGAATTTCTATTTTTTTTTTGTATACATACAAATATTTTTTTTTTGTTGCCCCTTACCGGGGGGTTGCCCAAGCTTGCCGGCTTAGCCCCTGGCCGGCCTTGATCCCGCTCGTCCGGCCTTCCTTTCCCATCATCTTTTCTTTAAAAAACCTCCATTGGAGCTCTATTTAGCTCAAGCTCCTAAAACAAAACCAAACCCCACATCAAGCTTAAATCCGATTGATCCGTTCATCTTCTCCCTCTAGCTCAACATCACTCTCGAAGTCCCCTTGAAAGTTTCGATCCCAGCCAAAAATATTGCAAAACCATCCCTTTTCCCTTGATCACACTCTCTAGAGCTCATGTATATATGATGCCCGTTGCATGTTTATCGTTAAGGGTCTCAAGGAACACTTTAATGATGTTACACTCTCTACAGCTCATTTATGATGCCCGGCCGTGCATGTTTAGAGTAGTAAGAGCATCCATAGTGGAATAATCAAAATTATAAGGTTGTTAAAGTTAGCAATATTTTCTCAAAAAAGTGATTACAGTCAAGGACGGAACCGGGAAAAGTGTTATAGGCTCCGTTTGGATCGACATAAAATATTTTACTATGATGTAAAATGTTTTCTTGTAAAATAATTTGGGAACAAATAACTTTCGTGTAAAATATTTTCCAGTGTTTGGTTCACAAATAAATATACTATAGCAAAACCCTTTCATTACTTCACGACGAGGGAAAAGTGTCCACATCAGTTGAAGTGAAGTGGTAGCAGGCCCCCCTGAGCGGTGCAAAGGAGGCTCGAGGGCTTGTTAAGGAAGGCGGCAAGGGCTGACGAAGGGGGGAATACGAAAGGCTTTTTCTGGTCCCCCTAACAGGAAAAATAGGATAAGAAAGTATAAGGGAGGAAGGGAAAAAAAAAATGACTTACTGAAAATTCGAGAGGAAAACATTTTCAGCCATGTAAGGTAAAACATTTTACTTTGAAAAATATTTTACATTGTTTTTCCTAACCAAACAACGAAAAATGAGTAAAATATTTTACTTCGAAACAAACGGAGCCTTCTGGTCCAAATTTTTTGTAGATGTATTTCTCAATTGTGTGATTATAAGATCTTATTGAAAAGATGGTGGTTTCCAAATGGTATGTGACTGTTTATCGAATTTAGTAAAATATACCGGCTGCAGTTGCTTCGAAGGAGAGGAATTTTTCTAAGTTAAAAGTCGATAAAAACTTACCTTCGAACTATCATATCACACGAGAAATTAAGTGGATTGGCTCCTTCATGCAGGCTTCAAAGATTGGTATTGACACGTACGGTTGAAGCTTGTGTCTCTTCCTCTACCAGAATTTGTGATTTTTTAGTAGTACGAGCCCTCCCCCTATGAATGAATAGGATTCTAGTTAGGCGAAAAACGGATCAATCAATCCTTACGTTCCGGGGGGACCTTCGATGCTTGATCTCAATTGGAAATGATCAGTACATGGAAAAGTACGTTAAAGTATGATGACTTAATTGAAAATTTGCTTCAAAAAATGTTAAGAGAAGTTGTTTTCTTTGAAACAATAAATATAACTGGGGTTATATTTTGATTTTGATTTTTTGATATGATTTAAACTAAAAGCACAATGTAACGTTGATTTTTTTTTGACTTGTATGTGTTGCTATATTTTATGACCCAAATAGTATGTGGGCAACTAAGTTTGGGGTCGGTCTTTGGCAACTCAAACATCAAGGCCGGCCCTGTTTAGGCTCATCAAAATATTCAAATAATTAAAATCTTCCATTTTTTTTTGCCAACACTTAGATCCGTCCCTGGTTATGGTTGTGGGTTTGTTGTGGTCCATGGCGAGAAAAAATTTTGTGGTCAAAATTGGATATGCATGCAAATATTGATTAATTGGGGTAACCAATATATAGTGACAACCGCAGAATTTTAATTCGGTGGTGACAAAAATGTATGCAAAATTTAATTTATTTACTTTGCTTGAAAACTTATCGAGCCTAATATATTTTATTTTGTTGAGCCATATGTTCTACTATTTTCTAAAGCAAATTTGCCGATAAAAAAAAATAAATTTTAGCAAATTTTCATTTACTCTACTTTGCACAACTGATTCAGTGCCGGCAATAGAAAAAAAATCAAATTATACGTAAAATATACAAAATTTTAGTACATTTTTTGAATTCAGAGAGTTCGCTTGACCCACCCCTGCTAATATATGCAAGCTAACATGTTGTGTGATTGCAAGTTGAAGCTGTTATAATCAAAGTAAAGACTTTCGAAGTCGTTTGGCATTGTCCTATTTAGTTCTTCGAAAAACACTTACGTTGACAAGTCATAACTTTCGATGCTTTTCTTCTTCGTCAATCAGATCGATTGGCGGAGGAGTTCAATCGAATTGATTGGCGGAGAAGTTCAATCGGATCGATTGACGCTTTTACAGGTTTGGATCACTTTCTATTTAACATATATATTAATTGTCTTTGCTAAATCTGAATTGTGTGTGATTTATCTCTGATTACTGCTGTTTCTTGTGCTTTTGATTTGTGTTTGATCCAAGGGGGCAATCAATAACACGCCCAAGAACTTAAAAAAATCCTCGTATTGTACTAAGAAATTGTACGATAATCGTGAAATATTAGCAAGTGTCTGCACCCGTGTTATACTAGCTGGCACAATCAATGTTGGAATTCTTGATTCGTCCCTAGCCAGTTATTGTTGTGGGTTAATTTGTTGGGTTATTTTTGTTCTAGGTCCATGGCCAGAGGGAATTAGTTTTTGTGGTTATGATTGTGGTTTTTATTTATTTATTTGGTGTCAAATCGAGTTTATTAATTTACCGTTGAAAGCATTATATACGCATACGGCATATATCTGATGCCATACCTTTTAATTAGTGAGATGGTTTTCCCTTCCTCACATTTATAATTCTTGTGTTTTTGTGTTTATTCATTTATTATAATGTTGTGTGGATTGATTTTGTTGAATGCTTGTGCAACATTGTTTTTTTTTTCTTCCCGTCAAACAAAAATTCATAAAAAGGTTACGAAACAGAGTACCACATTACGAGTACACACATAAATACTAGTCTAGCACTTGCCTAATGTTTAGGCTGTCTCTTAGAACAAATTCTCTCATAGCAATGGGTATGTCCATAACATTGTTTTATTTTGCTACAGCCTAGACAGATTTGGATTTGTGGTGGGAGACAGAAAAAGGGGAGCTTATATAATGGCCTTCCAAAACCAGATGTTCGAGCACTCAGGACCATTACATCTGAGAGCTGTTGATTGGTAAGACCAGCTAGCTACACCTACATTTTGGTACATATTATTATCTCATTCAATAGGCTAACAGGGAGTCCCAAAAAATGGTTAGTTCTAGTAGTTATCAGAATCGCAGGATTAGCGATTCAATTCGCGATTCACACAAAATAACCATACGAATCGATAGGTGAATGAATCACGGTTTATACAAAATTAGTGGTGATTCGTATGATCCATGGTTCGATTCACGATTGACAAAAAAATGATACCAATCTATGAGTGAATCAAAGTTTATTACAATTGTTGCGTTTGACTATTTTGAAACCATTTTGCGGTTTTGCCTTATTTTTCTTATACAAAAGCAAATATAAGATCATGTGCTCTTAAGTACAAAAATCCTTATTCCTCAGCAAAATTTGTTAATTTTGTTGATTGGTATTTTTTCTGATTCGGAGCATGTTGTTAACCATTTTTTCCTCATTCTTCTTATAAACTAAAATAGACATTCTAAAAATGTTTACTGTAGCGGCCTCGGTTACCGAGACGGTAACCTGGCCATGTGTTACGAACCAATGTCCCCTTGGAGGCGCGGTCGTCAAGACGGTGGCGGCTAGAAGTCTTGTCTTACGGTTCGGTTTGAGGCTCGGTTAATGGTGACATGGCGTGCTCTCGCTTCGGTGCTCCCTTAGCTTCCAGGAGAAGTTATGCCAAGAGGGGTCCGTGAGGATTACGTGGCAGACGTAATCATGAGAATCAGATCTGATCATGTGCTCCGTAACCGTTTTCGCTCCTGTCATCACATATGACGTCACCCGAGGCGGTTACCCGAGCGTATCTTCCACGCGCTAGCTTGGAGGGCAAGCAAACCTAGGTCTATAAATACAAAGGGATACTCGCCTTTGGGAGGTATGCCATTCGACCCTAACCCTAGATCCATATTCTCCCCTGAGATCTGACTTGATCATCGGAGGGTCACTGGGCTACTCCAGCCCTGGTGACTTGTTGCAAGTCCAGAAGTAGGAGAACGAACCTACGGAAGGAGAAACCTAACCCAGGCCAAGGTCCCGTCAAATCGAACCTCACAAGCAGGTCATGTTGGTCGGTCCCGAACCAAAACGCCCTAGAACCGACGACGGTTCCAAATGGACGATAACATTCACCGAGAAGGATCTCGACCGCATCCAGCTTCCCCACAATGACGCCCTCGTAGTCATGCTACGCATCGAAACTTTCAACGTCCGTCGCGCCCTCGTGGACCAGGGCAGCTCGGCCGAAGTCATGTACTACCCTCTGTTCAGGGATCTGAAGCTTCCAGACACCGACCTCCGTCCCTCCGAAGTGCCTCTTATCAGCTTTAATGGAGCTCCGGTCTGGCCCGTCGGCATGATCACTCTTCCAGTCCGTGTCGGCTCGGTGACTCTTGAAATAGAATTTGTGGTAGTCGACGTCCCTAGCCCTTACAACGCAATTGTGGGGCGCACCTGGCTGCACAAGCTCAAGGCGATCGCTTCCACCTATCACCAAGTGGTCCGTTTCATTGGTATTCATGGGCGCCAGGAAGACTTGTACGGAGATCAAACTGCGGCAAAAAAGTGCTACGTCAACGCCGTCCGAAGTAATAAACAGACCTCCCGTGTTAATCTCATTGAAGTCCCTGAGGCCCCAGTTTTGGAGGACGTCGGTAGACCCGCTGACGACAAGACCATAGAAGACGTGGTCACCATCCCAATAACCGAAGACGGTTCCTGCTTCTTCCTTGTCAGTTCCTCACTTAGTGACACTGATCGGAATGAGACGATAGCTTTTCTCAACCGGAACATCGAAGTGTTCGCTTGGACCCCATATGAGATGCCCGGGGTCGACCCCTCCTTCATTTGCCACGAACTCAACATCAACCGAACCAAATGCCCGGTCGTACAAAAGGCACGACGGTCCTCTCCTGTTCATTCCGAGGCCGTTATTGAAGAAGTCAACCGACTCCTGAACGCAGGGGCAATTAGAGAAGTTCAGTACCCCATGTGGCTGGCCAACACTGTCGTAGTCAAGAAAAAGAATGGCAAATGGCGGGTCTGTGTCGATTACTCAAATCTCAACGACGCCTGCCCAAAGGACTTCTTTCCCCTTCCTCGTATTGACCAGCTCGTCGACGCCACCTCCGGACACGAGCGACTCAGCTTCTTGGATGCCTACAGGGGCTACCACCAGATTGCCATGAGCGAAGGCGATGTCGAAAACACGGCCTTCATCACCCCCCACGGCATCTTCGGGTACCTCGTTATGCCCTTCGGTTTAAAGAATGCCGGGGCCACTTTTCAGCGAATGATAACCAAGATGTTCGAACGGTTACTAGGCGACACTATGCTGGCTTACATCGACGACATGGTAGTTAAAAGCATGTGCGCCAGCAATCATCTAGCTCACCTCGCCGAAGTCTTCGAGATACTCAAGAAACACAAGGTCCGCCTCAATGCCAAGAAGTGTGTCTTCGGTGTCAGCTTCGGTAAATTTCTTGGCCACCTCGTCTCCCAACGCGGTATTGAAGTCGATCCTTCCCAGATTCTCGCTATTGATCAACTCTCGGCTCCCCATAACAAGCGCGGCGTTCAGCATTTGATTGGCATGGCCACAGCCCTGAATCGGTTTATCAGCCATTCTTCGGACAAATGCTAGCCATTCTTCACACTTTTAAAGGGCAGTCGACAGAGCTTCAATTGGACAGAAGATTGTGACCGAGCCCTCCAACGACTAAAGGAGTATCTTTTCAAGGCTCCACTCCTTGTCACCCCTCGGGACCAGGAAGACTTGTTCGTCTACCTAGCTGTCTCTCCGCACGCTGTAAGCTCGATACTCGTCTGCCAGGCGGGTCGGGAGCACCAGCCAATCTATTACTCCAGCAAAACAATGACTCCCGCCGAGACACGTTATCTACCTTTAGAAAAGCTCGTTCTTGCCCTCGTCTTAGCTTCCAGGAAGCTCACTCCTTACTTCCAGTCACACCGCATCATCGTTCTCACCGAGTACCCTCTCAAGTCTCTCCTCCGGAAGGCAGATCTATCCAACCGAATCTCTCAATGGGCCGTTGAACTTGCCAATTTTGAAATACATTTTCAGCCTCGGACAGCAATAAAAGCCCAGGTACTCACCGACTTCATCACCGAGCTTACGCCGCCCAATACACCCGCTTCGGCTCCCACCCCGAACATCGAGGCAGTACTCCAAGCCAACCTTAGCACAGCCTGGCAGCTCTTTTACGGAGATGTTTGGAAAATGTACGTCGATGGCGCCTCTAACAGTTGAGCCGCAGGTGCAGGCATCGTTCTCCTCTCCCCCTCCGGTGTCCTGCACGAAAGCTCATTCTCCATCAACTTCCCAGCCTCTAACAACGAGGCCGAATATGAAGCACTAATCTCAGGACTTAAGACTGCCGAAGCCATTGGCATCGAAGAGCTTGTGGTTTACAGCGACTCCCAATTGGTGGTCAACCAATTCTCCGAAGAATATGAAGCTCGGGATGACCGCATGCGTACCTACCTCAGCGCCGCAGTCCAGCTCATTAAACGCTTTAAAGCAATAAGAGTCGAGCACATTTCCAGGGAACAGAATGCCCATGCCGACGCCCTTGCGGGGCTCGCTTCGGCATACTCATCTACAGAGCACTGTTCCATCTCCTTCAATTCCATTGACAAGCCCAGTTTTGAGCTCGAAGCGCTAGATAAAGAGGTACTCAACATAGACCTTGGCCCGAGCTGGATGGACGAAATCATCAGTTACTTGCGAGATGACTCTCTTCCCATTGACAAAAAGGATGCTCACCGGCTCCGCAACAAGGCCGCTCTCTTCTGGCTCAATCCAAACGGGAAGCTCTACCGAAGATCGTTTACCGGCCCATACTTATTGGTTGCACACCCACACCAAATACAAGGCATCATTGAAGAGCTCCATTCCGGCGACAGCGGTTGCCACTCCGGCGGGCGATCCCTCGCTCACCAAGCCATTTTCTAAGGGCATTGGTGGCCGACAATGAAGAAGGATTCTGAAGAGTTCGTCAAGCGCTGCAAGAAATGTCAAATGTTTGCCCCTATCATCCACCAGCCAGCCCGGGATCTTAGCCCTCTCACAAGCTTTTGGCCTTTTTTCCAATAGGGCATGGATATCGTCGGTAAACTCCCCGTTGCCCCAGAAGGATTTAAGTTCCTCCTAACCGCCACAGATTATTTCTCAATGGGGGTCGAGGCCGAACCCTTGATAACTATTGAAGAAACAGACGTCATTCGCTTCGTTTGGTGAAATATCATTTTGCGCTTCGGTGTCCTTTTCGCTATTATTACAGACAACGGACGACAGTTTATTGGACAGAAATACCGAGCCCTATTAGATGAGTTCGGCATCAAATGGGACACATCCACTCCGGCTTACCCCCAGGGCAACGGACAAGCCGAGGCTGCAAACAAGGCAATTTCATCCGGACTTAAGCGACGACTCGAATCACGCAGAGGCAAGTGGGCCGAAGAACTACCCAGGGTACTCTGGGGCTACCAAACTACACCTCGGCGATCCACCGGTCGCACTCCTTTCTCCTTGGCATTTGGAATGGAGGCGGTCATCCCTCTCCATGTCGGACTCCCTACAATTCGTACAGAAAACTTTGATGAGTCGATGAACAACGACAGCATTGCTTCGGACCTCGACCTAGCTGAAGAGGAACGTGACATCGCAAGGATCAAGCTCGCGTCGTACCAACAGGAGGTTGCAAAAGGCTACAACCGAAGAGTCTGCCTTAGGTCGTTCAAGCCTGACGATCTCGTCTGGAAAAAAGTGGTGGAGAAATCCAAAAAGCGAAAGCTAATGCCCAACTGGGAGGGCCCTTACCGAGTCCTCAAGCACCTCGGCTCAGGAAACTACAAATTGGAGAAGTTGGATGGTTCCCCCATTCCTAAAACATGGAACGCAAACAACCTGAAGAAGTTCTATGGATAGTACTCGGTTACCGAAGCCCAATTCATTTCTTTTATATTGCGTTTTCTTTTAAGTTTCAAAGACAACTTGCTTATGTAATGACAACACCCCAACAACTATGAATGAGAATTTTCCTTTCTTAGCACTACTTGTACCTTTTGCTGTTTAGTTACCTACACTTCGGTCTGTTCTCGCCCGGACCGTTTTTACACCGACTTCAGGGATATTGTTCTCTCAAAGGTGATACCCTCGAACAAAATTTCCACCAAGTCGCCCAGGCCTCTTCGGTCGTTTAGACTTCTGGTCACTCGCTTTAAAGATACTAGGCTTCCTCCCGAGCCCCTTACACCGACCCACTAAAGTCTCTCACTGCTCGGACTCGCTGTGTCCCGAACTTGTGGCTGAAGCCATATCCCTTCGCGACTTCAGCCTACGTCCCCAAGCAGTACTACCATCTCACGTGTCTACTCCTCGCTAGGCTTATTTCCGTTAACAAGCAGAGGTGTGAAAATTCAAAATTCAATAGATACTTGCTTCTGATTCCATAATTCGGTTCCTGCCAACCCTCCTAAAGCAGGGGCTCCGGATCAGGTCACTTTTTCCTGAATAAACATCCTTTCTATGCTTGGCAAAATTCTTCGGTTAATGCTTCGGTTAAACTTGTTTTACAACTCTTCAAATCTCACCGAAGCAGGGGCATCATCACCCAAGCAGTAAACCAATCAGACAAGCATTTCAAAGAAAACATTCAGGAAAAGAAAGCATTTATTCACAAGGCATCATGAGTTATAGCGCCAAATCATAAACAAAAAGGTACAGCTTCGGTATCAAATATTTACAAGCCCTGGAACGGCAAATTCCAAATGTCCGGAGCCGTCCAGTCAAAGCTACAGAATCAAAAGCCATGAAATCTCAAAAATAAGGGGAAAGGAAGACACTATCCTAAGCACGAGCGTTGGGGTCGAGCTGGTCCTAGGGCGCAGGGGCATTTGGATCGGCTGAGTTCCCTGGGTTTTGGTCCTCGGACACGGGCTCCACCACCTCTTCCTCTTCCTCAGGCAAGACAAGCTCTTCGGGAGGCGCCTCAGGAAGTGTTCGAAGATCGGAGTCTTCAGGGAGATTGAGCCTCCTCACCAAGGCTTCATGGCTATACCGAAGGTCGTCCAAGAAACGGTCCCAATGCAGCTCGGCCTCGATCTCCCGAACCTGCTTCTTATATTCTACTCCGGCTGCGTCCCAACCTTCATCGTAGCCTCTTTTCCTCGCGAAGTCAACCTCTGTGGCCCGGGTGACTCTTAGGGTGCTGGCATCCTCCTCGGCCTTGGCGGCCCTGCCCTCTGCCTGCACCCTCTCCCTGTCACAACTTTGGAAGTCCGCCAGGTAGATATCGCAGGTCTCCCGAGCCAGCTTTAGGTCTTCCTCCTTCCGGGCTAACTCCCGATTCAGCTTCTCGGTCTCCTTCTCCTGCGCCTTGTACCGGTCATTGATAGCCAATGCCCGAGCGCCCGCCTGCAAACAAAGAACAAAAGAGATTTACCAAGTGCAAACATTCAAATTGAAAAGAGCGGGACGTAAACCATTAACTTACAGTGAAAAGGGCCTGAGCTATCTCGGCCGTGATGTCCTCAGTCAAGCCCGTGACAGCCCGGGCATCCCTTGGAAGAATGCTCCCCCGGAGCATCCCGAAGGCTACCCCGAGGTTCTTGACACTGTCGGCGTGATGGATCTGGCGACTGGCGAAGTGGCGGAACTCCGGAGCCCAAGGGAGCTCCCTCGGATTGACCTAGGAACCTTCCTCCGCTCCACCGATCCCCCCTCCTGGCTCTCCCTGCTCCTCCTCGATCAGGATCGTCTCCTGATCTCCCCCTTCTCTGTCCCCCCTCAAGCCGAGCCCTCTTTTCCGGGGGCTCCTGTGGTGAAACAGGAGTCACCCTTGAAGTTTTGGCGTCTGGCGTACCGGGGACTATTCCCCTGCCCCGACCCGCTGGCCTCCGGCGCCTGAGATTCAGCACCTCACGAGTTCCGGGACCTGCCATCTCCTTTCTAAGCCCAATTCTCTCGGGCGTATCTCGGTCAATTTCCTCGCGAAGGGTGCCCCGAGGCCCGGAGTTACTTCCCTCGGTCTCGATCGCAGTCTCTCCTGTCCCCCTCTCCCCTCGCCCTCGTCCTCTCCCTCTACCTCATCCTCGCTCTGCCCTCGGGACCCCCTGCTGCCTCAGTTTCTTCTTTAAAAAGCTTGTGTAAGTTGGGACGTACCCGAGCAGCTCTGGTGCGTACCGACTTGTGATGGGAATGGCGTAGGCCACTGTAATCCGGGCCCGGATAGCTCTTTCTTGAAGCTCTTGAATGATTCCCTTGGCTGCAAGGCAATACCAAAACAAGGGATCAGTATAAGTATGTAGAGCATAGCAAAAACATACAAAGCATCTACCGAAGGGTAATTTCTACCAACCAGGAGCTCCGGTCCCAAACTGCACTCTGGTAACGGTATCCGCATTCTGCCCTGGTCCGAACATAAAATTTTCGGTTACCGAGACGTAAATGTTCGCCCACTCCTCGGAGTCGGGGAGACGGTCGACAAGGAACGTGTCGTATCCCGTCCTGCATGAGAGGTAGTATCGGTTGCTCTCTCGGTTGACTCCCACGAGATATACGCCGAAGAGTTCTTCGACCCCAAAGGTCAAGTTGAACTGCCTCCTTAGCTCGATGACGCTGGTGATAATTCGGTAGGAGTTTACCGTGAGCTGGGAGGAGGTAAGAGAAAGGGTCCGGCGTACTCGTCGGACGAATTGATGTAGGGGGAATCTAACCCCTCCCTCAGTGATTGCCATCAGGGGAAAAATCATTTCCTCTGGTCGGTGAGCAAGGGTCTTGGGGTTGTTGTCGGGAAGTAACCGAACCTCTACGTCCGGAGGAATGCTGTAAATCCTTTTGAACTCGGCGTAGGCAGCCGGGGTCCCGTTGAAGTATAGGTTCAGATAGGGACACGGCCTCATCGGCCTCCTTCGTCCCCGAACCTCTTCAGGGGCATCGGCGAATGGGCCCGGTTCGTGGTCTGATGTACCGGGGATCTCCATCTCCCAAGGGACAAAGGTTGTGACGGGACGTGAAGCTCTAAGAGGGTCTGAGGGTTCAATAGCGTCCAAAGGAATTCGGTAAAAAACCTGAGCGCGAATCTCCTCAAAGATCTCCTCAAGATTAGCAGAAGATGAGCTACTGGAACTGTCCGAGGATACTTCAACAACCATTCGTCCCTACCTAGCAAAAAAATGTGCAAAAGCCCGTTAGCTATATGCCAGGGAAATGCAACATGACCTAGCAAATGGGACGGAATGGTCGTCGCTCCTTAGTAGATTTCCGGGGACCCTTCTCCGGGAAGGGTCTCCGAGGCCAGTGGTTATTCTTATGGTCTCGGGTTGAAGATTGGCCTCGGGATGAATATAGCCCTCGAGTTGAATTTAGACCTCGGGAAAATGAAGAACAAAGCGCTGGAGACGCCCAGCGCCGCCGTAAGCCAAACAGCGGTGAACGGCGGCACAACCACAATGCGTAAAAATGTGGATTAAAGGGAAAAGAGCTTGAAGAAAATGATCAAAACACGAAAGCTAGCAACTAAAAATCATCATACCTGGGTTTCGTGTCAAGATCTGCGTCCAAAACGCTCGAAGTCTTGATCAAGAAGCGGAGGGCAGCGGCGGCGGCGGTTCGTCTTTGAAGCACAGAGGAAATGGCCGGTCTGTCTTGGTTTCCCTTATTTATAGTGGGAGGGTCGAAGAGTTGCGCGGGAAACGAGGCATCGTGCTCAGGGCCGTTGGATCTCTGACACGCGTCTTTATTGAACGGTCGGCATCAAGGGCTCTGCGCCGAGGTCAGAGCGCCGAAGAGTCAGGCCATTGGCACACTGACACTTGTTCCCGAGGAAGGTGTTTCGTACCAATCAGCTGACACGGCACGTGCCGGGACAGCTATCAAACCCTTTAAAGGCCGGGAATTATCGACACGTGGCCCCGGCGGCTAGGGTTAACTGTTTGTCACCTCCCAAAGTCGCTCGGTAGCAGGAGTAGGCAAGATTCTCCTGCGGGGGGTTCGTGAGGATATCAACTCCCCAGAGCCAAGATGTGAGGCTCCAGAGAGTTGAGGGGCTATTGTAGCGGCCTCGGTTACCTGGCCATGTGTTACCAACCAATGTCCCCTTGGAGGCGCGGTCGTCAAGACGGCGGCGGCTAGAAGTCTTATCTTACGGTTCGGTTTGAGGCTCGATTAATGGTGACATGGCGTGCTCTCGCTTCGGTGCTCCCTTAGCTTCCAGGAGAAGTTACGCCAAGAGGGGTTCGTGAGGATTACGTGGCAGACGTAATCATGAGAATCAAATCTGATCATGTGCTCCGTAACAGTTTTCGCTCCTGTCATCACATATGACGTCACCCGAGGCGGTTATCCGAGCGTATCTTCCACGCGCTAGCTTGGAGGGTAAGCAAACCTAGGTCTATAAATACAAAGGGATACTCGCCTTCGAGAGGTATGCCATTCGACCCTAACCCTAGATCTATATTCTCCCCTGAGATCTGACTTGATCATCGGAGGGTCACTAGGCTACTCCAGCCCTAGTGACTTGTTACAGGTCCAGAAGCAGGAGAACGAACTTACGGAAGGAGAAACCTAACCCAGGCCAAGGTCCCGTCAAATCGAACCCCCACATTTACAACTAAGATAACTTATACTCATGAGTTATCTATTTTATTCCTGTTGAAGTTTCATATGATACTATAATGTGAGTAAAGAACTAGTTTGGCTTAAAAGAGCCGAGCGGCTTTTTTCTTCGTCATTATTCAAATTTTTTTCTGCATTAATTAGTTTTGTGGATTGTTTATCTGTTTCGATGAGAGAAATCAGAAAAGTATAAAAGTTTGCTCCGGATTCAAAATTTTGTGAATAAAGATGAAAAATAAGCCAAAAAGTTAGTAATTTTTTTTTTGGGTTTTTTTTTTTTGTCTTTATTGAATTTTTTATATAAATTTTGATCTTAATTATTTTACTTTTCAAATTTCTTTTATCGAGACAGATCAATAATCCACAAAAAATTGATTGAAAACTAACAAATGCAAAAAAAAAAAAAATTTGAATAAGGACGAACAAAAAACCAAACTGGATTATTAAGCCAAACAAGTTTTCAATAGATATACTCAGCATTCTTAATATAAAATAATTTTAATTTTCCTTTCAAAAATAAAATGAAATAATTTTAATTTTCTAGATGGTAATTATACAAGTAGCTGTGAATATTGTTGGGCATAGTATTCTACATGGATGCACAAATTTTACAAATCAATCTTTTTAATTATTTTATACTCCTAAAATCACAGACCAGATCATGGCTCAAAACCTCGGACCAACCCACGTATGTTGCCATATAAGCTAGTTTTGTACCTATTAGGCTACAAACTTTTTTTGTTTGTTACGGCTAAACTTTCTATTGTATAATGAACCTTCAAACGTCTATTTAACCACGTGATCATCAATTAATAATAAAAAAACAAACTTCAATATTGGTTTAAACTTAATATTTTTAATTTTACAATCTCACCTTATTATGCAGGTGCATATATAGATACATTTCCTTTTGTATTTATATTTGAAATTTGGACCGAATATGTACGATTAACAATTCGATTCGAGTCGCGTTTCGAAAAAAATGGGTCAATTTGATTCTTGATTCGATTCACAATTTGACAACCTTGAGTCTGCTCTACCCTAACATGCATTTCGTATGGTGATTTATGATTTCTCTCCTCTTATGATTTTTTTTATTAAAAAGGGTCAATTTAATTTTTGATTTTATTCACGATTTGATAACCTTGAGTGATCTGCTCTACCCTAGCATGCATTTCGTTTGGTGATTTATAATTTCTATCCTCTTATGATTTTTATGATTATATACGTACATCAAATGGTTTTGAGAGGCATTTTCAATTTCAAATTGTCATAGGAATAACCCAGACCACCGTAGATCAGTTGCTGCTAGCTTGGTTCAGGGAGTGTACAGTCTAGAACACGACCGCCTGGAGAACCGCCAATGGCATCAAGCACTTGCTCCTCTCTGGGGGGACTACTTCAATTTCAAGTTAATCCGCAGTTTGGTTGACAACGCTGATCACTCCATCTTCGGTGCCATTTACGAGTTCGAATCCCCGCCTCCCAACGGTCACCGCTATAATCCGCGCCAAAGCCCTCCAAGATACGTGGTTGCCCTCCGCGGCACGATGACCAAATGGGAAACCATGTCACGGGACCTCAAGTTGGATGTCAAGGTCATTCGGAACACGCTCGAACGGGACCCCCGCTTTCAGCTTGCAATGCAAGCTGTGCGTGACACGGTTTCCATAGCCGGAGCCGCAAACATGTGGTTAGCCGGACATTCCTTGGGCTCGGCCATGGCACTGCTGGCCGGAAAGAACATGGCCAAAATGGGATTTTATATGGAAACTTACCTCTTTAACCCTCCGTTCATAGCCGTCCCGATAGAGATGATGACCAAAACCCAAATACTGAAGCACGGGGTTCGCGTCACGCGCAGTGTTATGACAGCCGGAGTCGCGATTGCTCTCGACGGTCTACATCAAAGGCCTTGTATGGGTGACTGGTTTGCTATGTTATCGGGGTGGGTTCCGTACCTTTTTGTGAACCCGTCCGATCCTATTTCCACAGGGTATGTTGGGTATTTTGGACAGAGGGAGTGGATGGCGGAGAATGGAGCTGCAGCTGCAGCTATTGAAAGCCTTGCTACAAGGAATACAATATCAGGTGCAAGTCAACCACTGCATCTCCTTCCTTCAGCGTATCTGACTACCAATGTGAGGCCCGGTCAGGATTTTAGGCATTCACACGGGCTAGAACAATGGTGGATGCCGAATATCCAATGCCAATCCAAGCTTCACCAGTATTTCAGGTAATTGATGATTTCAGTACGCGATACTTTCCTCCTGGGCCGGGGAATGGTTGTCTAGAGCACGTACATTGCATGGTTTGGTGTATTTCTTTGATGAACTTTATGTTTCTTTCTGATCCTGAACTGTATTGTGGACATGGAAATTAAATAAGCCGGAAAATCTTGACATTAACCGGGATGTTTGTGAAGCTATAAAAAGCTGTTGTTTAAGGTATTGCACTAGGACGTTCTCTCCTGATTTCTTGGCTGGTGCCACCCACTTTGGCACTAGTGTTATCCTAGGAAATTTTTGATAGAGCTAAGAATCCATTTTTTAACAATTTATTTGTGTTTGTTGTAGGCTTGTAGCCTTATAGGTTAGATTTTGCTCTGCTGGTTTAACAGATACTTTTGTCAGACTTTGTTCTTTTATCTTATCCTTGAGAACTGTCTACCAGAACATGAAATCTAAGCACTTTTTCTTGTCTATATGTAGACTTCTACCAGGGAAAATTGTAACCCAATTAAGTCAAATGCTTAAGCAATAGATACCAAGAACAGGTTACACATGGTACGTTGATCCAGGAAGGCTCTATATCACTATATGCATCTTTCCAAGGAGTAACTAGTTTGGTCAAATAAAAGAGACTGTTGATCTTAGATTAACTGGACTTGAGGTGAAATTAACTTCAACTCGAGATGATCATACAGTGCTAGTTCGACATTAGAGTGTGTCTCAATTTTAGCTAAAGTTCAGAGGATTCTTTTAATAGGATCTTCACCTAAGTTTGCATGTTTCTGGAGACTGTGTCTTGGACTCGACCTTTTCCCTTTGGATGTGAAAAGTTTACTCTTTTTTGGTTTTGTTCCTTTGTCGCCGAATGCTTAAGCTTCCATTTGGGCATTCTACAATTTTCCAGAGAGCACTGCACTGCATTGCCTTCAGATCTACATACGTTGGTATTTGATGAAATGATGCAGTTGTTGGCTCTGATCTACCTACGTTGTCACAATGATAACATCATGCTTTGTTTGATTGGAGTTTCATTGTGAATACGGTCCCGAGAGATAGATGGATGAGCCACCACTTACTACCCAAAACCCCATATATATGTGACGACTTTTTTTTCTTTTCCCCACATCTATACGCTCAATGCCAAGAAAAACGATAAATGACCTGATATTTATGTGTTTGTTCAAGGTCACATTCAGGTTCTTGATCCTTTCTTTATGGTACAATAGTACTTGTTTACGAGTGATAACAAGCTTTATATGCTCTTTGAGCTATGCATTGTCACGCCTTGTGGCAGACTCAGGAATTTTGCATATTTTGAAGGGATTATAGTAAAGTCATGCAGATTTTCGGGGGAGTAAAGTAAATCATTACGCTGTTGAAATGGTTAAAATGCAAAATGCCTACCAGAAATTTACTACAATTTTGGGTGGTTGTCCCGCTCCACCACCCCTGGTGTCTTCATATTCGTTGAACTTGTACGACAACTCCTCCGATAAGAATAGATTTTGTCAAAAGGGCAAAGTCCACTTTCATCCCCTGTGGTTATCGTCATGTGCGGATACTGCCCTTATGGTTCAAAACTGACCACATAACCTACCTGTGGTTTTGAAAATGTGCGGATAGCCCTGCCGTCATGTTTTCCATCCATATTAACGGAGGTGTATTTCACACGCCTCTAGAATGTAATCTGAGTCGTTCATAATGTATAAAATAAAGAATAGAGTATCTCTGTAAAAAATCATCTCGATCAGGTATCAATAACCCAGTGATCTAATTTTTAGTAAATTTAAATTTGAAATTTTAATTTCATAACAAAATTGATTCGACCATGGGCTTTTCATTTTTTGATTGACTTGAATTTTGGCATAGATATAGTACTCGTCAAAATTTACAATAACAATAGCTTGGATTCAATTTTTGGTATAGGGGATAGTGTGGTTAAATTTAAAAAAGAAGAAGAATCAAGGGACAAGATAAGGGTATATCGGTCTTTTAATGTTGTATCCGTTAATATGGATGGAAAACATAACGGCAGGTGGTCTATCCGCACATTTTCAAAACCACAAGTAGGTTATGTGGTCAGTTTTCAACCATGAGGAGGGTATCCGCACATAGAGATAACCACATAGGGTCAAAGTGGATTTTGCCCTTGTCAAAATATGGGCTCACGGTAGAATCCTCGTCTCTTATGAGAGGTGTGTGTCCAGAAGGTGCTCGTGTAGTTACTCTTTCAAGAATACACAGTCGAAACCCAAAATAACATTATTAGAGGAACTACCGTTGGAAGGGAAGGAGTGTGTATATCCCATTTACAATTTGCAGACGACACCATCCTATTTTGCAATAGTGATCCGGAGGAGATGGCTAATGTTAAAAGAATCCTAAGATGTTTCCAATTAATGTCAGGTCTGAAAATCAACTTTTCTAAGAGTTCTCTTTGTGGTGTGAACGTTCCGATTGAGGAGGCGATCCTGTTAGCTCAAATTGTGGGATGCAAAGTGGAACAACTTCCTATCAAATACCTTGGGTTACCTTTGGGTGCAAATCCAGGAAGGATCAAAACCTGGGAGCCTGTTATCGATAGGTTTGAGAAGTTAATGACTGTTTGGAGATCTCAGTTCATATCGAAAGGGGGTAAGCTTACTTTACTCAACTCCAACACTAGGAATGTCCCTGTGTACTTCATGTCTTTATTCAAAATGCCGGTTGCAGTAGCGAAAAAGTTAGAGAAAATGCAGCGCCAATTTTTTTGGGGAGACTCTATTGATAAAAGGAAAATGCACTTGGTTAGTTGGGATGAGATTGGGAGGAAGAAAGATGGTGGAGGTCTAGGGGTGAAAAGACTACTACAACAAAATCAAGCTCTCTTGGTCAAGTGGTGGTGGAGATTTGGTAAGAATAAAGAGGCACTCTGGGTAAAAGTCATCATTGGTAAATATGGGCTGGATACGAATTGTTGGCTTCCCTATGCATGCGGTTCAGGATCAACATCGAAAATATGGGCAGATATTTGTTCCTTGGAGAATCCATCCTCTCCTTTGGGCTACTCTATCCGAGACAGCTTTAGAGTTCAAGTCAACTCAGGTAACACCACTATTTTTTGGGAACACACTTGGTTGGCAGAAACTTGCTTGAAAGATGAGTACCCTAGATTATTCTCTTTATCCACTCAAAGGGAGGCGAAGGTCAGCACTTTGTGGGGAAACTCGAACGGCGGCTGTTGGGAGTTGCTATTTAGGAGAAGGCCGTTTGGGAGGGAGAAGCAAGAGATGGAGAACTTGCATCGAAGACTTAGGGGTGTGATCTTAAACCCAACCAAGCCTGACCTCTTACAGTGGAGATGGGCAGTGGACGGAAATTTTTCTGTGAAATCAGCGTGCGATCATTGGGAAGTGTTTTCTCACTCAAACAATGCTCTCTTGGGCTCTTTGTGGAAGAACCTTAGTCCCCCAAAAGTGGAAATCTTTGTGTGGATGGCTATAAAGGAGAAAGTGGCCACTCGTTATCTACTTCTTAGCAGAAATTTGATAGTCGACGTACATCAAGCGCTGTGCCCTCTTTGTTCCGAGCACATTGAATCGAACCAGCACTTGTTCATACACTGCAGATTTTCATGGGCTGTGTGGTCGGTAATTTTGGATTGGTGGAACGTTAAATGGGTGTGTCCATACTCGGTTCTAGACCTAGCTAACTGGTGGTTTGGTCATGGATTCCACAATCTGGAGAGACACATATGGGAAGCGTGCCTTTTCGCTACTTTATGGTCTTTATGGCTGGTTCGGAATGATTACGTGTTCAACAACGCATCTTCCCAGGCTTGGGAGGTGGGGGACTTGATCAAAACAAGGGTTGCGATGTGGATGAAGGCAAAATTCGACATCAAAGTATATTCAGTGGACGATTTTAAGTTGTTTCTAGATGGTGTTCGGAGAGTAAAGTTGTAATTCAATCCTTTGGGGCGTCTTTCAACCTTTTGTTGGATGCTTTGTTTTTTTTTGTTTGTGCTGCTGCCCTTGGCTCTTTGAGCTAAGTTGTATCCTCCTCGATGTTCCCCTTCGAGATTTATAAAATCGTTCGTTTTGCCGAGAAAAAAAAAAAGAAGGAAATCTAGGCCCCAACCCATGCAGTAATTACGGCATTTCCAAGTTCAGGTTTAGCCTCTATTTACACGACGGTTGAAAACTCAATTGCTCCCACTGCCCTAAGATAAATTAGACCAACAAAAACTAGTCGAGATATATAGAAGAATCGTGTACGAGTTTTCAATAGATATGCTCAGATTCTTAATATAAAATAATTTTAATTTTCTAGATGGTAATTATACAAGCGGCTGTGAATATTGTCGAGGATAGTATCCTATATGGATGCACAATTTCAGAAATTAATCTTTTTTAATTCTTGTATCCTCTAAATCATAGACTAAGACAGGGTTCAAAGCCTCAGACCAACCCACATATGTTCCCATATAAACTAGTTTTATACCTATTAGGCTAGCTACAAACTTTTATGTATGTTATGGCTAAACTTTCTATTGTATAATCAACCTTTAAACATCTATTTAACCATGTGATCAGTAATTAATAATAAAAAACAAACTTCAATATTGGTTTAAATTCAATATTTTTAATTTTACAATCTCACCTTATTATGCAGGTGCATAGATACATTTTCTTTCGTATTTGTATTTGAAATTTGGACAGAATATGTATGATATTTAACGATTCGATTCGAATCGTGTTTCGGAAAAAAAGGGTCAATTTGATTCTTGATTCGATTTACGATTTGACAACCTCGAGTGTGCTCTACCCTAGCATGCATGCATTTCATATGGTGATTTATAATCTCTCTCCTCTTATTTTTGGTTTTGATTCCATATGTACATCAAATGGTTTTGATTACATACGCACATCAAATGCATTTCGAATACTTTTTTATTTTTATTTTTAGGAAACAGAAACATATTATGTTAATACTAAAACAATTACAAAAAGAAGAAAAAAAAAAAAAACCAACAACAAAAGTACACAGAAAAAGAAAAAAACAGCTTCGGTGTTGAACCCATCAATTTACTCGCGGGGATGGGTGGATCGTGGAGAGTCCATGGATGTCTTCCTTGGTAAGCTTATTCCCGCCGCTAGATTGTCAAATCTGCTGCATTTATATTCTGTTAAGTGGGTACTTGATCAAATGATGCAGTTGTTGGCGCCTCCGATCTACGTACATACGTCCATAACATTATGCTTCGTTTGATATTGTGAGAAATAGACGGATGAGCCACCACTAACTACCAAAAACCCATATATATGTGACTACTTTTTTCTTTTCCCCACATCTATACGCTCAATGCCAAGGAAAAACGATAAATGGCCTGATATTTATGTGTTAGTCCAAGGTCACATTTAGGTTCTTGATCCGTTCTTTATATTCCATCCGTCTCACTTTAAATGCTCCTTACGTAAAGTCGTGTCATTTTGTTCTTAGATTTAGGGATATGATGCCGTCAACCCTTGCATGTTTCTTTAGTCTTTGTAACAATTTCAAAGATTATAAAATTTTTTTGCCCTTCAAAAAGGAAAAATGGGTTATAGGTCAATTAAGGTTGTAAATCAAGGAAAAGCTCCACATCATTTGCCCGACATTGTTTTGTCCCTGGGAAATGTGTTTTCTTGAACAGAAATCCTCCGGCACGATTCTGATCCTGGTTACGAGGTTAGCAATGGGCAAATCCCAACGTGCAATCCTCCTCAACCCTCTCTAGCCTTTGGCGGATTTGTAGAGTCAACCCCTGCAGCAGCTCACGGATCTCAGCAAACTGAGTGTGGGTATCCTGACGGATCACGGTCAACTGTGCTTGTTAATCCTCCACCATCCTCCTTAGGTCATTAAGCCCACGACCAACATCAATGGGTGTGTCTTCTTCTGTGTTTGGTGCCTTCGAACCAGGCAAAGCTGTGCTCTGATACCACTTGACGCAACGGAATTTATGAGAGACTAGTTAGCGTTCTAGTCCAAACGAGATAAACAACTCGTCGCAACAAGCAAATCTTGCGCACAAGAAAGAGAGAGAATCTTTGCAATATTATTGATTAAAAAACTGTATAAATTTTAGGTTACAAACCCTTATATAGGCTGAAACCCTAGAAACCCTAAAATTAAATTTGGAAAATAAAAAGTCCCAGAAGCTGGGGCTTTTCCTATAATTGAAAATAGGAAAGAAAAACAAGACTTTCCAAAAAAGAATGAACTTAAAAGGAATTACGGTTTAAGAGTTATTAACGAAACAAATCTTTTCTAAAACGGCAAAATAACGCAATTGAATGTCTAAACGAAGGAATTAGGCCGAAAAGCACAATCAATCATCAACTTATGGTTGATGAGTATTGACCGGAGCGCGAAAATAAGTCAGCCCACCAAGTTTGGGCCTATTCCGAGCTCGTCCGAATTTAGCTAATTTGGGTAATTTGAAATTAAACATCGTTTGGACTTCTGAGGCTTAGCTCGGTCCAACTGTTGATCATGGAATTGGGCCTCCATGTGTTCTACATCAATTTCATGTGTTGTGTTTTTTAAGTTTAATGTCTCTAATGTTCTCAACTCCTATCAGGGCGGCCAAAGGATTTAAGCTCAGTGGTGATAAAAATGTGTAAACATAATGTACACGAAACACTGTAAAATAGTTACCCCCTTTTGATAAGGGCGAGGGGATCTGGTTTCTTTTTTATCCATATGGAGCAGTTCTTGTCCCCAGTTACCAAAGAGCTAGATGTATTGACTGTTGTTGCAAAAGCTTCAAAAAAAGTTTTAGGAACTGTATCACCACCATATTGCATTCTGTGAACAGCTTACAGCGAGCCAGAGCAGCGGAGAAGGACCCTCTGAGAAAGAATCAATTCTGACAATAAATACTCCGTTGCCAGATACTCCATTTCCCATGAAAAAATCATTGAATGAGTGGAGTAATGCCCCAATAACTATACGTGGGTTCTTATCTAAATCAAATCAGGCTGAAAGAGCAAAGGAACAAATGTCAAAGGGCCAACCATTAGATAGTCAAACCTTAGTAGCATGAAGCGGGGGCGGGAGCGGAGCCACCTAGAAGCTCCTAAGGTTGGGAGCGCCTAAAGAGCTTATATATATAAATATGGATGTAAAATATTAAATCATTAAAGGAAAAGTGATCCCTTTTGAAAAAAATTTCAATCTTAAAGTGTAATTATTGGAAGTTACATATTTTCAATTTGCAGAACTTCTTGATTAATATGATTCTCATATTCTTATTTCAACAATGGCATAACTCTCTTAAAAGTAAGAGAATAATTGTCTTAACGGTCCGATAAGCTCTCATCTTAGTTCCGTTTTGAGGGGAGTCAAGCTCCCATCTTGGGAACGCCGATTCGAGCTTCCGTTTAGGAAGTGCACCTATTTTAGAAGGATCCTGCAACTAAGAATCAAACTCTAGGTGAGCTTTGACCAATTACGGCCGCCTCACAGTTTTTTCAGTTGTTGCATCTTTTTTAATATGGAATTTTGTTTCTACTCTGGGTTATGGCGATGATCCGGGAACCGAAATTGGATCGGAGGACGAATTGGTGTTGCAGAAGAGCAAACAAACACCAAAATCTAAGGCAAGCGGTAAGAGGGGGAGATCTGAATAGTACGTTGTTAAGAGATTAGTGATCACCTAAATTAATGAAGGTAGCAAACTAATAAACCTTCGTATATTATTTATTGTCATGGAAACAAACTAATGTTTCTTAGTACTATTTTTTATTCGACTTAAAATATTTGTTTGGTTTATAATGCTTTGGAAGGTTCCTCCACATTATGAGTGGTGTTTGTGCTGCTGGGATTAGTAAATAAATCTGTATTTAAAATGGTGAAAAGTATCAGCCTCGTTTTATTTTAAAGGTAATTGATTTTCACACTCTCCTTTTTATTCTCATGTGAAAATTAACGTTTTATTTGTATACTCTTTTACACTCGAGAGAGCAAGATTGTAAATTCACATCACAAGAAGACCAAAAACAGAAGTGGTTATAGAAAGGGGAGTGAAAATAGCAACCCTATTGTCATTTGGTAATGAATCTGTATTTGTCAGTAGATTAAAATACAGAAATGATATAAGTACCGACCGGGGGAGAGAAATTGTACCGACAACCACCGGCGGGCCGTCTCCAGCCACTGGACGGCCGATCCGAGCCGTCCAAAAATTCTATAGAAAAAACCGATGGGGTTCACGCGAGAATTAACGGCATCCGAGGTGTGTAAGGTGCTTGATCTGAGCACCTTTTTTTCATGTATATATGTATATACGTGTATATACACGAAAAAATGGTGCTCGGATTAAGCACTCTACACACCTCGGATGCCGTTGATTCTCGTGAAGGCCCCATCGGTTTTTTTTTTTAGAATTTTTGGACGGCTCGGATCGGTCGTCCGGAGACAGCCTGCCATCGGTACGATTTCTCTCCTTCACCTGTCGGTACATATAGCATTACTCATTAAAATATGTTGCGATCCTTTGATTTTTTATTTTTATTTTTATTTATAGCAACGCTACGAAAGCCATACTCCAATACCCATATACTTATGTGACTACTTTTTTTCTTTTCCCCGCATCCATAAGCTCAATGCCAAGAAAAACGATAAAATGGCCTGATATTTATGAGTTTGTTCAAGGTCACATTCAGGTTCTTGATCATTTCTTTATACTTCTTCTATCCCATTTTAAATGCTCCATACGTAAAGTCGTGTCATTTTGACTTTCAAAAAAATTGAATTTTTCATAAATTTTTTTGGAACTTTTTTTTCCCACTGTTATAAAGTACTCATTGAGATCTTTGAACGATGCAAAACAAAGTTAAAAATTAATTCTGGAAATACTTTATTTTTCAAGGTCAAAGTTACACGGTCTGCCGTAGAGAGTGTTTAAATTGGGACGGAGAGAGTAGTACAATATTTGTTTACGAGTGATAACAAGCTTTATGCACTCTTTGAGGCATGGATTTGGGTCACAGAAAATAGTCTCTGAGGAGGAGAAAACTACTTTGTACAGCGGGTATGACCTTGTTTTTAAACGGGAAATGAGGAGTGTCACCACCATAGTGCATGGGGCAAATGCGGAACTAATTCCCGTGACTCGAATTAATCTTGCATCACAAGACATTAACGGGGTGTTTGGATGGAGGAGATGAAAGGGGATGTGTTAGGCGCCCTAATTTGTATTCCGGCTTTTCTTCAAATTCAGTGTTTGGTTCAGTTTTTTGGAAGGAGGAGATAAACACTGTAGTGACTTCATCTCTACCAGGAGGTGGATTTGTGAAGGGGAGCTCAGACCCCAACGGTTGGCAAATCCGGGAGGTTTTGAGACGGTTTTACCCCTTCAAATTCCCCTTTGGTTTATCCTTTCTCATCCAAATACGTCATTTAACACTTTATTCCATCATATCCACCTTTCAAATCTCCCTTCTCAAAAAATCGTCCAAACACCTCATGGGGCCACCCTTCTTAACATATCACCCATCATTACATATCCACTTTCAAATCCACCCTCATTCTATATCCACCCAAAACAAATCTTCCATCCAAACAGCCCATAAGAGTAGTCGTAGAAAGCGTGCATTGTTGTCACGCTTTGTGAGATATAGACAATTTTTTGGGACGTCCCAAGAAAGAAACAAGCGAAACAAAGTGGGACGGAGGGAATAGTAAAGTCATGCAGATTTTTGGGGGAGTAAAGTAAATCCTTACGCTGTTGAAATGGTTAAAATGCTAAATGCCTACTGGAGATTTGCTAAAGTTTCGGGTTGTTGTCCCGCTTCGCCACCCCTTGTGTCTGCATAATTCATCAAACTTATACGATAACTCCTCTGATGAGAGAATAGATTTTGACAAAATGTGGGCTCACGGTAGAATCCGTGTCTCTTATGAGAAGGGTGTGTCCAGAAGGTGCGTACGTGTAGTTACTCTTTCAAGAATACAGTCAAAATGCAAAAAAAGGAAATCTAGGCCCCAACCCAGTAATTATGGCATTTCCAAGTTCAGGTTCAGCATTTACACGAGGCTGAAAACTCAATTGCTCCAACTAGCCTAGAATAAATTTGACCAACAAAAACTAGTCTAATATAGAAAAATTTTGTTCGGTCTATTCTAAACTCACAAGTACTTGTATATTCGAGCCACGGATCTATTCTAAACTCACAGGTACTTGCATATTCGAGCCACAGATCTGTACACACACATATGTATCTACATGTAAAACAGGTGGAAGACTTTGATTTAAGACCTACCAAGTAAGATGACAAACACATACAACACTCAGAGGACCGTGGGATGAGTAAGGGTGACCGAACCCTTATCCGTAACCTCCTCCTCAGAATATCGGTTAGGATAACAATGGTTAGGCTGAGTTCCAGGGACTAGAGTAGCCCCCAGCCCTAACAATGCAGCACCTCCGTCTCCGTAACCTCCTCCTCCTCCTCCTCCTCAGGATGTTGGTTAGGATAACAATGGTTAAGTCAAGTTCTAGGGACTAGAAAAGCCACCAGCCCTAAACAATGCAGCAACCCATGCCTGTATTGCCATCAGGCCTACCTCCATCCGTTGATACCTCTCCACCTGTGCAACATCTCCTCGTGCATGCACGTCTTCAACAGTAGCATCATTACCTTCTTTACATGCAGTTCTATCTCCTCGAACCATTCCTAAGGATTGGAACGCAAGCTCTGATATCAACTGATGCAAAGAAGCGTGTTGTAAAAGCAAGAACACCACGAAAATAATCTCACAACTGACAATATAGAGAAACCTCTATTTTCTTCTTATTGAAACTCAACCAATAGCCACAAGGATTACAATGCTTATTTATGGCCTAGGAGACCATAAACAAACTAGGAAATAAAATGACAAAAGAGAAAGAAAAACACTTGCCAATCAAGTCTAAACTAAAGAAATTATCTAATCGGAAAGAGATGAGCAAAACATGAAGTTGTATCTCACAAATTGCCTAATATAGAAGATATGTCCTAGACCTAATCAGTAGTACTATGACCTATAAAGAATTATAGAAACTACTACTTTTTGTAGACCAAGTAAATATGAAACAAGAAAAATCAAATCAACCAAAATTAGGAAACTTAAATTCTATACTACTTATTTCTAGGATGGCATGATTCCTAACAAAATAACTATATTATCAAAATATCAAAAGCCAAATATGCTATTTTTTTATGTTTAAACTATATTGTTCTATAATCCTCAACAGCATCAACGATTTTGGAAAATCAAAATCTGTTGCATTTTGATGAGTATAATATTAGACATGCCGGTAATCACAATGTCAACCAAAGTAATGAGAAAGTTCATAAGAAAGCAGAGAAGGTAACAAGGTATTAACTTAACTCACTCATTGAACATATACGTGAATGTTAACTTGCTTACACTTTCAAAATTATTTGATAATGATAATATTCCTTATACAACAGTATAAGATCAAAGCGTTAATTTCTTTCCATATGAAATGAAGTGGCAAATCGTCTGAGAAATTACACTGCAGCTGGTTTGCTGGTGCTGTGCTTACAAGGAACTTCTTTATTTTGTTTTTTCAATTCGTCTCCAGCAACAAGAAAGAATGCAGTGTGCCTGCAAAATAACAAAAAAAATGCCATGTGTTTTAAAGTTTGACTGCTAAAGAATTAGGGCAGGGTTCGGTTGCGATACTTGGAGAAAGAGGGGCTGTTACAATACAGACGGCCTTCGATGCTCTTTATATTTCCATAGAGAAGGATAAACGGATGGATCGTGAAGCCAAATACGTGAGCTGTTGGAAATACCTAAAAAAGTTCATCATTTTGATTTTTGAGTCTGCGTCAATATCGCTCGTGCCGTCCAATGCTTGTTGCATGTGGTGTAACCACCTCTCGGCAGCCTGATGAGAAACAGGAAACGGGCGGTGTCGTCCAATCAGAGCAGGATGTCCTGCAGCAAATCAAGATACTCCATATATAAATAGAAAAAATTATGCATTCGTGCAAAAGAGGCAGATGTATGAAAAGTTGAGTCCAATAACCAAGATTCCTCCCGTTTATTATACGTTTAGCAAACTATAATCAGAGTAATAACGGGAATGGTTGATACAGAGAATTTGGATGCCTGAACATAGATGATAGAGCAAAATCGGGAGTCTGCTTCGTAAAGTTGCATGAAAAGAGCAATTGGAAAAATTTTGTTGCATTGAATAAAAAGCATATGGTACAAGTACTGTATATTAATCAGCTTAGAGCAGGTCATGAATTTAGAAATTCGTTAAGTTCCCTTCTGCAGACAAAATGGACTATCAAAAGTAATTACCAATTTACCACATTGGCTTTTTCCTATCTACTACTTGAAACCACTAACACAAAAATGCAGTTCAATGCCAATTGTTAAAGAATCAAGAATGATACGCCATGATAGATATTAATACTGTTTCTCACCATATTCGACAGGACACTGAGTTCAGGGGGAATGCTGAGAGTAGAACTTGAGGCGACAACAATGACCATGATGCCAAATTGCAATATGCACTTAAATACAGCAATAGAATGAGTTGGATCTTAATTCCAAAGGCAATTAAAATGATTTGATTTGAGATGGGATTCAACCACTGAAAAAGGAACACGATGCACCACCACGTCTATTTTTTTCCCCCTAAACACCACGCCTAGGTGGAAGGCATTTTAGTCGAGAATTAGTCGAAACTCTTCGCTGAAATTTGTCACCAGAATACCAGTAAGGATTTCATCCGAAAGCAAATATCATAGGCGACGAGAAAATTTGCAGTTATCTCCCCATAGTACAACTTGCAATGTGGAACAAGTGTTCATATTCTAGATTAGATGGGCACTCCAAAGTTTATGGTGCAAGTTGATTATGCAGTAAAGCAACTTGCAAAGTTTATGGTGCAAGTTGATTATGCAGTAAAGCAAACCTAGGATGGGAGGATCATGCATCCTCTCAATCAACCAATTCAGTTCTTATTTCTCTTCGTTTTCTCCTCTCTTATTTTTTTAATTGACAAGTTGATTCCTTCAAATATTCGTGGACTATCCAAATCCCGAATATTCATGGAAGCATGTAATCCGTGTATTTTGTTGTTTATCATTCTCGATTTCTAGCTCCACCTCAGATTTTCTATTAAATGGAAGACTGTTTATCAATGGCTTTCGGACTTGATAATAACGTGTCCAATGTTTTCCGGGTTTTTTTAGTTTCATGAAACCACCTTGAGGGTGACTGAATTTGTTGCCATCGACCAATCAAGTAGTCATGTATGTGTACAGTACACAGTGTACCATTGACCACAAACTATGATCAAGCATTCACCATAGAATTAGTGTCCGAGAGTTGCTTCATTTCATCAAGTGTGATAACAGTAACACTATAAAAGCTAAGGGAGCCAACAGTGAGTTTGTCCATTTAATAGCAACAGGGAGTGGAAACATCAATAAAAGCTCATACATATTACTCAAATATTTCTTAATATTGCTCTCATACTCCAGTCAGCAGCAAACATACCACGCTGCAGTCTGCAGCAGCAGGACCGTATGGAAAACTAACACATTGATCCACTATTAACATTTGGAAAACAATTAAACTAGGAACCGATCTTAAGTAACAATTTCTTACCCTTTCTTTGTGAGTAAAGGGGCGGCCCTCCCATCCTTTGCACAAAGAACTCATATTGATTCTGAATCGCCTCTTCTTTCTTTGAATTAGCAAAAATTGACCGAAACCACTCTTCATCATCGTCATAAACTCTGATCTCCATTCAGAAACAATGCCTTGATACCTTCAGATTCAGCACAAACTAGAACCAGCCAGGGGCAAAATATTTACCTCATTACCTTATTCACTTCCCTCTTTGGAAGCCAACAGAATAAGGGCAAGGCGTGGAGAAAACAAAAGTTTTTTTTTCAAAAACATATATCTCCTCCGAATATGAAACAAGCTAGAACAAGAGCCAATTGCTCTGTTTGGCATCGAAAAAACTTCAGAACATATGTACTCCCTTGTCTCATTTTGTTTGTCCTCGAGAGTTCTAGATTTATAATAGGACAAAAATGCATCGGATTAAAAAAATAAAATTTCACATTGCCTCCTTTATCTACCACTTCCATCTATACTAATGAATCAATGATTGCTCGGGATAGTTTTGAAAACTTACAACATTTAATTCTTTGACTTTCCAAAGTGGATAATCTTTTTAGGACATCACAAATTGGGAAGATGGACTAGCAAGATTCGACGGCGGAAGTATTAAAAGTACAAACTACATGATTGAGGTGAAGTTTCCGAAAAAATTATTTCAGCTACTAAATAGACTAGACCACAATCAACGGTTATTCTCTCTTTTTTAAATCCAAGTTTTAGTTTCAATTTTGGTTAAAAGCATAAGTTGATATGACCCATTTTAGTCTGTCTTAATGAAATTGTGATACTCCAATCCTTAAATCTTTTAGGAGTTGCACCGAAACTTTTTAAAAAAATCCTAAGATTATCCCCAAAAGCTCCCCCCAAATTTAAGTGGAAAGCTTTTGTCTCACTATATTGAATTCAAGACGCTCCAGAAATTTCCGATAGTGGTGACATATACCGCCAATAGTATAAATAAATCACACTCAATGACATCAGTCGTCAATTACCATTTTTCAGATAACCCGACATACATCAAATAATTCTCTCAAGACCCAAGTAAAAGAGAACTTCAATATGCTGTCATGAAAAGAAATAAAATTCCAGAATAGTCCTCAACAAGTTTCCTTCAACAATTGTTAGCTAATAGGCTCATTTCTAGTAATCTTAAGTATGTCTCAAGATATGTGACCAAAGACTAGCACATCAACCAAGATACATATCGATTTAGGGGTTTTTGAAATTTTAGTTTACTACCTTGCCAACACTTCTTTACAGAGAAAAGTTATATCTTGATTCTCCATTATATATTGGGAAGTTATTAGTGGTTCATTTGAAGCCACTGAGAACATAGTGGAGCCCTCCTGCTTCACTTGCCAAAAATTGAAGTTCTTTCTCAAATTGATAACATTATGATGAAACGATTTTACCTCATGTTTTTCCCCCCCCCCCCCCCCCCCCCCCCCCCTTTTTTTATCAATTTTTTAAAATCTGGTGAAAGGTGTGGTGTAGGGTTGGAGATGCTCCTAGAGCATCTTAAGCCCTTACCCTTTTGTTTACTCAAATTCAGACTTTGAGTAAAAACCCCACCTCAAATCACCACTCTTTTCCTCTCAAAACTATCCCAAATTGAGTTTTACTCAAATTAAGGGAGACTCAAATTTTAGAATGTTTCTTTCTCTTCCTCAAATGCACAATTATGCTAAAAATGTCCCATCCGCAAAATGAGAACTTGAAAAAATATACATTTTTGTCAAAAAAAAAAAATTGGACATTTTTTTTATAAATAAAAAGAAGCAAAAAGTTTGAATTTTTGTCAATAAAAATGCGTTATTTTGAGTAAAACCCCCACCTCAAAAGTCGCCACACTTTTTCTCTCAAAGAAATTGGATTTTACTCAAATTTTAGGATGCTATTTTCTCTTCCTAAAAATGCATCAGTATCTGTTCTCGTTTTGCGGTTTGGACAATTAATTTGGGACTGAGGTAATATTAATTAAGCTTTTAATGGAAAAAATAGAGAGTATATTATAGCTTGCCTATTGGACTGATCCATATCAAATGACGCGCCAGTATTTTCTCGGAATCAATGAAATCGGATAATAGGAGCACATATATAATGAATCAATTTAGGGAGAAAAATACTTCTAGAGAGAGAGAGAGAGAGAGAGAGAGAAGGACCTGTTGTAGAAATTGGTGGAGAGATTAACGAAGGTTTGTAATCCTCCGAGCTTGTCAAAGAGATTGGTGGAGTCAATGGCGAAGGCGTCGCTCTGTTCCACCCCGCTCCACTCCGACGCCTTTTGCTGCAGCGATTGCATTCTCTCTCTCTCTCTCTACTTTCTCTCTCTGCGGAGAGAACGAGAAGGAGTGTGTGACGATACTAGCGTGCATTGGGAGTCCCGATGGGGGAAGATGTTGTAGTCGCGTGGATGGCACGCTTCTGAGAAATTGTTCGGTGTCTGATAGGTATATTCCACGTATATCCGTTCGGCACATCTGAACCGTCTAATACATTTTTAGATAGTTCAGATTGAAACTCTCTCTTTTCTCTCACCCCAACTTTTTCTCTCTCTCCATAACCGAGCCTTTCAAAAAAATAATGGACAGCTCAAATACGCCAAGCGGATATCATGTAATATCCACTCGGCACTGAAAAATTTTCCCACGCTTTTCCAAGTGCAGAAGGGGATGAGACGTGTAAATATGCTGCGACTACGATGAACTCCACAATAGGTTTGATGGGAAGAGACGTAAAATTTTCCTCAATAAGTTAATTAGTTTATTTTTTTGTTCTTATTTAATTTTTTTTTTATATTTATTAGTTTTTCGTCAATTTTTTTGAAATTATTATATCGTTATGACGAAAGAAATCTAAAAAGTAAAAAATTATGATCGAAATCCATTTTTTTTAATGATGACGAAAAAATTGGCTTATTTTTGTCTTTATTCAAAAAAATTAGGTTTCGATCGTATTTTTTTCTTTTCTAGATTTCTTTTGTCATGACAATGTAATAATCTCAAAAAAATTGACAAAAAACTAACAAATACGAAAAAAAATTAAGTAAGAACAAAAAAATAAGCCAATTGGCTTATTTTGCCGACCGGGACAGCCGAACGAGGCCGGAGCCTAACAAAAGAAAGTTGTTTTTCTAAGGAAAGTTGTATTCTTTTAAGGCTTCATTTTACGGAGGTTTTTATTTTGTAAATATTTCTTTCTTTCTTTATGAGACAAATCTTTTTTTCATAATACAATATTTTTAATACAAAAAATAAATACTTATTTCTCTTAATGAAATGGTACTTTGCTTTCACTCTCTTTACAAATAAAAAAAAGTAATCCACTTTCTTTATAGCCATGAGATCTTGATAAAGTGTACCGAGACTTACTATACTCCCATAGTACAATACCTTTTTTTCTTTCCTATATCTTCAAACCCAAACAAAATGAGATAGTTCACCTGGAGTAGGCCGGTCGCAGGAAACCAACACCCACGGAAAACAGTTTGGAATACACTGTCAAAAATTACCTTTTATCATATGGACTTTGAATAAGTTTGGAAAACCTATTTGAGAAGAATAGCTCATGGGAAGAACCATGGGGGTGAGCTCATGGTAACATTTACTCCGTTAATCTTGTGGGTCCAACTTCCAAGTGATTGGAGGCGAAAACTGTGGGCTCTCTTCTGCTAAAATACATCTCAAAACTGTGGTCCTGGTTTCAGCAGTTTTCGTTCGTTAGAGACATAATGTGGTTACTATGTTGTCATTAGATTTTCCGCATCTTCCTTCTTTATCGTTTTGTGTGTTTTGTTCGTTTTTTTTAAAAATATATTTATAGATTCGTGTTATTTTTTTTGAATTCATCATCTATTTTGACAAAAGAACTCTAAAAAGTAGTACAAAATTATGACGGAAAGTATGAATGGGTTTACTAAAGACAAAAAAAGTAATCAGACAATTGTCTTATTTGTCTAAAGACTAAAGTGCCGTCTTATTTGAATTTTTTCAACATCAGTTTATATTTTATACTTTTTCGGTTCATCTTGTCAAGACAAACGATTAGCCCACAAATTATGACGAAAAACTAAACAAAAAATTACGAAAAGTAAAAAAAATATCGAAATAAATTTCAGACTTGTAAGTTTACAAAAATGCAGCCTTACTGAATTTTGTTTTTCATTTTTTAGATCGAATTGGTGACCCTTCTTATTGCTACACGCGGAAAAAACTGTTACGATTATCAAAACGAGTTAATTTTTGGTGGTGATCATAATGTCAAAATTATTTTTGTTAGGGTCAAAACTATTTCTCTAATTTATAAGGGAAATGATTTTGCCACTTTTTTTTTTGTTAACAACACTCCCCTGCAAGTGTATTTTTTGTGGAGTGCCGTTAACAAAAAAAAAGAGTGGCAAAAACAGCAGCCATTTATAATCAACATGGAACCATAAAAAAAGGTTAGGATATGGATCCTCTCCAATCCCTTTGAGGGACTAGATAGTCATGTCTGACCGTTTTCGCTCTTTTTCGAGTTTGTTTCGGCAATTGAAAACATTCACTATATTGATATCGTCGAGAATTTCAGTCACCTCAAAAATCGTATTTAGCATGCATCGTTTGAGATATTTTTAGAACACAATTATCTCGCATAAAATGAATTTTAATGCTTTTCGTGGTGTACCAGAAAAGAGAGAGATTAAATTCCTTCAGCCGACGATAGAAATTATGGGTTTTCCACCACCGTTATTATGAACTTCACCGTCGGCGTTCATCTTGTAGGCAGTGCCGGTCCCGACATTTGGGTTGCCCAAGCCCGATCATCCGCTTGGTTGCCCACTCGAAAATTATAATCGCAAGGAAGATTTGCAGGGAACCACGCAAGGAAAAATGCGTTTGGGCTCATTTCGGGTCTCACAAAAATCTAAAAAAATATCCAAAAATTTTTGAATATTATTTTATGGGGCCCTGTAAAAAATCGGCTCCAAGGGAGATCGATCGGTAAGTATTACTTTTGGATTCGTTGGGGCGAAACTGCTCAATTCGCCCATATGAATTCAAAAGTAACACTTACTAATGTCCGTTGGAGCTGATTTTTTACAGGCCCCATAAAATAATATTAAAAAATTTATGCATATTTTTCTAAATTTTTGTGGGACCTAGAATGGGCTCAAACGAGTTTTTCCTTATGTGGTTGTCTGCAAATCTTTATTGCGAATAACAGAGCTCGTTGCCCACTAGTGTTAAGTATAAAAAAAAGACATACAAACAACAACAAAAAAGGACAAAAACAAGATTATATTGTTCATTTAGCTTGAATTACATCATCCGTCCCTTCTCGTTTTGGCTATAGCGTCCATTTTCTTTTTTTCTTCTTATCTGATAGCCCTCCTAATTTTCTCTCTTAATAATTTGCCCTCCAAATTTTTTTTATCTGTTATTTACCCCCAGGTATGTAAAAACCTCTCTTTTACCCTCCTAATTTTCTCAAGTATCATAATTTTTTAAAGTATGTGGAAACCATTCATATTTACTTTTTTTTAAAATTGTACAAAAATTTTTGGATAATGCCCCTAAATATATTTTTTGCTGGATTTCTATTTTTTTTTGTATACATACAATTATTATTTTTTTTTGTTGCCCCTTGCCGGGGGTTGCCCAAGCCGGCCGGCTTGCGGGGCTTACCCCTGGCCGGCCCTGCTTGTAGGGCTTCCAACTTAGTACATTCATTTCAAAAATTAGCTTATTGGACATCGCTAGGTGTACCAAAATTTGAATTTTGGTTTATAAAATAGATAGTCATGGACAATTAACTTGGTAGAATCACTTGTCCATTCTATAAAATAAATATCGATCTCCGATCAAGTTGATTTTTTTGGAGGATACACTAATCTATGAGCTCTATAAAATGAACGATTCAGATTGTAAAAATAAACTCGTGGTAGGACCCACAACAGTGGCGGTAGAAAACTCATAGTTTCTGCCGCTCGTGGAAACTAGAAAAAACAATGGAAAAATGACGGCCAATAACGTGTTCGATAATTAATGCCCGTCAAAGATATTTTCAGTATTAACAAATATTCTTAGCATGTCTTTGACGGGTATTAATTATCATAACAGCCGTCATTTTCCCAAAACCAATTCTTGAATGTGGTCCACAAGCCCGCCCGCCTGTAGTCCATGGATTGATAAAGCCCGGCCCGTCAAATAAAAAAGCCCGCTGACTTAAGCCCGTGGGTGAGCCCGAGCAGTGTCTTCTCGGGCTCACTAAAGCCCGCCCCGATAAAGGCCTTACACGTCGTCGTCCGAACACAGAGCCAAAATCCGGGTCGAAACCAGATCCGTATAAATCAAAACCCTAATCTTCTCTGGTCCATTTTCTCTCTCTTCCCCTACCTCAATCTCTCAGCACCAAAATCTAACCCTAATTTCAATAAATTCGATGTAATTTGAATCAATTTCCCTTCGTGGTTGCAGAGGAAGAGCCATAGAATCCATATACTATACATGCATACACATCTATATAGGGTGAGAAAAGTTTTATCCGACGATATGACCGAGAAAGAACACGTCAGGAAACGCCGTCGTCTTGCCTGGGACGTCCCGCCTTCCGAGCAACGAGAGGTTGGTTCGGTTCGTCCTCTGTTTAAAATTTTAGGGTTAGTTTTTTGTCCCCCCCGTTCAACTAGAGAAGCGATTGGAAATTGAAGCTAGGGTTTTTATTTAGATCCTCTGTACTGAGAAATTGGTGTACCTCTCTACCGAGATGTTTTGGGTCGTTAGGCTGTGTGAATTTTTTTTGTATGTTTTAAATTTTTTATGCACCGGAGGATTTGATTCGGTCGATTTTTTACGAATTTTAGGATAAGGGTTTTGTCCTTCAATGAGAGAAGGGATCGGAATACTGTAAAAGACCGAGAATTAAAGCTAGGGTTTTTAATTGGGTGTTGAGTTTCTACGAATTTTAGGGTAAGGGTTTTTTCCTTCAACGAGAGAAGCGATTGGAATACTGTAATACAGTAAAAGACCAAGAATTAAAGCTACGGTTTTTAATTGGGTGTCGAGTTTCTACGAATTTTAGGGGAGGGTTTTTTTCCTTCAGCGAGAGAAGTACTCATCGGAATATTGGAAAAGACGAAATTAAAGCTAGGGTTTTTATTTGGGTGTCAAGTTTTTACGAATTTTAAGGTAAGGGTTTTTTCAGGGTAAGGGTTTTTTCTTCAGTAAGAGAAGCGATTTGAATACTGTAAAAGACAGAGAATTAAAGCTAGGGTTTTATTGGGTGTCGAGTTTCTACGAATTTCAGGGTAAGATTTTTTTTTTTTCCTTCAACAAGAGAAGGGATCGGAATATTGTTAAAGACAAAATTAAAGCTAGGGTTTTCAACCGGGTGTCAAGTTTTTACGAATTGGTTATTGGCTGATTATTTTTTTGAAGGAGGATGTTCCGGCTCCGGTGATGCTGCGTAATGAGGCGTTTCGTCGACATATCTCGCCGCCGAGGAGGGAGGACGATCGTGAAGGGCATTACGTGTTTAGCTTTGGGGATAATCTCACTCCAAGATGTAAGGGTTTCTCTTCGTTTGCAGTTGAATAATAAATGCGGTATACTTGATTAAAATTACTGAAATAGAGCTGCCCATGGTTTAGAATTTTGGCATCTATGAATTAGAATGATTGGAATGTTAGGATCACCTACAAATTTATTTATTTTTGATAAGTAAAAGATTATATTAAGGATCACCTACAATGTAGAAGCACGGATACTTCTGTCTTGGAGTAAGAGAAAAAAGAAAAACAAAACCATTGAAATAAGAAGGAATAAAATGGAGCACATGCATCCTATGCTCCTGTATCTTTCTGAATTCACTTTCCAGCAAGTTGGTCTGTTTATTGTACTCGTGTTACAAACGAATGGGTCTGCACCATTGTGGCGTTAATGTTCTCCAGTGACTTTTTAAGTTTCATGATATTGTTATGTGTTCCTGTTTCCTATATCTGCTTCTTTGTTGATGCGTAAATCAGATGGAAAATGTTAAGAATTTCACAAAATGTCTGCAGGACCAGGATCGTATTATGTGACGTAGAAAATAACATGTTTAATAACAAGCCACATTATTTTCTAAAGTATTTAACTTTGACGGGACTACTCAAATTGTTCTTGTTAGAAACCTGCTCATTGTGTTCTTGTGTACAAGTTACAAAGCTGCAAACAATTTTCGAGTTGTAAATTTATAGGCATACATGTTGGTATGTGATGAAGTTGTATGCTTCAACATTGTTTTCTGTTGTATAACTGACTGGTCTGTCTGTTATTCACACAGATAAAATTCTTACCAAGATGGGTGAAGGTTAGCTGTGAAGTGCTCTGCTGTCTACAAGATCTTATATTTTTGTGATTGTGCTTGTGCTTGTGTCATATCAGCAAATTGCTAGTCGTGTAGGCACATTTGGTCGAGTTTTGGAATGTTGGGATCGTCAAACACGAGAATATGTGGCAATCAAGGTAGTTCGGAGCATACGCAAATACCGTGAAGCAGCGATGATTGAGATTGAAGTACTTCAAAATCTTGCAAAGAATGAGGGAGGCAGTTCACGGTATGTTTTGTACTAAATTTTGATTAAATAAGAAGGGTTTGAGGTTGTCTTGGGATTTTTAACTTCTGTCCATATTTCCTTGAGCAGCTGCGTGCAAATCCGAAATTGGTTTGACTACCGTAATCATATATGCATTGTGAGTAATCCAGTGGACTTTGCTCTATCAGTTTGTCTGTTTTTTGTTTTTCCTTTCTTTTTGTTGCTAATTTCCTCAGGAAGTTGCATTGCATATTGCCATCTAGTTTCCCTGAGGACTTTGTAAAGAAAATCCAGTACATCTGTGGAAACAGATGGTGCTACTGTTGGCATAAGCTTTATCTTCCTGTAGTATTCAATCGCCATCAAGCTTCCCCTTTAACCTAAAGGAACTGCTGTACATTTCTTTGGACGTCATAAATAGGTTGTGCTGATGAGGGCATAAGGTTTATCTCCCTCTAGGATTATAGCAACCTTGATTCTGGCCCTTTTGGATATTTGGTTGCTTTCGCCAATTGCTGTCGTTATTGCTCATTATTCTGTTTAGAAGTTTCTGGTGTGCTAGATCCCCTAAAAACCGATACGGTTTGTAAAATTGCTTGTGGTTCTTTGAATTGATTTATGAATATGAGCTGCATTGATGACTCTTGAACTAAACAAAACCTTGCTTTGGATGCATTTCAATGTTGTCATCAGGTGTTTGAGAAGCTTGGACCAAGTTTATTTGATTTTCTAAAGAGAAATAAATACTGCCCATTTCCTGTGGATCTTGTTCGGGAATTTGGACGTCAGCTTTTGGAATCTGTAGCATGCGTGTAGATTGTTCTTGCCGTTGCTTTATCTCAAGACTTCCTATATGTTTTCCCTTTTCTAACCAGTTACCCAAGTTCTCTCTTTGTTTCTTTGTTCAGGAGTGTTGCGCCATCTACCTGATTGCATCTTTTTGTTTTTAACACATCTTCTATACTTGTTTTATTATATTCGACAGATATGCATGATTTAAGCTTAATCCACACTGATCTGAAGCCAGAAAATATACTACTTGTTTCTTCCGAGTATGTGAAGCTCCCTGGCTGCAAGGTATCTTGCCCTCTGCACACAGAAGATCATGCAATTTTATAGTTGCGTATAGGCTCTGTTATAATATCATATGAACTTTTTTGGGTACTGGTACAGAGGATGGCTTCAGATGAAACACACTTCAGGTGCTTGCCAAAGTCAAGTGCCATTAAGCTGATTGATTTTGGTAGTACTGCATTTGATAATCAGAACCATAGCTCGATTGTTTCCACAAGGCATTACAGAGCACCTGAGGTTATTCTAGGTAACTAGTTGTCAAGCAGAAATGAAATGCTTCTGTTTGTTTATGTTCATGCGAGTCCTGTCCTTTCTTTTGTCCATGTGGGACTAGAGAAAGAATTCCGAATTGGTGCCTAAAGTTAGCTTGTATTCCCCTTGCTGACTTCATTTTCTTCAACTATGGAAACACCATACTTTGGTAAGACGCTAGAGTGATGCCAAAATGAAAATTTGAAGTCTTATGATGGGTGCTTAAATACAAGATGCTAAACACTGTACAATAGCGGACTTTAATTATTTAAGATGTGCTACTGACCGGGGAATCAAGTAACATATTTATATCCTCTTGGTTATCGCATATGCCTGCAATTTCATGGATGTCTTTGTTAAATGAAAACTTGGACTCCTCCCATTCTGTGAGATTAGATTTGTCCTGTGTTCTTATGATTGACCATTTTGCATTATCTGTATTCATTTTGATTTGAGATGGTTGTTTTTAAGTTGGAAACCGAATACTTGTTCCTACAAAGCATTGAGCCCAGCAATCCCTGTGGCTGTAACTGGCTCAATGTGTCGAGTATCCTCAAATCACTATTTAAAACAATTCTGTCTTGCCTCCTCCATTTGTTTGCCTCCGTAAATGGCTCTATTCCTCTTTTGCTCTTTTTGTATTGTGGGCTATTGCAGGATGTAGATCTTTTACTTTTCATTAGTCTACGAGAGGCTGTTGAATTTATCATTGTGTCATGGTGATAAGTTAGTGGAAGCTGAATTTGTAGTATCCATAAAGTATACAATCTTCATAATGATCATCAGAGGAGTTGGTTGGAATAGCTTTGAGACTTCACATTGAATGGCTTTAGTGGGTTAGGACTTCTTGGTTTACTAGTTCTCACTCAACTGATAAATATTTGCTGCAGGACTAGGATGGACTTATCCATGTGATTTGTGGAGCATTGGCTGTATACTTGTCGAACTTTGCTCGGTTGGTTTTTTTTCTCTCTTTCTCTCTTCAGTTTTAGGCCTCAGTTGGAACTCGGCCATGAAAATTCTCAAAATTTCTGAAGCCATGGAATATTTTATTCCAGGGTTCAGCATTGTTTCAAACACACGAGAACTTGGAGCATTTGGCAATGATGGAGAGGGTTTTGGGACCTCTTCCAGAGCATATGGTTCGAAAAGCCGAGTAAGTGATTGTGGATTTAGATCATGGCAATCCACGTGTCTTGTGAAGTTGATTTCATTGGCTTATTGTGACATTTTCTGTAGTCGTGGTGCTGAGAAATATTTCAGGCGAGGATCACGTCTGAACTGGCCTGAAGGAGCAATCTCTAGGGAGAGTATCAGAGCAGTGAATAAGATGGACCGTCTTAAGGTCTTGACCGCTGCCCTCTCCTGTTCCTCTTTCCCATTGATAAGTCCTGGAAGTATATTTGTTATGCCTTCAACCACTATTCGTAAAAGTTCATTTTGACCCCAGATTAATTTTTGATGAACAATCTGTGAAATGCAGAATCTGGTGTCGCAACATGTTGTTGGAGCCTATAGATTCTTGCTGATTGACTTGTTGCATGGATTACTGAAGTTTGATCCCTCGGAACGTATCACAGCGCGGGACGCCCTCAACCACCCCTTCTTTGAGAATATGTCATGAACGGGGGGTTATATTGGACAAGGACCCTGCGAAGTAGGTCCCCGCTTGGCACAGGGTGCTTGGCAGCATCTCCCAGTTTGTTTGTTGACAGACCACGGGATGGGTATTCTCACCTTTAAAATGTATGTTGTTGATGGTAAGGTCAAGGCCTTGTATAGTAGTGTTTGTGCTCTTGTAGATAGCAGCAACATAAGGCAAATAGAAAGACAGATAAAATGGTGCATGGTGCTGAATGGGGCATAGGTTTTGGAATTGGAAGCCTTGCAAGGGGAGCTAATTTTGGCTACCATAATGGAAAAATGTGCACCCTTTTATTTACAAATTCATGGATTAGGTTTTTAATGCTATGTTTTGATGCACTCAAGAAACTTACATTCAATCTCCTACAACTTTTTCAAATTAACTTGAAAAACAAGTACAATTAGTGAATATTTGGAGTTGAACGGGACCGGGCACATGACACCCCCTTTGTCCTCATTGTTCAAGATCAAGTCGTTGGATGGGTTAGTCGTGGTCCCATGATTTCCTACATTGTTTTAACTGTCGGTAACTTGCTTTCGAAGTAAGTTTATTAGGAGGGGCTTAAGAAGTATAGTTTCCCAAAAGTACGATAAGTAAAAAAAGAAAGTACTTTTACCACTTTTGGAAAATTAGGCCTAATTTCACAACTGGTCTTCTTTCATAACATTAGCAACTATGGCATAAAACATTTTGTCCATTTGGCCTCCGACATTCGAAAAAAATGTTTCAATGGTCCTCATAATTAACTTCGTCCAACTCCTTTGTCAAACACAACTGTAGGCAGGGCTGCAAACAAGCCGAGCTTTGCTCAAGCTTATTTATTAAGTTTTTAACGAATCTGAGGTCGAGCTCAAGCTCAAGCTCAAGGTCAGTAAAAACTTAACGAGTCGACCTTGAGCCGAGCGGGCCTTGGCTTGACTCGAGGTCAAGCTTGTTCACAAGCCTTAATAGACCAACAAAAAATGTATATATATCCTCGCATAGGCTTAATACAATTAAAAATATTTTGATTGTGAAGGTATGTATCTTTTATTTTTTTATACTCTACAAGAAAATAATCTCAATTTTAGAATAATAATAACATATGATATGTTTTTGTAAGGATTCTGCATCAGGGTATCAAAATGCTAATGCTAATTGTAATGATTAACATAAAAAGTCTACTAAGTCTTGGCTTGCGAACCAACTCGAGTTGAGCCTCTACTGGCTTGTGTACGGCTTGATAACGAAACGAGCCTAGAATTTGAGCTTGAGCTTGTTTATTTATGTCTCGAGTTAAGCTCGAACAAGCTTCTACTGAGCTGAGTCTCGAGCGGCTCGGCTTGGCTCATTTAGTAAATGAGCCGAGCTCGAGCTCGAGTTTTTGGCTCATTTAGTAAATGAGCTCGGCTCGTTAAGGGTGGCTCGGCTTGATTAAAGATGCTCGTTTAGTAAATGACTCAGCTCGGCTCGATAAGGGCTCAGCTCGTTAATGCTCGAGCTCGAATTTTCGCCTCGTTTAGTAAATAAGCCAAGCTCGAGCTCGACAAAGCTCGGCTCATTTACAGCCCTAATTTTTTTTTCTGTCAATCGATAGAAGAGATCATTTTTACATCAGATATAAAGTACATAGTACAAACCCGAGACACTACAATTGTGAGAGTTCACGAGACAACCAAGGCAAATAATTCAACCAATACAAGAAATAAGCCTATTATAGGGTAGAACGAAGAAAGAAAGGAAAAGTCCTCTAAGGGAAGAACACCTACACGCAGGTGGAAAGACTCGAACTCCTGACCTCCTAGTGAAATGCAAAGCTAGCCCCAGTTGGTTTCCAGTCCTAATTTACACAAAGGTAATTTGAAAATTTTACATTGTAATTTTATGGTGGGGTCAAAAAGACAATTTATTTAGGGGGAATTGCGTTCAGTGGCTAATGGGGCAAATAATGCTAGATTCATGGTATAGTTTTTGGGAATCATAAAATCATGGAAAGAGGAAGAGTAATGACAATAACATGGAATACCAAATTTATGGGGACAAAAATACCCTCTTCTTCAATATCAGTTCACACTCCCCCTATTGCTCCCTATTCGATTTCCCACATTCCCCTTGTTAATGATATGGATAAGGACTCCATCACTTAGGAATTTTGTTAAGATGTATTTTCTTACATATCATTATAGATCAGGATAGTGTTGTTTCAAGTTTAAACTTGTAATCCTTATCTCTCTCTGTAACTATAAATACCTTTGTAGACATCAATAAAATCATCAAGAAACATTCTTATGGTATCAGAGCTTATTTTCAACTCCTACGAGTAAAAGAGATCATATTAACCTTCCTTCATGACTACCAACCCAAAGCAATTTCTGGTGATCCCGCGGGATCGACACCTCCTCTTATTGTTTCAACTCCCTCACCCCTTGCCTCTGATAATGTCTAAGTCTCCATTAATGCCGCTGCCCAGCTTCCGCTCAAACTCACCCCGACAAACTTTCCTTCTTGGCGTGCACAATTCAATGCCCTTTTCATTGGGTTTGATCTCATGGGTTATGTTGATGGCTCACATCCATGCCCACCAAAGACAGTTCTTCAAGCACCCAATCGTGCGTACACCTTCTGGCGGCGACAGGATCAGCTTTTGCTGCATGCGATTATCGCCTCCGCTTCGGAACAACTCATCCCTTTACTTGCATCTGCTACAACCTTGCATGAAGCTTGGTCTAAACTAGCCACACTTTATGCCAATCGACCTCATTCTCGGGTGATGAGTCTTGAGGACAGTCTCAGCAAACCTCGAGCCTCCAAGCCCGTAACCAAGTATTTGCAGCATATCAAAGCTACCTCTGACAAGCTAGCTCTTATTAATGCGCCTGTTCATATAGATGATCTTGTCCTTTACATTCTCAATGGAATTGGTGAAGAATTCAAAGACATTGCTAGTGCTCTTCGTGTTCGCGAGAGCGATATAAACTTCGAGGAACTTCATGACAAGCTTATTGACTATGAAGCTTTCTTACAACAAGAGACAGCGCCCCAAAGTGTCTCTCCGGTGATCACCGCCCAATCCACCCATCGGACAAATATTTTTTCCCATCCTCGTGGTTCCACCAACAATCGGAGTGGCTACCCTAGTCATCCCCAAAATTTTCAGCCCCGCAACAATCATGGTTCTAATTCACATCATCGCCGTCCCCCTACCCAGTCTCAAGGCCATGGTTATAAAGGCGGCGGCGACGGCTACAAGGGATTTTGCCAACTTTATGATCAACAAGGTCGCACTGCTAAATGCTGTCCACGTGCTCGGCCACTCCAATCTAATGAGACTGTTGCAAATTGCACCACCACCACCCGCTACCCACCACAAAATTGGCTAGTTGACTCTGCTGCCTCCCACCATGTGACCGCTGATCTTGATAACTTGTCTATGCATTTCGCTTATGATGGCCCCGATGATATTGTTATTGGCAATGGTTCAGGTTTGAGTATCACACACACTGGTTCTACTAAACTTTCTACTCCTTCTCATGCTTTTTCATTATCTAATGTTCTATGTGTCCCCTCTATGGAAAAAATTTTTGATTTTTGTATCTCAGTTTTGCAAAACTAATCAAACTTCCATTGAATTTTTTCCATCCCATTTTTCTGTGAAGGATCTATGCACCAAGGAAACTCTCATTCGCTGCCTGAATAAAGATGATGTGTATAAGTGGCCAAAGTCCGTTCATCTTTCCAAAATAAAGCCCTCCGCTATGGTTGGCGTTAAGGCTTCCTTGCATGACTGGCACAAACGTCTCGGCCATCCCTCTTCTCAGACACTTCAACACCTTGTCAAGCACTTTTCTCTACCTTCGTCCTTTAGTTCTACTGTCTTTAGTTCATGCCAATCGTGTCAATGTAATAAGCGTCATCGGCTCCCATTTCATGTTTCCTCTATTAATAGTCGTGGTCCGCTTGACCATATTTACACTGATGTATGGGGTCCTGCACTAGTTGAATCAATTGATGGATTTAAATATTATGTTATTTTTGTGGATCACTTTACAAAGTACATTTGGTTTACCCTCTTAAGCATAAATTTGATGTTTTTACTTTGTTTCCCAAATGCAAAGCCCTTGTTGAAAATTACTTTAAAACAACAATTGTGTCTACCTACTCCGACTGTGGTGGTGAGTATGAAAAACTTCGCAATTTTTTTGCCACTCTTGGCATTACCCACTTAACTACACCACCATATACTCCCCAACATAATGGTTCGGCGAAGCGGCGTCAAAGACATATTGTTGAAATTGGGTTGACCCTCATGCATCAAGCCTCTGTCCCTCTCTATTGTTGGTCTTACGCTTTTCCAGTGGCTGTTTACCTCATCAATCGGTTTTGCACACCCATCCTACCAAAAAATATGTGCCCTTACGAAGCACTATTTGGTGACACCCTGAACTAAAGTAAATTACGTGTATGTGGTTGTGTATGCTATCCTTGGCTCCATCCTTACGCCGCAAACAAACTTGAACCTCGGTCGCGTCCATGTGTTTTTCTTGGCTATTCTCTCACCCAAAATGCGTATAAATGTTTCGACCCTACCACTCAACGTGTCTTCATCTCTCGTCAGTAATTTTTGATGAGAAATTTTTTTCGTTTGCATCTTTCGAGTCCAACCTTCCCCGTGTCACCTCCGCTACTTCTCAATATTGGTCCCCCACGGTTCTACCTGACTCATTGTCTTTCTTCACTATGCTGGTCATGCATGGCTCACCTCACCGCTCTCCACGGCTCGATAATGATGCACCGTCTTTGCCCACCCATATGCTGCAAACATCTACAATTCCTTGTCCTAGGCCCAATCCTCATCCTACCCAAACTCACCCCGAGCCGGTTCATGCCAAAATCGTAATCCCTTCTTTAGGTGATAATATGCCTCCAACACCTTTATCCACATCCCCTCTGTCTCCTCTTTCAAAAAGTCCCACCTCATCTCCAACATTATCTTCTCCAACCAATCTGATCACCCCCCCTCTTCCTTTAAAATCCTCTCTTCCCAATCTTGATCCAACTTCCATGCCACCTACTGTTTCCTCACCCCAAGGACTCCATCTTCTTGTTGCCTTACAAAAATCAACTGAACCCAGGGCCGGCTTTTGGCAAAGGCAGGTGATAAGTAGGAAATAACCTCTCAAGGTTAGCCTAGACCAGGAAGCCTAGCACAACACGAAAGGCCGTGTAAGGGACCTTGTGACGCGAAGCTTAGCTTGAAGAGCTGAGCTCAATGGATCAGCCTAAGGGCAAAGGTCATCCCAAACCAAAGTGCTCACGAGCACAACCTTAAGGGCTCAAGCTAGAGTGCCAAGAGCATGAAATCTAGCCTCTATTAAACTAGTCTAAGGATGGAGGCCAGCTCACAAGCACAGCTCATAGAAGAATACCGAGCTCAGCTCACCAGGTGAGCTCGGTAAATATGACAAACCTGCAGTCAGAGACTTATAAAATACTCCACGGCAGAAGTTCGTACAGTCTATGAGACTCATAGAATAGCCAGGACTTTGTCTCGTCCGAAGAGATTAGGCCACGAGTCTTAGAGGATAAACACAGAGATTCATCCCCCATGAAGACTCCTAACCTTGATGACAAATGCAGAGTCCAAAGGTGAAGGGACTCCTCAAACCTGATAAGGACCCAAGAAGTCTTAGGTAAGGAGGACACTCCAACCTATTTCCGTCATGTGCGGATAAGCCCAAGAGGTCCGAGCACCGTAAGGACTCTTAACCTGATAAGCAGGTACAAGAGTCCAAAGGTGAAGGGACTCCTCAAACCTGATAAGGACCTAAGAAGTCCTAGGTAAGGAGGACACTCCAACCTATTTCTGTCATGTGCGGATAAGCCCAAGAGGTCCCAACACCGTAAGGACTCTTAACCTGATAAGCAGGTATAAGAGTCCAAAGGTGAATGAACTCCTCAAACCTGATAAGGACCTAAGAAGTCCTAGGTAAGGGGGACAGTCCAACCTATTTCTGTCATGTGCGAATAAGCCTAAGAGGTCCCAGCACCGTAAGGACTCTTAACCTGATAAGCAGGCACAAGAGTCCAAAGTTGAAGGGACTCCTCAAACCTGATTAGAATCAGGGGATTCCTAAGGTAAGAAGGACACTTCAACACCTATCTATACCCGCCACGAGCGGATGAGACTTAAGAGTCCCGGTCCCAAGGGATTCCTCCCAAAATGCCTATATAAAGATCACATCTCCACCTCACAAAGGTACGCAATGTAATACTAGACAACTCATACTCAGTCCATACTCTCTTCTAAAGCAGACCGACTGACTTAGGCATCGGAGGGGTGATGGCGACAGCCACATCGGTGCCCATAGTTTTTTGTTTGTATTGCAGGTCGTTAATCGAGTACGCCGGAAACCGCTTCATCCGCTGGAGGATCAGGTGGACGGTTGAGGAGCACCTCCTCTGGAGGTGACCAAAAATCTCTTCATCAGCCGGAGAAGCCTGTGCTTCCGGCCCCTAAAAAAAGTTAAAAATGAGGGCCTCCAAAATTCTAGGATCCTATACAGTCTGGATCAAGTCCACACCCCTTTCCGTCCGCACCTCCCCTTTTCCGATCGAATTTCGATGATGCGAACCGCTCAATGTGATCATAATGTGATTTTAAGGGTACCCACGAGAAATCGACAAAAAAATGATCGGGAAGGGCTTCATCCGAATAGTTTTTATTTATATTTTATTGAACGGTTCAATAAAAAACTGCTCAAATCAAGCCCTTCCCCTTTTTTTTTTCTTTTTGCCGATTTCTCGCGGGTACCCTTAAAATCACATTCTGAACACATTGAGCGGCTCAAATAATCAAAATTTGATTGGAAAAGGGGAGGTGTAGACTGGAAGAGGTGTGTATAGGAATCGGACTATATATATATATATATGGCCCCAAAATAAATTTGTATTAGCCTCCTTTACACAAAATAGACCCAATTGAAATTTAAGAGCCATAAAATAGGCCAAACGATGGAATTACACATTAGAAACACTAAGGCGTTAAAAAAATAAAAATAAAGGGACGGCCGGAAGAATATATTGCGCCGATCGAAAAAAGAAGACGAAAGAAACGCAACAAGCTGCAAACGCATCATGCTTCACACTTGAGGAGTCCAAGGGAAGGGAAGACAACGACCGATGACCGTGGACGGAAAATACTTGCATATGGAATTCCTTGATCAAAAATTATCTTCAATCAACAATGTCTCAAGAAAGATTAAATGGATTGGCTATATTGTCTATTGAGAAGGAGTTGGTGAAGAAGCTTAACTATGGAGACATAATTAGTACATTTGCAGCAAAAAGTGCGAGAAGACTAATTTTCAAATGATGGATTTTGAAGTATTGTAATAGTTGCATTTTTTTTAGGGATAATTATATATATGCTTCTATTTTGTAATGGTAAATCTTTTGTAATGGTTTTTTTTATGAGACTCTTTGTAGACTACTTTTGTATGAAAAATATAGGGAGGCCTCATTCAAAAATTTCTCTTCCGGCCTCCAAAACTTATGTGTTACGCCCTCGATTTTCAACATAAATAAATAATACATTTCATTAAATGATGCTCGCATAGTATAGATAGTACCCAAAAGAGAGAGAGAGAGAGAGAGAGTCCTAAATGATCATTTACAAACCAGGCTTCCAAGTTTAAAACAATTACAACATTGGCACTACGGCCTAAACTCCATAGCTAGTTAAAGAGAGTGAGCTTAGAGATTACATAATATCTAGAGTTAAAAGAGTTCAAACAATTTTACAATTTCAACCTTTAAGAAGTTTCGAGTAAAAGATGATTGAACCACATCCCAATGACAGCTTTCAATGACATGAAATCGGGCACGCACACCATGCACTCCATGACAGATCCTTAGGATGTACCTGAAAATGATAAATTGAGCTACACTAGCCCAGTAGAAAATTCTATACTCAAGCTATATGTAAATGCAATGAAACATGCTATAAGAATGAATGAATTCCAATGAACGATCGAAGATACAAAGGCACAATGAACCGACGAACAACAACTACGGAATTCAATACCTCTTATAGATATCCCTAATCATTCGTACATCAACTAAGAGCAACATTAAACATATATCAATCTAAATAACTCACGACAGTTTCTCAAACTATTTTAAGTCTCCTCAAAATGAATGTCACCATGTATCTCCTCATTTCTTACCATTTTATCTCAAGCCTCTTTTCATAAATGAAAACATTCCTTTTTTATTTCCAAAATAATTTTAAAAAAATACTCTTGATTTCTACGGGTCGAGCTCCGTTGGCTCACTTGAATACCGGAAGATTTTTCATAAAAATCCTTTTTCCAAAACCAAGTAGCTCATTCTCCATTAACACATCAAATAGTGAATTTAAGAACTTTCTGGGTCTTAGGGCCCCATATACCCACAACACATTCCGGGTACTCGTGACCCCGTACATCCATTTCACATTCCGGGTCTTAGGGCCCCATACACCCATAATATATTCCGGGTACTCATGACCCTGTACATCCATTTCACATTCTGGGTCTTAGGGCCCCATACACCCATAATACATTTGAAGGTCACAGTCTTTCATCCAACATCATTCAATGTATTATAAACTCACAAACATGTCCTTTTGTACATTATTAAATACCTTAGGTTCACATTATCCCTAAAAGTTTATCACGATGCCCTATGTCACGTACCGAACCCAAAATGACTCTACGACACACCATCCGCTAGGTTCTAAACAAGAATCTTATAGATCGGGTGCTAAGGGAATCTTGGAAGATCAACGAGACAAGGCATGAGGATACGAGTTACCCTATTCTCATCCGAACTGCAAGGAAAACCCCCATCGACCAACTATACACCCTACGATATACTTTATAGCCTACGATACTCAATAACGACTCCATAGTACATTTCTCAATTCACCATTCTTCACGTCATGTTATAACGCTTAACAAGTTTATATCGATCATTAATAAATGCCACAAAATCTACTTCAATCGACAACGAGCATAAATAATGCACGAGTATCCTAATCATTCAATTCTACACTTTTCTAAGTTATGACAAGAGCCCAAAGAGATCGATTGGTCAACAAATCTTTTGAGGTACAAACAATCAAGTTTAAAAGCGATTCAAATGTGTTTAGAGAGTGCTAAAAGTGAGCGGGGTCCAAACGAGTATGAGAAGAGCAAGACATGTCAAAACTGTCCAAAAAACAGGGGGGTATCAATACCCCAAAATGAGGTATCGATACCTGGACGGCTGCTGTCCAGAAAAGGCTGGGGTATCAATATCCCATTTTGGGGTATAATACCCTAGAGTTTTTCAGCGAATTTTCAGACTTCGAAAGGCGAAACCCCAACAACAACAACGAATCAAGACACGATCTAAGCACACAATCAACTCATAAACACATAGAGAGAGATTAAGAAATCCCTACCTCAATGATCAAAGATCGAAGTTCACGAGATTCGAGCAAGCCCTAGCTCCAAGGACTTCAAAACCAAGTGAAATATACCTCCTCCGAGCTTGAACGAACACAACCCGAGGCCTAGAGCACTTAAGGAAGACGATTTGGTGGAGGATCTTGGTGGGTTTTGAGTTGAGAGTGAGTTTGAGAGTGGAGAAGTAGAGAAAGAGGGAGAGCCGAAGGTGAGAGAAAGAGGGAGCCGAGAGTTAGAGAGAGAGATAGGTGTGGGATTTTGTTCTCCTACGATACATACACACCCCTTATATACTTGCATCTAAGCCAATTACACTCACACTCCCTCAAATAACAATCTTATCACTTGGGCCCCAAATCAAATAAACTCACAATTTTCCTCATTTATCAAATACTATAACATTAATAAAACCTTTAAACTATTTTCGTAAAATACGAGTCTCTACATTATGAGCCAGCCCTGACTGAACCTCTTTCATCCCATATAATATCAACTCTCCAAACCCACCCCATGACCACTAGATCTTGAAATAATATTTTTAAACCCAAACAACTTAATGCCTCAACTAAACACAATCTCCATGAATCGCTGGAACCCATGTGTGTATCTCAAGCTCTTCGTGAATCATAATGGCGTGAAGCCATGTCTGCCGAATTCAACGCCTTAATTTGTAATGGAACTTGGGAGCTTGTTGCTCCCGTGCCATCTCAAAATCTTGTTGGGTGTAAATGGGTTTTTCGAATTAAGCGCAAACCCGATGGCCGCATTGATCGGTACAAAGCTCGCTTAGTTGCAAAGGGGTTGCATTAATGCCCTGGCATTGATTATACTAAAACATTCAGTTTGGTTGTGAAGCCTACAACTATACGTGTCATCCTCTGTCTCGCTTTTACCCAAGGTTGGCCACTTAGCCAACTAGATGTTAACAATGCCTTTCTTCATGGTTCTCTTAGTAAAGAAGTCTACATGTCACAACCACCAGGGTTTGTTGATCCAAATTTTCCTTCTCATGTTTGCAAACTTCGCAAATCATTGTATGGTCTCAAGTAAGCCCCTCGCGCATGGTATACTGAGCTTAGCAATTTTTTGCTCTCTTGTGGTTTTATTAATTCAAAGTCGGATACCTCGTTATTTATATACAACCATGATGGAATTATTCCATATTTCCTTATTTATGTGGATGATCTAATTGTTACTGGTAGTGATCCATGTTTCATCTCGAAGTTTATTTGTGCTCTTTCTCACCGGTTCCTTCTCAAAGATTTAGGGGATCTTCATTTTTTCCTTGGAGTTGAGGTCATTTCCACTCCTACTGGGTTATTTCTATCGCAGCACAAATATATTTGGGATCTCCTTGAACGCTCTCACATGACTGGTGCCAAAGAAGTCAGTACTCCACTTCCGACTAGTGGCTCTCTTACATTATCTGATGGCTCTCCCTTCACCAATGCCACCAAGTATAGGAGTGTTATCGGGGCACTCCAATATCTTGCAATTACCCGTCCGGACATTGCATATACAGTCAACAAGTTGTCCTAATTTATGCACCAACTGTTTGCAATGCATTGGACAACGGCGAAACGTCTCCTTCAATATCTTAAACCCATTTTTTATGGTCTTTTCCTTGAACGCCACACCCCACAATTTTTACATGTCTATTCTGATGCGGATTGGGCTGGCAACCTTGACGATCGCACTTCTACCTCTGCTTATATTCTTTATCTCGGGGGTAATGCTATATCTTGGAGCTCCCGTAAGCAACGCACCGTTGCTCGATCGTCCACTGAGGCAGAATACCGTGTAGTAGCATCCACAGCCGCCGAAGTACTTTGGATACAGTCGTTACTTTGCGAACTTGGTGTCACTCCAAGCAAATCACCGGTTATTTATTGTGATAATGTTGGGCCAACATATGTTTGCGCAAAACCTGTGTTCCATTCCCGCATGAAGCATATTGCTATTGACTTCCATTTTGTCCGTGATTTGGTTTCCAAAGGTCTGCTCCAAGTTTCTCATGTGTCAACCGCCAACAAATGGGCCGATACGCTCACCAAGTCGTTGTCTCGTTAGCGTCTTTCACTTCTCCAGTCTAAGATTGGTGTCTCCAATGGGAGCACCATCTTGCGGGGGCATGTTAATGATAAGGAGAAGGACTCCATCACTTAGGAATTTTGTTTAGATGTATTTTCTGTTACATATCATTATAGATCATGATAGTGTTGTTTCAAGTTTAAACTTGTAATCCTTATCTCTCTCTAACTATAAATACCCCTGTAGACATCAATAAAATCATCGATAAACATTCTTACCCCTCACTCTTGTTGTCCTGCGAAATTGATCTTCCCCTCTCCCCTACACTCATCTTCCCTATTGTTACACTGTGAAACATTCACCCACCATATAACCACAAACCCCCCCCCCCCCCCCCCCCCCCCCCCCCCCCCCCACACACACACACACACACACATGCACACTGTGAACCCTTCAAAAATTTTGAGTACTCTTTTGTGAATATTAGAGCTATTTCTAAGTTATGTTTTGTAAACATGAACAAAACTTGGGAGATAATATTTGCGTGCAATGTTATTCTTGAAAGGTGCCATGTTAATTCACCCAAGGTGCAACTTTGTTTCATTTAAGGAGCAATTGTTATTTTTCTCAGAGCAAAAAGTTGGATTTAGACATCACGTTGCTAACTAAATCTTCCTCATTCAAGTGTAATGTTATCCTCAAACACTTAACTTCAAATTGGAGATGTCAATTTTTTTTTGAAGCCTTATGTGGCATTTTGACATCTAAGCATTCTCTCCAATCCTTATGCCAAAAAAAATAGAGCTCAAAGGAAAGAAAAAAAAACTCAAACGTGCACAATGTTAGAACTCAAAAGGCAAGTTTTTGAAAAGGAAAAAAATCAAACGGTAAGTTTCTTACTTTAAACAGTTAGAATTTGAAATTTGGCATAGAAACTAGGGGATGTTAAAATTGGCAGGCGGTGTCAAAGCCACGTTTGCCAATTTTGGCATGAGTGAAGATATATGGGTTGGATTAAGAGTTGATGCCAGAAGTGACCGTTAACTTGTCCACCTCAGCTTTTGCAACTCTCGTTGGACCTTTGATTTCAAATTGGAGATGTCAAATTTTTTTTGAAGGCTTATGTGGCATTTTGGCATCTCTAATTTGACATCAAAGACTCCTTTCCAACCCTTATACCCAATTCTTTTTATTTGACATCAATCTATTCCTCTCCAATCCTTATGTCAAATGACATTTTTCAAATTCAAATAGAAAAAATTTTCAAACGGTTATGTTTTCCAAAAATTGGCATGCAACTAGCTTGATGCCAAAATTGGCATGTTTAGAGCAAGTTTCAATTACACGTGGACTTGACGCAAGGAAAGGCAGCTTGATTGGAACGGAAGAAGCTGTCAAAAGTTTATGTTGAAACAGATCAAGAACGCCTCGGGAATGTCGAGTGTTTGAGTTTTGAGTGTTTGACACCCTTTGAACCTAACCAAGCCTAAGCCACTTCAAAAGCCAAAAACCCTACTGACACACGCTGATTTTGAAGCCTACGCGCACAAATCAACTTGACAGGTGTTGGTCAATGGTCAAAGCTTGACCGTTGACTAACGCGTGAGTACGTGGTACATGCGCATGCTTAACCCAAATCCGCCCGCGCTGGTCAAATGGCTAGGTGTGGTCAACAGTCAAAGCTTGACTGTTGACCCACGCGCATGTTGGTATGACACGCACGTGCCAGGGCGCAATGCACGCGTGCCAGGTAAGCCTATCTCCATCACCTTTATGGGTTGGTAAGCTTAACCACCAAGCAACCTCAGCTAGCCTTGTGGACTGGTTGAGCTCCTCTCTTTGCACCATATCTACCTTCCTCTCTTCCTATATATACCCCCACATGGTTCTTTCATTAAAAGGGTTCCAAATTTTAAAAAGGATTATAAAATCCTACAACCATTTTCACACCTCAATCAAGCTCAACCACTTTGCTCTTCAATCATCAAACATCCAACCCCTCAATCAAGCATTCAAACCTCAAAACTCAAATACTCTTTCAAACTCTATTTAGGTATAGCATACCTACTATTTTCTGTTCTGATCCCTGAGGAGGGCTGGCAGGGTCAAGGCTGGTAATCAATACCATGCCTTGGCTCTAAGGCTAGCAAGGTTTCAAAACCGTGTGAACATTGGACCAGCGCGAGCCAGTTATCCATATGCGCACGTCACTCCGTGGCTGTGCGCGCGGATCTGCGTGGGGATTGGTTCCTTGCTAGTTTTACACTTTAATTTGTATGTGGATCACTGTGAGTATGTAAATAACCAGTTTACTGCTTTCCTTTGTTAGAACACTTAGTTGTATTTCAATATGCATATCTGCTGCTGTGGAGTACCCCTAGGATAATTCTGGATATGTTCCAGAACCCAGAAACATGTAAACCAAACATTGGTTAAAATGGTTTAGACACGTGCGCGCTGGGGCGCCATACACGTGCGCCAGTCTGTCTCTGACCAGTGAGTGGCTTGGCATGGGTAACTTGGCCTTAGGCCGTTGTTTTGTCCCCATACTGTTTATGAGGTGTTTTGTTAATTTGTAGGGCTTTTTAGCCTTTAAACTGTGTATTATGCTACCTGTAAACTGCTTGGTTTGTCCTGAGTGTGCACTGGTCATTTCCAGAGCCCAGAGGATTTGAGAATAAGAGCTGTGAGTTTGAGCTCACTGGCGCGCGCATGTCTTGTAGTGGCGTGCGCAGGTGTGAATAGCATGCAGTGACTTGTTCAGTGTATACTGGTTTCTTCCTACGCACGTCACTCCAAAACAGGGGCCTTCCAGTCTGTTTTAACTCCTACAAGAGTCTGTTCTCATCCTATACTAACTGATTTTGCATCCATGCTATCTATCATATCCTGCAATCGTGTTATGGCTTTAATCCCCATTAAAACTGTTCCCCCGCCCTAAATGACTAAAGAATTGATTAATCAAACAGAATCGCAAATGTTTTTCGCAAATGCCTAAGTAGAGACCGATCTCCGGATTGGGCGAGAGGGGTGCCTTAAAACCGTTTCCCTCTCGTAACCTGGCTCCCGAATCCAGATATGGTTATGACAGACTGGTGCCTTCACCTTTTTTAAATCAAACAACGCAGCGAGTGTTTCAAGTGCGATTCCTTGGGTATTGGACCTTCAAACCCAAGTGGCGACTCTGCATTGAGCACTCGTTTGTCAAAAGCGCACTCATCGATCCGTCTTTTTCAAGGCACGTTGCCCACAGTGGCGACTCTGTTGGGGATAACGAATCAATATTGGTCTATACTTGGAATTTAATACGCTTAAGAACAATCCCATAAAAATCTATCAAAATAGTGAGCTTCGCGCTGCTAAAGAAAGGTTTGATGATTTAACAGGACCTCGTGTCTGGCCATCCCGACTGGGGCTTTTCCGATTGTTCTCTCGTGTAGTTTCCTCTAAGTATTGATTAATAAAGAGAGCCAAATTTGAAAACGGCATTTGCGAATTTGCGATTCTGTTCCATTAATCAATTTCTTTAGCTTTTTCATTTGCATCGATGTGGGATAAGTCTCGTTGGAGCATTTTGGCAAGCCGGCACGGTTTACTAGAGCCCGGGGACCCCGAATTCTACCATTCGATTGTTGCTCTGCGGTTACGCGGGCAGCAGGAGGTATATCTTGGCTTTAGTCCGAGGAACCCGTTACGAACCAAAATCGGCCTTTGCATATACAAAGCATTAGAACTCTCCAAACTAAGACAGGCACCTACAGGGTAAGATCTACTTGCATCTAACCCCCCATATACTATCTACGTGTTACTGCTTTTCCTATCGCATGCACTATACATACATACCGTTTTGCGTAGGAGCATGTTTAGAGTGGTTTCTAGGTTGTCTCTCTTTTTAGTCTGTTTTATGCTTATTAGGACACTGCCATGGCCCGATGAAGAGTCATGCATCTCGATGGTGCATGTTATCAATTTTCAAAGTCCTTGGATCAACAAGACTTTGGGAAATCAAGGCTATGTTCGTTTGCTGGTTTTAGCCAAAAATTTTGAAATGTTTTTAGAAACTTGGCTTTGAACTTCTCTCAAAAAATCTGTTCGTTTCAAAATTCTGGAGCAATTATAAAACTAAATTTCTGAGATGCTGTTCGGTTGATTTTTTTTAATTTTTAAAAAGTTGTTTATATTTTTTATTTGTTGTAAAAATTTCGGCTACAAGCTATGTGCGTGGGTATAATTGCCATTCCTACAAGTACCACCATCATAATTACTCATTTCATTGCTTGAGTAAGATGTTCGCACATCATATCTTCTTGTGACATGTTCTCGTTTGTACCTAGCAGCAGTTAAAGTATATGCTCTTAATCGGATTTAGGGACGAGACATCAACTTTAATGGGGAATTGAATTTGTTTTATAAATTTTGTAAACCAAGAGCCCAAAACTGAACCATTCGTAGGGGGAGAAGCCAGACTAATTAATTCTCTGTGATCTGCTCAATTTAAAAACATTGAGCAGATGGATTTTACAGCAGTAGCATCTGGACAAAACAGCATAACCAAACGACCAACCGTAAGCAATGGCAAGAAGAAAGTCAGCAACACAAATGATATAAGCTTCTTTCCCGCGACACAGCTGCATAATTCGCCATCTCCTAGTTGTTCAGCCTGTCCAAATTGGGATACAAAGCTTGCCAGAATACCATTTTGACAGAAAATAGCAGCAAGAACAGTAGCAGCATCTACATAAAAAGGTAGCAAAAACAGTAGCAAAGCAGTAGCAATTTCGAAGTAGCAGCAGAAAATTGCATAATAAGGTAGCTAAACAGCAGCAAAACATCTTGATATAATCTGCTAGACAACAGCAACAAAACAGCATAGCCAATCTGCTAAACAACAGCAAAAACCCCTGTTGGATTGTCTTAAGCAGATGACATGTTTATGATCTTGGCATCCCACATACGAATGCCCAAATATCAAATAAGATCAGCTACATATTCATTGCATAAAGAAAGCAAATTAATTCCATAGTCCCAACGGTTCAACATAAGCAAAATTAAATTCGGAGTTTAAAGCTATTACAACATTACTATAACAAAACCATTCCTAAACACTCCAACACCAGCAAATATTAGTACCATTACATGCTCCGAACGAAAGTGGTTGGAAAAAAAAAATATGACAACCTACTAAATTAGAAATGCCATTACTCCTCCAGGTGAGAAACAAGCAATGTTAATGCACTTATTTGAACCACCACGACTATCCATGTTTGATTGCACATTTAAGAGCAAAGGGACTGATGCTCCACATACACCTTCCATGCATCATAGGAACTTCTTCCAGGGACTTTTCAAATAAAAACAACACAATAGAAACTTTTTCCAGCCATGCCTAGAAAAAAAATTATTTTGTCAACATTAATTCTTAACCTTAATAAGGCAGAACTCAAAAAAAAAAAAAAAGGTGGGCAGGGGGGTTAATTAAGAGCAAAAAAATAGATATCCAACAAACTAACCTACCAATTGTGTGCATTCCATAATTGAGTTGCAATTTTATCACGCCTATTGGCCATTTGCTGTAAACTGCCACGGGACATGTTTACGACTTCAATATCTCCACCATCCTCTTCCTCATCGTCATCATCATCCGAAGAATCAAAATACAAGTCTCTTTGACGATGAATTATGATCCAGTTGTGAACAACACAACAAGCTGTCACAATTGAAGGTTGCCTCACTGGCTTGTACGAGGGCATACTTTTAAGGCTCAAGAATCGTCTCTTCAATACCCCAAAACATCTTTCAATAACATTTCTTAACGACGAGTGTCTATGATTGAACAACTCCCTATGTGAGTTATAGACAGGATTGGGACCATTGTATTGATTCAAATGATACCTTTCACCACGATATGGAGCTAGGTACCCAAGCATGTTGGTGTATCCAGAATCCACCACATAATATTTGTCTAAACATAAGTAAATTTAGTGAGACATACATGCGCGTACAATAATCTACTATAACAAAATAACATTCAAGTGTAGTACTTACTGATCAGTGGGTGCGGAAAGTTACGATTAGGATTTGTAACCGCAGTTAAGAACACCCGTGAATCATGGGCACTACCTTCCCAACCAGGATAAACAAATGTGAATTTCATGTCAAATGAACATGCTGCCATCACATTTTGAGTTTTGGTAGCCTTCCTTCCACGATATGATGTTTCTTGTGTGGTAGGCACCCAAGCTTCGATGTGTGTTCCATCTATGGCACCTATACAGTCCTGTAACAATTGACATAATTACAAAGGTGTCGTATAGGAATACATGTATTTAAGTACTATTGGACTGTATAATTACCTTAAACCAAGGATAGAATCTTTGATCATTGATAATTTCAAGATGGGTAACATTCAAATCAAGTGGTCGAATTATGAATTGAGCTAACGTACAAAGGGCATGCCTCATGTACTTGAAGTGTCGACATATGGTGTCTGTGGAATGTTGAAAACGATCTGCAACAGTTCTATGCCTTCCACTTTGCCCGCAAATGTATAAGAATATGGCCAATGACTCTTCCATAGATAAATGCATATGATCCCAATTAAGGTTACCTCTAAGTACCAACTCCGCAACCAATGACCTAAATGTTGGGGCATCTACACGCAAGACATCTTGTATGGTATCTTGATGCCCATTCAATAAATGTGTTACATATTCTTGCCCAGTGAAGGGGGCGTTGCGTTGTGGTTGCCTTTCGTCGTCCGAAGACGAAAGCATTTCCATTATGATCATGTCATCACCATCACTACTACTACTTCCCTGCTCGTATTGGTATTGCCATGATGCACCATGTGATGACGACATACCAGTGGATTCTTTACGAGTACAACCTAAGTTTTGCAACAAAACTGTAGGCTAAAAACAGCCGCCAAAAAAATACTCTGATCAAGAATCAAAACTGAAACATATTTCCAAAAAATGAAACTTTACTTGGACATCAGGTGAAAGACTTTTTATGCAGGCTTACAAGAATAGAAAATGGTAAATGGAAAAAGGTTCTATCATCTGTCACATATTTCACTACGGCAAAATACATGTATATACTTATGGAAGCAGCCTTAACCCTGAAATCATACACTATTCCATCTCCAATCAAATTAGGAGACCCGGGAATGCTATAAACACCATGCTTTTTCTCTCTTGACGACAAAAAAATCATACCAGCCCAGTCAAGATATCCTTCCTATTGTAACTCATACAATCACATGGGCCAGAATCCAGATTAAATATTTTTTTTTTGATAAGCTGATGATGGGCCAGAGTAATGTCTGCACCTATCAGTCTGCATTACCAGGGAAGCCACTTGATGCTCAGTGGGAATCTATGTGTGACTTACAAGGCTATGTTACAGTCAGGGAAGGATCTAAATTTTTAACCAAGTGGTGGTGATCTTACAAGGCTATGTTTTACTCAAAGTTAGAAACTCAAGGGGCTTAGAAATACTAAGCTTATAATTTTGCAACTGAAATTTAATATGTAGTTTCTCTTACTTGGTGAGTCATGTGAGCCATTTAACTACATCAGGTGAATTCAAAGTCTGTAGCTCAGTTTCTTTGATAGTACACATTTTAATCAAGTTCGGACAATGGACAGAAACTGAAACAGAATACAATGCAAATTATTTGCCTCTCTCAGGATTTTACAAATATCACAGGGGATATCCATTTTCACACAAAAAAGAAGCATTCAACACACAAGTACAAGTAGAGCATTAATAAACAGTTGGAATTCATCAATTCATATGAGGAAGAAATGACAAAATCACCATGCGACTGACCTAACCACTTCTTTGAACGAAAAGGGACTGACATAGTTTGTGGCATTTTTCTTACTACCTAAAACATGGAAACTAGATAATAGCACAAACAAGAGGCAAACATACGAAGCCTACAACAGACGAAAATCAACTAAAACTTAAAACAACAACCAACAGGAACTTAAACCTACAACAAACTTCCAACTGGTGCACAAGACTTCCAACTTCCAGCTGCCTAGTCAAGCAACAACCACTACTCAAGGGTTTCGACCCAAAAGCGCCTCATGTCGGGATCCAATTGAACAAATGATTTCCTAAGTGGTAGGTTCTCGGCAAGCCTGTTGAAAGCCTTAAGAAATTGAGTTGGTTTGACAAGTGGCTTGAATGAGTTTAGTATTTCAATGGCCGAAGGTTCGAACTTTGGATCAACTTGTTCAGTGTTTTGGATCTTAACAGTCTGGTACCACTCTCTTTTAGCTTTCTGACAGAATGCTATTTGCTCATATGCATGGTCCTTCCTAACCATCTTGCTAGGATGACTCCTACCACAACTTTGCCCATCATCTGACTTTCTTTTGCCCTTAGAACCTAAAGAGGTATCACCTTGCAGCCCTTTTCCCATTCCTTATCCTATGCATGAGTGCCTACATCTCATCCTCATCATCTGTTGTTATTGGCCCTACAGTTGAATCTGGCGCATATGCTCCAGTCGCCCAACAATTCAGCAAGAAGGTCATAATGTTCAAGTCCTTTGGTTCAAAAAGGCTTAGCATCAGGGTGTGCCTATAAGTCGAGAAATCAAAAGGGCCTTGAGTTAAAAAAACAGATTGAAGAATGTGAAAATTTGTTGTCGATTGGGTTGCCTAATGTGAAGGTACCTGAAGGTAAAGTTGCCAATTAGTATCTAACATTGTGACTGTTCCAGTAGCCTCATCCCATCCTAGCCCTGTTTGCTTTACTTTTAGTGCCACAAATGCCTTATATGCCTTCTTCAAACGCGCAAATTTGCCTTGCAATTTTTTGGCAGTATATCCCCTCCTCCTCAACCTCACTGTCATCTCTCCCTCAATGGATGTCCACTGCCAAGCCGTAAAGTTTCTATCCTTCTTGCTACTTGTTTGTCCCTTTTTTTTCACCTCATCAAGCATTATATTTATGAAAGTCTCCACAGTGTAGTACCCCCACATCCCAATATCCAACAAATCATCAACCATTCTAGCCTAGTTCAAGCAACAAAAGGGTATATAGAACATGACACATTAGTTACCACTAAGATTCTTTATAGCCTGGTTTGAAGCAAAATAGAAAAAGGTTCTCCTACTACTATTTTGCCACACAGTAATGAAACAAAACAATAAAAATAGTGTTGACTTTTTTTGAAAAAAGGTGGAGGTCCATTTTGATTTTAGCGGATCCTAAACTAATAACATAATCCACATATCACTTTAACCTTGGCTTGATCCTAAACCGTCAAATAGATGCTGTAGATAATTTCCAATAATGTCAAAAGCAAAAAAAAAAAAACCAAAAGCACACAACAGACACTTATTCCGGGCTAACAAGTAAGAGTCATATACCACTGGTATGCTATTCTCGCCGGTGCAAGACTGTTCTGAAGGGACGGGAGAAGATGAATGCTTCTTCTTCTCGACTGAAACTTTACTTGGAACTTGTCTTGGAGGCGTCTTTGGAGAAAAAATTTGGGCTACATAGAAACATCTCAGAAGAAATTATACATAGCTTCAAATCAGAAAACTCTTCTAGAAATTGTTCATGTTTATAAATTAAAATCGAACTACCATACTGTTGATTGAATACCTCTAGCTTTTCGAATTTTTGTCTGTCGGAGAACCCATCTTCCGCACCTCACAACGTTTGCCCCAACCTTCTCTGTGGTGGTCTTCTTCAATCGCTTGTGGCTTTTACGAGCACGGATTGGGGCCATTTTATAGAAAAAAGGTGAGTTTGGATGAAGATACAGAAGACCTAAATGGTATGCCTGTGAGATTTGCAAATCTACTTGAATGATGGGTGTGACTAATCGTTTAGAGAGCTTTGTGCAGAGAGAAGACAAGGTTGAGATCTGTGCTAGTGGTTGAGAGTTAAAGGCGTGAGATGACTTCTCCAGCAAAGTTACAGATTAATAAAGGCGGCGGGTGGGTGTGTGAGACAGAGAGAGGGGCATGTGAGATTCGCTTTGCATACTCTGCAGAAATTGAAGAAAAAAGGGGGTAAAGGAGATGAATATGACCGTTGAATCTTGCAGAGAGAGGGAAAAGGAGTGATGAAGATGGCCCCTACAGAGGAAAAATCATAGCAGCTAGGGTTTGTGATGCAACTCGGCGTGGATGCGTCTACTCAGAGGTTAAAGAGGAAAGAGGAGGAAAATGTTTTACTGTGGTTCAAAATTTTATCTAACGAAACCCAATTTTGAACAATGAACCGAATACGGGTTATGGGCTTTTAAACCCGAAACCCAGTTTGCAAAGCCCAACCGAACATAGCTCAAGACTTTCTAAGTCCTTGTCTAAATACCCGATCGAGATTTCAAACAGAAAACAAGGAACAACGGAGAGAATGCCGTGATACTTATACCACCTTGGTTATCGTGTGCAGCACGTACACCGTTTAGGCTATGGCGCTATGTCGCCTACGCCGCCCCAGTTCCGGTATCACGTCATCTACACCAAGTTGTTTTGACTCCAAAGTTGAAACTTCGAGAACGGAATAGTCAAAGGCTTAGACCATAGTTCTTAATACCGTTTCGAACAGGGTACCGATTTTCCTACTGGTACGGTACGTACCGGTACTGGTCAGGTACCGGGTACCGTTTCGGATTTACCGCAACTACAATATATATAATAATTATATATAATTATAATTCAAAAAAATCCCCCATATCATACAATTCATCATAAAATATCTTTACTAGAGATTCTCTAGTCCCACGTTGCTTAGTTACAAAACTCTTTTCCACTTTAAATGACTTTGCACACTAGTGAACTTGTGAATGAGAACCCAATAAGAGGTCTCGCGCGCTCGGGAAAATGTGCCGTGACCGAAGGCAATTTGGAAAAATTGATTCGGAAATCAATTAACCGGGTGCGCGTCACGGGTTATTTGTGCGCAGAGGGGGGTGCAAATCCGGGATCTAAGCCTCGCGCACCTACTATGGTTAAGCCCATGTTTTGCTAAAATTTTTAAAAACGTTTTTTTATTTTTTTGGGCCTGAAACGTTTTTATTTTTTATTTTTTTGGGCCTGAAACGTTTTTTTTTTTTTGGGACCAGAAAAAGAAAAACGAAAAACATAGTGTAAAAAAAAAAAAAAAAAACTCTGCAAAATTTCGGCCGGAATTTTCGGTATCCCGATACCGACCGGTATTTCCCGAAAAGTCCGGTAAGGACCGGTATTGGGACCGGAACGAAATTGGGGGGTTAGGGTACCGGTTCTTCGTCAAAACGGTACGTACCGGCCGGTACGGAACGGTATCAATAACTATGGCTTAGACTATTTTGACATCTCTTAGTGTTAGTCGATCTATTCAAAGGATACACCCTCGAAAAGAATTCCGAGGATTTTGGCAGCGTTCGAACGTCGTGAGGCAGACTCATTTTTAGTTATAGAGTCTAGGAGAACACCGACGACGATAACGTGTACATTGCATTTCTTTTTGCAATTAACTATTGTTGCAAGAACGTCACTGAGTTTTCAATTGCTTTACTGTCTAGTTTGGAACCATTGCACCGAACAAGAGAGTACCGAAAGGAAGAGCCAAACCTACTTGGGAACGTCTTCAGAATCTGGTTCAAAGACTTGTTAGGCTAAATTCTCTGTTAGTCGCAACAGAGGCTTCTCCAGGTTCACTGTTGGCCGCCCTACAATCGAGTTCGCCATCTATTTTGCAAAAAGCCACGCCGTCGGATACCCCATCTTCAGCTTCTTCATCAAGCTCCACTGAAACCTGCGATGACAGATCAGCCGCTCAGTCTTGAAACTATGCTCACGAACCTCCAGAACAGTATCACTGCTATGCAACAGAGGGCCACTCAGACTGATGCTTCCATCACTCGTCTGAATGATCTCATCAACACTCGTCTTCCACCAGCGCCAGTGCTTGAAAAGGAAGGCAAGGACGATGAGGATGTTCATGTAGAGCCTATCTTTGTCGAGGATCCAAATCATGCAGGGCGTCTCATTGTTCAGTCCATTCCTAGAGAGGCTCGTGTGCCTACTCCAAACTCGAACCTTGCTATTGTTAGGCTTGTTCAAAACCCTGACATGGCCGCTCTTATGGCCAAGATGGCTAGGCTAGAAAAAGCTGTCTCAAAATCCAAGAAGACCAGCGCAGGAGGAATTGACCTAGATCGTCTCTGCCTGTACCTTGGTGCTAGGCTTCCCGACAAATTCAAGATGCCTAACTTGGTTAAGTTCAACAGGAGCGGTGATCCTAAGACTCATCTCTTTGGCTATCATGCTGCAATGAAGTTGCTGGGTGTGGAAAGTGAGACTATATCTCAGTTGTTCCCACAGGCTCTCTCTGAGCCCGTTTTTCAATGGTTTCTGTCGCTCGACATCTCCAAAAGAAGGACTTGGGAAGACATTGGGGCTGCCTTTGTTGCATAGTACAATTACAACTCTCATCTCAAGATGACCACTCGTGAGTTAGAGTCCACCAAAATGGAAGCAAAGGAGTCCTTTACAGATTTCATTAAGAGGTGGAAAGCCAAAGTCACTCTAATGACTGAATGCCCGAGCAAGAAGGATCAACTCCCATCATCTCGCGTAATCTTTAGCCTGACTATGCTAAGAACCTTGTGTTGGTTAAAACATCTGCAAACTTTGAGACTTTCTTTGAGTCTGGTTTGGCCATTGAAGATGCACTGCAGAATGGAATTTTGCCTAGAGGAGAGTCCTCCTCACAAAAAGCTAAACCGAGGGCTTACTCTGGAAATAGTAGCGTGCTGTTTGGTAACAGCAACTACTCCAATATAGCTACAAATGGGAGCGATGCTCCGGCTTTCAACTCCAATCGCACTGCTGATGTCAATCAGGTTCAAAACGCCCAAAGCTTTCGGCCCGAACCCAACCTCGGAGCTTCTTTGTCTTCAAAGCACCTCTGTCTGTAGTGATGAAAAAACTTGTCAAATCTAGGCATCTCAAACCTTTGACCCCAACTCATCCACCAAAAGTCCTACCTTCTGGTTACAAACCTAACCTCTTCTGTGCCTTCCACCAAATGCCTGGCCATCCTACTGACGCGCGCTATCGTCTTCAACGTGAGATTTAAGATATCATTGATAATGGCACGGTTCAAGTTCCACCAAAGTCCAACGTCATTTCCTACTCCTTGCCTCAACACCACTCTAACCCTCTGGTTGGTCAGATATCTATCATTTCCACTCATATCAACTTAAGTTCCACCATATTCAACCCTAGCCACTATATCGTCCCAGAAAGCCAACCCAAACCAATCGTATCTATCCTGTTCGAACCAGAGATTAACATGACGGCTGTAGGTTGGGCAATTGAGGTCTTCACTGCCGACATCTGGATTGACAGTAATGAGGAGCTTACAAAGGAGCAGACTGATGGGTTAAGGTCCATTGTTCATGGGAGTACCGAGTAGATTTGGTAGAAGAAGCTGAGGAAGCCGAAGTGCTGTTGCTTAGGCCTGACGTCCTCTATATCCTACCTCTCTGTAAGGAAGCCAAGGGTAACTCTAAAAATTGCATTTTCAAATCGCGTCTATTTTGCATCAACACTTTTGAGTCTGAGTCTGAGTCTGACACAGTGTCTGTCAAGTTGTCTAAGTCTAGCTCTGAGTCGGAGGTTGTGGCTCTTGGCCCTCCATGTCATAGCTTCTATTCGAGTCTTTTGTTGTGCTTGGCAACCCCGAAGGGCTTTCTTTTGAATGCATTATCTTGCTTCTTAGTACTTCACTAGCTTTTGAATAAACTGTGTCGACCCTGATGACAAAAGGATAGATTTCGATAGGAACATCCCCAAGGAAATGTTCCCTCGCCGAAAAGGAAGACGAAAGGCATGCTCAGTCTATTAATTGAAATTGTAGTTTTCAATCAACTTGAAAGATGAGGTAGACCCCTCGAATGGTTCAAATTGGTTCAACGCTGTCCCCAGAGAAGCATTGTGCCCCATCAGACAAGCTCGAAGAGTTCATTGACATCTTGGCATGGTCTCTCAAAAGACGCGCATGTCGTTGATCCTGAGATAAAAAAGCATCCAATTCCTTTGTTACCGGGTGCCAAACCATGTAAAGTAAAGCTCAGAAGGTCCAGCGCACATACCATGTTCAAGTTTGCAAGAACAGCATTCTGCCAAGCACAAGTTAGAACATTCAAAATTGGCGCGAAGCAAAGAGTTTTAGCCAAAGCGCTCTGGATCCTGCGTTATAAAAGCCGTTTTATCTGGGGCTGCAGCCAAAGATCATCAACCTTGACAACAATAATTCAATACATTGGTCAGTATGGATCAATTCAAAAGCCTTTTCCTTGAGAGAAGCTCGTTGGACTGAAAACCCCAAGGGTGGGCAGTTCCAAGCAAAAGTTAAAGCAACCTGCTAGACCAAAAACCTATGAAGGAGGTTTAGGCAAAAGTAAATAGGCAATATTTGAAAGCTCACTAGACCGAAAACCCGAATGGGTTGTTCTAGGCAAAAGTTAGAGCGTAAAAGGTGAGGTAAAATACATGAGTGAACCTTAGCCTGAACTACGTTTTGACCTGATTCCCCAGAATGGGATACGTAGGCAGTCTCTCTTTGAGACTCGATCACAATCTATCAATTTGATCTAAGGCTTTGGTGCATCGCCGTGGTCGAGAAGAAAACAAGTTTCATCTGTACAAAAGGGGGAAAACTTTTTGTCTTTCAATTTTATTGCAAACTATTACTTCAATTTCAAAACTGAACATAAGCCTTAAAAGATTTTTAAGCATAAAAAAAGAACGAAATGCTGGCGAGACTTAACGGCTCACAGTTTATTCTAAGTTCAGTGAAGTCTGGTGAAAGCAGCCGCAACGGATTTATATTCACGCGCGCTAGTTTGAGGTTCACGTGCGCTTGTTCATAGTTATGCGCGTCGATCTCAACCCTACTCGCACTGCTTCAATTCCAACAGTAAATAATAGCGGTCAACTACTACCTTTGAGTCATGTTCAAGGGACTTTTGCCAAGTTTTGTCATACCGTACAGCTCATGTGGGCATAATGTGATTGTACGGGGGTGTCGGTTTTAGTTCGGGCCTATACGAGTCATTCTTTGTGTCTTATGTCCGTTTTTGTGACATTCTTCCAGTTTTTCAATCATTTGTCGTTTCAAGATGCTTTTATCGGTTCTTGTTTGTTCATATAGGTCATTGTACAACTATTTGGCCTTACGAGAGTGTCAATTTCACCTGTCTAAGAGGATATTTGAGTTTTGGCATGTTAATGCCTTAAATTTCATTATTTTTCATGTGTCTAAGGGTCCGCGTTGTATCCTGGGGCTCCTTCTCCCTTTTCATTTGAGCTAGGCGAGTTTGTGCATGTGCGCATATCTGTGTATCGACTCAGTTCACTTATCAATGCAAATTAGATATTAGCGGATGGTTTACATGTCAATAAACTAGAAAATACAATTTTTACATTGCTACCCTAGTATCTGTAACCCACAAGCTGTGGAATCTCATGGACGGCAAGGGCACGTCAGCCCAAGGCCAAGCAAAGAATATCTCTAGGGCACGTCTGCCCAAGCATCGAAGAAAAGGCGCGCAGGCCCAATGCCGTTACTATATCAATTAGGCACGCCGGCCCACTCAATGTCTTTTTGTCTGGGTGTGCATCTCAGAAGCAAAGGCAGTAAAAGTGCTAAGGCTCAGTGATAGTCTTTAAGTATCGTTGTCCTCCTAGGAGCCGCCCTTAGCTAGGGTTTGTATTTTCAATTTATGTATTCATATAGCATACATCTTTCCATATTGTGTATATCAGTTGTTGAAAACAGGAAGGTGGCCAGTTTGTGAGAATTTATGCCCGAATGGTTTCCATCAAGTCTTTGTTTGCCGACGGATGCGATTGAAAAATCTCATGTGGTATCGTTATCGTTTGTTTAGCAGAGGCAATGGAAATCTCCCTAATCCTCGATTTGCTTGCCGACGGATGCGATTGAAAATCTCTTGTGGCATTATTCTCATAGCAGTATGCGATGAAATCTCTTGCGGAACCTACGGCGGCACAATCTGCCCATCTCAATCAACAATGGCATGATTTGCCTATCCAAGTCAACGACGGCACGATCTGCCCGTCTCCATCAACGACAGCCGGTCCTGTCCAATCCATCAACGACGATCAGTCATATCGTCCGATTAATCCTCAACAGCGGTTAATCCCTTAGCGATGATCAGCCATATCATCAACGACGATCAACCATGTCGTCCGTTTCAATCATTCAACGATGATTAGCCATATCATCAACGACGATCAGCTATATCATCTGTCTCCATTCAGCGATGATCATCCATATCATCAACAACAATCAGCCATATCATCCATTTTCAATCCATCAACGGCGATCAGTCATATTGTCCGATTAATCCTCAACAGCGGTTAATCCTTCAATGATGATCAGCCATATCGTCTGTCTCAGTCATTTGGCGATAATCAGCCATATCGTCCGTCTCCATTCAACGACGATCAGCCAAATCATCCATTTCCATCCATCAACGATGATCAGCCATATCATCAATGACGATCAGCCATATCGTCCCTTTTAATCCGCCAACGACGATTAGAATATCGTTCATGTTCACTCCCTCAACGATGATCAAAATATCGTCCTTTCAGGCCCTAACGACAATCAGAATATCGTTCGATGGTCCACCCATCCGCAACTAAATGTTCCCCAGGAGAATCCGCCTCGGCCTACCCCAAACGACTACCTCTACTTCAATCTAGCTTCACACGCATCTTTCAGCAGCCTTATTGCTCTACCTCGGATGGTTTATGATAAGGAGATTGGCTCTGATTCCCAACAGATGAAATTCAACCTACCTGACACGACCTACCCGTGATTGTTGAAATTCTTTGTGTCGAGGATAGTTTGATACCCGGCAATGACGGCCTGTCCTGTCTGCATTCAACGACGGCTTGCCCCGTCCAAATCTGCAGCAACAGCCTATCCTGTCCAAATTCGATCAATAAGCGGCGATTAACTCGTCCACTTCTACTTCCATCTCCAGCAATGGACTGTCTGTCCATTTCTCCAATCAAGTTTCTTAAGTTTACATATCTACTTTGCTAGTATGCTTTGTTCTGAATTGCCTTGAGGGGTGTCTAAAAATCTTTGACGTTACTTGTACCAAGTCAATGGTGCTTCAAGTGCCGTCAAAGAGGGGCTACTATAGATACCCCAATCTGGGCTTCTAGATTAGTTTACTTACGATATTTGATTCCCCGATGATGAAACGGATCAAGAATATCTCGGGAATGTCGAGTGTTTGAGCTTTGAATGCTTGACACCCTTTTGAACCTAACCAAGCCTAAGCCACTTCAAAAGCCAAAAACCCTACTGACACGCGTTGATTTGAAGCCTGCATGCGCAGATCAATTTGTCAGGTGTTGGTCCATGGTCAAAACTTGACCGTTGACCAAAGCGTGAGTAGGTGGTACATGCGCGCGCTAGTCAAACGGCCAGGTGTGGTCAACTTGACCGTTGACCCACGCACGTGTTGGTATGACACGCACGCGCCAGGGCGTAATGCGCACACACCAGTTAAGCATGTCCCCATCACCTTTATGGGTTGGTAAGCTTAACCACCAAGCAACCTCGGCCAGCCTTGTGGACTGGCTGAGCTCCTCTCTTTGCACCATATCTACCTTCCTCTCTCCCTATATATACCCCCCATTGTTCTTCCATTAAAAAGGTTCCATATTTTAAAAAGGATTACAAAATCCTACAACCATTTTCACACCTCAATCAAGCTCAACCACTTTGTTCTTCAATCATCAACCATCCAACCTCTCAATCAAGCCTTCAAACCTTAAAACTCAAATACTCTTTCAAACTCTATCTAGGTATAGCATACCTACTATTTTCTGTTCTGATCCCTGAAGAGGAGCTGACAGGGTCAAGGCTGGTAATCAATACCATGTCCTGGCTCTAAGACTAGCAAGGTTTCAAAACCGTGTGAGCATTGGACCAGCGCGCGCCAGTTATCCATATGTGCGCGCCACTTCGTGGCTGTGCGCACGGATCTGCGTGGGGATTGGTTTCTTGCTATTTTTATGCTTTAATTTGTATGTAGATCACTGTGAACATGTAAATAACCAGTTTACTGTTTTCCTTTGTTAGAACTGTTAGCTATATTTCAATATGCATATCTGCTGCTATGGAGTACCCCTGGGATCATTCTGGATATGTTCCAGAACCCAAAAACATGTAAACCAAACACTAGTTAAAATGGTTTAGACACGCGCGCGCCGGGGCGCCATACGCGCGAGCCAGTCTGTCTTTGACCAGTGAGTGACCTTGCATGGGTAACTTGGCCTTAGGCCATTGTTTTGTTCCCACACTGTTTATGGGGTGTTTTGTTAATTTGTAGGGCTTTTCAGCCTTTAAACTGTGTATTATGCTACCTGTAAACTGCTTGGTTTGTCCTGGGCGTGCACTGGTCATTTTCAGAGCCCATAGGGTTTAAGAATAAGAGCTGTGGTTTGAGCTCACTGGCGCGCACATGTCTTGTAGTGGCGCACGCAGGTGTGAACAGCATACAGTGACTTGTTCAGTGCATGTTGGTTTCTTCCTGCGCACATCACTCCAAAACAGGGGCCTTCCAATCTGTTTTAAACTCCCACAGGAGTCTGTTCTCATCTTATACTAACTAATTTTGCATCCATGCTATCATATCCTGCAATCGTGTTACAGCTTTAATCCCCATTAAAACTGTTCTCCCACCCTAAATGGCTAAAGAATTGATTAATCAAATAGAATCGCAAATATTTTTCGCAAATGCCTAAGTAGAGACCGATCTCTGGATTGGGCGAGAGGAGTGCCTTAAAACCCTTCCCCTCTCGTAATCTGGCTACCGAACCCAGATATGGTTATGACGGACTGGTGCCTTCACCTTTTTCAAATCAAACAGCGCAGCGAGCGTTTCATGTGCGGTTCCTTAGGTATCGGACCTTCAAACTCAAGTGGTGACTTCGTATTGAGCGCTCATCTGCCAAAAGCGCGCTCATCGATACGCCTTTTTCAGGGCACGTTGCCCACAGTTGAACATTCACCTCAGATTTGGCATGCTCCGGTTGGAGATGCTCTAATTCACCCAAGGTGCAAGATTGTTTCATAAAAGGACCAATAGTTATTTTTTCCAAAAAAAAAAAATTGCATTAAGACAACATACTGGCCACTCATTTGCCATCATTCAGGCGCAATATTATTCTCAGATGGTGTCGTGTTAATAGCTATGTTAGGGAGCTTAAACCAATATACTACCTGCGATCTTAGGGAGCTCAAATATAATGAACGTAGGCAATGTCGACAATCACATTTTCACTGTGCTTAATGTCGTAGCCCGGCCACAGAGGAATTATCTTTTAGTGGGGTTTGCTAAATGGTGAATTGTGATGTACATGAAACAAATGGTGATAGTTAATTTCTTTTTTTTAATCGATAGCTAGAAGAGTGATTTTTCCATCAGATATGAAGTACAGAGTACAAACCCGGGACACTACATCAATTATGAGAGTTCACGTACAAGACAACCAAGCCAAACAAGAAACTCAACCAATACAAGAAATAAACCCATTATATGGTAGAAACAAAGAAAGAAATGAAAAGCTCTCTAAGGGAAAAACACCCACACGCAGGTGGAGAGACTCAAATTTCTGACCTCTTAGTGAGATACAAAAGTCCTGGCCAACTGAGTTAGACCCAATTGGTTAATTAATTCATTCTGTTCGAATTGCATTGATGAAGAAGTAAAAGAGTGAGATAAGCTCTGAAATCGGGGAACATTGTGGAGCATTGTGTTAGGTTTTTAGGTCGGTAATAATAGGCAAAGAAAGAAGAGATGGAATTAAGATGGTTTCGGTGAGGGCTTTCAACCTCTAGGTCCAAAAAATATAAAGTAATTTTCATCAGGTCTCCTCTCTCTAACTAATGAAACACTGAAACCATATAAAAATGTCTAAAACCCTAAACCCTGAAAATGCCTAGACCCTAGGGTACCCTATAAAAATGTCTAAACCCCTAGGGTACTCTATGAAAGTGCTTAAACTGCTAAAACCCTATAATAGGAAAGTGCACCCTAAAACCCCTATGAAAGTGTCTAAACCTAAATCCTAGGGCTCTATAAAAGCGCCTAAACTTAAACCCTAGGATATTCTAAAACCCTAGGGTACCCTAGGGTTCTAGGGTATCCTAAAACCTAAGGGTGACACTTCTATTAATGGTAAATGTATTTTTTGTAAAAATGAACCTAGTGATAATTAAGTATTTCATCTCTCCTTAATGAGAATTAAGTTTTTCTTAATGGGAATTAAGTTTCACTTTTATGTGTACTTAGAGGTAAAAATCTCAAAAAAAAATCACTCTCGATATGCGTGGGGCCTGCCTTGGGCCCACCTCGATATTGTTAAGAATTCCCCCAAAACCCCGTGATCTCCTTCCATCAAAAAAACCAATCTTTAAAAAAAAAAAAATTAAGTGGATATTTTTTAAAATATTTGGATTAAAGTACAAAAAAAATTTACTTTTTTGATTTCTCTCATAAAGACGAATCAATAATCTACAAAAATTTGGTGAAAAACTAATTAACGCAAAAAAAAGAAAAAAGAATAAGAACAAAATCTTCAAAAAATCCTTGTAGTTTAGTGGAACTCTACCTACAATTCTGTTAACTTGACACGTGAGCGGATTGGAATCCTTTGTTACATAGAGAATGGGTTATGTCCGGGTAAGGCAGAAATCGTGGGATTTCCGCCACCGCCATTTGTTGGTCCTATCGTGTATTCTTGAGGTAATCTGAACCGTTCATCTTGTAAAGTTCACAAAATAGTATATCCACTCAAAAAATAAGCTTCATCGAACATTCATAGGTATATCAAAAATTGAATTTTGGTTTATAAAACGGACGGCTTGGATTCTTTCAATAGTTTTTAAGTTAAAATGTGCATGATCATCCGTTTTATAAACCAAAATTCAATTTTTGATTTACCTATGAATATCCGATAAAGTTGATTTTTTGCGTGGATACTCTATTTTATGAGTTCTACAAGATGAACGGTTTAGATTACCGTAACTAACGCACGTTTGGGTTCACAATGAGAGGCGGAAATCCCATGGTTTCCATCTCATCCGGAAATAATTTTTTTCTCTATTACAGAAACCTTTTGAAAAGGACTTCGTTGTCATTTTCCCGGATTTTTCCCCTAACCAATGAACAAACAAAGGGTCCTTATCTGTGAAAACGTAGGACTTCGTTGTCATTTTCCCGGGTTCTTTCCGGATATGGTGGAAACGGTGGGTTTTCCATCGCCACCCAACGTGGATTTCACCTTGCGCTTATTGTTATAATTCAAACTGATTCATCTTGTAGGGTTTTATAGTGTAGTATATATTCAAGCAAAAAATCAGCTTGATTGGATATGGATAGAGCAATCAAAAAGTTGAATTTTAATTTATAAAATGAAAGGTCTAATCCTGTCAAGTTAAACTGTTCAAAACCATCTGTTTTTTATAAAATAAAATTTAAATTTGGATACACCTATCAATATATGGCGAAGCTAAGTTTATTCCAAATCCTCTCTTCTTTGCGTGTAAGAACCGAGTGTTGCATGTGTGATTGCAAGTTGAAGCTGTTATAATCAAGTAAAGACTTTCGAAGTCGTTCGGCTCTAGTTCTTCGAAACACACTTACGTTGACAAGTCATAACTTTCGATGCTTAAATCTGGTTCGTCACGGGGTAAAATGGCGGGAGGAGTTCAATCGGATCGATTAGCGCTTTTACTGGTTTGGATCACTTTCTATTCGACATACATATTGTCTTTGCTAAATCTGAATATGCTTGTTTTTTGTGTGTGATTTATCTCTAATTACTGCTGTTTCATGTGCTTTTGGTTTGTGTTTGATCCAGGGGCCGATCGATAACACGCCCAAGAACTTTTAAAAAAAAATCCTCGTACGTATCGTACTAAGGAATTGTACGATAATCGCAAAATATCAGTAAGTGTTCGCATCCGTGTTATAGTAGCTGGCACAATCAATGTTGGAATTAATTCTTGATGCCATACCTTTTAATTAGTGACATGGTTAATTTTCCCTTCCTCACATGGATGGTGGACGTTTTGAACTCGCAGATTTGGATTTGTGAGTTATCTGCTGGGAGAGCTATAATGGCCTTCCAAAACCAAATGTTCGACCACTCAGGACCAATGTATCTCACCGCTGTTGATTGGTAAGGCCAGCTAGCTACACCTACATTTTGGTACATATTATTATCTCATTCAATAAGCTAACAGGGAGTCCCAAAAATGGTTAGCTCTAGTAGTTATCGGAATCGCACGATTTGCGATTCAATTCGCGATTCACACAAATAACGATACGAATCGATAGGTGAATGAATCACGGTTTATACAAAATCAATGGTGAATCGTACGTACAATCCATGGTTCGATTCATGATTGACACAAAAACGATACGAATCTATGGGTGAATTTAAGTTTATTACGATTGTTGTGTTCGAGTATTTTGAAACCACTTTTGTGGTTTTACCTTATTTTTCTTATACAAAAGCAAAAATAGAAGTGCATGTGCTCATAAGTACGAAAAACCTTGTTCCCAAGAAAAATCTGTTAATCATTTGTTGATTGGTATTTATTCTGATTCGGATGTTGTCAACCCTATTTTCCTCATTCTTCTTAAAAATTAAAATAGTCATCCTAGAAATGTTTTTGACTAATTAAGATACCTAATATTCATGAGTTATCTATTTTATTCCGATTAATTTTTCATATGTTACTATAATGTGAGTAAAGAACTCGTTTGGCTTTCTTTGTCTTTATTCAATTTTTTTGCATTAATTAGCTTTGCGTAAATTTTTTGGATTATTTATCCGTCTCGATGAGTGAAATCAGAAAAGCATAAAAGTTTGCTATGAACTCAAAATTTTGTAAATAAAGATGAAAAATAAGCCAGAAAGTCAATTTTTTTGGCTTTATTCTAAAACAATTAAATTTCGATCTAAATTTATATACGTTTCCAATTTCTCTTGTCGAGATGGACCAATAATCAAAATAAAGTTGATGCAAAGCTAACAAATGCAAAAAAAAAAAAAAAATTGAATAAGGACGAATAAAAAAACCAAATTGAATTATTAAACCAAATGAGTTTTCACAGATATGCTCAACATTCTTAATATAAAATAATTTTAATTTTCTAGATGGTAGTTATACAAGTAGCTGTGAATATTGTTGAGGATAGTATCCTACATGGATGCATAATTTCACAAATCAATCTTTTTAATTCTTGTATCCTCTAAATCATAGACCAAGGCAAGGCTCAAAGCCTCGGACCAACCTAGATATGTTGCCATATAAGCTAGTTTCGTACCTATTAGGCTACAAACTTTTATTGTGTTAAGGCTAAACATTCTTGTATAACGAGCCTTTAAACGTCTAATATTTAAAATTTGGACCGAATATGTACTATTAATGATTCGATTCGAGTCACATTTTGAGAAAGGATCAGTTTGATTCTTGATTTGATTCCCAATTTGACAACCTTGAGTCTGCTCTACCTAGCTAGTATGCATTTTGTTCGGTGATTTATAATTTCTCTCCTTATGGTTTTTATGATTACACATACACATACATCGATCAAATGGTTCTGAGAGCCATTTTCGATTTCAAATTACCGTAGGAAAAACCCAGACCACCGTAGATCAGTTGCTGCTAGCTTGGTTCAGGGAGTGTCCAGTCTAGAACACGACCGCCAGCAGAAACGCCAATGGCATCAAGCACTTGCTCCTCTCTGGGGGGACTTCTTCAATTTCAAGTTAATCAGCAGTTTGGTTGACAATGCCGATCAATCCATCTTTGGTGCCATTTACGAGTTCAAATCCCCACCTCCCTACGGTCACCGCTATAATCCGTGCCAAAGCCCTCCAAGATACGTGGTTGCCTTCCGTGGTACGATGAAAAAATGGGACACCATGTCGCAGGACCTCACGTTGGATGTCAAGATCATTCGGAATACGCTCGAACAGAGCCCCCGCTTTCAGATTGCAATGCAAGCTGTGCATGACACGGTTTCCTTAGCCGGAGCCGCAAACATGTGGTTAGCCGGATATTCCTCGGGTTCGGCCATAGCGCTGCTAGCTGGAAAGAACATGGCTAAAATGGGATGTCTTTTGGAAACTTACCTCTTTAACCCTCCATTCGTGGGCGCCCCAGTAGAGCTGACGACCAAAACCGAAATGGATGACTGGTTTGCTGCGTTATCGGGGTGGACTGGTTTGCTGCGTTATCGGGGTGGACTCCGTACCTTTTTGTTCATCCGTCCGATCCTGTTTCCGCAGAGTATGTTGGGTATTTTGAACACAGGGAGTGGATGGCGAAGATTGGAGCTGGAGCTATTGAAAGGCTTGCTACAAGGAATTCGATATCAGGTGCATATTAGCCGCTGCATCTCCTTCCTTCCGCGCATCTGATTGTTAATGTGAGCCCCGCTGAGAATTGTAAGCAGGCACATGGGCTAGACCAATGGTGGAAGCCGGATATTCAATGCCAGTTCAAAAGCTTCACGAGTTCAGTGATTGATGATTTCTGTACGTGATACTTTCCTCCTGGGGAAATGTTGTCTTGAGCACATTGCATAGTTTGGTGTATTCTTTGATGAATTTTATGTTTTCTTTGTCCTGAACTGTATCGTGGACATGGCAAATGTGCCGGAAAATCTTGACAAATCGTTAACCGGGATGTCAGTAAAACCGTAAAAATATGTTGTTCACGGTATTGCACTGGGACGTTCTCTCCTGATTTCTTGCCTGGTGCAACCCACTTTGGCACTACTACTGTTATCCTAGGAAATTTGTGATAGAGCTAAGAATTCTTTTTTCACAATTTATTTGTGTTTGTTGTAGACTTGTAGGTAGGGCTGTAAACGAGCCGAGCCGAGTTTTGACGAGCTCGAGCTCGGCTCGTTTACTAAACTAGCCCAAAATTCAAGCTCGAGCCTTAACGAGCCGAGCCCTTATCAAGCTAAGCTGAGTCATTTACTAAACGAGTCTCTTTAATCGAGCTGAGCCACCCTTAACGAACCGAGCCACCCTTAACGAACCGAGCTTTTGTCAAACGAGCCAAAAACTCGAGCTCGAGCTCGGCTTGTTTTCTAAACGAGCCGAGCCGAGCTCACGAGCTGCTCGGTTCGTTTACAGTCCTACTTGTGGGTTAGATTTTGCTGCATGTGCTGGTTTAATAGATACCTCTGTCGGACTTCATTCTTTTTATCTTATCATTGAAAACCGTCGTACCATAACGTGAAATCTAAGCTTCTTTTTTTTCTTGTCTGTATGTATGCACATCTCGTCACTTTTTTCTTAGACTTCTACCAGCGAAAAACATTGTAACCCAATTAAGTCACATGCTTGAGCAATAGATACCAACAACATGTCTACACAGTGTTGAGGAAGGCTCTATGCCTCTATCCAAGTAGTAACTGGTTTGGTCAAATAAAAGAGACTATTGATCTTAGATTAACTAGACTTGAGGTGAAACTTCAAGTCGCGCGAAGATGATCATACAGTGCTAGTTAGACGTTAGAGTGCACGCGTCTCGATTTTAGCTAGGTTCAGAGGATTCTTTAATAGGATCTTCACCGAATTAAGTTTGCATGTTTCTGGAGACTATGTCTTGGACTCGACCTTTTCCCTTTGGATGTGAAAAGTTTACTCTATTTTTTGGTTTGTTCCTTTGTGGCTGAATACTTAAGCTTCCATTTTGGCATTCTACAATTTTCCAGAGAGCACTGCACTGCACTGCATTGCCTTCATCATATACGACTCGTGCCACTCCACTAAATAATGTCCTGTTAAGTTGGTATTTGATCAAATGATGCAGTTTTTTTTTTTCCATTCATTAATCTTAATCTACTATATCCTAGGGGTCTTGGGGAGGGGATGAGTTGGCTCCTCAAATGATGCACAATTTATTTGATCAAATGATGCAGCTGTTTTAACTTATTTTTTAGTTGGAAGAAATTTTTTTCAATTTGTAATATGTCTTTTCAAGACAAATAGAATCTTATATTTGTCACAAAATTTACAAAAAAGATAAAGTTTATGGGCTCATCAAGACAAACTGAGAAAGTCAATATTTAAATAAAATGAAAAAGTTTACAGAGTAAAATTTTTTTTGCCCAATAAAACTTGAAAGCTTATTTTGTAAAACAATAAATGAAAGTTTCAAGTTACAGAAAAAGGAAAAAATTGAAACAAAGTCAAATATCTTTAATCATACTAACGTTTTAATGTACAAGGTATTGTTTATTTATTTGAGCAAGAAATCCTTTGTTAAAAAGGGAGCAATAAAGGCGGACTACATTTGTTAAAAAGGGAGAAAAAAAAAAAAACCTAATTTTCCATTTCCTTTTCTGAGTAAAACAATAAACATTAAAAATTAAGTACTTCAATTTTCAATCCGTTTGAAACAATCCGAAGATCTTATTTTTTTGATCATTTTATCCCAAAGGATCACAATTAATTTTTTGCTCTAAGAGCCCTAAGAGCATCCGCAATGGTAATACTCAAAATCAATAACCAAAATGTGCAACGTTAGCATTTGATTATCCATTTAGTTTATAATCAAACTTAATAGCCTCTACCTCCACATTGGTTATTTTTGCATCCCTATCCCAAAAAAAATCCCTACAATACACAATGCACATTTGTCCAATTGCAAACGAGTTCCAATCACATACCCAGCCACACCAAATTATTCGTCTTGATGAGACGAATCCAATGTGGAGTGTTTTTGAGTTATTGAGTTTTGAATTTGATTATTAGTAAAAGTTGTTAAGTTTGGTTATGGAATTGATGGAATGTTAGAGCATCAGCAGTGGAATGGAATGTTAGAGCATCAGCAGTGGAATAAGCAAATGTGAATAATCAAAACATGTTACATCAAATTTTGATTATTCATATAGAGGTTGCTAAAGTTAGTAATGTTAAACCTTACATTGGTTATTTTTTGCCACAATCAAAACAAATGGACCCTCCGAACTTTTTCTCCTTCATTTCAAGCATATTTTTTGAAAACACGATTTTTGAAGAAAAAAACTGTTTATGTTAAAAACAGTTGTATAAAAAAAGTTTTGGAAAAAAAAATAGTTTTTCAAAAAAACACACTTTGTTCACTTAACTGTAAATACAGTTTTGAGAAATTTTAAAAGAATTATATTTACACAAATAGTTTTAAAATTTTAAAAACTATAAATATAGTTTTTTAAAAACAGATTTTGTGTAAAAAAAGTGTTTTGAAATTTCAAAAACCGTTTACCAAAAAAACAGTTTGGTGTAAAAGAGTTTTGTAAACAGTTTTGAAATTTCAAAAACAGTTTTTTAAAAACACACACATTATTTACTTAAAGTTTTTAAAAATTTTGAAAAAATAATTTTTTGTAAAAAAAAAAATGAAAATACAGTTTTTTAAAATTATTTTTTGAAAACATTGTTGAGAGAGAGAAAAAAAGGAAGAAAGATAAGAGTTTTTGTGTAATGATGATATACTTGATTGAGAGAGAGAAAATTTGGTTATTAACAAAAGGTTGGTAGTTTTATGCTATGTTCTCTTTAGTTTTCAAAAAGAATTTTTCAAAAAATTGCCCCTAGATTCTCCCTACTTCCAATATTTCTCTCTCTATCTCTCCCCACTTATTACACCTACTATTTTTCAAAAAAAATTTCAAAAACCAAACCAAAAACACAACATTAATTATTCAAAGGCCAAAATTTGATGAATTGCAAAGAGATTGCTAAGTTTAGTTATTCCACTGTGCACTTTTTGAGCAAACATTGCTAGCCTTGGCAATATTTTGGTTTTGATTATTCTACTACGGATGCTCTTATTTGCTAAAAGACTTGTAACTTTATTTATTATAATGTGGTATTTTTTGAATATTATTGTTAAATTTACTTATCCACACTCATTTGCTTATTACAATGGAGATGCTCTAAGAGAGTTGTAGAACCAAATGATGAGAAGATACAGAGCCCTAAAGACAAATATTTAATATATAAACAGTCTTAAAAAATTAAGTATTTCAATTTTTAATCCGTTTGAACCGATGTGAAGATTATATTTTTATAATCATTTTATTCTAAAAAATCATAATTAATTTTTGATAATAAGTATTCCTGTCGTACCATTTGTCATGTTACACTTGGCTGGCTATAAGTAGGGCTATAAACGAGTCAAGCTTTGTCGAACTCGAGCTTGGCTCATTTACTAAACAAGCCCAAAATTCGAGCTCGAGCCCTTATCGAGCCGAGCTGAGTCATTTACAAAACGAGCCTCTTTAATCGAGCCAAGCCACCCTTAACGAGCCGAAAACTCAAGCTCGAGCTCGGCTCGTTTACTAAACGAACCGAGCTGAACTGAGCCTTAACGAGCCAAGCCAACTCAAACTCGTGAGCTGCTCGGTTTGTTTACAGCCCTAGCTACAAGTGACTAGCGGGAGTGGTCTGAGGTATTTTGTTTTGCTGAGTTGGATGGGGCAAAAAGCAACACTTGCTCGTTATTATTGCCTAAAAGGGCTCCTTTGTTGAACCGGTAGGAGATGCTCTTTCTTACAGATCGTGTCTTCTGGCTTGGGAGGCTTACCATTAAAAACAAAAATTATTCCGAGCCTTCCAAATAGCCCAACAAAGCTGAAATTTAGCTCCCACATCTTCATGGTTTGCCTCTTCAGCCAAATTAGCACACAAGAGTTCCTCCATCCATTTATCAGCCGCACCAATTCCATGATCCAGAGCCCAGTTAAGTATGCTTTTTCCACTACCAAAACCAGACAGCCCTACTCCAAGGGCATCATTGAAATAGCATATGCTCAACAGATTCCACCTCATTATCAACATATCGGGCACCTGGGAACTACTTTCCTCACGAAAATACGAACCTTGGTGGCTGTAGGAATTGCCCGAAGCCGTGTCCACATGGATTCAGGCGGAACATAGGAGCAGGAGGGCTTAGCCATGACAGATCTCGGAATAGCCCCCACGCGTTGAGAATATCCTGACTTCACCAAGTATTTTCTCCTAAACTGGTATGACGCCAAATAAGTTTACCTGGGACTTTGTAGAGCGGCGGAAATCAAAGTTACGTGAATTACTATTTTCTGTTAACGCGCGAATCTTAATATCCCATCTAATCGAATTCACCACCATATATACACTTACGTACCCACTTTGAAAATTAAAGTTTTAACAAGAAAAACATAGCGGAATATTTATCAAAATGCTCTATAAAATGTGTTTTGCATGAATAAATAGAGAATGTGTCATTTGTCTCTTGCACGTTTATCTATCGGAGTACACTATTTGGCAATTTTTAATTACATTCCTTTTACTTTTATTTTTGTTTTTATCATATTCCTTCTGCCCCGATCCTTTACTTTTATTTTTGTTTTTATCATATTCCTTCTGCTTCTATCATTTCATAACTTCGATCCTTTTAGGCTTCGTTGGATTCCTCTGTTCTCCTTAACTTTTTTGCCTATTTCGTTTTGTGTGTTTTGTTCATCTTTTTTTAATTTTCCTTTGATTGGAGTTATATTTTTGGATTAATTATCCATCTTAGTGAGAAGAATCTAAAAAATGTAAAATCATGACCAAAAGCAAGAAAAAAAAATATTCCGGACGAAAAAAATACAGTAACAAAAAGTTTTTTTTTTTTTTTTGTCTTAAGTGTCATCTTACATGAATTTTTTTCAACATCGAACCACAAAATGAATAATTAACCCAAAAATTACGACGGAAAAGCACAGCAAAAAGTTAAAAAAAAAGTGTGGAAAAAATACCAAAATCAGTTTTAGACCCTTCACAGTTTTTTCCTTTTCATTATAAACATCTGTTAACTTTCAACCAACGTGAGAACTCTTTGAAAAGAGAGAAACTTATTCAAATTTTTTTTATAGCAACAATTAATCGTGACCATTCAAAAGTGTTCTGGACGGTTTGAATTTTAATGAAATTTTTTCGGAGAAAAGTGTAATCTCTTCTCTGAAAAAGTTCCATTAACATCCGAAGGCGATTGACTCCGTAAACACTCACGGCTCCACCTAGGGGTGAGCATGGACTGGATTGGTTTAGTTTTATAATAATCCAATAACCAAACCATTACCTACGGATTATCCAACTAAGAGAATCAAACCAACCCAGAAAATTCATAGAACCAAACCAATCTAAACCATTCAAAGGCGGTTCGGTTTCGGTTTTGAACCACCGTTCGCTTGAAATTGAGATATCATCGCTATAAACTATTTAAAGTACATAAAATTGCATAGATAAGAAAAACCAATTAAAACTTATATTAAAATTAGTATATTAAAATAATCAAAACTCACTAACATCAACCAACTAAAAAAGACTAGAATACAAATAATTTGTAAAGGAATAAGGCCATGGAATAAAGTATTATATTAGAAAATTAGTTACCGAGAAATATGAGTCAAAAATCAATTATCTAAGCTCAAGCTGTATATGTTTAGTGTATTGAAATTATAGGAATAGGCTATCATATATAGAAGTTTAGGAAATTAATATTGGAAGTGAAAAAATAGAGTGGTGGAACTTAGATTAGGAAGTTAAGTGTTTTTTTTTTTTTTTTTGAGATGGAAGTTAAATTTATTTAATGTATCTAAACAAATCATATATATTTGTATATATATCACACGGTTCGGATTGGTTTGGAACAAAAATCGTAAACGTAAAACTACAAACCAAATCATTAGACACGGTTTTTATCAAAAGTGTTCTGAACAATCTGAATTTTAATGAAATTTTTTCAAAAAATAATTTAATCTCATTTCCAAAAAAATTCCATTAACATCCGAACGCAATGGACTCTGTAAACATTCACAATTCCACGGTTAAAAAGATTTTCAAAAAATAATTTAATCTCTTTTCCAAAAAAATTCCATTAACATCCGAACGCAATTGACTCTGTAAACATTCACGATTCCACGGTTAAAAAGATTTTCCCCTTAGGAAAAACAGCACGCATCCCATTTTGCTCTCATCAGTCCCCCTGACAGGGACAAAATCGAATTCTTCAACTAAAAGAGCCATCACCTCCTTTCCAATCCAGTTTTGAAATTTCTCAGCGTTTCCCGGTTACCAAACAACCAAACCCTCTTCCTTTCCCCAACGATCAAAATATGTCCGCAGATATCGCAATCAACCCAGACCGAATCAAAAACTTCTTCAACCACCTCGACACCCGCCAATCCCTCCTCGCAACCGTCACTCACCTCCACAAAACCCTAACCCACCACTTCTCCTCCTTGGACCAATCCCTGTCCCAAAGGTCCCAAGCCCTAGACTCCCAAATCCAAGCCCTAGACTCCCAAACAGAAGAAACCCTAAGTTCCCTCGAGACTCGAGAAAATGCCATCTCGGACAGGCTGGCCGTCGCCGCCGCCCGCATCGAGAGCCGGAAACAGGCCGCCGTCTCGGCCGCGGCAAGCGGAGGAGAGAGGAGGGTGGTGAGGGAGTACTGTAGGGTTATGGATTGGAAGGGGTTGTTAGGGTTTGTGCTGGCGAAGAAGGAGGAGGCTGTGGGGGACAGGTGGGAGGGTACGGCGCTGAGGGAGGAGATCGCGGCGGCGGTGGCGGAGGAGGCGGTGGACGGGATGAGGATGGTGCTCGAGGCGGTGGAGGAGTTTGTCGATTCGAGGGTGGAAGGGAAGCTCACGGCGTTGGCGGATAGGCGGTGGGCGTGCGGGGTTTTGATTCAGGCGGTGGTGGAGACGGGCGGTGGGGGAGACGGGGGTGGTGTGGGGAGGGGGATGAAGGAGAGGGCGGTTGGGGTTTTGGAGAAGTGGAAGGGAGTGATGGGACGGGAGAAAGGCGGGTATGGGTCCGGAGGCGGGTTTGGGTCTGGTGAGGCTAGGATGTTCTTGCAGATTGTGATTGGGTTTGGGTTGAAGGAGATGGTTGGGGAGGAGTATTTGAGGAAGTTGTTGGTTCAGTACACGACAAATAGGCAGATCGGGCAATTCGCAAAGCTGGCTTGGACTTTGGGTTTGGCGGACCAAATTAAAGGTATGCCATTATGTATATCTTTAACAGTTCATAGAATCATTATTAGTTGGTAGTTAGTAGATAGATTTATAGAAAATTAGCAATTAGTGCATTTCCAAGACAATCTTCAAACACGAAATGTTAGGACATAAGGTTGAACCTGGAGATGGGAGTTTCTTAGTAGGAACACTAAAACACTAGTGCGTTTCCAAGAAAACCTTCAAACACGAAATGTGAGGACATAAGGTTGAACCTGGAGATGGAAGTTTCTTAGTTGGAACACTAAAACACTAGTGCATTTCCAAGAAAACCTTCAAACACGAAATGTTAGGACATAAGGTTGAACCTGGAGATGGGAGTTTCTTAGTTGGAACACTAAAACACTAGTGCATTTCCAAGAGAACCTTCAAACACGAAATTTTAGGACATTAAGCTGAGGTAGTATTTTGTTACTCTAAGTTGTCTCTAACAGATAGTTTGAACATTAAACCACTACTCCATTTCTTAGGCCACGTTCTTATGAACTTAACTTAAATCAGAGAATTTTGTCCTTATTTGAATTTTTTTCGCATTTGTTAGTATTGTGTCAAACTCCTAAAAAGTGGTTACTTCTCAAAATACTTGGGTAAAAGTAAAAAAATTTCTTTTCCGATTCCTCTTGTCGAGACGAATCAATAATCCACAAAAGTTTGACACAAAACTAACAAATGCGAAAAAAATTCAAATAAGGACAAAATTTCCAGATTTTGGTTAAGTTTAAGTTCATAAGAACGCAGCCTTAGTAAACTTTAGACACCAAATTTTAGGACATTAGACCAAGGTAGTATTTTTTTACTCCAACTGAGAGTTCGAACATTAAGCCACCCTTCAAATTGTTTTTCCTCTCCTTCAAATTTGACATGCGAAAAGCTACCATTGAAGACCAAATCAAACTATGGCTAAAATTTTTAAAAGTATTTGTTGGAGTGTGCACCCAAAGGTAGCAAAAATCAAAACAACTCTTAAAATATTGAAGTTTGAAGATTCCATTGGGGTCACAACAAAAGCTTATCTTTAACAGATGATATAAGGCAGCAAAGGATGCTTTTGATCATGACTTCTGAAGCATTTGTTTGAAATAAGAAAGCTTAATTAGATTTTGACCTGTTTTGCCATACTCCCAGGAAAAGCTCGAACGACCTTCAACAAAAAGGTACCTGTACCCGAAACCGACACAGGTGGGTAGGTTGAGAATATCTAGGGGCGCAAGAAAACTCTCCCTAAGTAACTCGGCAAAATAGCCCCGTAACTTCGGCAAAAAAGGTGCCCCCTAGCACTTTGTTAGAGGGTCGCAGTGACCAGGCCCGGGCGACAGTTTACAACTGTTTACCAAAAACACAGGTCTCCTCAAAGTCGTAAGACCATGTACGGGGGCTGATGCCTGCCCAGTGCTGGAAGGTCAATGAAATATTGGGATTCCTTTCACTGACTTATTATTTCTATTACATTTTCGAAAAGAGAAAATATATTACATAGTAAATAAAATTTAGGACCAAGTTTGTGAAAAAAATGGTCCTAATCTATAGAATATGTCTTCCATTTCGAACGTATCGCAGTACAATACCAAATTTATAGATATAACAAAAGTTGTTCCGATTAGTGCGCAACTCCAGCCGGGTCTCGCACATTTTGACTCTTGTGGCTTTTTTCTGTTTTTTTCCATATAAAGTGGGTTGCAATAAAGAAAAAAGTTTGTTGTCTTATTTTGTTCGAAAAAGGGGATCCATGATATATGTCTGTCCGCAAATTCGGCTTATATAAAAGAGTAGTTGATGTAACTCGTAATCCACGTCTCATTGCACCGAATCAAGTTGGAAGAATAGATAATATATGGTAGATTATCATGGAGATATTGTTAGTAACTCGACTATAACGGAGAATAGATTTACTAAAAAGATTGGGGAATGCCCTTGTTATATAGATTTGGATGTTCCACTATATAATGTGAGAGGTGAGCAAAAACTGAAGCAAGCATGGAAGTGTCTTTTGAAAACATTGTGTTAGGAAATTTGTGAGAGAAAGGATTTAGAGTGGGAACGTAGAGCGGGGATATAGAGCGGCAGCTGAATATCCTACCGGAATATTATGGACGTCGATCTGAAGCTTCATGTGGCAAAACATTAAGTGTATGTCAATGGTAACTTCTAGTGTCAAATGCTATATGGGTGTCTTCTATTAAGTGCGAGTAGTAGAATGTACTAGTTTGCCATATTATCCGAAGGCTATTTTGAGTAAGTTATTGGGTTTTTGGGTAGAGAAGGCCATTGTGAGGAAGTTATTAGGTTTTTGGCTAGAGAAGGCCGTGTTCATCTCTCTTACTCTCTTGAGGTAAAAAAAATTTAGGAGATACAACTGATGTTAGGGATGATCATAGATTTTCTCCTCCTTCAGTGTCAGTGTCAACTGTCAAACAACTTTATTCTTTTTGGGTACGACGTATGGATTGTGTTCTTTATGAACTACACAAGTCAACATATATGTTAAATAAGAACAGCTGATGTGCTCAAATTTGGACACTTCACATGTCAATATTTATGAAATTCTACGAGCAGAACTGCAATATTGGCATTCTTTGTTCTAGTATGTGCTCAAGGTTATACCAATTTAAGGCTACTTCTGATGTTCCTTTCCATGCTGGCCTTTTGGATGAAGTTTGAATCCCCTAACAATGAACGTCAAATTGTCCTAAGTAGGCAATTATGTGAATCACTTAGTTTTCACAATCACATTCAAGGCCATATATGGAACTTCAAAAAGTGACATGTCCTTGACTCCACATTAGAGCTACAAGGGAGCCAAACCTTGTTTTATCAATAAAAGGGATCCAAATATCCAATCTGATTGAGTGTTTTTAAACAAAGATGACATGGTTGGTGTGCAATATCAGCTTAAGGAACAGTCTGTCAGGTTAAAATGTGCCAAACTCAGTTTTGAGTTCCAATATATTGTTGAGGTCACCTTGATTGAGCTTTATCCGGGGGCTCGTGGTGCTAGTAGAAAATGAGGCCATTCAATCTTCAATTCTAATTTGGCCTAAACAGAAGATTGCTTGATCTTGCCCATGGCCATGATTAAATGGTTCAGAGTTTATCAGCTTCCTGAAATGATTCAATCTTTGTCCTTCAGTATCTGCGATCTTGGTGGCAGTGTATTGCATAAAATCTTATTTATGTTTGAGATCTTTTTCACTTTTGTATGTTCATTAATGTGGTTTGGAGGTTAAACTGAAAACTAGCGAAGAACAGGTACCGGGCTTTATTATTTTTGCTGACGGGTATGTCAACCCTACTGTTGTTAGTGTATGAATTCAACTGAAATGGAGATCGAATTTTAATTTGTGGATTGTGTATTATGATAAAATTGATTAGCTTTTTTGCTCAGATATCGTTGAGGAGTTGGCAAAGAGCCGGAAAAATGCAGTGGTACGTTGACGTGAATCTTCTTTATTTTCAGTGAAAACAATTAGCCTTGTTTGTTAGCAAACAGATTTTCATACACAACAATGAACGTTCATTTATTCTGTTTTCTTTGTTGGATAGACCACAAGTCTAAATTTTTTAAGGTAGTTTTTTATTCTTCTGGTCCATGGTGGCAAATGAATTTTTGCACGTGGTGGGAATGTTTTACGTTTCGCCTTTTTTGGATTCTTTTAAGGCTTCAGTGAATATTTAGCTTTTGGTCTATTTGGTGGGGATTCATCGTGACATGAGAAATAAATAAAAATAGATCACGGGACCAATTTTGGAAAAGAAAATTAGTAAAGACAAAATAGGCTTAGCTGGAATTTAAACAGATTCCTCTCGTGAAAAGACTCAAGTCAAATCGAAAAAGTACAAAATTATTAGCCAAACCTTTAAAAAGTTCTGGAAAGGCTTAAGATTCCAGCTAAATGTGCTACGGTTAACTCTTTTGCTGTCTCGTATATTCTTGGTTTATTGATGCTCTCTTAGTTTACAGGAAGAGGCGAACGACTTAGAGTTGAATGCCACAGTAGCTATGCTAAAATGTGCGGAAGACAACAAGCTTGAATCGAAGTCCACCATTGATAGTCTCTGGAAGCGAGTTCAGCAGCTGGAGAAGGCCAAGGAGGAACACAAAAAGAAGAGTGCCCCCACATCTACAAGCAAGCCTCCTAACAAGCGAGGCCGAAGAGGTGGTGGTGGTCCACCCTCTTACCCGCCCAAATCGGGGAGATTCTCCAATGCTTCCCCCACTTCCCGGTCGCTTCAGGCGACACCTGCCACATTTCGCACCCCATACAAGAATGCCAGCCGCAACATGTACGAGGGTCCAGGTCCAGCCTCTTATGGGCCAGGATATGGTGGAGCTGTTGGGGGCAGGGCAAGTGGATCGTATGGTGGGGCCCTGACAGGTGGATCTTATGGTGGGGCCCCAGCAGGTGGGTTGTACGGTGGGGCCCCAATAGGTGGGTCGTACGGTGTGGACCCGGCAGGTGGACCGTATGGTGGGGCCCAGGCAGGTGGATCCTATGGTGGACATGGATCGTACGCAGGGCCGAGGAATTTCGGTTCGTATGATCGTAGTGCTGCACCTCCACCTCCATACCCTCCATACCATCATTAGTGTAGTAAGGATCAGGATATCCCCATTTATTTGGAGGACTTGGGACGCTGAATGCCTGAATCTTAGTGTTACTACTTGGGTAACGCGATCTTCAGTAATGAAATTAAAAGTTGTTACTATCTAGTAAGAAGGCATAGAAACTGAGGTTTAAATTGTGTAATACTGCTCCGTGACATGGCTAATTTAGTGGTGTGGGCTCCCGTGTCTTCCGCAAGAAACCTCGTTCGAAACTAAAACGTTGCGTCCGTTGGAATTGCTACTTAATTTTAAGGTTAACCATTGTGTCCGTTGGAATCGCTACTTAATTTTAAGGTTAACCAAGTCATCAAATCAACGTACAATTTTCAAGACTAACTAGTCTGTTGTTGTCAAAGATGCTTTTGGTTCGGGAGTTAAATTACAGGATGGGACGGTATTCGGTGCCTTCTAGTATAACCAAGGCGGTTAGTTTCTACGCATCATTTATGAGAAAGGGAAAATGGGGGAAGTAGGGTTTGTGTGTTGCCCAAGCATTTGTGATAAAGTCAACGTTGATGATGATGACGGCTTCGATTTCGTTAAACATCGTGTTTCATTCATTTTGAGTTTAAATTCCGGTTGAGATAGATTATTAATTGATATTTGATTTTTACTGTAGACATCTCAACTTGGTTACACGAATTAACTAAGCTCTTACCTTGGGATCCAATGAAGCTAGTCCATATCAGCAAAGCATCACTCTAGTAGAGCCAAGTACGACTGGGACAACTCTAGAGTGTAAGAAAACTCCTTTGATCCTTTCAAAACCCTTACAAAAGCCTAGAAAAGCAGCAACCATTAGTTTGAAATGATGGCTACTCCTTTGAAACCATGATGCAATTGTTGAATATTACACGCGATCATGGTTTCAAAGGAGTGGTTGTCAATTTGACAGCCGCGACTTTTTCAGGCTTTCGTTAGGGTTTTGAAAGGATCAAAGGAATTTTCTTACACTTCTAGGGTTTCTTAGTCATGCTATGGTGCTGCTTTGCTGACAGGGACAAGCTTCATCATTGGATTCAAGGTGGGAGCTTAGTTGATTCGAATTGGGATGTACACAGTGGGAATCAAATATCAATTGATTATCAATCTCAGCCGGAATTTAAACTCGAAAGGAATGAAACACTGTTTAATGAAATAGAAGCCCCAAGTTTCATCACAAATGCTTGGGCGAAACACAAACCCTAGGTTTCATAGAATGAGAATGGGCCTGGTACGGTTTTCCGAATTTTTACCAATTCGATGCAGTAAAGTTTGAGTCATTAGAAAGAAAATCTACATCTCAAAACGTTTGGCAAGTGAACTCGAAATCTCCCTGGACCTCTGTTCGGCCCGCTCGACTTTTTCTAACTTACATCCTCACGGGGCCCACTTTTATGGGTTCAGGAGTATTTTTCAAACTTTTTTCAACTTTGTCCCAAAATTTTCGCTTTTAAGTCAATAAGAGGATTGAAAGTAAAGTGGAGTACAATTGGCCTCCCTCTAACATATTTTCATGTGCATGGGCAGGGTCTGATCCCCATAAGCCCTGTCCCCCTTCTCAAGTCCCCTTGGATAGTGTAGATTAGTATTAACGAATGACAAAAAAATGGTCAATAAGAGGATTCAGTGAAAAAGCCGGCCCTTAGCTAAAGCAAGTGTTGCGGCTGCTTTAGGCTTCCAAAAAATTTTGAATTGTAAGGGCCCCTTTTACTTTTTATCCCTTATTATAATACAACAAAAAATGCTCTATTTTTAATTTCTGCTTTAAGCTCCCGAAGAGTCGGGGCCGACTCTGTTCAGTGATAAAAATGTCTTTCAGACAATTTTTTGGGCCTCTCGTGTTTGACTTTTTTTTGGGTCTAGGTTGACTTTCTCTAATATTGTACTAACAACCTGTTTTGAAGTTGTCGAGCGGATCCGCTCTTGAATATCTCTTCCGAGTACTTTTAGACCTCCCAGGCCTAGGTTGACTTTTTCGAGCATTCTCCCGCTTAGAAAATACGTCGGTCTCTTTTTACTTCTACTTTCTTTCTTCTAAAAAGGTCTCCTTAATAAAAGTTGTAAATAAATAAAGTCTCTTTCATATTGCTCCAAACAACTCCATTCAATTGCGTTTTTAAGGATAAACGAGTACCGCAAGATCGATATGGGTCGAAACTGTGAATTACCGACCATTTCTTTTCTAATCTTGCAGGCCACAACAAAAAGTCACTTTTTTAGGAGGAAAAAAAAATGGGTCTTTGGACTCGCGGAAGCATTTTCAAAATATTTGAATTATTTGAAAGGATAATTTAAGAGGTGACTCGGCACACGTAAACTCTATGCCTTATATTATCTCAAGTTTGGGTCTTTGGGCTGACCGGGAATGGTTCAAATATATACGTTACTGGGCTGGGCTGAAGCATGGTGGGTTTGGTGAAGAGTTTGGGTCTTAAATATTACGGTAGGTCTCTAAATCTCTAAATGGGCTGGACTGGTGAAACGTGTTTTGGGTTTTATTTTTTATGTCTTCAAGTTTTCTGGGTTGAGTGGGTTTGATGGGCTGGTTGTAAGAGAATAAAAGGGATAAAGATCAAATCATTCATGGAGTCATGTCTCCTCAGTCCTCATTCAAAATCTACTAGTTTTTGAAACATCAAAATTTTCCAACAGTGCCACTGGAAAATTTTATTCTCAAAAAGAAAATTTTCAAACAAAAAATATAATCCATGATCTTCAATTTTTTTCCCCAAAGAAAGGAACCTCGATCATGGTTTTTAAAATAGTGAAATATTTAGTGTTTGAGTATGGTATGAAATGAACGAGTAGATTTTTTTTTTCCCCAGGTAATTTTACATTAAAAGACAAGTTTTTGAGTGCCATCATAAAAAAGTGGAATGCCAAAATCATTTACCTATATGTTATGGATGTTATATGAGAATTAATTCTTTACATCGCGCCACGTTGCAAAACAGTGATCTCAATTAATAAAATATGGCGACGTGACACGATATAATTGATCTGAAAGAAACAAATGTCTACACCAGCGGTGTAAAGAATTTAATCTCATGTTATATTATGTTTGCCTATGTTCACTTGTGTTTGACTTTCCCACATACCAGAAAAACAAACCAGCTTCTTTGGATTCTTTTCTGTAAGGCCCATTAAAACCTTCTTCTCGCCCTGCAAAATAACTGGAGTTGGGTAGATGCTTCCATATAAATGATTCGGATCACAATGTCAGCCCCGGAACGGGGCACGGTTGAGCGTAATAGGCTATCGTGCATTCCTCAAAATCGCCGAGGAATACGCATCTATCCTAAGATTCCTAACCCAACCAGCTGAACAGAATGGGATGATAAAACCCCTCAACAGAACCCCATGTAAGGTACATGTGCACTTTCCTTCCACCACAGAATACAATCAAATGAAGGATTTTTTTTTTTTGCATTGATGCCCTCAAAGGAAACCCAGGATATACACATGATTACAATGAGACAACGAAATCAAAGTTGAATGCACAGCATGGGAGGCGGTATTTGTTATGTAACAGGCAAACCCAAAGGTTGTAAGACTGCCTCTCTCCCAGCATGTGGGCTTTTTACCGTATGGCTTTAGATAGACCTTCACATCACCTTGACGTACCTGTTGCACAGAGAATTTCCAACCAACAAAGGGCCGCAGAAGAAGCAAGATCTAACCAATTGGGGCAAGCTCAATTGGCCACCCTTGTACACTTTCATAGGGGTGGGTGTCAATCCTTGCAGAAGCAACGATTCGTTATTTCCCTGTATACGGGGTTATAAGTTTAGTTAGTTGTTCCCTTAATGGGCTTTCAATTGGGCTTAGTATGATTGTGAACTTATATCATGTTTGATGTATTTGAGATAACTTGTAATCTTCTTATGGAGAAATAAAATAAAATAAAATAAAAAAGACGCAAGATCTGGTACCGAGTAGAGAATAAATAGTCAAGACGGCTGCTATCAGAGGATTGTTAATCCAACAGTACGAATATGTGCAGAGTGGGGTTGATGAAACAAATTGACTAGTGAAACTTCACATACCAAGAAAAAAAAATGAAGAGCAAGCAGAAATGAGAATATGCATGAATTCTTGTTCAAACATAGCTACAAGAATCTGATGCTCTGACTGGATACCAAAGTCAAATCATTGGCACCTTTTACTACCGACAGAAAGATGCATTCTTGCATTCATGCTCAATTGCCCTGAAAACATTCATGAATAATGCACAGAATGGAAATAAGGGACTGCGAACGTTCATAAGAAAAGCCATGCAAGATCTACCTTGCCAAAAAAAAAACACTAAGCTCCAACTGTGTTAGGGAATCATTCTAGAAGCAACAAGAGAACTCAAAATGATAAGCAAATAGCACAAGGCAGAAACTCAAACTCAGGAGAACAACTGTAGTAACTTAGTGATTTATGCACCTTAGCATCCCTAAGAAAATAGAGCTACATGTAGATAGACTGAGTGGTGGAACCTCACATCTAACTCCAACAAAAGCATATGAACAAACAAGTTCTGTGATGGACAAAAAGAGATAACAAGGTAATGAAAGGAAGACAGCCCCAACTAAGAACCATGAGCAACCGTATTTGCCTAACTATTTACTCTTCCTCTACGAATTTTTCCCCTTCACCTTTTGGCAATCACACCTGCACCACATTAGTTGACCAAAATAACAAAAATGCATCAAATTTGTCAAAACTAAGTCAATAGTTACATGACACCACGAGTTTCCACAATCCAATCTTGCCAAACCAAATCAAGTGGGAATAGTTTCAAATATTTAGCTACCTATGCTTGAGATAAGTACAAACTGTACAATAACTCGACCTCATAGGCTCCTTTGAAGTAGAGACCAAAATGCATTTAAAGCAGCCTAAAGTCTTATAATATGAGGGTAATGCTATACAAGCAGAATTATTTTACAGAAATCCACACAGGATGATGCAGCCTTCTGCGGTACCTTCCGTTTTTAACCATAACACTGAACAATGTGGCTCATATTCAACAATGTCATGGCTCATAATTCCGGATGGAATTTCCGTATGTTAATATTGTCGGTATACCATTTTCCTTTGAGATGAAAATGTACAATAATCAACTATAGCTATTCATATTATTATGAACAAGGCTGTCTGGCATGAAAATTGACCTAATTCAAATAACCAGCTGAAAACTATAAAGAAATACAATATACAAAAACCAAAATGGAATAGAGCACTCACTCTCCATCCCCGAAACCTGACTGATCTTTACAAAGGCATGCACCTCCAATTGGTTGGAGTACCAAGAAAAATATTAGATAGTACCAAGTAATAACCAATCTTGAAGGCTTTCGTAAACAAAAGGCTTATGCTGTTCTGCTAATCGTCATGCCAAAACCAGTGTCTTGCATCATGGCCACAAATTCATTGTAATCAATACGCCCATCCTGGAAAAACACCAGAATATGTCAAATATTATACAACAATCATTTTTGCGAAAATAGTCCATATGATTTCTGCTTAAAAACCAAAAAGAATCTGGAGTTTGGCAGTAGCCATTTACATTATCCTGGTCAACTTCACGGATAATTTCTTCCAAGTGAACATCTCCCAGACCAAACTGCTCACAGGCCTGTTGGAGCTCGTCTTGTGTAATATATCCACTCCCATCTTTGTCAAAATATGAGAAAGCTGCATACATATGATCCTCTCTCAGGACTTTGTTCAGATGGAGCATTGCAGCCATGAACTCTCCATAATCTATGGTACCACTGTTATCGACATCGGCCTAGATTCTCCAAACCAAAAACATCAAAATCATGAGATGAAAAAGGGATTCACTGTCACAAGCTAGGGCACACTATGGCAGCAGTAGGGTAAACAATTTCATCCAACACAGATTTATATGTTCCACTAAACACTTTCTGAGACTTTTGTTAGATGCTAGTGTAGTACGAGAAATGTGTAACTCTAGGATATTGAATCAATTGACACTGAACTCATGCCAACTGAGTTATACTAAATGCCTTGCTTGCCAAAGGAGCACCGACTGTATTGTCAGAGGTTCAGATCAATTTAACAAGGACAAAATCGGCCGATTTCCAATAAAATCATGCTTTATCCATCCTGTTTGCCATTTTTATTCAAGAAAATTTACTCAATTGCTATATTCTAACCAAAATGGACTTACGTGCTTAAGTTACAAAGCAGCAAGCATGCCAAGTACATACAAGCAAATTGTGATAAATATTCACAGTACGACCAGCATTTAAAGACCGCACACTAGCATAGCTTAGTCACAGAGGACATGAGCACAGTAGACCAGTAACTGAACGCACGACAGCATGCTCAATTTACATGCATATTTTATTGAAAAGTGGGTTCTTTTTCTCCTATAATTGAAAAATGCAAAATCAAACTAAAAATTGAAAAACAGAAAAGCCATTTGACCTATTTCCAATGTAGAAGTGGAAAGCGTGTGGCTTGTGTCAATCAGCCACTATGCTGTATATCTGTCCATATCACAATGCTTAAATAATGACCTGTAAATGAACTCCAGCTATTTCCATACACAGGAACAAGAAAGCATTTTAATCGCATAAGGACTATAAAGGAAAAAGCATTGGGAGATAAAAAGAGAGAATTGACAAACTCCTTATTCAATACAGTAGATGAAAATAAAAATCCCAGTGCGAGGAGCTTAACATACTTCTTGTAGAAAGTGAAAAATTACTTTCGACTGATGTCTTAGATTCTGAGTTTGTTCCAAATGACGAATAAATATAATTAAATTTTATCCTCATAGATAGTCATGTATGATCAATGTGCCTGAGAGACTCCAAAGCTATGGACACAAAGAGGAAAATAACACTTCCCCTCAGATGGTTCTAACCTTTCACCATAATGCAAACTCAAAGAAAATTGGGTAGATTATTCCACTAGTAACGACACAAAGAAAGACTATTTGATAATGGAAGCTCTAAGACAAAAACAATGTGTGGCTTATACAACAATAAAGCTTTAAAAGTGGAATTCAATTTCATTTACCGCTTGCATTAAACTGTTAATTTCCGAATCCTTGAGATTTGCACCCACTCTTTCCAAACCTTTTTTCAGTTCCTCGAGTGTGATATGGCCACTGTTATCTGTATCTATCATCTTAAACATTTCTTTCAGTCCTGCAATTTCCTCTTCAGACAAATTCTCAGCAATGACCTATAAAGGATGATCAAAGATAAGCAAGTACTAAACCGAACCAAACCAAACGTAAGGAATGCAAATACAGAAACCAAGCATATGCACAAAGAAACTAGTCAAGCTGGAGAGGAAAGAAATAACAAGAACAGAAAAGTAAAAGAGTCAATGATGAAAAATCAAGATGCAGCATTCCTAAAGACCTCGAAGAAAGAACGCAAACTAGAGTTAAGGGTACAGAAGAGTATAACTGATTCTCTAACTAGGGGCAGATCATGAACAAATTTTCCGAAGATAAATAAATATGCTAGACATACCTATACACAGAGACATTTATATGAGGAAGTTTTTTCATGTTTCGATATATAATGGAAATTTTTTCAGTGATTCATGGGGGCAGCATGGATGGATCTGGGGCAGTGATTTACCATTTGCTATGTGAGGACTATATCATTGGAGCAGAGACACCACATTACTATTGTGTCAGGCCTTGAAGTCAATTTGAGTAAGTCAAGATTATGCCAGCTGGGAAGGTTCACAACATTGATTTGCTTGCTTTAGTGCTGGGTTGCAAGGTTGGTGCCCGCCCTTCTCGTTATTCTTACAATTGGCGTCTTCTTATGAGGCTAAGCCAGTTTCGGATTCAACTCGCGAAGAGGTTTCGGCAGGATAGATCAGATAATATCTATCAAAGGGAGGGAAACTCACTCTCCTAAAAGCACATTGTCGAGCTTGACTACCTATTTCATGTTGCTGATATACTGGCATAATCATTGGAAAAGAGATTGGAGAAGATGCTTAGGAGTATGTGCAGGGTGGCATCGGAGAGAAGTATAAGTGGGGCATTGTCTGAATTCCCAAAAGAGATGGGTGAGTAAGAGGGTACAAAATGGTGAACCTCAGGGTAGTTGATCTCCTTTGATGTTGTTATACCTCATGGGCCCATTTGTTCGACCGGATATTAGCCTCAGATTGGACTTCCAAGGAGATTACATATCCAGTGGTATTTTAGAATTTTTACAACCTGGATAAAACACCCATCAAATATATAATACCACAAAGGGTGAGATATAGAGTACCATAGGAATGTGGTGTTACTAATCCGATCCTTGGTAACCCCCATGAGATTACATATCCGATGGGATTGTATTTCACTCTGTTGGAGAACGCTTTGGTTCACTAAAGAATCACATACCTTTAAACCTTGCACCTGCACAGCTCAACAACCAGTCAGGGACATCCAGCCAGTGGTGTTTGGCCGGAAATTTGCTATGATGGTTAAGTTAGCTTCAGAAGAATAAAGCCCGAGAAAGATGTGTCCCGCCGAGTTGGTGACATTTTCTTTTGTGCAACTTGTATATGTAAAGTTTTTCAATCCCTTTTACCCTTGCATGGAGTCCCACTTAATAGGCATCGGTGGAGTGTAATTTTGGTTAACACTTGAATCCCAATTCAGCTCCAATCTTCCCTTTGAATGGTTGATTTTGGCATCTTACATTCTCATGCACGTTTTCCCAATGGATGCAGTCAGCATGCCCTTAGTCGGTTCCTTTAGACCTCATCGCGATCGGGGTAGTCTCCGACAGCATGATCGGGTGGTTTACTGCTCAGATCGACTGGCCTGAGGAGATTGCATACATAGCCGACCATCCTACTGAATGGGGGCTTCTAGTCTGCGGGCATTAGCTGCACTGATTGCTTTTGTCTATGAAGGTCTTGTTTTCTCCTCCCACACCCTTCACTGTTAGTCTTGCAACTCCCATAAAACAAATGGGCCCCAAGGGGTAGACATTTGAAAAGGCAATAGGAAGGAGTAGAATGAATGTTGGCATTGCAAGTTATTCTGGCATAGTGGTGGACCTAGCGCGGTCACAGGAGATGTCAGGAGGGTCGAGTTTTAGGATTGTTTAAGGTGAGGAGAAGAGTTGCAAGTTTCTTTTCCATCTATTAATCGAGTGGTCATTAATAGAATTTTTTGGTACCCGACTTCTTTGGAGGGATGGAGGCATGGAATATTGCCCTTCCCTAGGGAGTAGGATTGGGAATTTGGATAATTTTGAACTTTTTCGAAATTCGGTCCATATGGTTGGCTGAACATTTTTTTCATGTTTGGTCAGTTAAATTTTTTCTTTTCTAATTCCTATTGTCGAGATTTTGACCAAAAGCTATAAAAAAAGTTCAATTGCAACAAAAAGAATTCACCATGTTAGAAAGTACTCCCTCTATCCCAAAATCTTGGTCCTTTTTGGGAGGGCATGTCATTTTTCAATTGATTATATCTTACAATCTATAATCTTTTAGATGATTTTAAAAACTTTGTATGAAAGAACTCATTGAGATCTATCAAACAAGATTCATATTTGCTATAAAAAATATTATAAATTAGAAGATATAGCCATTCTTTTGAGACTTCCAAAAAAGGAAAAAGGACCAAGAATTTGGGACGGGGGGAGTAATTAATATTCGACCGAACTCCACCTAATCGCATCACCATGCGTTATATGAAGGTAAAATAAATCCTCATTCCCCTTAAAAGTGATTTGGGTTACCCATGTTGCATCTAATGAAGCATTCTGTAGGAGTGAAGCGCAAAAAAAGATTCTCACAGTTGATAGTCTGATCCAAAGAAGGGAGATCATTCTTAATTGGTGTCATTACTATTGTATGTGCAAGCCAAATGCCAAAACGGTGACACACGTGCATGTGATGTAGGACAATAAGGGAGGTTTAGGGTTTCATATTGAACCAACAGATCAGGATTAGGGCGTAGCTAAAGAGGAGAAATGGAATCGAAACAGGGCTATTCTAGGTGCTGTGAACAGTACCCATGAACAGTAACTAGGGCTGTTTATGAACAGTAACTACTACATAAGAAGAAAGCTCTAGGAATCACTCCTAGAGGGTTTAGGCATCACACCTAGGGTTTGATTGCACTTCAAAAGCTCCAAAATTTCTCCTAGTATTCAACTCTATCAGATTAGAGGCAATGCATTGCTTATATAAACTTCAAGACTTCCTAAACCTACTATTACAGTATAACTACGACTTTCAAGGAAAAGGAAACTACGAATTCTTTAGACTTCTAAATCTATTTAATACCAAAAATGATTCAACGTAAGTAAACTAAGTACATTATCGGAATTTTGACCAATAAAACAACCCATGGGCAACCCCTACGGCCCCTGTACAGCGATATTCTTATTCGACTCAGAGATAAATAAGACTCTACGACAACTATGTGTTTGACTATCCGTGCTTATGCGAATATCCATATATTGCCGCTTCCTTAAATTTACTTCTTCTTGAGCCTCAATCAGCATGCTCGCTGTCTAGTGGCATGAGAGCTTTGGACGTCACTTCTCTTTTGATTTAGGGTGGCTTGCGCCATCCCAATTGGGCGGCTGAGGTTCTTCATTGTCAGTGAGGGGCAAGGTGGGGAAGAGGAGGAGCATATGGGAATGATCCCACTTGTTCAATGTGGCGGGAAAGGAATCGGCGATTTCGACGTCATGAAATCCCCTTGTATAGACTTGAGAGTCGTCTTGTTACAGGATGCATAGCTGGGAGTCAATGGGCTGCAATCCTTTCCTCCCTCAACCAATATCATGATGTGGTAAATACATGCAGAAGTGTATAGAACCTCTTTGATTATGGCCTTTTTTTGCACATGGGTGCCATTCCTTAATCCTGTCTTTATGATGTTACTTTGACATCAAAAGATAAACCTTCGATATCAAGGAGACGGAAAACAGTCTTGATTGCAAAAGCCAGTGTAATTTATTGGCATTCTAGTTATTTACTCAATATTCCATGTCATGTGAGCGAAGCTCTCACATTCATGAAAGGGCTAAGCACTACTGGGGCAGCATAAGGTAACCATCGACAAGAACTTCAGCTCTTGTTCATGTGTTACAAATAATTGGTCAAGAATCTAAACATTAACATCCTAGAGAGCAGTAGAAACATACAAAATAAAGAACAGCAACAAAGCGCGAAGAAACTTTCATATAATCTATGCAAATGGACTGCTTTGGGCAACCTCATACGTCAACAGCACAACAATTACAAGTTTCTTACTCTGATGGCTATCTTCTTGAGTTTGTTCATTGCGGAGAATTGCTTCAGACGAGATAGAACAGCAGAATCAAGAGGTTTATCAGGAGCTACGCCTTCAACTTGAACCCAAGGGTGAGCTGCAAGAGGAATCAGTTGGAGTGTAATCTTTCAATAGATGGATTACAAAAAGTAGATTTACCAACTCTTTACGATAATACAATAAGACATGTTATAGGAACCAAGAAACCAAATCGAGATTCTGAGTTCGGGAACCAAGGTTACTGTAAGAAGTTGTTAGGCGCCCCTCTCCACGCAACCAAGATGTTGTCCTCAAGTTGTTTGACATAAAACTTCTTAATTCACTTATTTGACTCAATGACTTTGCAAGTACGTTTTAATTAGCCTTTAAACAGATATGGGTAATGACAGTAATGAAAAGAGGATTCGGGAAGGAGAATTAAACAAGAAACAAACACAGAAGAGGGGGTTCTGGTACAGAACAATCTGTGATCAACAGAAGATTTGTCGGTCGACACACATAATCTGGTGATTGCTACTTAAGGTCAAACGATCGCCACATGTAATATACAACATCTACCGGACGCGCTGTTCTTCGTTACACCAGAAACACCAGTTTACAGAGTTAGCAAAAACAGAAGCAAAAGTTCGAAACTAAACCGAAAGGTTAGCCCGTGGGGCTATAGGATCATCCCACCTTGATCCCTCAGCACTCAGTATAGCACAAAGAGCCTGATTTCGTAGCTTTTATGGACTAAAAGCACAAAAGGAGTAATTGAACAGCGAAGAATGGTAGATGGTTTGAAGGTTTGGTAACACTCACGGTGTTTTTGCTCACGAATTTGGCATGGTTTGCATACTTGAGAGCGGAGAGTATATGGGACTATGGGAGGTGATTACTCAACATGTAGGGCTCTTTGAACGTCTCAAATTGGGATGGAAAAGGGCTTTATTTATAAAGTTCTGTGGAAACCTTGTAACCAACTTAAGGCCAATTGGCAACAAGTAGAGAGGTCCCAAATGTTATTAAGTGATCACCCACTCCACCCCCAAGCAATGTTTAACATCCCCCCTCACGTGCAGCCACGTCTGAGGTTTGTCACGTGTGGCCTATCATCGTGCAGCCTTTTTATTGGTCTGTCATCGTGGGATGTGGATTGTGAATTTTTAAAATATAGGGTAAAACGGGCCTCACTCTGATACCATGTGAACGATTGAATTGAGACCCAAAATTAGGATTATTTTCTCATTACATTAAAGTTATACAATAGTAAAGGCGAAATTACACTAAGACCCTTGTCTGCTAATCTATTTACACAAGAGATAAATTATAAACTAATTACACACTACACCCATAACTTAACAAGTTCAAAGGATAAATGATAGGAATTATCAAATAAATTTAATAAATCCGAAAAATAGTGTTAAACCAGATCCTAACTCTGTTTAGGAGAGTCCCAGATCCATAGATGACTGCAAACACCCGGATTGAGAGAGGTTGAAACCAATCCAAACACTTTACACCGCTTATCTGCATTCCAAAAGGTTCTGTCGAATTATATGAACAGATGTCGCTAGACGAATTGGCAATCGCTAGATGATCTAGTGGACAGGAGATGATAAAAGTGCCGAGCCTGGTTTTGGAGCAGAGGCCAACTGGCAATTTGCAAAAGAACGGGCGACCGATGAATGATCTAGCGATTGACACATATCTAGCGACCTACACTACAAGAAGTAGCGGCCAATACTTCAACTGAGATAGACACACTGAAATGCTCACAAGCTTTCTAACACACTCCTAAGGAACATTTTAAACTTTCCTCGGCTCGTCAAAGTTCAATCAGACCTTCGTACTTCAAAATCGAAGCACACAAGGTTTCATCATTGCAGTTCCCCAAGGCAGGGCTTCAACATTTGCAAAGCCAAATTAGGGTGCCTACAGGATTTCGATTTTAAAACCAAAACCGCCCCACGGATAGGAAAAGTTCAGAGAAACTCCCGTGGGGCGGATCGGATTGGGTACCTGTGTGCGAAATTGCCTTCTCTAATTATGGGCGAAAGAGGGTGTGAGAGAATAATATTCACTTCAAACTATTTCTCTCTTTCATGATTCTTTTTCTTTTGTGAATAACGGCAATAAGTAAATTTTTCACCTAAATTTTTTTTCACAAATATTAATTTTACTGATGCGAAGTTAATACAAAAAAAAAAAAAAGGTTGGGTTGGTTTGGTTTGGTTTGAGACTTAAGGCTCGGTTTGGTTTGGCATTCCAAATTACCTGAGAAAATAGTTAAAGGAGAAAGATGCTTACCCTTAAGCTTTCAACGAAACTATTTCCTCAAAAGAGTTTGGTAAAAGGGGGTAAAACTCATTGAGCCCTTTCCTTACAGCCTAATATTTTCTTAGATTGTTTGGAAAACAATCCTTAGAAGATGAATACAGCCTGCCAAATATTTTTGGTAAACCAATTATAACTCCAAATTCAAGTTCGCAAGCCTTCTTTTTTCTTCTCATCAGAGTTCTTTAAGGAAGAAGGGGGGAACAAGAACTGTCATGTATCCTTCCACTTGAGTAATTGGGATACGCACAGTCAGGATAATATTGCCTTGTTTCCATCTTTAGGTATTTTAGTTTTGGTAGTGAATGGAGAGAGAATAATGATTGGAGAGAGAGGTAATGAGTAGAGAGAGATAGAGAGAGAAATGAAAGTAACAATTGGAGAAATCGGGTAATGATTAGAAAACAAAACAAAGTTAAACTTAAAATGAACAAAGCCATTGCTTTTTCTAGTGTTAACAATAGGTAACTTCACTGTAGCGATTGTTCTTCAAAATTCGCAACATAACAATAACCATAACCTATTGTCAACACTAGAAAAAGGTGGTTCCATGCAATATTGTTAACCCAATAACCTATTGAGTGGGGTCCGTAATATTGCTTTTTGGGAGGCATTATGGCATTATTGCATGGAACCACAATACCTCCACCACCCCATTGATCAATATAACAATATCCTCTACAATAGGTATTATGCTCATGCGGGGGAGTTTGATGGGGCAAAAGGCATCCCTAGCCTCACTCAACTGGTGACTGTATAAATATGATCATATTCTATATTAATATGTAGGGTAGATTCATGTAGATTAAGTAAGAAGGGAACTCAACTCCATTTAACTCAGTTAACTTGTAGACTAAAACACGCCTCCCATCTTTAGCAACCGCTCAAACAACCCCCCACACCACCACCTCTGGTGCTCCATTTTCCACTGCTCCCTTGAATAAACTCTTATGTGGTCGAAAATGGACAATTTTATCCTTACCTACAGAACTTTTTCTCTTCAAATTATGCAATAATTTTAACAAATAATACCATGATACTCTCTTTTTCTAACACCTATGTACCCATTTTCTTGTTTACTATAATACGGCAACACCATTAGATTGTCGGTGAAAGGAGGACCAAAGGGGCTGATCCTAAAGAAGAAGGTGGAGTAGGAGGAGCCAGTTTTCGTTGAAGATGGAAGTATGAATGGGACAATAAGGGCATTCAGAAGAAGTCTACTACATAGGGAAAGCCTGTTAATGGTACTTGGTGAAAGGAAGTATCTCCAGATATTCCCATCCTATCTCATTCCATTCCAGTAGCTTGACCAGTAACCCAATGGCAGAAACTAAAAAATCCATGGCCAGACCATTTAGTGAAGCTTAACGTGAATGCATAAAAGCAATGGAGAAGCAAATATAGTTCTACTAAGATAATTGATGCTCAAAAGGACTTGTAAGAAAGTGCACACTTACAAAGAACTTCGTGGGCTGTCAACCGCTTTTTAGGGTCTCTTACAAGCATTCTTCTCACAAGATCTTTTGCACCATCTGATATACTAGGCCACGGTTCTGATACAAAGTCAAGTTCTCCTTTTAAAACCTGCTCAAATATTCCTTGCTCCGTTTCTGATTCAAATAACATAACAGGAAAAGAGATGTAATTCTCAGATTTCTAAAATACTAAAATAGCCCAAAACAAGAAAGCAGAAAACCTTGGAGTTCTCACCATCCCAAAAAGGTGGGACCCCACTCAATAAGATATAAATGATAACCCCGGCACTCCAAACATCACATTCTGGACCGTAGAGTTTCCGCAGGACTTCTGGGGCCACATAATAAGGGCTTCCAACCACATCGGTGAATGTTTCACCTGTATGGTTAAAATATTAGCTCTCATAGAAGAAAATACGCAAGGTTGACTTGCCGAACAAGCAAGGAAATTTGTGAAAGCATGGACTGGCAACGAGGGGAACAAAAATCACAGAGCACAGGATTATTCATGAGGATAGACAACCAGACATGCAGTACTGGAATGAAAATTGAATATCAAGATAGACAAAGCCGACAAAATAACATTATTCCTTGGCAATTGAAAACAAGAGGACAAACAAGGATGCAAAGCATCTAAACATTCAAATCATTCTAGATCAACAGGGCATAAGAAAACTTCCTGGATGGGTGATGGAAAAATGCAATTACAAATTCAGTAACCGAGTCTAAAAAAGCACTTCCAAAAGCCACTGCCAGAACCAGACCACAGATGCAACAATAAGCCATTTTAAGCTCCATTTCAGTGTGAGAGTCGAAGGCCTGTAACTCGACCTTATAAACAGGAGAAACTTCACTAGATAAGGCTTTAATGAAGCAGGTTAGCACAGTCCCCTCTACTTCAGGACACAGCTTGATCTTTGGAAGTGAAAGTTGAGGAAGTCCAAGACTCCAAGCCCAAAAAGAGGGCAATAAATGTTGCTTGGAACCGGAATGGGAAAGCTCAATTTGATTCATGGCTTGATGCACTTGAGTTTTTCTTCTTTTTCTTTGTTTTTAATTGGCAATGCACATGAGCTTGGTATTAAGATGGTGGATCAGACTATCTTATTCTGAATCAGGCTAATAAATTACTTGAGAAGCAAAAGGAATTTGCCCAAAAAATAACCGCATTAAAGCTGCCGTGCAGCTTAATTTTCAACGCTAAGCTCGAGAAGCTACCTTGCGTTAAACTTACGGCCCAAAGTCTACGATTTTCCAGCATACAGTCTCAAGAACAGACCTTAAACTCTTACCTTGAACAAGAAATATAGCAGCAGTAAGAACTATATATGCCCTACTGTGGAACAATGAGCACAATGGACCAGACAATCACCTTGTTTGGTTCAACTCCCATCTCATATCATTTTTCTCTCTGCACGTTTCTCAATACCTTTTTCTCTCTATCTCTCTCCACTCATTACATCAAAAATAACTTTCAAAAATTTGAACCAAACAAGGTGATTCATATAACTTGTTCTCCTCCCTATCCTCCTATCAAATTTCCACGTTTAGAAACCACATTATACGTACAAAATCCTATTTAAGACATTACAGCATCTGCTGAAACAGTTGCTCATAGCATCAGAGTTTTTCCGGTATTTTAATCTGATGATAGAAAGTCCCCTGCTTATTATTACTGTTGTAAACACCAAACTAGATTTAGGTTAATAAACTAAAGCAAGTCAAGACATCCCCTTCCTAAGAGGGCATACATTAGAATGTTCGTTTAATACCCTTCTCAATTAAGTTCGGTTCAAGGTGATGGCGATTCATCTGTGTGTAGACTGTAGTAACGAATCTAACGATTAACAGTAACTTAGTCTAGAAGAGTTTGAGAGAAATCTATTTCGCAAACCCTTTATGTATTCCTATGATTGCCGGATCCATTTTTAGGCTTTTCCTTCTTCTGCATTTGAATAAGTTCAGTGAGGTTCCAAGATTACATCAGAGATTGTTGTAATAATACCATGGTTTATTAAGGTTATAGCCCCATTCAACAGTGAACTACTCCTTTTACTCTCCCCGATTGTTTTCTTTCTTTCTCATTTAACTCAGCAACTGACTTTCCGATGAGAATGGCCAGTTCATTCCACTACCTCTCTTGCTCCTTTGCCACTCTGTTCCATCCCTAACTACCGAATGCAGTGAAAAAGTGCTTCCAATACATACTCCTACAATCTTAACCATTTGTATTTTCATCTTTAAAACCAAGAAAAAAGCAAACATCGAAAACATACCCGGCCTGAAGAATACAGAGAGCCCAAAGTCAATTGTCTTGAGTGGAGACTCCTCTTCCTGGTTAACAAAGAGGAAATTCTCGGGCTTCAAGTCCCGATGCATAACTCCTAAAGAATGGCATGCTTCAACTACACCGACTATGACCCTCGCGAGCTCAGCTGCCTTTCTCTCCGTATAGTGCCCCCTCTGTATAATCCGATCGAAAAGCTCCCCACCCGCGCAAAGCTCCATAACAACATGAACCGAAACAGCATCCTCATAAGCACCCACGATAGAAATCACACTTGGGTGACCCGCTAAGTGGTGCATTATCTGAATCTCCCTCCTCACATCCTCCACGTCCTCTTCCGTTGTCAACTTCCTCTTCGCGATCGACTTGCAAGCAAACTCCTTCCCGTTCGCCTTCTCCACGCAGAGGAAAGTTGTCCCGAATTGCCCTTGTCCAAGCTTCCTCCCCAAAGTGTAAATCTCCTTCAAGTTCCCGGTTTTTCGCTGTAACACAGACTCGATTTGGAGGCCCACGCTCGAGACCCGCTTAATGTGGCTCGGCTTGTTCTGTTTTCCGCCCTCTTGCTCATTCCCTCTCACGATCGTTGTCTCCCGCTTGATACTCTTTGTTGTATCTATGCGTTTAACCTCCTCTCCCGTTATTTTGACCGGCACGGGTGGAGTGCTCTGGACGCGGACCAGAGCCTCAGACCCACCTCCTCCTCCTTTTCCTACAGAAAGTGAATCAGGTTTTTCAGGTTGCTCTGATTTCACCTCGGTGTTGCTATTCTTGTTGGTGCTGGATTCTCCATTAGTAGGAGGAGGAAGAGTGTTATCAGTTTGGCGGCTTCTCCAAACTGCAGCTGTAACAGATTGCAAGAACCCATTGTTCCCCAGATTGGGCCCTACACATGTGTTCCCCATCAACAGTACGAGTAGATTCCAATAACACAACTCCTCAGAAAAGTGTTTAGGGTGTTAATTAACCCTAACACAAACAATAGCTCACTACAAGACTTCACTAACCGGCGTGACTAACAATATTCCAGCACTACCCCTCAAGCACTTGAACAGATATCACAAAATCCCAGCCCAGCTTGTTATATCATTCCCATTAACAATTAAAAGCCAAATTCAAGATGCCTGATCCTACAAAAACTCCTACCTGAACCGAACGCGTAAACTGGAAATTCTGTGGGGTGAACAAGACAAGGAAACGTTTTGGAAATGGAAAATCGCACGATTTTCTTCGTGCGTAATCATCGTCGTCATTATTTTATTTCTCTTCTGAGGAGGAGGAGGACCCACCCTCCGAGAACTCGGCAATGGCAGCTGATCAGATCGCACAATGACTGAACGGGAACCTTTCTTTCAACCCTCTGAATGATGTTGTTGGAAATGAGGACCCCGACGAAGAAGACGGCAATGGCGGCAGGGTCAGATCGCACAATGACCAGAATTAAGCTTTCAAACCCTAGGTCTCAACGATGTGGGAAATGATGGCGAGGAAGGTGACCCCTCGGGAATGGTGGTGGATTCACTTGATAATAGGGAACGGGACGATTCCCGGCCGCTCTAACAAACAACGAACGAACACCCTTTCCCCTTGCCCTTTGCCCTTTTTTCCAGAATCCACGCGCATGCAGGCTTCAGTTCATGTTTTACGTGCAAAACAACACATTAATTCCCTTCCATTGATTTTTGTCTCCACGTGCAACTCATCCCAACATTTACTACTCCACTAGTGGGGCTATTGATAGGAGCAAGCACCGTTCAAGAGGTGCCCGCATAAAAAGACCAAACGGTCCCTCCGGAGGTGTCAAACGGTCCAGACTGGCACGAGCGGATCCGGGGACCCTGTCGAGTGGCACTCCTTCCAAGCGGGTGCCGAGCGGCCAAACCGGCCATTCACCTTGGAATCAACGGTCCGGATCGAAACACCCTTTTCCTTTTCTTTTTCTTTTTTCTTAAAATTCGTTCGGTACCTTTGCATCCGGGCCGTTCAAAATACTTTTGGACGGCCGAGATGCACTCGGCACTCCTGCCAAGCACCCTTGCTTGGCAGAATCTCTCGGTCCGGCACGAGCACGGCATGTTTAAATGTAGCAAGGCATGACACAGACACGGTTTCAGACAGAACGGGCATGGGTAATTGGGTACGATAAGGAAGTGGGCCGGACATGGTACGGTACAGACGGCCACGGCACAATCTGTGCACAGGCTTAACCACACAGACGGCCACGACACAATCTGTTATCTAATTGATTTCTAGTTTGAGTCCTGCTACCGGTACAGATTTTTGTGCACAGATTGTGTACAGATTTCGTTGTGGGGCCCACCACGGGTCCCACACAAATCATCCAAGCCGTTCATTAAATGTAAAATATTTTTTCAAGGGTCCCCGTAAAAAATAAGCTCAATCCAATATCTATAGGTGCTTCATCCAACCATCTAACTTTTCATTCAGATTTTCGGATAATGAAAAGTTATACGATTGGATCGAGCATCTATAGGTATCGGATTGAGATTATTTTTTACGGGGACCCTTGAAAAAATATTTTACATTTAATGAACGGCTCGGATGATTTGTATGGGACCCGTGGTGGGCCCCACAATAAAATCTGTGCACAATCTGTGCACAGATTGTATGTGTGTGTAGCATTTCTGTTCTAGTTTTAGGAAATTTTCTCTAAAAAATGACACAGGCTTTACGAGCTAAGTTGTTGTAGGAATTTAAATTTTATTTATTTATTTTTGGCTAAGTTGATCCAACCTATAATTAGAGAAGTTTGAATCCATTAATCATCGTTCATTTGGTAATTGGCAATATAACAAAACGTTTAATTTATTAACATTTAAGACCCCATTTTCTGGATGGAAGACGTTTATATGAATTATAGTTTAAGTTTGTGCTTAAGTGATTATTTCACCTTGCTTTTGATGTAATCGTAATGGTTCAAGTCCACGATTCACAATTTCCCCCATCTATTATACTTCTTGATTTGTCAGTAATTGTAGCATTATTAGAGCTCTAATTGAAGGTCCAAGAATCGGTCGGTTCAACAACTCAAGTTGGTCTGTAGCGCTATGTGGGCACAACGCTTCCCTCATGGTTCTTGGCACCTTCTTACTCTAGTTCAACCCAGGTTCATTTGCCAAAATCCTATGTCCTTACAGCAATAGTAACCACTATGGGTAGGACAGTGGTGACCACCACATTAGTCAGTTGCACAGTGGTGCTAACCACCCTCTTTAGGAAAAGAATCCTCTCCGGCCACTGGAACGACACCGACGTCTATAATGCCCTCTTGGGCAGGTTCGCCCAATCACCGACGGTTGCTCCATTGTGGAGCCATGCATGAGCGTTTCGGACCCGGTCCGGGTATCAAAAAAGTATGTCCAGACAATCTTACTTTGTATCTCGCTGTCACATGAATGGTTGTAATGATGGGTGCTTGATCTTTGGTTACAATATCGGAATCTCAAGTACTCAAAATATTAGACACAAAACCTCACACTTTTAAACCATTGATATATTTCGATTAGTCTTATAGGTGCAAACCATGTTAAGGGAAGGGGGGTTTCTGGGAACCTTAAGTGAACAAAAAGGCTATTGTGCATGTTCTGTGCACAAATTGTGCACGGTCTATGTACAATAGTGTGTTCTGTTATCTAGTGATTTCTATTCTTTTAGTTTTATGAAATTTTCTCTAAAAAAGGACACAGGCTTTACAAGCTAAATTGTTGTACGTGTTTAAATTTTCTTTATTTTTTTGCTAACCTGGTCAAACCTATAATTAGAGGAGTTTGAATCCGTTTGTCAACTTTTAATTTGGTAATACATAGTAAGCATTTCCTTTCAAAAAGACAAGTACTAGCAAAAACAGTGGTATATTTGCCTCAAGAATAACTAATCGACTGTTACGATGGTAAGTATCATCATATTTTGTGTATCAATAGTCTTATTCTATGTTGAGTCTTATATTAGTGAAGGGTAAGTATGCATTTATGTATAAACATTAATGCATCATAATAAAGGTAGTTAACAAGATAGCTACATTAAACTTAATGCCCCTTAGATCTACTTAATTTGTATTACCTTTATGATTAATGAAATTAAAGTGTATTAACTTTATGATTAGTGAAATTAGGCAATTTTTTTTTTTTAAAAGATCAAGATGAATGGCTAATGGTTACTCCTACATTAGTCAATTGTATCAATTACTTATTGATCACTATTAATCTAATCACTATTACCTATAGGTAGGGGTGTATACGAACCGAGTATCGACATGTTCGAGCTTGGCTCGGTTAGAATCGGTATGGCTTGAGCTCGGCTCGAGCTTGAATCGAGCCAAAAAATCAGGGCTCGAGCTCGGCTAGCCAAACATGTACAAAGCTCGAGCTCAACTCGTTAGAACTCGGTCTGGAATAAAAGAGCCTGCTCAACTCGAGCTCGAGCTCGAATTCATCAACAGAGCCTTAATCAAAACTAGCTAATTCCATCATTTTTATCACAAAAACTAGCAAAATTTCATCATTTTTATAAATAAAAAAAACGTAATTCAAAATCATTCCAGACAAGCTCATCATTCATTCCAAAGACTGATTCCATCATTTTTTTTTTACAAAATCACTAGCTGCCACTACCAGCCTAATTCCACATTGTTAATTCTTATTGTTCACTACAAAATTCCCATTGTTCATGTAACGCCCCAATTTTTCAGAAGCAATATAAAATAAAATCTTAAAAAAATTTGCTAAATAAATATAATTTTCCAAAATAAAGTTTATCTATTACAGTCACAAGATAAATTCACTGATTTAAAATACATTAACTTCAGAGCTGACTCTAGGTTTGATACAAATCTGAAGCATACTCGATCTTCGTTCATGATATTCTTTTCGTGTCGAACTGCACCATTTTTGAATCCTCTCCGTTGAATCCTGCGCTCTCTGGCAAATTGATCGCAGAAGCAAACAATTTGCCAAGATACAGACGTATCCGTGAGTGATAAATCACCCAGTAAAATAATCCAACCCAACCACCCCTCCTGCTATACAACTAGCAGGTAACAAGATAATATTGAATCGAAGAAGTCAAACAGATATTTTTCACAGAAGCCAGTTCATTACTATCCATTAATCTAATGTGAAATCTAAGATCTCTCCACGAGATCTTTCCTCCCCCAACCGCTAGCCATGCTCGGTCCCATGAGGTCACTTCCCTTTGCTATCGCAGATACACCTAAGTTATATACCGAGTGTGCACCCCAATAACTACAACAAGGGGAAAGCTTATCATGCCTAAATCACAACTAGGGTTCGCCTATCTTATATACCACTTCACAAATCACTTCACAATCATCACTGGACTCCCGCCAGTCTATCAATTCATCACTGGACTCCCGCCAGTTTCAATCTCATCACAAATCTCATCACATCTCAAAATCACGCCTGCAGGCAATCTAAAAATAAAACTTTCCAATTCATCCATTACCTAGCATTGACTAGGTGAATTCTATTCGCATAGCACCCCATGTCTCTAGGGTCCAATCTAACATTCAAATCAAGTATCGGTGCAATATACAATTAAAACGAATAATAATTAAAACAATTAGTAAGCAATGCAATCACGCAACTTTTTATGAATGGTCCGTTGCCCTTAATCTCATATGGCCAAGATGAAAATAAGTAAGAACTTTTTTAAAAGAATTTAAAAAAAATATTTTTCTAGGCTCCCATTAATTATTTCTAAGTAATTGATTGATTAAAAACTAATTAAATACATTAATTAGGTAAAAATATTAGAATAATTAACATGACCTTAATAAGAGTCCTAAAGATCCTATGCAACCGGTTGAGTGTCAAAAGTTGGATTCGGAGGGTCGCGGAATTAGTTTAAATGAAGACGTTAAATAAAGTGGCCGAAAGTGAAGTAAATAGATAATAAATAATTTATAAATTAAAATATGTTGAGGTTAACAAAGTTTCATCTTTGAAATGTAAGGAGTCTAAATAAAATTACTCGGGCATTAATAATATGGTTTATAAGGTCGTAAGGTAATTTTAATTGGAAACACAATAAAAATAACAATAATTAGTAAATTAAATAAAAAAATATTAAATTAACAAGATATCATCTTTGAGATACAAGGAGTCTAGAAAAAAAATAATTTGGGTGTTAAAACGTTGTTTGGAAGGTCGCAAAGATTTTCGTTTGTAAACTTTGAAAGATAACTAATAAATAATTTAATAAATAGGTAATTAAATAAAAAAAATATGATCTTAACAAGTTATGATCTTTGAGATGTGAAAAGTTTAGGAAAAACAATTCGGGTGTCAAAAATGAGGTTTGGAAGGTCGCAAAGTTGTTTCGAAACATCTAAAATTAGTAAATATGAGTATTATTAATTTAAAAACTTTTATTAATCAACTCAATCTACCAGATAAATTAAACTGATATAATTAATACGTTTTGTACTAAGATGATATTACATTGCAAGAAAATAATATAGGGGTCATCTTAAAGAAAATAATATTAATATCAGAAAGATTGTAAAATAAATATCATAGGGGTCATCTTCTTCGTAAATAATTACAAATAAAGTGTCGGGCTTAAAAATAATATTAAATTGGTTAATACGGCAGAAAACGCGCAGTAAAGAATATTTTTTTTCGTTCGGGACATAGGGTTAAGCATATAAACACTTAATATACTTGGAGAAGGGGTTGGAATGGATTATAATACCTTGAATTGGATCGGATTGATTTAAAAACGAATCTTGAATTTTGGGGAAGAAGACTTCGGGTTCCTTGATCGGGAGACCGTGGGATCGACTTGGACGATGTTTGGTGATGCTAGGAGTTGTGGGAAGAGTTTGGAACGATCGAATTGGATTTCGGTCGGGTCTTGGTACAAAATCCACTTTTCTTTCTCTTTCTTTCTCTCTCTAAAACCTCATTGATTGGAGCTTGGTTTTCTTCTGTTTTTCTCTTCTTTTCTGGTCGGTGGAGTGTGGGAAATATCGTGGTATTTTCGTGGGTCAATGGGGTGAGGTATTTATAGGAAAATTTTGGTGGAAGAGGATAAGAGTGAATTTAATGGGGTTGGATTCATGAGATTTGGAATGGACGAATTGGGCTTGATTTTAGGGTTAGGGAGGAAGTAGAGACTGAGTAGGAGACGGAGAGACGGAAGGAGTTTGAGGTGAGGGAGGAGAAGGAGTGTGCATGCACGCATGTGTGTGTAGAAAAAAAATTAAAAAGAATGCATGTATATATTGCATGCATAATTGTATTAAAAAAAATTGCATTAAGGAAAATAATTCTAATAATATTATATTTAGGGAAAAAAAAATTGGGTCAAAAATCTGGATCGTTACAGTTCATCACTATAATAGGCTGACAAAAAACAGTCATCAAAAACATAAATGACAGAGATTAAAGTTCTTCAAACATGCACTTAACCAAAATGGCAACAATCAAGTCTGACTTCTTAAGATTTACACCAAACCGCAGATATTTATAAGAAAAAAGCCAAATGCCGAATGTCTTGAGTAGATAATACGCCAAACACCAACTTCCAAAACACCAACTTGGTCCTGAGGTATAAACAAGTGATACAACAGTTAGTATTTTTGGTGGTCCTTTACATTCTCAGTTTTCATAAAAAAAATGCTTGCATGTATGACATTAGGCTAATAAAAAGAACTTCTATGAACTAAAGTTATTCAAGTAATAAAAAAAAAAAAAGATACTAGAATACAGATTTGAAGTAAAACAACAAAAACTAAGTAATGCATCTGTTGCTCAAACTGAATTACGCCAACGTTGTGGAAGTTCCTAGATTGTGTAAAATAAGAGCAGTACCAAAAGTAGCACCTAGCTGTGAAACCCGGCTATATTAAATTGTAATACTTAATACTAGTAATGTCTCAATTCTTGAATCTAACCCAAATTTCCGGTTCATTAATACCTTGTCTTGTTGTAGCATGACAAAGGAAGGGATTTGTCTTACTAAGAGAGTAAGAGTAGATATGTTTTATGCATGGGGTGGCACGTGGAAAGCAGGCATACCAAATGGGTTTCTATGATGACAACAAACTAGGTGACAAGGACCTAGGAGACTAAAAATGGAAATAAAGTGAAGATAGCAGGAAGAAGGGGGGTAACTCAACTAAGGTTTGAGCTGAGTTGGACAGTGGGGAAGAAAGAAACACGAAACAAAAGGGATAAACGGGAGGAGATGAAGGGAAAAAGGCTAACACATGAGAGAATTATGAAAAGTGTATATGTAAACATATTGAAGAAATGTGGGACTGTTTTTTTTTTCTATAGTTTCTCAGCTTGTATAAGTGAGAGAGTGGCGTAAACATCTAATTTTGTTATGTTGTGATCGAGGAGCTTAATAAGGCGGGTTGTTACACTAGCCTTCTGCTTTAATTATGAAAAATGAAAAATTGGCTATGGAGATTTCATGCGGTCTACACTTACCAGCTACCATGTACCATTTCCACACACACCACATTACTCTATTAAGGTAGAATGAACTCTTTGTGAGATGGCTCTTGGTCTATCAAGAAAAACAACAAAAATTTCTTCAGAATATATATAATTAACACAAGTGGATACGAAAACATAAATAAACAAATTTCACTTACATCGGATTCCTTTTTAAGTCCATGATATGCACGTACATAATCAACTCCACAAAGTAACATTTCAATAGTTTCTGCTGCCAATGATGCACGATATGGATCAATGACTCTACCTCCCGCACTAAATGTAGACTCCGAGGCCACCGAGGTAATAGGAATGTATAATATATCACATGTCATCTTGGACAATATGCGGTGCTTGAGAGTATTTGCTTTCCACCACTCCAATGCATCAAAATGGGGATCCAAAACTTCTTCACCTTGTGCTTGTGAAGCACATCTATAAACACTTTCTTCAAGATAGATATCCAAATCAGATTTTACAGGCTAAATGGTATCGGCTTTCCTAACAAAAGACTCATATTTGGATTTACCCATGACAACTTTTTTCCCTTGTGAAACACTACTAAGAGAGTAAACTTCTATACTGCTTTGCTGTAAAATTTGTTCATTGTACACTAAGGAATGCATAGCAACATACTCATCATAAAGATCATACGAAGATTAACGCACCATAGCAATGTTTTGGTCTGTCTTGTAACCATATATCTCTGGAAAACAAAACCCAATCGGCACCAATTTGTATCTTGGATCCAATTCTGCACCGAGAGCCATCATTAGATTATACTCGCCCCAATACTTGTCACATTTCCCCTTCATCCTTAAAGCCATTGATCGGTATTTCAATTCACTCACTGAATTTTTATCTAAGATTTCTTTTACTCTCCAAACCTCGGTGAGAAACAAATTGGAAGTTGGATATTCACAGCCAGAGATTTTATTTTTCACATAATTGAAAATTTCCAAAAATTGACAAACATTCTCAACTCTCTCCCACTCTTCATAGGTAAGCACATAGGAAAAACCCACACCCCTTTCACTGTACCTAGAGAAAACATCTTTGAACTCCAAGGCAGCAAACAACATCAAATAAGTTGAATTCCATCGTGTAGGACAATCTAAGATTAGCTTTTTCAAATAAGTTGAATTCCATCATGTAGGACAATCTAAGATTAGCTTTTTCAAAGGTAATTTCAACTGCTTACCAATATCACTAAATTGAGTTAGGCGTGCTTCAGAATATATTAAATACTTCACACCATCCCGAACACAATCAGTGATCCCTTTAATTTTACTAAGCCCATCTTGTACATTAGATTAAGTATGTGTGCACAACACCGCACATGAAAAAGTTTACCATTCAAAAGTAACTTCTTCTTTAACAACTAAAATGTTGATTTCAAGTTTCTCAAAGCAATCATTGTATGAAGCATTATCCATGTGATAGTAGCTATCTTATTTCAATATTCAAATCAACTAAACACTTATAAAGAGTATCAGAAATAATTACCCCGGTATGTGGAGGTGACACATTGCAAAAGCTGAGCAAGCGCTTTTGTAACTTCCCAGCTTCATCAACATAATGACCAATCACGACCATATATTGGATCCTTTGGCCTAGCGACTTCCACAAGTCTGTTGTGATGCTAACTCTGTCAACATGCTTCAATGATGTTTTCAACTTCTTCTTTTGTGCTTGGTAAGTTGATGTGCAATCATTTTTGGCAACAGCACGACTTATCTTTTTCCAATGAGGAGTGGTTGTCTTCATGAACTTGTTGAACAAAATATGCTCCATATACATAAATGGATACTCATGGTAAAGTATCATGTAGGAAGCAGCTTCTTTTACTTTTGCATGGTCATACGTGAAAGTTGTAAGGTTCCCACTCTCAAATCCACCGGCCTCAAATGACAAAGTCTTTTGCCTTTTCTCTGAAACTCCAAGTTGAAGCCGACGTTGCACACACATCTTTAAATGTCTAAGAAGATGAGTAGTAGACCCTGATGCTTGGATGGTAAAATAATCTTTGCAGAATTTACATTGATGCTTTTTGGAACCATTTGGAAAAGTTACATGTTGAAAATCAGTCCAAACAGTTGATGTTTCTTTCTTGCCTTCTTTTGAAATGGGTTCGACTCTCCCATAATAACATCAATGACTTTATCACTCGCCTCTACGCCCACCCCAACATCCGCCTTATTAGCATTAACATTTGTATTTGCATTTGCAGCCATGATCGGACTAGTTGATGAATCCTTAAATAATGAAAATTGTGTGCATGAATCTTGTAGTGGCGAAGTGAGGTGAAATTGTCTATTAGACATATCTACAACCACAAAAGCACCCAAGAATTAATTGACTATATACAATTTAACAACTCTAAAACAACATAGTTAAACTCTAAAAAGAAGTTGTAATGGAGAATGAGTAGAGGAAATAACTAATCATACCAAAGTGGATCGAAGAAAGAAGATGATCTCCCAATCCCAATCTTCACCAAAACAGACCTGAGGTTAAACCATAATATTTAACATCATGTTAGAAAAGATTGTAGTTTCTATTACAAGTCAGAGGCCAACACTAATGAACCAACAAGAAAAAGTCCAAAAAAATAAACAATAATTAGGGAGTTCTTGTTCACTTTCATTTCTGTTAAAGAATCAATAGTGCAGACTGTGTAGTTTCAAAAGACAACATGGAAGAATGCAGAAATAAACTAATTATTCAATAAAGTAAACATTTAATAAACTAATCAGTTTGAAAAGGAACATTAACATGAAAGAATGCCCTAATAAACTAATCATCTACCTCTGTTTCATCTATACACACATACTAGTGTGTATACATAACGTACAGATCATCGAAATATCAGTTTCGGTGATATGGGTTTTCTTCAGAGAGCCGCCCCTATCTCTCTCTCTTTATAAACCCCCCAAATGGGAAGAGAGACTTGATGTAAGATAGTAAGAGGCTAGGCGGTATATATAACGGTTGAAGAGGGAGAGAGAGAGAGAGAAAGAGAGATTCATACCAGAGCTTGACGGTGGCATAAATGCGAGACCGATGTGAGTGAATCAGAGAAATGAGGTAATGGCTGAGAGTGAATCGGAGATCGGAGGTGATGGCTGAGGGTGAATCAGAGAATGGCGTTAGGGTAGGCCGCCCACCCCTTCTTCTTCTTCTTCCTGTTCTCTTTGTGTGTGTCTAAAACAACGAATAGAATTAAAACGTGGAACAGAAAAGGTGAAGACTGAAGAGAAACCCTAAAATTAAGAAGGGTATATATATATATACACACACACACACACACACACAGAGTTCCCATCTGAAGCGGACGTCCTTATTTAACCAAAATGCAGACTTTTCGTTTAAGCCGTTGGATCTCATCCAACGGCTGTGATAAAAGGGAACGATTTCGCGGGTTAAAATAAGATGGGTCGGGTAAAAAGACCTCGCGGGTCGCTCCAGTCAAACACACGGGTGTCTCTTCCTCTACCGTACGACTTCGGCTTCTGCAATTTCAAACACACACAGCGATAGAGAGAGAAAGAGCGAAGAGAGAAGAAGAGACACGAACACGAACGGAAGCAGGAGAAGATCGAAGAGACGAAGTACAAGAAGATCGAAAAGGAAGACACGATCGAAAAGGTATCTCTCTTTGTCTGTTTGAATCTCTGTCTCTCTGTCTATTAATGTTAGGGTTTTCTGTGTGAACTCAAACAGAGACCACGAAACGGAAGACACGATGAACAAATCGAACCCACGCTTTCCTAATTTACCCACGCTTTCCTAATTTTTCAATCTATTCCCCTTCTTCGACTTAATTTTTCAGTCTATTCCCCATTCCTAATTTTTCAGTCTATTCCCCTTTCCTAATTTTTTAGCCATAATCAAAATCAAGTCCGCATTTTTTTTTACTGTAATCTAGCTTCCTGCAATTCATTGTTCTGTAAATATTTTTTTTTGAGTTAGGGTCTTTTTTTTTTACCTAGGGTTTTTTTCCGAAAAAATCAAGTAGGGTTGTTTTTTTTTTTTTTTTTTGGGCTAGCTATACCCGATTCTCATTGCCCAAAACTCAACTCAACTATCTTTTCATGCTCTTGAAGTTTCACTTGTTTACCATATGTTTAGCACCAAAATCAATTTGACTGTGAAGGTTCATTCCTATTTTTATTCCCATCTAGATATGGAGATCGATCGACAAGAAGAAAGCGATATGCCTCCACCGACCAACCACCAACCAAGGTTTGTCTCTCTCCCTCTCTCTTTTGGTTAAAAATGCAATTGTGTGATTGAATGCGAAGTTGATCAATTGTTATTGTTTGGTCTTTTGGGTTCTAGTATGCAGTGTTCTAATATGCCGTGTGAATCATCCGGTATTTCTTCTCAAGTAATTTACATCCCCCAAGTTAAGAATGAACTCATACCGAAAATCAACCAAGAGTTTGACAAATTAGAGGACGTTCTAAAGTTTTACAAGGGATATGGTAAAGAGGGAGGATTTGGTGTGCGATCGAGTTCTAGCAGAAAGAATAAAGATTATGTAGTCGTTAGAAAGGAGTATTGTTGTTTCAAAGAAGGGGAGGCGGTCCAAAAAAAAATACTGAACCATCTAAACGGAAACGGGGGACAACTAGAGAGAATTATGGTGTAAAATTGGCTGTTGTGAAGAAGGCTGAAAAGTATGTTGTCTCCCAATTTTTTGAGGGTCATAACCACCCCCTTACGTCTCCGAGGAGGGTGCATTTGTTGCGATGCTTTCGTAAGGTGTCACCTGCCAAAAAAGCTTTAGTAGATCAACTATCAGCAGCAAATGTCCCAACTTGTCAACAAATGAGTCTTTTTGAGTTGGAATCGGGAGGTCTTGAAAATGTTGGATGCTCATAACAAGACCTGTATAATTATAAAAGGGATAAGAAGATTTCTTTAGTCGGACATGATGCCAATTTGTTGAAGGAGCATTTTGAGATTGAAAAAGAAAAGAATGCTGGTTTTTATTTTACAATTGAGACAGATGATGAGGGGAGGATGACACATTGTTTTTGGGCGGATGCAACCGCTAGAAAGTCGTACAAGTATTTTAGGGACGTGGTGGTATTTGATACAACTTATAACACAAATCGTTATTCTATGATTTTTGCACCTATTTTAGGGGTTAATCACCATAAGCAGACTACTATTTTTGGGTGTGCATTGTTATGTGATGAAAAAGCCGAGTCTTTTGAGTGGCTTTTCAACGAATGGTTGAAGGCAATGCCCGCAGGCCCTCCCAAAATGATTATAACTAATCAGGATCTTGCAATGACAAAAGCAATTACTGTTGCTCTTCCGAATACGCTTCACAGGTATTGCATGTGGCACATTCCGAATAAGTTTTTCGAAAAAATAAGTGCATTGGCCTACAAAGAGCATTATGCGGAGTTCAAGAATTGTATATGGAATTCCGAGACCCCTGAACAGTTCGAGGCTGGATGGGTAGAGGTGGTAAGCAAAGATAACTTATCCGGCAATGATTGGTTAGAAAACTTATATGAAATTCGTGAGAGATGGGTTCCTGCATACGTGAGACACATTTTTTCTGCTCACATGACTAGTAGTCAAAGAACCAAAATTACTCATGCATTTTTCAAGAGGTATGTGTCTAAAGAAAATTCATTGTTGGAGTTTGTGACGCGGTTTGAGAGGGCACTTTCCAAAGTACGCCATAATGAGTTGGATATGGATCATAAAGACGTCAATGAGAAACCACACTTGAAAACTATGTATTCCATGGAATCGACAATGAGGGAAATCTATACAATTGAGATATTTTACATGTTTCAAGAGGAGCTCTGTTTAAGTAAAAAAAAAAAGACCCTAACTCAAAAAAAAAATTTACAGAACAATGACATTGCAGGAAGCTGGATTACAGTAAAAAAAATGCGGACTTGATTTTGATTATGGCTAAAAAATTAGGAAAGGGGAATAGACTGAAAAATTAGGAATGGGGAATAGACTAAAAAATTAGGTCGAAGAAGGGGCATAGATTGAAAAATTAGGAAAGCATAGGTAAATTAGGAAAGCGTGGGTTCGATTTGTTCATCGTGTCTTCCTTTTCGTGGTCTCTGTTTGAGTTCACACAGAAAACCCTAACATTAACAGACAGAGAGACAGAGATTCAAACAGACAGAGAGAGATACCTTTTCGATCGTGTCTTCCTTTTCGATCTTCTCCTACTTCCGTTCGTGTTCGTGTCTCTTCTTCTCTCTTCGCTCTTTCTCTCTCTATCGCTGTGTGTGTTTGAAATTGCAGAAGCCGAAGTCGTACGGTAGAGGAAGAGAGACCCGTGTGTTTGACTGGAGCGACCTGCGAGGTCTTTTTACCCGACCCATCTTATTTTAACCCGCGAATTCGTTCCCTTTTATCACAGCCGTTGGATGAGATCCAACGGCTTAAACGAAAAGTCCGCATTTTGGTTAAATAAGGACGTCCGCTTCAGATGGGAACTGTGTGTGTATATATATATATATATATAGAGAGAGAGAGAGAGTGTGTGTGTGTATGTGTGTGTGTGTGTGTGTATGGCTCTTATAAGGACCACCATATTTTAACCAAAAATGCGGACCTCCTTCGTGGCCATTGGATGGCCGAGATCTAGAACACCGATTCGCGGGTCAAAATCACTCAAATATCTCACGAGTATATGAAAACGAGTCATAACAAATACGGGTTCTCCTCACCTTTCCTTCATTCCATGCGAACATACATAGAGAGAGAGATGGAGGCGATTGAGACGATTCTGACGCTTGAGGCAATTGATCGAATACGAACACAAACACGAACCAGATTCAAATTCACGAAGAAGAACCAAGAACAAGAAGATCCAAGGTATATCTCTCTCTCGTTCAGATTGAAGTTAGGGTTTCGCACCAGTCGGGTTAAGGTTCGAACCAATTGGTCTTCTCTTTTTGAACCAGTCGGGTTAGGGTTAGGTTTCGAACCAATCGGTCTTCTCTCTCTCTTTTTCTAGATTTGTATGGTAGTTAATCTATTTCAAAATTTACAACTCACCGACAATGGATTTACTACTATGTTCTTGAAAAAAAAAAATTTTTGAAGAAGAAGTTGATGAGTTGTTGAAGAAATTTATTATTGTACTAGAAATTTGTTCACTAGAAATTACTCTAAGGAGGAGGGATTAAGCAGAAAGTCTGCACATACATACTTACATTGAACTCATGGGGAAGCCATTTTTCGTGGTCTTGTTTTTTCTCTGGCAGATGAAGCCATAACTTAGTTGTATGAGATTCTCATATTCCTGGTATTTTTCAGTTCAGTGAACATATTGTATAAGAAGCCAAATAATGAAAATATGTCCTATCTAGGTCTCCAAAATTTTCGAGAGAGTCAACTGTGTGATTTTTGTAGAATAAATTTCTCCACAATGCATTTCTTTGCTAGTATAATTATTGGACAAATTTCTATTTTATTTATTATTTTCTCTTTCGTTTTGTAGGATGCAGTCGTTGGATGATATACAACTATCGTCATCGTCACCATCTTTACCGGCTCAATCATCTGCGAATTCGGTTCAATCATTTGTGAATTCTTTTGAGGTACTTATCAATCCTCAAGTTAAAGACGAATTCATATAGAAAATTAAACAGCAATTTGCCAACATAGAGGAAGTTCAGATGTTTTACAATGATTATGCTAGACAAGCAGGATTTAGTACGCAAGTCCATTCTAGCAAGACTAATAAGAATGGTCAAATCACTAGGAATGAGTTTGTTTGCTTCAAATAAGGGCAGAAACACCCAACAACTACTGGGCCCGTAAAACACAAACGGGCTATAATTAGAGAGGGTTGTCAGGCAAAAGAGATCGTTGTGAGAAGAGGTGAAAGATTTGAAGTCTCCCAATTTGTCAAGGGTCATAATCACCCTCTAACGACCCCAAAAAAGGTGCATCTTTTGCACTCTTATCGTAAAGTGACACCTGTACAAAAGTCTTTAATGCAACAACTTGGAGATGCCAATGTGCCACACTTTCAACAGATGAATATTTTAGAGTTGCAATGTGAAGGTCTTGAAAATGTTGGATTTACAAAAAATATCTTTACAATGATAGAAGGAATGAGAGGAAATTAGTAGATGGACATGACGGGAATATGATGTAAGAGTATTTGCAGAGTGAAAAAGAAAAGAATCCCGGGTTTGCGTTTACATTCGAGACGGATGATGAGCAGAGAATGACGCATTATTTTTGGGCCGATGTGACTTGTAGAAAGTCATACAAGTATTTTGGGGACGTGGTGGTGTTTGATAGTAGCTACGACGCAAATAAATATTCTTTGATCTTCGCACCTATAGTAGGGGTTAATCATCACGGGCAGACAACACTTTTCGGGTGTGCATTCTTAAGTGACGAAACTTGTGATTCGTTTGTGTGGTTTTTTAAAGAATGGTTGAAAGTGATGCTAGGAGGCCCGCCCAAAATGATCATAACCGATTCGGATCCGGCAATGGCAAAAGCAATTGCTTCTACACTTTCAGATACCTATTACAGGTTATCCATTTGACACATTGTCGATAAATTTTCTCAAAAACTAGGTGCACTAGCATATATACAACATTACGAGGAGTTTAAAAAATATATATGAAATTTCGAGAACCCAGATGAGTTTGAAGCAAGATGGTTAAAGATCGTGCAAAAAGCACATTTGTCCAACAATGAATGGTTAAATGACATGTACACAATCCGTGCAATATGGATTCCTGTCTATACGAAACACATATTCTCTGCCCACATAACTAGTAGTCAAAGAAGTGAAAGTGTTCATGTATTCATCAAGAGGACGTGTCTAAGAATAATTCATTATTGGAGTTTGTGACATGATTTGATAGAGCACTTTCAAATTTACAGCATAATGAATTGGATTTAGATCATAAAGATGTGAATGAGAAGCCTGTGCAAAAAACCTCGTGGTTCATGGAAAAAAGAATGAGTGAATTGTATACGCGGACTTTTTTTACAAGTTCCAAGAGGAAATCCATCAGAAGGATACTTATGTGTTTGCGAAGACGGATGAGGATGAACATCGTTGTTTGTGAAATGTTCAGAAGGCAGTGAAGGTTCAAGATTTCGTGAGATTTCGGTAAATAAGTCATCAAACCATGTCAGTTATAGTTGTAAAATGTTTGAATTCGATGGAATTCCATGTCAGCACATGCTAGCGTATTTTGCTAGAATGCAAATTATGGCACTATCTGATCAGTACATCTTGCGGAGGTGGACTGTTGCAGCAAAAGCTAACAGGATTTTGGATGACTTGGATGGGGAAAGAGGGAAAGAAATATGTGGCAATTCAATGCTAACGAGGCGACAGTGTGTCTTCCAACTATTTTCGAATGTAGTTGATGACGCCCTATTAACTGAAGACGAAACACAAGTTTTGGAAGAAGCACTGGAATCAGTTAGAAAAAGGGTTACACTCATGAAAATTCTCGCGAAGATGGCGAAGGGGGTGGTATCCGTGTTCCTATCTCTCTTGGAAGCCAACTTAGTTATAAAGAACCACTTCCAGTCAGGGCAAAGGATTGTGGTAAACGACTCAAATGAGGAAAAGAGAAGGCTGTCAAGGCATTAAGGAAATGTAATGGTTGTGGGTTAACAGGGCAATCACATGACAAAAGGAACTGTCCAAAACTTCTCAACATATACGTGTATGCATCTAAGTATGTTCATGTAAAATTTAAATCCCATTGCTACACCAAGTGTAAGTATGTTCATGTTGTTTTTTTTGTTAGGCCTTCGCAAGATGTTTGGTTTAATGATGAGGACGACGACGAGGACGACACTAACAATGAGTGAAAATTGTAATTGTTTATACTTATTATTAATTCTTTAAATTTTTATTGTTACAAGTGTTTGCATTTTTTCTTTCTTTTATTCATCTTATGATTTATTCATGCTTCAGGTATGGAAAAACGACTCCTAAGAAGAAGGGGTTGTGCGGAAATGGAGATGGAAGAGAGACTTAAATTAGTTAGAGGTTGTAAGGACTTGGAAGATCGACGAACTATAATTTAGATACATTTGGTGTGATTTGCAATTTATTTGGAAAAAACTTGTTTTTTTATTTTTATTATGGGACTTGTGTTTTCAGTGTAATCAATTTGTTGTAAGTTAGATAGGTTTTAGTTTCTCCAAAGTTAGTGAAGTGTGTATGTTTGTCTAGGCAATCTACAGTTTTTAGTAGTAGTAGTTTTGGCTACATAAATATTGTGAAAAATAGGTGCTGGAAACAGAGGAGGAGAGAGATTCCTCACTGAATCTGGAAACAAGGAGGAGAGAGGTTGCTTGGGCAATCTGCAGTTTTTAGTATGTTGCATGCTTGATCTAGTTTTTGTAAAATTGTGGTTCATGGAAATAAACGACAAAATCCATGACCATTTCTACTTCTTAGTTCTTGCCGCAAATGATATTTCAACTTGCAAGTGCAAAAATAGATTAAAGTATGATCATTTCCAGTAAACCATGAACGAACCCATATTCATATCCCTAAGAAGAGCTTGCTACCACCAGAAAAACATGACAACAACCAACAAACTAAGTAACAGCAAAATGTGTGGTACAAGACCACCAAACAAGGTTAATATTACAAGGTTACAAACTAAGAAAAACAGAGCTCAACTATAGCATTAGAAATAAACATAAGTCAAGGTTACAAGGTCCATCATCCTAAAGCTAAAGAACCAAGTTTTGCTCATAGATCATCCAACTCCTCCTTAAGGTTATCTCTCTCCTCAAGTGTTATTTTCAATTGATGCGCAAGTGATTGTTGGTCTTGGGAACCGTCGGACTCCTCTCTAGACGAACCATCACACTTCTTCAAATAAGTTGAATAAGCTTTTCGTGCCTCCACTTCAGTCTCATAACCTTTAAAGGAATTGTGCTTAAAGCCGGTGGTCTGACTATGAGCTTCCGCCCAAGAGTCAAAAACCCCGGGAACCCGACCAACGAACACAACATGCCATTTCCCCATTTTCCAACTTGTTGAAATATCATACACAGAATGAATAGGACAAATGACATATAATCAACAAATTGCCACTCATCAATTAGATCTTATAAGAGCACTTGCCTAGTAGGTTGCAGGAATCACTCTATAATCAACAAAACAACCATTTTAGTAATGCTAATTTAACAACACCACTAAAGACTAGGCCTGTCAATGGGCCGGATCCGATCCGGATCCGACAGATCCGGATCCGGATCCGAATCCGATAAGACACAATCCGATCCGGATCCGATAAGACTCAAATCCGATAGTGAGAATCCGGATCCGAATCCGAAAAATTCGGATCCGGATCCGAAAATCCGAATCCGATCCGGAAACTTTTTTTACTTCAAAAATTTTAGCCAAAAAAAAATATTTTTTTCAAAAAAAAATTATTTTCAGAAAAAAAAATTAAAAAAATTAAAATAAAAAATAAAAATAAAAATACAACTTCTTAAACATTTTTTTTTTCAAAATAAAAATTTTACTATTTTTTTAAAAAAAATTAAAATTTAAAAAAAAAATAAAGTTCGGATTCGGATTGATAACGGATTTAATCCGATCCGATCCGGATCCGACCCGGATCCGTATTGAATTACCGGATCCGGATTATCGGATTATCGGATCGATGTTATCGGATTCGGATCCGGATCCGGATCGGATTTTTCGGATCGGATCCGGATCGAATCCGGTCCATTGACAGGCCTACTAAAGACACCCCATTCCAGAGTTCTCTTTGATTAAGATGATTTGAGAGGCATGTCAACAAGGATGGGGAGTCCCAACCTGACATACTTATTAATGCTTAATCCTTCCAAAAAATAATCTATCAAAAACATAATTTAAATAGAAAAACCACAAGGTTAAATTCCCAAAGGAACTCTAGAAACTGATCTATACTTGATGCTTTCAGTTTTTTGAAAGAAATAAGAATCCTAGCATCGTGTTAAGACAAGCATATTATCCTATTGTTCAAGGCACATTCCACCATGTAATTTCCAAAGGCCTTCAATCATTTCTTCTTTTCTTTGTTGGAAAAAACAAAGGTGTAATTAGTAAGTCTGAAGTGAAGTCCATAAATCAGACCAATCAATTTGAGAAAAATAAACAAGTATCTACCTAGTCAAGTCTGTTTTTTTTTTTTTTTAAATCAGGAATCACAAATCCAACAAAAAAAACATTTTTTTTCTCGTACAGAGTAGTAAATAAATCTATTGTCAGTGGGTTGTAAATTTTCAAACAGATTAACTACCGTAAATAAATCTACTGTCAGTGGGTTGTAAATTTTCAAACAGATTAACTACCGTACAAATCTAAGAAAAAGAGATAGCGAAGACCGATTGGTTCGAGCCCTAACCTAACTGGTTCAAAACCCTAACTTCAATTTGAACGAGAGAGAGAGACCTTGGATCTTTTTCTTCTTGGTTCTTCTTCGTGAATTTGAATCTGATTTGTCGTCTTCAATCTGAATAGTTGCGCAAAAAAAACCTTAACGCGTGAACGGATATAGAACAAAACAGAAAGATAGATTTCGTGAGAGAAGATGGAAGAGAGAGAGTTCGAGAAAAGAGAGAGGGAAGACCTATTTTTCGTTCGTGTTTGTGTTCGTATTCGATCAATCACCTCAAGCGTCAGAAGCACCTCAATCGCCTCCCTCTCTCTCTCTATGTGTGTGTTCGCATGGAATGAAGGAAAGGTGAGGAGAATCCGTATTTGTTATGACCCATTTTCATATATACCTGTGAGCTATTTGAGTGATTTTAACCCATGAATTGGCGTTCTAGATCTTGGCCATTGGATTAGATCCAACGGCCACAAAGGAGGTCCGCATTTTTGGGTAAGATACAGTGGTCCTTATAAGAGTCGGACCATGTATGTGTGTGTCTGTGTGTGTGTATATATTTGAGCCGAGCCTAACCAAGCCGTTACCGAGTCGAGTCAAGCCAACTCGTGAGCCTGTTGAGCCGAGCCTAACTAGGCTCGAGCTTGGCTCGTTTGTTTAACGAGCCACAAAATTAGCCGAGCCGTAACCGAGCCGAGCCGAGCTGGCGAGTAGCTCGGCTCACTTACAGCCCTACCTATAAGAATCATACTCAAGCCTTTTTCTCTCTCTAGGCGGCTTCCCAGTTTCTCTCCCTTTGGTTCTCCTGCGGCTAGGGTTTCGACTGGGGGAGATGCCTCCTTCTCCCCCAGGCATCTTTCTCCCCTCCCTCTCAGATCCCTTAATCTGCAGCGTTTCTCCTTCCTCCCTCTTCCCGCCGTTGCTCTCTCCGGCATGTTTCACCTCTGTTTTCCTCGTTTCCCATCAATTCTTTCTCCTAGGTGTTTCAATCATTGGGCTTAATGGCTAGGGGGTTTTGTTCGGTGGCAGTTGATGGTCATTTTGCTTAGGGGTGTTTGGTTTCCACGCCGTCTCGTCTGCTAGGAGGAACGGTTTTGTCTATCTAACGACATTATGGTTTCCACTTCGGCCTTTGCTCGGTGCTACCTTTCTCTCTGTTTACCATGTTGATCTGCTCTGTCCATGGTTTCCGATTTGTTGGGTGGTGGGCGCGAGCGTGCATCTTCCTTCTGAGCTTCGATTTCAGTCCGACGATGGTGGTTGCTGATGGTGGAGGGTTGTGGATGTTTAGGTTCTTGGACAGCAGCTTTGCTTATGGGCCGAGATGTAAGGGTGTTGGTTGCAGTGGTTGATGTAGCGACGGTTCAGTCTGCGACCGGGTTAGTGCTGTTAGGTTTAGGTTTTCTCAGAGGATTAGGGTTTTGGTGGTAATTGGGCATGTTGTTTGTTGTTTGGGTTTGTTTGTTTTTCAAGTGTTTTGGGCTTGTCCATTTGTTTGGGTTGGGTTTCTTTTGGGTGTTTGTTGGTGCCTTCCCAACTTTGAGTTGTAATTTTTTTTTCTTTTTATTTTTTAAAAAGAAATGTGAGGTGAGGTGTAGTAATAGGTGAGATACTACCGTATGTGCATGATGCTACCTGGTGTGTCACTACAGAGTTTCTATTTTGTATCATTTTATTAATGATATGAAAACATTTCTTTGCTTATAAAAAAAATTCACTATTACCTACCATAACTGTTAATAATATTGATCAGTTCAAATGGTTCGATCGCTTGGTTAAACTCTTAATCAAATTAATCAATTCACATTAGCCAATTGTTTCAATTACTCATCGATCACTATCAGCCAACATCACTGTTGACTATCACATCTACTATTGATATTGGTCAATTCAAATGATCTGATTGCTTGGTTAAACTCTTGATCAGATTAATTAATTCATTATCATGTTTATCAAATAAAATGATTCAATTACTTGTTAGGTATCTGAATCTAATTGAATAGTATATCCTAATTAAATTTATTGTCTTATTTCAATTGAGGGTCTAATTTAAGATTTATTAGTTATTGGTTTAGCCTTTTCATCAAATTTTATTAAGATAATTACCTTGTAGCGTGTATTTATAACAGGAATATAAATTACATATGTAAGTTATCAAAATAGTAATTGAATACCTTGTTTCACAAGAATATTTTTCAATTGGTGGTTATTTAAAAGTAAGCTAGTTAAATATGATTTTCAATATTAATTGGAAATTAATGAAATTTTTTTGTTTATATTAGTTTTTAAGTTATTATTCTAGTGATTATTTATACCCAAATTAAAATTTTAAGTTAGATTTATATTCTCACCCAATTTTTCAGGTTGCCCCATAAACCATGGCATAGCTAAAGAACAAAAGTCAGAGTGGATATGGCATATAGTGGTGTGGTTTTACAAATTCCTAAAAGCAAATTATTTTTCTTTCAAAATTGGTGACTTGTTACCGGACTCACCTGTTGTGGTAAGTGTGGCCATATATTGTAGTAAATGTAGCCAACAATATAGTAAAAGACTAAGAGTGATCATAGTAAATGATATGCAAAACCAGTTCGTGTGGTAAGTAAAATAACGATATTTTGATAGGAAAATCATAAAAACTAGTATCTCATTTTTAACAGATTCACCTTACTTTTTGTTGGTGGTTTTAATTCAATGACTGAGATTTACATAATTTTTAATCTAAAGGTCCATATCACTGCATGCGTAACTGCGTAAGTGAATTACAAATCTATTTAGAAAAAAATCAAACAAGGCACAAACCACAAAAGAGGGGGGGGGAAGGGGAATGATGGGAAATTGTCAGAAGTGGGGTTTGAACCCACGCCCTCTTACGAGGACCAGAACTTGAGTCTGGCGCCTTAGACCACTCGGCCATCCTGACGTTTGTTGGCATTCTACTTCACTTTAATTATTTATAGTATATTCTTACAGATCTCTCTTTACCTTCCATCCCATTAAAATGAACAGAAAGATAATGAGAAACCAAATTTTACGCTCATTATATCCTCTACTAGCTAGGAAAAGCGCGCGCGAGAGATTGGGCCAGGTATAATTGATAGCTATGTATATTCTGAATTACATCTTTTTCAATCATTCTTAAAAGTTATTCGACAATCAAACATATCCGTGAATAGATATTCCAAAGAAAATCGAAAAATGGTTGTATTGATTTTGAGATTATATAGGGAAAACAAAAAATAATAATTTATGGAACTAAAATACCGTGCCTTTTTTTTTTTGAATTAAAATTCTACGCCATTAACACGAAAAAAAAGAAAGAAAGGAATGTAAATATACTTCTTCTTTTTTTTGGCAAATGTTAGAAGTTATATTTAACTGTGAGGCGAAAGCCTACATAACAAAAAGGAACCCCATGGGGGCAAATAGACGTCTGTAGACCAAACAAACCATTAGAAAGGGCAATCAAAGCACAATATGTACAGCCCTATTTCAAACTTGCCCAACGAGATCAGGTTCGCAGAAAATAAAACTAATACCAAGCACAAGACCAACAAACCACTAGACTAAATCCGGACATAAACCAGACTAAATCCGGACAAAAAATGAAATAAAGCAAAAAAAAAAAAACACTCCCCTCTGTGCAGCCCTTCTATACATGTGTGTGTATATACACACATATATACACACACGCGTTGTTATAGAGAAAGATAGAACACTGATCATGGGAACAATTTGTCTTTGTTTGTTTCCTCTTAGAAAATAGAAATATTATCTCCAAAAATATTGACAGTTTCATTATCCGTGTTTTTTCGTCTTTAGTGATTTTTAACGAAAAACTTTAAAAATATAAAAGCAATGCTGGAAAAATTCATTTAAGATGACAAAAATACAATAAATTTTTTTTTGTCACGTTAAGTGAATTTCTTTCAATTTCGGACTTTATTATCATACTTTTCCAATTCATCTAGTCATCACGAGCAATATAAATCAAAATCAAGAAAAAGAACCTTGCCAAAAAGTTAGCCCAAAACTTATAAAGGGGGAAATAAAAGTAGCCATGTTGAGTTTTACTTTGCCCTAGTGCGTCACATTCGTCACTCCTTACTCTATTTACCAACCTTTCCCAGCCCCTTCTCATCAATATAAATTAATTTGCATGTCTGTTTCCCAAATTCTTCCTAACAAACACTGTACCAACATTCTGAGTGTCTACAAGGGCCATAAGAAAACAAATCACAAACCCAAGTACTAGCATTTTGAAAATTACATAACAATTGACACCCAGATGGAGCTAAACAGAGTTAGCAACGGGTAAGAAACGCACCGCCTTGTTAAATCAATTCGATCAGCCTGATGAAACAAACTCTCGAGTTTGACGACTTTTTTTCTTTTGAAAGGCGAGTTTGACACAACTGACATCTTTACATTCCAATAAAGCAAGAAACATAATTCTCAGACACCACTTTCCAAAATACACATGCATAATTGCATAGGGCTTCTGGTTAAGAGAAACAAAATTGTAGAACACAACAAAAGATCAAGTGTGCTCAAGATTTCCTTGTCGTAATGCAAAAAATTGGCCCTGTTTGGAAGCATTCTACCTGTCACTGTCATCATCAAGCTCAACAGACCGAGATTTCTTAATGTCTGGCGTTTCATCAGATGACTGCCCATCTTCTGAATCAGGAACGACATCAGCTTCAAGTGCAGAATTGCGAGTAGGCCTCTGCCTCGACCTATTCTTTGCACCCAAATTTTTGTTTTCTGAAGCAGGAACGTTGCCAGTCCCAGCTAATCTCTCACTCCAGCGAAAACCAAAACGCTTGTGTGCAAAACTACCATTCTGCTTCTGAGATAGTGTTTTGTCATTCTTGTTGTCATTATCACCGTTTTCCTTTTCGCTGTCAGAGTAGTTACTATCATTACCTCCATTAACGTCCTCACTTTCAGTGTCACTTACTATTGCATAGTCCTCTGCATGAAAGGAACCGTTTCTCTGGTCGGTTTCCGAGTCTGAGCGTTCATTGGAAGTATTTTTGTTACTTTTACTGTGGTCACTATGCTTTTCTTCATGTGTTCGCTCTTCAGTAGTCTTCCTTTTCCTGAATGAGAAATGAAGGTATAATCAACAAGAGGACCTCATATATCTGGATCAACAATCTAATTAATTGGATACTAGATATGAGACCCTTTCATGTAATGTACACATTTTTTTTATTTCTCTTGTTCCATTCGGTAAATAGTATTACAGCCAAAACGAAAGACATTCACTTTCATTCAAGCACAGAAGACAGTATTCCCAACTGAAGCAAAGACGTGTCCCATATGCAAAGACGTGTCCCATATGTTCCAGGCCCAGAATTGAGGACATAGAATTTCACCACAGACCTATGTAAATTGGAGGTACAACTAATTTAATCAAAAACTGCTATTTTTTCCCAAGCACATGACGACATTAATATGGTTAAACTATGCCTTTTTGCATTATTTTTGTTATCATCTTAATAATGCCCTTGTGTGGGCTCAATTATTTTCAAGCAAAGACCATCACAGATATGCCCAAGGTCACGCCAAGTTTGGGCAATGTGATTGCATTCCAACACACCAGTCCATGGGTACTGTCATTTTGTTGCAAAACATGGCTTCTGAATAAAGTAATCCTGAAGCACTTTCTTCCATTTAAATAGTAAGATTAGAATTTTGGTCTGCTGAAATACAGAATTGTTCAAGTTGTTTTAGAAGCATTTACCCTATATTTTTCGCGAAGACGAATGTAGCCCTGAAGCATACCATTCTAATTCTCATTCTATAAGTCCTAAAATAAGCCCATTTTGCTTGAAATATGGTGATGAGATTGCATGAAATGACAAAAAATGTCCAAAAGCAATGCCACATGAGAGACACCACAGAAGTAAAACAAAGCAATAAAACCATGCAAGTGGAACCAGATTAAATAACCTTACTTTGTCGGTTGAGTAGCCTCCTTAATGGCCTTATCGAAATCCTCTGCACATCAGTTTCCAAAGAAAAAGAAGCCCTTTTAGTAATATAAACAAACAAAACCAAGTTAAATTCCAAGAAAAAGAAGCCCTTTTAGTAATATAAACAAACAAAACCAAGATAAATCAAAGAATGCACATCAAAATCTTTATGAGATAAGAAAACAGTTTGCACCAAAAAACCAACCCCGACCCTCTTATATGCAAGAAGCCTACAACTTACCCCCCACTGCACCACAATAAACACGGACAGAAGTATGATGATGGAAATGAAGTGCCTAATTGGTGCTAATATCAAGATCAGAAACAGATCTATGGTAAAAGCTTCCTACCATAATGCTCCTACATACATGATACATTTATTACATCTATACACATCCCAGATATGTGCAGCTGTGCTTTTAAGTGCTGCTCAACAGATTTAGCAAAACTGAAGCCACTGCAAAGTTCATCTTTCCAAATAGACTACTTGTGAGCAATCTAGTATGTTTTGCACATTGATATTACTCCTGATATGAAAGGTCACTAAGAACCATATATGCTAAGTGCATCCCAATCGAGCTTCAATTCCATCCAAAGTAACCGGAAGCAGTGTCAGCAGATGAGCTTCTAACTTCCCTTTTTTCTCAAGATTAGTGGTTTCACAATTCTTGGGCTTTGGATTCTCTGATGATTCGGTCCAACCAATCAAGGGCTGCGTCATCATCCTATTTGTCTAAACTTATGTGTACCCAAAGGTCCCAAACTATTGATGCACTACAACAACAAAAAACTGACCAAGAAAAAGATAAAGATTGTGTATTAACTTTAGGGTCAAGCCACCAAAAAAAAAACATGTACATAAGCAAATATTACATCTTACCAAATGTATAACAGACAGGCCTGCGGTTGCGGCAGGAGCGAGTAATCCCAGAATTGCGAAAGCCATCCATAAGCATCTCTTGCCTTTGTTGCTGCTTCAGTGCCCTTTCTTTCTTCTGTGGAGGGCAAAAGTATGAGCGTCACCTAAACCCCATATGAACAAGAGAAATATCTAGAATCCATGACTGTCAGCATCAAATTCATAGTTGCAGAGGCCAACACAAACCAAAATCTTGTAATTCAGAGAGAAGATTCTGAGAATATAATATTATGCACACAAAAAAAAAGTGAGAAGAATCTGGAGAATGACCTTATGAAGTTTCTCAAGAACAGGAATGGCATCAGTTTGAATGACTTTAACAACAGCTACTTCCAGTTTAGCTTCACTTGTCGAAAAATCATCCTGTCATTACCAACAACAAAACCAAGTTACAATTCTGCATAAAAGAAACAAACTGGAGATATCAACAACAAATGGACAACCGACAAGCCAATCAAACTCTAAATTTGGAGAAGGATATTAGAGAAATTGCTTCACTTATACTGACTATTTTGTTTCTGAAACAATATTATGCTTCAGGGGCCAACAAACAAAATTGATTATCTTACCACAACTTTGCGGAATTCCTCAAGGTTAGTTGCAAGTGTTTCCCACTCAGTAATGATAGTGGGTGTATTTTCTTTGCCCTTAACTTCTGGCTTGGACTCAAACTTACTTACTTCCTTGTATAGCCTATGACCAATAACTGCATTTCCATCACACCTATCATGTACAGATTGGGCGTTAACAACATTGGTCTTGCACATATTTAAGCTCACATACCACACAAATTACCAGTATGTCGTTCCACTTCCATCTTCCCCAATCTTATCTTTCCGGAAAGACGAAATAGAATTTCCGTCTTTTAGCGTATTATTAATGTAAGACACTGCATCATCTTGCTGTAGAAAAAATAAACCAATTGTCACAACAAACAAAATGAACATAAAACTAAAAGGACCTGGCAAATTCATGTCAAGAGTAATATTTGGCAACTTAAAAACAACACAGCGGCGGACTTAATCAGAGGATACGCCACCAGCAATTGCAACAAGGAAGCAACAGAAATAGTACGGCAACTAAAAAAAATCATATCCACACACAAGCAGTCAGAAGGATACATTGAACCAACAAAAATAGAAAGGCTGGAATAATTACATCGGCTCGAATTTCACAGAGTGCTTTTAAAAGTAGTAGACGGTTGGTTGGATCAAGTTCCTTGTATCTGGATATTTCCTCTCTGCACAATCCATGGCAAAAAAAGGCCAGGATACCGTAAATTAAAATCTAGATAGTATAAGGCATAAGACCTGGTTAAACAATACGGAAACAAGTCAAAAGGCAATACCCCTTAGCCACGGTCAGTGGAATATCCCCATCAGCAACCTGCAATCAAAGGCCAAAGAATAGTAATGGTCCGGATGTATTTATAGAGTAGCAATAACACTAAACAAAATAACAGTCTAGACTTATACCCACCCATGGCCACCACATAGCAAGTTTCTTGCAGAGCACTGTCACCCAAGCATCACGACCATTCAATGTTTTACTTACAGGTGGTATTCCCTGAGAAGCATTAAGTCAGGATACATATGTGATATCAAGTCTATATATATATGTTTCAACACCATAAACAAAAGAACGGGAAGCTTCGTTGTTTTGAAGACATTTGAGAACCACACGGAAACAAAAGCATTATGTTGGAGTTCCCAGATGCTTGTTGTTAGGAGTATAAACAAACTAGTCCCTCTCAATAATTCCTTGAGCTTTAAGATGAGCTAGTGGAGTCTGGACAACAATCTAACATGGCATCAAACAAGACAATAGATCTTGCGTTCAAGCCTCGCTCCCATCCGAAACTATTATATTTGCATGGGTTTAGCTCACCTATGGAGGAGATTCTAGTGATTCTCGCTGCACATGATGGGGCGTGTAAATAAAAAGTATATCATCGCCCATCTCACTAACAGCTTGAGCTTTTAGATGAGTTGGTGCTCCAAAATATAAGCAAGTATTTCCATGCCAGTTAAATACATTTTTAGTTCTCAACGCTTGAAGGAACTATCTAACTACTTTACTCGTATCATTTTCAAGAATTTGGTAATCGCCAAAATGTTTTTGTCGAGACAAAGGCAGTTTATAATGTCAATTTTCCCCACACAAGATTGACAGTGGCATAAAATCCAATAATTATTACACTTTATAATGTATTGTATTGTATTGTATTCTACTGGACTCATTCCCCCAATGAACCAACCGATGAATCAATGCAGAAAATGAGGACAGGTTAAAAGAAACACTGAAAGGGCACACGTAATTCGGGCACGACTAAATCTCCATGGACATGAAAAAGAAAATTAGCTCTTTGCTAAGGTCCTTGGTTGCTGCTCTAAGATAACTAGCATTATTCGTTCGGAAACTTGTTCCCGCCAGCAGGCGCAAAGTAGGTATGGGTTAACTTTGGCAGAGGTTTACATACCACAGGACGGAATAGAGTTGCATATATACACTCTAGATCCTGAAAAAAAATTCTCAGGAAATCATGGTATGAATTATCCAAATGAAAGGATATGAAATCACTAATACGGTTTGGAGTATCAAAACAAATTAGCAACTAACATAACCAGCTCTTAGAAGCACCACTTAATTTTTCTCTTTATGAATACATAACACTTCTTAAGATGTAAGGAATGTAAGAACAATGCCTACTCCGGAAAAAAATTCCGAGTCTGGAAAAAAATAAAGTGTTAATTGGGTTGAACTACGTATATGTTCGTCTTCTCCAATTCAAAACACAGACAATGAAATTGCACACTGTGGTTGTGAGATCTCAAACAGACAGCTCAATTATACGAAGAAATGAAATAAATTATCAGTTCATAAACAATGAATAAACCAAAACCTTCAAAAGCGTAATGTGAAGCTTCTCGAGCAAACTGTTCGGTGTTATAAGAGCTGCCTCGATCTCTTCAGCTGATACCTTCATATTACTCTCAATAACAGGCTCAAACACCTGTAAAAATTCCAGATAACCATCCAAATGCATTAGTGCATGCAAACAGGGGTGGACACATGGGGGTGCCAGGGGGTGCCCAGGCCGCAGCACAACTCTACACATTTTCACATATTATACTAGTTTTTCAGGTTCATTAGGAAAAAGTTCTATGGAATTGGCCCCTGCAACCCCCTTGGGTGAAAAAACAATCTTAAAATTGCTAGGTTTGTGTGGAAAAAAATTTAGAACAAAATTACATGGCAACTACATATGTACACACAATCTAGCCTTTTCCTCTGATTTAGCAAGTATCACTGCATAATTACGGAATGTACTTCCTGTTACTACTAATGTAGAAATACAAATGGTTCAAATCTCGCGTCTACCACTTCATGCAAATACCTAGTTATTTAACCATGCATACATACCGGAGATTGAATAGGTCAAGTTGTGAAATTAGACAACCAATTTAAGTATGGAGCAAACACTATTATATAGATACACAAAAACAAAAAATGTAGATTGATTTGATCACATGTAAACAGAGATTCAGGCACCTACAAACACATAAATGATTTCTTCATACAAATGGATACATTAGATCACACAGATGCTTTCATACATGATCTAAACCATCACAATGTTTTTGTGCATTCAAATACCCAGTTATTTTGACCATACATATATCGGGTACGAACTTATACCGGAGATTGAGATAGGTAAACTTGTGAAATTAGACACTTGAGGAAACATCATTATGCAGATAAACAAGAAGAAAAACAGATAGTAATCAGGCCAGTTATGAACAGAAATTGAGGCACCTACATACACACAAATTTCTTCATAAAACGGAAATAGAAGCGCATTTATACAAGTTCGAAAGCGCAAAAAATGATGTCGTTCATGGGACATAGTTAATCTTATAACGGAGATTGAGGTAGGTCAACTCTATTATATCAAGACCTTGGGGTTTGGCCCAATGGTTGTGTAGTGCTGCTTAGGATCATGAGGTTAGGGTTTGACTCGTATGGACAAGAGGATGACCTCCTAGTAATCTAACAAGTATAACATCCTAGAAAAAAAAAAATTCAATTATATCGATACACAAAAAAAACGAAAATAATTTGGTAAGAGAGGGTTTTTTTTTCAATCGATAGGAGGGGAGATGGGAAAGGGGTGCGGCAATTTCCCCCCGATATACTCGAACCCAGGCATTTTACTTGGTAAGGGAGTGCCACAACCACTAGGCCAACCCCATGGTCTTGGTAAGTGAGATTGAGGTACCTACATACACATAATGACGTACATTTCTTCGTTCGAGTGAATAAATAAGCTCGGAGAGATGCAGTCATAGTGTCATACATGTGTTGAAAACGTGTAAAGCGATGTCGTTCGAGAGAAAGCAAAAGCAAGCGATCTTACATGCAAGAAATTAAGAACAGAAGCTAGCTCCCAACACCGTCGAAGCCCTTGCAGCGCAAGCTCCGAGTCTGGTGGCGAAGCCTCCGACTCCGTTGCGCCGTGTCGTCCTCCGACGGCCACCGTCGGCCGCCGGCTGTTTTGGGTCATTGATTTAGGGAGTTTGAGGGAGAAGAATCGGCGAATGGAGAGAGAGAGAGATAGAGAGAGATGGCGAAGAGGAACTGAAAGGGTCGATATACGGAGTAACAGTTTTGGGGGTTGTCCTTTTCCCGCCTAAACCTCTTTTACCTGTGACTGTGGTTGGGTTTAGATTTCTAGGGTTACTTTCTCCGGTGAGAATTTTTTTTTGGCCTGCGTGTTAGCGCGCAAGGGGCTCGAAGGTTTTTGGGATAGTTGTTAGAGATATGTATGGCTCCATTCTCGTAAACTTAATTTTCTTCCTTCCTTCGAATGTTTTGTTTGTTTTTCTAAAAAAATTTATTCGATTTGCGAGATGTTTTTCTGATTAATCAGCCGTCTCGACAAGATAAGTCTAAAAAGTACAAAATTATTATCGAAAATCAAAAAAAAATTACTAAAGAGTGAAAAGGTATCAAACAGCTGTTTTATTTATTTAAGGTGTCATTTTATTTGAATTTTTTCAACATCGGTCCATATTTTTTATATTTTTTCGATTCGTCGAACGATTAAACCCCTGAAAAGCTAAATAAAAAATATAAAAAATAAAAATTACTGGAATAAGTTTAATACTTATAAGTTTACAATAACGAATCCATATATATGAGAGTGGTGAGTGAACAGAAAAACTTATTGAAAATCGTGCTGAAAGAAATAATGATTCTGGAATCCCACGTGAACAAATATCCTTGACTCCTCCCTCCTATATGAATGGGAAAATTGTATGAACACATCCAAACCATGCACATACGGTAAAAATACATACCCAAATTCACACTCAAATAAATAACTATAGCTCCTATATACTACACCACTAATGTGTGGTCCCGTACATTTATTTTAAGTGTTTGTACATTTTGATTTTTATTTTGGGTGTAATTCTAGACTTGTGGGTAGAGTATGTGGGTGTGAAATTATTTGGGTATTCATAAAAGAATTTCTATGGAAGAGTTTGTGTTGTGTGCATAACACGGGTGTCATGCGTCTATTATCAAACTCATTTTCTTTGTAGTAGTACTTGGTTTTAACCTCTCTTTATTGTCTCACCGAGTAGCATTACATGTTAATTCGGGTTATTTGTGCATCGCTAGATATGTGATCAGAACACATTTGCCTTTTGACAAAATAGGTTTAAACATTCTTTGACCACATGACTACGAATACCTAATTGATCTAAATTTTACCGTGATTCACTTGCTCAATCTAAAAGCGTAGGCTACTTGAAAATCAAGTGAATACATGAGGCAAATGCATCATGTGATCAACCGAGGCTTCCTGGACATAGTGGCATTCCACCTCAATGTGTTTGATTCGTTCGCGCGGTATGAATTCTCTAAAATATTCATAAGACTCAAATTATTAGTATGTAACGGAGTAGGAGTAGAATTCGCTGAATTCTCTTGAGGAAGTCTAATTCAAATAGCAAGCAATGGGGCCTGTAACATTCCAATATTTAAAAAATAAAAAAATTAAACCATTCTTTTCTTTTCTTTTTGGTTAAAACAACTTGAAATAAAAATGGGATAACCGAATATACAGCCTACAAGGGGCATACCTCAGGAGGAAACAAAAGAAAGAAAAAAGAAGAATAAAGAAAAGTGACTCGTAAGCCAATTGGCTACAAGATACTAAAGTAAAGGGTACCATTTGTTTCCATTCCATCTAAAAAAGAGGGAATGGAAACAACTGAACATTAGTACCGAGAGATATGAGTTTGAGTCTATTACATAGCCATGAAATGGAAACAAAAAGCTTAAGGACTCCATTTGTTTTCGTAGCATTCGAAGCGTCTACAAAAGGGACATAGCACCATGCCACATGACTGAAATCTGGATTGGTAGCAGTCCGGATTACATGACCAATAAGTGGCCACCGCAAAGCACAACTATAGTTAGTGAAGTAGCAGCAAAAGAGAAGGCGCAAGCAATTAGTAAAATTCCGCACACAATTGCACATGAACAAAGCTGCCAATACCGTAAGGGAACTCTAACCAAACATGGACACAGATGAACCCAAAAGAAAAAGCAGAGAAAATAGAAAAAAACTAGGGACATGCCCCGTAGAAAGGCTTAAACAGCCCAAGGAACAACCCCCAGATGAACCATTCTTATTCAATCTCTATATTACATAATTATTTGATTCATCATATATCGAAGTAATTATTATATTTTTGATACTCCTATGAAACAATTAAATGTTGTAACGCCCCAAGCAGACCATTGACCCAATACCTTATTGTAAATCCACAAGTCATACCGTATGGAAAAAAATGTTTAAGTCCAATGTTGCAGTAGTAGTAGTTTTACATGGTTCCTTGTATCCTCAGAATCACCAATGTAGACTTTCGATGTAAAACAGAATATCACAAATGTAATGACTGTGATAAAAAAACTGGTAATGACTTCACCCTTACCGATTAGCCTTGTGACCATGGCTATTCTAGTTATAAGCCTAGCTCCTAACCTAACCTAACCCATTGAACCACAGGCCATCTAGTCACAAACTCATTAGAGCATCCGCAATGGTAATAATCAAAACCAATAATCAAAATGTATCATGTCAGTATTTGATTATCCATTTAGTCCATAATCAAATTTAACAACCTCTACCTCCACATTGGTTATTTTTGCATCCCTAACAACAACAAAAAACCCACAATACACAATGCACATTTGTCCAATCCCAAATGAGCTCCAATCACGCCAAATTATTATTCTCAATGAGACGATTCCAATTTGTGCTATTTTTTATTTTTGAGCTTGGTTATTAAGTTTTGGTTATTGGTAAAAGTTGTTAAGTTTGGTTATGGAATGTGTGAAATTTGGTTATTTGCTGAAAAACTTGTAACTTTGCTTACTACAATGTGAGGTATTTTTTGAGTATTGTTGTTATATTTGCTTATTCACACTTATTTGCTTATCACAATGTGAATGATCTTAGATATACACAAATGTGATTCATGAAGGCTTACTAACTTTTTTGGTCCCCAAAGTATTACGTTAGTCTCATTTTCGTCTCTAGTATAAAAATTGAAGACATTTGGTCCCTAACGTATCAATTTTGTACCAATCAAGTCCCCAAGCCTAACACCGTGAGCTCAATCCGTTAAAAAATGAAGGGCATTCTTGTCATTTCGCCCGGCCCAAATGTCTGCCAACAGAAAAATGAAAAAGAATAAGAAGAAAAGGTAAGTGTAGCGACAACCATGGTCGCCCGCTGCCATTGGCACCACCACCCTCCTCTCTTCTTCGTTCCTCTCCTCTTTCCTTTTATCCTCTATTTTTCAACAACATAACTGAGTACTACTCCTTATATTTCTCAATCCCAATACCTCATCTGAATCTCTTTCGCCATGACCGCCCTCTCCACTCTCTCACCTCCGCACATCTCTGCATTCCCTCCAAAAAACCCTTTCCATTTCTCCACCCAACCCAAACGCCTATTCAAACTATAGATCTAGGTTTTTCTTCCGTCAAACCACCTCGCACATCGACTCCAACAAATCACTCACCGCAACTTTCCAACCACCAACAAATTTTTGAGGTCTCTTTTTCCATCAGAGCCTCAACTCCGATGACCTCGGCGACAATGAGGATAACGACGACGACTTGTCCGGCAAGGTTTTGGGTGGCGGCGAATTGAGCGAAGAAGATGAATTCAATAGTTCGGAACAATGATAATGATGATGCGTTGGGAGGGAAACCTGTGTTTGAGGAGTTCAAATGGCAGAGAGTCAAAAGGATACTTACAATACTTAATGAGTCAAAGAGTTTGGTGAAGAGATGGGAAAGTCTACAATACACACCCCTTAAAAAAAGGGTGTACCATATGCACCTATTTTATGGTTCATTAATAACATTTTAGCGTGATTCGTAACTTTTGTTCTAGAATTCATAACTTTTCAACAGTACGATTCGTAACATTTTCATTATGATTCATAACATTTTGGTGTATCTCATAACCTTTATACGATTCGTAACTTTTTAGCAATATGATCGTAACATTTTCTCTATAATTCATAACATTTTTAGGGTACATATAATACACACCCAAATAAAGGGTGTGCATTGTAGTCTTTTCCGACGTGGATGAAGTCCCTTCCATTTACAAATTTCGAATTGATAAATTCCAGGTCACTAATTGTACTTTTTGATGATAGTGCTCTTCTAAAGAAGAAGAAGAGAGAATAAAAGGGAAGAGGAGAGGAGGAGAAGAAAAAAGGAGGGGGAGGAGAAGAAGAGAGAAATGAGGGTGGTGGGTCGGTGGCTGCAACGGCAGCCGGCGGCCATGGCAGTAGTGACGATGGCTGCCACTGCACTTTCCTCTTTTCATCTTCTTTTTCTATTTTTTTGTTAGGCAAAAATTTGAGGGTTGGCAAAATGACGATAATGTCCCTTTGACCCCGTTCTAGAAATCTTCTTAAAAAATAAGCAGCTTATTTCATATTTTCAAATTCAAAAATAATGTAAATAAAAAATAATTTTTAAAATTTTTTTGCACCGTGTAAAAGATCTTGATGAGATCTATCAAACAAGATCCATATTAGTAGAAAAATTATTTGCGTAAACATATTATTTTTTAGCTTGAATTTACCTTTTTAAAAAATAAGTACTTATTTTGAGTTGCGGAACGGAGCCTTATTTTAACGGATGGGGCTCACAACGTTAGGTTTGGGAACTAGATTCGTACAAAATTGATACGTTAGAGACCAAATATCTTTAAATTTTACATTGGGAACAAAAATGAGACTAACATAATACTTTGAGGACCAAAAATATTAATAAACCGATTCATGAACATACACACTAACCTACTCTCCATTCCTCCTAACCATCACCTCCCTCCACTCACCTTGAACTGTCCCATCACCCCTCCTATCCTCTACTCTCACATTAAGCTGCAAATAATTAGATGACATTCTTTCTCTCTCCCATGTCACTTCAACCTTCCTCCTCTTCCATTGCCATCCTCTACCCCAATTAGGGCTGGCCGAGGTATTCAGTGGTCCTAGGCCAAATGGTGGAGTAAGGTCCTACATATATTTACAATAATGAAAATATTTATCTATATAATTATTTTGGTTATTTAATATGGTAAATGCTTTGGCTTCAATGGCTTAGGTTGTTGCTAAATATCCAATTTGACACTGGTTCGAAACATTGTAGCTCCAACTATCGATATTAGAATTATTTTTGGCTTATAAACACTTAAAAGATGTATTTTTGTCAAAAAAACACTTTAAAAAAAATATGAACTTAGGCAACCTATGGGAATAGCCTTCATTTTACTGCTAAACCACTAGATATGCTTCTTATACATTGAGAGAGGAAAAAAATAATACAAGTACTGCTTTAGAAAATGGGCTCCTATTTTGGGTCCAATATTTAAAAGCTGTAGACCGCGATCTCTTGAACCTTGCCCTGAACTCATTTCCTCCCAATCAAATCCCCCTGCCAACCACATTGTTCCCTCGATATTTTTCTGAACAATTTCGTGCATAACCACCATTGCATATTTTTTCTCAATAAAAAAATGGATAACAAATTTGTAATGGTGTCTTTTGTACATGTTTGTTCACAATGAATTTACTTCTATACTACACATAGTATAGTTCCTATGAAATTTGAGAATCCCTTAGCCCATGTTGCTACAACTTATTGCATTTTGACAAGCGTTTACATTAAGCAACAAGTTTTGCATCTCATTTATAACCCTATTGGTTAGTGAAAATAACCTGACATTTTTCAACTTCTCTCTCTTAACAACCTTAAAATTTCTAACGACTTATTGGTTAGTGGAAACAATTTAACATTTTGTAACAACTTAAACGACTTATTGGTTAGTGGAAATAATTTAACATTTTGCAACAACTTATAGATTAATGGGAACAACTTAATATTTTTTAAATAAGTGATCCTTAAATTATTGCTCACAGAAACATCAAAAAATTTCAAGGGTCCAAGGCGCAAGCTTGCAAGAACGTGATGCAATAAATTTGTCCTTCTACAAGAACATTTCGTGGCACAATAAAAATCTGTAGTGGCATTATCACCTCCCTTTTCGAACACCCCATCGATCATTCTCTCATTCGACCACCGCATCACGGCATCCCCACTCCACACTTCCAACGTCATCCTCTCTGCAACTTTCGATCGTCTCCACCACCGCCATGATCCCCCATCCAAAACCCTAACTCTTTCTCTCTCTCTCTCTCTATCAATGGAAGACAAAGACACGGAACTCCTCGCCCGAGCCGCGGCCAACCACCTCTACCTGGCCCAGTTCGAGCCCTTCCGCGCCACCCTCCTCAGCCTCCGCGCCCGCAACCCCGACCTCGCCCGCGCCATCCTCCAAACCCTAGTCTCCCTCAACGGCCGCCTCGACAACATCCTCTGGTCCCCCCACTCCTGCCCCTCCCCCTCTCTCCTCGCCTACCTCTCCACCCTAGAACTCCTCCAATTCAACCACGACGACGCCGTTTCCTCCCCCTGGAGCTTCGACCCCGAGTCGCTACGCCTACGCGTCGAGTTCTCGTTGTACGTTGAAACAATCACTTCTAAGTTGAAGGAGTTGGGCGGTGGTGGTGATCCGGGCGAATCTGAATCACTGCTTGTTTTGGGTAAATTAGCGGAGTTAGGGTTTAACCGGTTGAGACCGGATTCGATTGGCGTCGATGAGAGGGAAAACGGGGGCGGGGTAGTGTTGGAGGGGGATGAGTTGATGCGGTTGAGGAGTGTTGTGTTGGAAAATGCCGTGGTGTTTGATGTGTTGTGTGGGAATATACGGAAACAAGTCGAGGGCGGTGAGCGTGGGGATGACTCGGGTTTAGCTATTACTTTGAGGAGGGAAGGAGAGCGATCGGAGGAGGAGAAGGATGTGAAGTTGCTCAAGTTGGTGCAGAGGAGTGTTCAGATTGTGCATTTGGATGCTATGAGGGAATGCCTTGGAAAGGGTGACGAGGAAGGAGCGGTGTCGCATGTTCGGTTCCTTCACCTAGGTTATGAAGTCGAAGAGACTGAGTACCGGTATGGATTGTCTACATTCTTGATTTATTGATTTGAAAAAGGCTATGGTTTATGGATTGTGAACTACTGAAGTGCTTTATGTGAAGTTATTCCACTTCAATATATATGTCTCTTGCTCTTTTGTACAATTAACTGTTAAACACATCAAAATAGGCCACACCCTTGTTGGATAGTGACACATCATGAACGGCATCCGTTAATGATTGGGTTTGTTGTTTCCTGTGTTGTTCTTTAGTTGGGCACTGAACTAATTAACTTCACGCATATCTAAAAGACTAAAACCCAGTTTCATCGCTCAGATTTTAAGCTTTTGGTGACACTTGGAGGTCCACTCTGTCCCTCCTTGTTACTCATCTATTCTATTTTCGATAACCATTAATATTTACTCCTCATGAAAAGTCAAACGGCGTTTAAATTCCATCTAGCCCTAACAAGTGGTTAGTATATGTATAAAGGAGATAAAGGGCATTCTTAGGATAAATGTTTGATACTTGAATTCAAACTGCAGTGCACATTCCCTTAGAAAGTTGGCACACCAAAATGGGACAAACAAATTTGGATGGAGTAGTGACACCACATTATAGGCCAATTGTTTTTTTCCCCGTTTATGAGCAAGCTGAAGCCACAGGTCATTTGTGAAACCTCTATGGAAGTTCTAAAAACATTCAACAATTGGGCGCAGGGAGATGAGAAAGGGTTAACGTGCTACAGAAGGAAAGGAGAACGGGTTAACGTGCCATAGAGGAGGAGGTCTACCGATAATCAACCACCATATGTTCGTGTGCGAACTTTTGTGCCAGTTTGTGCCTTGAGCGTCAGAAAGATACTTGCCCTTGTAAATGCAATGACATACAACTGTTTGTCTCCTAGGTGGAGACATGGTAAGCTTTCATGTACGATTCTTTCAAAGAGCGCTTCATCACCCCTAAATATTTGCATTCAGATGAATATAAAGTCAGCATTAAGACGAGAGATAGAAATAGAAGACAATTTACATGCCAAGCAATATAATGTGTGAAACGTGGGTATAAGACACAATATGGTATCAAGTATATGTGAGTTTACCTTGCAACAAAGCAGTAGGTGATAATTAGGATTAGTAATGGAGGAAAGAGCAAGAACATATGACAGGAAGACGGAGAATATAGGAAATAGGAAACAGCGTACTTGTCTGGAGATCCATGATAACTTGCGCATGAGGATTAGTCAAGGGAGAAGTAGGTAAAGGAGTCAGAGTCGATCGGGGAAATGAAGATACTCCCTCATGGCAATGATGAGGTCCACACACAACTGTTGACCTGGCAAAGAAAAGGAGGTTGAGTAAGAAAATTTAACACCTATAAGGAATATCAAAGTCTTAGAATGGCCATAACAATTGTCTTTCTGAAACTAGTCGAGGATGTGTATCAGATTTGTATCGCATATTGGTACGCGCCTCATACCTGTCGAATATGACAAATAAATATTCAGTATTTAATTTAAATGTTTATAACTACGGATACATTCGGATACCCCCGGAAACTTATGATATATATGTCGGGAAACTTTCGGCTTACAGTGGGGGTTAGAATGACATTGTTTAAAGGAGTAACTCAGTAAGGGGCAGACTCTAAATAGAAATGTCCATGAAGGATCAGTCGATAATACATAGAGGCAGAAGTCTTAAACAAACCCTACGACTCTTCGATTGATATGTCATCCACTCATTGCCTTAGCTGCTCTGTTCTCACTTCTCAGGCTTTGAACACTGAACACTAGTTCTCTCTCTCTCTCTCTCTCTCTCTCTCAGAGTCTCACTCTCTGACTCTCTCTCTCTCTCAGACACAAAATCACACATTGTAACACAGACACACTATACACGAACCGTTTGTACACTGTCAATATTCATAAATAAACTTTTTAGAAATAGTAGTTGCACCAAACAACTTCACAGGCTTCGAAAATTGTACCACATTGTTACAATCTATTTAATGTATATCACATACTGTTGATGCTTTTTTTAATTTAATTTAATTTTATGCATTTACAAGCTTCAAATATTTAGGATAATAATTTGAATACTGATAATTATAAATAATGATTTTACAATGCATCCCCAATGTATCCCTTTCATTTTGGGTGCATCGTAGTACAGTATCTGTATCGTGTTCTATCCGTATCCTTGTCCATATCCGCATTTGCGCATAGGCCATGATTGAGAAGATGAGCACAAGGCACACCCCTAAGAGGAGGAGTGAGGAAATGGTGAATGCCCAGGATAGAAAAACAGAGTCCTATGATTTATTACACCAACTAGCCTATGACATAGTTGCATGCAACAAGTAAAATGCCACGCCAAAAGTGTGGGAGGGGTCAGGCATATTGAATGAAAAGGTGCAAGCAACATTCAACAAATGGCAATGCTTTCATCAAGCAATTGCATTTTGCTGGTGTGTGCATAAGTAGCATCCTGAATGATCAGCACAAAATTAACCAAACTGCGTATAGTCTATGGCATTATTCGATCCAAACTCTTAATCCTCATACCAAAATAAATAGAAATTTGAGCGTCTAACTTAAATCCAGAATGTGGTAATTAGATATTTGTTGCCTGTCCACAACCATAACAAAGTAAAAGGAGATCCATTGGTAGTAGCACAGAAGGCCCTCAATGGACCACATCAAAAAATTCAGACCAATGACGACTAAGGCCCGAATTTTGAAATGAGCTGACAAGCTCTACACTCTAAACTAGACCAATCTGAAATGGAGTAACGACTCGAAGGAGGATACACTTTAAGTTTGGCCGAAAGACGGAGTGTCCAAATTGAAAATGCCACTAAAGGGGTTATATGGTGGTGGTCAAAGCAGATGATGCGATTGAAGCAGTGCTGCCCTTGAGATTCTGGGGTCCCAAAGTGAACATTCAACAGGAGGTCCTTAATAAAATTTTGAGCTGTGATTTAGAAAGAGCACTTGAATAAAATTGAATTGTTAGTTGTCAGTAATCAAATGTTGGATTAGGATAATATAAAATGGCATAAGATCTTATTTCGTTAATTGAATTGACTTCTAAAAAAAGGAAGAGAAAGATTTAAGTTACATTTAGGGAGAAGAAATTGATCTGGACGTTATATATATGTTACAATATATTTTGGTGCAGGCACTGCAAGAGGACGCTGGTAGAGCAGTGGTAAAGTTGTGATCATCCAACCCGAGGTTTTGGTTTCAAACCTCATGAACAATAGCTATCCTCAAGTATTTCAAAGGAAGGCTCTCTGAGAGCATTGAAAACGTAGCAACGAGATTCGATTAAAGCAACAATTTCCTACCACTGAGCTAGCAACTACTCAGTTAAAAATCTGACAAATATATTATGTATTATGATCAGAGATTTGGGGGCCCTGTTGTTAAGCCATGGCCGACCCTGAATTGAAGAGGAGCTATTAGGATCTAGAATCACTAGCTGTCCTTCTCATGATGAACCAATCATCTTTGTCTTGAGGCGCTAGAGAAAAAATTAAATTGGAGAAAAGACTACAGAGCGACCTAGACATTAAGTCTAATTGATAACATGTTAAGGAAAAAACAGGGACATGGAAAATAGAAGTGAAGGCAATAAAATAGTGGGACGTGGAAACTTTTCCAAGGACAGGTCAGGAATATCCATACTTAAAGACAATATGATTTGTAAGAAGACTGATAAGAGAACCATGATGGACTCTCAATGTAGGTGAGCTTGGGTCATGATTGAGGATGAATGGGGTCTATGTAGCAATAGAGGGTGAAGGAATAGTAGTCTCCACTGTCTGAGTTGGCAAGATGAGCTTGTTAACAACTTCCCTTCAAATCAAATTGCACAGCACACGAATAATCACTTTCATTGCCATTGTACTTAAGAGTGTTGAAAATGTTAGTCCTAGCTAGTTTTCTCGTCCCATTGTCCCGATATCAACAAGCACTTTTGGCTAATATCAGTTTCCACTCACCGGACAAAATATCTCTATGTTTCAGCTTGTTATCTCTGTCTTTCTCATGCGCTGTATGTCTTGAAGTGTACTTCATCATCTGAGTTTTCTCCTCCATAGAAGTTATTTAATTAAGAGAGCCAAAAATCAGCACCACCATCATTTTGAGCTGGCATAGGTTATCAAACTTTTTTCCGGCAGAAAAGTACATGTAGTCGGTCTTCGAAGAGTTTGTTTGACAACTATTGAAATAGTCTTTGTTATATGCCATTTTTTCCCCCCTCAAACAGCTCCAACCAAATATGCTTCAAAACTTGCGGTCTTGAGCTTTTTATGTCTGAAAAATGCTCCTATTTTGCTACTTCTGAACAGGCAAATGTATGTTGGTATCCATCTGAAATTGTGAAGCTTCAGAACATCTGTGTCCTTTTTTTTTTGATAGGCAAACATCTGTGTCCTTGGGCCCAATCTAGTGACAAAGTTTGAAACTAATTGCTCCTTACTCTCAAATAGTTTTTAACTTGCTGAAAGGCTGGTTTTACAATGGTGCGCTCTTGAAAATGTTTGTACCTTTGCTGTAAGTTATGTTAATGCTGGTCCATGCGTAATATAGAATGTATTCTTCCGTCTCTTTGCACTGGCGTACAATTTGGGATCAATGATTTTTTGAAAGCCAAAGGTAATTGCTTCTTGGCTTATTTTCTTGTTAGCTTTTAACTGCTCATGCCTACCTAAAGCTCAAAAACTAAAAAAAGCAGCAGTTAGCTTTAGTTTCTCATAGTTGGGGAAATTGTAGCAATGCTAAAGGTGCTCACTTCTCAAGTTTTTGTTGAACAACGACCTCCACTTTGAAGGCATTTCATGGTCAGAATTTTGTACTTTATGCAGCGATAATTGTCAATAAGATTTGATTATCGTCTATTGAAAAGCCAATCCATATACCAGGCACCGCATAGATGTAGTCACAACGGATATATATGTGTATTCTTGCCTCTCTATCTTTAGTGGTTTTGAAACATGCAGTAGATATAGTCTTTTTACTTTCTTCTCCTGTTCTAGATATTAAATTGTACTCTCTTTTGATGTCTCTGATAGCATGGTTTTGCAAGATCTCCTCAAGAGAGTTTTGTCAACGAAGACTGTATATGGAGACACCTGGTTGGCCATGCGAGATAAACTGTTGTTAATTTATGGAGAAGCTCTTTCATCAAACTGCACAAATCTTGTTCAAATGATTCAGGTGGTTTTATTATTCTTTTCCATCAAGTAAAGTGGGTGGGAGATTTATTCATCAAGAATGGCTGGTTCTGTGCAGATGTGCTATTTCTTTGTACCTGCTTATCATGTGGACATTCGCGATCCTCATCCTGTGTATTTTTTTAAAATTTGACCGTCAACTTTTTAGTTATAGGAGAATGTAAAAATTACGCATGAATGTGTATGAAGAATGGGTATATGCTTTTGTTATGGTTGATGAGGATGTGCTCTTATATTTCATATAACAAGTATGACAGTGTTAAAAAAATGGGATTTACATTGTTGGAGTTTTCACTTATTCATATCGATGATCTTCTGCAGTCTATTCATGATGATTTTCTCGCAGAAGAGATTGAGATGTTCAGAGTGGCAGATAACAACCAGATTTCTCCTCCCCTTGAGCATCTTCAGAGTTTTATGGCCAACTTGGAGCCCGAGATAAATCCAGATGAAAGAGCTTCATCATTGAGAATGGCAACCTTCTCTTGCATGAGAGACATGTACCATTATGCTCGTGTTTCTGGATTGCATGTACTGGAATGTGTCATGGACACTGCCCTGTCTGCTGTCAAGAGGGAGCAGCTTCAAGAGGCTAGCATTGTACGTTCTGTATAACGTTTTGTAAGAGAAATTAGAAAAGTGAATGTGTTGCTTCTTTTTAATGATGAATGTGTTACTTCCTTTTATGTATCATGGACACTGCCCTGTGTAATGTGTGATGAGTGATGCTATTTACTTCTTTTTTTTTTACTTGCTTCTTTTCGTTTCACCAATATCCTATTTCCATCTGTGAGATAGGTTCTTTCATTGTTTCCACGACTTCAACCTCTGGTAGCTGCCATGGGTTGGGATCTGTTGTGTGGCAAAACAACTGCGAGGAGGAAACTAATGCAACTTCTGTGGACAAGTAAGTCACAAGTTTTACGGCTGGAAGAGTCTTCTCTATATGGTAGTCAGGCAGATGAGGTAATTACTTTTGTTTCCATAATATTGTGGTTAATTGTTTTGTCTTCATACTTGTGTGTATGCTCAGTACAAGGGCTGGGGAGACTTCCCTATTGGCGAGAAACACTATTTCTTTTTTGTTTCCAATGAAATGACTGAAAAGTTTCTGTATTCCAAGTGTCAAACAATAGTAGAATAACAAAGTTCAAATGTTTCCACTGGAATACAACAAAACATTGTGAATCACATAAAAATAAATGAGACTTGGCAAAAAAAGAAGAAGAAGCTGTTTCAACGCGTATGTGGAACCTTTCATTTATATTTAGATAAGGGTAAGAGGCTTACACGCCATCTGAATAAAAAGTGCAGTTAGTAGTACTGAAATTCTCTCATTGGTATTTGACTAGTTAAGAAAATGGTATTGGGTAAGTGCCAAGGGGAATTAACCCGTGGACAAAAAGATACAAGTGAAAGAAGAAATAAGGAAAGAAGGATCCCATCCAAGAAACAGAACAAAAACCATTAACAGCCTGGGAAGATAAGACCACTACTCCCTAACTCTTTTTTTACAATGCTATTGTTGTTACTATCCAAATAATTGTTTAAAGCTTATTTCTTGGTACCTTATGCAATTATAGGACCTGATGCTTTTGGATTTAGTTTATTGATAAAAATACTTCTATTTGTAGCAACATTTACTTTCTGATTTTACACTTGTTCGCCTGGGAAGATCAGACCACTACTCGCTAACTCTTTTTTTCCAATGCTATTGTTGTTCCTATCCGGATAAATGTTTAAAGCTTATTTCTTGGTACCTTATGCAATTATAGGACCTGATGCTCTTGGATTTAGTTTATTGATAACAATACTTCTATTTGTAGCAACATTTACTTTCTGATTTTACACTTGTTCGCTTAAACGACAATAACTATTTTTTCGTAAATTTTATGCAAATTCATAACGCTGAATCAGCTTTTCTCTCTTTTCTTTGTTCCTTTATTTTAGAAGAGGATCTCATCCTTCGTTCACAGCAGTATGTGATTTTCACTTCTGATTTTGACAGGTGTCCTGCATTGAGCATCTTTGTGATTCTTTATGTTATCAGCTTGATCTGGCTTCTTTTGTTGCGTGTGTCAACTCTGGTCGATCTTGGAGTTCAAAAACATCAGTATTGTTGTCTCGAAAAGAACTAGTAGAGTATGCAAATGAAGATGCTCACTTGGATCCTTTCGTCGAAAATTTTGTGCTTGAAAGATTATCTGTTCAGAGTGCCCTTCGGGTAAGATTGTGATGTTTCAATGCGAAGATTGTGATGTTTCAATGCGAAAGAGGCTTGATATCAGAAAATTCCTGACTTCAATTCATCAGTGCTTCATTGTATATTTCCAGAGGGCTTATACTAGCATGATGGTCTTTGTTTTATATAATATATATATGTTTTCCTCGAATTTATCTGATCTTAAACTTTTCCAGGATGGTTAGTGTCATACTTAAGAAGTTGCATTTCATTTGCTATTATACGTATAAATAATTTGGGGGGGTTGACTTTTGGCCCTTGTTTGGTTGGTATTTTGAAAAAAAAATTCTAACTCAAAAAATACTCATTACCCCTACTTTCAATCATTACTCTTATTTCTCTTTCCTCTTTCCAATCATTATTTTCATTTCTCTCTCTATCTCTCTTCACTCATTACCCATATCTCCAATCATTACCCTAATTTCTCTCTCCACTCATTACCCAAAAACCAAACTCAAAATTTTTTAAAACACCATCCAAACAAGGCATTGATTTTTGGACTTGCTAAGGGTGTCAAATTATTAGGAATTTCGACTTAACTACCAGGAGCTCATGGCCCCAAGTTATTTTGGCATATGAGCATGCTGTTTGTTTAATTAGCACACAATCTTTCTTCTATTTTCATTGTATACTTTATAATTGAAGTGGCTGAATGTTATCTATGCTGTGGCAGAACTTGTTATTTGCCGTTAATAGAATCATCCCGATTCCTGATTAACTTGTAACTTGTAAGAAAAAGGAAAGAACAACCATCATGATTACCTTTGCATAATGTTTTTCTTTATCTCATTTCTTGCATTCAGTCCTATCCCCTCCTTACAAATATTTTCATCCATCTAGGTTCATTGGCATCTTGAGTTATACCTATAGATTTCAAATATTTTAAGCGTGAGATGAAAAGAATGTCGCTAACATTGGCTTTTACTACTGCAAGTGATGCAATTAGTTGGGCCCTTAGCTGAACGAAGCAGGGGAGGGAGCGGGATCGAGGGCAGGGGAGCGGAGGATCATAGACGATCCTCGTTTGGGAGCGCCGGGGGGAGGATTTAGGAATAATTTATAGAAATAAAAATGTAATACAAGTATATATTGTAATTTGCAATTCGTGTCACCTACAAATATCGTTTTAGTGGATTTAACTAAATATTATGTTTACACTAAGTAGTTGAGCAAATTTGAGTTAATATCTTTCTAGTATCTTATCATTACTTCGTAATTTTTCTTGTTTGGTATCTTTTACTTTTGTTTGTTTTCGGATTTTTATGCCTAAGAGGTTCTATTGTAATTGGTAGTGGGTTCCTTTCTTGATGGGAGCGAGGTTCCTAGGAAACTCTGACTTGGGAGCATGGGAGGGAGGTTATGAGGTGGATTCGCCACACCATAGGAGGTTCCTGGTACTAAGATTGGGCCATCGAAGCAGAAGATACTCCCCCTGTCCCATAATAGTCATCTCCTGCTGTTTTTCCAACCTTTTGATGGGGACATATGATCAACTGATTAGGGATTTAATTGTACGTAAATTGTTGGATTTCAAATAATTGTTTATTATTCCTACCTTGTTATATATTTAGAAAACTGCAGGGGATAACATTGGAAATTTAGAAAAAATTGTACTTTCGTCTTTTCTATTATGAACTGTGTTGTGGGACATCCGAAGTTGAAAGGACAAATAATTTGGGACAGAGAGAGTGACGCTTTGCAAAGCGAACGAATTTGGATAAGAGGTGGTAGTTGCACTAATATGCTTATGTATAGACACACCTCAAATTTCTTTCTACATGAATATATCAAAGAAAGTCTAGATATCTGCTGATTAATATCACAATATTAGGCTAAGTTGCTAAACTCAGTAAGAAAGTATAAGATATCATTAACCTGTCAAATGAGATACTGGCGGTCGGTTTTGACATGTCACATATTTAGTTATTCACTTATTTGGTTCATGGCAACAACTTTAGCGGTGAATGTGATGATTGACCTTCTTTATGAGAGGAATAGAATGGGTGTCTCCAGGGGGTTAAGAAGACAAAAGAAATATAAAGGAAAGAAAGAATTAGCAGTTACAGTTCTTTTGGAACCTAGAGGCATCTTGGTGACTAATAGTTTCAATTCAATTGACAGGGTGGGTTTATAAAACCAAATTTGTACTGTTCTTAAGTGCTTGTTCTTAGTAAAACAAACAAGAAACCAAGAAAGTCAACAGTTAGTACATTTCATTTGCTCCTGCTTCTATGTTCGATCTGCTTTAAGTTTGAGTAATTTTTGTTTATATTGATTACATTGAAGTCAACATTTAGTGTGTGTTGTTTAGTTTTTCTCGTGTTTTTTTTAAAGTGTTTGTATTTTTATTTTCTGTAGGTTTTGTTTGACGTAGTTCCAGGCATAAAGTTTCAAGATGCAATTGAACTGATTAGCATGCAGCCGATGGCTTCAACTGTATCAGCCTGGAAGAGGTGCGATTCCATTTTTCTTGCGTCTGTTTCATGACATTTTTCGACTATTGATCTCTTTTTCCGAGGGGTGATAATTAAATGGAATATGCTAACGACTACCCTTAGAGTGGTGGATAACGCGTAAAGTTGCATTCGTGAAGAGTTTTTGAAATTATGGGATGTTTAGAGATATTTTTTGATTTGTGTACTGTGCATTGAAAATCTTACTTTTGTGGCATTATATGAGTATTATCCACCGCCCATTGGGTGGTGTTTTCAAATATGGCGGTAGACTTTGTTGCTTATGCTGGAGATACATTAATTTTAGCAATACAATTTTTTGAAGGTAAGGTGACTTGAGCAAAGGTAGAGGTTGCTTGTCATGTAGTATGGGGTGATGTTCCACAGTGGGATTTCAAGATTTTCACTACTTATCAGGAGAAATACAAGAACATTTCATTGATTGCCATTCATCATGTTATCCCATCATCCCCATCTTTCCTTTCCCATGATAATTGTGTTGTAGCTTGACATAGGTACACTTCTGATGACCTTGAGCTGCTAAAGATGGATGACTTCAATTTTAAGTGCTGGTGGTGGATATATTCACTCGTTATAGTAGTTGCTTGTTAATATTTGCAACTACGGATATTTAAAACCCCAACTGCAGATTAATGAAACTTCCTCTTTAACATTGGGTTCCCCCAACTTTTTCCTCTTTCACATCCTGATAATTTGATGAAATGGTTTTTCTAGGATGCAAGACATTGAACTCATGCACATGCGTTATGCTCTTGAATTCACTGTTCTTGCACTGGGAGCCATGGAAAGGAGTATGATTGATGAAACTGGAAGCCATCACCAAATGGCTTTAAGCTATTTGAAAGATCTGCGTAACCATCTTGAGGCTGTCAATAATATTCCACGCAAGGTATTTTCAGCTTTGCATTGTTTGAAATCCCTTTCTTCCGGAGGTCATTTTGGCGACGCTACTTGGCAATGTAGAAATTTTGGATCCAACCCAAAAGCTTAGGCTATTAGGTTGACTGGAGAGTTTTGACATTGTATTGTATTGGACACAAACCCAGGCAACTCTTTTTGAGATGTGTCATGTGTGCTAATTTTTTGAATATATTTTTAGAAGTTTCGAGACGTGGCCACTTTTTTTTGTTTTGTTTGTTAATGTGGGCTGAAATGGACCTAGATCTGATACCATGAATGAAGTTTATATCAGTGGGCAAAAGCTTAAGCTATTAGGTGAAGAGGGACCCCACATATATTAAGTGATCACCGATTCCATACCCAAGTAGATCGTGTGGGTCTTGGACTTGATGAATAGAAAGACTCAGTGTATTGCGAAATACATTCGAGATTTAGAAAAACAAATTTGTCTTCTAAGTCAAGACCTTCATTGCTGTAATCCACAAAGTGATACATTGATTGTCCTTGTAGTAGGTTGCCGGTATCTTAAACGTATTTATGAATCTGCTCTAGCATGACTCTCACTGTCTGAACTTAAAATGCTCTTTGTTGGTTATGTTGTTTTGCATTTTTTGAAGAAGGAAAAGTCGTTATTGCTTGTTTAATGGTCAATGTAAAACAATATGCAGATTTTGATGGTGAACGTTATTATCTCGCTCTTACATATGGATGATCTTTCCGTCAATCCAACACATTGTGTTTCACATGGGAGCCATTTGTCATCGTCTACCATCTATGGTGGGGATCATGCTGACCATGCAACATTTGAAGGGGGAAACAAGATGGTTGTATCTTTCATAGGAATGATACTTGATATTCTGCACCAGAATCTACCATCCTCTGTGCCTGAACAGGAGAATGGGTTGACTGGCAATATACCTGCTAGTGGGGTACAAGTGTTAGATTGGAGAATCTCAAATGCTAGGCGTTTTGTTGAAGACTGGGAATGGCGTTTGTCAATTTTGCAACGTCTTGTACCATTATCTGAACGCCAATGGAGATGGAAGGAGACATTGACTGTATTACGTGCAGCCCCGTCTAAGTTACTCAATCTGTGAGTTCAATTATATTAGTAGGTTTCTTTTAGCTTGATGATCATCTCCTCATTTCATTGATATGCATGCAAACCAGTAATACAGGACAAATGTTTTGTTTGTAAGGCGACGAAGGCAAGAAACTTTTTATTCATTTGATAAAAACTTACACGGACAATTTTTATGCTATTGTTGTTGAAAGCTTCATGTTGTTTTGCGTCACCATGAATTTTAGTTTCTACCTTACAGTTTGTTGTAGGATTGGTGCTTTTGTTCATTGGAATAAGCCAAAAAGTGTTTTGGCACGTTGAATCCTGGAGCTTCTGCTCGGAATTTGCGTAAATCAACCATCCGTAGTTGTATAAGTACTCATAGGGTTACCAAATTAGAACAGTGGTATTTGTTATATGTACAGTTCACTAGTCCCTCCAATCACAAGTCCGAGAAAGAGAGATGCAAGTCCTGAGTTTTGATTTGGCATTTTGCTGAAGTCCTCGTGCTTGAAACATATTGCTTTAGTGAAACTATTTTAGGGTTAGGACTCTGTGAAAAGTTTATGCCTTACAGTTTGAGTAAAGAATGCGGTGAATCCCCCTGGAAATGCACAAGACATCTACTAAATCACAGATTAGGAAGTCTGTTCAATGGAAATGTTATTCCCCCTCACTTCAAAGCTTTTCAAAATGACAAATGAAATGATATTCTACATAATCGTAAAGTAGTGGTTGAGAAAGGAAAGTTAAAACATTTATTTCTGTGGTAGTATATCTACAACTGCTTTTCCAAAATCTGTGGAGCACAACAATGGCTTATTGACTTTTTGATGATGGAGGTGGCTTGGGGAGGGGTTGGAGTTCAATTTGGCCTTTGGAGGAGATGGTTTAACCATTTAGTCTAATTTTGGTTCAACTGGATAAAATTCAGTCTTTTTAAAAGCGCAAAAGGGAAGATGTAAGTATAGTAAGTGTAGTATAATTTTGGTTCAACTGCGTGTGCTTCATTCAGAGCGATGTCCAAGGGAAAACATGTTACATGTTATCAGAAGATGTAAGTATAGTAATACATACCGCGGCCTGCCCAATAATACTTCTGGGGGCCTTAAGCGAAAATTTGAGGCCTCTTTATATCAAAGAAAACAGTTATGTTTATCTTAGATCTTTTAGTTGAAGTTGATTTGTACCTTGCATGTTTACTCTTTCAATTTTTCTTGCCACTGTCCATTTAGATTTAACTATTTAAGATGGGCTACACTATTGGAGCCTTTCGAATAGTTTCCAGTTTGCTAGACCTTTAGATAGGAAATTTCTCTTCCTCTGGAGATTTGGGCAGAAAATGTGTATGATTCTTCATTTATTGATGAGGATAATGATATGAAAATGTTTTATTTTGCTGGCATTTAGATATGTAGGTGTTGTGGATAGACTTTGAACAAAGAGCGAATTTTTTAATTTGCTCGGCCTTAGGATCAAAGTGGGTGAATTTTTGGGGCTTTGCCAAAATTGGAGATCTTATTTTATTACGAAAGAAAGACTATAAAATGTAGCAATCTGGCTATGGCGCAATCTGGCTATGGCGCACACTACTCCTTAATCAAATATGTTTGTTGGTTTTATTGGGATTATAAGTCTTATGTTATTTAAGTTTGCAAGTTTCATTCCCGTTATAACTGTATGTGCTGGTAAATTGGTCAATATCAATGCATATGGTTGCTCTGTTTGTCATCTTTTCCCCTCCTTTTATTCCTCACTGCCTATAATTGCGGACACATGTCACTTAATTTGACATATTTAACTGTGCAGTTGCATGCAAAGGGCAAAGTATGACATTGGAGAAGAGGCTGTTCATCGATTTCAGTTGCCTCCAGAAGATAAGGCAACACTCGAACTAGCTGAATGGGTAGATGGTGCCTTCAGAAAAGCATCTGTATGTTCCCAATTTGCTGTCTTTTGTTTATCTTGTAAGGAAAAATATCATTTTCTACATTTTCTACTCATAAGCTTACTCAAGTCAAGCTAGTTATTGCCTGAGAAGGATAGAGACTTCTTAGATGGTTCTATGTTTGTGTCTGACACTTATTGGAGACTTCTTGACATGTGTGCGACATGTTTGTGTCCTTCAAGTTATCTTTGTTCTATTTCCAGAGCAAGAGATGTTTCATACAGTTGAGGCACACTTCTTTTTTTGACAAATGAAGCACATATAAGTATGATAAAAATAAGTTTGGAGTCAAAGATTCAATTCATAGTGTTGAGGATATATACTGACTATTGCCTCATTATTTTGGCTTTTTAGTTTAAGTGCTCTCATGCAGAAAACTTTGTTGTGCATAAAGCCTTTTAGTACAGATACTAGAACCTTGTGTCCCTAAGCCTTGTGGCCCAATCAATATGGTTCAGCTACAAATGTTATTTTCCTCCATTCGCTGTTGAGCTTTGCAATCCACAGTTTTACAGTACGTACCCTTTTTTTCCACCACAATATCCAATCTCACTTTAGACCTTCCCATCCTAGCATTTCCAGTGATATTAATTTCAGGTTTATGCGGAAGGTGTATATTGATTTGCTTTTGTGGTAAAAAAAAACGTAAAAATGAGGGGACCCATTAATTTGTAGTAGTTTGGGTTTTTTTTTGAAGCTCCAGCAGCTGTTAAGGAACTTATGGGACAGCACGTTGAGGTTTGCCCTCAGGCATTGTGTCCTGAGTTATTTCCATGCGATATATTCAACAGAATGATTCGGTGCCTGGTTAAGCTCTTCCCACGGAATCAGCCAATGAGTTATCACCAAGAGAAGGGGTAGGGCTCCAGAAACAAGTTTGAGATCTTTTGGATGAAGGATCCCTATGCCAGAGCCTTAGTCGTTGTGTGGTGCCGGCTCTGCTTAATTCTAAGGGGGACAGTTTTGGCCTAGGTTATGGATATTTGTGGTGATCAGTTTTTTTACATCTTGGTTCACAAGAGGCATTATGTATAGTTGGTTTATTCAGATCTTAACAAGGCTTCAGTTAATGTGCATAAACAATAACTTATATCAAGGAGGGGTATATTGTTAGAGTGGTTTTGAGCAAGGAAATGCCGCCACATGTAGTTATCGGAAGCTGCATTTCATGATAAAACATCATTTTGCGCCTTGCAAAGAGCTGAATTCGAGTCATCTAGCAGTGTCCAACTTAAGGAGACATTTTCCAGTGGGTTACTGATTCAGTAGTTTGAGAACACATAAATGCCTTTTGATATCCTGATAATGGTTGTTTTCTTTATGTAGTAGGCCGTTTCTTAAGACTTGCTGGAGTTAGTGTAGAATGTGGCCTGTTATCCTCATTGTATGCAGTTTTTGACTGATTGAAAGTACCAGTGTTACACGATTTTGGGTAGAACTCACCCCAAAAGCTAACTATTGTAGTGAGGGTGCCCTCACGCTTATATTCTTCATATTACTTTGGTACCCATGCGATGTGGGACTTCGCTTCACACCTTCCCTCATGCCCAGCGTGCTCACTTGGCAGCACCTGCCGCATGCAGGCTAGGGACAGGCACCCTACCCATCCTTGGCATACCCGGCTCTGATACCAAGTTACACGGTCTTGGGGTAGAACTCACCCCAAAAGCTAGCTATTGAAGTGAGGGTGCTCTCACGCTTATATTCTTTATATTACTTTGGTACCCAAGCGATGTGGGACTTTGCTTCACAGAGCGTGCAAGTGGAGTGGAGTGCAATTGGTGCCTCCCTCATGCTCCCATGCACATGGGCAAAGTTCGATTCCCGCAAGCACCAATCCCCCTCCCTAAGTCCCCTAGGATAGAGTAGATTAGGTTTAACGGATGGAAAAAAAGAAAGAAAGTAGTAGAGTGTCAGTTAAGTTTTCTACCCCTTCCGTCACCCTAAGTGGGGAGCCCCACAGGTATCGTGCTCTACAACAATGCCAGAGGTCTGGCCTGCACTCTCGGGAGTCTGGACTCTGGTCCCATGTCCTTACAGTGGTACTTTAAGGTCATTGATTGGGGTGGAATTTGAAGGACCCCTTGTTTGAAATTGTGGTCACTGGTCAATAGTATCTCTTGTTCATAGTGAACAGTAATGCTGTGTTGTTCTTTTGTCATGAACTAATGTTGGTATTTTGTTGTTCCAGTTTGGATATTGGGTCACCTACAAAGGCTACGTGATACTGGCTTCTTATTTGACTCCTGCTGGCGAACTTGTTTTTTATTACCTTTGCAGGTGGAGGATGCAGTGTCCCGTGCTGCTGATGGTACTTCCGCTGTCCAAGAATTGGATTTTTCCTCTTTACGCTCTCAGCTTGGTCCTTTAGCTGCTGTAAGTAAGTAGCATAGGAGACATGTATCTGCTTCCCTCCTTCAAATGGAGATGAATTCTTGTTTTTGTTTTATGTTTTTATGTGTTTGTAATTTTGGACATCTTGGATGACATCTTTGTATTTGATGTCAGATTCTTCTGTGTATTGATGTTGCTACATGTTCGGCAAAGTCTGCAACTATGTCCCAAAAGCTTCTGGATCAGGCAATGTCACCCAACTATAATATGAAGATTGTATTACTTTTCTGTTATTGACCTGGTTAGATTTTTTCAAAACATTCAGATACCACTGCTTTGCTATTGATGGAATGAAATAGCATAAGTTTCCTTGGGCTCTTGAACATTGTGACGAAATCTTGAGGATTTAGCAAGAAAGTCTAGAGTGCCTTGTAGTTTATTTTTATTTTTGATTGGCAACCTTGTAGCTTATTGAGAATGAATCTGATGGCAGACCCCTCCGTCTCTCCCTCTTTTTTCTTCCCCCTCCTTGTAGGAGTTATGCTTTCCTTCTGCGGTTCTACCTTTAAATCCCTATCCCTACAGGTGTTCAATAGCCTATGGTCCTTGGAGAACTACAACTAGTGTTGTGTGGCGCTATTTCTAGTGTTTTTGCTTAATCAGGGTTACTTAATTCCTTTTTATACTTTTTTTGCCCCTTTTCTCAAAATGCATTGGATCCGCAGATACGTGTTGGGTAATCATCCTTTCGAGTCATTTTTTCGTGGCTTATGTGTTCCCTGCTCCAACTTCGCATCTGACATGTCATGGAACCAATTCATGCTATATCTTTCAATTTCATGATCCTGAAGTGCAATTAAGAGCTTTAAAATGGTTTGGTATGAGACAATCGGTAGAATTTCTCGTTTGCAGGCTCAGGTTATGCTATCTGAAATCTATCCTGGAGGTTCTCCAAAGATAGGTTCAACTTATTGGGATCAGATTCATGAAGTTGGGATTATTTCTGTGACAAGGCGTGTCCTCAAGCGTTCGCTTGAATTACTGGAGCAGGTAATAGGATGAGACTTTCATTGCGAATTGCTTTTACTTTCACTTGAAGCGTCAAACAACAGGAAATCCTAGTTTGACGTCCTGTGGACTGAATGTTTCCTCCGTTATATGTCTCAAAGGTACTACTTTTATTTATTTGTTCTATCCTTACATCAACAGCGATCAAATGCATAACTGTGAGGACTTGTTTTGGCTAATAGAGCAGTCCGAGGAAGCTACTGATCACTGATTTACCGTACCAGAAATTTAATTAAAAAATGAAGAATTACTACCCCTCAAAAGAATTGTGGCAAGTACTCTAAGTATCGTTCCACGGGGAGTATAAGGCTTAGTCACAGAAATTTCAGTTAGTTCCTCAATTAATTCGGGAAAAGAATAGATGATTGATTTCCTAAAATTGTTAATACTAAATGAAAGCAATCAAAGTGAAGAGAATTTGAGGGAAGAAGGTTCTAAGGTTTCAAATCATTCCTCCTCTCGTATATTTGAATCAACCCATATACCGTAGGATTGCAAGCCCCAATGATATCTTTTAATGATTATTTATGAATCACCAAATGGCATGGACTATCTCTGCCTAAAACGAATTGTTTTACTATGAACCGTCTCAAATTGGCAGTTGACGGATCGTCTAATAGTGCAACGCGTTTTACGTAGTATAATCCATCTCAACCGGTAATCACAAAATAATTTGAACCCTTGTATGAACCTGTTTGAAATTTGGAAAAACAAACAAGATCCGAATAGACAAGCCTAAAATCAAACATCAATATAGTTACTCGAAGGATGAGCTTCATCTTGACCCTATAGAGGAGTTTAGTCGGCCATAGGAGCGGGATCCGTCAAGGTTTTTGTGAAGAATGCCGGAACTCTCTTCGTTTCTTGCTCCCTTAGCCCTCTAGCCCTTAGGAGAATGAGAAGTAATCCTAACAACGACTTAGGGTTCTGTTTATGTGCTTGCTCTTCCAAAACCCTTAAAATCGACTTTCTTGTGCATCAAAATAGACGTTGAGCGTCCGGACGCTTGGGTATCCCGTCTGAACGCGTGGCCCAGGGAAGTAACCCGAAAACAGCTGCAAATCTGGTCAGGACGCACCAAACTTCCATCCAGACGCTACACTTTTTCAGCATTTTAAACTCTTCTTGCAAATCCGTTTTGACCTAGTAAACGTTCAAGTTGGGAAGATCCTATTTCACACAACGTTGTAGCCCTTCAAATCAGCTTTCCAACCCAACTTGAATCACCCTAATCAGACATTGGATGAGAGAGATATGGTCAAAATACTAAACAATGCATTGATTTGTCTCCTAATTCAAGATTGAATCGAACTCTTGAATTTTCCTTCAGAATTGGATTGATTTGAATTCCCTTGAAAGGTTTTGAGTATCTAAGGCTTCTCATTTTTTTCTTCAACCATCTCAATTCCTCCCATAAGCCCGTTTCACGTCAAATGATTGTCAAAACTGAAAACACGCGAAACATGCTAAGCCAACTGAATAATAAGATAAATGGGCTAAACACATGTAATTTAGGGGGCGTAAATGTCATCATCCACGCACCTATCAGCTTGAGAAACGTGAGGATGGTAATTGAATGCCAATTGTCAAGTGCCATATCGAAGATGGATAAACGCTGCGTGATGGATAACTGTTCTTATTCACTCCTCTATACGCGGCATGATGGTACCATCTGTTGTGGAATATAAGTGCTACTTTGTTGCTCTATTTCGCATAATCAATTCTCTAGTTATGTCATACATTGTTAACTTATTGGTATCAGAAAAACTCAATATTTTTTCCTGGTGGTCTGTGGCTTGTTGAAGGTGAGATAGAGGCTTTCTAGTTGACCTTCTTGGTTTTTGTAGGGTAAATAATGCAGCTCATATGATTTGGTAAATTTTTATGGCTCGTTGGTGATGCATAAACCTCCGTCTATCTTGGTTCAGGACAAACCTCCAGCTCTTCAGGCCATTTTATCTGGGGATAGCATAGTTACATCATCGAAAGATTTGCCCCGACAAGGACATAGGGAACGTGCTCTTTCTATGCTGCACCAGATGATTGAAGATGCTCACAAGGGGAAGCGGCAGTTTCTAAGTGGTACCCTGTTTATCTATTTCTTTCTCCTCCCTCCCCCCCTCTTCTTCTTGAGATGTTGCTTGGTCCGATGGTAAAGAACAGTTGTGACTCATGTGAGAGCTGAGAACATGGGTTTGAGTCTTGGAGCAATCACTTTTGATGCTAGGAAGAAGTAAAACTGAATTCTAGCCGCTTTCAAAACCCATAATCAATGGGACCAACACTAGGAAATGTCCATTTCAGTTTTGTAATTTTATAACTAATGCTTTGTTTGGATTCAAACTTGGAAAAAAAATTTCCAACTCAAAAAACACTTATTACCCTTATCTCCAATCATTTCTCTCTCTCTCCACTCCTTACACCTGTCTCCAATTATTACCCTAATTTCTCTCTCCACTCATTACCCCCAAACCCAAACCCAAACTCAAATTTGAATCCGAATAAGGCATAAATAATTATTATAAAATGGTGCTAAAAAGAGGAGCAACTTGTGTATTTTTTTGCATATATTCCAACTTGTACGTGATCAGTCAAAGTTACATCTTAAGATAACTATTTTCACTTGCAACCTAGAACCCACAATGCAGTTCCACTCTACTTCGACATTTGATGTCTTTTCCAAACTTAAATATTACTTACTAGATTGAGGTCATCCGAGTCATCCCACTCTACAACTTACAACAGAAGCGATGGAGCCCACTGGAGTCAACTCCAATTTCTAAAATTTAGTTTTAGGCCCAAGGTACTCTCAATACTTGGCAATTTTTAATGTGATTATATGATCTGCTCCTCCTTTTTGCCTTCTCTTTAGTGCCTATGTAAAATCCATGTTGAAATTGCCTAAATCATTGGACTCCATTCACAATAACAGAAACTTCTGCAAATGGGCAGACTCAGACGCCTACAAATTCCTCATCAAGACGACATTGTTATCTTCAATTTCCCTTCTCTCCACTAACTGATATTCCACTTTTATGCACCCATTCTTCTATTAGATATCATTCAACTTGGAAACTAACCTCCCCCATTCTTCGCTGTGACTTAGTGACTATGTCCTGGTCCTAATAGCTTAAGGTTTGGGGATGTGGTTGCCGGTTGGTTATATTTTTTTGCATTTATCTTGGGTGTTTTCTCATAATCTTGTTGATATCATATCATTGTTGCTCCTTTGATTAGTCGCAAAAGATGCATTAATATTTCCTTTTTGTGACTTCCAATTTCAGGTAAGCTTCATAATCTTGCAAGAGCTGTTGCTGATGAAGAGACAGAAAGAGATTCTACGAAAGGGGAAGGTGCATATGCTGATAGTAAACCTCTAAATTATGACAAGGATGCGGTTCTTGGTCTTGGATTAAGAGCTATAAAGCAGGCATCACCTAATTCTGCTGTTGGTGAAAAGATTGGTCAACCTCCTGGTTATGATGTAAAAGATTCTGGAAGGAGATTGTTCGGGCCATTGAGTGCCAGGACAACAACATATCTTTCACAGTTTATTCTCCACATTGCTGCAATTGGGGACATAGTTGATGGGACCGATACAACTCATGATTTTAACTATTTCTCCCTCGTGTATGAGTGGCCTAAAGATGTAAGTTTCTTGTCTATGAATTGAATACCAAGTTTCGTGCAATAAATACATGTGATACACTGATACAAGATCTGCTGTGCCTTGTTGCTGGAAGATTTCTGTAGGGTGCGTCCTTGCAGCTAAGATATGAGAAACTTTTGTCAAAGGATGCTCTATTTCCTCATAACAATTATATGATACCTAAGTATGTTGGAAATGCGTTGAACTGTAACTGCTTAGGGTTATTTGTGCTGGATAGGATGTCCAAATGGATAATACACCCATCAAAAGTGCTGCAATCAGCATGGATCTTGCAGAAAAATTGCATGAATGAGTTTCCTTAGCTCTCTTTCTTGGGCCACGTTTTGGAGTTTCCCATATTCCCCTGCGTGTTTGAATGATTACAGTTCCCGAGCAGCAGGATGGGAAATTAAGCTGATTGTTTGACCTTAAGTATCAGAATTCTGTAGAGTCCTCTTTCTAGAAGTTTACCTTTTTCCCCCCTGTTTTCTCTGTTGGTATTGTTCCCTCTAGTTTACTGTTGTCCTAATTTCTTCCTTAGCGACAGTGATAAGTGTGATAATACTTGTCAAAGGGCTTGTTCGCACACATTGGGTGAAGCCGATGTGGCTATAATATGGTCATCACCAAGGTCTAAAACATATGGTCTCCATTTTTGTGCGAAAACAGTTTACGAAAAGTTAAAACATGTTTTTGGTGTTTCCTTAAAAGTGGATTAGTATTTGTATCATGGAAACTTTGCCGAAGACAGATTTCAAAAACAGTTAGTGAAATGAGTCTTGTGAAAGCAGAAACTGAAAAGGGATACCAAACAGGTTACATGCCTTCTCCCAGGTTTCCTTAATATTGTCAAGTGGTGTCAATAGTCATGGTTACGACTACTCTCATTTTATATCGTCTGGCTTGCAGCTTTTGACTCGCCTGGTGTTCGAACGAGGAAGCACGGATGCAGCTGGAAAGGTAGCTGAAATTATGTTTGCTGATTTTGTCCATGAAGTTATTTCAGCATGTGTGCCTCCGGTCTATCCCCCACGTTCGGGACATGCCTGGGCCTGCATTCCAGTGACTCCTACATCTCCCAGAAGTTTCCCTGAGAGTAAACTTTTCTCCCCTACCTCTAAAGATGCTAAGCCAAATTCCTACAGTCGATCCTCAGCCATACCTGGAATCTCTCTGTATCCTCTCCAGTTGGATATAGTGAAGCATCTTGTTAAACTATCCCCTGTGAGGGCTGTCTTAGCATGTGTTTTTGGAAGTGGTATACTATATCATGGCAGTGATTCATCCATTTGTAGTTCCTTCAATGATGGGTTACTGCAAACACCTGATGAGGACAGGTGGTTCTATGAATTTGCTCTTGATCAATCTGAGAGGTAAAATTTGAGCATACATCTGTGGAGAAGAGCAGCATTACTTCATCTTGAAGGCATGACTGTTGTCTAATTTACACTTTCCGTCGTCAACAGGTTCCCGACCTTGAACCGCTGGATACAAATGCAAACCAACCTTCATCGAGTTTCGGAGGTTGCTGTATCAGCAGAACTTCACACCGATGATGGCATAGTTAAAGCTGAGCCAAAAACTGCCATTAAGCGATACCGCGAACTGGAGAGCGATAATGAGTCAGAAGTTGATGATATTACTGGTAATACTAACTTATCAACAACTTTGCCAGACCTCCACAGTCCAGTGAATGCAGCTTCTGACCATTGGCATGAGTCCCCCAAATCCGAAGTTCCTGAACTTGATACGAGGGTTTTTCTTTCTTTTGATTGGGAGAATGAGGGCCCTTATGAAAGAGCAGTTGAGAGGTAATATGGTTTCTTTCCTATGTCATGCCAACGGTTCTTTCTTATCATCTTTTGTGTTGATTCTTGTTCTTTGGAAAGCTTGGGAGGGTCTTGTTCTATGGTTGGGGATCATGCTTCCTTGTGAACTAGACCCTCTGTTAGGATATCTTCATGCATGTTAAAATACTTGCATTTTCCACATGGAGAGAGGAAGAAACGATTGTGATTTCTGGTAATTTTAGTCTTACTAAAGGTGCAAAATTATGTTAAGTTATTATCTGACAAGGGTTTCTTCTTTCAAATCAACATTTATCCCTTCAAAAAAAAAAATCAATATTTATGAAAAATATGAAAGATGAAATGTTTATGGTAAAGACCAAAACCGAAGTAAGGAAACATTGAAAAGATAGTGTGATAATCGCTCAAAGTTTGTTTTTTACCAATGCTGTGAGCTAGTTATGCATTTATCAGCGTGGTAAAAGAATTCCTTGTTGGTTAAGATGATGTTTCCCATGAAATTAGCTCATCTAGATGTAATGTCTAGGGACTAGGGATGATTTGTATCTGGATTTGTTAACGTCATTCGTAGTTGATGGTTAACGTCACTCTTGGTTGATGGTGAGATTATCAATTTTGGTGAATGGTTCCTCGGCTGGTTTCTTTAAGTCAACTAGAGGATTGAGGCAGGGTGATCCTTTGTCTCCTCTGCTGTTAATCTTGGTTATGGAAGTTTTAACCGGATGATTACGAAGGCCGTGCAAGGGTTTTATTTGGAGGGTTTCAGGTTAGGTAGTGTGGATGGTGCGGATGTAGTGGTCTCATTCTTTTTATGCGGATGATACCATCATTTTTGATGGTGCGGATGGTTCTTAGTTGGGTTATCTTAGAGGTATTTTGATGTGTTTTGAGGCCGTGTCTGGTCTCAAGGTGGATGTGGGCAAGTCTGAAATTGTTCCTGTTGGCGTGGTTGATGTGCCCTTGGCAGAGGTCTTGGGGTGCAAGGTTAATTCTTTCCCTTCTTCTTACTTGGGTCTTACTTTAGTGCAACATTCCAAGTCTAAACTGGTTTGGGAAACGGTGGTTGAGAGGTTTTAGAAAAGGCTTGCGGGTTAGAAGAGGCAGTACCTGTCAAAAGGGGGTAGGATGACCCTTATTAAAAGCACTTTGTTGAGCTTGCCTACATACTTTATGTCGGGTGTTACTATTCCTATTTTGGTGGCCAATACGTTAGAGAAGCTGCAAAGAGATTTCCTTTGGGGTGGTTTGGGGGAGGAGTTTAACTATCATCTTGTAGATTGGGATATAGTTTGCTCTTCAGTTCATGTTGGGGGTTTAAGAGAGAGAGAGGCGCTTGCTATTTCCAATCAATGTTTATTAGGGAAATGGTTGTGGAGGTTTGCCTGTGAAAGGAATAGATGGTGGAGGAAAGTGGTGTGTGCTAGGCATGGGCAAGGTTGGGGTGAGTGGTCCTTGCTGGAAATGCAAGTGTCGCATGGGGTGGGTCTTTGGAAGGGTATTAGGAGAAGGTTGGGTGAGTTTTCAAGGCATATTAATGTGAAGGTGGGGGTAGGAAGGAGGGTGAAGTTTTGGGAGCATTTTTGGTGTGAAGATATTAGGTTGTGAGATGCTTAACCTTCTATATTTCAGTTGGCGGCGGATGGGGGTACGGCAGTGACAGATTATCTCAAATTGGAAGGGTATACGGTGCGGTGGAACCCAACGCTTTGCGGCGGGGTTCGAGATTGGGAGTTGGAGGAGTTGATGGATCTCTTTGGAAAGCTATATGCTGTGAGGGATGTGGGTAGAGGGGAGGATTTTTTTTGAGGTGGATCCCTACAGGGAATGGGTCTTTTCAGGTGAAAGGTTATTACCAAGATTTGGCTGGAGAAGCAAGTACTTACTTTCCTTGGAGAGCCATTTGGGGTACTTGTGCGCCAACCAAGGTTTCTTTTTTTCTTGCTGTTCAGCTAAGGATAATATTCTCACTATAGATAATCGTTTATGGCGTCGGATGGTTATGGTGAATCGGTGTTGTATGTGCTTGAGAGATGAAGTGACACATTTGTTTATTGATGTCCAGTCGCCAAGGAGCTTTGGAATGTAGTTGTTTTGTAGGGCATGTCGCGGGTCTTCCCTACGACGATAGTGGAGCTTATTCGAAGAATGGTATGGGGCTAGAGTGGCTAGAAGAAGACTGAAGCTATGGATTATGATCCTGCTGTGCTTGATATGGTCAATTTGAAGAGAGGAATCGTAGATATTTTGATGGGGACGAGAGGCCATTGTTTAAGATTAGAAGTCTTTTGATTCTACTTTGTATGGTTGGGAGTCGAGGGAGTGCAACCCTACTTTCAGCCAATTTTTTGATATATTAAATATTTTTGGGGAATAGAGGGGTTTATAGGTCCTTTTATATTTTGTCCTTCTCTTGCATACATGTGTGGCATCCCCTTGATGCCTTTTCAGTAAAACTTTATTACTTATTTGCGCACATGTGTGGCATCCCCTTGATGCCTTTTCAGTAAAACTTTATTACTTATCAAAAAAAAAAAAAAAAAACGTGGTTCTCAAGGGCATTGAAGGACAGACTGTAGGTAGGGAAAGTAGTAAAAGGAATCTTATTTGACAACTTTTGCATAAGTAAAGGTAGCAGCTTGCCTTTATCTGGGATCTTGGGAACTTGACGCCCAATTGTACTCAGACAAATGGTAAGTTCATGAAGTTGATGACGAGAAGAGGAGGTAAGAAGTTAAGAGTAAAAAGAGACAGCCTAGGTTTTGAGCGATTGGCTTGCAAAGTAGATATAGCTTCTTACTGTAGACCAATGCTTTCATGCTTTTGCATTGGAGAACATCCTGGTGAATGGTTGAGTTGAATCTTCTAATATTGCTGATCTCATTTGCCGTCTGAGTTTGTTTTGCTCTCTCCTTACGTCCTCCATAGGTTTTTGTATTTTTCCTTTTTCCCTTTTGTTCTATACTAGTGCAGAAGATTTTCCTTATGATTTTTTATGCCATTGAATATCAGCGTCTAATAGGTTTTCTCAATCAGATTAATCGATGAAGGAAAGCTGATGGATGCTCTTGCTCTTTCTGATCGCTGTCTGCGTAATGGAGCATCAGACTGGTTACTGCAGCTGCTCATTGAACGTGGGGAGGAAAGTAATTCAGTCACAGGGCAATCTCAAGGTTATGCAGTTCATAACATGTGGAGCAATAGTTGGCAGTATTGTCTGCGATTGAAGGATAAACAGCTGGCTGCAAGACTCGCACTCAAGTATGTAGAATTCAACGCCGTTTTATAATTCTCTTTGTTTTTTTTTTTTAAACAGCGTATGACAATTTTGTCTAGCTGAAGTCTTCTGTTTGAAATATCTATTGGGGGGTAGAATAGCACTGTTTGCTCTTTTGATGTCATCCTTTCTGTATCTTGTATTTCCACTAGGGTAAAGAAGGTAACATCTTGCACTCTTGAAACAATTCTTTCAAAGGGATTTTGTTGGGGATAATTATTTCATCTGTTGGTGACTTTTACACCTAATACAGACTGTTTCTCTATTATACTTACATGATTGATTATAACAGATCTTTTGCACTTGTAGCCTTTCTTGAAATTGTATGTTCTGTTTCAGATATTTGCATAGATGGGAACTGGATGTTGCACTTGTAGCCTTTCTTGAAATTGTATGTTCTGTTTCAGATATTTGCATAGATGGGAACTGGATGCTGCTCTTGATGTCATAACTATGTGCAGCTGCCACTTGCCTGAAAGTTACCCAGCTAAGAATGAGGTACCTGGTGGTGCAATTCGCAATTTATTGCATGATTTTAGGAATTGTACGGATGGTGTAAATTCTCTTCTTGATGGTTGTTGCTGAAGATTGATAGGACAGTATATGTGCTTTTACTTGAGCTGGTTGCGTTGTTAGGCTCATCGGTTATGTTGAACTGCTTCTTCATTGTTTATCAGGTTGTTCAAATGAGACAAGCTCTCTTGAGATACAAACACATTCTTTGCGCAGATGATCATTACAGCAGCTGGCAAGAGGTGACAACTCAATTCTCTCTCAAGATTTCATTGGAAAAAAAATAAAAGAAAACAAAAGTACTTTTCTTCTGGAACTTAAGAGTTTAAGGAGTAATGCTTTTACAATCTTAGAGTACTCTCCATTCCACTCTCATGTAATTGTCAGGTTGAAGCAGAATGTAAGGAAGATCCCGAGGGTCTTGCCCTTAGACTAGCTGGAAAAGGAGCTGTTTCTGCTGCTTTGGAAGTGGCTGAAAGTGCAGCATTATCGATAGAGTTGCGGAGAGAACTGCAAGGTCGTCAACTCGTTAAGCTTCTCACTGCGGACCCACTAAATGGTGGAGGTCCGGCAGAAGCCTCACGTTTTCTTTCTTCCCTGCGTGACTCTGATGATGCCCTCCCAGTCGCCATGGGTGCAATGCAGCTATTGCCCAATCTGCGGTCAAAGCAGCTTCTTGTAAGTGGTTTTTTCGATTTATATGACATGTCTACATGCTTTCTTTTTCTATCTCTAAGAAATATGGTAAAAATATGGCTTAAGATAGTTTTCATTCACTCTTGTATCTTAAAGAAATACAGAAAGAAATATTGCTCCGAATTCTATAACCTTCTGTTCTTAACTTGGCCTTATGTTTTTGTTGTTCATGAAGGTCCATTTTTTCTTGAAGAGAAGAGATGGTAATTTGTCAGCGCTTGAAGTTGGTCGGCTTAACTCATGGGCCTTAGGTCTTCGTGTTTTGTCGGCCTTGCCGTTGCCATGGCAGCAGAGATGTTCTTCCTTGCATGAGCATCCCCATTTGATCTTGGAGGTTCTGCTGATGAGAAAACAGCTGCAATCTGCTTCGCTGGTATCTTTCTTCTTCTGGAATTTCTTTAATTCCTGTATCAGCAGCCAAATATTAGATATTGCAACGTACTTTTTCTTACACGTATGTCTTATCTGGTTATGAGAATTTTTCTTTCCAGATTCTTAAAGAATTTCCTTCCTTGAGAGACAATAGTGTCACTCTAACTTATGCTGCCAAAGCTATTGCTGTGAGTATCAGCTCTCCTTCCAGAGAGCCTAGAGTATCAGTCTCAGTTCCGAAAGGAAGGCCGAAGACAAGAACTGGCATGCCTACAAAGTCATCTTTTACTAACAGTCTAAGTAACTTGCAAAAAGAGGCTCGCAGAGCTTTTTCTTGGACTCCACGCAATAATGGTGATAAGACTGCTCCAAGGGAGGCTTATAGGAAAAGAAAGAGCTCTGGTTTAGCACCATCTGAAAAGGTTACTTGGGAGGCAATGACTGGAATTCAAGAGGATCGTGTTTCATTGTATCCTACAGATGGACAGGAACGATTTCCTCCTGTTTCAATTGCTGAGGAATGGATGCTTACAGGTGATCCAAATAAGGATGATGCTGCTCGTATTTCTCATCGATATGAAAGTGCACCTGACATTATTCTCTTTAAGGTATGATAGGTTTTTTTTTTTTTTGATAAGTAGGTATGATAGTTCTTAGAGCCATTATTTGGTGATTATGTTGCACTATCGTTTATTTCTTCGCTATGCTGCTGCTGCTGCTGTTGCTTTTGTGGGTCAGTTCCCTGTGATGTGTGAATTGAAGGTTGACATCGGAAGGGAATCAATTAAAGCGATCTGAAACAAATGTCAGTGGTGGTGGTGGTGGTGTTGTTACACCTTCAGTGTGATGTTGTACTTGTATTGTATACAGTAACCATGTAATGGTTTTGATGGAGGATTTCCAGAGACATGTGGGCCATTGTTTTGCAGTCGGGATTGAGGGTGGGTGGGTTTCCGGGGTTTGGTTCTTGTCTCGCTTAGAGGGCCTAGCACTTCTGTCTTTCAGTGCAACTGTTACTTCTGCTTTTTCTACAATGATTGTATAATGGTACTGGTTATGACTTAAACAGGAAAGATTCGAGAGATTGCCCTCGCATGATTCTTAGAAAACAAATTGGTTCCAAAATTAGTGCCCCCTTTGTCCCTAATTGATCGCAGTTTGCACGCAAAAGATAATATATTTGTTAGATTTTTTAAACAAAACAAATATACCCCATTTTCTTCCTCTCAATGAGATCTTTAAATAGGTGTAAAAATTTTTGGAAAAAAGTTAATGCTAATTTTTTGCGTTCAAAATGCACGGTTTCACCAAAAGGGTGAGCGATTTGGGACGGAGGGAGTATGTGTGGTTATTTTCGCACATATTACGCGCCAATTGTATCTGTTGTACCTGCAGTTTGCTGATCAATTAAATTTGAATATCTTTTTCACTTGTTCCTTTTATGTTGCAGTTTGTGCTTATCAGAAACATTTGTCTACCTTGTGTTCAACTATTACTGTTATGCTTCCTGATATTTATGCTGAAGACTTGTGTCATGTGGTTGCAGGCACTTCTTTCATTGTGTTCTGATGAGTTGACCTCTGGCAAAGGTGCTCTGAGTTTGTGCATTAATCAGATGAGAAATGTGTTGAGCTCCCAACAGTTGCCTGAAAATGCATCTATGGAAACAATTGGCCGTGCATATCACGCCACAGAAACATTTGTGCAGGTTGCATTCTATTCTCTTTTTTCTCTATCGTTTTGTATGAGTTGTATTTGATATCCATTGGAAATATGTGGGCAAAGGCAAACAAAGATTCTCTTTCTACTCTTGTTATGTATGGGGGATATTGCAGTGATACTTCAAGTTCTGTTTCCACAGGGGCTTATCTTTTCTAAATCCCAGTTGAGAAAGGTTGCTGGGGGTAGTGATTTGTCAAGTAATTCGGAAAGAGGACGAGATGCTGATGATTCATCGTCTGATGCTGGAAGCTCCAGTGTGGGTAGTCAGTCCACTGATGAGCTGTCTGAAGTTCAGTCACAAGCTGATATTTGGCTGGGACGTGCTGAACTGCTGCAGAGCCTCCTGGGATCCGGAATTGCTGCTTCCCTTGATGATATTGCTGACCAAGAGTCATCTGCACATCTTCGTGATCGGTTGATTGTAGATGAACGGTACAGCATGGCTGTATATACTTGCAGGAAGTGTAAAGTATGTATCAAAAGCGAACTTTTGGCACTTTGTTGATATATCTGGCTTCCTGTTTCCCATGATAATGAGTGCTTATTTGGCCTTATCTCAGATTGATGTTTTTCCGGTTTGGAATGCATGGGGGCATGCGTTGATTCGGATGGAGCACTATGCACAAGCTCGTGTAAAATTTAAGTAAGCTACATTTATACTGTCCCTCAATTGTATTTGACAATGAAGGCCAGTCATTCATTATAGCGTTTCTTATCTGCAATTAATATGAAGTGTAAATCACACTTTGGGCCTAAAGTATTAGCGAGCCCTCACTTCGACTCATAAGGTTTTTTTTTAAAAGAAGACGATACGATGTTTTCCAGTTTAGTCACATGCATTGCGCCCAACTAAATGTTTGATAAAAAAGACCGTGCTGCACGTCTCAACTCTCAAGGGAATACATGGAATCGAAATCTGGTGCCTTAGTCCCCTAATACTAGAGAATTCTCTGTGCCATCAACCATCCCAAAAACCAGCGATCGCCCAACATACATGGGCCTCCTCTCTCGTTTTCTTCCCTCTGTTAGAACTGGATTAACTGACACATCCACCACTGAACCTCCCTCTCTGCCACAACCCACCCCCATCCACCACTTAACCTCCCTCTTGTTCTTCTCTATGTTAGTAAGTGCAACTAAACCATCTCAATTTCATCATGTACCTAGGTAATCATAACAACTTCAACTTCAAAATCAGAACAAGGTTAAAAGACCTCTTCTATTCTTTCACCCTAGGGCCGTACCCCAATTCCACCTGTTGCCACCCATCTCCATGTTTATAGCCCCAAATCCGACCCATCCCGGGGAAATGTGAGGAGTATTGCTAATTGTGGTTGGTAGAGTGGGTGCTAGGTATTGGGTTTTGGAAACATGTTAATCCAGAGGTTGAATTTCTTTTCTTTCTTTCTTTCTTTTTTTTTTTTTTTTCGTCTTTGGGTTTGGGTTTGGTTGAAGTGGAGTTGCCTTCAGTGATCTTACAATGAACAAGAGTTTTCTAACGACCGGCATATCTATGATTCTATTCTGTAAGCCCTCCTGTGGTCTCTGGGATGATGGTGGTTCTGGTTTGCAGGAGGGAGGGAAGTTGGGAAAGAAGGGTAATGTTAAGAGGGTATATGAATGGGAGGGAAGTGATGGCCAGCTAAGGGGAAGGGGAAGGAGTTGTGGCAATGATGGGGTGGGGAAGGAACGGAGGGAAGGTCAGAGTGCCACTCTGCGTTCGGCGCACACTACTCACACTCTGCAGCTACCGTTCACATGCTGGTTACGTTCGCCACACACTTCACCATTCTCTATAGGCCTTGTCGTTCCCTATCCAACCAAATACATACTCTCCACGGTTGTGGGTGGGGTGAATAGAGTGAGAGAGATTGGAGAGAGGGAATCAGAGAGGGAAGGAGACAGATATGGGATACAGAAAGAGGGGGCTGGAGGGAGTTAGATGAGGGAGAATTTTTCTGATAATGTGTTATACTACTTTTGGGTTATGGAAAGAGGGGATCATTGCTGACTGATCGATGGATAGAGAGGGAATTGGAAGGGAGAGTGTTTTTTCTAAATTTCCTTTAGGATACTCTTGGGGGTCATGGTTAGTTTGGGTCTAGTAAATGCAAGTGGTGCCTTATGGCTCCACGTGATGCTAGACCATGTGACATTTTCTGTCTGAGATTTTAGTAACCTTTAGATTTAACAATGTTCTAAAAAGCGCTTGGCGTTAGGCGGGCGGCCGACCACCTTCAAGCTTCGAGACCTATTAATCGGCCATTAATCGCCTTTTAGCAATTAGTCGGATTTTTTTTTTTTTTAAAATATTCTTCAACCTCCCTACCATTAATAATCACAGATTTCCTAGTTGCTGTGATATATCTTCTCTCCCAAAAAATTTCCTAGTTCTCTTTGGCTATTGGATACTCAATGTTAACGCTTCTAAATGTTAACAGTTCTCTACAATTCAAATATAGAGACATAGAAACTAGGTTCTACGGAATAACTAGTCAATCCATAATGAGAAGTTCAATGTTCATAGTTCAAACCAAATGAAACCAAGTACGAAATTACCAGTCAATTACAAAGTGCAACGTTCAAACCAAATGAAACCAAGTACCAAATTATTAGTCAATTACTCTTCTTCTCCATATCCATCCATAACTTCGTCTCCATCGGACTCACACTCAAAATCGCCGTTTAATTGATTAACCGATTAATCACCGATTAATGGGTAATTAATCGCCGATTAACCGATTAATCGTCGATTAATGGGCGATTAATCGCCGCCAAATGCCGATTAATCTCCAGACCGCCTAATTCAAACGCCCAAGCATTACTCTGATCGGAGAGGCCTTAAAACCTATTAATCGCCCATTAATCGGCGATTAAACGCGATTTTTAGAACACTGAGATTTAAATAACCATTGGGAAGAATTCCAATGGTTTTCTCAATCGATACAAATTGTGAACCCGATCTTGTAGGTTTTTTGTTTGATGGTAGGGGGTTGGGTGGAATTCGAAAAAAATCAGAGACATGAAGGATGAGTTGGGAAAAAGAATGAAACGTTAAGGTATCCACTATTAATTTAAGGGAGCATAGTGTTATTTAGCCTTATTCTAGAGTGTATGGTATGCAAGGGATAGGAGTAGGGGGTGATGAGATGCACTGGAACTTGTCAAAATCAGGATCTTTTCAGGTAAAATCTTTTTACCAAGCGTTATGTGGGAGCGGTAAGCATAGTGTTATTTAGCCTTATTCTAGAGTGTATGGTATGCAAGGGATAGGAGTAGGGGGAGATGAGATGCGCTGGAACTTGTCAAAATCAGGATCTTTTCAGGTAAAATCTTTTTACCAAGCGTTATGTGGGAGTGGTAACTCCATCCTTGGCAAGCAATTTGGAAAGCATCGGCACCGTTGAAAGTGAGTGTTTTTGTTTGGTGTGCCACGCAAGGGAAGATTCTTATCATTGACAACCTGATCCAAAGGCGGAGAATCATTGTTAATTGCTGTTGTATGTGTAAGAGGGATGCGGAGACGGTGGATCATTTTTTAATCCATTGTCCTTTCGCTTGGGAGCTTTGGTCTGTGGTGTTCAACTGGTTCGGTTTACAATGGGCTGTGTCAAGGAGCGTTATGGAACTCTTAATTGCTTGGAGGAGTGCTAGAGTGGGAAAAAGAAGGAAGGATGTTTGGGCCATGATTCCGCTTTGTTTGATGTGCACTGTATGGCGTGAGAGAAATGCGAGATGCTTTGGAGGAGTAGAAAAGCCTTTATTTAAAATTAAAAGTTTTGTGGTTAGTAGTTTGTATAGTTGGGACAAGGGAGAATGTAATCCTTCCCTTGATCAATTTCTAGATTGGTTTGAATTGTTATCCCACATATTGGTGTATAGGGCCTTTTTTTCTATGGCCTTTTTTGTATACGGGTGGCATTCCCTTAATGCCTTATTTCTAATATATTTAATTACTTATAAAAAAAAGAAGACGTTATTTTGCCTATTCTGAGAAAGGGTACTTTTTTTGGCTCCTTTGATTGTGTTTTCAAGGCAAGCTCTTCAATTGCATAAAGGTGATCCTGCACCCGTGATTCTGGAGATCATTAATACGATAGAAGGAAGTCCACCTGTTGATGTTTCAGCTGTTCGCTCCATGTAAGACAGCAACTCGTATTTCCTGAATATATCATTGCACTTGTATCATTCTCTTCTGACTAGTATCACGTATGAGTATCATAACTACTTAAATGGCATTAAGTTATGTCTGCACATTTCTCTTGCCCAAAATTTACTAAAAATATCTGGGCTTACAGTTAAATGACTACATCACTCAATTTAGTACTTGAGCAACAGCCTGTCGAATCCAAGACGCGCAAGATGTTAAAGCAGTTATTGAGTTCACTACTGATGGTTCCACTTTGAGCCTTATGTAGCCTCTATTACTGAGTTTGGTATTGCTAACTCTTTGGTCGGAATGAGAGTTCATTCGATATTGTTTTGTATTGTTCATCGCATGAGTATGTGAATAATGTTACTTTACTTGATTTTAAATACGTTCCTGAGGATGTTCTTGAATAATTAAGCATCATTACCCACTCCCCTCTGCCTCAGTTTTATCCTTGATCGAAATATTTTATGATACCATCTCATGGACATATTTGTGGCACTCTTGGATACAGATGTAACTTGTAAGGCATGTTTTTCTGACGTACCTTGGAATTCAGATGTTGGCCCAACTTTATTTCCTACGGAGGATATATTAGCCCAACAAGGGATTGTGTTTCCTTTCATTTTGCTAGAAACTCCTTACATTGGCCTCTGTTGCCAAATAGTTTACTGTGCTTCCTCCAAGTGAGGTAGGAGCTGCGTTCTTGCGTGATGTGATTGTGTTGCATCGTCTACTCTACATATTCTCATGCTGGATCCATGCAGTCCCTTGAGTTGTAGTTGAGACTTGGACTACTGTACAAACTGATGGTGGCAGTGACTAGTTTTTGGCTTGAATCTCTTTCTAGCCTGCTTGCTGAAATTATATTGGAGTTGCCTATTTGAAATTATGTAACATACTGAGATGACCTTTCTTATGTTGCAGTTGCATATCATCTGATTGGTTGATTATAACATGCAGGTACGAACATTTAGCTAGAAGTGCACCGGCAATTCTGGACGATTCTCTGTCTGCTGATTCATATCTTAATGTTCTGTACATGCCTTCTACATTTCCACGTTCAGAGAGATCAAGGCGATCTCAAGAATCAGAGAGTGATAATTTCTTGCATAGTTTTGAATTTGAAGATGGACCTCGAAGCAATCTGGACAGTGTTAGATACCTTGAATGTGTAAACTATTTACAGGAAGTAAGCACCTTTTTTGTAGCCCAATGTGTTCTAAGCTCTGGACTTATGTTTTGATTTTGTTCTCATTCTTACATGGCCATAGGTTTTCCATCGAACAGTATGTGTCTGCTCTCCTGTGAATATTAGCTATTCTATGTAAGAATCTTGTGTTTGTGTTACTTCTCTAAGCTACAATGACCCTGCCTTTTTGCCTCCAATTTATTTTTTTCCCGTCAACCACCTCCCCAACTATGCTGTAGATTCTTTCATTGTGTTCTTTCCTCAACAGTCAACCATGAGGGCCCTATACCTTCCCTGGTACTCGATTGGCTAGCACTATGAAAAGCCTTGGTCTTTTGAATACTCGAAGTTCTCACTTTCCATGCTCTGAGCATGCTGGCCTTTTGCTATTTAAGTAGTTTGAGCTTTGGACGAGTTTTGCTTTAGATTTCGGTCAGTTTTGTTTGTATCATTTCTGTTTTCTCTGTTATAAATTGTAAGGAACTTCTAAACTTTCTAGTTTCTTCAATAAGTAAATTAATACAAACAATGGCTGGCGATCTTGTGTACGCAAAACTATGCAAACAAAATTGAAGGCTTGAAGCTCTCCATTATAATTTAAGTACTCCTATAAAATCCATGAGTGTAAAAGCCAAAAATGAACATAGTAAGTAAAGATGCTTTAGGTCTGTGTTCTGTCATCTCGTTTTCCTTAGAGGTATTGTGATTGCCCTCCCTCCTAATGCACCTCATCAAACAAAAAGGTGCCGGCGATGCCTTCTGTGCCTTCTTATGCTTTGTCTTATGGTAGCCAACTTGCCAACAATCTTTAAGAAGTGAACCGTTGATAAATTTCCAGCTGGAAGTTCGAGAACATTCTGGATAGGTTGTTTGCCGCTGCTATGTTTTTATTTAGCACTTTTTTTTTGTTGCATCTTTTGTTTAACAATGTTATTTAGTTTTTATTACTATTTTTGTTAATATGTTTTGAATATTAGTTCTTCTGTTCTATGCGCTATCCTGGTTGATAAGTATGTTTACGGCATCTTGGAGGTAGCAGTCTGTAATAGTATGTATTTGTTGTTGCAGTATGCATGCCAGAATTTGCTTGGCTTTATGTTTAGACATGGACACTACAAGGATGCTTGCCTCCTGTTTTTTCCTCCAAATGCTGTTCCTCCACCTCCTCAACCATCATCACTGAGTATAGTTACTTCTTCATCTTCTCCTCAAAGACCAGACCCACTAGCAACTGATTATGGGACGATTGATGATTTGTGTGACTTGTGCATTGGGTATGGTGCCATGCCTGTGTTGGAAGAAGTACTCTCAACAAGAATATCGTCTGCAGCACCACAGGATGTCATATTTAATCAATATACCGCTGCAGCACTTGCCCGCATTTGTGTCTATTGCGAATTGCATAAGCATTTCAATTATCTATACCGATTTCAGGTACTACATTGGGATCCAGGGGAAGTTCCTTTGTATATGCTCACCAATCTCATTTGGGGACCATCCATTTTTGTGGATACTGTGAAATAGTAACACATTTCTGTACATGCACTTTGTGTTGGTAAATTTTGTTTGCTTTGCATTAGTGATTTCAATATTTATGCAAGGTTAGTGGCCACTGGTTTACAGCCAACCTTGACTACCGTTGAGGTGGTCTTGACTGAAGGTTGTTTCATTTTCTGGTCTTTTGCTTTTATGATTGGTAGTATATTTGTCGTATTAGCTTTATACATACATTATGTCATGATTTATTCTTTTTGGGTATGGATTCTACATCTCTCTCGTCGCTCTCTCGCTCCCTCCTTTTTTGCCCCCAGGGTAGGGTTATTATAAGCTTCTGCAATAATTACTAGGGTTTTCTGCTATAAAATAATCAAAGGCACTCCCTAAGATTACTAGCAGCTTTCTGCAGAAAATTAAATTGCTAGTGGGGGTAGTTTCGTCATCCTTCTACTTTCCTATTTATTCTTGTATTTGCGGCCGAGAGTGGGCCTCGCAAAAGTCAACTTAAGGTGACAGGTAGTCCAGAATTTGAGCCTGGAGAACTCATTTGTGATTGGCATAAAAAACCTGGGCTTTCACGGACCAAGGTTCACTATGATCAAAGGAATGGAAATTGGAATAGATGTTATTAAGTGTACAACATGGCCCTGAATGCTATATCACAAAACTTGTATCTGTTTTGGCATGAAGGTAGATGAGGTCCTACTAAGGAGCTCTACCGGATCAAACTAAACAAAGTGAGGGGAAGGATATCTTACAGAGGGAGATTAACTATAGTTTCTAAGACTTAGGAGTTAGGACGTTTCTTGTGGCTGTTTGAAAAAACATGAAATTTACCATTAAAATTGATTTCCATTCTGAAATACTGATGCTGTATACTTTAACTGATGCTATGTTTCAATATCTGTTGACATGTATACCTTGTCGAGCTTTTGAATTCATTTTCCAGATCTCTATTTCAGTTCCACTTCCACAGTTATAATATATGTTATCCATTGTTAGCTTGACTTGTTTAGTCTTAAGACTGGTTTCTATCTATGAGGTTAATTTAAACCTGAATTGACGATTCAGGTGATCAAAAAGGACCACGTGGCTGCTGGTCTATGTTGTATTCAGTTGTTCATGAACTCTTCTTCTCAAGAGGAAGCTATAAAGCATTTGGAAAATGCCAAGGTCAGTCCTAACTTAAGAGTTGAATGGCCTTTATGAAGTAATTCATAAACTAGAGTCTAGTAATATGTACATTGGAAAGGGTGGGTCCCCAAAAGTGTAACAGAAGGGCACTGTGTTGAAAGGTTCATTTAAGCAGACTTGAGCGTTTTGTCATTTAAAGGCTTAGTAGATCCAGGTTGGCGCCAACATCCCTGCTTCTTTTTCTTCAACTTTTGTGGATACTTCTTAGGATAAGCCCTTTGTATTTGCGTTATGCTCCTGAGACATTGAGACTCCACATTTCTCCTGATGCAAACCAAATCAATGATAGATTTCCATAAGAGTTATAAATCCCTCAAAGGGGAATACAAGGAGCAAAAGCTCTCAAATATCCATTATCAATATATCAAAAGTTACCTAATGAGCACTCTAGACTCCTATTTATAGACCCTCTACTACAAAGAACTGAAAATGACATACATACCCTTAAACCCACTGCTTCAGACTCACCCTCCTAAAGAAAACTTGTCCTCAAGTTGGACAACACGACTCAAGACAACAAAATAAAGAAAACATAAAAGTGTTTATCATGCAGCTCCGACTTAGACATGTGGTTGCATTCCTTGATCAACACATCACCCTCAGCACAACCAATCTTCAATACATGCTTTCGTTTGTGTACATCCATCCATGCTTATGTGCCAAGAAACCATCCTTGTACCATGCACCTTGTGAATCAAAAGATCATCGTAGTAGCCCACCATACTAACTCAGAAGTTACACCAAAAGCTATCCCCCTTAGCATGTTGAAAAGTCACAACACAATGTTCAAAACTTGCTCGCTTGAATACAAAACCCAAATGGTCAACAAGCTGTCCCACCAACAAGAACAGAACCCATGTAGTCCCCAATCATTGGGGGTATGGGCAGGAGAGGATTGGAGACAGACCTAACCTTTGGCAATATGCACAAAGTGGCTGCTCTCAGAATGCCACTGAAACAGTGGCCCCCCTATACCTATTTTGCTGTAGAACCATGCCCCCAAATCAAAGCCACATGGCATTAGAGAGGTCAACAAGCTGTCCCAAATCATCTTTTCCCTCTTTTGGTAATAATGAAGAGTGTACTAGGAAAAGGAACCAATTTGATCACCCCTTGCTCCATGTGCAACTTGGAAGGCAATGATCAAGTTTTGTCACTTCAGATTCTCCAACCATTGGCGGATGATCAAAAAGACTTCATCCATCTTCGGTGACACAACCAAAGCATAAGGAACTTTTATAACTTCCTTGCTTTCTTGCCTAGTCATAAGGAAGCTTTCCTTGATCGTATTAACAAGCGTTTCCTCTTCACTATCAACACAATACTTTTCATCAAACTTGTCCCATACGGGGACATCTTCAAAAGCACTACAAGTCTCAACGATACAATCATTTTCAAACCCTTCATGTGAAAGTTCATCAAACGTAGGAACAATATCATTCTCATCATCCTCATATGGAAACTCGTCAAATACAGGAATTCCTTCAAAATCACCTCCAAAGTCTTCATTTGAACACTCATAAAAAACGGAAAGGTCTTTGAAACCACCATCTTTAAAATGAGCTCCAAGCTCTTCACGTGAGAGGTCATCAAAGATAGGAATATCATGTGCGAACTCATCACAATAACATTGCTTCTCGTCCTTCTCAAATGCATCCAGGTTGAGATTTTTATAGGACTTGGAATCACATTAACCATCAATAATATTCTTGAATGAAACAGACAAATGTTGCTACTTTTTCTCTAAAATAGCAACTTCTATTTTCAATAACATTAGTTGCACCTTATCATACAAGGTAGCAACTTGTTCACTCAACTCTTTAATCTCATTCCTATTTTCATTTGAATTGCAATCATTTTCCCTTCCACATTGTGGAATAATCTTCAATCCTTCACCATTGTTCACCAAAAATACTCTACCACCACCTCCCCTTCTTCCTTTAACTCTATCCCTAAGTGTATGAGTCATTTCAATGGTGAAATCAGCCAACTCAATCACAAACCCGGTCAACTCAGTCCCAAACCCAGTCAACTCAGCAATTGTAGACCCGAACTCAGTCAACTCGGTGATTTTAGACCCAAACTCAGTCAACTCGGTGCAATAACTCAGCCAACTCAACCAAATCGATCATGCCCAGTTAACTTAGTACCCAAAGAGCCTCAATCGCAAGCAAACAACATAAATCAACACTAATCGCTGCAAATTGCAACAAACAAGACAAACCCAGCTGAAAATCTAACCTGAAAGGCTGAAAAACTGATTCGAGTTGATTTCCAACAGATTTGAGCACGAAGTCACTGTTTAGACTGCTGAAATTCCGAAATCAAGCATGAAATCACACCCACGAGCTGTGAAATTGGTTGAGAAATCAGATCCAAAGCTCCAATCAGCAACCCAAGGCTCGAATCAGACCTTACATGTGAATTTCGTGATGGAAAAGGGCATATTAGGGTTCAAAAGTCAGGAACACACTCGATTTAGACCTCAAATAGGTCCGAAAATGGTCTGTGTTGCTTCGATTTGTACCTTAAGGGCTCGGAACTAGTGGGTTTCATGTTTTTTTGGGTCAGATCTGTGCGAAGAGATGAGTTTTTGAGCCTCAAACAAGTGTGAACAGTGCCAAAATAGGCAAATCTGTAGCCAAGCTGGGTTTAGATGTCTGAAACAGCAAGAATCAGCTCTGAAAATGGTCGATTTATGAGTTTCAAGGGTTGAAATCAAGTTTTAGGGTCGTGAGAAAAATAGTGGATTGGGGCTCTGGCGAGATTTTCTAGCGCCGTTTTAGGGTTCCGGTGAGATCTAGGTTTCCAGCGAGATGAAGGATTCGGATTGAGCCTAGATGCTCTGATACCAAATGATGCAAACCAAATCAATGATAGATTTCCATAAGAGTGATAAATCCCTCAAAGGAGAATACAAGGAGCAAAAGCTCTCAAATATCTATTATCAATATATCAAAAGTTACCTAATGAGCACTTTAGACTCCTATTTATAGACCCTCTACTACAAAGGACTCAAAATGACATACATACCCTTAAACCTACTGCATCATCTCCATTCTAGTAGTGCGGTTGATAAAAGTGATTTGATAAGTGAGGTTTTTATCTTACTGCAGTTGTCTCTTTGATTAAGGGTGTTAGAGCCTTCTTCATGTCGCTTCATATTCTAGTACGGTTGCCTATATAGCCAACCATTTGTCTTAAAACATACTTTTCTGTAACTTAATTATCTTTGTCTTCTCTCAATATCTCACATGGTCTATGAAGCACGGACACTTCAAAAGGGCGATGTATTGGACAAGCCACGTGTCCAATAATTTTATTATTTTTTGATAGGGGACACACGGGGGACACGGTTGGAGGTCAAAATGTAATATTTTTAATTTTAGGGGGTTAACATGATATTATTCAAGACATTTGGGTTAAACTGTAATTATGCCTTTGAAAAAAAATACACAATTGTGAAATTATTCATATACAATGGTTCATAAATTTATTTATATTTATTTATTTATACACGTGGCGTGTCCCCCGCTGTGTCCATATCCCCATTTGTTTATAATTACCGTGTCTGTGTCCGTATCCGTGTCTGTATCCGTATCCGTGCTACATAGCACATGGTATCACAGAGGAAATAAGTTGCATGGGCCGCCGTCACACAAGATTTGACTAGGATAAACAAGGTGACACTGATGTTTAGACAACATGTCAGCCTCAATCATTGTCTAGGCAGCATAAATCCGTAGGAACAACAGCAAAAATGGCTTGTGGTCATGATTGGAATCTTTATTTTTATTTTTACAAATAGAAGCATTGAGGATATGCAAACTTGTGACACATGACCTATTTACTAAATCACACCTTTTATCCACCACTTTTGAAAGAAGCAATATACCATTCTATCATTTTTCCCCACTGATATCCAGAGCCTGCGTTCATGATGTCTCCTCCTACCTCACATTAATCTAAACTATTAAGACAATTTGTGAAGAAGTGCACTCTGGTTTCCCACGTCTAGAACCAATGACCCTCACGGTACAGGATTCCTGTTCTTCTCAGACCTGCAACCATCTTGGCTGAAGAAATTCCACCATTTCTTTTTGGTGGTGTTTCTCTCTTCTGAGGTGTCTCTTCATGTACACCAATAACCCCATTGAAGACGGGAGTGAGGTACAAGAAGGCCATTTCTGTCCACCACTATTCTCAAGCAGGAGCATGTTAGATTTCTTGGAGGGTTCCAACCTAAAAACCAATTGGCAATAGGTGGAGTAACCTCTAGAATTTATTAACCAAGCTTGGGTGGCTTAGATGAGCGATGTGGGACAAGTCTGATACTCCCCCTCACGTGTAGCCCGGATACACAATGAGGTGACAGACCAGGAGCTGACTGACTGACTCGGGTGACAGAGATGACAGAGACTTTCCCACGAGAGGTGAGGCCACCCAAGACCTAGCTTTGATACCATGTTAGATTTCTTGGAGGGTTCCAACCTAAAACCAATTGGCAATAGGTGGAGTAACCTCTAGAATTTATTAATCAATCTTGGGTGGCTTAGATGAGCGATGTGGGACAAGTCTAACAGAGCAAACATGCTGTCGAAGCCTAAGGAGGAGTGACAGCTTTTGACAACATTTTGAAAGTATTGTATTACTGTCAGGTTGAGTGATAGATCAGAGTGACCAATAGTAGATTGGTAGTACAGAAAGCATATCATTTGTAAAGTTTATTCCCCTTGAGCCCCTTTTGGTGCAAATTGAAACGTAAATTTTTGGACTTGCAGATGCATTTTGATGATGGGTTGTCGGCGCGATACAAAACAGGAGATTCTACTAAGCTTGTCACTAAGGGTATTCGAGGAAAAAGTGCCTCAGGAAAGCTTAGTGAGGAAGGACTGGTTAAGTTTTCTGCTCGGGTGGCAATCCAGGTGATTTGTTTGATGAAGTCTTATGAAGTTAAATAATGAAAGGATTTTGTTTTTTGTGAGCAGAAAACAGATAAGGAGGATTGTGATAGCAAGTTCAGAAGTTCCCCTGTAGTTGACAGAGCAATATCATGTTAATTTGAGTATAATGTTTTACATGCTGCCTGATGATTTTCTTGACTGCTGTAGGTGGATGTTGTCAGGTCCTTCAACGATGCAGATGGCCCACCATGGAAGTATTCTCTTTTTGGAAATCCAAATGACCCTGAAACTTTCAGGTTTGTGCTTTTCTGTCCTCTGCCTCCCTATGAGCAGAACTACCTCCTAGTTCTTTTAATAGGCTTAAGTTGCATCTTTTTTAAGTAGTTTAAACTTCTTTTGAGTTATGATTGTCTATAAGATCATTACCGTATGGAAGTCAACCCTCAGCCATGATGTCTGCTAATTTTTTTTCGAGGTTTGTCGTTGAAACACTTGGGTCTACTGCTTTGAAGAGTCCAGTTCAAGTTTTTGAGTCTTTTTTATGATTTTTATTCCCTCTTTTATTTGATGGACCCTCAAGTTAAGTCCTACTAAATAACGGGTAGAAGCTGGTTCCAGCCTGTTTAATGTATTCATGTAATGCAGGAGAAGGTGTAAGATTGGAGAGACTCTTATTGAGAAGAATTTTGACTTGGCATTCCAAGTGATCTACGAGTTCAATCTTCCCGGTAGCTGTTCTTTAATGACTGATTTTGGAATCTTCTATTTCAGCCAGTAAAAATTATGTTTGGACTTGAGTTTTTTGGTTCAATTTCATTTCCAAGCTTCTTGACTTTTTTTTAGCTGTTGATATATATGCTGGTGTTGCTGCATCACTTGCTGAGAGGAAAAGAGGAGGCCAACTAACAGAATTTTTCAGAAACATTAAAGGCACAATTGATGATGATGATATGGACCAGGTATTGTGACTTAACTGTATTGTGAAATTGTTTGTTACTGATTTAAGTTAGAGAAGCATGAATCAGATATTTTTTCCTTGGTGTATATAAATTCGCTGAAAAAAGTGCAAGATTTTGGCATATTAGACTCGAGTTTATGAGAGGCTTAACTTCACAGGTGTTTAGGGCATTTAAATGTTGGGCTTGTAACTTGTTGCATTATTTGAGCCCTATCGTTTTTTTTGCTCGGCAAAAGAAATATTTTATTAATCATTGAAACAAGTTACAACGATTAGAAGGAGCCAAAGAGTGATGGCTTCACAACGATGAAAGACTGGCACTCCAACAAAGTTACAATCCCAGCCCTCGACATTCATAAGCCTCTAAGGACCCGGGGATAGGGGAGGGGAACCAACCAAAGGTTGGAGACATCAAAAGGGCCAAAAGCCCAAAACCTGAAAAAACAGATATGAACCCAAAAGGCCTATCTCCTATCAAGAACCCAATACTACCCTAGCCCTAGAGACAAAACCTAACAGCCGCCGCCCCCCAACCTGCTGCCAACCAACCACCACCAGAAAGCCCTCCACGGCCAAAGAGAAAATCCGGACACTGACCACCACGACACACAGCGCTGAACCCCCACAGGCTCCCACTGCCAAGGAGAAGTCCAAACCCTCCTCAAGAACGGCCTGGAAGATCGTCGCTGCACGCTGCTGCGTCATTGTCCCCCTTTGGAAGTATGGAAACACCAGCAAATCCGCAGCACTCCGATCATTGACCACACCATACGGCAGCCACAAAATTTCCCCTTAGCCGTTAAGCCTGAAACTGAGAGCACCCAAGAGAGAAACTTGGATGGAAATCTTGTGATCCGTTCCACCACTGATCCCACCGGCGAAACCTTGCCGTTAAGCCCAAACCAGTAACATCCAAGGATAAATATACTAGTGGATGGTCAGTGAAACCAGCGGCAGACGAAGAAAGAATTGGAAGCAACAACCGAAAGAAAACGGCAAAAGGAAGAAACTAGAATAGGGGGTAGAAAATAGAAGAGGGGAAGGAAAAAAGAGAAGGGGGAAAGCAAATAGAGAAAGAAAGGTAAGATGATAAAAGTGCCCGGGGGGATGAGGAAGAAGGCCCCACCCCCCCCAAGCAAAGAAGGAAGGTTGTTTAGAGAAAGAGAGAGAGACCGTCTGTTCGGCCTATTAATTAGCCATCAACAATGAAGATTCATTAATTGAGCCCTATCTAAAGTCTTTGATGCCTGGTAGACCTGTAGTTTGTGTTGCCAATTTGTTGCAGTTCTTTTGGTAAATGTGTTCACCAAACATATTTGATTTCTCGTTTTGTGGCTTGTTGTAGGTGTTGGGGGCTGCAATAAATGTATATGCTAATAAACACAAAGAACGACCAGACCGCCTTATAGATATGTTAAACAGTAGCCACAGGTAATGTTTCTGTTCAGCAGTGTGTAAATTTGACACAAATGAGGACAAAATTGATGCAAAAGGGTTATATAGATGTTTTGACAGCATGCACATCCATACATGTGAATGTTATAAAGTTGGGTCCCGATGCTTTCTTGAGTTTGCAGTTTATGATCATTTTCCATGCAGCAATAAGCTCTGGTATTGTGGTGTGGTGCGGACACAACTCACATCAGATGTTATGTACAGGCACTTATATTTCTTTTGGAATTCAACATCTGTGTTTGTGTGAAATGTGGTGTCCAAAATTTTATTATTCTCTGCTCCCACATACAGATAGCACACTCCAAAATTTTATTATCTCTCCTCCCACATACATATAGCACACGCACTTTAACATGTTCAGTCTTTGATTAGCCCGTGTCAAAGCTATTCTAGTAATACGAACTGGTACCAGTTTCAACTAGGCCAAGGAACAAAAGTAAGAATTAAGGCTTTGCAATTCGGAAGATAAAGGAGAGCAAACCACCTTTCTTTTTCTTTTTCTATCAGTCGAGTGGGCCAACTTCATGTAATTCCCGGCTACGCCCTTGAGCATCCATTGTGATTGTGTTTTGTATGGGGGGCAGGCTATCTTGTGTGTCAACATTTATTAGTTGGTTGTCCTTGTCTCATTTTCTTGCTTAAAGTTTGAATCTATTATTTACCTGATTTCTTAGCTGTCAAATAGTATTTATATGCTTTCTTCATGCTTCGTTCTCTTTTAAATAAAATGGCAGGAGGGTGCTGGCTTGTGTAGTTTGCGGTCGTCTTAAAAGTGCCTTCCAGATCGCTTCCAGAAGTGGGAGTGTAGCAGATGTTCAATATGTTGCGCATCAGGTTTTTGCTCTCTATAGTTAGATTCTTGTTGGAGAAATCGATTGCCCTGTTTCCCCAGTTTAAGTGGCCATCTAATAAAAACATAGTATGGATAATATATGGTGGCACTAACATATCTGTACTCAGTTTGCATGTTTATTCAACGATGCGGAATTTGTACCTTTGTAGGTTTTGTAGAAAATAAGGGAAGATTATGAAAAACCCTTGATAATCGATTGTATCCATGGGCTTCAAAAACCCTTGATAATCGATTGTATCCATGGGCTTCAGCCTGATGTCAGACTCAAGGATCTAGTGAGTCTTAAATAGCGATTAGCAACATATTTATTCTGTTGATGCGAAATATAAGAATTGACGAAAAGAACCTGCAGTATCCAGTCAGACAGATGATGGTTGACCAGACCTAATGCTGGATTACTGTAGATAGGGGTTTAGGTATACTCATATTTGCAGCAAGCTCATTAAGTTTTTATTTTGTCTTTTACACGTTTTAACACTTCTGAAACCAAGCTTGGGCTCATAAAGTTTGGTACGGGTTTTATTGGTTGCGCTCAAGACCAACATGGTGCCTCTCTGGAAGTAGTTCTCCTTATGGCATTTTGTTTTGGGGCCTATAGCAATTCTTCCGATATTGGCATCTGGTTGCACTTAAAACGTACAAGATCATACTAGGGGTTGCATAATATATCAACTTGCTGTTTGTTGACGAGAGATGGAGGAATAACTCATAGGAGTGATTCATTTGGTTTTGTTCACAGCTGCATCAACGAGCTCAATGGACATTAGAACCTGTGGAAGAAATCATTAGTTTTCAGCTGTCATAATTTCAGACCTGATTCACTTATGAAAGTTTGAACAATTCTTATTACATTAATTAATCAAGCCACTATTGATTATCTGGCTGGTGCTTGTTCTTTGTTAATTGATTCACATAAGAGAGAACCTCATAGCAGCTGGTTTTATATTACTGAATTATTATGTCTAGAATCTAGATCCATTCTTGTAACTTCTAAAGATTGAAGTAAGGGAGTAATTGGGGGTAGTAATTTGCTTGATTAAGGATAATCGTGCCTGGTCAACAAGAATACAGCCAAGAAGATTTAAACAAACCAGGGTAACTGCCAAATTTGGTTCTCCAAAGCCATACAGGGATGAGTCTAGGGTCTAAACTTTACTGTTGTGAAAAATTACTGTAACAAATGATTGTAGGTACCCACATTTTTCACTTATAGTTACAACTCTAGCTCGAGTGCAATTCATAGATTCTTTTTGAATAAAGCAATACAATATCATCCTATCCAACTTTTACTTTATTTTTGGTGGGCTGCGGAATTTGATTTACAACTAACATGTTATGCGATGATATTCTGCAGGCATTACATGCAAATGCACTTCCTGTACTTGATATGTGCAAGCAATGGTTGGCACAGTACATGTAAATTTGTTGAAGGTTGTGATAGCTAATTTGAGTGGAACTATGATACTTCTGCACCAAGTGAGTCTATGAGCAAAGCATATCTTAACCATTCCATTTCCATGGGTAAAAGGATCATGCATGATCATTCTCAAACCAGGCCTGAATCTCGCAAGCTGGTGATGCTTAAACAATGTAAGGGCATTTCGGCATTTCCCCTTGTTTTTGCTTCATGTTCATGTTATCTCCACAATTATGTTTTTTTGAACTGTACCTGCAATGCGACGTCATTAAAGCTGCTTTTTAAACTTGTGTAGATTTTGCAATTCACTGCCATGGTGTTGTAACTCTAGTTCAGAAGAGAACCTGTAAAGAAACCAGCTCGACGGACATACATGTATAGTATTTGAGGATATACCCTGCAAGTGTGAGCCCAAAGTTTCCTGATGGGAGTTGAGGAATTAGCGTTTAGGTGTAAAGCGAGATTACAGATACGACAAGAGAAGCTTCGTTACATTTCCCCTTGTTCATACTATTTTTTTCTCCCCATGTTATATGGAATTGAAGAGTTATAGATGGAGAGCAAATATGTAAATACCACATGTACAGGAGGGGCAGGCGTGTGTGCGTACACGAGAGTGTTATGAAATGGTTGTATTCTGTGTACCACAGTTGCTTTGTGTTAAAATGAGGTGGTGGTTTATTGATTGTAGGCTACGAGAATCGTTGGGATTTTCAGAAATGCTATTTTTATCCTCAGCTATGATGAGAAGCAATGCTTCTTTCGTATCTGAGTTTTCACTACTTAAAAATTCTTCAGCCCGCTGTTAAAACGCTTTTTCCACCCCTCATCTTATCAGTTGTTGATAATTTAGCTATACACATGTTTGTTAATTAATGAGAGGACGTCAGATAGCTCATTGTATCGAGCTCTTTTACATTTGGGAGAATATCATGGGATTAAAATTTCTTCTTTTTTTTCCCCTACTGGATTGTACAGTGGGACTGACTTTTGTAGGTTGAAGTGAAAGAAAAGGTTTTTGTATATTAAAGAAAAAAAGAAATGGTTATTGGCTAAGTAAAACTAAGAGCATACGTAATGGACTAATCAAAATTGGATAATCAAAAGTTACCGCATCACCTTTTGATTATCTATTTAAGGGGTTGTTAAGATTAGCAATGTAGAGGTCTATAATGGTATAATTAAAATTAGATAATCAAAATTTGACACACCACCTTTTCAAACTACAAAAAATTAAAAATTATGAACATAGGAAAATGTTTTTTTAAAAAAGTTTTCAACCTAATAAAAAATTGTTTATTAGAAATAGAAAAAAAATTCAAATTGTTTTTTATAAAAATCTCTTTTTGTGAAAAAAAAAGTTCTCATTTTTAAGGAAAATGGGTTTTTAAACAGAAAAAAAGGTTTTTTTTGTTTTTGTTTTGTTTGAAACAACAATTTTTTCTGAAAGTTTTTTGCTGGAAAAAATAAGTTTTTGTCTACATACAATTTCAAATTAAAAAAATCAAACAAAAAGTTTTTGAAAAAAGAACTGCTTTTGCATAAAATTTGTTTTTGACAAAACAAAAACATTCCGTAGCTTCCAGGACACTTGATTCACTTTTTAAATTGAATGGTAATCGGGATTTTTTTTTTTTTTTTTCAAGTCAAGAATGGCGAGACAGGGAACTACAGAGATACCTTTAAGCCATATTAGGCTGGGTTTTTTTAAACTTTAACTTAATTTTTATCCCCTTTTTGGAACTTAAAATGAAAATAATTTAAGTTCATCCATTCTTCTAAACTTAAACTTAATTGCCTAACACACTCACAATTTCAAATAAGTTGAGTTTAAAGATGGAAAATAAGTTTGTGTAGAAGAATGGACTGAATTAAAAAAATAAGTTAAGTTTAAAAGATCGTAGCCTTAATTAGTCCAACTCTACTAGGATATGAACTATGAAAAATGTGTCAAATTATAATAATTCAAAATAGATTCTATTTTATGATGGTTGAGAAAAATGCATTTTTTGTGTGTAGTGATGGGTGTATTTGATTGAAAAGATGTGGGGTCAACTAAGTTTGATTATTGAGAAAAAGTTGCTTGTTTTGGTTATCTAAATGTCAAAATTTGATTAGTTACATGTTGCTAAGTTTGGTTATTTTAATGTGAACACTTTTTTGAACAAACATTGTTAATCTTAGCAACCTTTGAATTTTGGTTAGTCCATTGTAGATATTCTAACCTTTTGCCTTCTAAACGTCTTTTCTTATTTTTGTGTGGTTCAACACTCCGAAACAAAAATTCGGACTCCGTTCCTTTTAAAGGAGGTTGTTTGATACTCCCTCTATCCCAATTTAAATGCACTCAACGGGAGACCGTGTAACTTTGACCTCAAAAAAATAAAATACTTTCAGAATTAATTTTTAACTTTATTTCGCATCGTTCAAAAGATCTCAATTATGAGTACTTTAAAACGATTCAAAAAAGTTTCAAAAAAGATTATGAAAAATAAGATTTTCTTAAAAGTCAAAATGACACGACTTTACGTAAGAAGCATTTAAAATGAGACAGAGTAAGGAGTAATAGAAAATAAGTCAACTTTTATTTTTTAATCCAAAACCACCCAAGTTCAATGGTTTTGTTTGGCATTTATTATTCATCCATGTCTTCAACAACTTGCCTAATAAGTGATAAGGATGATACCGGTCCTCTGAATTTCTAATTTAAGCCCGACAATGACCCTTTCCATGTCTGTATCATGATCTGTTCGGACTGGGGGTTGGTGCTGTTCCTCAAAACACAAGCACTGTGCTGTCTTGGGCAAGTGGGTATGCTTCGGTTTCGTTCTGATGATCGGAAACGTTCACTTTATAGAGCTTGTCGAGTAAAACAACTAAGTAAAAAATTAACTCGATCTGATATCATTAAGTGCCTGATCGGAACACATATACCTTGGCAATAATAACTTCCAGTGAATTTGATCTCGTGTTTCAGATCTATTTTTTTCAAGATAAAAATGTTTTGATTAGGCCCATATATAATGATATTCGATTGAGCTGATTTCTTGCACTTATTGATATCTGGTTGAATGCTTCTGATCATCAGCGCGAGACCGGAGCAGACTCCATTCGCGCGGGATAGCACAATGCTAACCTTTTGAGGGACAACACCAACCCCCGTTGCCGTTGCTTTTGCCTCGTTTGTTTGATGAGACTAATCACGAAGGGATATATAAGGAGTGTTTGAGAGTCCTTCAACTTTGCAACCTTGAGCCTTCTTTATACCCTTGAGATACATTTTTTAAAATCATCCACAGGATAGAACTTTAGATCACATGGCAACCTTTCGTTTTAATTGAATCTACAAAATATTCAACCACCGGAAATTATAGCTTTATTATACTACTATATATCATGTTTTTGGGCCTTTTGTTTCAGACTTCCATTTAAATATGCCCTAAGTTTATTAGACATTTTTGTACTAATTATATATACATATACATAATACAAGGGCCTAAATAATTAGGGGCCCCCAAAAATAGGAAAAAATTGGGGGCCTGATGTGGAAGGATGGGTATGCCAAAAATGGCCTACTAACTTATAACGCTTAGGCAAGTGGAGTGGAGTGTAGGTGGTGCCTCTCTTATACTCCCATGCAGTGACAGAGCTACCTTGGGGCCGGTGGTAGCCCCGGCCCTCCTGGCTTCTCTCCGAAAAAATAATCACGTGACTGTTGAAGTTGCCTAAAGAAAAAAAAAATGATTGGTATATTTTAATTGCATCAGGCTAAAATCATTTCAATATACAAATGTAATGTATTGTAAAAAAAAAAAACTTTCTGATATAATAAGTACACGTTCCGATAAAAAATACTCCGTCAATTAGTTTGGCCCCCCTCGGGCCAAAATCCTGGCTCCGCCACCGCTCCCATGCGCATGGGCAGGTTTGATTTCCGTAAGCACCCTTCCCCCTCCCCTAATTCCCTAGGATAGAGTAGGTTAGGATTAACAAATAAAATAAAAAACTTATAACGCTTGGGAGAAGAAAAAAATAAGTTTAAGCTTTGACAAGAAAAAAAAATTGCAGTACAGCACGCCCTGGTGGGTGGTGCATGATCGCCGCTGGTAACTTAAATAAGTCAAAAAGTATATATATATTACAAGTAACGTGATCAGAAGCCCTTTTATATAGGCTTAGAAAAGATAAGGTTTTTTTTTTTTGGATGAGAGAGAGAGAAAATATTTAATTAGAAATAACTACTCTCTGTCTCTTAATGTCAGTCATCCATATTCAGAAATCATATGGATTGCAATGATGAATGTCTGAGCATGCACGGATTCAATTGGTTCGGACTTTGGTTTCGTGATAAATCAAGCATCAAATCACTCGGTTTGAATTGGTTAAGGAATTTTTGATATATCTATCACCAGTTTTGGTCTATCTATCGCAATATATACATGGTGATAGAAATCACCATTGATACATGTCGAACGTTAAATAGTGCTAAATCTAAGTATGACATAGATTTATTGACATAATATGCGTGGCCGTAATCCAAGAGAAGGAAGAAGTTTAAGACATGGTCATAATTTAATGCACACTTCGTCCCATTTTGTTAGTCCGTCTTGAGATTTCTAATTTTTTAGGGAAAATTTCAAAAAAACCCCTGAACTTTTTGACAATTCGCAAAAAAACACCTGAACTTTCACTATTAACAAAAAAACACCTAAGGTTGGTTGTGGGGTTAATTGGTGGTGTGGAGTCGATTCTAATAAGAAAAAAAAGGGGGGGGAGGGGGGGGGGGGGGGAAGGTAAAATTTGAAAATAAAAAATAGGGTTAAAGTAATTTTCGATAAATAATAAGAAAAAAAGAACTTTATTGCATATTTATTTACCAATAAAAAAAGAAAAAGTTAAAAGTAATTTTTAAATGTAAAAAGTAAAAAAAAAAAAAAAAAAAGTTAGCGCCTTCCGTTAGCTCCATCCGTTACAAACTAACGGAATTGGACGGCATGGGTCAAATTGTTAACGCAATGCTAAGTTTATGTGTTTTTTTGTTAATAGTGAAAGTTCAGGTGTTTTTTTGCGAGTTGTCAGAAAGTTCAGGGTTTTTTTTGAAATTTTCCCAACTTTTTAAGTGAACATAAATGTTATGGAAATTGCCTAGATGAGTTGGTACGTGGAATTACCCTCTTGCTCTCATTCAAAAAATATTATGAAAATCTATACATCTTTTTCTCTAACTTTTCAAGTATGATTAACGTTTTGGAACATCTCGAAGTGGAATACTATAAGACTAACAAAATGGGACGGGGAGGGAGTAATTAAGAGGTAGATCTGCAACTATAGGAAATTTTTTTTTTTAATCAGCTACAACTATAGGGTAATAGGGGATTAGCTTTAATTTTCTTCTTTTTTTGAACATGGGATTAGCTTTTCTTCAAACTCAAGGAATTGAAATAAAGTACACCAGTAGCAGTTATACAGTGATCTACTCCATCCAAATATCCAAAACTTCCACTAATCGGACGGCTGCGAAGTGTTTCTTGACTTCTTGAGAATCTTTAACTGTAGCTTTTGAATCCTGATAGAAAAAAAAAGAAAAAAAAAAAGAAAAAGAAGAAAAGAAGTGTCCAAAGAACAAGTGCTTTTGGAGTTTTTTTTCCCCTTCTGATAAGTCAAAGCCTAATAAACCGACCTTTATCTATAGTATACATGGATTTTTTTTCATTAATTCCTTGTGAAACCTATGTACCACCTTCCCCATCTAAACCTATAATGAGCTCGGACAATCCGTGAACATTAACTGCACACCTCTCTCTCTCTCTCTGCACGGTCCGTCCGGCCTAATATTTGTGGAAACATTTCAATGGTCGGAACCATTTATTTGTTTCGTCTTTTTTTCATCGGTGAAAGTCAGTAATGTTAGAGTAGTTAAATAACTTAGATTAGCACCTTAATTAGAGGGAGTTGAACTCCTGACCTCAATTTTTTTTGCGCCTAAGTGCACCCCTAGTGGCTTTGGGCCAAAGGCCTCTTTGTGATCATCAAACATGTCAAAAATCATGTTGTGAGGATATACCGTTTTTTATATGATTTCGAAACACATCTGTTTGAAAGACATGGGTTTTTGATCTAGTGTTGCAATTTTTTTTCAAGATGAATGTGCTCTGTAGTCATATCAAAATGCCATCCGATCATTATATACTTTGGTGCGATTGATGATCGACAAATTAAGTAAAAAACATGAACGGTCTCGATCACTGAAATAGCCTCATTAATGACACATGGTTCCCAATTAAATTTTGATGATCCAAACCGCTCAATATGATCAGAACGTGATTTTAAAGGTACCCGCGAGAAATCAGAAAAAAAAAATGACTGGAAAGGGCTTGATCTGAGCAGTTTTTAGCTCAGATTTGATGAATGGTTCAATTAAAAACTGCTCAAAACAAGCACTTTCCGGTCATATTTTTTGCTCAAAACAAATATCTAAAAAAAAATGACCGAAAAGGGCTTGATCGGGAACTATGAGATTGAAATTTAGGGTGTTATATTAGATGTTTTTTAGGGGTCACTGGAACCGCCCCGATACACACACACACACACACGGGATTGCCCATGCTTAAAGGCACGAAGCAACGCGTTTTGAACACAAGAAGGTTTTGTTTTTATCCCTCTTATTTTCAATTTTCTAATAAGAAGAATAACATTTAACCCGTGCGTACAACATTACCAATGATCATCCAAATCACAAAAATTCGAGCCAACAAATTCAAACCCAATACCATGTTGCATTCATAAGATCCAAGTTCAATCATGACATAAAAACTACTAAATAATAAAGTCAAATCCATACGCAAATGTAGCTAAAAAGAGTGCACCCCTTAGGAGGGCATATTCTGCAAAAGGCTTATAGTCCAAAAAATTTGTTTTTACCGGTCTTCATTACTCTTGAACACGTACCTATTTCTTCAGAGAGCAGAATTAAGAACACGAACAACAACACAAAAATATATGAAAAATAATAACTAAATGAGTAAGAATTCTCTAAAATAAAATGTTGACGAAAATAAGTTACCTTAATCATGGATCTCGTATATTCGCGTTTAGCATAGATTATGAACCTCTCTTTCTCCAATAAAGGTACGAAGCAAAAACTATTTTCTCCTCTTCTTGGAGAGGCTGATGAATTAGAAGAATTGTGTGTATGATTATAAAAGGAAAACCTAAGTTGAGCCTAGATTATTATTGAAAACATAGCGTTTTTTTTTTCCGAAAAAACACATGTGTGAATGTTAATTATTAAAAGAAAAAGGATTGTTTCCTTTCCCAATATAAATTCAAAAAGGATAGTTTCCTTTTTTTATTGTAGAGAAATCAACCTAAACGGAAACAACTTAAAAGCAAATATTGAATTAAATGTAAGAAAATCAACTTTAGAAGAAAATCGATTATTGAGTTGATTTAAGTTCAAAAAGATAATCAAGCCTTTTAAGGAAACAACCTAAAATCAATCAATTGAAAGAATTTACCAGTCAAAAGTTAGGAGGTTTATATTAGAAAGTGTTCTCTTGATCGAACGGTTATAACCTATTGAAAATTCGATCTGACAGCTAGAGAGGTGCTCTTGTTTGTATTTGTAGATAAAAACCGCTCTATTTTATAATATAACTAGTGCTAGCCCGTGCCTACGGCACTACGCATCTCGGTTGAAAGAGGATGGCAGTTGTGTGATTTAGGTGAAAACCATGGACACTTAATCGGAAAGTTGGAGGATGCACTACAGTCTTTGGATCAAATGAATCTGAGCCGTTCCAACAACTTGTCCCCACACCCTTCTGTTTTATAATAGAGATAGATATTTATATGACTTGGGGAATATAATAATTTTGAAAATTTTGCAATCACATCATTCTTTTTTTGATTTGTTTACACGAATATAATTATTTGCATACTGTTGTTGCATCGACAATATGTCAAAATATGTACACTATTTTATTGAGCTCAAAAATTATTTGGAGTTGACGTAAATTGGATAACAGTACTGATCACATATTTTTCTCACACACACACAGACTTTTTTCTCACACACACAAAGACTTGTAATATTACCTCTGTTCTAAAAAAATTGTCCGGTTTGCGAAGAAAACTTAAAAATACTGTACATTTTTGTCAAAAATTCACTTTTTGCTTCTAGTTACTGAATATCAACGAGTTCTTTTAATTTATCAAACAAAGTTTGAATTTTTTTTGATAAAAATGTCCTTTTTTTAAGTATTATCTTGCGGACCGAACAATCTTTTTAGGACGGATTGAGTGTGTAATTGACCTCTTTCTTCATAATGCATGTATTCTATTAATTAACGCCAAACAATTATGTGAACTTAAACTATTACCTCTCTCTCTCTCTCTAGCTCTCTCAACTAGTCAGGCCAAAGATGTCGACGGAAAGAAGGACAGCTTCAACTTCCTTGCCATCGGAAAATAGGTCACGGCCGGTGCCGGCTTTGCTGTACAGAAGGAGATCAAGTGATAATATAGACAACTTAGCAACTGTTTCCAGCAGTCTTTTGCCGGCTTTCGGGACCATTGTGGATGATGCTAATTCTCTCCACCTCAGGAAATATATCATCGCCCCATACGACCGTAGATACCGGTACGTACCTGTTCCTTCCCTTCCCGAAATATTCTTCTCTCCGAGCACACACGAATATTCTGCATAACGAGATTTTGAACCTCTGATGTCGTTAACTATGTACCTATTTATTGGCGATCGAGTACTTTTCGACTCAACCGTCATATGACCAAATCACTGGTCTGAGTATTAACTGTTAATATCTCGAGCAGCTGTAAACGAATATCAAAAACTTGAACGTTTTTCCAGTAAATAAAAATCCTTTAAACACTATCTTATCATTTTTATACAGCAAATTCTTTCTATTTTGTTTAATCACAAGAGGTTATTGCTCCCTTACTTCATTCCTTTTATTTTCGTCCCGATTTTCTTCTGCTTATCTCGATAAAAAAAGGTTTTATGATTTCATCGACTAATAAGGTTATTAATTAGTGATATGGATGTACTATGTATGTATAGTATATATTTGTAAGGCATATATATTTGATCTCTTTTTACAAATTTGATCAGCATGAGTTATATTTCAAAGTTTGTCCTATTACAACGATAGTTCAGCAGTTTAACGTAAATAACTGGAGTAAGTTACTACAGTAGAACCAATTAATGACAAATGGAAAGTCTGGTGCTAAAAATGGCGCGAGTCTTGCGTGATTATTATGCACTCTTGGAGCACCGCCATGTGGTGCAGCTGCTTCAAGGCCTTTATCACCGCACATTTATGTGGAGTTCAGGACTAAAGTATATAGAGACCTCACGTGAATGTGTGATGGTAGAGCCACTTAACATTACGTGACGGTACTCAAAGAGCAAGTAATAATTTTTCCGAGTCTTGGGGGCAGATTGGTGCAAAAAGTCTATAGCCACCGCATGCCGTGTGGGGTCCACTCTAGGCCATGCACGGATGTTCGTGGGCCCCACACAGATGTTTCGAGCCGCGCGTTCAATAATTTAAAAAAAAAAACCCAAGCAGGCATTGCGGAACATCAGCTTGATCCGATATGTGTTGGTGTCCAGATCAAGCTTCTCATCTTTCTGTACACCAGAAAATCAATCTTTCCACATTTTTTCCTATTTTCCAAAGATGAGAAGCTTGATCCGAGCATCTACATATATCGGATCGATTGAGTTGATGTTTAGCGATGCCCACTCAGTGTTTTTTTTTAAATTATTAAACGGCTCGGATCATCCGCCCGGAGTGGGCCCCACACGGCATGTGGTGGCTGAAGCGGTGCTCCCAGATTGGTGCATTCTTGGTGTTAGGTGGGTCCAACTCCAATGTGATCTGCAGGCTGACAGCCAGAGTTTGCATTTTATTTTAAAAAGGTTAATGCATATTATTGTGAGCTCATAACAAACTATGGTTTTTGTATAGCTTTAATCGTTTGTATTACCATTTGTATTTGCATTTTTCGTTGTCATTAATTTCATGTGGAATATTAACTTTGGACCGCTTTTCACCATTTTTTTCCAAGATTAATTGGTGTTAGGGAGGATTTTAAGTCATTTATGACATTCGACATCGCACCAGCAAGTCTATTTTTAGAACGGTCGTAGGAGGTGACATTACATAATCAAATCCATGGGGCATTGCGGGCCCAACAGAATATACTTGGTTCTCTCGGTTGTTTTGTTTTTTTTTAATTTTTTATTCTCTCTTTCGAGAAAGCCATTTACTTGGTTCTCTAGTTAGTTTAATGAATTGATCAAAAAAAAAAAAAAGAAGTTAGTTTAATGAACGGTCAAAAAACTGAAAATCTTTAGTTTTTGTTTTTCTTACTTTGAGGGATTTATTTTTTCTGAGCTATTCATTAATTAAATCTTAAAATTTATTTCTCAATAACTTTTTTTTCATGTCCAAAAATCATAGAATCAAACATTTAACGAACCACTATAAATTGGCTTTTTGAAAACGGAACAAGCCTTGTTCTCCCGTAAAAGTATTGGGTAATCAATTAGTACTATATATGCATGTGGTATTGCCATTTAATACTTTTCACAAATAAAAAAATTACCATAACACAATAAGGGTTACTCTTTGTCTCTTAACCACCAAAAAAAAAGTGAATGATCGATAATGTCTCTACCGTGTGATTTGTCGCTACGTAATGATTGAAAGTACTGTTAAGTACAACGTAGATAATGCCACGTAATACTCCAGAAATTACTTATGGCCTATGGGTCTGACTCTTACCTAAACCAAATGGACGGTGCACAGCCCAAGACTTTTAGGCCATATATTAAATTAGAGTAGGAAAATTATTAGGTGCCCCAAGAGGACTAAAACTACTGAATAATTACTTAAGAGTATAGTTAATTTATGGCCACTGCAATTCTCACCAGCACTGTCACGTGGTGTTCCAATATTCTTCCTTATCAAACATTGGTGTGAAATTCACACATTTTATAGACGATGGTTAATTATCCTATACCCAACAAATCTAAATCGGTTTTACTAGCTTAAACCATTTTGCAAAACATCTCTGTCACTGGGCCTGTGAGCTTTTTTTATTTATAAATTTTTGGTTTTTTTTTTCCTTCTTTTTCTGCATTTTTGTTAGATTCATGTTTTATTTTTGGCTCTTCTTTTTCTGCATTTTTGTTAGATTCATGTTTTAAAAATTATAACCAAAAGCAAAAAAACTTCATTAAAGAAGAAAAAGAATACCAAACAATTTGTATTTTTTATTTACAGTGTCGTTTTATTTGACCTTTTCTAAATTCGTTCCACATTTCTATACCTTTCTTATTCCTCTCATCGAGACGAATAATTCATCTAAAAATTACGACAAAAAGATAAACAAAAAATTATGATGAATAAAGAAATACCATACAAAAGATTTAAGGAAACTTCAAAGGAGAACCCCAAGAGCATTAGACTTCGGGTTGGTACGGTGCAGTGACGTGCACAGCATTGTGCTGCGCACCTTCGAGCTGTCGGATCGTGCATCCGACTGCTCGGATCTCATCTCGGCAATCAATAATCGAGAGCTGTTCATTGCCGAGATGAGATCCAAGCCGTCGGATGCACAATCCGACGGCTTGAGGTGTGCAATACGGTGCTGCGCACAACCCCACAACATCATCCCCAATTCATGAGCATTTGTTGACAAACTTTGACGTCATAAGTGATTTTTCATTATTGGTAAGTACGCAAGGCACTTCTAGAGATGGATAACAATTTAAATTCTTTTTCGAACGAGGTGGAAACACACCATGGTTCCACCATCCATTGTGGGTCTCAATGTGTGATTATTATAGTAATTTAAACTGCTCATTTTGTAGGGCTCACAAAGTAATATACTCACGCAAAAAATCAACTTAATCGGGCATCAATAGCTATATTAAAATTAAATTTTGGTTTCTAAAATAGACGGTAACTTAGAAACTAATGATAGAATTAGGACATTCCTTCTATAAACCAAAATTCAATTTTTAATACAGCTATTAACATCCGATCAAGCTGATTTTTTCGTAGATATATAACTTTACGGACTCTACAAGATGAACAATTAAGATTATTGCAATGAACGCTCTGTAGGACCTACAATGGGCGGTGGCGGAAACCCCTTGGTTTCCACCTCATCTAGACATAACTTATACTCGACAGAAAATTACTTACTTTTAATACAAGAGGTTGGCTCGTGGTCAAAGCCAGATTAGTCAAGTTCATGTTAAGACACAAAGCCTTAATAGCAGTGACAACTAGCTCTTAAAAACCGGAAATCCTATACGCACCAACCGTCACGCAGAGATGATCTGAGCCGTTTAATAATTTTTTCAAAAAAATCCGAGTGGATCTTGTAATTTGAATGAAAAATTGAAAAATTGGATCGAGTACCTACACATATCGGATTGAGTTGATTTTTCATGGCCCCACTGGGTTTTTTTTTTTTTTTGATTTATTAAACGGCTCAAATCATTCGTGAGAGACCCAGAATGGGTCCTGCGTGACAGTCGGTGTCCGTAGCAAGGTTGCTTGAAAACTCATCTAATGGAAATGGTTTTTTTTTTTTTTTTCTAAGCAAACGGAAATGGTTTTTACAGTTAACCAAATTTAGTTCACAGCCACAGTTTTTCATTAGAAGAAACTTTCCAAGCTATCATAAAATCGCATGGGACATCATCACATGTTTTCCGGAAGTACACAGTTTGAGATCCAAAATGAATGAAATCTTTTTCTGCCAAAAGATTTCACCCGAACGCACAAATCCATCGAGTGCATATCGGTTTTTTTTTTTTTTAATGGAGGAACGGTCGTATAGTCAAACCACTATGTCGATCTGACTGTGCAATCCAAATCTCTGGAGGAATTAGCGCGACCACATCAGTCACGGCCTCTCACTTACTGCAGGGTACTCACTTGGTGGGGAAACGAACTCCAAATCTTGAAGAGTACTCCCAAAGTCTAAACATTCGCCCGACCACTGAGGCAACAGTTCTTAATCGAAAACATCAATTCCCTTTTTTCAAAATTTTCAAAAGCATGGATGTTCTGCTAGTCTACAGTCGACTCATCCCACACTAAACTAAAAAGCTAAACTAAAATAGGACTGCTGAATTTGCTCCTCACCTACAGGAGTTTGCATGAGGACAGTCCCTGAATTCGGAATTGTTAATCAGTCCTAAAGTGTACAGTTTAATGGATAAATAACATTTCTGAGAAAGAAAAAAAATTGAAAATGTCGTTAAGATTGAGCAAAATTACATGCATAACAGAGACATTCAAACCCGAACAACAAAATATCCCACATAGCTAGGTATGCAGACTCTGCCCCAAGGGAGCAGTTCTATCTAGGATTCCAATTGAAACCTAGATGGATGCTTGAAATTCTCATCCTGTGTCTCACATTCAGTAAAATGTGTAGGCCCGACGTACTAAGTGAACACCCACCGCGCAATTTCAATTCATAGGCATTTTTCTTGGCTCAAACATTGCACTGGCTAGTATGCTCGGATTGAGCAATGTATGTATCTAGCTCTAAATTTGTAATGTCACGAATATGTGTATGTTGAAATTGTACATGTACACGAATACGTTTTATGCAGGTGGTGGCAAACATTTCTGGTGGTGCTTGTGGTGTACTCGGCATGGTCATCTCCATTCGAGCTAGCCTTCAAGAAAGTGGCAACTGGGTCACTATTGCCGGTTGACTTAGCTGTGGATGCCTTCTTTGCGATCGACATTGTTCTGACTTTCTTCGTTGCTTACTTGGACAAATCAACCTATCTCCTTGTAGATAACCATGAGAAAATAGCAATGCGGTATCTTCTTACTTCTTTATTTGCTCTTTCAGTCCTCTGATCCTCTCGCTCTGTGTATGTGTTTGAGAGAGAGAGAGAGAGAGAACCACTTTTTACCAAAATATTTTAAGAAATAACCCCTTTTTAGCCAAAAAATGAGAGAGAGAGAGAGAGAACCACTTTTTACCAAAATATTTTAAGAAATAACCCATTTTTAGCCAAAAAATGACCCCTTCATGAGCCTACCAAACTGTTAGGAACAAAACAAGGGGTGTGAGAGTATCTCCAATATTGATTGTAGTTTAGCTCAGTAAAATCATTTTACTAAAATGTGAAATTATACAATAGTTTGAGAGTATACGTGGTACTTCGGATCACTTTACAACCACACATTTCCGTAGGATCCACCACTAAGTATATGGACCCCACAAAAATGTATGATTGTAAAGTGGTCCAGAGTACCATGTTGCGGTTCTCCTTGACTTTTGAATAATTAGTCTAGTAAAAGTACACAGTGTACAAATTTTCATCTAATCATTTTTTGTATGTGTACTCCAACACTACCATGTATTTTGCCTAGTTAAATTACACAAAAAAAGTAAATCAATATATGTGCAGCGAGATAATTGATGACGTGACACCTTCTAATTGGTTAACAAAATTTACGTAGCCTTCAATGACTATCTGTAGCTAGTCAAAATGCAAATAGGTAACATGCCTATAGCCATTTGGCTAACCTGTTGGAAATACAAAAATTGTGCTCTTCAAGCCAAAATAACACAGACCTCATTTTCCTAGCCTGTCGTAGTTGCTCTAAGGTGATTCAAACTATGATATGATACGGATTATATCCAGAATACAAGTCTCGTCCTTTTTTGTGTACTCTCTCTGTATATGTTACATTGTTGATCTACGTATATTTCACTATCAAGTTATTTAGAGAGGCCAATTCCATTAACCTGAACATGGGCCTAATCATTGGAAGGTCAAGGATCCTTTGGCCCCCAAAATGCAGTGCCAACCATAGCAATGGTGGAATCTCAAACTAAACTTACTGTGGTTTTGAGTGTCTTTTCACAGGGAACATGCATTTTTAGGGGAAAAGAATCACGCGCTACCGAACAACACTTTCCATCGCGCTAGTTCACGGCCTAAGTGTATGGGTAGCAAACCTATAGGACAAAAGGACGCCCGATGACAAAATGATTCCTTATATTTTTTTTCCACTATAGGACCTCTGAAGTCTCTATTGTCATCATATCAATCATACTTTTATCTATTCTGAAAAAACTTTTGATTCCTTGTCCAGGTATGTAACAAACCTATGGTTCCCAATGGACGTAGTCTCAACTCTGCCATTCCATGCCATATACCTGCTCTTCACCGGAAAAATGCACAAAGGTGAAGCGTTTGGCTTCCTCAACTTGCTCCGGCTATGGCGACTCCGACGTGTTAGTGAACTCTTCACAAGGTACATTTTTCTTTTATTACTCCCTCCGTTCCTTTTTAAGTGTCCTGTTTCGTAACTCCAACTTATTAAAAAGACATCATCATTACACCTTTTACATCAACTTTTTCCTCCATTTTCCCTACTTACCCATCATCATTACACTTTTACTCACTAACTTTTCAAAATAAAATCTACTTTTAGGGACAAAGTAGACAATACACCAACTTTTACCCCCCTAACTTTACAAAATGGACACTTATTAATGGACAGCCCAAAATGGAATACTGGACACAAAAAAAGGGACGGAGGGAGTATTATTATCTAAATTAGCATGTCTATACATTGAGCTCCAAAAATTGAAAAACATCTGTATACCTTCTCCCTTGAGTTTAGAATTCAAAAAACCCATATACCTGCAGTTAATACCGTCCGATGTCATGTGCATTCTTGTATCTTGACAATTATGCAGCAGAACCAGACTAAAAATGGAATACCAGTAACACTAATTGATTCAGTTGAGAATTCCAGAATTGAAAGATAACTGAAATAATCAAGTTTCAAAGTCTACAAGAACAGAAATAAGAGCCCACAACCAAACAAAGAAGGATGCGAATGAAAATCTATTTCACTCCCAAAAACAAGTTACGCAAGATCAATGTACATTGGGTATTCTTGTTCTACGATCTGAGACTTTGCGGTAACCCTGTCACAGTTTCACGTTAAGGTGTATATCTTGGATTTGTTGAGGGAAAAGACGGAAAAATATTAGTCTCATGAATTGCTATCCTAACACGGTCCTGCAAATCCCTCCATAAATCCATGACCCAATTACTCAACACAAGCTAAATGGAAAAAAACCCATAATGCAATGGAAGAGTAGATAACAAATGCATATGCACAAACAAACAAAAACATTACATAAAGATGATACATGAGCTTCAGACGACATATTTCATCTAGTTAGAAATTGTTTTATCCAGGTTGGAGAAAGACACACGCTTCAGCTACTTCTGGACAAGATATTGCAAGCTAATATGTGTAAGTACAAGTTAATTTCCTCATAACTGTCTCTTCAAGTTACCACTTTTCTAGTGTTAATCGGTTAAACTCTCAACTCTCAAGTGTCCGCTATCGAATTCAGAGTCGGTTGTTTCATAACCCGTTGTTCTAACTCTCCACAGGTGACTCTATTCGCAGTACACTCGGCTGGTTGTTTCTATTACTGGATGGCCATCCATCATAAAACATCCGATGACACATGGATTGGAGCTCAAGTTCATGATTTTGAACATGAAAACATTTGGATGGGATACACCTATTCCATGTATTGGTCAATTGTCACCCTCACGACGGTTGGATACGGGGACTTGCATGCAGAGAATACAGGAGAGAAGGTTTTCAATATCTTCTACATGTTATTCAACATCGGTCTAACAGCATATCTGATCGGAAATATGACGAATCTCGTTGTCCACAGCGCAGTCAGAACCTTTGCTATGGTAAATTCTTCTACAGTCCTTGTCATGAACATACAAGCCTTATGGCTAAATGAACTTTGACCAATGTGAACAACCGGAAACAAAAAAATATTAATTCGCCGTTGAATCAACTGAACAATTGTCTACTATACTTCAATTTTCCGCCCAAGATTTTTCGGCTTAAATAATCCCCTACTGTCCTGGTTTTCACTTGTCAAAGACTACACAAATGGCATCGACATTTTGCAGTTTCATTCAAGGAAATGCTGAGCTGAACAACACCATGTTCCTAACATTGAGAGCTCTAGAACCATCTTTGATTTGGACCAATTCCTACGGTTAGGACTAGTTCAAGTTTTTGCAATGTGAATACTCAAGTTCTATGAATTTTGATAAAACCTACTAGCCTAGTACTTGGGTTCTATTTAGATCTTGGATTATAGGAGTGTGTACCGAAAACAAGAAGTCCGAGATAAGTTTTCAACCATGTCCAATGTTGCGTTCCTTTCTTTTGTTTTCATGACACAAATCCATCCATGAAACAGGATCCAAACACAGCCTTAATGCTATTATAATGTCATGAGAGGAAGTCAAAATCTCCAACTAAACCATAAATGAACAGATATCTTCTGGTAACTGGTTGAATCTTTGTTCATACTGCTACATCTTTTTTTTTTTTTTTTTGGGGGGGGTGGGGTGGGGGGGGTGGTAAGTCTGCTACATGTTATTTTGGCATATTCTATGGAAATGCCGCCAAAAAAAAAAAAAGTCACAAATTTTGTCTTTTTTTCTTTGGAGGGGGAATCAAAGTGACCAGAATCGTCAACTTTTCACAAGTATACCTCCCTCCGTCCCTCTTTGTACAATTTTCATACTTTTGCATGTCCCATAAAGAATGTCCACATCGAAAAGTGAAGGATCAAAGTTTGATGATATTACTATTTTGCCCTTCTCTTGTGGATATCACATCTCAAAACACTTAAATGATTGGAAATGTCGAAGGATAATGTGGAAAATTTACACTTCACCAAGTGTATCTCCTTAAAATGTTGCATTCCCCAAAATGGACCAATAAAGGGGTGGAGGGAGTACTAGAATAGACTATTATCTAACGATGAGTTCACAGAGGGACGCCATCAATGAGATATTACGATATGCGAGCAAGAATCGGCTTCCAGATGGTTTGAAAGAGCAAATGCTGGCTCATATGCAACTCAAGTTTAAGACAGCAGAATTACAACAGGAAGAAGTGCTTGAAGACTTACCCAAGGCGATTAGATCAAGTATAGCTCAGCATCTTTTCCATGAAACTGTGGAAACTACCTATCTCTTCAAAGGAGTTTCTGACGACCTCATCACCCAGCTGGTAATCACATTTTTTGCGTTCCCTCTCCCTCTCCCTCTCCCTCACCTCACGTATCATGTTCCAGTCTCATTGTAATTAAACACTCAAGAACAGAGAAAAAAAACTAAATGGCATTAGCAATAAAGATATCGACACCTTACATATGCAAACCATAATAGGACAGTGATACTACAACGTAGTGAGACACGCATCTCACACTTGCGCAGCATTTGGATCTTGGATTTAAAGAGGGATTTTTTGGAGGGAAAAAACAAGGAAAGGGAAAAGGTTGTCAACGATATCCACATTTCTCCCATCCCTTCCCTTCCTGTTCCTTTTCCCTCCAGGACCTCCACAAATCCAAGTTCCAAGCAACACAACTTCCATGTGCCTCCTCCTTTCTATATGGGCAAACCATTGATTAGGTATGTGTCCATTCTAGCCAAGAAAATGTTCCTTAGGGATCCTTTTTTCAAAACTCTCTCCTGCAATAAACGACTATTATGAAAGAGGGGTCAAGCAGTGAAGTCAAATCCGCATAAGTTTCAGAAAAAGGGGAGAGAGCCATTCCCAGCTGCTCTAGCACTTATTTAAGATACATGACTCAAGATGATGGGTATTACAAATAGGAGGCTAAAGTAACCATGCTGAGCACAATTTGACACAATAGCATAGTGAAACCAATAAAAAAGGTGCTATTCTGTCTTTATAGGTTTGTACTGGAAATCTCTTCCATGTTATTGTATAAGCAGTATCTTGTGGCTTCTCCTCTCACAGGTGTCTGAGATGAAAGCAGAGTTTTTTCCACCAAAAGTCGATATTATTTTACAGAATGAGATACCAACAGATTTCTACGTTCTGGTATCCGGAGCAGTGGTATAGTACTTCTCCTTTCACATGTAATCATAAGTAATACAAGATGCAAATCTAACAGTCGTCTTGTCGAATGCAGGATGTGCTGATATACAAAAATGGAACGGAGCAGGTATGCTTCCTTTTCCCAGTGTAATAGAGACCTGTTTGATAAAGTTTCCATTTTTCTGAGTGCAAGTGTGTTAAAAAAGACACAGAAACTATAATGGAAGATGCATAATTAACCAAGTCTAAGAACTTAGTTAATGAACTTGGGCAACAAATCACCAAGTCCTAGTGAACAAAAATGGAATGGAGCAGGTATGCTTTTCCTTTTTCCAGCGAAATGAAGCTCTATTTGACAAGTTTCTGCTTATCCAAATGCACAAGTTTTAGAACACGAAAACAATAATGGAAGATGCACAATTGACCAAGTATAAGAACTTAGTTAATGAACTTCTGCAATGAATCACCGAGTGGAAAATCAACGCGTCAGTCGAGTAGGATAAATACTGCTCTTGTGAAAGAACACATGTTGGCTATTGCAAAAGAATAAGGAAATCGCAAGAAGATCATACTAGAACTGTTTGAAAAGAAGTCTCAAACAGGTGACATGACACACCGAGGTGGAAATGACTTCAAGATTATATTAGCCAAAATAAAATGTCTTCTTGTCTTTATCAGGTCGAAAAACAACTTGCATTGGTTCAGAAAAAACGAAAAAACAAGAACTTCAATCTGAATGATTAGATAGTGCTTGAAACCAAAAAGTTACGAAATGAACTAGAGAAAGTGAACAGTGTAAGAAGAATCATAAATTCGGAAGTAAGTAGACTTCGCTACAAGCATAACGTATTGCCTCAACTCAAGTGATGCATAAGGTAATATTCGAGCTGCTAGTCTCCAAGGTAGAACCTATGAATTGTGCTAAAAAAATTCTGAAGTTATTTGAAAGCACAGATCAGATCACTAAACAAAGAGCCTCCAATTTTCCTACATTCTTAACCATTTAAACTGGATTTCCAGTTCTTGTCAAAATTAGGGTCTGCGGAAATGGCAGGAGAAATAGGCGTGATTCTCAATATCCCACAGCCTTTTACGGTGAGAACAAAGCGGCTTTCTCAGGTGATCCGGATAAGCCATCAACATTTCAAGCAAATGGTACTGCAACATAATGCAGATGGGAAGAAAATTATCTCCAACTTTATACAGGTCTGGAATCTTTTGACAGCATTTACAGTTTTTTGAAACCTATATCTCCTACCATAAGCTATAAATGTGATGAGGACATATCCCAGAAGAAAATTGCTATTCCCCCCCCCCCCTGACACACCCCCCCCGGCCCCACCTCCCTTTTCCCATTCTACCCCCCTCTCTTCTCTCTCTCTCTCTCTCTCTCTCTCTTTTCTTTCTTTCTTTCTTTTTTTCTTTACCGTTTGCTTTTTTTTTTTTCTTTTTCTTTTCAGTTTCAGTTTCGTTTTTTTTTTTCATTTTATTTTCAGTTTCTTTTTTTTTTTCATTTTATTTCCTTTTCGTTCTTTCCAGTTTGAATTTTTTTCTCTCTTTAATAATAGGTTCAAGTCTAATTTTAGGCTTTGTAAAGTAATTGAGAGAAAAAAAAAGTGTTTTAATTGATCATGTTTATCCGACTGTTTTATTTTTATTTTTTTGACCTTTATAGATTAAAAAATATAGTTACTAAAATAAGTGTTTCAATTTTCAATCCGTTTGAACCGGTGCAAAGTTGTTATTTTTCTGATCATTTCATCCTAAATGGATCTAGTAAATTTTTGGCTCCAAGGCCTTTCAATGGACACCCTAAGAGAGTTTTGAAACTAAATAATGAGTCTTAGGGTATTTGTTGGAAGGCCTTAAACCAAAAAATTCATTATGACCATTTAAAATAAAATAATAATAAAAACGATCTTTGCTCTGATTTAACTGAATTGAAAATTAAAACACTTAATTCTTGAATTATATTTTTAAATATACAAATGGTGTATTTATAGAAATTAAATAAATAAGGTATAAGTAATTAAATAAAAAAATAAATGAAAAAATAGGTGGGACCCGGGGGGCTCAACTGCCCTCATTGGCACAGTAGCCCCTACGAAGCCCCTAAAACGTTTCCGTTTTAGTTATAAAAAAAATAGAAACCAGCCATTTGCAATCCTATGGAGTAGAGACGTGATTTGAAGCAACATACTACTGAATCAGTTAAGAGGATTTATGCTAAATAATAGTTAACAAATTTATTAAATTGTACTATAGTTAAAAAAAAGTAATCCTAAATATAACATTTGTATTTTGGATTAGTATGTCGTTTGCAAAATACATTTCGTAATTAGTTCCCGAACACTAATTGTAATCTTAATTGAAAATAGAATTTGAGTTAACCAAAAAAAAAAAAGAAGGGAGGTAAATGGGAAAAGAAACAAATAAAGAAAATAATTGAAAAAAAAAAAAGATTCAAAGTGGAAGGAATAAAAGGAAATAAAGAGAAAAAAAACGAAAAAAAAAAATCCAGCCGAAAAGAAACAAAAAGAAAATAAAGAGGGAAAAAGAAAAAAAAAGTAAATGGGAGGAGGGAGGGGCAGGAGAAGTAAAATGGGGGGAGGGGAGGGGGTAATATGGGAAATGGGGTGTGGGGCCGGGGGGGGGTGGGGTGTCAGGGGGGGGGGGGGAAAGCAGCCCTCATCCCAGAAGTTTGTTATTAAACTTTGTCTATGACTTCTCCCAGAATGCTGTCCATATGGTTCCCAAAATAATCAAGAAACAATACACGAACTTGTCATTAAAAGAAAATTTTCGGGCCATTCGATGGAGAATGATTTACTTGAATTTGATGGGGGTAGGGGAACCATATTTGATTGACTCGTGTCATTGGCCAGAAAACCAAATGCTATTATGGATAAGCTCATCAACTACTCTATACAAATGTTTTTATGCCTCCCAAACCTAGTATGGTATTTGTCTGATATCGTTCGGTAACAACCGAAATTGTCTAGTACTGAAAGGAAAATAAAATAAAACTAGTCTTGGTACTCTCTGGTAATGGTGGTCGGTACCATCCCGTAGTATTGACCTGTACTGACCCATATCGCTGGTACTAACCGGTATTTGAGCCGGAACGAAATTAGAGGTGTAGGATACTGAGTCTGGACAATACCGATACGCAGTACAATATCCAAACCTTGCTCCAAACCCCAAATTCTCAAAAAAATTTATTATTATTAGAAATTGAGAGAGAGAGAGAGAGAGAGAGAGAGAGAGAGAGAGAGAGAGAGAGAGAGCGAGCGAGCGCGCGCGCCGGGGGGGGGGGGGGGGGGGGGGGGGGGGATAGATTTTGGAAAGTGGGGACTTGTGTTTTTTATTATAAAATCACACATTTGACTTTTGGTTTGTTTTCTGTGCGTATCTTGCATTTTTCACAATTGCGAACTAATTTATTATTAGCATTGTGCCCGGTTGATACATGAGAAAATAGAAAAAATAAAGTTGACTGATTTATTTATTTATTTTTATCCATGTGCATAGAACGGGCACAAATGCTAGTTAGCTTCGTATGCAAATGTACTTTTTTGCACTGACCGACTCTTCCTGCATTCCTTGCTTCAGTATTTGAAAGGCTTAAAGAAAGAGATGCTTGAAGAAATACCTTTCGTAACAGAGTTGATAGATGACTTCAACACAGAGGTAATTCGTTGTCCTAATCTAGAATTGCAGAGCAAATATATGAGCTAATACAGCAGAGGGTAAGTCTACCCATGCCTTCAACTAAAGTAACTACCAACAACTCAAAAATGCCTGCAATTTCATATATTTGAGAATAACCTAAGATGTGTACACTAAATGAAAGCAGTAAAGAAAGAAAGAAACGTGCACATTCATTCCATCAAGTTAGATTCTTGTAGTTCAAGAATCAAGATACACCCATTGCCGGCTCCGATGTTTGGATTGCCCAAACCTGACCCCGAACTTCGTTGCCCACTTACTATTAAGGCATACAAAATTAAGACATACAAGTAAAAAAAAAAAAATTTGCTGCCACTTGGTAGGGGGTTGCACAATCCCATGGACTTGTGGGGCTTACCTTGGGGCTGGCTCTGTATACACCATAAAATGATCAGTACGAAAGACCTAGTGCTCAGCTGAGAATCTTCTATTGTTGCAATAGTTTTAGAATTCAAAAAGGATTATCAGTGACAGTGAGCATAGCACTTCAAGGTAGTAGCTTTTGTTGTCGCAATGTTTTAAAATTCATAATGGAGCTGAACAAGCCAAATACTAGCCTAAAGGTCACCTAAGTCAAATTCAACACATGATGGATTGCACTTTTTGTTGTTTTTTTCAACAGTCAAGCATTTCATTTCATTTCAAAACACCCAAAGGTGAAAGATTTCATTACAATATACAAGAATGAACAAAAACTACAAAATCTAAGACACAACCTACTACGAAAAGCACACCAAGCTAACAGGCTCAAGGACTCTCTGCCGAGGCAAACCAACACTAGGAGCCTGTTGTGACAGCAGAGGTTGGCCCTGGAGTGGCACTTTTTTGTTGTTTACCACTACAGAATAGACTACAAATAAAGAAGTTGGTAGCAACAGAACTGCCTCTAAACCTACCACTAGGGGACAGTCACCTATAATAATAAGTCTACCTACGAAGTAAATTTAACACCTAGGCTAATTTTTTTCTATCATTGTTAGCCAAAAGATTGCTAAACATGACAAAAAGAGCAAGCTTTCCCTCTTTGTTAAGAACCAAATCATGCATGATGCGATGGTAACTAACAGCTTTCCCAAAACTACAAAATCATGTGTAAGCCAAAAGTACCATATAACCACAGCTTTCCCAAAAGTACAACGAATGAAGTCAGCAAAACATAATTGCAGAAAGATTTGATCCCTTAATTACCGCATCTTTTCTCGATGTTGGTTAAAATTTTGTTTTAAGGGATGAACTAAGAAATCCAAGGGATCATTTAACTTCAGGTAGTTTCGATTCGCAATAGCATAAACCTGCCCCTTTGACAGAGATCCAAGCATTGACATTCCCAGTTATAACCACAACTAGTGGCATTTGTAATGGTTTTTCCTGCAGAATATAGCACCAATTGAGGGGGCAGAGTATCATGAAGCACCAAATAATAGTGGAGAGGAAAATATAGAAGGTTAGTAAGCTCAAGCCTGACTGTACAAAACTTCCTTCCTGTCTGCAATATGTTTGTATGCTTGCAATACGTTTTAAATGGGATGGAGTCATTCAAGTTTTCGTTAACTTCCGAATAAATCTACGTTTAACAGCCATGCACAGTTTTAAGTCAACGCCAAAAGGATTAGTCAAGTCGGAGATACAAATTCTGCAAAAGCTAAAGTAACTTGCCGATTTCATGCGGGAAAACACATGCTATTATTTTGCAGGAACATCACCAACTTCTGCGCCATCATCAGACATACTTCCCGTGAGGGTCATAATACACGGGCATCGCCCGGATGATAAAACAAATGATGGTGGTAAAATGGGAAAACTTATCCATCTTCCTGACTCAGTGGAAGACCTTCTGAGTTTAGCAGGTAAGTAACTCTTATGTGAAATATACTCATTGAACTGATAGCAAAAAATACTAATCTGATTTTGTGTTTAACTAGAGAACAAGCAGCATCCATACAGTAATTGGTTAAAGTGATCAAGTATTAGAAGGTGGAGGAACAAAAACACTAAACAACTTTACCTTGTTTTTTACGCAGAAAAGAAGTTTGGCAAAAGAGGATGCACAATTCTCGTGGCCGATGGCTCTCAGGTGGAAGAATTGAGAGCCCTAAGAGAGAAAGACCACTTATTTATCTTTTGAGAACTAAAAGAAAAAACTTGAGTGCATAGCAACAACGAAGAAAACCAATTTCTTTGATCAGCATTAATCTATGATACGCATGAGTAGTAGAGAATGTAGTAAACATTTATGAGACAAGCTATCCAGTGCCACAATTAAGAACATTTGAGTTACTAACATTTGTGTGCAGAACTCCTAACAATGTCATCGATGTATTATATCTACTCACCAAATGCTAGCAAAGGACAGTGGTTGAGGATATTACGGTTTCTATTTGATATCCTTTTTGTTGAGCATGTCTAAGACAGTGGCCTAATAACCTTGGCTCACCGAGGCATACGCCTCGGTCGCCTTTTACGCCCCGAATGGTGAGGCGTAAGCCTAAGGAGAGAAATTTTCCTAACGTAATTCAACCCCGCCTTACCCCCCCACCCCGCTATCTCATGAAATTCAATCATCATCTACAGTCGTAGTCGTGCTCTGTTTTCCATTAAACAGTTGTGCCAGAGGCGGCTCCACATTGCAGCTTCCATGGTCAACTGAACACCCGAACAAATTTTTTTTTGCTTAGAATACATATAAAAATTATGGGTTAGTTTTTCTTTGAACACCCAACGTAAATATCAATGAACACCCCATTCTAAAAGTCTTGAACACCTAATCCAAAAAGAATTGAACATCTAACCCAAAACTAATTGAACACTACTCCATCACAACCCAATTTACAGCTCATCAATTCAGGTAATTTATATTTGAACACCTTACACATTACATCAAATAAAGCTCATAATCAAAACTTGTAAAAAGATAGTGAAAAGAAGAATATATTGGTGTAAATATTGTGTTCTGCTTTCTCTCTCCATCTTTATTGTCAATGATCTAAATGTGTTAATTTTGCATTCAAGACAATAACTCTTTTTTTTTTTTTTTTTGCCGGTCTTGTTAGGTTATAAAATTATGGACAAAGTTTAAAAAAAATTCAACTACATTGTAAATCCCGTTAACTTGTATAATATTCTTTCGAATTTAAGACTACGATAGAAAATCTCATCATGTCATCTTACAGAACATATTTTCGAGAAGGTCACCTTAACGTAATCGCTACAATTTCTCTGACAAGGGTTTTAGTAGATTAATACTTTGGCACAAAATATGAAAACTCATTTAGGACAACTGTAAAATTTTACCCCCTCCGTTCTCAAAACACTTTCTACTACAAAATACAACTTTCAAAAAATTAATTTTTTGTTAAAAAGAATAGTATATATTTTTAAGTTCTCATTTCGCCTCGTACTTAATTTTTTTAGAATAGAAGTTATGTTTTTTTACCATCCTATTTATACAATTATATGAGAATGTGTACATATATTATTAGTTAATATATCAGCTACTAGAATTAAGATAATTTCTGAACACCCTATCACAAAATCCTGGAGCCGCCACTAAGTTGTGCTCTGTTTTCCTTTACTAAGTGACGAACTGATGTGCTCTGTTAATAACAAATAAAGTGATAAGTTAATAAGATAAAAAATTAATAACTAATAAAGTGATGTTATAGGGTTTCTCAATTAGTTATTAACTGATAATCTACTTTATGCTATCTTTTTGTATTAATCTATCTTTCATGAAATGCGCCTTTTTTTGTATTTTTAAGTTATTTTATTAATTTAATTATTTAAAAAACCAAAAATCAAAAGGAATATTTAAATATTCATCCTCTTTATCCATGTCATGTAAGAATTCATCCCACCCTTTTTTCATGATTATGTTTTCATCCTCTTAGTGTATGAATTACCTTTCTTACCCTTTTCACTATGATATGCATATATTATGTTATATTGCTTTCTTAATTTAGTGGGATTGGATTGGGTGCACTCGCCGCCATCGCCGCGGTAGACTGTGGGGACGAGGGTCTCAAAGGTGAGGAGATTGCCGGCGGGCAGGAAGTTGGCAAGGAGTGAGGTCTTGGATAAGGTTTTTTGGATGCCCTTTGCCATCATGGTGAGGCCTTTCCGGCCGTGGAGGTGGTGGTGGTGGGAATTTCTTCGTTTGGAGGGGTAGCGTTGTAGATATTGATTCCGATTTCTTCTCCTCTGGTTTGAACAATACTGTTTCAAGATTTCAGAGAGGGATTGGGTGAAATGGGCGAGATTTATGGGATTTTGAAAACTAATATGGGATGTTTTTGACTCCGGATGGGATTGGGATGAAATCGGCGAGATTTATGGAATTTTTTTTGAATTCGGGTCAAATGGTGACCACCAATTTTATGGAAGGGACGGGAGGTTTACGTTTTCATCCTCTTTTTCGGTGCTATATATATATATATATATATATAGGGACAATCTTGGTATTATAAAAAAGTGAGGATGAAATCATAAGTGCAAAAAAAGTGCAGGATGAAAACTTAATGAGAGTTGTACTTGAGGATGATTCTTTAAGTCTCCCAAATCAAAAGGCTTACGCCTCAATGCCTCGGGGCGTACGCCTCGCCCCATGGGGGGTCAAGCGCCTCACCTTGTGCTTTCGCCTCTGAAAACTCTGTGTCTAAGACAGTGAATGCGGCTTTCTGAAAATTTTCCTTCTATTCCTCTAGATTTTTCTTATTCTCAAGAGCATTGTCTTTGCACTTCTGTATTTCCTCTGTAATTCCAGTGGAGTTCTCACCAACTTCCCTGTGGAAAGTTCAATCAGGATTAAGTAATTCAATCAACTGGTATTAAATCAAGAAAAGAAGCATCGGTACAAACAGAATATCTCAGGATTAAGTAATTCAAACAACTGGTATTAAATCTATTTGATGAAACATAATGAAAAATGAAACATTTAGTTCAGAAGAAAATGTACCTGTGGTTAATCAAGGTTTTGGTTTAGGACAGCACATGATAACATTTATGTCATGCTTACCGAATCCCGCGTGAACTTCAGCTTGGAAGCACATAGGAGCAGCACCCTTAGCCTTGGCCTCAAAGGTAATATGATGCCTATAACCATCAAACATTGTAGAGCCTAACTTTGAAGAGGGCAAGAGGGTAATTCCACATACCAACTTACCTAGGCAATTGCTGACTAGGGAGAGGCATAGTGGACCCTTTTAAACACAGAAAGACAAGCGTACATGTTAGAGGACATAATAAACAGGCAGCGATGGAAGGGAGGGGAAAAAAACACAGAAAGACAAGCGTACATGTTTTTGGTTATAGACTTTAATGGCCTTCCTCGAGCAACGTTTGACCTTGTTAAACAACTGGGGACACTTGTCAAAGTTCGGCTGGGGGTAAATTAAACCACAACTGATCACACCGGGGGGAACATAGACATCAAACCCCTGTACATCCCGAATAGTAAAGTTTGGAGGACTAAAAAATGTGTTTAAGAGCCTCTCCTCTCCAATGGGGGGAGGGTAGGGTTCAAATGCATTGCCAAAGAAGCATCACAAACCAGTGGAGATGGTCAATATCCGATACGACACAGAGGGAGTAACGTTTTTAAAGAGCATATAATTCATCAGATAGATAGATATTCAAGAAAGCAATTGTTTATTAGTATTAGAGAGGTGATTTTGGCACTTCACTTTTAGCTAATGACACTCCATTTTAGCTTTATTTTCTCACATGATTAACATACAAAGTGGAGTGCCAAAATCAATTTCCAATACTATAACTTAATAAGTACGAGTAAGGGGTTGTTCGGCTAAATAAGTCAAGTGGCTTATTTTATGTTCTTATTCAAATTTTTTTCGTATTTATTTGTTTTTTGTCAATTTTTTTTGGGAATTATTGCTTCGTCATGCTGAAAGGAATTTAAAAAGTAAAAAATTAAGATCAAAACCTATTTTTTTTACTAAAGAAAAAAATAAACCAATTTTTTCGTCTTTTTTAAAAAAAATTTGAATTTTGATCATAATTTTTTACTTTTTAAATTTCTCTTGGCATGAAGAACCAATAATCCTCTAAATATTGACAAAAAACTAACAAATACAAAATTTTTTTTGTATAAAGACAAAAAAATAAGCTAAGTGACTTATTAAGCCGAACGACCCCTAAGTAAGTAGGCGAATGGAATGGAATTCTATAGATAGATACATTAACAAACATACATACCCCGATCTCCAGGACCTGTTTATTGTACATCTGAATCTCGGCTTTGGTCATTTTGCGGTAACCGCCGTTCTCCTCCTCATCTGATGACAGACATAAGGGGATATCATGATAATCATCATCCTCCATGACCTCCTCTATCTTCCCTTTGCTTTCTGAATCCGAACAAGACCCACTCAATTCCGACGAATATCGCTTCCTCAGCCTTCGGCGTCTGGACCCACTCCGATCGCCATCACCGCCGCGAATGGGAGCCATTTTCTCTCTTCTTTACCTTGAAGAACAATAACCTAGCCCCAGTAAGAGGTAAATTGCTTTCCCATCCCCCCAAAGTACCCCCACTTTTTAATTTCTTTCTTTATTTAATTACTTTAATTTTATTTATTTAATTTCTATAAATACACATTTTCTATATTAAAAAATATAATTCAAGAATCAAGTGCTTCAATTTTCAATTAAGTTGAATTTGGGCAAAGATCGTATTTTTTGATCATTTTATTTTAAATGGTCATAATGAATTTATTTTTTTGTTGTAAGGCCTTTTAACAAACACCCTAAGACTCATTATTTATTTAGTTTCAAAACTCTCTTAAGGTGTCCATTGAAAGGCGTTGGAGCAAAAAATTTACTACAAACCATTTACGATGAAATGATCAGAAAAATATCTTTGTATTGGTTTAAATGGATTGAAAATTGAAACTCTTATTTTTTTAACTATATTTTTTAATATGTATATAGGAAAAAAAGTGGGAAAAAATAGTTGGATTCATTAGAGGCAATGCTTACACCTCATGCTTAGAGTGTGAACAAAAGACAAGTATCAAAAATGTTGATTCGTGTGCCAAGATAAGGCAGCGATCGGCTGGTCCAAAAATGTTGATTCGTGTGCCAAAAATGTTATTTCTGGTGGCTATAAAAGGAGGACTTCGTGTTTCAACTATATTTTTTAGCTAAAAAATTGAAATACATAATTTTTAATTATATTTTTTAATATATAAATGGTGTAAAAAATTAAGTGTTTTAAATTTCAATTTGTTTGAACCGGTACAAAGATGTTATTTTTTTTAACCATTTCATCTTAAATAGTCGTAGTAAATTTTTTGCCCTGAAGTCTTTCAACGAGCACCCTAAGATTCCTTATTTAGTTTTAGAGTTTTCTTAAGGTGCCTATTGAAAGGCATTAGAGCGAAAAATATATTACGACCATTTAAGATGAAATGATCAGAAAATAATATCTTTGCACTAGTTCAAATGGATTGAAATTTGAAACATTTATTTTTTAATTAAGTATAAAGTCCATTTTAATTGAAAATAGAATTTGAGTTAACCAAAAAAAATAAGGAAGGTAAATAGGAAAAAAAACAAATAAAGAAAATAATTAAAAAAACAAAAAAAAAGGATCAAATTGGAAAGAAAGAAAAGGAAATAATGAGAAAAAAAGAAAGAAAATTCAAACCGGAAAGAAAGAAAAGGAAATAAAGAGAAAAAAAAAGAAAAACAAAAAAGGCAAGGAAGGTAAATAGGAAAAAAACCAAATAAAGAAAATAATTAAAAAAACAAAAAAAAAGGATCAAATTGGAAAGAAAGAAAAGGAAATAATGAGAAAAAAAAGAAAGAAAATTCAAACCGAAAAGAAAGAAAAGGAAATAAAGAGAAAAAAAAAGAAAAACAAAAAAGGCAAACGGGACGCGGGGGGGGGGGGGGGGGGGGGGGGGGGGGGGGAGTTGTGCGTGTGTTGTGAAGCACCTCTCCAGTAAGAGGGAGAGAGGAATTTTGGAACGTATGACTAGGAGCCGCTATTCAAACCCTCTATTTTCGTAATCCATTTCCTTCCCTTAACCAGCCACCTATATATTTAAAATAAAATTTACTCCAAACTTTTCAATATACCCGTCCCTCTTTAAAGCCCCTAAAATTACACTTTAATACAAAAAAAGATTTTGAATTCATCTTCTCCCTCGGTCAGTCGACTCCCTCCTTCCTATCTCCATAGCCACCACAGCTATGAACAACACCGCTGCACCTTTCGAACCGTGACTCCCTCCTCCCTCTCTGTGTAAACCCACCATTAAACACCACAACACCACCGCTATCACTGAACACCAACCATTTTGAATTTTTTTTTTTTCCAAAACTAGATTTAAGATGGTTGTGAAATTATTTTGTTTGTGAGCACTGTGAGAATTTGTTTGCGAAATGTCGAATTACATGAGTTATTGAGTTTGGAAAATTGAAAAAACATAGGTGTTGACAACGAACACGTTCGGTTTGTAAATGTCAAAAAATTAAGAATATTACGGGTTCTTAAAATCAAAATTTATAATTGGTGACGGTAAGTAATTACAGAAATAACATACCGAAATAACATAGATATTTCGGTAACTAGTTACTGAAAGTATTCGTAAATGTCAAAAAATAAAGAATATTTTGGGTTCTTAAAACCGAAATTTATAATTGGTGATGGTAAGTTATTACCGAAATAACATAGATATAAACTTACACGGTACTTAACTACCGAAATAACTTAGGTATTTCGGTAAGTAATTACCCAAATATTATTTTCACAAATAATATTGCCTATTGTTTTTCAGAACATGATTGTCGAATAAGTTGCTAGAATACAGGTTTTAAGAAGCGTAATAGTTATGTTACAATGGTTTGTTTGGTCCGAAATATTAATTACACTCACACATACAACTATTTTTTTCGGTATTTGAAATCCGTAATGTATCAACTTTTACGGGTTTGAAATGTCGAAAAAATTAGATTTTTGTGGACCTGAAAATCTGAAATTTTGGGCGGAAAAAACAGTCAAGAAAACTTTATGTTTGACGCAAGTTTGGCTCCCAAGGTACAATATCCATCACAATACCTTTCTTCTCAACTATTGTATTGTTGCCGATAGGATTTGATTCCATTTCCATTTCAAAATCAAAACCTAGAAAGTGGGTCAATTTTTTCATTTTCAATGAAAGGAGAGGAACCTTCCATTGATACAACGTTGAACCCTTTCTTCTCCATTGGGATTGAGATGAACAAGGGATAACCTTCAGAGATGATGAAGAGTGAGAGGGAGGAGCCGAGAGATGATGAACAATGAGGAAGATGATGACTGGGTATTTTTTTTCCAAACGTTTATCTCTTAGGGGTATTGGATTGTATGTGTAGGGGTATTGGATTGTAGGGAGCAAATTCTGTGAAGGTTTTTAAGAGTGGGTTCATGTGTAGAAACTTATAAGGGCAATAAGTTATTTGCATTGGGGTTAAATTGCAATTAGTTGACAAATTTTAACGGGCTATTTGGAGAAAATTGTGGGCTGCGAATAGCGGCTATTTCATATTCACTTCAATGACACAATAACAACTCTAGTCCATAAGTTTACGTACACAAAATTTTCTCTTTCATAACCTTTCCAAATTTTCACGACAGTGATACTATAATGCATTAAACTTCCAAATCACCACAGTGCACTCCATAACTTTATTGTCTAATCACCAAACAAGCCATAGTAATTAATTCCCTTTCGTATACTCAAACCAACCCAAGCACTCATGTCACGCCCTCGATTTTCAACATAAATAATAATAATAATTTTTGATAAATAAAATGATAACTAAAGTATCGATAATACCCAAATGACATATTTTTCCCCGTTCTCAAAGTTAAATTTAAAAGTTACAATCCTGGCTTGAGGCCCCAAGTTATCAAAATACCAAAGTGGAATTACAATTTACAATAATCACTCTTTCAACAATTTCTTTCAAGTCAAATGCAGAATGTTGCCGCTTTTATACCTTCAAAACATATGATCAACAAGCACGAGATGCACGCCATGCCAATTTTCTTACTTTATACCTGAAAATGATAGGTTGAGCTACACTAGCACAGTAGGAAAATCTATACTCAAGCTATATGAAAATGCGATGAAGCATGCAACTAGAGTGAATGAATTTCAACAAACGAATGTGAGATACAAGAGTTACCACTACGAATAAACGGACTAAGACTAGAGAATCCTGAACATCGTACAGATGTCCCTAACCATTCATACATCAACAAAAAGCAACTTTTAACCTCGTATCAATCCAACAAATTACAACAATAGTTCAACCATCTGATAATTTTTCGAACGAACACCACAACTACTTCCTCAACTCATACCATCCATCATGGAACCTCATTTCATAAAATTTTCCTTTTCGATTTCCAAAACAATTTAGGGAAAACTCAAGACCACTTCAAGTCAAACTCCGTTGATTCGAGCTTGAATGCCGGAGTCCGTTGATTTGTGCCCAAATACCGGATCTGTTGATTCGCTCAAGAATACCGGTCCTCTTTTCAAAATCCAAATTCCTTTCTTTAGTAAAACCTTGATAAAACCAACATTTCATTCACTTTTTCGACAACCACAATCCCAATCAACAAACAATCCAAACATCAATATAAACTTCTGAAGTCAAACAAAATTCTCTTCATTATGTGAGACATTCAACTGTGTTACCACCCCTTGCGTCACATTGAATTCTATCCACTTGGGTTTCCGCCATACCACCCCTTGCGTTGCGGGCCCTCTAGAGTCTCCGCATTACCACACATTGCGTTGCAGGACCCTCAATTCAGAATTCACAACTCACGTAAACATAAAAGCATTATCAATCCGTATATAAGCAAATATCATTTTTTTCAGGTTCACATTCGATCATACATTATCCACAATGTATTGTAAACTCATAAGCATACCCCATTGAACATTGGTAAATACTTTAAGTCCACGCTATTCCTCTAAATCTATCACAACGCTCTACATCACATACTGAATCCACAACGACTCCACGACACATCACCGGCTAGGTTCTAATTAAGAATCTTATAGAACAAGTTTCAAAGGAACCTAGGGAGCTCAACAAGTCGAGGCACGAGGATACGAGTTATTAAGACACTAGCAATCACATTCGAGAGTGACTTAAATACACTCTGATTATATAAGGAGTCATAACACGGAATGAAACATTCTTAGGAATAGCCAACTGACCTTGACAGACCGACACACCTCTACTCAGATGGTTATAACTTTCTGTGTACTAGGAGTTTTCAGGTGATTCTAGTGGCAGAAGAAAGCTGACTTCAAGACCTTCGAGTCGATATAAAATATGTATGAAACGGACATCGGACGAAGAAGTTATGGCCGTTCGAAGTTGGGTGCAAACCCAGAAAACGAGACAGATTCGTGACCTGATTTCTAAAATCCACCATTAATTCAATTCTCTACGGTTTCACGTGATTTCAGCAGCATTAGAAAGGGCTTTAAGTCTACTCTATTTCATATGAAGAAACCAAAATTCGATTCTAAGCTTAAGAAGGCGTAAAACCCCGAAAACAAAGACCCTATTCTACAGATTCTCGGAACTAAAAAAAAACAGTCTCAAGCAACGAAATAAGGCACGATCTAGGTACATAAACACCGTATAAACGCATAACAAGAGTAAGAAATCCCTACCACAATAGGTTTTGAGCAAAATCCTAAGTCTACCAAGAGCAATAAGCTTGAATCCTTCAAAGACAAGCTTCACCCAAACTTGGATACAAGATCTAGACCAAACAAAGCCCAAAAACATGAATAACAAGCAAAGATCAACCAATAATCGAGAGGAGAGAGAGAAAAACGTGATAGAGCTTCAAGGAGTGAAAACAAGAACACAAAACTCACCATTGGTTCACCAAATGCAAGAATTTTGTGATTTTGAGGAAGAAAACTCTTGAATCTAGGAGATTTGAAGTGTTTGATGTGCAAATTCAAGAATTTGGGTGAGAGATTGAAGAGAGAAGGTAGAGGGGCGATTTCAGGGCTGAGTTCGTGGTCTTGGAGTGAGAAAATAACATAAGGGGTCTATTTATAGTGTCTGAAATGCGTGCTGAAATTTCAGAATTTTTTACACGATGTACCGGTACCGAGGAATACCAATACCGGTACAGGTACCCAGAAATTTTAGCATTTCACAGATTCTGGTCAAGATGTACCTGTATCGGAAAAAGCTGTACCTGTACATCGCGGACAGATTTGAAATTTTTTGCCAATATTCATCGAATCAAACCCGATTGCTACTAACACTTTCACACTACTTTCACACGTCATTTCAACCCCGAAACTCAAAGTTTAGCTATTTACCGAACGTCTCATACATAATGACATGTCAATCCGTGCGACCACATCAACTATGTTGTAACGAACGCTATGAATGCAAGCTAAGAACGAGAAATTGAAAACTAAACAAGAAATCACAAAGACACAAGATATACGTGGTTCCCCAAGATGGGTACGTCCACGGGCGAGGAGAGAGAGGATTCACTAACCAACGTGAAGAAGAGATACAAAGAGTCGGCTATAATCCGTAACTCTATAAATGCCACAATATGAAAGCCCAAAAGATAATTCCTAGAAGTACCCCAAAAGCTTTATTTATAATAGGCTACAAAAACGGGAACAACATAATTAACCAATGTGGGACTGAAGAATACAAGGCATTCCCAACAATTCTCCACCTTGACTTGAATTCCACCGAACTAAATCACCAAATATAGCTATCCCCTTCTAACCTCTCACTCGCCAAATGCCTCCGAGGGGCGATCAACTGCAAATACCAAGCAAGCCCAAGCAATGCTTGAACTTGGCAACCGGAACCGGTTTAGTCAACATATCTGCTGGGTTATCTGCCGTACCCACTTTCTTCACCTCAACTTGCTTCTGTGAGATGATATCCCGAACGAAGTGATACCTGACATCGATATGCTTAGTTCTCTCATGATACATCAGATTTTTAGTCAAATGTATAGCACTCTGCGAATCACAAAATACTGAACTCACACCCTGTGCAAGACCAAGCTCACAAAGCAAACCTCTCATCCACAATGCCTCCTTCACAGCTTCAGCAATGGCCATATACTCCGCTTCTGTTGTAGACAGCGCAACTGTAGCCTGTAAAGTAGCTTTCCAACTAATGGCACTTCCGGACAGAGTAAAAACATAACCTGTCAGAGACCTCCTCTTATCGTGGTCACCGGCAAAATCCGAATCAACATAACCAACAGCATGATCACCAGAATTGACAATCCCAAACAATAGACCAACACTTGCAGTTCCGCACAAATACCGTAGTATCCATTTCATAGCCTCCCAATGTGCCTTTCCTGGACGCCCCATATAACGACTAACGACACTAACTGCATGTGAAATATCAGGACGAGTACATACCATGGCGTACATAAGGCTCCCAACTGCGCACGAATATGGAACCTGAGACATATACTTCTCCTCATCCTCCGACTGTGGTGACAACTCAGCTGAAAGTCGAAAGTGTGCTGCCAAAGGGGTACTGACTGGCTTCGAGTTCTGCATGGCAAAGCGCTCAAGTACTTTAAGAACATAAGACTTCTGATTCAAAAATAATTTGCCAGCTACTCGATCTCTGCAAATCTCCATACCCAAAATACGTTTTGCCGCACCCAAATCTTTCATCTCAAATTCACCACCTAACTGTTGTTTCAACCTGTTGATTTCTGACACACTCTTGGCAGCAATAAGCATATCATCAACATACAACAGTAGATAAACAAATGAACCATCTGGAAGTTTTCGAAAATATACACAACTGTCATACTCACTCCTAGAATATGACTGGCTTATCATAAAAGTATCAAACCGCTTATACCACTGCCTAGGGGATTGCTTGAGGCCATATAAAGATTTACGAAGTAAACAAACGTGATCCTCCTTACCAGAAACAACAAATCCCTCAAGCTGACGCATATAAATCTGTTCCTCAAGCTCGCCGTGCAAAAACGCAGTTTTGACATCAAGTTGCTCTAACTCAAGATCATAACATGCAACAATAGCAAGTAAAGTGCGAATGGAACTATGTTTTACAACTGGTGAAAATACCTCATTGTAGTCAACACCCTCCTTCTGGCTGTATCCTTTCGCCACTAGCCGAGCTTTAAACCGAGCGTCTTCTACCTCTGGAATACCTGGCTTGCGCTTGAAGACCCACTTGCATCCAACAATCCTCTTCCCTTTCAGCGGTTCTACTAACTCCCATGTCTGATTCTTCTGAAGAGACTCAATCTCCTCATTCATAGCAACAAACCACTGTGCAGACTCAGTGCTCGAAATAGCTTCCGTATAGCTGGAAGGCTCCTCATACTCAACTGTTTTAGCAACTGATAAAGCATAGGCCACCATCTCAGAATAAGCCGAATACCTTTCAGGAGGCTGAATCTCCCTCCTTGGCCTATCTTTAGCAATAGTGCGTGGTTGCTCAACTAATGCATCAACCTCTGTGTCTGAACTCTTGAACTCCTCTTCAATTGGCTTCTCAATGTGCTTCTTCCCTGAGTCGGAAGATTCACCCAAAAACTCCACCTGCTTTGGAACACTATGTTCTTGAACTGTATCATCAACCTGCTTAGACCCCTTAATCAGATAATTTTCATCAAAAGTCACATCCCTACTGATCAAAAACTTCAAATCATCAGAGCACCATAACCTGTACCCTTTGACACCTGCTGCATAACCCAAGAAAATACACTTCTTGGCCCGTGGCTCCAGTTTACCTTCATTCACATGAGCGTAAGCTGGACACCCAAAAACACGCAACACAGAATAATCAGCCGGATGACCTGACCATACCTCAAACGGAGTCTTACACTCAATAGCAGTCGACGGAGACCTGTTCACCAAATAGCATGTTGTGGAAACGGCTTCAGCCCAAAATTCTTTGCCCAATCCGGAATTGGACAACATACAACGTGCCTTCTCCAAAAGAGTCCTGTTCATTCGTTCAGCCACACCATTTTGCTGAGGGGTTTTTCTCACTGTGTGATGCCTCACAATGCCCTCATCACTGCAAAATCTATCAAACTCGCCAAGACAAAACTCCATACCATTATCAGTTCTCAAACGTTTTATTTTCTTACCAGTCTGATTCTCAATCAAAGTTTTAAACTGTTTGAATGTATTAAAGGCGTCACTCTTATGTTTCAACATATACACCCAAACTTTACGAGAGAAATCATCGATAATACTCATAAAATATCGAAAACCACCTTTAGAAGTTACCTCTGCGGGACCCCAAAGATCCGAGTGAAAATAATCCACCGTGCCTTTGGTGCGATGAACAGCTGTACTGAATTTTACCCTGCACTGCTTGCCGTAAACACAATGCTCACAGAAATCCAGCTTCTCAATTTTCTGGCCACATAGCAAACCCTGTTTGCTCAAAACTGTCATCCCCCTCTCGCTCATATGCCCAAGGCGCATATGCCACAAACGAGTCAAGTCTGAATCTGAAACCTTGGATGAAGCAACCGTTGCTGCAGCACCTATAACTGTACTGCCCTGGAGTGTATAGAGGTTACCACGCTTCTGACCCTTCATCAGTACTAATGCACCCCTTGAGACTTTCAAAACTCCACCTTCACCGAGGAATTTGCAACCATGAGAATCAAGAGCACCCAGGGATATAAGATTTTTCTTCAAATCCGGAACATGTCGAACCTCAGATAAAGTCCTAACAATACCGTCATGCATCCTAAGCTGAATCGTTCCTGAACCAACAGTCTTACAGGCCATGTTGTTGCCCATCAAAACTGTACCACCATTGACCGCCTCATAAGTAGAAAACCACTCTCTATGCGGACACATATGGTATGAACATCCAGAATCTAGAACCCACTCGGTATTAGAGCGAGAATCGCCCTCTGTAACTGATAACACATTATCTGACTCATCTGAACTTTCAGCAATTCCAGCAATTACTTTACCCCTTTTCTGGTCTTCTTTTTCCTTCTCCTTGAGTTTTAAACAGTCACTTTTCCAGTGCCCGGGTTTCTTGCAATAATTGCACTTTCCCTTCTTCTTACCTGATGATCTGGATCTTCCCCTATTACTCGACTCCACCCTTTCTGTTGTTCTTCCCCTAACAAACAAACCCTCCGCATGTGCATCACCCTCACCTGACACTTTTTTCCTCAATTCTTTCGAATATAGGCTGGCCTTAACATCCTCCATGGATATCGTGTCTTTGCCATACAATAGGGTTGTAACAAAGTGCTCATACGAAAGTGGTAAAGAACATAGCAAAATTAGGGCTTGGTCCTCATCCTCAATTTTACTATCAATATTTTTCAGATCCATAATAATACGGTTGAACTCGTCTAAATGATCTTTAACAGGTATACCTTCTCGCATACGAAACGTATAAAGACGTTGTTTGAGATATAACCTGTTGGTGAGCGACTTCGTCATATATATGCCTTCCAACTTCAGCCAAATTCCTGCTGCTGAAGTTTCTTCTTCCACCTCGCGAAGAACGTCATCTGCCAGACTCAACTGAATAGAACTCAGAGCTTTGGCATCCGTATCATCCCAATCTTCCTCTTTGATTCCAGAACTTGTCTTGCCTAACAAAACCTTGTGCAATCCTTGTTGGGTTAGCAGAGCCTTCATCTTTACTCTCCAAAGACTGAAACTGCTGCTCTGCCCATCAAACTTCGCAATCTCAAATTTAGCCGCCATAGCCACAATCGGAAACGAAACCCTAGTTTTTGCAACCTAAGGCTCTGATACCAGTTTGTTGTAACGAACGCTATGAATGCAAGCTAAGAACGAGAAATTGAAAACTAAACAAGAAATCACAAAGACACAAGATATACGTGGTTCCCCAAGATGGGTACGTCCACGGGCGAGGAGAGAGAGGATTCACTAACCAACGTGAAGAAGAGATACAAAGAGCCGGCTATAATCCGTAACTCTATAAAGGCCACAATATGAAAGCCCAAAAGATAATTCCTAGAAGTACCCCAAAAGCTTTATTTATAATAGGCTACAAAAACGGGAACAACATAATTAACCAATGTGGGACTGAAGAATACAAGGCATTCCCAACAAACTAAATGACCAAAGTAAATCAAAACACAATTTTACTAAAAAAAAAAGAAGAGATTATTGGATGAGTCTCCACAACTCACATCTCAATATAGCCATAGCCCATTGCATGGGCACTACCAATTTAGCGGTCATGGCTTTGCCAAAATATATCCACTTACTGTCGAGTTCTCAAAAACAAACTGCTATGACTATGATTGAAAAAAAACCTACAATGTCAATAATCAACTACTCTTGCTTTATATTCAGTGGGCCGTCTTAGTTTTTTTTTTTTTTTTGAATAGAAACGTCAAAATAACGGAACCATAACCATTCTTACCACTAGATTCATAGGATATTTCCTTAGACAAGAACAATTATTGACCTCTCATAACAGAACATAACTACATCTCTACTAAGGTACAAAGGATAACAATAAAGGACCAATCCAACAACAACAATTGATCAAGAGCATCTAGTATGTACCGAGTATTACAAATAAGAAAATCTTAGCACACACTCCCACAATTCAACTAGCCCATCGTCAATACCAATTTGTAACAATCCTCTAAGTTACATTCTTAAGTCAATCTCCAAGTGTGATACCAACAATACTAATTCTTTAGATTCAATAACATCAAACTCCAGTTACAATATTACGTCACCAATGTACTTGTTAAGTGTGACGATATCCAAATAATGAATAAAATCACTTATATGCTACATTCTCCTCCAATATACTATCCAAAACCTACAGAAAAATAACATTACTAGAATTGTGTCACCAAATGACTATTATCTCCTTAATATTATGTGGGTACCAATACATATCAAATAACAAATGTTTTCAAAAATGGCAGTAGGACTCTGGGGACATAGACCTCCACTAAATGAACATGATACAAAGTGAATGAAAAAATATATTTTTTCAAACTTAGGCTCTGATACCACAATTGTCACACCCCAAAATGGTAGTGACCGGCCATGAAACACAAGACCCAAACTCGTAGAACATGCAGCCTAAAAAGAAATTTAATTAACTACCAAAGCAATGAACTACAAAATAGCCAACCAATTTTTATTAAGAACAGCTCCAACCAATTAACTTCGATAAAAAGTATGGGGCACAAACATCCTATGAACCAAACAATATTTAGTGATCCAACAATAATAAAAAGAATCTAATATCTGACAAATTTTTCGAATGTGGAAGCGATTAATAAAATAAAACTATAATGAGACACCCTAAAGAGGTCAAACAAAAAGAAATCCCTGAGATGCCGTCAGAGTCTTTGCCTAACTCCCCAATTTGTCTAAAAAGGAAGTTGGATAAAAATCTATCAGCTGACGAGCTTAGTGAATGGCAAAGCATGTATATTAAATAAAGTTCTAAAGTAGGGCTAAAAATAGATTATCATGTCAACATAATTTGGCATACAAGCGTACAACAAACCAACAAATAAGGCCAATGAATCATTTAACCAATAATAATTCTTAGTGGTGATCACAACATTACATCCATCGACAATGGAGAACCATAACCAAATAGTACCATGGCCAAAATAATATCTCATCAAAATTGGATCCAACATCAAACTTAGAGTTACCAGGGTTGGCAGTCTGTGGTACTTTTCCACTAAGACGATCCAGCGAAAGAATGCCATTGAGTATTAGGGTCATCGGCCTAACATGGTCTCTTCCCCAATGGCCAGGGTCACCTACACGAAGAGGAATAATTTCTCTGCACTTCCAAAAATAATTGTTCCCATTAATATCCACCAAGATCTCACCTCCTAGAAAATGAAAACAATTAATTCCACCAAAAGTTCATTGCATGCCAATTTATAGAACAAATTATAAACAATTATGGATTTCCGAATAACATTCATATAAATTTTTTAAGAGAATAGTTTTAAGGGACACGGGGAACTTTTGAAAATACATAGCATACTTAACCACTCACCTGGGTCCAAGGATAATGCAATTTGATTAACGAAAAATGAAGCTCACCTGGATGAGAAACAAATCACATATGATTACTATTTGTATAAAGTCTAACGTCCTAGGAAATTAAACTCAACCTAGCCTAGTTAAACTTGAATACCAGAACCACCATTAGGAACCAAAAATCTACCTTCAAGAAATCAAATCTCCATGCACCTCACCATAGAACAAAAACTCATGCCATAGTCAACTCCACTTCAAACCCATACCCCAAGATTGTTAATAATTTAAGAGAAGCTATAACTTAAATGCATTTGGCACCAAAACTTCACAACACCCAAAATCACAAGCACTGCCATCCTACTTGATCCAAACGTGGCACACAACACCACCTCCACACACCACGCAATAAGCGTGCACACACAGAGCACCGCACGCCGCCATGCACAAACCTCGACACCTGGTCTCACACCCACGCAACACAAAACACCACACCGCCATACACTTACCAAATAATTTTACTTGAACAAGAACTAGGTGGACCCAAACATATATGTAGATCAGAAGGCAACCGAAAAATTAAAGGGCAAAGTACCTATTTCAGGGGAACCAAGACCACCGGCTGTACGAACACTCGAACTCGACGAACCTTCAAAGTTGCGACACTTTTCTCTCTCTCTCTCTCTCTCTCTCTCTCTCTCTCTCTCTCTCTCTCTCTCTCTCTCTCTCTCTCTTTAAAGTGCATGTAAAAATCTAATTACGGCTATAAGAATACAAACAACTAGGCCCCACTCTCCCATGATCCCAGAGTAATAGCTAATTAGGTAGTCAAAATTTACTTAGATAAGTAAGAATATTTTCTTCTAATCTGACCATATATAAATTCTATGGTAACCCATGTACTACTAATTTACCCAAAATTAATCTTTTACTCCAAATATTACAATCGTGTCAACAATACTCATAACGCACGCCAAATAATTAATTAGGACCCAACCATATCAAACCAATAATAAAAGGCAACATAATTAATTATATAAATAAAAATGCTAGACCGTAACAAAATATGTTCCACATTAGCCTCCTCTAATCCACATAGTCTATTTCCATCCATTTCTTGACGAAAAGGGTAACAATTTTTTTTTGTCAAAAGTTGAAAGGTAGTGTTCATCGAAAGATCCCTATGGGGAAAGGTTGGGAGTTCACAGATCGGACACTCCAATAGAAAGAGCGTATAACTGCATGGATGTGCCGCCCTACAGAATGAGAAGAAACCTCCCAAATGAGGACAAAACCCCCCAAGGGAGGACTAAACCCCCCGAAGGAGGACAAACCCCCCAAAGGAGAACCGTATTAAAATAAATAACAAAATAAAAGAAGCATCGCCGAGACATCCGCCGCCACGTTTTCACAACCACCTTGATAGACTCGTAACCACCACCTCTACTTCACAAAATAGGAACACATCGTTGGGAGGTGGTCGCCGAGCAAACGCGGTAGACGGCGTTAGGTCACAGATCTGAGAAGATGGAGGCTGAGAATGGTGGTGGACAACATCTTACCCATAACCACTGAAATCGAAGGCCTGAAACATCGTTGGAAAACCATCTGATTGTAAAGTTCCCAATGGACGCCAGAACTTCAGCCGTAGGATTGAGAGAGAAGACAGTTCAACAGTGGGGTGGAAGAGAACAAACGGAGATCGGAGGGGAATGATACCTCCCCTCCCACCGCTTGAGAATGGGGGGGAGGGAAAGGGCTGTTGGCGGCTAGAGTTTGGAGATTTTTAGAGAAAGAGACTTCTCAACGGAAAGGGTAACATTGAATTTCGTTATAAACTATAAAAGTAAAATTAAAACAAAAAAAATTATAAGGACGAGAATGAAATGAAAACTATTTTGTAAAGACCAAATACGTAGATAAGCCTAAGTTCAATACACAAATCGGGTTATTTTAGAGACGATGTTACTTCACAATGATATTTGTGCCAACAGTGCTCCTACCCTATGTAGACACCCCAATCCGGACCTCGGAGGTTATTTGAACATCCCGATAATGAAATAAAGGAAACAATACATTTGAGAGCTTGAATAAAGGACTTCCTTAACCCAAAAGCCTAGACAAACCAAAGCCTAAAAAATCCAAAAACCCAGATAAGCCCAAGAAACCCTGAACTGAACCTAGAATACCACACGGAACACTTCTACACCGTGCAACGTAATAAAACTCATTACGCCGCACACAGTCATGAGGTTAACCGCGCGGCATTTTGAGGAAAAGTTTTGACTGGCTTAGTAAGCTTTCAGCCATGCCTGTATTGAGCCACAGTTGCAAAATGGCTTAGCTGAAAAAAATACTTCTAGCTTGCCCAGAAAATACCTCCCTCATTTGAATTCAAAATCCATGACCTTTTGCCTATAAATACACCTTTCCACTCAAGAGAAAAGGGTCCTTCTCCCTCTCCCTGAATTTTCCTTCTCTCTTATCATGCTTTTACACCCATTCCTTACTTCCAAGTTCTAAGAAAGTTGCTTTAAAAACATTCTTTAGGCACTTTCTTTCTCAAAATGCCCCATCTTTCTCCTCACCATTAAAGTGAGTCTTTTACTCACTTTGAGATCTTACCTACCAAAACACCCAACAACCATTCATACCCACACTCATCTTCTCTCATTCGATCTTGTCCTCAATCGTCTATCATCATCTGCCCTCATTCAAGCTCGAGACCAAAGGTAAAAACCAAGTTTCCTTAGGTAAGGCCCTGTCCCTACCCTTGAGGGAACTTTTCTGTAGTTAGGCTTTACCCCTTTTTGGTTAAATACTGACTTAAAAACCATTTTCAAAAACAAAAGCGGTTACTGTGCAGAATATACCACGCCATGCGGCGTTTTGATGCGTCGCACGACGTAGTATGTTCAAACGCACGGTCTTTTATTAATCTTTGTTTATTTGATTAAACTGTCTGGATCATGGCTATTCATCATCAGGCTTGCTTGTATTGTTGAAATATTATCATCAGTATTCTCAGAACAAGACCATATCTACAAGCCATGTTTTATTTCTTAAACAAGGCCTTTCAGCCTTCTCAAATGATCAAATACATCACAACTTGTTTCTCGTTCATGGCTTGAAGAAAGGGGTGTCATTCTGAAGTAAGACAGTAGCTGGGTATTTTTAGATATCTTTAAAGGTTACGCACGGGATATCTAGAACACCGAGCGCTGCTATGAGTATTGATGAATAGCCTGATAACATAATAGGTGGGCCGCATGGCGTATCAAAAGACCTTGCGCAGTATTGTGATAAGCCGTGTGATAGTGATTTTGATTTGGACAGTCCGCTGTTTAGTTACTTCATTTCACAATATCATACTCTTATCATTCATGTACGGATAGCATCATGCGCACGCCAACGTGATATATTTTTCAAAAAATTTATGAAATTTACACCTTGTTCTAAAATGTTTAGTAGAGACAGGTTTTTACCTGGTGAATGCGGTGCTTTTCAACAAAATCTTCCCCGTTCATAACGTGGCTCTCGAACCCAAAATTTTCGACGTTTTCGTTAGACCAAAAGCCCTTTTCAAACGAATTCTCGATTTCTCGGATCATCCATCTCAAAAATCTGGGTGGCGACTCTTCGAGCTCGCGCCGGTCAGGGAGCCCACAGTGGCGACTCTACTAGGGAGCTATTATTCGAAACTTTGGAATATTTTTTTTTAAAGAATCGAATAATTTTGAGAGCCAAGCTTGAAAGACATTTTCACAGGGGATTTTCAATATATTTTGGAAAAGGAAACTCTTTTATCCTGTACACTTTGCACCGCACAAGCCTCGCCAGTATGATTTGGCAATCTTGCCCGGTATACCGGTGACAAACTCTCTCGGGATGCCTTGCAACATGAGCTATCGTACTGTTCGACCACTGTCTTGCAATACACTTGACAATGGGAAGTACATCTTGGCTCTAGTTCGGGGAACCCTGTTGAGACCTAAATCGGCCTTTGCACTTGTATATAACCATAGAACCATCCCAACTAAGACAGGAACTCGTGGTTAGGACTTATGTGATATATCCTGTTTATGTGCTTCTCTTTTCTATACATGCATATCATTCATGCATCATTGCATTCTGCAGGCTAGAGGATAAGGCTCCCTTAGGATTCGGTCAGTCTAGGAGACTCTAAGTCCATGGAGTTTGAGATACCTCTGGTATTTGCCATGCCCGAACGGCTCCCTTGATGTAGGACTAACCTTAAGTGTGTGCGTATCTAGATTCCAGCGGTCATATTGCTCTGCCTCGAATGGTCAAGGTAAGGAGATTGGCTCTGATTCCGAAGCATTCAGAATTTAACTTGCCTGACAGCACCTACCCGGATTGTTGGAAATCTTTTGTACAAACACCTTAGGTGAGATCCGAATCGCTATAGGTCCTAGGCCTAGTTTTTAGGAGGCACGAGGAAGGGTAGGGCGAGTATTCGTGATGAGTTGAGAGTTTCCTCTTTCTACTTTGTTGCCAGTTATGAAACATTGGTCGTTCGCAAGAAGAAGCTGTACCCAATTGGTTTCGTCCACTCCAAAGACTGGTTAGCATAGACACCGTGGAAGGCACTCAGTTGTTTGAGGTTCAAGTAGTACAAGAAAGACAACCGTCAACAGAAACACCACAAGAACCCTCAATAGAGATACCACTTGAAAATTCCTTACCAATGGCCGACCAAGGAGATGAGGTAGAGGAGCTTAGGCAAAACATGGTTGCTTTAGTCTATCGCTAATGTCGATACACAACTCAAGACTTCCGCTGCGTCCATGAAGAATGACATGATCATGGTGATGGAGGCCATGCAAGAAATTAGTGATAAGCTTCAAACCAAACCTCCTCCACAGTATGAGTAGCCCAAAGAAGAAGCACCAGCTACAGATCCTAAGCTGGCTGCTCTTATTACCAAGATCAGGAAGCTAGAGGAGTCTGTCCAAGAAACTAGACGACTTAGGAAATGAGAGGTCGACATGAACAAGCTGTGCTTATTCCCGAACGCCAAATTGCCCGAAAAGTTCAAAAGCATAGACTTTGCGAAGTTTGACGGCACTGGTGATCCAAAGGCACACCTTCAGGGGTATGTTGGGTCTCTCACCATGCAAGGAATTGAAAAGGAAGCCATGTCACAATTATTCCATGAGTCTTTGTCTAGTCCAGCTTTGCAATAGTTCCTTACTCTTGAACCATCCAAGAAAAGGCCTTGGGAAGATATTGAGACAGCTTTTGTAGCTTAATATGATTTCTATGTTGATTTAAAAATGACCACGAGGGAGCTAAAAAGCACTAAGATGGGTGATAAAGGAAGCTTCGCTGATTTTGTGAAATGCTGGAGAGCCAAGGCCGCTCAAATGCAAAATAAACCGGATCTTAAAGAACATATATGAATCATAACAAAGAACTTGCCAAGCTCATTTACCCCATACATGGTTCTTTCCCAAGCTGCCCCAAATTTTGAAACTTTCTATGACTTTGGGTTGGCTGTAAAGGAAACTTTGTGAGATGGCACCTTGGAAAAAAAGGAAACGGGGTCGAAATCCAAAAGAGCATATTCTGGCAACAACAACGTTCTTTTTCGAGAATACCAATCAGGCCGAAACCTCATCCGCCGAACCTGTAAAAGTTAACCAGATTTCCGAAAAATCAAAATCCCAAAACCGAGCATTTTCCCAATTCAGCACCCCCAGATCTGCATTACTTAAGAAGCTCACAAAAATCGGGGTATTGAAACCTCTCTTGCCACCACAAACCATTCCACCAAACCTAAACCAAAGTGTTTGCTGTGAATTCCACCAGATGCCTAGCCATACCTTTGACAACTGCATTCGTCTTCGCCATGAGATCCAAAATCTTATCGATAATAAGGTTATTGATACCCCTCCTCCAGATATACCAAATACCGTCTCAAACCCCTTACCACAACACAACACACCTTTTTGTATTAACCAAATTGCCCTAACCCCAGATCAAACCACCCAAGATTTTGATCCAACCCTCTTCATTACCCCTGATACTGAACCTAAGCCGATTGTAGAAATTCCCGAAGAGACCGCTTTTTGCTTTATGTGGGAATGAGAAAATACGTGAGGAAACCTCATTTCAGATTGGGAAGAATTTGAAACAGCCAACTTTCAGAGGGATACTGAACCACCATTCGAGCCTAGATGGGAAGTTGATCGGCAAAATGTTCATGCAGACCCTCTCGATGGACTTTTTCTATACATGATGTTCGAAGGCCAGAACGAGAACTATCAGATCCCTTAAGAAGTTCCCATGAGAACTCGTCTTAGTTTTAGTCCCCTGAGGACTTGTCTCAATTTTAGTCCTCCGAGAACTCGTCTCAATCTCCTGATAACTCATTTCGCATTACGCCTTTCGAGAGCTCGTCTCAAATCTTGTTTCGAATTTTAGTCCCATGAGGGCTCGTTTCACGAATCTTTTTTTTTTTGCAACATACAGCACTACGGACACTCAATCTTCTCAAGTTTATTGCATGATTTCGCAGTTTGTCCTCCAGGACTCATTTCGTTTGCATTGTTCCGATTGAACTACGTTGGTCTGATCCCTGCACACAAGGTACGTAGGCAGCTCCACGAGTGCGACCACTATCATCATTTGCTTGCATTTCGGTTTTCGTGTATTTTTGTCTCCGTTTAAAGACCTTAGAGCAACGGATTGGGATGCCTATTCTTTAAGCGTTACTCGTACCAAATCAATGGTATCCGAGTTCTGTTAAAGAGGAACTACTGTAGACACCCCAATCCAGACCTCGAAGGTTCTTTGAACATCCCGATGATGAAATAAAGGAAACAATACCTTTGAGAGCTTGAATAAAGAACTTCATTAATCCAAAAGCCCAGACAAACCAAAAGCCCAAAAAATCCAAAAATCGAGATAAGCCCAAGAAACCTTGGACTGAACTTAGAATACCGCACGGAACACTTCTATACCGCGTGGCGTAATAAAACTCATTACGCCGCATGCACTCATGAGGTTAACTGCATGGCATTTTGAGGAAAAGTTCTGACTGGCTCAGTAAGCTGTCGGCCACACCTGTACTGAGTAACAGCTGCAAAATGGCTTAGCTGAAAAAATACTTCTAGCCCACTCAGAAATACCTCCCTCATTTAAATTCAAAATCCATGGCCTTTTGCCTATAAATATACCTTTCCACTCAAGAGAAAAGGGTCCTTCTCCCTCTCCCTGAATTTTCCTTCTCTCCCATCATGTTTTTACACCCATTCCTTACTTCCAAATCCTAAGAAAGTTGCTTTAAGGACATTCTCTAGGCCCTCTCTTTCTCAAAATGCCTTATCTTTCTCCTCACCATTAAAGTGAGTCTTTTACTCATTTTGAGATCTTACCTACCAAAACACCGAACAACCATTCATACACACACTTATTTTCTGTAGTCAAGCTTGACCCCTTTTTGGTTTTTTGACTTAAAAACTATTTTAAAAAACAAAAGCGATTACTATGCAGGATATAACACGCCGTGCGGCGTTTTGATGCGTTGCACGACATAGTATGTTCAAACGCACGGTCTTTTATTAATCTCTGTTTATTAGATTAGACTGTCTGGATCATGGCTGTTCATCATCAGGCTTACTTGTATTGCTGAAATATTGTCATCAGTATTCTCAGAACAAGACCATATCTACAAGCCATATTTTATTTCTTAAACAAGGCCTTTCGGCCTTCTCAAATGATCAAATACATCAAAACTTGTTTCTCGTTCATGGTTTGAAGAAATGGGTGTCATTCTAAAGTAAGATAGTAGCTGGGTATTTTTAGATATCTTTAAAGGTTACGTACGGGATATCTAGAACATCGAGCGCTGCTACGGGTACCGATGAATAATCTGATAATAGAATAGGTGGGCCGCACGACGTATCAAAAGACCTTGCGCGGTATTGTGATAAACCGTGTGATAATGGTTCTGATTTGGATAGTCTGCTGTTTAGTTACTTCATTTCACAATATCATACTCTTATCATTCATATACGAATAGCACCACGAGCACGCCAACGTGATATATTTTTCCATGTCCCTTCCCCTCTTACTTGTTTATTAAAGAGTTCCATTTTTCAAAAAATTTATGAAATTTTCCCCTTGTTCTAACATGTTTAGTAGAGACCGGTTTTTACCGGGTGAATGTGGTGCTTTTCAACAAAACCTTCCCCGTTCATAACGTGACTCCCGAACCGAAAATCTCGACGTTTTCGTTAAACCAAAAGCCTTTTTCATATGAATTCTCGAATTCTCGGATCATCTATCTCAAAAATTCGGGTGGCGACTCTTCGAGCTCGCGTCGGTCGGGGAGCCCACACCGTACATAATATTTTTGGTGTGGCAACTCGTGGTGGCTTATCAAATTTGTAGGTTTTGAAAGTTCATTGGTGCTTTCATATTTGGTTGGAATCTATCTGATCGTTTGAGTATTTTTTTTGTCTTTTATCTTTAGCTAGGATTTTATGTATATTTTGAGACTGCTGATTCTAGGTGGTATGAATATATACCAGATTACGAGTGCCGCTATTTACGTTAGGCTTGATAAAACAACCTAGAGGGGGTTGAATAGGTTTAAATCTCGTAATAGACAATTTTTCTTTTGCAAGCAAATTGATTACCAAATCAACGGATCATTAATATAATGAAAGTACTAAAAGTAAATACGAGATGAGATAGAGGATTTTTATAGTGGTTTGGCTAATTGCTTAGTACACTCACTGCTATCCACTTTGTTTTGAGTACTTACAATGGATTTCATAGGAGCCAACACCCATTTACAATAACAACTCTGGTATACGCAGACCAAATCACCAACTCTTAATACCGGTACACACAGGCCAGTTTGCAACCTTCGCACACTGGTACACGTAGACCCGTTTACATTCTCTCAACACTGGTACACGCAAACCAGTTTACAAACTCGGAATATACTCAATTTACAAAAGAACAAAATCCTAAATGACAACACTGTGGATTGGGTTCTCTCTCACAAGGTGGGTTTAAGTGATGCCATTCAATCCCTCAAAGAATGGTGAATATACAAGTGTAAATTCACACACAGAGAGAGTGTATAAAATCTATAGCGCAAATTCTCTCTCAAGTCTGAAGGATAAACTCTATAGTGACTATCAGACTTGTATTCTGTAAATACTTTCAAGACTTCGATATCTCTTCCGGAGAGAAACTCCCTTTTTATAGCCAGTGAATGGAACTCCAAAGTCTTCTAATCGCAGAACGTATATGTCATTTATGCCGAAGATATCTTCTTTACAGCTTCAACGGTCATATCTCATTTTCTTCTTTTCGGCTCAAGAAGCAGAAAACATGCAACTTATCTTTTGGCTGCAAAACCCCACTTTTAATTTTTCAATCAACAAATGGCAATTTTGAAAGAGTAATTCTACCTCCACGCCCAAAACACACACCCAAATACACACCCACACACATAGTGTAGTGTGTGTGAGCCCCACACACACTAAAGTGTGTAGTGTGTATGAGTGTATTTGGGTGTGATCCTAGAATAATTGATTTTGAAAACTGCGAAATTTAAATCAATTCAATTGACCAAATTCAAATTAATGCACACACAATATAAATACAACTGAGAGAAAGATAAGTAAGTAATTTGAATCAAAAGAATCAAAAGGATATAGTTTAGACCCATGTATGAAGTAGAGAGAGAAACGAAACAAAAATAGTTGCTCTATTTTTCGAAAACCATATGGCTGGCCTTCCTTGAGGGCTACCGCCCAGCCTTCCTTACCTTCCGCCCGGGTTGCCGAAGTTATTAGGCCGATTAAACCTTGTCAAATAATAAGGCCCAATTGCAAAGGCCCACTGTCCGAAGTTATTAGGCCGATTAAACCTTGTCAAATAATAAGGCCCAATTGCAAAGGCCCACTGTGATAGTAATCTTGTCCAAAATAAATTAAGCCCAATGTAGCAAAGGCCCAAATCAAATTCTGTGCATACCAAAATTAAGACCAAGAATGTCCAAAAATAATATCATGATTTTACAAACAATTGAAATCCATTTTAACAAAACATCATCAAAACCAAATACCTAACAAGGTTCAACATCTCTGGGTCAGAGTGAAAGACATCGAATGTTTCGTATTTTTTTCGTTTTACAATAGTTAGATGATTGGTTTTGTTTTGTCCTAGATATTTTGTAATGAACTCTATCATGTAATAAGTGCCGCTAAGCTATTATTAGTATAATCTTCTCCATTTTGTCAAAAAATAACAAAATTGAAGAAAAAATTCGATGATGTTATTGGTTTTTTCAATGATGATGAAGATGGACCAACCCAAACCCAGCCCGACTCAATTTTTGTGCAGCCCTAATGCGTGGCAATCTCGTAAAGCATCCTCTATACATATGTTAAACAAGTTAGGTGTAAGTTAGTGGAACATGTTAAGTTTTCATCTAGTATTTAGGCATTTTAAGCTTGCATTAGATATGGTAATATATAAATTAAATTCAGCAAATGATAAGAGGTTAGCCATCTAAGAGTAGGCTATCCAAATAAATATACGTATTAATTTTTTAAAATATATTTTCTTAATAAGTCATTAACATTTTCGTTGCAATTTTTTTTTTTTTTTTGCAAATAAAAGTTTTAGAAGCAATTCTTTTTTTACTCTTGGACCATCCAAAAAATAAGTTTAATACACAAATAACCAAGAAATTGGATCAATATGAAAGGTGCATTCAAAACTGGGTAATGAATAGCCGTTGTATTTGATATAAATATAATTATTTTTAATTACAAACATAGACCAGTTGGAACTCGAAAAAAAAAAAAAAACTTTTTAGGAACAAAATTTAAAAAATGGACATTCTATAAGCTCTCTCCATAGAAAGAATAAATAAACCCAATGCATTTTGAAGAGGGGATCCGCGCGTGAAACCCTACTTATTACCGACCAGGCATTCAAATTCTCTTTATACACACTTTTTTTTTTGATCCGCTCTTTATACACACTTGGAGGTCAAAAGAGTTGTAATTGATACTTGGAGGACGAAAATGAGACTCGGATGAAACTAGGAGGACTATTTATATAAATTTTTCAAAAAAAAACCTTTTTGTAGTTTCCATAGTTTACAAAAACTCTAAAAAAGTTTATGAAAAATAAAAAAGTAAAAACTTGTTACCAAACAAATTTTCTTCATTAATTTTCAAAAAAATAAAAATAAAAATTGAAAAAAAAAAGGTTATCAAACGCCCCCTGAATGTGCAATTATTTAAGTGTTGTAAAAGGAAAAAAAAAATTAAGTGCAGCACGCCCATGGTGGGCACATGGTCGCCACTGGTTACTTAAATAAGTACTACAAAAGTAGTAGCATATTACAAGTAACGTGATCAGAAGCCCATAGAAAAGATAAGTTTTATTTAGAAAAGATAAGGTTTTTTTTTTTTTTTTTTTCTGGAAAAAAATCTTTGGAAAATATAAAGTCATCTTACTATTTGTACCAAATAACTACTTTCTCTGTCTCTTAAATGTACGCATGGACTCGATTGGTTCGGACTTTGGTTTCGTGATACTCTCTCCGTCTCTTTTTAAATGTCCTGCTTCGTAACTCCAACTTATTAAAAAGACTTCATCATTACACCTTTCACATCAACTTTTTCCTCCACTTTCCCTACTTACCCATCATCATTACACTTTTCAAAATAAAATCTACTTTTAGGGACAAAATAGACAATACACCAACTTTTACCCCCCTAATTTTACAAAATGGACACTTATTAAGGGACAGCCCAAAATGAAATACTGGACACAAAAAAGGGACGGAGGGAGTAATTAACCAAGGATGAACCACTCGGATCGAATTGGTTAAGACAGAATTTTTGATCTGTCGATCACCATATGTAAGTGGCGATAGAAATCACCATTGATACAACATGTCGAACGTCAAATAATGTGCTCACGCAGGGGCAACCATGCGTGCAATATATATATATATATATATATATATATATATATATATATATATATATATATATATATATATATATACACATACATACATAATCATGTACATACATTAAAACTCAAAATAACGTAAATACATAAATCAGTTTAACTAATGAGATCGATTTTGATGTATGTGTCTTGTTTTTCTTTATTGTTCATCTTCTTCTTTTTTCATTCATCACAACTGGACGAATTCGGTATATGGGCTTTCATGTTATTTGATTTTACCAGTCAAAAAATAAAGAATTAGTAAAAGTCTAGAACAACAATTGGGGAAAGACATACTTATAACTTAAATTTCACCAAAATTACCTAGGATTTTCAAAATCTCTTATCATCCGTTGCTATTTTCTCGAAATTGCCTTTGAAGTCTTAACAATTGGGGACGTTTGTGCCGAGAGAGAGAGAGAGAGAGAGAGAGAGAGAGAGAGAGATGAAATTTAGTGTGCCATTGAGATTTTAAGGCAAAAATAAATAAAATTTTAAAACACTAAACCCATCTAACGAAAAGTGAGAGTTTATTACTTGAATATTCACAATATTAACCCTATAATTCTATTTTTATTATATTTTATCTCTTAGCCTTTAGTAATTAATGTTTGTATTCTAGTATTTCAAAGGTTACTATTATTTTTTTTTTTACAAAATTCTACACAGGGACGAGCCTATATACTTTCATAGGGATTTTTTTTACATATAATAATAGTGTTTGTTTATCTTCTTGCAGGGGTGATCGCCCCTACTGGCCCCTTCCTGGCTCCATCCATGGACTGCTATCTCTAAGTACGACATAGATTTATTGATATAATATGCATGGTCATAAAAGAGGAAGAAGTTTAAGACATGGTCATAATTTAACACTCACTTCGTCCCATTTTGTTAAGCCTATTTTGGAATTTCTACTTTTAAGAGATCGTACATGTTTTGGAAATCTATACTTTTTTTTCGCCGACTTTTCAAATAGGACTAACGTTTAGAGACATCCCGAAGTGGAATATAAGACTAATAACAAAATGAGACGGATGGAGTAATTAAGAGGTAGATCCGTAACGACCCGAATTTTTGGCCCTATTATTTTTCGAATAAAGAAAAATTACAGTTCAAAAAAAATTATATTATTGTTCCAAATTTTATTAACTAATTATTTTACTAACTATTCATGGGATTTCAAAATATATTTTATTGGTAATTGTGATTAGTATTTGTTTTGTATTAAATTAATCATTTAATTGTATAAATGTGGATATATGTATTTATACCTTGTGCCATATGTACTGTAAAATTTTTCCACCACCAAAATGTGCTCCCAGCGTATCTCATCTCTCTCTGTCGTCCCTCTCTCCATCTCTCTCTCTCTCTCTACTTGTTCCCCACGCCCATCCGAACCATCCTCTACATGTTCCCCACGCCCATCCGAACCATCCCCCTTTCCCTTTTTCTGCAGCCACCTCCCCTACCCCATTTCTTGGCACCCCACTCTTCTCTCCACCTCCCCTTGTAAATACACTGCTCCTTCCCGCCGCCCCCCACCCCCCCCAAAAAAAAAAAACACCACTGCCAACAGTAGAAGAGAAGGAAATTCGTCCATGGTGAAAATTTAGAGAGAGAAAATGAAGAGGGTCGCGGTCACACACTTGGGACGCCAATTCGACCTACGCCTCTCCTAACCCGTGCCTCGGCATCACAGAACCTAGTTCCAATCACCGAAGTTAGCCCCAGCGTCCCGTGCTCCGTCGTCTCCTTCAATTTTTCCGAAACCGTCCGAACCCCGCTTCTCTTTTTCCGACCGAATTCGCGGTAGATAAAATGCTTCTCCTACTCTCTCATAAGTATAATAAATGTTTACGTATTGGTTTTGAATGTTCCAGAGTGAAAGAAAACGTTCCCGGAGTCGCGGAGATCTTTCTCCCCTGTTTTTCCAATACCCACTGTACATGAAGGTTATTTCGGCCTGTCATCGTACATTACTATTATTATTTTAAAATAGTACTCCCTCCGTCCCACTTCGTTTCGCTCTTTTCCTTTTTGGGACGTCACAAAAATTTGTTTATATCTCATAATCTATAATATTTTATATATCCAATATGGATCTTGTTTGATAGATCTCAATTTATTTTTTTAAACAAAGTTTTCGAAATCATAAATAACATTATAGATTGTGAGATATAGAAAATTTTTTAGGACGTCGCAAAAAAGAAACATGCGCAACAAAGTGGGATAGAGAGAGTGGAGAGAGTAGAATAATTGACATGACATTACTAAAAGTCCTAACGGTCCTATGCAACATGTTCAGGTAACAAAAATTGGGTCCGGGGGGTCGTGAGGTTATTTTAAATGAAGGTATTACTGAAAATTATTGAAATTAAAATAATTAGGAAAAAAAAATCTAGTGAATAAAATATATTGAGGTTAACAAGGTTTTATCTAGGGAGTGTAAATAGTCTAAAAAAAAATTATTCGGGTATTAAAAACATGGTTTATAAGGTCACAAAGCTGATTTGATTGAAGACTTTGTTAAACAAATAATAAATATCTAATTAAATAAAAAAATTGAAATTAACAAGATAACATCTTTAAGATGCAAGGAATCTAGAAAAAATAGTTTGGGTGTCAAAAATGTTGTTTGGGAGATCGCAAAATGGTTTCGAACCAAAACAGTACATACCGCAAGGTATGACCATTTGACCTTGTGGCCCGCAAGGTAAGAAGACCTGGTTCTTGCGGCTGGGCCGCCCAAAGGTCGCGGCCGCAAGGTCACAACTAGAATTTTTTTTTTTGTTCGTTTGGCTACGGTTTCGTGCATGGGTTCGCATGGGCTATGTTTTAGGCCTAAGAATACATAAATATACTTAGAGATGAGGTTATATAAGATTATAATACCTTGGTTTGATTGAATTGATTCAAAACCGAAATTTTAAATTTGAGGAAGAAGACTTCAGATTTGACAACCGGGGGACCTTGCATGGGACCGAATTGGATGACATTTGGGAATGCTTGGAGTTTTGGGAAGTGATTGGAATGGTTGAATTGGATTTTGGTTGGGCGTAGATACAAAACCCACATTTCCCTCTCAAACTTTCTCTTTCTAAAATTCCATAGCTTGGAGCTCGAATTGGCTACTGTTTCTTCTCTTTTCTGATTAGGTGGAGTGTGAAAATGTAGTGTGTGTGTCCGTAGGTTAGTGGGGAGGGGTTATATAGGTGAATTTGAGAGAGGTTGGATAAGATTGAATTTAATGGAGGTTTGTTTCTTTGAATTTGGAAGGGACGAATTGGGCTCTGTTTAAGGTCAGGGAGGAAGTAGGAAATGGATAGGAATGAATTGAATTCGGAGTTTCTTGGGTAGAAAAGAATTTTGTGTAAGGGGAGATGAACATGATTTTCTTGGAGGTTAAGAAAGAGAGAGTGAGCGAGCTATGGGAGATGGAAGAGAGAGAGACATTGCAGGAGAGGGAGAGGGACAAGAGAGATGCATGCATGCTGGTGCATGCATGTGTGTGTGTGTGTGTATATTAAAGATTTTAAATGCATGCATGTATATATGAAAAAAAAAGACGTAATAATATTAACGCTAATATTATTACTATTTTTATTAAAAAAAAGGGTCAAAAATCCAGGTTGTTACACAAAATGAGTTGAGACTATTAGTTCTATGGACTACCAAGGTGGACTTAGGGGTATACACAATACCCTCTCACACTTGGTATTGATAATTCAATTCCAACACAAGCCATGCGAAATTACTTTCCTATCCTTGTTTAATGAATAAATCAGTTTTGCATAAGGAAAAAAATGAAAATGTATACCATCAATCCAATCTTATTCTATGTGAAACAAATATGATATTAATAATCTCATCATTTAATGTCATTTCAAACAAACATACGCATTACCAATCATTTCTCATTATCAATCCATTTTCATTACCAAACCCAATCCTAATTCCATCTTCTTACGAATCCCAACCATCTATCACTGTTATCAAACGAGTCACATGGCAACTTTTGTCTTAATTTGAATCTACGAAATATTCAACCACCGGAAATTACGAAAAAATCTTCAATGCAGCAGTTATTTGTAACGCCCTCTCACATGATGTGGACTCCATATATGTGTAGGCACACCATGTGAGAGAGGCGTTAAAAATAACCGTTGCATTGAAAATTTCCTCGGAAATTACAGCTTTACTGTCATTTTTTTGGCCGGGCCTTTTGTTTCAGATGTCCATTTAAATATGCCCCAAGTTTTATTGAATATTTTCGAACTAATTATATATAGGGAAAATGACGGCCAAGGACGTGTTTTGATAATTAATATCCACTAATAGGGCTGTAAATGAACCGAGCCATTCGCGAACTGTTCGAGGCTCGGTTCGGTAAGAGCTCGTTCGAGTTCGATTCGTTTGCTAAACGAACTGAACCTGAACCTCAATTCTAGGCTCGTTCCGTAAATGAGCCGAACCTGAGCCTAACGGTATTTGACTCGGTTAGGTTCGCGAACCTATACTTAAATTTAATTAATAATTCAATAGGGGTCTATTTGTAAATGTAAAAAATTTTAAGGTTGTATATATAATTCAATACTTATTTTTCTCCCAAATTTTATACGATCAATAAGAGAGTTTGGGTTTGCTTGAGTTTAATGAGCTGAGCCGAATCAAACCCGAGTCTTGACGAGCTCAATTCGAGCTTAAATTCAGCTCAGCTCGATTCATTTGAGTTTTACAAGCCAAACTCGAGCCAAGATGTTCAAGGTCGAATCGAACTCGAACCGAATCCGAGTCGAACTCGAGCCAGACTAGTATCTTAACGAACCCAACCGAGCCGAATCCGAGCCTTGAAAATTTTTAACCAGCCGAACTCGAGCCAAGTTGTTCAGGCTCGAATCGAACTCGAGCCGAACCCGAGCCGAACTCATACCTTAACGAACCCGAGCCGAACTTAACAGGGTTCGACTCGATTCGGTTCGTTTACAGCCCTATCCACCAATGATATTTTCAGCATTAACAAATGTTCTTAACTTGTCTTTGGCTGGTATTAATTATCAAAATACGTCTTGGGCCGTCATTTTCCCTTATATATACGTATACATACTACACTGGCCTAAATAATTAGGCCCCCCCGAAATAGCAAAAATAGGGGGCCCGATATCATGTGGCCACATTCTTGGCGTGACGTATGCCCAAAACCGGCCTACTAAACGCTTAGAAGAAGGAAAAAAAAATTCCCTCCGTCTTTTTTTAAGTGTTCTGTTTCGTAACTCCGACTTATTAAAAAGACATAATCATTATACCTTTCACATCAATTTTTTTCTCCATTTTCCCTACTTACTTATCATCATTATACTTTTACTCACTAACTTTTCAAAATAGAATATGCTTTTAGGGACAAAATAAAAACAACGCACCAACTTTTATCCACTAACTTTACAAAATGGACGCTTATTAAAGGGACAGTCCAAAATGAAATACTGGACTCTAAATAAGAGACGGAGGGAGTAGGTTTAAGTTTTGCGTTTGGTAACTTTTTCAGTTTTCAATTTTTTGATTTCAAGAAATTAGAAGTAGAAACAGGTTTATGTTTTCATAAAAACAAAAACAAGAAACATGTTGGTAGTATTTGTGCTTCTCAAAAAAAAAAAAAAAAAAACACATTTTTGTAGTTTCCATAGTTTACAAAAATTCTAAAAAAGTTTATGAAAAACAAAAAAGTAAAAACTTGTTACCAAATAAATTTTCTTCATTAGTTTTCAAAAAAATAAAAAACAAAAACGAAAAATAAAAAGGTTACCAAACGGCCCTCGAATGTGCAATTATTTAAGTGTTCCCAAAGAAAAATAAAAAATTGCAATGCAGCACGCACATGGTCGCCACTGGTTGCTTAAATAAGTACTACAAAAGTATTACAAGTAACGTGATCAGAACCAAGATCAATCTGCTGGAGGCCAAGAAGTCGAAAGGCAGATTTGGTGAGCCATCAACAAGTGCTGGGTAGGAATAATGTTAAGAAATATCAACAGCTCAATTGTAATTGATTCAAACTGCTCCTTTCGTCCACCCCAATTGAAAAGCATAAACCTGATTAGTAGAACTGAACCCAAGTACCATACGGAAAACAAGAAAGAAGTCAACAATATGAAGAGTGCATGAGCAAGGAGGATAGTGTGCATGGCAGCTCAAGAGATGATATGACAGATCGGGACCAAAACAGGGAAGGGGAAGTTGATACGTTTGAAGATGGCACCATAGCAGCAGGGGAAATACTGGGAATAGACTTTGAGGAGTCTGATGTATGGGCAATAAAGACGACGTTTGAAGCAGAAGGCAAGGAAACAAAGTTACTCAACAATAACAGGTTTGCTCCACTTTTGAGGAGCAATGCCACTATCTGGAATTCCCTACAAAACTCTCTAACTGAAATGAGCTGTTTTATTGGTTTTTGGATGCTGATGAAGATTTATCTTGATGCTGCTGGTTTCATTAGTTTTTCATGGCACCTACTTGGCCATATTCTTCTCTAAAAATGTTTTCTGCTGCTGATTGATTCTGTTTTCTGCTGCCGATTGGATGAATTATCTGTTTATACCTATATTGCTTTCTGCTGCTGTTTACTACTGCTCTTGAGGAATATTTGCCTAATTATGATGCTCATGTGTACTACTTTTGGATGGAACTGTCTTCTGTTGCTCATGTCTACTGTTATGCTGCCATTATTACTGAGGCTTTGGATGGGATGCTGTTAGTGATGTTACTGTCTATGAATACTGCTTTGGGTATGTGGACCACTTATCTATTGCTGTTTTCGTTTAATGCTAAGGCTGCTACTAGGGATGGAGTCAAAGAGGGGCTAGTAGGGACGATCACCCCTGTAAGAAAAAAAAGAAACACTACTATTACATGTAAAAAAAAAAAAAATTCCTATGAAAGTATAGGCTCGCCCCTATGTAGAATTTTGAATAAAAATATATAATTGTAAACTTTGAACTACGAGGATACCAACATTAATTACTAAAGGCTAAGGGTTAAAATATAACAAAAAATAAAACTATCGGGTTAATATTGTGAATATTCAAGTAATAAACTTCCACATTTCGTTAGATGGGTTTAGTGTTTTACAATTTTATTTTTGTCTCTTAAATGTCAGTCATCCATGTTCTCTTAGAATGGCCCAAAACAATATTCTACTTTGCAAAGCCAAGCAAAAACATATTTAGATTTCCACAAACTAACCTTCATAAATTTCCCAAAATACTTTTAGTTTAGGAGAGTGATTTTGCCACTCCCCAAACTGTTAACTGCACTTCTCAGGAGAGTGCCAAAATCAACTAATATTGGTTTTGTCACTCTTCAAAAGTTAACAATTTGAAAACCCTAAAAGTTACTAACAATTTGGGGAAAGTGACAAATGAACTTATATTAATTTTGGCACTCTCCTGAGAAGTGCAGTTAACAGTTTGGGGAGTGGCAAAATCACTCCCCTTAATATATGTCACCACAAAAGGCTAGAAGTACTCACTGAAAGAGACCAAAATTAATTAGCTACAACTATCAAATTAAAACCGAACAAACTTAAGGAGGATGATTTTTATTAATAATGAAGATTAGCTAGAAGGAATACATGCATGTCCTGTCCACATACGTGTCCTTGACAATGATGTCTGAGTATATATGCACAGACTAGATTGGTTCGGACTTTTGCTTTCGTGATAATTTATAAAGGATCAACCACTCGGTTTGAATTGGTTAAGACTGAATTTTTAGTCTGTCGATCACCAAATGTATGTGGTGATAGAAATCACCATTGATACAACATGTCAAATGTTAAACAGTGTGCTATCTCTAAGTACGACATAGATTTATTGATATAGTATGCATGGTCATAAAAGAGGAAGAAGTTTAAGACATGGTCATAATTTAACACTCACTTCGTCCCATTTTGTTAAGCCCATTTTGGGATTTCTAACTTTTTAAGGGAACGTACATGTTTTGGAAATCTATACTTTTTTTCTGCCGACTTTTCAAATAGGACCAACATTTAGGGACATCCCGAAGTGGAATATAAGACTAATAACAAAATGAGACGGATGGAGTAATTAAGAGGTAGATCTGTAACGACCCGAATTTTTGGCCCTATTTATTTTTCGAATAAAGAAAAACTACAGTTCAAAAAAAAATTTATATTATTGTTCCAAATTTTATTAACTAATTATTTTTCTAACTATTCATGTGATTTCAAAATATATTTTATTGGTAATTGTGATTAGTTTTTGTTTTGTATTAAATGAATCCTTTAATTGTGTAAATGTGAATATATGTATTTATACCTTGTGCCATATGTACTGTAAAATTTTTCCACCACCAAAATGTGCTCCTCCCTGCCCCCGCTCTCTCTTTACTTGTTCCCCACACCCATCCGAACCATCCCCCCTTTCCCTTTTTCTGCAGCCACCTCCCCAACCCCATTTCTTGCACCCCACTCTTCTCTCCACCTCCCTTTATATACACTGCTCCTTTCCCCCCCACGCCCCAAAAAAAAGAAAAAAGAAAACCACCACTGCCGACAGTAGAAGAGAAGGAAATGAGAAAGGAAAATCGTCCATGGTGAAAATCTAGAGAGAGAAAATGAAGAGGGTCGCGGTCACATGCTTTGAATGCCAATTCGACCTACGCCTCTCCTAACCCTTGCCTCGGCATCACAGAACCTAGTTCCAATCACCGGAGTTAGGCCCGGCGTCCCGTGCTCCGTCGTCTCCTTCAATTTTTCCGAAACCGTCCGGAACCCGCTTCTCGCTTTCCGACCGAATTCGAGGTAGATAAAATGCTTCTCCTACTCTCTCCTAAGTATAATAAATGTTTACGTATTGGTTTTGAATGTTCCGGAGTGAAAGAAAATGATCCCGGAGTCGCGGAGGTCTTTCACCCTTGTTTTTCTGATACCCACTGTACATGAACATGAAGGTTATGATTTTGAAAAAAAGATACTTTTATTATAGTTAGGCCCCTGAGGTTATTTAACATATGAATTCGACCAAAAGAACTAATGACTTATTACAATTAGTCCTTAATTTATTAACCGATCATATTTCGGCCTATCATCGTACATTACTATTATTATTTTAATGTAGGCATTCAATTAATTATTAGGGTTAACAAAAAATATTATGATTATATTCATTTGTAAAGTTGAATATAGCTAAATATATATATATACACACACACGAGTGGAATTATTGTTGGAGTAACAATAAAAAAGAAGAAGTCATGATTAGTGTACGTCAGCACAAAAAGCTATACGAAAGAGACCAAAATTAATTAGCTACAACTATCAAATTAAAACAGATCAAAATTAAGGAGGATGATTTTTATTAATAATGAAGATAAGCTAGAAGGAATACATGCATGTCCTGTCCACATACGTGTCCCTGACAATGATGTCCAAGTTTATATGCACAGACTCGATTGGTTCGGAAATTTGCTTTCGTGGTAATTAATCAAGGATCAACCACTCGGTTTGAATTGGTTAAGACTGAATTTTTGGTCTATCGATCACCATATATACGTGGTGATAGAAACCACCATTGATACAACATGTCAAACGTCAAACAGTGTGCTATCTTTAAGTACAACATAGATTTAATTGACAAAATATGCATGGGCATAAAAGAGGAAGAAGTTTAAGACATGGTCATAATTTAACACTCAATTCGTCCCATTTTGTTAAGCCCATTTTGAGATTTCTAACTTTTTAAGGGAACATACATGTTTTAGAAATCCATACATTTTTTTCCACCGACTTTTCAAATGGGACAATGTTTTTTGACATCCCGAAGTGGAGTATAAGATTAATAACAAAATGAAACGGATGGAATAATTAAGAGGTAGATCTCTGTAGGGATTTTTTTTTATCAGCTACAATATAGGGATTAGCTTTTCTTCCTCTTTTGAACATGGGATTAGCTTTTCTTCAAACTCAAGGAATTGAAATCGGTCCACTAGTAGCAGTTATGCAATAATCTACTCCATCCAAATATCCAAAATTTCCACTAATCGGACGGCTGCGAAGTGTTTCTTGACTCCTTGAGAATCTTTAACTGTAGCTTTTGAATCCTGATAGAAAAAAAGAAAAAGAAAAAAAGGTGTCCAAAGAACAAGTGCTTTTGAAGTTTTTTTTCTGATACGTCAAAGCTTAATAAACCGACCTTTATCTATCCATGGATTTTTTTTTAATTAATTCCTTGTGAAACCTATGTACCACCTTCCCCATCTAAACCTATAATGAGCTCGGACAATCCGTGAACATGAACTGCACCTCTCTCTCTCTCCGTGAACATGAACTGCACCTCTCTCTCTCTCTCTCTCTCTCTCTCTCTCTCTCTCTCTCTCTCTCTCTCCACGGTTCTGTCCGGCGGCCTAATATTTGTGAGAACATTTCAATCATTGGGACCGTTCATTTGGTTTTATTTTTATCGGCGAACACTGTAAGATTACATACTTACTAGTTCGAACAAGAAAAAAGAACAACTAAAACAATACCTTCCAACAGAAAGTTGGATGGCAACCAACTCTCCACCCACTCAAAGTTTCGATTGCCGAGCCAAAAAAAAAAAATGTTAGAGTAGTTAGATAACTTTCTTTGCACCTCTTTCACTCTCATGCCACATTCAGGGATGGAACCAGGATTTTACCCAAGTAGTGGCGAAATGTATATTAAAAAAAGAAGAAGCATTACAATATTAATAGTCATCAACTTTAGAAAAAATTAAAATAACATAGCTAAAACTATAGTAAATGATGTTTATTATTTGTACATGGAGTGTGAAAAAAGACTAACTTTAATTTTGGGAATTGATAATGCCACTCCCCAAATTTATAATGTCACTCCTCAAATCCCTATATGAATTTTCCAAATTGATAACCGCACTCCCTTTTGGAAGTGGCATTATAAATTTGGGGAGTGACATTATAATTAAATTCCCTTAATTTTTTAGGTTAAATTGTTCTAGGGTTAGAATGTGGAGTTTTTTTTTTCTTAATTACACATCATCATCTATATTATTTCACTTTGGCCCAGGAATACTTTTTTGGGTCTCTTTTCTTGAAAAAAATAGAAAATTTATGACTAGTATATAATAAAAAATAAGAAAAAAAACCTAGCAATGGCAAGACTATATAAGTTGGGGATAAAAAAAAATCACATATAATAATTGTATTTTCTAAAATTCTTGGCGTGGCGGCTGTCGCCACGAGACCCCCTAGTTCCATCCTTGGCCATGTCGCGAGGTAATGCACTCACACATTTTGACTCCTGTGGCTTGTTTATGTGGCTTTGGGCCAAAGGCATCTTCGAGATCATCAAACATGTCAAAAATCATGTTGTGAGGATACTATTTTATATGATTTCGAAACACACGTTTTTGAAAAAAAAATGAGTTTTTGATCTAGTGTTGCAATTTTTTTTCAAGACCAATGTGCTCTATAGTCATATCAAAATGCCATCCGATCAATATAAATTTTGGTTTGACTGATGAAATCGACGAAGTCTAAAACATGAACGGTCTCGATCATTGTGAATAATGAGATGGTCTCAGAAAAAGGACACATAAATGGGTGAACGAACTGTCTAGTCAGGCTGAGGGATTGGAGAGGATCCAAGTCATATATATATATATATATATATATATATATATATATATATATATATATATATATACAGTCATTTTCAAATAAGGAGGTCCTTATTTTAACTATTTTAGTTAAAATAAAGACCTCTCCATTTCTCCCATTTTCCGTTCGAATTTCGATGATCCGAACCGCTCAATGTGTTCAAAATATGATTTTAAGAGTGCCCGCGAGGAATCAGCAAAAAAAATGACCGAGAAGAGCTTCATCTGAGCAGTTTTTATTTGAACCGTTCGATAAAAAATAAGGACCTCCTTATTTGAAAATGACTGTATATGAGTTTCCTTCTCCTAAGGACCACTTTAACTTAATAAAATAAGGACCTCCCTTTCCCGATAGAATTTCGATGATCCAAGCCGCTCAATGTGTTCAGAACATGATTTTAAGGGTACACGCGAGAAATCAGCAAAAAAAATGACTTGAAAGGCTTCATCCGAGCAGTTTTTGTTTATTTTTTATCGAATGGTTCAAATAAAAACTGTCTGTCTCTCTCTCTATATATATATAGACACACACACACTCCATATGACTTGTGGAATATAATAATTTGAAAATTTTGCAATCACACCATTCTTGTTTTGGTTTGTTAACACGAATATAATTATTTGCATACTGTTGTTGCATCGACAATATGTCAAAATATGTACACTATTTTATTAAGCTCAAAATTATTTGGAGTTGACATAAAGTGGTGTCACTCTTTCTTGTCCTTTACAATTTGTAATATTAATTAATATTGTTTCCACCATTGACATTATTGTACGGGGATCTTGTAATGTGGGGTGCACTAAAGAGCGGTATTGAAGTTGTCCGTGTCGGTAATCAATAGTCTAGGTCTCATCTTGGCAATGGACGACTTGGGTTTGTAGAAGCCAAGATAAAGTTTGAACCATTAATTGCCGAACAGACGGCTCGGATGCCGCGCTACGCCTTGTATAGGTGTGCACTACATGATTTCCAAATCCGTATTCTATAGGATAATAGTTTTGATCACATATTTTCCTCACACACACAAACACCTTGTAATACTACCTCCGTCCTAAAAAAAATTGTCAGGTCCGTGAAGAGAACTTAAAAATGCTGTATTTTTGTCAAAAAAACATTCAATCTTTTTGCCGCTAGTTACTAAATATCAATGAGTTCTTTTAATTTATCAAAGTCTGTTTTTTTTTTAATGTTAATAAAAATGTCCTTTTTTGTAAAGTTTTTGTCTTATGGTCCGAACAATCTTTTTAGGACAGATAGAGTATACAATTGAGCTCATACAATTATATCTACACCATTCTATCGAGCTAGCTCAAACAATTTTGTGAACTTGAACTATACTCTTCATAATGCATGTATTCTATTAATTAAGGCCAAACAATTACTCCTATCAACTTGAGCTATTACCCCTCTCTCTCCCTCTCTCTCTCTCTCAACAGATGTTGACGGAAAGAAGGTCAGCTTCAACTTCCTTGGGATCGGAAAATAGGTCACGGCCTGTGCCGCCTTTGTTGTACAGAAGGAGATCAAGTGATGATATAGACAACTTAGCAACTGTTTCCAGCAGTCTTTTGCCGGCTTTCGGGACCATTGTGGATGATGCTAATTCTCTCCACCTCAGGAAATATATCATCGCCCCATTCGACCGTAGATACCGGTACGTACTGTTCCTTCCCTTCCCGAAATATTCTTCAAACCAACGCATACACAAATATTCTGAATAACGAGATTTTGGACCTCTGATGTCGTTATTTACCTATTTATTGGCGATTTCTTTCCGACTCAGCCGTCATATGACCGAATAACTGATACCGTGATGTATCTTGTCACACACAGACGCATATATGAGTGTGTGTGTGTGTATATATATGCGCGTCATATAATGTACATAATTATGTATGTATGGCGTAAAAATATGAAGAGAACTGGAAATGTTGGTCTGAGTAAGGTTAATTTATGTATTAACGTACTGTTAATATCTCGAGCAGAACCATCTGTGTTTTTTTTTTTTTTTTTATAAGCAAATTTTTTTTATTATAAATTTTTGTAAAAGATTACAAAGATTTAATGGATCGAGAGTACACCGGCGAAAACGCCACCCGAAAACCAAATCAAAAGAAGGCAAAGAACCGACCAAAAAGCCAAAGTGAGAATTTACACTGAAACAACCTCTGAACACCCCAAACACACTGAACAAACTAAGACAAAAAAGAAGAAGAAGAAGAAGAAGCCAAAACCAAAACTCAAAGAGAGCAGAACCATCTGTTAACGAATATAAAAAACTTGAACGTTTTTCCAGTAAAAATCCTTTAAACACTATCTTATCATTATTATACATACATACATACATATATATATATATACATACATATATATATATATATATATATATATATATATATATATATATATATATATATATATACACACACACACACACACGGTTCGTTTCAAATGATGGGTCCTTATTTTAGTTAAAATGCAGACCCCTCCTTTTCAGATTGAATTTCGATAATCCAAGCCGCTCAATGTGTTCAGAACATGATTTTAAGAGTACCCACGAGAAATCGACAAAAAAAATGACCGGAAAGGGCTTCATCCGAACAATTGTGAACAGTTTTTTATTAAATGATTCAAATAAAAACTTCTCAAATCAATCCCTTCCCGGTCATTTTTTTCCCGATTTCTTATGGATACTCTTAAAATCACATTCTGATCACATAGAGCGGCTCGGATAATCGAAATTCGATCGGAAAATGGGAGAAATTGAAAGGTCCGTATTTTAACTAAAATGAGGACCCTTTCATGTGAAATGGACTAATATACCTATATATATATATATATATATATATATATATATATATATATATATATATGTGTGTGTGTGTGTGTGTGTGTGTGTATGTATGCATTTATAAATTTGTAAGGCATATTTGATCTCTTTTTACAAATTTGAAGCATGAGTTGTATTTCAAAGTTTATCACTTTCTAACTATTTTTGGACCAACCAGAAAATGAAGATATTATATATATATGAAAACAGTATAATAAAAGTAGACACTATCGGTCTAAAAATACAAAAACAACAAAATCAAAAAAAGAAAAGCCGCTTGGAACCACGACGTTGCAGATGGACCCGTAAAACACTCATGAAGATGGGTTAGAAAAGCCAAAGTTGAGTGACCATATATGAACACAGAGCAAACCCTCCTCGATCATGACCCGCTGCACCAACTCGAACTCGTCCCGCCGCAGACTGAAGGCACTTCGTCTCTGGTGAACTAGTTTCAAAAAAAAGAACCTAGAACCCTAGATCTGACTGCTGAATCCAAAAATGATGAAGAGAATAAGAGGTCTCATCTCCCGAAGGAGAGAGTCTCAATCACTTGACAACCATGTGCGTAGAAAAAAAAAGGGGAAGACAGGAGAAGCCTGGAGATGGGAGATTGAGAGGCGAAAATGAAGAAAGATGGCGAAACCTTCTTAAAAAATAAGTACTTATTTTACATTTTCAAACTCAAAAATAATATAAATGAAAAATTATATTTCAATTTTTTTTTCACCATATAAAAGATCTCAATGAGATTTATCAAACAAGATCCATATTGATAGGAAAATTATTTACATAAACACATAATTTTTTAGCTTGAAATTGCCTTCTTAAAAAATAAGTGCTTATTTCCGTTTTCGGAACGAGGCCTAACTCTGCTTCCTTTCCACGCAGAACTCCAATTTCTAACTATTACTACAACTATAGTTCAGCAGTTTAAGGTAATAACCAATGGAAAGTCTTGTATTCTACTTGTGCTGAAAATGGCGCCAGTCTTGAGTGATTATTATGCTCTTCTAGAGCACCATCACGTGATGCTTCACGGTCTTTACTATCACACATTCACGTGGGATCCAGAACAAAAGTGTATAGACCTCACGTGAATGTGTAGTGATAGAGTTAGGGACAGGACCCGAATTTCTTAAACGTGGTGGCTGAATTATGAACAACAAATTTTAAAATTTCAAGGTTCAGAAATCTAATACTCCTCGTCCCAATTTAATTGTAATTTTTGGGAGTTCGTGCCACTTTTTAATTAATTATATCTTGTAATTTATAATGTTTTAGGTGATTTTGAAAACATTGAATTATAGAACAAATCGAGATCTATCAAATAAAATTCATATTGGATATAAAATTCATTACCACTTTAAAGATATAATTAATTTTTTAATTCAGTTAGAATAGAATTGGGATAAGTAAATTGGGACGGAGGGAGTAATTTACTTGGTTTGGGTTTTGAAAGAGTTTTTGTTGGGTAATGAGTGAAAAAAATAGAAAGAGAAATGAGAGTAATAATTGAAGAGAAAACTGATTGGAGACCGCGCGCAGAGAGAAAGAGAGAGGGGGGGAAGGTATGTAGGGGCCGGGGTGGCCTTGGCCCCACCTAATTTCACATTTTGGAGTATATTTTACATATTTTTTTGTATAAATATTGATAAAAAAAATATAAAACTTACAAACATAAATAAAGTTAAGAATAATTTTTATTTCGAGAACACTAAATTATGGTGAATGATACTCCATTCGTCTCTAAATAAGTGTCCGGCGCGCAAACCTAGTCCTTTAAAAAGATGCATTTGTTTTGTTAAAAAAATTATTATTTTTTCACAAATCAATAGATGACAATAAGTTCTATTAGATTGTGAAAAAAATTTAGATATTTTAACGAAAAAACATGTATCTTTTATAAGACTTAGATTTGCGCGCTGGACAATTATTTAGGAATGAAGGGAGGATCGTGCAATAACGATAATGTGTTTGCTAAATTATATGATAACAACAATGATTGAGATTAATCCTTCAATTTATCAAAATCGTCCCATGGATACTCGAATGAGTGAATTTAGTCTTGAAAAAATCATTGAACCAAAATTTCTTTAATATTTCGGCCCCCTCCGATTTTGATTTCTGGCTCCATCGCAGAGAGAGAGAGAGAGAGAGAGAGAGAGAGCCAAAACGGACATAGTCTAAAGCATTTTTAAATGTTTAAATAACACCCACTACCAAAAAAAATATAGTTGCTCTTAACAAAAAAAAAAAAAAAACTAATCTTAATATTTAAAAAATAAAACCCGAAACTACGTGGGGCCTTAGCTCCCATAGCCCTCTCATAGTTCTATTTATGTTAGAGCCCCTAAAAACACCATGTGGCGTAGTGGAAGAGCAAGTAATAATTTTTCCGAGTCTTGGGATGGGGGTAGATTGGTGCATTCTTGGTGTTAGGTGGGTCCAATGTGATCCAGAAGGCTGCCCGCTAGAGTTTGCAGTTTTATTTTAAAAAGGTTGATGCATATTATTGTGAGCTCATACCAAACTATGGTTTTTGTACCAATGCATGTTCGTACCTGAAAATACGACCCGAAATTAGTTTTGAATAAATTATTCAGTTTTGTTCCTTTAATTTTTTGATGGTCTCTATTTGCAAAATTTCAATATGCAAAAAATGAACAGCTCAAGTATATCCTCCGGTTAACTTTAATCAACATATAAACAAACTGTAACGCCCTCAATTTTGGGTACGTTAAAGAAGACATTTTCATTGAAAATTTAAATAGAGTCTGGCTCAATATTACAACATAATTCTCTCAAGAGTACTTTATTAAACAAAAGGAGGGTAGACTAAGATTTCTATCTACTACTTCGCTTCTTCTTCCATTCTGGCCAGCTCTTCGGCTCTAAACGCTTCCAAGGTGTAAAATTCACCATGTTCATCTATAAAATCTGACACATTATACCGGCGTCGCCACCAATATAATATGTCAGGGTCACCAAAAGTAACACCGTGAGCTACGAATGCTTAATAGAATAACCCATGCCCTCTAACCCTTAACTTACAAACAATATCAACAATTTCCCCACATAGTGCAAGCTTAACTAGCCAAAATAGTTAACAATGACACATCTACATTCGATATTCAATCAACGTTGGTGTCCAAGATTCTGAGTTTCTCCTACGCGATTCATCGTAGACCGTGTCTCCATTTTCACTTTTCATAACCAAATCAACATTTTCAAAATCCGTTTTTAACACACCCAACCTCGGTTCCGCTGTTCCGGTCTCCCGAGTATCTTCACAATGGTTCCGCTGCACCGGGTTCCCATTGGCACATTTTGCATTGGCTTCTCTCCGCGGATAACCAAGCCACACACCCAACCTTGGTTCCGCCGTTCCGGTCTTCCGAGTATCTTCACAATGGTTCCGTCGCACCGGGTTTCCATTGGCACACAAAACACACACCACACAATGGGCTACCATGTTCGGCCACATTGCGGTTTCCAAAATATTTCACCCTTTCAAAACACGCCTTTTCGTTAACCATACCCTAGGTGTCATGTTTCTAATTTTCTCGATTTCTGCTTCGCCTCAAACCTTGCCTTCAAATATAAGGTTGAAAACCCCAAGCGTAGGGCTAGATCGTCGGTAGCATAATATCCGAAAGTCCGGGATCGTACCCACAGAGAATTCGAATATAGCTTACTTGGATTGTAGGTTTTGTATGGTGGATTGTGGCGTTTAAGACAGTCAACTTAGTTTTACTTCTAACGGTGGAAAATTACCAAGGCAAAAGACTGGAAAACGCTCGATTAACTTAAAGGAGGCAAGTCTAGGGATCGTCTAACCCTTGACAAAGGATGTTACCGGTTCTCAATATAACTCAGGCGAGAGCCACGATCGTGTGCTAACGCCCGGAGAATTTAGCTTTAATGACTACGTTTATCAAAAGATGTGATTAACCGGAATTAAATCAACCTATTTTTTGCTAATGTATCTAACACGTAGGGGGCCACGAGCCCTCAATATGTCGCTTGCCAAGACCGCTTGACTAAACTTCATACCAAGGAGTTAACACGCCTCGCTTAGACCAAAAAGGCTAGGTTAATCCGATTCCAAAAACCAAGATTTAAAGCCCGAAGGTTTGAGAACCAAATAACCACCTAAGTACTCGGGAAAGATTACCCCGAGACTTGGCCTATCAACTACTCACACATAGCTAAAGCATGAAAGAAAGCATAAAAACAAGACATGACTTTTAACCGATAAAAACGAAAACAAACTTGATATTATAAAAGATCTAGTCCGTAGGAACAACTTTAATAAACGAGAAATTAACAAACGAGAATTACTTACTTGAGTTCTTAAGGAAATAACTTGAAAAGCTTAAAAGACCATTAATAGAGGAAAAATAAAAGCTATTAAAGACCTAGATACAAAAGGGAGAGAGGAGACCCCTATTTATACACAATGGGTTTCTCTCTCCTCAAATATCTAAAAACATACTATAAAAGGCAAGTATTCCATAAATGGAAAGCCCAAAAAGTAGCAAAATATTTGGCCGAAGGCTCTCCGTATCGATACAGAATAAGCAAAGTATCGATACCACATCGTTAAGCTGAAAAGGCCAATCTCCCGTAACAATTCCGTATCGATACAGATTATGGCCGTATCGATACGGGAAGCTCTGCTTGGAAAGGTAACAAACGCGTATCGATACGCCTTAAATCCGTATCGATACGGAATGCTTATCTCTGGTTCTTCAAGCCAGCCTCCCAATCTTGACACCCGCCGACCGTTGGCATGCCCGATGCTCCTCGCCTTCGTTCTTTGGTCACTTTGGCACAAGTTCCACCGAGCGATGATTCTTGAATTAACTTGGGGGTTAACTTTGCACTCAAAATACGCCTTTTAAGGGCATTTTGCCTGAAACACTCAACAAACTACCTTACGAGCAATATTGACTAAAAACGACAATAATAGCTAAAAGCACTTCTAACTAACGGACTTAAGCACCACGATCAAGCAATTTTAGGTGCGTATCACACCCCCCAACTTGAGCGTTGCTAGCCCCTAGCAACAAAATAGAAACTAAATGAAATAAAGAACGCCTGTCCATCCTTCCGACAGAGCTACTTAGCACCTACTCAAACTGCAACTAATTGGCAAGAGTTAAAATAACTTAATTATTCCAAAACAACTCACAGCCAACAATTTAGTGATCAACTAAATATTGAGCAAGTTATAATCAAGTATCCAAAACGAGCGCCAAAAGACAAAAGACGGATACGAAGCTATAACTTAACCAATTCCAACCAATGTAACCATATCCCACAAAAAAAGTGCTCGAATTAGGCACGGGGAACAAAAATACCATGCCTTATAAGTGGAGAGCACCATTAAATAGAACTTACGACTAAACGATTGAAAACTGAATTGCCGAAAGAAAGCATGCCACAGACTAAATATACTAACTATCAGGTAATAAATCGAAATGGAATCAAGGCATATTAAAGATCTACTAAGGGCTTCATAGCATATATTGACCTTGGTTTTAAATCAAAGAACGGTTAGCAAAACAGGATGGCGGCCATATACTAGCTTGGTTCAACTACCCTTGGCCGCCTCCAACTCCAACTACCAAGTCATAGGCCACATGCCGGCCTCAACAAAAACTTACTAAACTATTAAGTCAGAGTTAAACTAAACCAAACTAAACTAAAAACAACGAAATAAAAGATAAGAGGTGGGCTGTCAACCACCAAGCACCCCGACCAAGTTGAGGGATTTCCAACTACTCCACCAAACTACTCGTCGTCCACAAACACAGGCTCCTCCCCAGCAAAATCATCAGTGTCCTCATCAGGCTCCTCGGGCGGTGGTACATATTGCTCACTGGCTTGCCCCACTCCTTGGCTCAGAACCCAGTCTAACTTATGATCAATCTTTCGCTGCCTCATTGCATTGGCTCGGGTCTCCTTTTTCAGTTTCTTCAGGCATCCCATAGTGGCCACCCCTTGGCAAAACAACAATTTGTTCCAAGCAGCCGACTTTGCACCCTTTGGTGGCAAAGTAGTCAAGTACTCCCCACGTGGGGCAGCAGCAGCAGTAGGTCAAGACTGAGAGATACTCCGGGTGAGTATGGAACTGTTTATATCCCCCGAATTGAGCTTTTCACGCTCTGGAAACTTGGAAGCGGGAACCTTCTGAGCCAAACACATAACGGTCACCAAACATGGAAAAGGCAACCTAGAGTTGGTTGGGCCTTGGCTTTGAAGTCAATCATCTCCTGAAATATAACCTTTGCCCAGTCACACACCACATTTGGATTCATGAACGCGTGAATCATTCCCCCCTCGTAACTATCCGGCTTGTTCTCCGTCCCCCTCGGGTTGAAATTGTGGTGCACTAGTTGATTAACGAGCCGATAAACTTCCTTAAACTTCCCAGGCACATGAGGGAGACTTGCCTCCCTAGGATTTTTGTACAATTCCTGAACAACGGTCTCGTCCGCCACATACTCCTCATCGGGATAATTCACATCATCCGCGGGTGGTTGGCGGTAATTCAAAACCCGTGCAATAAACCCTGAAGTCACCTCGATAGTAATCTTCCCAATTTTTTATGTTACCTTGGCATCATCCTTTTTCTCATCCTCCTCAAGCGAAATTTTCATGTTTTTGTAAAATTCTACGACAAGCTCTTTGTTGTAACTAGGGTTAGGGGCAAGGTAGTAAGACAAACCTTGGTCGCGGATGCGACGAACAAACGGATTCTCGATACTAAGGTTGTCGACGTCAACATGTTGTTCATTCTTGAACCCCGGGTTCCGAATCCCTTCTTCCCATTTCTTTTGAGTTGCGGCACGAATTTCAGCCGCCGTCCTCCTCTTAGCCCGGCCTCGCTTTTGCGGGTTCGCAATCATTTCCTCCTCCTCTTCCATTTCCTGCACTATCTCCTCCGCTTGTTGCGAAGAAGAAGCCGGAGCCTTGCCCTTAGAAACCACAGTCTTTGTTCTCACCAATGCATGCAAAACCTACCAAACAGAACAATATCCCAAATCTTGAAACAAAATACTACAGAAAACAACCCAGATTGCAGCCAGGAACGCGCAAATTTCAACAAAAACAGGCGGCCAGACAGAATCCACAACACCTCTGAGTTGTACTACACAGATTCTGCTTCTAAACTTAAGTACACAAATGGTAACTTCGCCATGCAATTACAGTCCCAAAACCAATCAAAATTTCAAAAATCTAGGAAACAGGGGTTCATGGGTGATTTCGGAAGTTGGGGTTTAGAAACATGGTAGGATGGTTCAAAATAGCAATGCATGGCAATATAGTGGGTAATCAAGGTTTGGAGTTAATATAGAGGAAGAACAATGGGAGATGATGCGCATAGAGAGAGAGAGAGAGAGGATTTACCTTGGTACGAGTAGGATTTGACTTGAAATCCTTGAAAACCTTTGGAATTCCTTGAAAGCTTGGAGTTTTGATGAAAGATTATGGAGTTTTGGGGTTGATTTTGGTGTTTTTGGGGTTGGGTTTCGGTGAGCTTGGGCGGTTATGGAGGTTTAGTGAGAGAGAATGGAGTTTGGGAAGATGAAGAGGCCGACCTTAATAACTGCAGATTTCGATTTTAACCCACGCGTATCGATACGGTCCAAAATCCGTATCGATACGCAGCTCTCTGATTGGCCACGAAACAAATGCGTATCGATACGCCTTACGGGCCGTATCGATTCGGGTAGCTTATCTCCAGAAGTTCAACTTTGCCACCCTATAGCCAATGTCGACGCCCAGAGCCACCTTTAAGATACACCCGGAGCCTGTAAACCTGAAGTCAGCCCCAGCAAAGCTTAAAACCAACTTCCACCCAAACATCCGGTTTCCTATGGATAAGAGTGAGACGCGGACTAGGCTTTATTTTTAAAGGACAATGAGACTCTGTTGTGGTTTTAATCAAGCAAAGATGGCCTTGTATCATTTCTTACATATGCCATTGATTCCGAAGCGATTTAAAGTAGATAACGAACATGTTTAGGCATGACATGAGATTAAAACCTAACTAAGAATATACTGAGAACAATCAACGGGATATGGGTCAAACCTGCTCACAACACACTCAACACTTAATTTCTCGCCCTTTAGCATGCATATGAGTTGGACAGAACAAGTTTAACAAAAATATTTACACGAACTCTTGTCAATTAATAAACTATTGACCAAGTGCTAAGTTGATCCATTCCACTAACTTGTAATAACGGAAGGATTGATCTACCAAAAACGAAAAATTTAAACAAAAAGCATAAAACATAAATATCCGATTTATGTCCCTCCCCCCAACTTGAAATATGCTATGCCCTCATAGCATGGAGAACAACAGTAGGAAAAAAGGAACAAAAGATCGTACCTATGGGGGAATGTCAACCCCCTTATACCTCGACCAAGTTGGAGGTTTTTACGTCACCGGCTCCGTTTGTCATCGGAACGGCTTCCAAGGTCGACTCCTTCGGCTCTTCCAACGGAACCACAGCTAGTCACACAGGATCATGGCCAAAGCTTTATTGGACTAACAACCGCGACACGTAATCGCACCCATGCTTAGGGCTCCTGAATGCCTCAATCACTCCGACGTTAGATCCAATCCACCAAGGCTGGTGTGGTAGCACGTACACCCTACAAAAGACTTAAGCTCGAACTACCTACTAAGAGCCAAATGACATTAGAACCGCCCGGCTCGTGTTATCCGGGCGCCAACAAACATATATACAAAGAAAAACAAAGGACACCACCCGATTTTCACGCAATCTCACGAGTCATACTTTTCTTCCCGTGTCTCACCAAGTAGGCAAAACGCGGGTGGCTATACTAGACCATCAAAGTTGTTACATCATGCCCGAAGTAAAATTCACCGCTTGACCTTGCCAAGCAATTAAGCCCAGCGTTCCCTATGATCAAAACAAAGTGATGCAAGACAGAGCCTAATGCCAAAGCCCGGGAATATCAAGCCGCACCCAAAGACCTAAATTGCCCCCGATAGGGACATATCTGGTGAGCATGGATCATTAACGGCAAACTACGACAAAGAAGTACTAATTAAAGCCCGATACAATGATGCGTTGGTGAAATCTTTTGGTGAGAAAATCCCGAAACATGAGAAATAAGAACAAAGCAGAAACGCAGTATTTACAAATGTATAAATATACAAAATTTAATATCAGAGCTCGGAGCGTCCAAGTCACAGCTGGACTCCGCCAAACAATGAAGTCCAGCGTCCCCTAAGATCGTAACCAGGCAGGCACAAGATAGAGCCAAGTGCAGTAATGGAGCACGGGAATATCAAGGCCTAACCTAAGATCTATATCGCCCCCGTTGGGGCTAATCTGGAAGACGTGAGTGGTTCACTGTGAATTACTCCTATCAGAAAAGCTAATGAAAGCCCTATGTCACTGATATTAAAATTGCCCTTACTAACCGGAGCTGGGCACACGATCCTTTTTTTAGTAGCGGCGTGCGGAGCTACATATACCCAAGTCAATGGAGGGTACCCCCTACCCGGGGGCCGGGTCCGACAAACAGTTAAGTTCAGCGGTTACGCTTTCGCTCCCCGTGCAAATTAGAGTAACACAAGCTAAAACGAGGGGCCATCCGTGTAAAACAGGATCGGCCAAGACCTCATCGGGCTCGCCAGCTTCAAAGCCACCAAGGAAAGGCTTAAGCAGCTGACCGTTAACTTTAAAAGAGGAACCATTACGCATGCTCTCTACTTCTATTGCCCCGCGAGGGGACACATTGTTGACAACATAAGGTCCGGCCCAACGTGAGCGCAACTTCCCGGGATGCAAGTGCAATCGAGAATTATACAACAAGACTTGCTGACCGGGCTCAAAGTTTTTAATCACAATCTTATTATCATGCTTGGCTTTGAGTTTAGATTTGTAAGTGCTAGAATGGTCGTAAGCATTGTACCTCAACTCCTCGAGTTCCGTCAATTGGAGCTTGCGGCGGGCACCGGCTTGTACCATATTGAAATTTAGTTTCTTAATGGCCCAATACGCTTTATGCTCAAGCTCGACTGGCAAGTGGCATGCTTTCCCGTAAACCAACCGATAAGGTGAAATTCCCAAGATAGTCTTGTACGCAGTACGGTAAGCCCATAAAGCATCGACCAAACGAGTTGACCAATCTTTACGGGTAGGATTAACCGTCTTCTCCAAGATATGTTTAATCTCTCAATTTGCAAGCTCCGCTTGGCCATTTGTTTGCGGGTGATAAGCCGTTGAGACTTTGTGAATGATGGAATACTTCCGCAAGAGGGTCGCAATGGATCGGTTGCAAAAGTGGGACCCTTGGTCACTAATGATAGCCCTGGGCATACCAAATCGCGCCAAAATGTACTCACGGAGAAATTCAACGACCACTTGGGCATCATTAGTACGAGTGGGGATGGCCTCCACCCATTTGGAGACATAGTCAACGGCCAACAAGATGTAGAGGTACCCAAAAGATGTAGGAAATGGCCTCATGAAGTCGATACCCCAACAGTCAAACACTTCAATAATCAAAATGGGGGTAAGCGGCATCTCATTACGTCGCGTCACGCACCCCAGAAGTTGACAGCGCGCACATGCCCGGCAGAAAGCAAACGTATCCTTGTACAATTGTGGCCAATAGAATCCGCACTGTAAAATTTTAGCGGCGGTCTTTTTGAACGAGAAATGGCCGCCACAAGCCTCCGTGTGGCAAAACTGGATAACACTATGTTGCTCAGACTCGGGCACACAACGGCGAACAAGTTGGTCGACACAATACTTAAACAAATACGGGTCGTCAAAAGAGAACTGTTTCACCTCGGCCAAAAACCGACGCTGCTCCTGCAAATTCCAATGTCCAGGCATAAGACCGGTGACTAAGTAGTTCACTATATCCGCGTACCATGGAGCCGTAGTGATGGAGAACAGCTGCTCATCGGGAAAGGAGTCACCGATAGGAATGTGCGATGTATGATCTTCGAATTCTAATCGAGATAAGTGATCGGCCACCACATTCTCGACACCCTTCTTGTCCTTAATAGTGAGGTCAAACTCTTGTAGGAGTAAAATCCACCGAATCAAACGCGCCTTGGCATCCTGCTTCGTAAAAAGGTACTTGAGAGCCGAATGATCGGTGTACACGGTAATCGGAGCCCCCACTAGATAAGGCCGGAACTTGTCCAACGCAAAGACTATGGCAAACAACTCCTTCTCCGTAGTCGAATAGTTCATTTGAGCCTCATTGAGCGTCTTACTTGCATAGTAGATAACGTACGGCTCTTTCCCTTTCCTTTGGCCCAAAACAGCTCCAACGGCGTAATCACTAGCGTCACACATGAGCTCGAAGGGCAATTCCCAATCCGGAGATCGCACTATAGGTGGAGAGGTGAGACTAGACTTTAGCTTGGCAAAGGCGGCCTCGCAACCCGGCGTCCACTCGAACGGCACATCTTTGGCGAGCAAATGACATAAAGGCCGGGCAATTGCACTAAAATCTTTGATAAACCGCCGATAGAAACCGGCATGCCCCAAGAAAGATCGGATATCCTTCAAACACTTTGGAGTCGGAAGACTCCCAATCAAATCGATTTTTGCCCGATCCACTTCTATGCCTTTTGAAGAAACAATATGGCCGAGTACAATGCCTTCGGTCACCATAAAGTGACATTTCTCCCAATTCAGCACTAGGTTCTTTTCCTCGCACCGGGCTAATACTAACCCCAAGTTGGTAAGACAAGCCTCAAAGGAGTCACCAAAAACTGAGAAGTCGTCCATGAATACTTCCATAATTTTCTCCACCATGTCACTGAATAAACCCATAATACACCGCGAGAAGGTACCGGGGGCGTTGCAAAGCCCGAACGGCATACGACGATACGCAAAGGTCCCGAATGGGCACGTGAAAGTAGTTTTCTCTTGATCTTCCAAGGCCACCTCAATCTGATTATAACCGGAGTACCCGTCCAAAAAGCAGTAGAACTTGTGCCCGGCCACTCTCTCCAAAATTTGATCGATGAAGGGAAGGGGAAAATGGTCCTTTTGGGTACTGGCGTTCAGCTTCCGATAATCAATGCACACCCTCCAGCCAGTCTGAACACGCATTGGAATAAGCTCATCCTTGTCGTTTTTCACCACAGTCACCCCAGACTTCTTTGGCACCACTTGTATCGGGCTCACCCACTTGGAATCCGCTATCGGGTAAATAATGCCAACATCCAACAATTTAAGAACTTCTGCTCGCACCACATCCTTCATAGTCGGGTTTAATCGTCGTTGAGGCTGGCGAGAGGGCTTAACATCCTCCTCCATGTAAATGTGATGAGAGCACAGAGATCCATCTATTCCTTTGATATCGGCTATGGACCATCCAATAGCCTTTGAATGTGTCCTCAACTTAGAGAGTAATTGAAATTCCTGAAGTTCGGTGAGAGCGGAGGAGATCACCACCAGGTATGTTTGGCCTTCGCCAAGATAGGCGTACTTGAGAGTATCCGGTAGTGGTTTCAACTCAAGCACTGGGGGTTCCATGCTAGACGGAACGGCTCGCTTCTCAATAAAAGGCAACTCCTCAAATTTTGGGACCCACGGGGTTATACCACACATCTCCTCCACATCTAACAAAGAGCACAAGTACGCAACCTCAGGGGCTTCAAGAAAATCGGCCTCGGCAGAAGTCAGTGCGAGTTTCAACTGATCTTTGCAAATAAACGTAGTGACGTGGTATTGAACAAGTGAATCGACCATGCTTACTCCGCACACATCCTCGTCATCGCCCAACTGGCTAACGATATGGAACATGTTGACTTGCATCTTCATGTTGCCAAAACTCATGTTAAGGCGGCCATCCCGGCAATGAATGACGGCGTCAGATGTTGCCAAAAATGGCCGGCCAAGAATGATTGGAACGGACCATTGAGCTGCCGGTACCGAGCACGTATCAAGAACCACGAAGTCGACTGGGTACACGAACTGGTCAACTTGAACAAGAACATCTTCGACCACCCCTTTGGGAACTCGGATACTCCGATCTGCCAGTTGTAAAGTCACCCGAGTTGGCTTCATCTCTCCCAAACCAAGTTGTTCATAGACCGAGAACGGTAGGAGGTTTACACTTGCCCCCAAATCGAGAAGAGCCTTTTCACAAACTTTACCCCCGATGGTGATGGATATCGTAGGACAGCCCGGATCATTATACTTGGGCGGAAGGGTTGACTGGAAGAGTGAGCTCACTTGTTCAGTCAAGAACACCTTCTTCTACACTTGGAGTTGCCGTTTGTGAGTGCACAACTCTTTCAAAAATTTGGCGTATGATGGAATCTGTTTAATAGCGTCAAGCAAAGGAAGGTTAACCGTCACTTTCTTAAGAACTTCATAAATATCACTGTTCCAATTCGGCTTGGCAGGCGACTTAAGTCGGTTAGGATATGGAACGGGAACGGTGAAAGCGGGCGAACCTCGACTTCTTTGGCTTTTCCCTTTTCTTCTTCTGTAAGAACCGGTTTGGGAGATTCCCCATTTGGCACTGTGAGCTTCAATAGTGCCGGAAAAGGTAACAAGATTTGCGCAACCGGCGGCTCCACTTGAGCATTATCAACCGTCTTCCCACTTCTCAACGATATTATGGCCTTTGCTTGCTCGGGGAAAGTCACCGAAGAGCCTTGTGCAAAATGTTGGCCTTGAGGGTTTGGTTGAGGTCGGGTAGGTAGTTTTCCTTTCTCTTGTTGCAAAACACCGATAGCCGTTGTTAATTTACCCACTTGATTCCTTATGTCGTTCATCGCTTGGGTAGTTTGCTCATTAGTGGTCGTTTGCATTTGACAGAATGCATTCAGAGTATCCTCCAGAGAATGTCGTGGAGGTGGGGCTGGTTGCTGCTGAAATTGATTTTGCCCTTGGAATTGGCTCGGTGGTATGAATCCTGGCGGGCCTTGAGATTGTGCCGGAGGAAAACGTGGCTGACCCTGAAACTGAGATTGGCGCCATGTTTGATTCTGAGAAGGAGGAGGACCTTGAGAAGTTGACGAGCCGGCCTCATTCTGGTTACTCCAACGGAAAGTCGGATTAGATCTCAACCCCGGATTATAAGTGTTGGAATATGGATCCCAACGTTGATTCAGTGCACATACTTCTTCAGGGAGTTGATTATAGTGTTGTCGAAGGGTGGGGATGGTATGACAGTTGTCGGTCGAATGACCCGTAGTCTCGCAAATGACATAAACTTCTTCCACTTGGCGAACCTCTTTCACCTCTTTCACTTCTGTCGCTTCTTTCGCTTCTTTTGCTTGGACCGAATCTAGCTTCATTCTGTCCAACTTTAACGATAGCTCATCCAACCGCGTCTCAAGACCGTTCTGCTCATTCACTGAAAACTTACCGGAGCCTCCCGATCCTTGATTTCTCATAGCTTGGTCACCCGGATCAATGTATTGCCAAGTTTGAGCTCTTTCGGCCAAAGCATCTAAGAATTCCCAAGCGGCGTCGGGGTCCTTTCCCATAAAGTCACCGCTCCCCATAGTATCCAAAAGCTGCTTAGACTCCCGATCACAAACCAAATAGAAATAGTTGATCACAAGATACATGGAAAAATTGTGGTGTGGGACAGCTGCAAGCAAATCCTTGTAACGCTCCCAATACTTGTAGAAAACCTCCCCATCTTTTTGCTTGAAATTCTGAATTTGATCCATGAGGAGCTTGGTTCGGCTGACCGGGAAGAACTTGGTGGTGAACACATCTTGTAGTTCCCCCCATGTGAGCAAGGAGCGGGGCTTCAAAGAATGGAACCACTGCTTAGCCTTGTCCTTGAGCGAAAAGGGAAATAGCTTCAGGCGAGCTTGATCTAGCTGACCCAGCCCGGTCACAAAGGTGCTAACGATAGTTTCGAATTCCCGAATGTGGGCATAAGGATCTTCCAATTCACGCCCCCGAAACTCTGGGATAACCCAATGGTACTCTGGCTTGAAAGCAAACGCATTGGCGGCAGTGCACGTGGGAATGGTTATGGGGGAGACATGTGGACCTCTTTCTGGCGTTAAATACTCGTGCAAAGTGCGAGCTGCTGGTTGATCTGCCATTGGGCTTAATGGAGGTGATAGCTCGCGAGATGCAGATCGATGTAGCCGATTCGATAAAGGGCTACGATAGATATTGAGCATACAACCTGCATAGTCCAATAAAGCAGACTAGAGGGGCTATGCCGCCGCCTCGTTCACAAACAGTTTTGTGGGGTTATGCCACCACCACAGCTATATAAGCAATAATAAATAGAAAGTAAAAAGACAATTGATGCTCGACTAGCTTCGTTAAACCTCAAGTCGAATGGGTGGCTCAGTTAGAGGTACAATGCTTCGCCTTCAAACCTCGCCTTCAAATATAAGGTTGAAAACCCCAAGCGTAGGGCTAGATCGTCGGTAGCATAATATCCGGAAGTCCGGGATTGTACCCACAGAGAATTCGAATATAGCTTACTTGGATTGTAGGTTTTGTATGGTGGATTGTGGCGTTTAAGACGGCTAACTTAGTTTTGCTTCTAACGGTGGAAAATTACCAAGGCAAAAGACTGGAAAACGCTCGATTAACTTAAAGGAGGCAAGTCTAGGGATCGTCTAACCCTTGACAAAGGATGTTACCGGTTCTCAATATAACTCAGGCGAGAGCCACGACCGCGTGCTCACGCCCGGAGAATTTAGCTTTAATGACTACGTTTATCAAAAGATGTGATTAACCGGAATTAAATCAACCTATTTTTTGCTAATGTATCTAACACGTAGGGGGCCACGAGCCCTGAATATGTCGCTTGCCAAGACCGCTTGACTAAACTTCATACCAAGGAGTTAACACGCCTCGCTTAGACCAAAAAGGCTAGGTTAATCCGATTCCAAAAACCAAGATTTAAAGCCCGAAGGTTTGAGAACCAAATAACCACCTAAGTACTCGGGAAAGATTACCCCGAGACTTGGCCTATCAACTACTCACACATAGCTAAAGCATGAAAGAAAGCATAAAAACAAGACATGACTTTTAACCGATAAAAACGAAAACAAACTTGATATTATAAAAGATCTAGTCCGTAGGGACAACTTTAATAAACGAGAAATTAACAAACGAGAATTACTTACTTGAGTTCTTAAGGAAATAACTTGAAAAGCTTAAAAGACCATTAATGGAGGAAAAATAAAAGCTATTAAAGACCTAGATACAAAAGGGAGAGAGGAGACCCCTATTTATACACAATGGGTTTCTCTCTCCTCAAATATCTAAAAACATACTATAAAAGGCAAGTATTCCATAAATGGAAAGCCCAAAAATTAGCAAAATATCTGGCCGAAGGCTCTCCGTATCGATACAGAATAAGCAAAGTATCGCTACCACATCGTTAAGCTGAAAAGGCCAATCTCCCGTAACAATTCCTTATCGATACAGATTATGGCCGTATCGATACGGGAAGCTCTGCTTGGAAAGGTAACAAACGCGTATCGATACGCCTTAAATCCGTATCGATACGGAATGCTTATCTCTGGTTCTTCAAGCCAGCCTCCCAATCTTGACACCCGCCGACCGTTGGCTTGCCCGATGCTCCTCGCCTTCGTTCTTTGGTCACTTTGGCACAAGTTCCACCGAGCGATGATTCTTGAATTAACTTGGGGGTTGACTTTGCACTCAAAATACGCCTTTTAAGAGCGTTTTGCCTGAAACACTCAACAAACTACCTTACGAGCAATATTGACTAAAAACGACAATAATAGCTAAAAGCACTTCTAACTAACGGACTTAAGCACCACGATCAAGCAATCTTAGGTGCGTATCAATTTCCGTGTCACGTTTTCCTGCATAGACTCCACGGTAGGATTTTTCACAAAAATAAGCATAAATCATTCATTGAAACTACACTAGCAAGATCATTCAACTCAATATTACTAAGCATGCTCGAAAAGATCAAAATATGAATACTTCAAATCAAGCGTTAAAATCTTATGTTTCGAAAATCGTTCTATCTTACTTTTTGAGAAATTCTAAGCAACATATGTTTATTCGGAGTTACCAATCGATTGTTCTAACGTGCTTATACCTCCATTAGTGAAAATAAGTTCGTCAACTATCATGCATTTCAAACGATATAAAACGAAAGATAACCTTATATATTCTAAAGAAAACGATCAAGAAAGTTGTACTTTGAACTTACGGACATTCTACTTTTCAATATATGATTCTATACTATACATAGAGTTAGTAGACTAGGGATTCTACCTTTCTCCTTGGCGGTAGTGGCAACTACGGAGGGGGAATGGTACGTCAGACGGAGTAATTTCTTACGGTATGCTTCCGAAAGCTTCGAAAGAGAAAGGTTTCTCTCGAAACTTGATCTTGACTAAAACTACTAGACTTTATGGATCGAAAAGGTGTTTTAGGATGAGTTTCTTAAAGAACTTAAGAAGAACTTCAAGAACAAGGAAGAACTAAGCAAGAACAAGTAAGAACACAAGACTTTCTTAGAGAGAGAAGTTGCTAGGTGAAGGTGTGAGTTGAATGGCAAACATGGGGTGCTATTTATAGCCAAAACTTGGCCTCCTCCTCTCCCTCCATAGCCGGCCATATCTCTCTCTCTCTCTCCCATGAATTTTGCCCCATTGTCTTGTCATTTCAAGCCTTTCAATCAAGTCATAGCCTTCCATGACTTGTCATTTCTATTTTAGGCCATATCCTAGGTCATAATGAAGGATTGTAGTCAAGTCTTGTCCTAGGAAGAGTTACCTTGTAAAAAAGAACAATATAAAAGCCTAGGATTATACTTAAAGTAGTCTAGTCATGGGTTGTCAAGTAGCAAATAGGCTTAAGGCTAATAGGTAGCTTGTAAAAGAGAATAAAACACAATCACACACTCCACCTCCTTCTCCCATTCGGTCTCTCTCTCCCTCCTTGGTACATATATATATATATATATATATATATATATATATATATATATATATATATATATATATATATATATATATATATATATAAGAGTATATATGCGTGTGTCTAGGAAAGTAAGTCCAAGATTATTAGGTTTAAGGCTAGAACATAGGTATGCATGCATGGCAAAGCTAGCTTTGCTTCCTTTGGAAGCAAAATGATGAGATTTTTTGCATGACTTGTCTTGTCATGCTTATTGGCAAGTCAAAGGTCTATTAACCAGGGGATAAAAATTCCCCTAACAATTATGGACCAAGGGGTAAAGGAATATTGGTAATAATTAGGGTTTGAAATGACTTGTCATGGGGTATAATGATTACCCCTAAAAGTCTAAGGGTTCAATTAGGGTTCGGGGGGTTCAAAAGGCTCCAAGACGGTCAAAAAGGTCCAATTAGGGTTCGGAAAGTGTAACTAGGAGAAATGGTAGTTTGGTTTGTCCAACTAGTCGGTTGGAAGCTAACTCTACTAGCCACGTAGGACTTTTAGTCAAGAAAATATTTTTAAGGGCTTAAATCTAATTATGACGGATTATTAGGAATTAAAAGGGAATTTTAAAAGCAACTCCACGTAATAAAAATAAAAATCAAATATTTAACGAAATTTTTATTTACCAAAAATCAGGGTCGTTACACAAACTAACAACTACATCTACAAAACTAGTAACAATTAAAGTTTGCTAGACCACTTTGTTAAAATAACACACCAAAAACATCCCAAATACTAATCCATGAATTAAATTAATGTCGGGCGACCGAATCTCTCCAATTTTTGCTTTGGTTCATTTTTTTTGCTTTTATATCCACTGGAGGAGTTTCCGCACTTCATTTTCCTTCCTTCCTTCCGGAGAGAGTCGTTTGTGGGCTAACCCAATTCTTATTAGTGGAACCTCGTTTGAATTTGAAATACTAAAAGAGAGAAATCGTCTTAAATTGGAAAACCAAAACTGATATTCTTCAATCCATCATTAATTCCATCCGAGAGAATCAATCTTCACCCTTGGAAATAAGCAACACTCAATTTTGTCCAAAAAGAGAGCCATAATGGACTCCCCACTACCAAAACTCATTAGGAGAGAATCTGGGCTCTAGAATTGAACGAAGGATTATAACACAATTCAATCACAACCCTTCAACCTACAACGAAGGACAATTGTGAGACAGATATTTTGCAAAATTGTTGTGTAATGTAATATAGATTTTTTGTTGTCTTTATATGTGGAATATCTCAAACCGTTTTTTCAACATCTCTCTTAAAATTAATTGGTGTTAGAAAAGACTTCAATTAAATTTTTTATGACATTTAACATCGCACTCGCAAGTCTTCTGACTAGAGTAAATATCATTTTGCAACCCTTATAACTCTACCTCGCAAATAATAGATGCAAATTACCATATAAAAGTCTATGCTTAAAAGTTATTTCTCAATAACTTTTTTTTCATGTCCAAAACTCAGAGAATCAAACATTTATTAACGAGCCACTATAAATTTGTTTTTTAAAAAGGAACGAACCTTATACTTCTGCAAAGTATTGGGGTACTCCTGGAGTACCATGTGGTACTTTTCGCAAATAAAAAATTACCACAATACTACAAGTGTCACTCTTTGTCTCCTAACCACCAAAGAAAAGTGAATAATCGATAATGTCTCTACCGCATGATTTTTGTCGCTACGTAAATGATTGAAAGTACAATCATATTGATTTTTTCTCAGCGAGAGGAATCGAAAAACTAAAAAATTATGATTTTTACTCAAATATTTTTGCAAATATTCAAGATAAAGCCAAACGCAAGACAAACAAATATGAAAAAAATTTAAATAAGAACAAAATGAAAAAAAAATAATCCAAAAAGCCCATAAATCCCTTAGCAAAACTCAACCTTAAAAGAGTGGTTCATGGCCGCTGCAATTCTCGACGGTAGTGATTACTACGAGGTACGCGTATTTATTTGTCTCAATAATTTGGTTGAGAGACCTGTGGTGCCGTGAGGTGGGAGTCGATTATTCTCCAGAGTTTTTCTCACCAGCACTGTCACGTGGTGTTTCGAAATTCTCCCGTATCAAGCATTGGTGTGAAATTCACACATTTTATAGATGACGGTTATCCTATACCCAACAAATCTAAATCGGTTTTACTGGCTTAAACCATTTTGCGAAACGATATCTGTAACTAGGCCTTTGAGTCTTTTTTTTCTTTTTCTTTTTTTCTAGATTTCTAGTTTTTTGTTCATCTTTTCTGAATGTTTTTTAGATTAACGTTTTATTTTTTGGATTAGTCATCCATTTTGACAAGAGGAGTTTTTTTTTTTTTGCCAGTTGCTAGGAGAGATCATTACATCATGTATGAAGTACAAAGTACAAATCATGAGACACTACATCTATTATGTGAGAATCCACGAGTTAACCAAGCTCAATAACTGAACCAACATGATAAATAAGCCCATCAAAGATATTACAATCACTATAAGCCCAACTCAATTACAAGCGTCATTAAAAAGAGAAATAACCTCAACAAATACAAAGAAAAGAACACCCACATGCAAGTGGAAAAATTTAAACTCCTGACCACCTAGTGAGATGCAAGAGTCTTGGCCAACTGAGTTAGCCCTAGTTAGTTAATGAGAGGAGTTTAAAATTTAAACTCCTGACCACCTAGTGAGATGCAAGAGTCTTGGCCAACTGAGTTAGCCCTAGTTAGTTAATGAGAGGAGTTTAAAAAGTAAAAAATTATGACCAAAAACAAAAAAAAAATACAAAAGAAGAAAAAAATAACAAACAATTTGTATTTTTTGTTTTTGTTTATATTGTCGTCTTATATGAATTATAACTTCGGTCTACTTTTCTTCTTCCTTTCGTCTAGATGAATAATTAATTTCAAAATTTGGCAAAAAAACTAAATAAAAAATTATAAAAAATAAAAAATATCAGACCAAAGATTTAGGGGAACTTCAAACGAGAACCCTAAGAGCATTTGTTAACAAACTTTGATGTGATAAGTGATTGTTCATTATTCGTTAAGTAGTAAGTACGCAAGGCACTTCTAGGGACAGAGTACAGTATTTGAATTATTTCCGGATCAGGTGAAAACGAGAGGTGCTACAGTTCTCGATCAAAAGGGTTTCCGATTGGGATCCCGACACCTTGCCGGGCACATTAGGGTCATCGGACGGCCGATCCGAGCCGTCCAAAAATTTAAAAAAAAAAAAAAAAACGAGTGGGCCTATATATATATATATACACACACACACACAAAACACATGGGGTGTTTGGATCAAGCATCTACATACATCGGATGCCGTTGATTCACGCGTGGGCCCACTTGGTTTTTTTAGACTTTTTGGATGGCTCAGATCGGCCGTCCGGTGGCCCGAATGTGCCCGGTGGGGCATCGGGATCCCAATCGGGATCTTGGGTCAGGAACCGTATCATTAACGAGGTGGAAACACCATGGTTTCTGCCACCCATTGTGGTATAATAATCTAAACCGCTCATCTTGTAGGGGCCAAAATAATATTATCTATGCAAAAAATTAAGTTGATCGGACATCAATAGCGCGCTATATCAATAATTAAATTTTGATTTATTAATAGACGGTTATTGATAGTTTAACTTAAAAACTAGTGACGGAATCAGGACGTCCCTTTGACGGTCATTGATAGTTTAACTTAAAAACTAGTGATAGAATCAAGACGTCCCTTTCATAAACGAAAATTCAATTTTTGATATAACTATTGATGTCCGATCAAGCTGATTTTTTGTGTGAATATATTACTTTGCGGGTCCTGCAAGATGAACGGTTAAAATTACTACAATGAATGCTCAGTAGGGCCTACAATAGATAGTGGCAGAAACCCCATAATTTCCACCTCATCCGAACAGAACTTATAATCTAATAAAAATTACTCCAAGAGGTTGGCTTGTGGTCAAGGCATGATTAGTCAAGTTCATGTAAAGGCACAAAGCCTAATAGAAAATGACAACTAGTCTTTGAAAACCGGAAATCCTAAAGCACCGACCAAGTGTGCACCAATCGTGATGTTGGCCCACTCCTAGTTCCTCACGAATGATATGAGCCGTTTAATAGTTTTTTTTAAAAAAAAAACCCGAGTGGATCCTGTAATTTGATTGAAAAATGGAAGATTAGATGGATCATCTACATAAATCGGATTGAGTTGATTTTTCTCGAACCCACTCAGGGTTTATTTTAAAATAATTGAACGACTCGAATCATTCGTGAGGGACCTGAAGTGAGCCCCGCGTGACGATCGGTGTACCATTGGTCGGTGTCCGTAGTAAGGTTGCTTGAAAACTCATCTAATGGAAATGGTTTTTGGCACAGTTAACCAAATTTGTGTTACAGCCACAATTTTTCACTTGAAGAAACTTGTATGTCATAAAATCGCATGAGACGTCATCACATGTATTCCTGAATTACACAGTTTGAGATTGAAAATGAATGAAATCTTTTTCTGCCAAAAGATTTCATCCGAACCCACCAACCGCATTTTGTTTTCTTAGGCTGCGTTGTTATGAACTTATAATTTAAATTTGAGAATTTTGTCCTTATTTGAATTTTTTTCACATTTGTTAGTTTTGCGTCAAATTTTTGTAGGTTATTGATTCATCTCGAAGAGAGGAATCTGAAAAATAAATTTTTTTTTTTGCTTTTACCAAAGTATTTTGAGAAATAACCACTTTTTATGCCAAAAATGACTCTTTTTTTCATAAGAACGCAGCCTAATCGAAACATCAATTTCAGTCAAATTCCCTCTTTTCAAATTGTTCAAACGCACTAGAAAAATCCTCTCTCAAAAAACCCTTAATCCAGTTGCCATTTGGAGGGGGAGGTCGCCGCCTCCACCCTCGCTTGCCTTTCCTCTCTCTCTTCGTTGTGTTTTTCTCCATGACCACTAGGTTTTTGGCAGCCGTCTGGTAGGACGTCGAGGGTTCCTCAGGCCGGGGCAGAAGGTGGCTCCTCTGGTCCATTCCTCTTCCATCGTCTCCAGATCTATTGTTCCCAGTCCGGTGACGAGCTTAATAAGGTGTGCGGTTGGTGTAAGGGGGTTTTTCCGTTTTTTCTTCTGCTTTTTCCGTTTTCTTTCTACCAGCGAGTTTCTCCTGTCTGGTTCTATACCAGTTTGGGTGTTCCAGATTTGGTGGGTGATGGTGGTGGGCAAATAACCCGGCGCCTATTGAGGAATGTCCAGTGTTGGTGGTCTTTGTTTCTTTAGATGTCTGTTTTGGAGCTGGTGGGTTTTGGTGGGGCTATTGGGATTGGTGGTGGTCCGGTGGTGTTTGTTTGGGCTACGTAGCAGTTTCAACTGGAAGAAGACTGGTCTTCGGTCGCCGTGGTCCGGTGGTATTCGATTCTTATCTTGTTCAGGCCAGTGACCCTTGTGGTTTTGCCCATGAGACCTGTTAGATTTTAGTTGATTTGTTGTTGTTTGCCTTCTGATTTTAGCGATGCTTATTTGTTTAGGGTTTGAGCTGTGTATCTCTTTAGATCCTCTGTTATCTAGATCGAGATTGGTTCTTATGTACCCGCGTTATCGCGGGACCTACTTCGCCAGTATGTGTCTGAGATCGACGTTTAGGTTGCTTTGGTTTTTTCTTGTATTTCTTTTGGAATTTGTTTGCCCGATGGGCTTGTGTTGAATGAATGACTCTTTTCAAAAAAAAAAAAAAATGTTCAAATGCATGGGAATTCTGGTAGTCTATGCGCGGTTAACTCATCCCACACTAAACTAAGAAGCCCAGCGTTGATTGCCCAAGCCAAACTACATAGGACTGTACGTGCTGAGTTTGCTCCTCACCTACAGGAGTTATGGATCGATAAGCCTCTTCCTGTGGCCAGGCATGAGGACAGTCCTTGAATCCCGAATTGCGTAACTCAAATATGCTTATAAGTCCTAAAGTGTAGTACAATTTAATGGATAAATAACATTTCTGAGAAAGAAAAAACAATGAAAACGTTGTTAAGAATGAGCGAAATTACAAGCATAACGGAGACATTCAAACCCGAACAACAAAATATCCCACGTAGGTATGCAGACTCTGCCGCAAGGGAGAAATTCTAGCTAGGATTCCAATTGAAACCAAGACGAATGCTCGAAATTCTCATCCTGTGGCTCAATCATAGACATTTTTCTTGGCTCAAACTTTGCATTGGCTAGTATGCTCGGATTGAGCAATGCATGTATCTAGCACTAAATTTGTAACCTCACAAATATGTGTGTATTGAAATTGTATATGGACACGAATACGTTTTATGCAGGTGGTGGCAAACATTTCTGGTGGTGCTGGTGGTATACTCGGCATGGTCATCTCCATTCGAGCTAGCCTTCAAGAAGGTGGCGACTGGGTCACTATTGCCGGTTGATTTAGCTGTGGATGCCTTCTTTGCGATCGACATTGTTCTGACCTTCTTCGTTGCTTACTTGGACAAATCAACCTATCTCCTTGTAGATAACCATGAGAAAATAGCAATGCGGTATCTTCTTACTTCTTTATTTGCTCTTTCAGTCCTCTGATCCTCTCGCTCTGTGTGTGTTTGAGAGAGAGAGAGAGAGAGAGAGAGAGAGAGAGTTAAGTCTAGCAGTTCTTATAACCTTCATGAGCAGGATACCAAACTATTAGGAACAGAACAAGGTGTGTGAGAGCATCTCCAATGATCGTCGTTTTAGCTTAGTAAAAGTACAAAAAAAGTACAAATTTTCATCTACTCATTTTTTATGCGTACTCAAAACACTACTAGGTATTTTGCCTAGTTAAATTACACAAAAAAGTAAATAAATATATGCAGTGCAGCGAGATAATTGATGATGTGGCACATTCTAATTGGTTAACAAAATTTACGTAGCCTTCAATGACCAACTATATGTAGCTAGTCAAAATGCAAATAGGTAACATGCCTAGGCCATTTGGCTAACCTGTTGGAAATGCGAAAATTGTGCTCTTCAAGCCAAAATAGCACACAGACCTCATTTTCCTTGCCTGTTGTAGTTGCTCTAAGGTGATTCAAACTATGGTATGATACGGATTATATCTAGAATATAAGTCTCGTCCTTTTTTGTGCACTCTCTATTTTTATGTTACATCGTTGATCTACGTATATTTCACTCTCACGTCACTTAGAGAGGCCAATTCCATTAACTTGAACACGGGCCAAATCATTGGAAGGTCAAGGATCCTTTGCCCCCCAAAATGCAGTGCCAACCATAGCAATGGTGGAATCTCAAACTAAACTTACTGTGGTTTTGAGTGTATTTTCACAGGGAACATGCATTTCTAGTGGAAAAGAATCACGCGCCACTGAGACTGAACACTTGCCATCGCGCTAGGTCACGGCCTCTAAGTGTATGTTAACAAACCTATAGGACAAAAGGACGCCCGACGACAAAATGATTCCTTATATTTTTTTCCACTATAGGACCTCTGAAGTCTCTATTGTCATCATATCAATCATGCTTTATCTATTCTGAAAAAACTTTTGATTCCTTGTCCAGGTATGTAACAAACCTATGGTTCCCAATGGACATAGCCTCAACTCTGCCATTCCAGGCCATATACCTGCTCTTCACCGGAAAAATGCACAAAGGCGAAGCGTTTGGCTTCCTCAACTTGCTCAGGCTATGGCGACTCCGACGTGTTAGTGAACTCTTCACAAGGTACACTTTCTTTTTTATTATCTAAATTAGCATGTCTATACATTGAGCTCCAAAAATTGAAAAACATCTGTATACCTTCTCCCTTGAGTTTAGAATTCAAAAAACCCATATACCTGCAGTTAATACCGTCCGATGTCATGTGCATTCTTGTATCTTGACAATTATGCAGCAGAACCAGACTAAAAATGGAATACCAGTAACGCTAGTTGATTTAGTTGTGAATTCCAGAATTGAAAGATAACTAAAATAATCAAGTTTCGAAGTCTACAAGAACAGAAATAAGAGCCCACAACCAAACAAAGAAGGATGCGGATGAAAAATCTATTTCACTCCCAAAAACAAGTTACGCAAGATCAATGTACACTGGGTATTCTTGTTCTACGATCTGAGACTTTGCGGTAACCCTGTCACAGTTCCACGTTAAGGTGTATCTTGGATTCGCTGAGGGAAAAGACGGAAAAATATTAGTCTCATGAATTGCTATCATTACACGGTCCTGCGAATCCCTCCATAAATCCATGACCCAATTACTCAACACAAGCTAAATGGAAAAAAAAAACCATAATGCAATGGAAGAGTAGATAACAAATGCATATGCACAAACAAACAAAAAACATTACATAAAGATGATACATGAGCTTCAGACAACATATTTCAACTAGTTAGAAATTGTTTTATCCAGGTTAGAGAAAGACACGCGCTTCAGCTACTTCTGGACAAGATATTGCAAGCTAATATGTGTAAGTACAAGTTAATTTCCTCATAACTGTCTCTTCAAGTTACCACTTTTCTAGTGTTAATCGTTAAACTCTCAACTATCAAGTGTCCACTATCGAATTCAGAGTCGGTTGTTTCATAACCCGTTGTTCTAACTCTCCACAGGTGACTCTATTCGCAGTACACTCGGCAGGTTGTTTCTATTACTGGATGGCCGTCCATCATAAAACATCCGATGACACATGGATTGGAGCTCAAGTTCATGATTTTGAACACAAAAACATCTGGATGGGATACACCTATTCCATGTATTGGTCAATTGTCACCCTCACAACAGTTGGATACGGGGACTTGCATGCAGAGAATACAGGAGAGAAGGTTTTCAATATCTTCTACATGTTATTCAACATCGGCCTAACAGCGTATCTGATCGGAAATATGACGAATCTCATTGTCCACAGCGCAGTCAGAACCTTTGCTATGGTAAATTCTTCTACAGCTCTTGTCATGAACATATGAGCCTTATGGCTAAATGAACTTTGAACAATGTGAACAACCGGAAACAAAAAAAAAAAATTAATTAGCGGTTGAATCAACTGAACAATTGTCTACTATACTTCAATTTTCTGCCCAAGATTTTTCGGCTTAAATAATCCTCTACTGTCCTGGTTTTCACTTGTCAAAGACTACACAAATGGCATCGACATTTTGCAGTTTCATTCAAGGAAATGCTGAGCTGAACAACACGTTCCTAACATTGAGAGCTCTAGAACAATCTTTGATTTGGACCAATTCCTACGGTTAGGACTAGTTCAAATTTTTGCAATGTGAATACTCAAGTTCTATGAATTTTGATAAAACCTACTAGCCTAGTACTTGGGTTCTATTTAGATCTTGGATTATAGGAGTGCTTTGTGTACCAAAAACAAGAAGTACAAGATAAGTTTTCAACCATATCCAATGTTTCGTTCCTTTCTATTGTTTTCACGACACAAATCCATCCATGAAAAAGGATCCAAACACAGCCTTAATGCTATTATAATGTCATGAGAGGAAGTCAAAATCTCCAACTAAACCATAAATGTACAGATATCTTCCAGTAACTGGTTGAATCTTTGTTCATACTGCTAAATCTTTTCTTTTTCTTTCTTTCTTTCTTTTTTTTTTGTGGGGGGGGGGGGGGGGGGGGGGGGGGGGGGGGGGAGGAGTTGTGTGGGAGTCTGCTACATGTTATTTTGGCATAGGGCATAGTAAGAACCTTTAGAAACCTGTATGCCCAAATCTATGGAAATGCCGCAAAACTGCAGTCGCAAATTTTGTCTTTTTTTCTTTGGAGGGGGAATCAAAGTGACCAGAATCGTCAACTTTTCACAAGTATACTTCCCTCCGTCCCTCTTCGTACAATTTTTTCACTTTTGCCTGTCCCATAAAGAATGTCCACTTTGAAAAGTGAAGGATCAAAATTTGATGATATTACTATTTTGCCCTTCTCTTGTGGATATCACATCTCAAAACACTTAAATGACTGGAAATGTTGAAGGATAACGTGGAAAATTTACACTTCACAAAGTGTATCTACTTAAATGTTGCGTTTCCCAAAATGGACCAACATAGAGGGGTGGAGGGAGTACTAGAATAGACTATTATCTAACGATGACGTTCACAGAGGGACGCCATCAATGAGATATTACGATATGCGAGCAAGAATCGGCTTCCAGATGGTTTGAAAGAGCAAATGCTGGCTCATATGCAACTCAAGTTTAAGACAGCAGAATTACAACAGGAAGAAGTGCTTGAAGACTTACCCAAGGCGATTAGATCAAGTATAGCTCAGCATCTTTTCCATGAAACTGTGGAAACTACCTATCTCTTCAAAGGAGTTTCTGACGACCTCATCACCCAGCTGGTAATCACATTTTTTGCGTTCCCTCTCCCTCTACCTCACCTCACGTATCATGTTCCAGTCTCATTGTAATTAAACAATCAAGAACAGAGAAAAAAACACTAAATGGCATTAGCAATAAAGATATCGACACCTTACATATGCAAACCATAATAGGACAGTGATACTACAACGTAGTGAGACACACATCTCACACTTGCGCAGCATTTGGATCTTGGATTTAAAGAGGGATTTTTGGAGGGAAAAAACAAGGAAAGGGAAAAGGTTGTCAACGATATCCACATTTCTCCCATCCCTTCCCTTCCTGTTCCTTTTCCCTCCAGGACCTCCACAAATCCAAGTTCCAAGCAACACAACTTCCATGTGCCTCCTCCTTTCTATATGGGCAAACCATTGATTAGGTATGTGTCCATTCTAACCAAGAAAATGTTCCTTAAGGATCCTTTTTTCAAAACTCTCTCCTGCAATAAACGACTATTATGAAAGAGGGGTCAAGCAGTGAAGTCAAATCCGCATAAGTTTCAGAAAAAGGGGAGAGAGCCATTCCCAGCTGCTCTAGCACTTATTTACGATACATGACTCAAGATGATGGGTATTACGAATAGGAGGCTAGAGTAACCATGCTGAGCACAATTTGACACAATAGCATAATGAAACCAATAAAAAAGGTGCTATTCTGTCTTTGTAGGTTTGTACTGGAAATCTCTTCCATGTTATTGTATAAGCAGTATCTTGTGGCTTCTCCCCTCACAGGTGTCTGAGATGAAAGCAGAGTTTTTTCCACCAAAAGTCGATATTATTTTACAGAATGAGATACCAACAGATTTCTACGTTCTGGTATCCGGAGCAGTGGTATAGTACTTCTCCTTTCACATGTAATCATAAGTAATACGAGATGCAAATCTAACAGTCGTCTTGTCGAATGCAGGATGTGCTAATATACAAAAATGGAACGGAGCAGGTATGCTTCCTTTTCCCAGTGTAATAGAGACCTGTTTGATAAAGTTTCCATTTTTCTGAGTGCAAGTGTGTTAAAAAAAGGCACGGAAACTATAATGGAAGATGCATAATTAACCAAGTCTAAGAACTTAGTTAATGAACTTGGGCAACAAATCACCAAGTCCTAGTGAACAAAAATGGAATGGAGCAGGTATGCTTTTCCTTTTTTCAGCGACATGAAGGTCTATTTGACAAGTTTCTGCTTATCCAAATGCACAAGTTTTAGAACACGAAAACAATAATGGAAGATGCACAATTGACCAAGTATAAGAACTTAGTTAATGAACTTCTGCAATGAATCACCGAGTGGAAAATCAACACATCAGTCTTGTAGGATAAATACTGCTCTTGTGAAAGAACACATGTTGGCTATTGCAAAAGAATAAGGAAATCGCAAGACGATCATACTAGACCTGTTTGAAAAGAAGTCTCAAACAGGTGACATGACACGCCGAGGTGGAAATGACTTCAAGATTATATAGCCAAAATAAAATGTCTTCTTGTCTTTATCAGGTCGAAAAACAACCTGCATTGGTTCAGAAAAAACAAGAACTTCAATCTGAATGATTAGATAGTACTTGAAACCAAAAAGTTATGAAATGAACTAGAGAAAGTGAACAGTGTAAGAAGAATCATAAATTCGGAAGTAAGTAGACTTCGCTACAAGCATAACGTATTGCCTCAACTCAAGTGATGCATAAGGTAATATTCGAGCTGCTAGTCTCCAAGGTAGAACCTATGAATTGTGCTAAAAAAATTCTGAAGTTATTTGAAAGCACAGATCAGATCACTAAACAAAGAGCCTCCAATTTTCCTACATTCTTAACCATTTAAACTGGATTTCCAGTTCTTGTCAAAATTAGGGGCTGCGGAAATGGCAGGAGAAATAGGCGTGATTCTCAATATCCCACAGCCTTTTACGGTGAGAACAAAGCGGCTTTCTCAGGTGATCCGGATAAGCCATCAACATTTCAAGCAAATGGTACTGCAACATAATGCAGATGGGAAGAAAATTATCTCCAACTTTATACAGGTCTGGAATCTTTTGACAGCATTTACAGTTTTTCGAAGCCTATATCTCCTACCATAAGCTATAAATGTGATGAGGACATATCCCAGAAGTTTGTTATTAAACTGAAAGTCTATGACTTCTCCCAGAATGCTGTCCATATGGTTCCCAAAATACTCAAGAAACAATACACGAACTTGTCATTAAAAGAAAATTTTCGGGCCATTCGATGGAGAATGGTTTACTTGAATTTGATGGGGGTAGGGGAACCATATTTGATTGACTCGTAGCATTGGCCAGAAAACCAAATGCTATTATGGATAAGCTCATCAACTACTCTATACAAATGTGTTTATGCCTCCCAAACCTAGTATGGTATTTATCTGATATCGTTCGGTAACAACCGAAATTGTCTGGTACTGGAAGGAAAATAAAATAAAACTAGTCTTGGTACTCTCTGGTAATGGTGGCCAGTACCATCCCGTAGTATTGACCTGTACTGACCCATATCGTTGGTACTAACCGGTATTTGAGCCGGAACGAAATTAGAAGTGTAGGATACTGAGTTTGGACAATACCGATATGCAGTACAATATCCAAACCTTACTCCAAACCCCAAATTCTCAATTTTTTTATTATTATTAGAAATTGAGAGAGAGAGAGAGAGAGAGAGAGAGAGAGTACAATATCCAAACCTTACTCCAAACCCCAAATTCTGAATTTTTATTATTATTATTAGAAATTGAGAGAGAGAGAGAGAGAGAGAGAGAGAGAGAGAGAGAGAGAGAGAGGGAGAGATTTTGGAAAGTGGGGACTTGTGTTTTTTATTATAAAATCACACATTTGACTTTTGGTTTGTTTTCTGTGTGTATCTTGGGGACTTGTGTTTTTTATTATAAAATCACACATTTGACTTTTGGTTTGTTTATGTGTGTGTCTTGCATTTTTCACAATTGCGAACTAATTTATTATTAGCATTGTGCCCGGTTGATATATGAGAAAATAGAAAAAATAAAGTTGACTGATTTATTTATTTATTTTTATCCATGTGCATAGAACGAAAACAAATGCTAGTTAGCTTCGTATGCAAATGTACTTTTTTGCGCTGACCGACTCTTCCTGCATTCCTTGCTTCAGTATTTGAAAGGCTTAAAGAAAGAGATGCTTGAAGAAATACCTCTCGTAATAGAGTTGATAGATGACTTCAACACAGAGGTAATTCGTCGTCCTAATCTAGAATTGCAGAGCAAATATGTGAACTAATACAGCAGAGGGTAAGTCTACCCATGCCTTCAACTAAAGTGACTATCAACAGCTAAAAAATGCCTGCAATTTCATATATTTGAGAATAACCTAAGATGTGTACACTAAATGAAAGCAGTAAAGAAAGAAAGAAACGTGCACATTCATTCCATCAAGTTAGATTCTTGTAGTTCAAGAATCAAGATACACCCATTGCCGGCTCCGATGTTTGGATTGCCCAAACCTGACCCCGAACTTCGTTGCCCACTTACTATTAAGGCATACAAAATTAAGACATACAAGTAAAAAAAAAAAAATTTGCTGCCACTTGGTAGGGGGTTGCACAATCCCATGGACTTGTGGGGCTTACCTTGGGGCTGGCTCTGTATACACCATAAAATGATCAGTAAGAAAGACCTAGTGCTCAGCTGAGAATCTTCTATTGTTGCAATAGTTTTAGAATTCAAAAAGGATTATCAGTGACAGTGAGCATAGCACTTCAAGGTAGTAGCTTTTGTTGTCGCAATGTTTTAAAATTCATAATGGAGCTGAACAAGCCAAATACTAGCCTAAAGGTCACCTAAGTCAAATTCAACACATGATGGATTGCACTTTTTGTTGTTTTTTTCAACAGTCAAGCATTTCATTTCATTTCAAAACACCCAAAGGCGAAAGATTTCATTACAATATACAAGAATGAACAAAAACTACAAAATCTAAGACACAACCTACTACGAAAAGCACACCAAGCTAACAGGCTCAAGGACTCTCTGCCGAGGCAAACCGACACTAGGAGCCTGTTGTGACAGCAGAGGTTGGCCCTGGAGTGGCACTTTTTTGTTGTTTACCACTACAGAATAGACTACAAATAAAGAAGTTGGTAGCAACAGAACTGCCTCTAAACCTACCACTAGGGGACAGTCACCTATAATAATAAGTCTACCTACGAAGTAAATTCAACACCTAGGCTAATTTTTTTCTATCATTGTTAGCCAAAAGATTGCTAAACATGACAAAAAGAGCAAGCTTTCCCTCTTTGTTAAGAACCAAATCATGCATGATGCGATGGTAACTAACAGCTTTCCCAAAACTACAAAATCATGTGTAAGCCAAAAGTACCATATAACCACAGCTTTCCCAAAAGTACAACGAATGAAGTCAGCAAAACAAAATTGCAGAAAGATTTGATCCCTTAATTACCGCATCTTTTCTCGATGATGGTTAAAATTTTGTTTTAAGGGATGAACTAAGAAATCCAAGGGATCATTTAACTTCAGGTAGTTTCGATTCGCAATAGCATAAACCTGCCCCTTTGACAGAGATCCAAGCATTGACATTCCCAGTTATAACCACAACTAGTGGCATTTGTAATGGTTTTTCCTGCAGAATATAGCACCAATTGAGGGGGCAGAGTATCATGAAGCACCAAATAATAGTGGAGAGGAAAATATAGAAGGTTAGTAAGCTCAAGCCTGACTGTACAAAACTTCCTTCCTGTCTGCAATATGTTTGTATGCTTGCAATACGTTTTAAATGGGATGGAGTCATTCAAGTTTTCGTTAACTTCCGAATAAATCTACGTTTAACAGCCATGCACAGTTTTAAGTCAACGCCAAAAGGATTAGTCAAGTCGGAGATACAAATTCTGCAAAAGCTAAAGTAACTTGCCGATTTCATGCGGGAAAACACATGCTATTATTTTGCAGGAACATCAACAACTTCTGCGCCATCATCAGACATACTTCCCGTGAGGGTCATAATACACGGGCATCGCCCCGATGATAAAACAAATGATGGTGGTAAAATGGGAAAACTTATCCATCTTCCTGACTCAGTGGAAGACCTTCTGAGTTTAGCAGGTAAGTAACTCTTATGTGAAATATACTCATTGAACTGATAGCAAAAAATACTAATCTGATTTTGTGTTTAACTAGAGAACAAGCAGCATCCATACAGTAATTGGTTAAAGTGATCAAGTATTAGAAGGTGGAGGAACAAAAACACTAAACAACTTTACCTTGTTTTTTACGCAGAAAAGAAGTTTGGCAAAAGAGGATGCACAATGCTCGTGGCCGATGGCTCTCAGGTGGAAGAATTGAGAGCCCTAAGAGAGAAAGACCACTTATTTATCTTTTGAGAACTAAAAGAAAAAACTTGAGTGCATAGCAACAATGAAGAAAACCAATTTCTTTGATCAGCATTAATCTATGATACGCATGAGTAGTAGAGAATGTAGCAAACATTTATGAGACAAGCTATCCAGTGCCACAATTAAGAACATTTGAGTTACTAACATTTGTGTGCAGAACTCCTAACAATGTCATCGATGTATTATATCTACTCACCAAATGCTAGCAAAGGACAGTGGTTGAGGATATTACGGTTTCTATTTGATATCCTTTTTGTTGAGCATGTCTAAGACAGTGGCCTAATAACCTTGGCTCACCGAGGCATACGCCTCGGTCGCCTTTTACGCCCCGATTGGTGAGGCGTAAGCCTAAGGAGAGAAATTTTCCTAACGTAATTCAACCCCGCCTTACCCCCCCACCCCGCTATCTCATGAAATTCAATCATCATCTACAGTCGTAGTCGTGCTCTGTTTTCCATTAAACAGTTGTGGCTCCAGAGGCGGCTCCACATTGCAGCTTCCATGGTCAACTGAACACCCGAACAAATTTTTTTTTGCTTAGAATACATATAAAAATTATGGGTTAGTTTTTCTTTGAACACCCAACGTAAATATCAATGAACACCCAATTCTAAAAGTCTTGAACACCTAATCCAAAAAGAATTGAACATCTAACCCAAAACTAATTGAACACTACTCCATCACAACCCAATTTACAGCTCATCAATTCAGGTAATTTATATTTGAACACCTTACACATTACATCAAATAAAGCTCATAATCAAAACTTGTAAAAAGATAGTGAAAAGAAGAATATATTGGTGTAAATATTGTGTTCTGCTTTCTCTCTCCATCTTTATTGTCAATGATCTAAATGTGTTAATTTTGCATTCAAGACAATAACTCTTTTTTTTTTTTTTTTTTGCCGGTCTTGTTAGGTTATAAAATTATGGACAAAGTTTAAAAAAAATTCAACTACATTGTAAATCCCGTTAACTTGTATAATATTCTTTCGAATTTAAGACTACGATAGAAAATCTCATCATGTCATCTTACAGAACATATTTTCGAGAAGGTCACCTTAACGTAATCGCTACAATTTCTCTGACAAGGGTTTTAGTAGATTAATACTTTGGCACAAAATATGAAAACTCATTTAGGACAACTGTAAAATTTTACCCCCTCCGTTCTCAAAACACTTTCTACTACAAAATACAACTTTCAAAAAAATTAATTTTTTGTTAAAAAGAATAGTATATATTTTTAAGTTCTCATTTCGCCTCGTACTTAATTTTTTTAGAATAGAAGTTATGTTTTTTTACCATCCTATTTATACAATTATATGAGAATGTGTACATATATTATTAGTTAATATATCAGCTACTAGAATTAAGATAATTTCTGAACACCTTATCACAAAATCCTGGAGCCGCCACTAAGTTGTGCTCTGTTTTCCTTTACTAAGTGGCGAACTGATGTGCTCTGTTAATAACAAATAAAGTGATAAGTTAATAAGATAAAAAATTAATAACTAATAAAGTGATGTTATAGGGTTTCTCAATTAGTTATTAACTGATAATCTACTTTATGCTATCTTTTTGTATTAATCTATCTTTTATGAAATGCGCATTTTTTTGTATTTTTAAGTTATTTTATTAATTTAATTATTTAAAAAACCAAAAATCAAAAGGAATATTTAAATATTCATCCTCTTTATCCATGTCATGTAAGAATTCATCCCACCCTTTTTTCATGCTTATGTTTTCATCCTCTTAGTGTATGAATTACCTTTCTTACCCTTTTCACTATGATATGCATATATTATGTCATATTGCTTTCTTAATTTAGTGGGATTAGATTGGGTGCACTCGCCGCCATCGCCGCGGTAGACTGTGGGGACGAGGGTCTCAAAGGTGAGGAGATTGCCGGCGGGCAGGAAGTTGGCAAGGAATGAGGTCTTGGATAAGGTTTTTTGGATGCCCTTTGCCATCATGGTGAGGCCTTTCCGGCCGTGGAGGTGGCGGTGGTGGGAATTTCTTCGTTTGGAGGGGTGGCGTTGTAGATATTGATTCCGATTTCTTCTCCTCTGGTTTGAACAATACTGTTTCAAGATTTCAGAGAGGGATTGGGTGAAACGGGCGAGATTTATGGGATTTTGAAAACTAATATGGGATGTTTTTGACTCTGGATGGGATTGGGATGAAATCGGCGAGATTTATGGAATTTTTTTTGAATTCGGGTCAAATGGTGACCACCAATTTTATGGAAGGGACGGGAGGTTTACGTTTTCATCCTCTTTTTCGGTGCAATATATATATATATATATATATATATATATATATATATATATAGGGACAATCTTGGTATTATAAAAAAGTGAGGATGAAATCATAAGTGCAAAAAAAGTGCAGGATGAAAACTTAATGAGAGTTGTACTTGAGGATGATTCTTTAAGTCTCCCAAATCAAAAGGCTTACGCCTCAATGTCTCGGGGCGTACGCCTCGCCCCATGGGGGGTCAAGCGCCTCACCTTGTGCTTTCGCCTCTGAAAACTCTGTGTCTAAGACAGTGAATGCGGCTTTCTGAAAATTTTCCTTCTATTCCTCTAGATTTTTCTTATTCTCAAGAGCATTGTCTTTGCACTTCTGTATTTCCTCGGTAATTCCAGTGGAGTTCTCACCAACTTCCCTGTGGAAAGTTCAATCAGGATTAAGTAATTCAATCAACTGGTATTAAATCAAGAAAAGAAGCATCGGTACAAACAGAATATCTCAGGATTAAGTAATTCAATCAACTGGTATTAAATCTATTTGATGAAACATAATGAAAAATGAAACATTTAGTTCAGAAGAAAATGTACCTGTGGTTAATCAAGGTTTTGGTTTAGGACAGCACATGATAACATTTATGTCATGCTTACCGAATCCCGCGTGAACTTCAGCTTGGAAGCACATAGGAGCAGCACCCTCAGCCTTGGCCTCAAAGGTAATATGATGCCTATAACCATCAAACATTGTAGAGCCTAACTTTGAAGAGGGCAAGAGGGTAATTCCACATACCAACTTACCTAGGCAATTGCTGACTAGGGAGAGGTATAGTGGACCCTTTTAAACGCAGAAAGACAAGCGTACATGTTAGAGGACATAATAAACAGGCAGCAATGGAAGGGAGGGGAAAAAAACACAGAAAGACAAGCGTACATGTTTTTGGTTATAGACTTTAATGGCCTTCCTCGAGCAACGTTTGACCTTGTTAAACAACTGGGGACACTTGTCAAAGTTCGGCTGGGGGTAAATTAAACCACAACTGATCACACCGGGGGGAACATAGACATCAAACCCCTGTACATCCCGAATAGTAAGAGCCTCTCCTCTCCACTTTGGGGGGGGGGGGGGCGGGAGGGGGGGGGGGGGAGGTGGTTGAAATCCATTGCCAAAGAAGCATCACAAACCAGTGGAGATGCTCAATAACACAGTGGGAGTAACATTTTTAAATATATAATCATCAGATAGATAGATATTCAAGAAAGCAATTGTTTATTAGTATTAGAGAGGTGATTTTGGCACTCCACTTTTAGCTAATGACACTCCATTTTAGCTTTATTTTCTCACATGATTAACATACAAAGTGGAGTGCCAAAATCAATTTCTCTAGTATTACTGTAACTAAATAAGTACGAGTAAGGGGCTGTTCGGCTAAATAAGTCAAGTGGCTTATTTTATGTTCTTATTCAAATTTTTTTCGTATTTATTTGTTTTTTGTCAATTTTTTTGAAAATTATTGTTTTGTCATGATGAAAGGAATTTAAAAAGTAAAAAATTAAGATCAAAAACTATTTTTTTTAATAAAGAAAAAAATAAACCAATTTTTTCGTCTTTTTAAAAAAAAATTTGGATTTTGATCATAATTTTTTACTTTTTAAATTTCTCTTGGCATGAAGAAGCAATAATCCTTCAAATATTGACAAAAAAACTAACAAATACAAAAAAAAATTTGTATAAGGACAAAAAAATAAACTAAGTGACTTAGTAAGCCGAACGACCCCTAAGTAAGTAGGCGAATGGAATGGAATTCTATAGATAGATACATTAACAAACATACATACCCCGATCTCCAGGACCTGTTTATTGTACATCTGAATCTCGGCTTTGGTCATTTTGCGGTAACCGCCGTTCTCCTCCTCATCTGATGACAGACATAAGGGGATATCATGATAATCATCATCCTCCGTGACCTCCTCTATCTTCCCTTTGCTTTCTGAATCCGAACAAGACCCACTCAATTCCGACGAATATCGCTTCCTCAGCCTTCGGCGTCTGGACCCACTCCGATTGCCATCACCGCCGCGAATGGGAGCCATTTTCTCTCTTCTTTACCTTGAAGAACAATAACCAAGCCCCAGTAAGAGGTAAATTGCTTTCCCATCCCCCCAAAGTACCCCCACTTTTTAATTTCTTTCTTTATTTAATTACTTTAATTTTATTTATTTAATTTCTATAAATACACATTTTCTATATTAAAAAATATAATTCATGAATCAAGTGCTTCAATTTTCAATTAAGTTGAATTTGGGCAAAGATCGTATTTTTTGATCATTTTATTTTAAATGGTCATAATGAATTTATTTTTTTGTTGTAAGGCCTTTTAACAAACACCCTAAGACTCATTATTTATTTAGTTTCAAGGCTCTCTTAAGGTGTCCATTGAAAGGCGTTGGAGCAAAAAATTTACTACAAACCATTTAGGATGAAATGATCAGAAAAATATCTTTGTACTGGTTTAAATGGATTGAAAATTGAAACTCTTATTTTTTTAACTATATTTTTTAATATGTATATAGGAAAAAAAGTGGGAAAAAATAGTTGGATTCATTAGAGGCAATGCTTACACCTCATGCTTAGAGTGTGAACAAAAGACAAGTATCAAAAATGTTGATTCGTGTGCCAAGATAAGGCAGCGATCGGCTGGTCCAAAAATGTTGATTCGTGTGCCAAAAATGTTATTTCTGGTGGCTATAAAAGGAGGACTTCGTGTTTCAACTATATTTTTTAGCTAAAAAATTGAAATACATAATTTTTAATTATATTTTTTAATATATAAATGGTGTAAAAAATTAAGTGTTTTAAATTTCAATTTGTTTGAACCGGTACAAAGATGTTATTTTTTTTAACCATTTCTTCCTAAATAGTCGTAGTAAATTTTTTGCCCTGAGGTCTTTCAACGAGCACCCTAAGATAGATTCCTTATTTAGTTTTAGAGTTTTCTTAAGGTGCCTATTGAAAGGCATTAGAGCGAAAAATATATTACGACCATTTAAGATGAAATGATCAGAAAATAATATCTTTGCACTAGTTCAAATGGATTGAAATTTGAAACATTTATTTATTTTATTAAGTATAAAGTCCATTTTAATTGAAAATAGAATTTGAGTTAACCAAAAAAAATAAGGAAGGTAAATAGGAAAAAAAACAAATAAAGAAAATAATTAAAAAAACAAAAAAAACAGATCAAATTGGAAAGAAAGAAAAGGAAATGATGAGAAAAAAAGAAAGAAAATTCAAACCGGAAAGAAAGAAAAGGAAATAAAGAGAAAAAAAAAAAGAAAAACAAAAAAGGCAAACCGGGGGGGGTGGGGGGTGCGGGTGTTGTGAAGCACCTCTCCAGTAAGAGGGAGAGAGGAATTTTGGAACGTATGACTAGGAGCCGCTATTCAAACCCTCTATTTTCGTAATCCATTTCCTTCCCTTAACCAGCCACCTATATATTTAAAATAAAATTTACTCCAAACTTTTCAATATACCCGTCCCTCTTTAAAGCCCCTAAAATTACACTTTAATACAAAAAAAGATTTTGGATTCATCTTCTCCCTCGGTCAGTCGACTCCCTCCTTCCTATCTCCATAGCCACCACCACCACCACAGCTATGAACAACACCGCTGCACCTTTCGAACCGGGACTCCCTCCTCCTCTCTCTGTGTAAACCCACCATTAAACACCACAACACCACCGCTATCACTGAACACCAACCATTTTGAATTTTTTTTTTCCAAAACTAGATTTAAGATGGTTGTGAAATTATTTTGTTTGTGAGCACTGTGAGAATTTGTTTGCGAAATGTCGAATTACATGAGTTATTGAGTTTGGAAAATTGAAAACACATAGGTGTTGACAACGAACACGTTCGGTTTGTAAATGTCAAAAAATAAAGAATATTACGGGTTCTTAAAATCAAAATTTATAATTGGTGACGGTAAGTAATTACAGAAATAACATACCGAAATAACATAGATATTTCGGTAACTAGTTACCGAAAGTATTCGTAAATGTCAAAAAATAAAGAATATTTTGGGTTCTTAAAACCGAAATTTATAATTGGTGATGGTAAGTTATTACCGAAATAACATAGATATAAACTTACACGGTACTTAACTACCGAAATAACTTAGGTATTTCGGTAAGTAATTACCCAAATATTATTTTCACAAATAATATTGCCTATTGTTTTTCAGAACATGATTGTCGAATAAGTTGCTAGAATACAGGTTTTAAGAAGCGTAATAGTTATGTTACAATGGTTTGTTTGGTCCGAAATATGAATTACACTCACACATACAACTATTTTTTTCGGTATTTGAAATCCGTAATGTATCAACTTTTACGGGTTTGAAATGTCGAAAAAATTAGATTTTTGCGGACCTGAAAATCTGAAATTTTGGGCGGAAAAAACAGTCAAGAAAACTTTATGTTTGATGCAAGTTTGGCTCCCAAGGTACAATATCCATCACAATACCTTTCTTCTCAACTATTGTATTGTTGCCGATAGGATTTGATTCCATTTCCATTTCAAAATCAAAACCTAGAAAGTGGGTCAATTTTTTCATTTTCAATAAAAGGAGAGGAACCTTCCATTGATATAACGTTGAACCCTTTCTTCTCCATTGGGATTGAGATGAACAAGGGATAACCTTCAGAGATGATGAAGAGTGAGAGGGAGGAGCCGAGAGATGATGAACAATGAGGAAGATGAGGATGGGGTATTTTTTTGGGAGAATTTTTCATAAGTCCATTATAGCACTTTTCAAATCCATTTAGTCCACTTCAAAGTTTCATAACCCACTAAGTCCACTAATAATTTTAATGACAAAAATACCCCACCTAAGAAACAAGGGCTTTGTTTGGCTAACACGAAAATATATTTTTTCCATTTTTTTTCGTTTTTGTTGCAAGCAAGCCGCCACTGCCGCCGCCGCTGCCATCACGCCACATATAACGTTATATGTATAACAAAAAACGTATTTTTTCATTTTTCTCGATTTTTTTATTGAACCCGCTACACTAAACATTTAACGTTATATACGTGACAAATTTCTCTTTTTGTTTTTCCTATTTTTCTTGTATTGATTTTTTAACGTTATATGAGTGATAAAAATTTCCTAACATACAACATCATATGTGGCAAAAATTTTCTAACATGCAAAATTTCCGTTTGATTTTTCTTGTTTTTGGTTTTTAATGTTATATGTTGGTTCATATAAAACATATAACATTATATGTGAATTTTTGAATATTTAAATATCGCCCAAAAAAAATAGAACATATAATATTATATTTGAGCTTCTGCAACTCTGAATCTCACAAAAAAATAGAACAGAACATATAACATTATATGTGAGCTTTTGTAATTCTAAATCTCACAAAAAACAGAATATGTAACATTATATATGAGTTTCTGTAGCTCTAAGTCTCACAAAACATGACATATAAAATATAAGTTCTCAAAACAACATCATATCTTTTCAACAATATTATATATCTCAAAAAATAACATTATATGTTCACTACATATCATGCCACCATTATCCTTTTTTTCAGTTGCGCCTTGAATCCCAAGTTGAATGTTGATGAGGCCACAGAGAGTTGAGCTTCATTTTTTCACCGTTTCTTCATCAAAATCCTCATCGAATCCTTCAAAATTTGTGATTTTCTGCCTTCGAATAGCATTCCCATAATCTCTATATTTACATATATACATTTTCAAAACAACATAAACAACATTAATATATCTAAAAAACGAGATATAATATTATCTATCTAACCCTAGGAAAAATACATATTACACATGACAGAATTTCACATATAACGTCATATGCTCCGTTGTCCATCACTTATTGAATTGGTCCGCGCATCGGTCTCTTCGACTTGCTTCTGATAATATATGGATATATCCATATGTGCTTTTGAGAGGCCGTTGCGCGGACCTATTCAATAAGAAAACATATAACGTTATTAGTTCCTCTTTTTTTTTTTTGAATTTTACAGGGCAAAATCTCATATACAACGTTATATATTCTCTATGCAAATTGAAATATTTTTTTTATGTCAATACAAGCTCATATATATATATACATATGGTCAGAAATATTCTCATATAACCATATATAATCATATATGGATATATCCATATGTGTTTTTGAGAGATCGCTGCGCGGACCAATTCAATAAGAGAATATATAACGTTATTAGGTCCTTTGTTTTGGAATTTTACTAGACAAAATTAGGTACCAAGGGCAAATTATCACATATAACATATATATGTCTTAGTAGAGAAGATCATCTATAACCAAACTACATCGCGAACTGAGTTTCAAATCACATATTTTCTCGTATAAGTTGGAGAGGTCGCTACGTGGACCAATTCAATAAGTGATCAACAACAGAGTATATATTGTTATATATGACCTTTAGTCATATATAATGTTACATGGTACAAAAAGTAATATATAACGTTATATGTTCTCTTTATTAAATAACATAAAATATTTCTAATCTAGAATGTTATATATAATAATATAACGTTATATATTATTATATCTCTCTCTAACTAAGAATGTTTTAAAACAATGACATTAAATAACAAAAACACACAAAAATATATTTTTTTTGTGACAGAAAAAAATACACATATAATCTTATATTTTTTTTCAAAAAACACAACCTGTTCCAATCTTATATGTCTAGCCCTAGAAAAAACACACATAATCTTATATATTTATTCAAAAAACTCCAAATATTTCGGAAGCAAGTCGGAGAAGAAAAATTGCTGATGGAAGGAGAAGAAAGATTGCTGATGGAAGAAGGGTAACTGCAAAATGAATCAGCAGACAAAATGATGCATGATATGAGACCCTGTAGTTAAAAACTCAATAGTTCATAACTTGGAACTAAAAGTTAAACAGACAAAAGATCTGCTCTCCACGTTATTATCCTAACACCTAAGATTCTGATTATAATCCAAAAACTCTATAACGTACGATACAAATTCAAAATCTAAACAATACTTGGCTCCCAAACACCTCCTTAGTCGCCAACATTATCTCTGTACAATAATGTGCTTCAAATTCAGACTTCCTCGAATTGGATATGTACCACAATACGAAGTGTCTGTTAAAAGCAAAATCAATAAAGCCGAGCTTTAAAGTGTTCGGCTCGTTCAAAAACTATCCTCATAACTCGGTTCAATTACTGAAACGAGACGTTATTGCAGAGCATCTACAATCGAGCCGAGCCTCGAGCTGCTCGCAACCGACCCAATTCAGTAGCAGCCCTAAGGACGATTACACATCTAGGACTACGACATACTACTTCAAAGGAAAAAAATCAGAGACATAAAGTATACGGAGGTTTGAATTTAGAAGAGCTTAGACCTTGATAGAGTCAACCGTCGTCGTTCCGAGAGTAGCTTCTCTAGGATTTGCTGATTCATTTTCTCGAGAAAATCTGAATGAAAACTCGGCACCGTACTCGGGGGAAAACTCAGCACGGTTGAACGGCGACCTCCTCATACTCGGGGGAAAACTCGGCACCGTTGAACGGGGGTGGTGGATCGGCGACGGGGGCGTAAAAGGAGTTGGTCTTGTTGGAGCACTGGGAGTTGAAGCCGACGGGTTGGGCGGCTTGGTTCTGCAAAATTGAGAGAGAGAGGGAGAGAAAGAGGCGTGCTCCAGATCTGTTTGTAACCCCTCTAGGGTTTCTCTCTTATGACTGGTTATATAGGAGGGTAATTTTGTCTTCGGATAATTTCTTTTTAAAAAAAAGTGGACTTAAAGCCTTACCAAACTATATTAGTGGACTAGAAGGGTTACAAACATTAGAAGTGGACTAACTGGGTTACAAGTTCTCTATAGTGAACCTAAGACCAATTTTTTATATTTTTTTTCCAAACGTTTATCTCTTAGGGGTATTGGATTGTATGTGTAGGGGTATTGGATTGTAGGGAGCAAATTCTGTGAAGGTTTTTAAGAGTGGGTTCATGTGTAGAAACTTATAAGGGCAATAAGTTACTTGCATTGGGGTTAAATTGCAATTAGTTGGCAAATTTTAACGGGCTATTTGGAGAAAATTGTGGGTTGCGAATAGCGGCTATTTCATATTCACTTCAATGACACAATAACAACTCTAGTCCATAAGTTTACGTACACAAATTTTTCTCTTTCATAACCTTTCCAAATTTTCACGACAGTGATACTATAATGCATTAAACTTCCAAATCACCACAGTGCACTCCATAACTTTATTGTCTAATCACCAAACAAGCCATAGTAATTAATTCCCTTTCGTATACTCAAACCAACCCAAGCACTCATGTCACGCCCTCGATTTTCAACATAAATAATAATAATTTTTGATAAATAAAATGATAACTAAAGTATCGATAATACCCAAATGACATATCTTTCCCCGTTCTCAAAGTTAAATTTAAAAGTTACAATCCTGGCTCAAGGCCCCAAGTTACCAAAATACCAAAGTGGAATTACAATTTACAATAATCACTCTTTCAACAATTTCTTTCAAGTCAAATGCAGAATGTTGCCGCTTTTATACCTTCAAAACATATGATCAGCAAGCACGAGATGCACGCCATGCCAATTTTCTTACTTTATACCTGAAAATGATAGGTTGAGCTACACTAACCCAGTAGGAAAATCTATACTCAAGTTATATGAAAATGCGATGAAGCATGCAACTAGAGTGAATGAATTTCAACAAACGAATGTGAGATACAAGAGTTACCACTACGAACAAACGGACTAAGACTAGAGAATCCTGAACGTCGTACAGATGTCCCTAACCATTCATACATCAACAAAAAGCAACTTTTAACCTCGTATCAATCCAACAAATTACAACAATAGTTCAACCATCTGATAATTTTTCGAACGAACACCACAACTACTTCCTCAACTCATACCATCCATCATGGAACCTCATTTCATAAAATTTTTCTTTTCGATTTCCAAAACAATTTAGGGAAAACTCAAGACCACTTCAAGTCAAACTCCGTTGATTCGAGCTTGAATGCCGGAGTCCGTTGATTTGTGCCCAAATACCGGATCCGTTGATTCGCTCAAGAATACCGGTCCTCTTTTCAAAATCCAAATTCCTTTCTTTAGTAAAACCTTGATAAAACCAACATTTCATTCACTTTTTCGACAACCACAATCCCAATCAACAAACAATCCAAACATCAATATAAACTTCTGAAGTCAAACAAAATTCTCTTCATTATGTGAGACATTCAACTGTGTTACCACCCCTTGCGTCACATTGAATTCTATCCACTTGGGTTTCCGCAATACCACCCCTTGCGTTGCGGGCCCTCTAGAGTCTCCGCATTACCACACATTGCGTTGCAGGACCCTCAATTCAGAATTCACAACTCACGTAAACATAAAAGCATTATCAATCCGTATATAAGCAAATATCATTTTTTTCAGGTTCACATTCGATCAGACATTATCCACATTGTATTGTAAACTCATAAGCATACCCCATTGAACATTGGTAAATACTTTAAGTCCACGCTATTCCTCTAAATCTATCACAACGCTCTACATCACATACTGAATCCACAACGACTCCACGACACATCACCGGCTAGGTTCTAATTAAGAATCTTATAGAACAAGTTTCAAAGGAACCTAGGGAGCTCAACAAGTCGAGGCACGAGGATACGAGTTATTAAGACACTAGCAATCACATTCGAGAGTGAATTAAATACACTCTGATTATATAAGGAGTCATAACACGGAATGAAACATTCTTAGGAATAGCCAACTGACCTTGACAGACCAACACACCTCTACTCAGATGGTTATAACTTTCTGTGTACTAGGAGTTTTCAGGTGATTCTAGTGGCAGAAGAAAGCTGACTTCAAGACCTTCGAGTCGATATAAAATATGTATGAAACGGACATCGGACGAAGAAGTTATGGCCGTTCGAAGTTGGGTGCAAACCCAGAAAACGAGACAGATTCGTGACCTGATTTCTAAAATCCACCATTAATTCAATTCTCTACGGTTTCAGGTGATTTCAGCAGCATTAGAACGGGGTTTAAGTCTACTCTATTTCATATGAAGAAACCAAAATTCGATTCTAAGCTTAAGAAGGCGTAAAACCCCGAAAACAAAGACCCTATTCTACAGATTCTCGGAACTAAAAAAAAACAGTCTCAAGCAACGAAATAAAGCACGATCTAGGTACATAAACACCGTATAAACGCATAACAAAAGTAAGAAATCCCTACCACAATGGGTTTTGAGCAAAACCCTAAGTCTACCAAGAGCAATAAGCTTGAATCCTTCAAAGACAAGCTTCACCCAAACTTGGATACAAGATCTAGACCAAACAAAGCCCAAAAACATGAATAACAAGCGAAGATCAACTAATAATCGAGAGGAGAGAGAGAAAAACGTGATAGAGCTTCAAGGAGTGAGAACAAGAACACAAAACTCACCATTGGTTCACCAAATGCAAGAATTTTGTGATTTTGAGGAAGAAAACTCTTGAAGTGTTTGATGTGCAAATTCAAGAATTTGGGTGAGAGATTGAAGAGAGAAGGTAGAGGGGCGATTTCAGGGCTGAGTTCGTGGTCTTGGAGTGAGAAAATAACATAAGGGGTCTATTTATAGTGTCTGAATTGCGTGCTGAAATTTCAGAATTTTTTACACGATGTACCGGTACCGAGGAATACCAATACCGGTACAGGTACCCAGAAATTTTAGCATTTCACAGATTCTGGTCAAGATGTACCTGTATCGGAAAAAGCTGTACCTGTACATCGTGGACAGATTTGAAAATTTTTGCCAATATTCATCGAATCAAACCCGATTGCTACTAACACTTTCACACTACTTTCACACGTCATTTCAACCCCGAAACTCAAAGTTTAGCTATTTACCGAACGTCTCATACATAATGACATGCCAATCCGTGCGACCATATCAACTAAATGACCAAAGTAAATCAAAACACAATTTTACTAAAAAAAAAAAATGAGATTATTGGATGAGTCTCCACAACTCACATCTCAATATAGCCATAGCCCATTGCATGGGCACTACCAATTTAGCGGTCATGGCTTTGCCAAAATATATCCACTTACTGTCGAGTTCTAAAAAACAAACTGCTATGACTATGATTGAAAAAAAACCTACAATGTCAATAATCAACTACTCTTGCTTTATATTCAGTGGGCCGTCTTAGTTTTTTTTTTTTGAATAGAAACGTCAAAATAACGGAATCATAACCATTCTTACCACTAGATTCATAGGATATTTCCTTAGACAAGAACAATTATTGACCTCTCATAACAGAACATAACTACATCTCTACTAAGGTCCAAAGGATAACAATAAAGGACCAATCCAACAACAACAATTGATCAAGAGCATCTAGTATGTACCGAGTATTACAAATAAGAAAATCTTAGCACACACTCCCACAATTCAACTAGCCCATCGTCAATACCAATTTGTAACAATCCTCTAAGTTACATTCTTAAGTCAATCTCCAAGTGTGATACCAACAATACTAATTCTTTAGATTCAATAACATCAAACTCTAGCTACAATATTACGTCACCAATGTACTTGTTAAGTGTGACGATATCCAAATAATGAATAAAATCACTTATATGCTACATTCTCCTCCAATATACTATCCAAAACCTACAGAAAAATAACATTACTAGAATTGTGTCACCAAATGACTATTATCTCCTTAATATTATGTGGGTACCAATACATATCAAATAACAAATGTTTTCAAAAATGGCAGTAGGACTCTGGGGACACAGACCTCCACTAAATGAACATGATACAAAGTGAATGAAAATATATATTTTTTCAAACTTAGGCTCTGATACCACAATTGTCACACCCCAAAATGGTAGTGACCGGCCATGAAACACAAGACCCAAACTCGTAGAACATGCAGCCTAAAAAGAAATTTAATTAACTACCAAAGCAATGAACTACAAAATAGCCAACCAATTTTTATTAAGAACAGCTCCAACCAATTAACTTCGATAAAAAGTATGGGGCACAAACATCTTATGAACCAAACAATATTCAGTGATCCAACAATAATAAAAAGAATCTAATATCTGACAAATTTTTCGAATGTGGAAGCGATTAATAAAATAAAACTATAATGAGACACCCTAAAGAGGTCAAACAAAAAGAAATCCCTGAGATGCCGTCAGAGTCTTTGCCTAACTCCCCAATTTGTCTAAAAAGGAAGTTGGATAAAAATCTATCAGCTGATGAGCTTAGTGAATGGCAAAGCATGTATATTAAATAAAGTTCTAAAGTAGGGCTAAAAATAGATTATCATGTCAACATAATTTGGCATACAAGCGTACAACAAACCAACAAATAAGGCCAATGAATCATTTAACCAATAATAATTCTTAGTGGTGATCACAACATTACATCCATCGACAATGGAGAACCATAACCAAATAGTACCATGGCCAAAATAATATCTCATCAAAATTGGATCCAACATCAAACTTAGAGTTACCAGGGTTGGCAGTCTGTGGTACTTTTCCACTAAGACGATCCAGCGAAAGAATGCCATTGGGTATTAGGGTCATCGGCCTAACATGGTCTCTTCCCCAATGGCCAGGGTCACCTACACGAAGAGGAATAATTTCTCTGCACTTCCAAAAATAATTGTTCCCATTAATATCCACCAAGATCTCACCTCCTAGAAAATGAAAACAATTAATTCCACCAAAAGTTCATTGCATGCCAATTTATAGAACAAATTATAAACAATTATGGATTTCCGAATAACATTCATATAAATTTTTTAAGAGAATAGTTTTAAGGGACACGGGGAACTTTTGAAAATACATAGCATACTTAACCACTCACCTGGGTCCAAAGATAATGCAATTTGATCAACGAAAAATTAAGCTCACCTGGATGAGAAACAAATCACATATGATTACTATCTGTATAAAGTCTAACGTCCTAGGAAATTAAACTCAACCTAGCCTAGTTAAACTTGAATACCAGAACCACCATTAGGAACCAAAAATCTACCCTTCAAGAAATCAAATCTCCATGCACCTCACCATAGAACAAAAACTCATGCCATAGTCAACTCCACTTCAAACCCATACCCCAAGATTGTTAATAATTTAAGAGAAGCTATAACTTAAATGCATTTGGCACCAAAACTTCACAACACCCAAAATCACAAGCACTGCCATCCTACTTGATCCAAACGTGGCACACAACACCACCTCCACACACCACGCAATAAGCGTGCACACACAGAGCACCGCACGCCGCCATGCACAAACCTCGACACCTGGTCTCACACCCACGCAACACAAAACACCACACCGCCATACACTTACCAAATAATTTTACTTGAACAAGAACTAGGTGGACCCAAACATATATGTAGATCAGAAGGCAACCGAAAAATTAAAGGGCAAAGAACCTATTTCAGGGGAACCAAGACCACCGGCTGTACGAACACTCGAACTCGACGAACCTTCAAAGTTGCGACACTTTTCTCTCTCTCTCTCTTTAAAGTGCATGTAAAAATCTAATTACGGCTATAAGAATACAAACAACTAGGCCCCACTCTCCCATGATCCCAGAGTAATAGCTAATTAGGTAGTCAAAAATTACTTAGATAAGTAAGAATATTTTCTTCTAATCTGACCATATATAAATTCTATGGTAACCCATGTACTACTAATTTACCCAAAATTAATCTTTTACTCCAAATATTACAATCGTGTCAACAATACTCATAACGCACGCCAAATAATTAATTAGGACCCAACCATATCAAACCAATAATAAAAGGCAACATAATTAATTATATAAATAAAAATGCTAGACCGTAACAAAATATGTTCCACATTAGCCTCCTCTAATCCACATAGTCTATTTCCATCCATTTCTTGACGAAAAGGGTAACATTTTTTTTTTGTCAAAAGTTGAAAGGTAGTGTTCATCGAAAGATCCCTATGGGGGAAGGTTGGGAGTTCACAGATCGGACACTCCAATAGAAAGAGCGTATAACTGCATGGATGTGCCGCCCTACAGAATGGGAAGAAACCTCCCAAATGAGGACAAAACCCCCCAAGGGAGGACTAAACCCCCCGAAGGAGGACAAACCCCCTAAAGGAGAACCGTATTAAAATAAATAACAAAATAAAAGAAGCATCGCCGAGACATCCGCCGCCACGTTTTCACAACCACCTTGATAGACTCGTAACCACCACCTCTACTTCACAAAATAGGAACACATCGTTGGGAGGTGGTCGCCGAGCAAACGCGGTAGACGGCGTTAGGTCACAGATCTGAGAAGATGGAGGCTGAGAATGGTGGTGGACAACATCTTACCCATAACCACTGAAATCGAAGGCCTGAAACATCGTTGGAAAACCATCTGATTGTAAAGTTCCCAATGGACGCCAGAACTTCAGCCGTAGGATTGAAGACAGTTCAACAGTGGGGTGGAAGAGAACAAACGGAGATCGGAGGGGAATGATACCTCCCCTCCCACCGCTTGAGAATGGGGGGGAGGGAAAGGGCTGTTAGCGGCTAGAGTTTGGAGATTTTTAGAGAAAGAGACTTCTCAACGGAAAGGGTAACATTGAATTTCGTTATAAACTATAAAAGTAAAATTAAAACAAAAAAAATTATAAGGACGAGAATGAAATGAAAACTATTTTGTAGAGACCAAATACGTAGATAAGCCTAAGTTCAATACACAAATCGGGTTTTTTTAGAGACGATGTTACTTCACAATGATATTTGTGCCAACAGTGCTCCTACCCTATGTAGACACCCCAATCCGGACCTCGGAGGTTATTTGAACATACCGATAATGAAATAAAGGAAACAATACATTTGAGAGCTTGAATAAAGGACTTCCTTAACCCAAAAGCCTAGACAAACCAAAGCCTAAAAAATCCAAAAACCCAGATAAGCCCAAGAAACCCTGAACTGAACCTAGAATACCACACGGAACACTTCTACACCGTGCAACGTAATAAAACTCATTACGCCGCACACAGTCATGAGGTTAATCGCACGGCATTTTGAGGAAAAGTTTTGACTGGCTTAGTAAGCTTTCAGCCATGCCTGTATTGAGCCACAGTTGCAAAATGGCTTAGCTGAAAAAATACTTCTAGCTTGCCCAGAAAATACCTCCCTCATTTGAATTCAAAATCCATGACCTTTTGCCTATAAATACACCTTTCCATTCAAGAGAAAAGGGTCCTTCTCCCTCTCCCTGAATTTTCCTTCTCTCTTATCATGCTTTTACACCCATTCCTTACTTCCAAGTTCTAAGAAAGTTGCTTTAAAAACATTCTTTCTCAAAATGCCCCATCTTTCTCCTCACCATTAAAGTGAGTCTTTTACTCACTTTGAGATCTTACCTACCAAAACACCCAACAACCATTCATACCCACACTCATCTTCTCTCATTCGATATTGTCCTCAATCGTCTATCATCATCTGCCCTCATTCAAGCTCGAGACCAAAGGTAAAAACTAAGTTTCCTTAGGTAAGGCCCCGTCCCTACCCTTGAGGGAACTTTTCTGTAGTTAGGCTTGACCCCTTTTTGGTTAAATACTGACTTAAAAACCATTTTTAAAAACAAAAGCGATTACTGTGCAGAATATACCACGCCATGCGGCGTTTTGATGCGTCGCACGACGTAGTATGTTCAAACGCACGGTCTTTTATTAATCTTTGTTTATTTGATTAGACTGTCTGGATCATGGCTGTTCATCATCAGGCTTGCTTGTATTGTTGAAATATTGTCATCAGTATTCTCAGAACAAGACCATATCTACAAGCCATGTTTTATTTCTTAAACAAGGCCTTTCGGCCTTCTCAAATGATCAAATACATCAAAACTTGTTTCTCGTTCATGGCTTGAAGAAAGGGGTGTCATTCTGAAGTAAGACAGTAGCTGGGTATTTTTAGATATCTTTAAAGGTTACGCACGGGATATCTAGAACACCGAGCGCTGCTATGAGTATTGATGAATAGCCTGATAACATAATAGGTGGGCCGCATGGCGTATCAAAAGACCTTGTGCAGTATTGTGATAAGCCGTGTGATAGTGATTCTGATTTGGACAGTCCGCTGTTTAGTTACTTCATTTCACAATATCATACTCTTATCATTCATGTACGGATAGCATCATGCGCACGCCAACGTGATATATTTTTCAAAAAATTTATGAAATTTACCCCTTGTTCTAAAATGTTTAGTAGAGACAGGTTTTTACCTGGTGAATGGGGTGCTTTTCAACAAAACCTTCCCCGTTCATAACGTGGCTTTCGAACCCAAAATTTTCGACGTTTTCGTTAGACCAAAAGCCCTTTTCAAACGAATTCTCGATTTCTCGGATCATCCATCTCAAAAATCTGGGTGGCGACTCTTCGAGCTCGCGCCGGTCAGGGAGCCCACAGTGGCGACTCTACTAGGGAGCTATTATTCGAAACTTTGGAATATTTTTTTTAAAGAATCGAATAATTTTGAGAGCCAAGCTTGAAAGACATTTTCAAAGGGGATTTTCAATGTCTTTTGGAAAAGGAAACTCTTTTATCCTGTACACTTTGCACCGCACAAGCCTCGCCAGTATGATTTGGCAATCTTGCCCGGTTTACCGGTGACAAACTCTCCCGGGATGCCTTGCAACATGAGCTATCGTACTGTTCGACCACTGTCTTGCAATACACTTGACAATGGGAAGTACATCTTGGCTCTAGTTTGGGGAACCCTGTTGAGACCTAAATCGGCCTTTGCACTTGTATATAACCATAGAACCATCCCAACTAAGACAGGAACTCGTGGTTAGGACTTATGTGATATATCCTGTTTATGTGCTTCTCTTTTCTATACATGCATATCATTCATGCATCATTGCATTCTGCAGGCTAGAGGATAAGGCTCCCTTAGGATTCGGTCAGTCTAGGAGACTCTAAATCCATGGAGTTTGAGATACCTCTGGTATTTGCCATGCCCGAACGGCTCCCTTGATCTAGGACTAACCTTAAGTGTGTGCGTATCTAGATTCCAACGGTCATATTGCTCTGCCTCGAACGGTCAAGGTAAGGAGATTGGCTCTGATTCCGAAGCATTCAGAATTTAACTTGCCTGACAGCACTTACCCGAATTGTTGGAAATCTTTTGTACAAACACCTTAGGTGAGATCCGAATCGCTATAGGTCCTAGGCCTAGTTTTTAGGAGGCACGAGGAAGGGTAGGGCGAGTATTCGTGATGAGTTGAGAGTTTCCTCTTTCTACTTTGTTGCCAGTTATGAAACATTGGTCGTTCGCAAGAAAAAGCTGTACCCAATTGGATTCGTCCACTCCGAAGACTGGTTAGCATAGACACCGTGGAAGGCACTCAGTTGTTTGAGGTTCAAGTAGTACAGGAAAGACAACCGTCAACAGAAACACCATAAGAACCCTCAATAGAGATACCACTTGAAAATTCCTTACCAATGGCCGACCAAGGAGATGGGGTAGAGGAGCTTAGGCAAAACATGGTTGCTTTAGTCTATCGCTAATGTCGATACACAACTCAAGACTTCCGCTGCGTCCATGAAGAATGACATGATCATGGTGATGGAGGCCATGCAAGAAATTAGTGATAAGCTTCAAACCAAACCTCCTCCACAGTATGAGTAGCCAAAAGAAGAAGCACCAGCTACAGATCCTAAGCTGGCTGCTCTTATTACCAAGATCAGCAAGCTAGAGGAGTCTGTCCAGGAAACTAGACGACTTAGGAAATGAGAGGTCGACATGAACAAGCTGTGCTTATTCCCGAACGCCAAATTGCCCGAAAAGTTCAAAAGCATAGACTTTGCGAAGTTTGACGGCACTGGTGATCCAAAGGCACACCTTCAGGGGTATGTTGGGTCTCTCACCATGCAAGGAATTGAAAAGGAAGCCATGTCACAATTATTCCATGAGTCTTTGTCTGGTCCAGCTTTGCAATAGTTCCTTACTCTTGAACCATCCAAGAAAAGGCCTTGGGAAGATATTGAGACAGCTTTTGTAGCTTAATATGATTTCTATGTTGATTTAAAAATGACCACGAGGGAGCTAAAAAGCACTAAGATGGGTGATAAAGGAAGCTTCGCAGATTTTGTGAAATGCTGGAGAGCCAAGGCCGCTCAAATGCAAAATAAACCGGATCTTAAAGAACATATATGAATCATAACAAAGAACTTGCCAAGCTCATTTACCCCATACATGGTTCTTTCCCAAGCTGCCCCAAATTTTGAAACTTTCTATGACTTTGGATTGGCTGTAAAGGAAACTTTGTGAGATGGCACCTTGGAGAAAAAGGAAACGGGGTCGAAATCCAAAAGAGCATATTCTGGCAACAACAACGTTCTTTTTCGAGAATACCAATCAAGCCGAAACCTCATCCGCCGAACCTGTAAAAGTTAACCAGATTTCCGAAAAATCCAAATCCCAAAACCGAGCATTTTCCCAATTCAGCACCCCCAGATCTGCATTACTTAAGAAGCTCACAAAAATCGGGGTATTGAAACCTCTCTTGCCACCACAAACCATTCCACCAAACCTAAACCAAAGTGTTTGCTGTGAATTCCACCAGATGCCTAGCCATACCTTTGACAACTGCATTCGTCTTCGCCATGAGATCCAAAATCTTATCGATAATAAGGTTATTAATACCCCTCCTCCAGATATACCAAATACCGTCTCAAACCCCTTACCACAACACAACACACCTTTTTGTATTAACCAAATCGCCCTAACCCCAGATCAAACCACCCAAGATTTTGATCCAACCCTCTTCATTACCCCTGATACCGAACCTAAGCCGATTGTAGAAATTCTCGAAGAGACCGCTTTTTGCTTTATGTGGGAATGAGAAAATACGTGAGGAAACCTCATTTCAGATTGGGAAGAATTTGAAACAGCCAACTTTCAGAGGGATACTGAACCACCATTCGAGCCTAGATGGGAAGTTGATCGGCAAAATGTTCATGCAGACCCTCCCGATGGACTTTTTCTATACATGATGTTCGAAGGCCAGAACGAGAACTATCAGATCCCTTAAGAAGTTCCCATGAGAACTCGTCTTAGTTTTAGTCCCCTGAGGACTTGTCTCAATTTTAGTCCTCCGAGAACTCGTCTCAATCTCCTGATAACTCATTTCGCATTACGCCTTTCGAGAGCTCGTCTCAAATCTCGTTTCGAATTTTAGTCCCATGAGGGCTCGTTTCACGAATCTTTTTTTTTGCAACATACAACACTACAGACACTCAATCTTCTCAAGTTTATTGCATGATTTCGCAGTTTGTCCTCCAGGACTCATTTCGCTTGCATTGTTCCGATTGAACTACGTTGGTCTGATCCCTGCACACAAGGTACGTAGGCAGCTCCACGAGCGCGACCACTATCATCATTTGCTTGCATTTTGGTTTTCGTGTATTTTTGTCTCCGTTTAAAGACCTTAGAGCGACGGATTGGGATGCCTATTCTTTAAGCGTTACTCGTACCAAATCAATGGTATCCGAGTTCTGTTAAAGAGGGACTACTGTAGACACCCCAATCCAGACCTCGAAGGTTCTTTGAACATCCCGATGATGAAATAAAGGAAACAATATCTTTGAGAGCTTGAATAAAGAACTTCATTAAACCAAAAGCCCAGACAAACCAAAAGCCCAAAAAATCCAAAAATCGAGATAAGCCCAAGAAACCTTGGACTGAACTTAGAATACCGCACGGAACACTTCTATACTGCGTGGCGTAATAAAACTCATTACGCCGCATGCAGTCATGAGGTTAACTGCACGGCATTTTGAGGAAAAGTTCTGACTGGCTCAGTAAGCTGTCGGCCACACTTGTACTGAGTAACAGCTGCAAAATGGCTTAGCTGAAAAAACACTTCTAGCCCACTCAGAAATACCTCCCTCATTTAAATTCAAAATCCATGGCCTTTTGTCTATAAATATACCTTTCCACTCAAGAGAAAAGGGTCCTTCTCCCTCTCCCTGAATTTTCCTTCTCTCCCATCATGTTTTTACACCCATTCCTTACTTCCAAATCCTAAGAAAGTTGCTTTAAGGACATTCTCTAGGCCCTCTCTTTCTCAAAATGCCTTATCTTTCTCCTCACCATTAAAGTGAGTCTTTTACTCATTTTGAGATCTTACCTACCAAAATACCTAACAACCATTCATACACACACTTATTTTCTGTAGTCAGGTTTGACCCCTTTTTGGTTTTTTGACTTAAAAACTATTTTAAAAAACAAAAGCGATTACTATGCAGGATATAACACGCCGTGCGGCGTTTTGATGCGTTGCACGGCATAGTATGTTCAAACGCACGGTCTTTTATTAATCTCTGTTTATTAGATTAGACTGTCTGGATCATGGCTGTTCATCATCAGGCTTACTTGTATTGCTGAAATATTGTCATCAGTATTCTCAGAACAAGACCATATCTACAAGCCATATTTTATTTCTTAAACAAGGCCTTTCGGCCTTCTCAAATGATCAAATACATCAAAACTTGTTTCTCGTTCATGGTTTGAAGAAATGGATGTCATTCTAAAGTAAGATAGTAGCTGGGTATTTTTAGATATCTTTAAAGGTTACGTACGGGATATCTAGAACATCGAGCGCTGCTACGGGTACCGATGAATAATCTGATAATAGAATAGGTGGGCCGCACGACGTATCAAAAGACCTTGCGCGGTATTGTGATAAATCGTGTGATAATGGTTCTGATTTGGATAGTCTGCTGTTTAGTTACTTCATTTCACAATATCATGCTCTTATCATTCATATACGGATAGCACCACGAGCACGCCAACGTGATATATTTTTTCATGTCCCTTCCCCTCTTACTTGTTTATTAAAGAGTTCCATTTTTCAAAAAATTTATGAAATTTTCCCCTTGTTCTAACATGTTTAGTAGAGACCGGTTTTTACCGGGTGAATGTGGAGCTTTTCAACAAAACCTTCCCCGTTCATAACGTGACTCCCGAACCGAAAATCTCGACGTTTTCGTTAGACCAAAAGCCTTTTTCATACGAATTCTCGAATTCTCGGATCATCTATCTCAAAAATTCAGGTGGCGACTCTTCGAGCTCGCGTCGGTCGGGGAGCCCACACCGTACATAATATTTTTGGCGTGGCAACTCGTGGTGGCTTATCAAATTTGTAGGTTTTGAAAGTTCATTGGTGCTTTCATATTTGGTTGGAATCTATCTGATCGTTTGAGTATTTTTTTTGTCTTTTATCTTTAGCTAGGATTTTATGTATATTTTGAGACTGCTGATTCTAGGTGGTATATATGAATATATACCAGATTAAGAGTGCCGCTATTTACGTTAGGCTTGATAAAACAACCTAGAGGGGGTTGAATAGGTTTAAATCTTGTAATAGACAATTTTTCTTTTGCAAGCAAATTGATTACCAAATCAACGGATCATTAATATAATGAAAGTACTAAAAGTAAATACGAGATGAGATAGAGGATTTTTATAGTGGTTTGGCTAATTGCTTAGTACACTCACTGCTATCCACTTTGTTTTGAGTACTTACAATGGATTTCATAGGAGCCAACACCCATTTACAATAACAACTCTGGTATACGCAGACCAAATCACCAACTCTTAATACCGGCACACACAGGCCAGTTTGCAACCTTCGCACACTGGTACACGTAGACCCGTTTACATTCTCTCAACACTGGTACACGCAAACCAGTTTACAAACTCGGAATATACTCAATTTACAAAAGAACAAAATCCTAAATGACAACACTGTGGATTGGGTTCTCTCTCACAAGGTGGGTTTAAGTGATGCCATTCAATCCCTCAAAGAATGGTGAATATACAAGTGTAAATTCACACACAGAGAGAGTGTATAAAATCTATAGCGCAAATTCTCTCTCAAGTCTGAAGGATAAACTCTATAGTGAATATCAGACTTGTATTCTGTAAATACTTTCAAGACTTCGATATCTCTTCCGGAGAGAAACTCCCTTTTTATAGCCAGTGAATGGAACTCCAAAGTCTTCTAATCGCAGAACGTATATGTCATTTATGCCGAAGATATCTTCTTTACAGTTTCAACGGTCATATCTCATTTTCTTCTTTTCGGCTCAAGAAGCAGAAAACATGCAACTTATCTTTTGGCTGCAAAACCCCACTTTTAATTTTTCAATCAACAAATGGCAATTTTGAAAGAGTAATTCTACCTCCACGCCCAAAACACACACCCAAATACACACCCACACACATAGTGTAGTGTGTGTGAGCCCCACACACACTAAAGTGTGTAGTGTGTATGAGTGTGTATTTGGGTGTAATCCTAGAATAATTGATTTTGAAAACTGCGAAATTTAAATCAATTCAATTGACCAAATTCAAATTAATGCACACACAATATAAATACAACTGAGAGAAAGATAAGTAAGTAATTTGAATCAAAAGAATCAAAAGGATATAGTTTAGACCCATGTATGAAGTAGAGAGAGAAACGAAACAAAAATAGTTGCTCTATTTTTCGAAAACCATATGGCTGGCCTTCCTTGAGGGCTACGGCCCAGCCTTCCTTACCTTCCGCCCGGGTTGCCGAAGTTATTAGGCCGATTAAACCTTGTCAAATAATAAGGCCCAATTGCAAAGGCCCACTGTGATAGTAATCTTGTCCAAAATAAATTAAGCCCAATGTAGCAAAGGCCCAAATTAAATTCTGTGCATACCAAAATTAAGACCAAGAATGTCCAAAAATAATATCATGATTTTACAAACAATTGAAATCCATTTTAACAAAACATCATCAAAACCAAATACCTAACAAGGTTCAACATCTCTGGGTCAGAGTGAAAGACATCGAATGTTTCGTATTTTTTTCGTTTTACAATAGTTAGATGATTGGTTTTGTTTTGTCCTAGATATTTTGTAATGAACTCTATCATGTAATAAGTGCCGTGAGCTATTATTAGTATAATCTTCTCCATTTTGTCAAAAAATAACAAAATTGAAGAAAAAATTCGGTGATGTTATTGGTTTTTTCAATGATGATGAAGATGGACCAACCCAAACCCAGCCCGACTCAATTTTTGTGCAGCCCTAATGCGTGGCAATCTCGTAAAGCATCCTCTATACATATGTTAAACAAGTTAGGTGTAAGTTAGTGGAACATGTTAAGTTTTCATCTAGTATTTAGGCATTTTAAGCTTGCATTAGATATGGTAATATATAAATTAAATTCAGCAAATGATAAGAGGTTAGCCATCTAAGAGTAGGCTATCCAAATAAATATACGTATTAATTTTTTAAAATATATTTTCTTAATAAGTCATTAACATTTTCGTTGCAATTTTTTTTTTTTTTTTGCAAACAAAAGTTTTAGAAGCAATTCTTTTTTTACTCTTGGACCATCCAAAAAATAAGTTTAATACACAAATAACCAAGAAATTGGATCAATATGAAAGGTGCATTCAAAACTGGGTAATGAATAGCCGTTGTATTTGATATAAATATAATTATTTTTAATTACAAACATAGACCAGTTGGAACTCGAAAAAAAAAAAAAACCTTTTAGGAACAAAATTTAAAAAATGGACATTCTATAAGCTCTCTCCATAGAAAGAATAAATAAACCCAATGCATTTTGAAGAGGGGATCCGCGCGTGAAACCCTACTTATTACCGACCAGGCATTCAAATTCTTTTTATACACACTTTTTTTTTTGATCCGCTCTTTATACACACTTGGAGGTCAAAAGAGTTGTAATTGATACTTGGAGGACGAAAATGAGACTCGGATGAAACTAGGAGGACTATTTATATAAATTTTTCAAAAAAAAACCTTTTTGTAGTTTCCATAGTTTACAAAAACTCTAAAAAAGTTTATGAAAAATAAAAAAGTAAAAACTTGTTACCAAACAAATTTTCTTCATTAATTTTCAAAAAAGTAAAAATAAAAATTGAAAACAAAAAGGTTATCAAACGCCCCCTGAATGTGCAATTATTTAAGTGTTCCAAAAGGAAAAAAAAATTAAGTGCAGCACGCCCGTGGTGGGCACATGGTCGCCACTGGTTACTTAAATAAGTACTACAAAAGTAGTAGCATATTACAAGTAACGTGATCAGAAGCCCATAGAAAAGATAAGTTTTATTTAGAAAAGATAAGGTTTTTTTTTTTTTTTTTTCTGGAAAAAAATCTTCGGAAAATATAAAGTCATCTTACTATTTGTACCAAATAACTACTTTCTCTGTCTCTTAAATGTACGCATGGACTCGATTGGTTCGGACTTTGGTTTCGTGATACTCCCTCCGTCCCTTTTTAAATGTCTTGCTTCGTAACTCCAACTTATTAAAAAGACATCATCATTACACCTTTCACATCAACTTTTTCCTCCACTTTCCCTACTTACCCATCATCATTACACTTTTCAAAATAAAATCTACTTTTAGGGACAAAATAGACAATACACTAACTTTTACCCCCCTAACTTTACAAAATAGACACTTATTAAGGGACAGCCCAAAATGGAATACTGGACACAAAAAAAAGGACGGAGGGAGTAATTAACCAAGGATGAACCACTCGGATCGAATTGGTTAAGACAGAATTTTTGATCTGTCGATCACCATATGTAAGTGGCGATAGAAATCACCATTGATACAACATGTCGAACGTCAAATAATGTGCTCACGCAGGGGCAACCATGCGTGCAAAATATATATATATATACATACATACATAATCATGTACATACATTAAAACTCAAAATAACGTAAATACATAAATCAGTTTAACTAATGAGATCGATCTTGATGTATGTGTCTTGTTTTTCTTTATTGTTCATCTTCTTCTTTTTTCATTCATCACAACTGGACGAATTCGGTATATGGGCTTTCATGTTATTTGATTTTACCAGTCAAAAAATAAAGAATTAGTAAAAGTCTAGAACAACAATTGGGGAAAGACATACTTATAACTTAAATTTCACCAAAATTACCTAGGATTTTCAAAATCTCTTATCATCCGTTGCTATTTTCTCGAAATTGCATTTGAAGTCTTAACAATTGGGGACGTTTGTGCCGAGAGAGAGAGAGAGAGAGAGAGAGAGAGAGAGAGAGATAAAATTTAGTGTGCCATTGAGATTTTAAGGCAAAAATAAATAAAATTTTAAAACACTAAATCCATCTAACGAAAAGTGAGAGTTTATTACTTGAATATTCACAATATTAACCCTATAATTCTATTTTTATTATATTTTATCTCTTAGCCTTTAGTAATTAATGTTTGTATTATAGTATTTCAAAGGTTACTATTATTTTTTTTTTACAAAATTCTACACAGGGGCGAGCCTATATACTTTCATAGGGATTTTTTTTACATATAATAATAGTGTTTGTTTATCTTCTTGCAGGGGTGACCGCCCCTACTGGCCCCTTCCTGGCTCCATCCATGGACTGCTATCTCTAAGTACGACATAGATTTATTGATATAATATGCATGGTCATAAAAGAGGAAGAAGTTTAAGACATGGTCATAATTTAACACTCACTTCGTCCCATTTTGTTAAGCCTATTTTGGAATTTCTACTTTTAAGAGATCGTACATGTTTTGGAAATCTATACTTTTTTTTCGCCGACTTTTCAAATAGGACTAACGTTTAGAGACATCCCGAAGTGGAATATAAGACTAATAACAAAATGAGACGGATGGAGTAATTAAGAGGTAGATCCGTAACGACCCGAATTTTTGGCCCTATTATTTTTCGAATAAAGAAAAATTACAGTTCAAAAAAAAATTATATTATTGTTCCGAATTTTATTAACTAATTATTTTACTAACTATTCATGGGATTTCAAAATATATTTTATTGGTAATTGTGATTACTATTTGTTTTGTATTAAATTAATCATTTAATTGTATAAATGTGGATATATGTATTTATACCTTGTGCCATATGTACTGTAAAATTTTTCCACCACCAAAATGTGCTCCCAGCGTATCTCATCTCTCTCTGTCGTCCCTCTCTCCATCTCTCTCTCTCTCTACTTGTTCCCCACGCCCATCCGAACCATCCTCTACATGTTCCCCACGCCCATCCGAACCATCCCCCTTTCCCTTTTTCTGCAGCCACCTCCCCTACCCCATTTCTTGGCACCCCACTCTTCTCTCCACCTCCCCTTGTAAATACACTGCTCCTTCCCGCCGCCCCCCACCCCCCCAAAAAAAAAAAAACACCACTGCCAACAGTAGAAGAGAAGGAAATTCGTCCATGGTGAAAATTTAGAGAGAGAAAATGAAGAGGGTCGCGGTCACACACTTGGGACGCCAATTCGACCTACGCCTCTCCTAACCCGTGCCTCGGCATCACAGAACCTAGTTCCAATCACCGAAGTTAGCCCCAGCGTCCCGTGCTCCGTCGTCTCCTTCAATTTTTCCGAAACCGTCCGAACCCCGCTTCTCTTTTTCCGACCGAATTCGCGGTAGATAAAATGCTTCTCCTACTCTCTCATAAGTATAATAAATGTTTACGTATTGGTTTTGAATGTTCCAGAGTGAAAGAAAACGTTCCCGGAGTCGCGGAGATCTTTCTCCCTTGTTTTTCCGATACCCACTGTACATGAAGGTTATTTCGGCCTATCATCGTACATTACTATTATTATTTTAAAATAGTACTCCCTCCGTCCCACTTTGTTTCGCCCTTTTCCTTTTTGGGACGTCACAAAAATTTGTTTATATCTCATAATCTATAATATTTTATATATCCAATATGGATCTTGTTTGATAGATCTCAATTTATTTTTTTAAACAAAGTTTTCGAAATCATAAATAACATTATAGATTGTGAGATATAGAAAATTTTTTAGGACGTCGCAAAAAAGAAACATGCGCAACAAAGTGGGATAGAGAGAGTGGAGAGAGTAGAATAATTGACATGACATTACTAAAAGTCCTAACGGTCCTATGCAACATGTTCAGGTAACAAAAATTGGGTCTGGGGGGTCGTGAGGTTATTTTAAATGAAGGTATTACTGAAAATTATTGAAATTAAAATAATTAGGAAAAAAAAATCTAGTGAATAAAATATATTGAGGTTAACAAGGTTTTATCTAGGGAGTGTAAATAGTCTAAAAAAAAATTATTCGGGTATTAAAAACATGGTTTATAAGGTCACAAAGCTGATTTGATTGAAGACTTTGTTAAACAAATAATAAATATCTAATTAAATAAAAAAATTGAAATTAACAAGATAACATCTTTAAGATGCAAGGAATCTAGAAAAAATAGTTTGGGTGTCAAAAATGTTGTTTGGGAGATCGCAAAATGGTTTCGAACCAAAACAGTACATACTGCAAGGTATGACCGTTTGACCTTGTGGCCCGCAAGGTAAGAAGACCTGGTTCTTGCGGCTGGGCCGCCCAAAGGTCGCGGCCGCAAGGTCACAACTAGGATTTTTTTTTTTGTTCGTTTGGCTACGGTTTCGTGCACAGGTTCGCATGGGCTATGTTTTAGGCCTAAGAATACATAAATATACTTAGAGATGAGGTTATATAAGATTATAATACCTTGGTTTGATTGAATTGATTCAAAACCGAAATTTTAAATTTGAGGAAGAAGACTTCAGATTTGACAACCGGGGGACCTTGCATGGGACCGAATTGGATGACATTTGGGAATGCTTGGAGTTTTGGGAAGTGATTGGAATGGTTGAATTGGATTTTGGTTGGGCGTAGATACAAAACCCACATTTCCCTCTCAAACTTTCTCTTTCTAAAATTCCATAGCTTGGAGCTCGAATTGGCTACTGTTTCTTCTCTTTTCTGATTAGGTGGAGTGTGAAAATGTAGTGTGTGTGTCCGTAGGTTAGTGGGGAGGGGTTATATAGGTGAATTTGAGAGAGGTTGGATAAAATTGAATTTAATGGAGGTTTGTTTCTTTGAATTTGGAAGGGACGAATTGGGCTCTGTTTAAGGTCAGGGAGGAAGTAGGAAATGGATAGGAATGAATTGAATTCGGAGTTTCTTGGGTAGAAAAGAATTTTGTGTAAGGGGAGATGAACATGATTTTCTTGGAGGTTAAGAAAGAGAGAGTGAGCGAGCTATGGGAGATGGAAGAGAGAGAGACATTGCAGGAGAGGGAGAGGGACAAGAGAGATGCATGCATGCTGGTGCATGCATGTGTGTGTATATTAAAGATTTTAAATGCATGCATATATATATGAAAAAAAAAGACGTAATAATATTAACGCTAATATTATTACTATTTTTATTAAAAAAAAGGGTCAAAAATCCAGGTTGTTACACAAAATGAGTTGAGACTATTAGTTCTATGGACTACCAAGGTGGACTTAGGGGTATACACAATACCCTCTCACACTTGGTATTGATAATTCAATCCCAACACAAGCCATGCGAAATTACTTTCCTATCCTTGTTTAATGAATAAATCAGTTTTGCATAAGGAAAAAAATGAAAATGTATACCATCAATCCAATCTTATTCTATGTGAAACAAATATGATATTAATAATCTCATCATTTAATGTCATTTCAAACAAACATACGCATTACCAATCATTTCTCATTATCAATCCATTTTCATTACCAAACCCAATCCTAATTCTATCTTCTTACGAATTCCAACCATCTATCACTGTTATCAAACGAGTCACATGGCAACTTTTGTCTTAATTTGAATCTACGAAATATTCAACCACCGGAAATTACGAAAAAATCTTCAATGCAACAGTTATTTGTAACGCTCTCTCACATGATGTGGACTCCATATATGTGTAGGCACACCATGTGAGAGAGGCGTTAAAAATAACCGTTGCATTGAAAATTTCCTCGGAAATTACAGCTTTACTGTCATTTTTTTGGCCGGGCCTTTTGTTTCAGACGTCCATTTAAATATGCCCCAAGTTTTATTGAATATTTTCGAACTAATTATATATAGGGAAAATGACGGCCAAGGACGTGTTTTGATAATTAATATCCACTAATAGGGCTGTAAATGAACCGAGCCATTCGCGAACTGTTCGAGGCTCGGTTCGGTAAGAGCTCGTTCGAGTTCGATTCATTTGCTAAACGAACTGAACCTGAACCTCAATTCTAGGCTCGTTCCGTAAATAAGCCGAACCTGAGCCTAACGGTATTTGACTCGGTTAGGTTTCCGAACCTATACTTAAATTTAATTAATAATTCAATAGGGGTCTATTTGTAAATGTAAAAAATTTTAAGGTTGTATATATACTTCAATACTTATTTTCTCCCAAATTCTATACGATCAATGAGAGAGTTTGGGTTTGCTTGAGTTTAATAAGCTGAGCCGAATCAAACCTGAGTCTTGACGAGCTCAATTCGAGCTTAAATTCAGCTCGGCTCGATTCATTTGAGTTTTACAAGCCAAACTCGAGCCAAGATGTTCAAGGTCGAATCGAACTCGAACCGAATCCGAGTCGAACTCGAGCCAGACTAGTATCTTAACGAACCCAACCGAGCCGAATCCGAGCCTTGAAAATTTTTAACGAGCCAAACTCGAGCCAAGTTGTTCAGGCTCGAATCGAACTCGAGCCGAACCCGAGCCGAACTCATACCTTAACGAACCCGAGCCGAACTTAACAGGGTTCGACTCGATTCGGTTCGTTTACAGCCCTATCCACCAATGATATTTTCAGCATTAACAAATGTTCTTAACTTGTCTTTGGCTGGTATTAATTATCAAAATACGTCTTGGGCCGTCGTTTTCCCTTATATATACGTATACATACTACACTGGCCTAAATAATTAGCCCCCCCCCGAAATAGCAAAAATAGGGGGCCCGATATCATGTGGCCACATTCTTGGCGTGACGTATGCCCAAAACCGGCCTACTAAACGCTTAGAAGAAGGAAAAAAAAATTCCCTCCGTCTTTTTTTAAGTGTTTAGTTTCGTAACTCCGACTTATTAAAAAGACATAATCATTATACCTTTCACATCAATTTTTTTCTCCATTTTCCCTACTTACCTATCATCATTATACTTTTACTCACTAACTTTTCAAAATAGAATATGCTTTTAGGGACAAAATAAAAACAACGCACCAACTTTTATCCACTAACTTTACAAAATGGACGCTTATTAAAGGGACAGTTCAAAATGGAATACTGGACTCTAAATAAGGGACGGAGGGAGTAGGTTTAAGTTTTGTGTTTGGTAACTTTTTCAGTTTTCAATTTTTTGATTTCAAGAAATTAGAAGTAGAAACAGGTTTATGTTTTCATAAAAACAAAAACAAGAAACATGTTGGTAGTATTTGTGCTTCTCAAAAAAAAAAAAAAAAAAACACATTTTTGTAGTTTCCATAGTTTACAAAAATTCTAAAAAAGTTTATGAAAAACAAAAAAGTAAAAACTTGTTACCAAATAAATTTTCTTCATTAGTTTTCAAAAAAATAAAAAACAAAAACGAAAAATAAAAAGGTTACCAAACGGCCCTCGAATGTGCAATTATTTAAGTGTTCCCAAAGAAAAATAAAAAATTGCAATGCAGCACGCACATGGTCGCCACTGGTTGCTTAAATAAGTACTACAAAAGTATTACAAGTAACGTGATCAGAACCAAGATCAATCTGCTGGAGGAATCTGCTGGAGGCCAAGAAGTCGAAAGGCAGATTTGGTGAGCCATCAACAAGTGCTGGGTAGGAATAATGTTAAGAAATATCAACAGCCCAATTGTAATTGATTCAAACTGCTCCTTTCGTCCATCCCAATTGAAAAGCATAAACCTGATTAGTAGAACTGAACCCAAGTACCATACGGAAAACAAGAAAGAAGTCAACAATATGAAGAGTGCATGAGCAAGGAGGATAGTGTGCATGGCAGCTCAAGAGATGATATGACAGATCGGGACCAAAACAGGGAAGGGGAAATTGATACGTTTGAAGATGGCACCATAGCAGCATGGGAAATACTGGGAATAGACTTTGAGGAGTCTGATGTATGGGCAATAAAGACGACGTTTGAAGCAGAAGGCAAGGAAACAAAGTTACTCAACAATAACAGGTTTGCTCCACTTTTGAGGAGCAATACCACTATCTGAAATTCCCTACAAAACTCTCTAACTGAAATGAGCTGTTTTATTGGTTTTTGGATGCTGATGAAGATTTATCTTGATGCTGCTGGTTTCATTAGTTTTTCATGGCACCTACTTGGCCATATTCTTCTCTAAAAATGCTTTTTGCTACTGATTGATTCTGTTTTCTGCTGCCGATTGGATGAATTATCTGTTTATACCTATATTGCTTTCTGCTGCTGTTTACTACTGCTCTTGAGGAATATTTGCCTAATTATGATGCTCATGTGTACTACTTTTGGATGGAACTGTCTTCTGTTGCTCATGTCTACTGTTATGCTGCCATTATTACTGAGGCTTTGGATGGGATGCTGTTAGTGATGTTACTGTCTATGAATACTGCTTTGGGTACGTGGACCACTTATCTATTGCTGTTTTCGTTTAATGCTAAGGCTGCTACTAGGGATGGAGTCAAAGAGGGGCTAGTAGGGACGATCACCCCTGTAAGAAAAAAAAGAAACACTACTATTACATGTAAAAAAAAAAAAAAAATTCCTATGAAAGTATAGGCTCGCCCCTATGTAGAATTTTGAATAAAAATATATAATTGTAACCTTTGAACTACGAGGATACCAACATTAATTACTAAAGGCTAAGGGTTAAAATATAACAAAAAAATAAAACTATCGGGTTAATATTGTGAATATTCAAGTAATAAACTTCCACATTTCGTTAGATGGGTTTAGTGTTTTACAATTTTATTTTTGTCTCTTAAATGTCAGTCATCCATGTTCTCTTAGAATGGCCCAAAACAATATTCTACTTTGCAAAGCCAAGCAAAAACATATTTAGATTTCCACAAACTAACCTTCATAAATTTCCCAAAATACTTTTAGTTTAGGAGAGTGATTTTGCCACTCCCCAAACTGTTAACTGCACTCCTCAGGAGAGTGCCAAAATCAACTAATATTGGTTTTGTCACTCTTCAAAAGTTAACAATTTGAAAACCCTAAAAGTTACTAACAATTTGGGGAAATTGACAAAATGAACTTATATTAATTTTGGCACTCTCCTGAGGAGTGCAGTTAACAGTTTGGGGAGTGGCAAAATCACTCCCCTTAATATATGTCACCACAAAAGGCTAGAAGTACTCACTGAAAGAGACCAAAATTAATTAGCTGCAACTATCAAATTAAAACCGAACAAAATTAAGGAGGATGATTTTTATTAATAATGAAGATAAGCTAGAAGGAATACATGCATGTCCTGTCCACATACGTGTCCTTGACAATGATGTCTGAGTATATATGCACAGACTCGATTGGTTCGGACTTTTGCTTTCGTGATAATTTATAAAGGATCAACCACTCGGTTTGAATTGGTTAAGACTGAATTTTTAGTCTGTCGATCACCAAATGTATGTGGTGATAGAAATCACCATTGATACAACATGTCAAATGTTAAACAGTGTGCTATCTCTAAGTACGACATAGATTTATTGATATAATATGCATGGTCATAAAAGAGGAAGAAGTTTAAGACATGGTCATAATTTAACACTCACTTCGTCCCATTTTGTTAAGCCCATTTTGGGATTTCTAACTTTTTAAGGGAACATACATGTTTTGGAAATCTATACTTTTTTTCTGCCGACTTTTCAAATAGGACCAACATTTAGGGACATCCCGAAGTGGAATATAAGACTAATAACAAAATGAGACGGATGGAGTAATTAAGAGGTAGATCTGTAACGACCCGAATTTTTGGCCCTATTTATTTTTCGAATAATGAAAAACTACAGTTCAAAAAAAAAAATATATTATTGTTCCAAATTTTATTAACTAATTATTTTTCTAACTATTCATGTGATTTCAAAATATATTTTATTGGTAATTGTGATTAGTATTTGTTTTGTATTAAATGAATCCTTTAATTGTGTAAATGTGAATATATGTATTTATACCTTGTGCCATATGTACTGTAAAATTTTTCCACCACCAAAATGTGCTCCTCCCTGCCCCCGCTCTCTCTTTACTTGTTCCCCACACCCATCCGAACCATCCCCCCTTTCCCTTTTTCTGCAGCCACCTCCCCTACCCCATTTCTTGCACCCCACTCTTCTCTCCACCTCCCTTTATATACACTGCTCCTTTCCCCCCCACGCCCCAAAAAAAAGAAAAAAGAAAACCACCACTGCCGACAGTAGAAAGAGAAGGAAATGAGAAAGGAAAATCGTCCATGGTGAAAATCTAGAGAGAGAAAATGAAGAGGGTCGCGGTCACATGCTTTGAATGCCAATTCGACCTACGCCTCTCCTAACCCTTGCCTCGGCATCACAGAACCTAGTTCCAATCACCGGAGTTAGGCCCGGCGTCCCGTGCTCCGTCGTCTCCTTCAATTTTTCCGAAACCGTCCGGAACCCGCTTCTCGCTTTCCGACCGAATTCGAGGTAGATAAAATGCTTCTCCTACTCTCTCCTAAGTATAATAAATGTTTACGTATTGGTTTTGAATGTTCCGGAGTGAAAGAAAATGATCCCGGAGTCGCGGAGGTCTTTCACCCTTGTTTTTCTGATACCCACTGTACATGAAGGTTATGATTTTGAAAAAAAGATACTTTTATTATAGTTAGGCCCCTGAGGTTATTTAACATATGAATTCGACCAAAAGAACTAATGACTTATTACAATTAGTCCTTAATTTATTAACCGATCATATTTCGGCCTATCATCGTACATTACTATTATTATTTTAATGTAGGCATTCAATTAATTATTAGGGTTAACAAAAAATATTATGATTATATTCATTTGTAAAGTTGAATATAGCTAAATATATATATATATATATATATATATATATATATATATATATATATATATATATATATATATATATATATACACACACACGAGTGGAATTATTGTTGGAGCAACAATAAAAAAGAAGAAGACATGATTAGTGTACGTCAGCACAAAAAGCTATACGAAAGAGACCAAAATTAATTAGCTACAACTATCAAATTAAAACAGATCAAAATTAAGGAGGATGATTTTTATTAATAATGAAGATAAGCTAGAAGGAATACATGCATGTCCTGTCCACATACGTGTCCCTGACAATGATCTCCAAGTTTATATGCACAGACTCGATTGGTTCGGAAATTTGCTTTCGTGGTAATTAATCAAGGATCAACCACTTGGTTTGAATTGGTTAAGACTGAATTTTTGGTCTATCGATCACCATATATACGTGGTGATAGAAACCACCATTGATACAACATGTCAAACGTCAAACAGTGTGCTATCTCTAAGTACAACATAGATTTAATTGACAAAATATGCATGGGCATAAAAGAGGAAGAAGTTTAAGACATGGTCATAATTTAACACTCAATTCGTCCCATTTTGTTAAGCCCATTTTGAGATTTCTAACTTTTTAAGGGAACATACATGTTTTGGAAATCCATACATTTTTTCCACGGACTTTTCAAATGGGACAATGTTTTTTGACATCCCGAAGTGGAGTATAAGATTAATAACAAAATGAAACGGATGGAATAATTAAGAGGTAGATCTCTGTAGGGATTTTTTTTTATCAGCTACAATATAGGGATTAGCTTTTCTTCCTCTTTTGAACATGGGATTAGCTTTTCTTCAAACTCAAGGAATTGAAATCGGTCCACTAGTAGCAGTTATGCAATAATCTACTCCATCCAAATATCCAAAATTTCCACTAATCGGACGGCTGCGAAGTGTTTCTTGACTCCTTGAGAATCTTTAACTGTAGCTTTTGAATCCTGATAGAAAAAAGGAAAAAGAAAAAAAGGTGTCCAAAGAACAAGTGCTTTTGAAGTTTTTTTTTCTGATAAGTCAAAGCTTAATAAACCGACCTTTATCTATCCATGGATTTTTTTTTAATTAATTCCTTGTGAAACCTATGTACCACCTTCCCCATCTAAACCTATAATGAGCTCGGACAATCCGTGAACATGAACTGCACCTCTCTCTCTCTCCGTGAACATGAACTGCACCTCTCTCTCTCTCTCTCTCTCTCTCTCTCTCTCTCTCTCTCTCTCCACGGTTCTGTCCGTCGGCCTAATATTTGTGAGAACATTTCAATCATTGGGACCGTTCATTTGGTTTTATTTTTATCGGCGAACACTGTAAGATTACATACTTACTAGTTCGAACAAGAAAAAAGAACAACTAAAACAATACCCTCCAACAGAAAGTTGGATGGCAACCAACTCTCCACCCACTCAAAGTTTCGATTGCCGAGCCAAAAAAAAAAAATGTTAGAGTAGTTAGATAACTTTCTTTGCACCTCTTTCACTCTCATGCCACATTCAGGGATGGAACCAGGATTTTACCCAAGTAGTGGCGAAATGTATATTAAAAAAAGAAGAAGCATTACAATATTAATAGTCATCAACTTTAGAAAAAATTAAAATAACATAGCTAAAACTATAGTAAATGATGTTTATTATTTGTACATGGAGTGTGAAAAAAGACTAACTTTAATTTTGGGGATTGATAATGCCACTCCCCAAATTTATAATGTCACTCCTCAAATCCCTATATGAATTTTCCAAATTGATAACCGCACTCCCTTTTGGAAGTGGCATTATAAATTTGGGGAGTGACATTATAATTAAATTCCCTTAATTTTTTAGGTTAAATTGTTCTAGGGTTAGAATGTGGAGTTTTTTTTTCTTAATTACACATCATCATCTATATTATTTCACTTTGGCCTAGGAATACTTTTTTGGGTCTCTTTTCTTGAAAAAAATAGAAAATTTATGACTAGTATATAATAAAAAATAAGAAAAAAAACCTAGCAATGGCAAGACTATATAAGTTGGGGATAAAAAAAAATCACATATAATAATTGTATTTTCTAAAATTCTTGGCGTGGCGGCTGTCGCCACTAGACCCCCTAGTTCCATCCTTGGCCATGTCGCGAGGTAATGCACTCACACATTTTGACTCCTGTGGCTTGTTTATGTGGCTTTGGGCCAAAGGCATCTTCGAGATCATCAAACATGTCAAAAATCATGTTGTGAGGATACTATTTTATATGATTTCGAAACACACGTTTTTGAAAAAAAAATGAGTTTTTGATCTAGTGTTGCAATTTTTTTTCAAGACCAATGTGCTCTATAGTCATATCAAAATGCCATCCGATCAATATAAATTTTGGTTTGACTGATGAAATCGACGAAGTCTAAAACATGAACGGTCTCGATCATTGTGAATAATGAGATGGTCTCAGAAAAAGGACACATAAATGGGTGAACGAACTGTCTAGTCAGGCTGAGGGATTGGAGAGGATCCAAGTCATATATATATATATATATATATATATATATATATATATATATATATATATATATATATATATACAGTCATTTTCAAATAAGGAGGTCCTTATTTTAACTATTTTAGTTAAAATAAGGACCTCTCCATTTCTCCCATTTTCCGTTCGAATTTCGATGATCCGAGCCGCTCAATGTGTTCAGAATATGATTTTAAGAGTGCCCGCGAGGAATCAGCAAAAAAAATGATCGAGAAGAGCTTCATCCGAGCAGTTTTTATTTGAACCGTTCGATAAAAAATAAGGACCTCCTTATTTGAAAATGACTGTATATGAGTCTCCTTCTCCTAAGGACCACTTTAACTTAATAAAATAAGGACCTCCCTTTCCCGATAGAATTTCGATGATCCAAGCCGCTCAATGTGTTCAGAACATGATTTTAAGGGTACACGCGAGAAATCAGCAAAAAAAATGACTTGAAAGGCTTCATCCGAGCAGTTTTTGTTTATTTTTTATCGAATGGTTCAAATAAAAACTGTCTGTCTCTCTCTCTATATATATATAGACACACACACACTCCATATGACTTGTGGAATATAATAATTTGAAAATTTTGCAATCACACCATTCTTGTTTTGGTTTGTTAACACGAATATAATTATTTGCATACTGTTGTTGCATCGACAATATGTCAAAATATGTACACTATTTTATTAAGCTCAAAATTATTTGGAGTTGACATAAAGTGGTGTCACTCTTTCTTGTCCTTTACAATTTGTAATATTAATTAATATTCTTTCCACCATTGACATTATTGTACGGGGATCTTGTAATGTGGGGTGCACTAAAGAGCGGCATTGAAGTTGTCCGTGTCGGTAATCAATAGTCTAGGTCTCATCTTGGTAATGGACGACTTGGGTTTGTAGAAGCCAAGATAAAGTTTGAACCATTAATTGCCGAACAGACGGCTCGGATGCCGCGCTACGCCTTGTATAGGTGTGCACTACATGATTTCCAAATCCGTATTCTATAGGATAATAGTTTTGATCACATATTTTCCTCACACACACAAACACCTTGTAATACTACCTCCGTCCTAAAAAAAATTGTCAGGTCCGCAAAGAGAACTTAAAAATGCTGTATTTTTGTCAAAAAAAAATTCAAACTTTTTGCCTCTAGTTACTAAATATCAATGAGTTCTTTTAATTTATCAAAATCTGTTTTTTTTTAATGTTAATAAAAATGTCCTTTTTTGTAAAGTTATTGTCTTATGGTCCGAACAATCTTTTTAGGAGAGATAGAGTATACAATTGAGCTCATACAATTATATCTACACCATTCTATCGAGCTAGCTCAAACAATTTTGTGAACTTGAACTATACTCTTCATAATGCATGTATTCTATTAATTAAGGCCAAACAATTACTCCTATCAACTTGAGCTATTACCCCTCTCTCTCCCTCTCTCTCTCTCTCAACAGATGTTGACGGAAAGAAGGTCAGCTTCAACTTCCTTGGCATCGGAAAATAGGTCACGGCCTGTGCCGCCTTTGTTGTACAGAAGGAGATCAAGTGATGATATAGACAACTTAGCAACTGTTTCCAGCAGTCTTTTGCCGGCTTTCGGGACCATTGTGGATGATGCTAATTCTCTCCACCTCAGGAAATATATCATCGCCCCATTCGACCGTAGATACCGGTACGTACTGTTCCTTCCCTTCCCGAAATATTCTTCAAACCAACGCATACACAAATATTCTGAATAACGAGATTTTGGACCTCTGATGTCGCTATTTACCTATTTATTGGCGATTTCTTTCCGACTCAGCCGTCATATGACCGAATAACTGATACCGTGATGTATCTTGTCACACACAGACGCATATATGAGTGTGTGTGTATATATATATGCGCGTCATATCATGTACATAATTATGTATGTATGGCGTAAAAATATGAAGAGAACTGGAAATGTTGGTCTGAGTAAGGTTAATTTATGTATTAACGTACTGTTAATATCTCGAGCAGAACCATCTGTGTTTTTTTTTTTTTTTATAAGCAAATTTTTTTTTTTATAAATTTTTGTAAAAGATTACAAAGATTTAATGGATCGAGAGTACACCGGCGAAAACGCCACCCGAGAACCAAATCAAAAGAAGGCAAAGAACCGACCAAAAAGCCAAAGTGAGAATTTACACTGAAACAACCTCTGAACACCCCAAACACACTGAACAAACTAAGACAAAAAAAAAAGAAGAAGAAGAAGAAGCCAAAACCAAAACTCAAAGAGAGCAGAACCATCTGTTAACGAATATAAAAAACTTGAACGTTTTTCCAGTAAAAATCCTTTAAACACTATCTTATCATTATTATACATACATACATATATATAGACACACACGGTTCGTTTCAAATGAGGGGTCCTTATTTTAGTTAAAATGCAGACCCCTCCTTTTCAGATTGAATTTCGATAATCCAAGCCGCTCAATGTGTTCAGAACATGATTTTAAGAGTACCCACGAGAAATCGACAAAAAAAATGACCGGAAAGGGCTTCATCCGAACAATTGTGAACAGTTTTTTATTGAACGATTCAAATAAAAACTTCTCAAATCAATCCCTTCCCGGTCATTTTTTTCCCGATTTCTCATGGATACTCTTAAAATCACATTCTGATCACATAGAGCGGCTCGGATAATCGAAATTCGATCGGAAAATGGGAGAAATTGAAAGGTCTGTATTTTAACTAAAATGAGGACCCTTTCATGTGAAATGGACTAATATACCTATATATATATGTGTGTGTATGTATGTATGCATTTATAAATTTGTAAGGCATATTTGATCTCTTTTTACAAATTTGAAGCATGAGTTGTATTTCAAAGTTTATCACTTTCTAACTATTTTTGGACCAACCAGAAAATGAAGATATTATATATATATGAAAACAGTATAATAAAAGTAGACACTATCGGTCTAAAAATACAAAAACAACAAAATCAAAAAAAGAAAAGCCGCTTGGAACCACGACGTTGCAGCTGGACCCGTAAAACACTCATGAAGATGGGTTAGAAAAGCCAAAGTTGAGTGACCATATATGAACACAGAGCAAACCCTCCTCGATCATGACCCGCTGCACCAACTCGAACTCGTCCCGCCGCAGACTGAAGGCACTTCGTCTCTGGTGAACTAGTTTCAAAAAAAAGAACCTAGAACCCTAGATCTGACTGCTGAATCCAAAAATGATGAAGAGAATAAGAGGTCTCATCTCCCGAAGGAGAGAGTCTCAATCACTTGACAACCATGTGCGTAGAAAAAAAAAGGGGAAGACAGGAGAAGCCTGGAGAAGGGAGATTGAGAGGCGAAAATGAAGAAAGATGGCGAAAATGAGCAAAAATGAGGGGGGGGGGGGGGGGGGGGGGGGGGGGGCCCACCCTAGAGTTTCTCTCACTAAGGCTCCGTTTCAGAACGCCTTCTTAAAAAATAAGTACTTATTTTACATTTTCAAACTCAAAAATAATATAAATGAAAAATTATATTTCAATTTTTTTTTCACCATATAAAAGATCTCAATGAGATTTATCAAACAAGATCCATATTGATAGGAAAATTATTTACATAAACACATGATTTTTTAGCTTGAAATTGCCTTCTTAAAAAATAAGTGTTTATTTCCGTTTTCGGAACGAGGCCTAACTCTGCTTCCTTTCCACGCAGAACTCCAATTTCTAACTATTACTACAACTATAGTTCAGCAGTTTAAGGTAATAACCAATGGAAAGTCTTGTATTCTACTTGTGCTGAAAATGGCGCCAGTCTTGAGTAATTATTATGCTCTTCTAGAGCACCATCACGTGATGCTTCAGGATCTTTACTATCACACATTCACGTGGGATCCAGAACAAAAGTGTATAGACCTCACGTGAATGTGTGGTGATAGAGTCAGGGACAGGACCCGAATTTCTTAAACGTGGTGGCTGAATTATGAACAACAAATTTTAAAATTTCAAGGTTCAGAAATCTAATACTCCTCGTCCCAATTTAATTGTAATTTTTGGAAGTTCGTGCCACTTTTTAATTAATTATATCTTGTAATTTATAATGTTTTAGGTGATTTTGAAAACATTGAATTATAGAACAAATCGAGATCTATCAAATAAAATTCATATTGGATATAAAATTCATTACCACTTTAAAGATATAATTAATTTTTTAATTCAGTTAGAATAGAATTGGGATAAGTAAATTGGGACGGAGGGAGTAATTTACTTGGTTTGGGTTTTGAAAGAGTTTTTGTTGGGTAATGAGTGAAAAAAATAGAAAGAGAAATGAGAGTAATAATTGAAGAGAAAACTGATTGGAGACCGCGCGCAGAGAGAAAGAGAGAGGGGGGGAAGGTATGTAGGGGCTGGGGTGGCCTTGGCCCCACCTAATTTCACATTTTGGAGTATATTTTACAAATTTTTTTGTATAAATATTGATAAAAAAAATATAAAACTTACAAACATAAATAAAGTTAAGAATAATTTTTATTTCGAGAACACTAAATTATGGTGAATGATACTCCATTCGTCCCTAAATAAGTATCCGGCGCGCAAACCTAGTCCTTTAAAAAGATGCATTTGTTTTGTTAAAAAAATTATTATTTTTTCACAAATCAATAGATGACAATAAGTTCTATTAGATTGTGAAAAAAATTTAGATATTTTAACGAAAAAACATGTATCTTTTATAAGACTTAGATTTGCGCGCTGGACAATTATTTAGGAATGAAGGGAGGATCGTGCAATAACGATAATGTGTTTGCTAAATTATATGATAACAACAATGATTGAGATTAATCCTTCAATTTATCAAAATCGTCCCATGGATACTCGAATGAGTGGATTTAGTCTTGAAAAAATCATTGAACCAAAATTTCTTTAATATTTCGGCCCCCTCCGATTTTGATTCCTGGCTCCATCGCTGAGAGAGAGAGAGAGAGAGAGAGAGAGAGAGAGAGAGAGAGAGAGAGAGAGAGAGAGAGAGAGAGAGAGAGAGAGAGAGCCAAAACGGACATAGTCTAAAGCATTTTTAAATGTTTAAATAACACCCACTACCAAAAAAAATATAGATGCTCTTAACAAAAAAAAAACTAATCTTAATATTTAAAAAATAAAACCCGAAACTACGTGGGGCCTTAGCTCCCATAGCCCTCTCATAGTTCTATTTATGTTAGAGCCCCTAAAAACACCATGTGGCGTAGTGGAAGAGCAAGTAATAATTTTTCCGAGTCTTGGGATGGGGGTAGATTGGTGCATTCTTGGTGTTAGGTGGGTCCAATGTGATCCAGAAGGCTGCCCGCCAGAGTTTGCAGTTTTATTTTAAAAAGGTTGATGCATATTATTGTGAGCTCATACCAAACTATGGTTTTTGTACTAATGCATGTTCGTACCTGAAAATACGACCCGAAATTAGTTTTGAATAAATTATTCAGTTTTGTCCCTCTAATTTTTTGAAGGTCTCTATTTGCAAAATTTCAATATGCAAAAAATGAACAGCTCAAGTATATCCTCCGGTTAACTTTAATCAACATATAAACAAACTGTAACGCCCCCAATTTTGGGTACGTTAAAGAAGACATTTTCATTGAAAATTTAAATAGAGTCTGGCTCAATATTACAACATAATTCTCTCAAGAGTACTTTATTAAACAAAAGGAGGGTAGACTAAGGTTTCTATCTACTACTCCGCTTCTTCTTCCATTCTGGCCAGCTCTTCGGCTCTAAACGCTTCTAAGGTGTAAAATTCACCATGTTCATCTATAAAATCTGACACATTATACCGGCGTCGCCACCAATATAATATGTTAGGGTCACCAAGAGTAACACCGTGAGCTACGAATGCTTAATAGAATAACCCATGCCCTCTAACCCTTAACTTACAAACAATATCAACAATTTCCCCACATAGTGCAAGCTTAACTAGCCAAAATAGTTAACAATGACACATCTACATTCGATATTCAATCAACATTGGTGTCCAAGATTCTGAGTTTCTCCTACGCGATTCATCGTAGACCGTGTCTCCATTTTCACTTTTCATAACCAAATCAACATTTTCAAAATCCGTTTTTAACACACCCAACCTCGGTTTCGCTGTTCCGGTCTCCCGAGTATCTTCACAATGGTTCCGCCGCACCGGGTTCCCATTGGCAACATTTTGCATTGGCTCCTCTCCGCGGATAACCAAGCCACACACCCAACCTTGGTTCCGCCGTTCCGGTCTTCCGAGTATCTTCACAATGGTTCCGCCGCACCGGGTTTCCATTGGCACACAAAACACACACCACACAATGGGCTACCATGTTCGGCCACATTGCGGTTTCCAAAATATTTCACCCTTTCAAAACACGCCTTTTCGTTAACCATACCCTAGGTGTCATGTTTCTAACTTTCTCGATTTCTGCTTCGCCTCAAACCTTGCCTTCAAATATAAGGTTGAAAACCCCAAGCGTAGGGCTAGATCGTCGGTAGCATAATATCCGAAAGTCCGGGATCGTACCCACAGAGAATTCGAATATAGCTTACTTGGATTGTAGGTTTTGTATGGTGGATTGTGGCGTTTAAGACAGCCAACTTAGTTTTACTTCTAACGGTGGAAAATTACCAAGGCAAAAGACTGGAAAACGCTCGATTAACTTAAAGGAGGCAAGTTTAGGGATCGTCTAACCCTTGACAAAGGATATTACCGGTTCTCAATATAACTCAGGCGAGAGCCACGACCGTGTGCTAACGCCCGGAGAATTTAGCTTTAATGACTACGTTTATCAAAAGATGTGATTAACCGGAATTAAATCAACCTATTTTTTGCTAATGTATCTAACACGTAGGGGGCCACGAGCCTTCAATATGTCGCTTGCCAAGACCGCTTGACTAAACTTCATACCAAGGAGTTAACACGCCTCGCTTAGACCAAAAAGGCTAGGTTAATCCGATTCCAAAAACCAAGATTTAAAGCCCGAAGGTTTGAGAACCAAATAACCACTTAAGTACTCGGGAAAGATTACCCCGAGACTTGGCCTATCAACTACTCACACATAGCTAAAGCATGAAAGAAAGCATAAAAACAAGACATGACTTTTAACCGATAAAAACGAAAACAAACTTGATATTATAAAAGATCTAGTCCGTAGGAACAACTTTAATAAACGAGAAATTAACAAACGAGAATTACTTACTTGAGTTCTTAAGGAAATAACTTGAAAAGCTTAAAAGACCATTAATGGAGGAAAAATAAAAGCTATTAAAGACCTAGATACAAAAGGGAGAGAGGAGACCCCTATTTATACACAATGGGTTTCTCTCTCCTCAAATATCTAAAAACATACTATAAAAGGCAAGTATTCTTTAAATGGAAAGCCCAAAAAGTAGCAAAATATTTGGCCGAAGGCTCTCCGTATCGATACAGAATAAGCAAAGTATCGATACCACATCGTTAAGCTGAAAAGGCCAATCTCCCGTAACAATTCCGTATCGATACAGATTATGGCCGTATCGATACGGGAAGCTCTGCTTGGAAAGGTAACAAACGCGTATCGATACGCCTTAAATCCGTATCGATACGGAATGCTTATTTCTGGTTCTTCAAGCCAACCTCCCAATCTTGACACCCGCCGACCGTTGGCTTGCCCGATGCTCCTCGCCTTCGTTCTTTGGTCACTTTGGCACAAGTTCCACCGAGCGATGATTCTTGAATTAACTTGGGGGTTAACTTTGCACTCAAAATACGCCTTTTAAGGGCATTTTGCCTGAAACACTCAACAAACTACCTTACGAGCAATATTGACTAAAAACGACAATAATAGCTAAAAGCACTTCTAACTAACGGACGTAAGCACCACGATCAAGCAATCTTAGGTGCGTATCACACCCCCCAACTTGAGCGTTGCTAGCCCCTAGCAACAAAATAGAAACTAAATGAAATAAAGAACGCCTGTCCATCCTTCCGACAGAGCTACTTAGCACCTACTCAAACTGCAACTAATTGGCAAGAGTTAAAATAACTTAATTATTCCAAAACAACTCGCAGCCAACAATTTAGCGATCAACTAAATATTGAGCAAGTTATAATCAAGTATCCAAAACGAGCGCCAAAAGACAAAAGACGGATACGAAGCTATAACTTAACCAATTCCAACCAATGTAACCATATCCCACAAGAAGGGTGCTCGAATTAGGCACGGGGAACAAAAATACCATGCCTTATAAGTGGAGAGCACCATTAAACAGAACTTACGACTAAACGATTGAAAACTGAATTGCCGAAAGAAAGCATGCCACAGACTAAATATACTAACTATCAGGTAATAAATCGAAATGGAATCAAGGCATATTAAAGATCTACTAAGGGCTTCATAGCATATATTGACCTTGGTTTTAAATCAAAGAACGGTTAGCAAAACAGGATGGCGGCCATATACTAGCTTGGTTCAACTACCCTTGGCCGCCTCCAACTCCAACTACCAAGTCATAGGCCACATGCCGGCCTCAACAAAAACTTACTAAACTATTAAGTTAGAGTTAAACTAAACCAAACTAAACTAAAAACAACGAAATAAAAGATAAGAGGTGGGCTGTCAACCACCAAGCACCCCGACCAAGTTGAGGGATTTCCAACTACTCCACCAAACTACTCGTCATCCACAAACACAGGCTCCTCCCCAGCAAAATCATCACTGTCCTCATCAGGCTCCTCGGGCGGTGGTACATATTGCTCACTGGCTTGCCCCACTCCTTGGCTCAGAACCCAGTCTAACTTATGATCAATCTTTCGCTGCCTCCTTGCATTGGCTCGGGTCTCCTTTTTCAGTTTCTTCAGGCATCCCATAGTGGCCACCCCTTGGCAAAACAACAATTTGTTCCAAGCAGCCGACTTTGCACCCTTTGGTGGCAAAGTAGTCAAGTACTCCCCACGTGGGGCAGCAGCAGCAGTAGGTCAAGACTGAGAGATACTCCGGGTGAGTATGGAACTGTTTATATCCCCCGGATTGAGCTTTTCACGCTCCGGAAACTTGGAAGCGGGAACCTTCTGAGCCAAACACATAACGGTCACCAAACATGGAAAAGGCAACCTAGAGTTGGTTGGGCCTTGGCTTTGAAGTCAATCATCTCCTGAAATATAACCTTTGCCCAGTCACACACCACATTTGGATTCATGAACGCGTGAATCATTCCCCCCTCGTAACTATCCGGCTTGTTCTCCGTCCCCCTCGGGTTGAAATTGTGGTGCACTAGTTGATTAACGAGCCGATAAACTTCCTTAAACTTCCCAGGCACATGAGGGAGACTTGCCTCCCTAGGATTTTTGTACAATTCCTGAACAACGGTCTCGTCCGCCACATACTCCTCATCGAGATAATTCACATCGTCCGCGGGTGGTTGGCGGTAATTCAAAACCCGTGCAATAAACCCTGAAGTCACCTCGATAGTAATCTTCCCAATTTTTGATGTTACCTTGGCATCATCCTTCTTCTCATCCTCCTCAAGCGGAATTTTCATGTTTTTGTAAAATTCTACGACAAGCTCTTTGTTGTAACTAGGGTTAGGGGCAAGGTAGTAAGACAAACCTTGGTCGCGGATGCGACGAACAAACGGATTCTCGATACCAAGGTTGTCGACGTCAACATGTCGTTCATTCTTGAACCCCCGGTTCCGAATCCCTTCTTCCCATTTCTTTTGAGTTGCGGCACGAATTTCAGCCTCCGTCCTCCTCTTAGCCTGGCCTCGCTTTTGCGGGTTCGCAATCATTTCCTCCTCCTCTTCCATTTCCTGCACTATCTCCTCCGCTTGTTGCGAAGAAGAAGCCGGAGCCTTGCCCTTAGAAACCACAGTCTTTGTTCTCACCATTGCATGCAAAACCTACCAAACAGAACAATATCCCAAATCTTGAAACAAAATACTACAGAAAACAACCCAGATTGCAGCCAGGAACGCGCAAATTTCAACAAAAACAGGCGGCCAGACAGAATCCACAACACCTCTGAGTTGTACTACACAGATTCTGCTTCTAAACTTAAGTACACAAATGGTAACTTCGCTATGCAATTCCAGTCCCAAAACCAATCAAAATTTCAAAAATCTAGGAAACAGGGGTTCATGGGTGATTTCGGAAGTTGGGGTTTAGAAACATGGTAGGATGGTTCAAAATAGCAATGCATGGCAATATAGTGGGTAATCAAGGTTTGGAGTTAATATAGAGGAAGAACAATGGGAGATGATGCGCATAAAGAGAGAGAGAGAGAGAGGATTTACCTTGGTACGAGTAGGATTTGACTTGAAATCCTTGAAAACCTTTGGAATTCCTTGAAAGCTTGGAGTTTTGATGAAAGATTATGGAGTTTTGGGGTTGATTTTGGTGTTTTTGGGGTTGGGTTTCGGTGAGCTTGGGCGGTTATGGAGGGTTAGTGAGAGAGAATGGAGTTTGGGAAGATGAAGAGGCCGACCTTAATAACTGCAGATTTCGATTTTAACCCACGCGTATCGATACGGTCCAAAATCCGTATCGATACGCAGCTCTCTGATTGGCCACGAAACAAACGCGTATCGATACGCCTTACGGGCCGTATCGATTCGGGTAGCTTATCTCCAGAAGTTCAACTTTGCCACCCTATAGCCAATGCCGACGCCCAGCGCCACCTTTAAGATACACCCGGAGCCTGTAAACCTGAAGTCAGCCCCAGCAAAGCTTAAAACCAACTTCCACCCAAACATCCGGTTTCCTATGGATAAGAGTGAGACGCGGACTAGGCTTTATTTTTAAAGGACAATGAGATTCTCTTGTGGTTTTAATCAAGCAAAGATGGCCTTGTATCATTTCTTACATATGCCATAGATTCCGAAGCGATTTAAAGTAGATAACGAACATGTTTAGGCATGACATGAGATTAAAACCTAACTAAGAATATACTGAGAACAATCAACGGGATATGGGTCAAACCTGCTCACAACACACTCAACACTTAATTTCTCGCCCTTTAGCATGCATACGAGTTGGACAGAACAAGTTTAACAAAAATATTTACACGAACTCTTGTCAATTAATAAACTATTGACCAAGTGCTAAGTTGATCCATTCCACTAACTTGTAATAACGGAAGGATTGATCTACCAAAAACGAAAAATTTAAACAAAAAGCATAAAACATAAATATCCGATTTATGTCCCTCCCCCCAACTTGAAATATGCTATGCCCTCATAGCATGGAGAACAACAGTAGGGAAAAAGGAACAAAAGATCGTACCTATGGGGGAATGTCAACCCCCTTATACCTCGACCAAGTTGGAAGTTTTTACGTCACCGGCTCCGTTTGTCATCCGAACGGCTTCCAAGGTCGACTCCTTCGGCTCTTCCAACGGAACCACAGCTAGTCACACAGGATCATGGCCAAAGCTTTATTGGACTAACAACCGCGACACGTAATCGCACCCATGCTTAGGGCTCCTGAATGCCTCAATCACTCCGACGTTAGATCCAATCCACCAAGGCTGGTGTGGTAGCACGTACACCCTACAAAAGACTTAAGCTCGAACTACCTACTAAGAGCCAAATGACATTAGAACCGCCCGGCTCGTGTTATCCGGGCGCCAACAAACATATATACAAAGAAAAACAAAGGACACCACCCGATTTTCACGCAATCTCACGAGTCATACTTTTCTTCCCGTGTCTCACCAAGTAGGCAAAACGCGGGTGGCTATACTAGACCATCAAAGTTGTTACATCATGCCCGAAGTAAAATTCACCGCTTGACCTTGCCAAGCAATTAAGCCCAGCGTTCCCTATGATCAAAACAAAGTGATGCAAGACAGAGCCTAATGCCAAAGCCCGGGAATATCAAGCCGCACCCAAAGACCTAAATTGCCCCCGATAGGGACATATCTGGTGAGCATGGATCGTTAACGGCAAACTACGACAAAGAAGTACTAATTAAAGCCCGATACAATGATGCGTTGGTGAAATCTTTTGGTGAGAAAATCCCGAAACATGAGAAATAAGAACAAAGCAGAAACGCAGTATTTACAAATGTACAAATATACAGAATTTAATATCAGAGCTCGGAGCGTCCAAGTCACAGCTGGACTCCGCCAAACAATAAAGTCCAGCGTCCCCTAAGATCGTAACCAGGCAGGCACAAGATAGAGCCAAGTGCAGTAATGGAGCACGGGAATATCAAGGCCTAACCTAAGATCTATATCGCCCCCGTTGGGGCTAATCTGGAAGACGTGAGTGGTTCACTGTGAATTACTCCTATCAGAAAAGCTAATGAAAGCCCTATGTCACTGATATTAAAATTGCCCTTACTAACCGGAGCTGGGCACACGATCCTTTTTTTAGTAGCGGCGTGCGGAGCTACATATACCCAAGTCAATGGAGGGTACCCCCTACCCGGGGGCCGGGTCCGACAAACAGTTAAGTTCAGCGGTTACGCTTTCGCTCCCCGTGCAAATTAGAGTAACACAAGCTAAAACGAGGGGCCATCCGTGTAAAACAGGATCGGCCAAGACCTCATCGGGTTCGCCAGCTTCAAAGCCACCAAGGAAAGGCTTAAGCCGCTGACCGTTAACTTTAAAAGAGGAATCATTACGCATGCTCTCTACTTCTATTGCCCCGTGAGGGGACACATTGTTGACAACATAAGGTCCGGCCCAACGTGAGCGCAACTTCCCGGGATGCAAGTGCAATCGAGAATTATACAACAAGACTTGCTGACCGGGCTCAAAGTTTTTAATCACAATCTTATTATCATGCTTGGCTTTGAGTTTAGATTTGTAAGTGCTAGAATGGTCGTAAGCATTGTACCTCAACTCCTCGAGTTCCGTCAATTGGAGCTTGCGACGGGCACCGGCTTGTACCATATTGAAATTTAGTTTCTTAATGGCCCAATACGCTTTATGCTGAAGCTCGACTGGCAAGTGGCATGCTTTCCCGTAAACCAACCGATAAGGTGACATTCCCAAGATAGTCTTGTACGCAGTACGGTAAGCCCATAAAGCATCGACCAAACGAGTTGACCAATCTTTACGGGTAGGATTAACCGTCTTCTCCAAGATATGTTTAATCTCTCAATTTGCAAGCTCCGCTTGGCCATTTGTTTGCGGGTGATAAGCCGTTGAGACTTTGTGAATGATGGAATACTTCCGCAAGAGGGCCGCAATGGATCGGTTGCAAAAGTGGGACCCTTGGTCACTAATGATAGCCCTGGGCATACCAAATCGCGCCAAAATGTACTCACGGAGAAATTCAACGACCACTTGGGCATCATTAGTACGAGTGGGGATGGCCTCCACCCATTTGGAGACATAGTCAACGGCCAACAAGATGTAGAGGTACCCAAAAGATGTAGGAAATGGCCCCATGAAGTCGATACCCCAACAGTCAAACACTTCAATAATCAAAATGGGGGTAAGCGGCATCTCATTACGTCGCGTCACGCACCCCAGAAGTTGACAGCGCGCACATGCCCGGCAGAAAGCAAACGTATCCTTGTACAATTGTGGCCAATAGAATCCGCACTGTAAAATCTTAGCGGCGGTCTTTTTGAACGAGAAATGGCCGCCACAAGCCTCCGTGTGGCAAAACTGGATAACACTATGTTGCTCAGACTCGGGCACACAACGGCGAACAAGTTGGTCGACACAATACTTAAACAAATACGGGTCGTCAAAAGAGAACTGTTTCACCTCAGCCAAAAACCGACGCTGCTCCTGCAAATTCCAATGTCCAGGCATAAGACCGGTGACTAAGTAGTTCACTATATCCGCGTACCATGGAGCCGTAGTGATGGAGAACAGCTGCTCATCGGGAAAGGAGTCACCGATAGGAATGTGCGATGTATGATCTTCGAATTCTAATCGAGATAAGTGATCGGCCACCACATTCTCGACACCCTTCTTGTCCTTAATAGTGAGGTCAAACTCTTGTAGGAGTAAAATCCACCGAATCAAACGCGCCTTGGCATCCTGCTTCGTAAAAAGGTACTTGAGAGCCGAATGATCGGTGTACACGGTAATCGGAGCCCCCACTAGATAAGGCCGGAACTTGTCCAACGCAAAGACTATGGCAAACAACTCCTTCTCCGTAGTCGAATAGTTCATTTGAGCCTCATTGAGCGTCTTACTTGCATAGTAGATAACGTACGGCTCTTTCCCTTTCCTTTGGCCCAAAACAGCTCCAATGGCGTAATCACTAGCGTCACACATGAGCTCGAAGGGCAATTCCCAATCCGGAGATCGCACTATAGGTGGAGAGGTGAGACTAGACTTTAGCTTGGCAAAGGCGGCCTCGCAACCCGGCGTCCACTCGAACGGCACATCTTTGGCGAGCAAATGACATAAAGGCCGGGCAATTGCACTAAAATCTTTGATAAACCGCTGATAGAAACCGGCATGCCCCAAGAAAGATCGGATATCCTTCAAACACTTTGGAGTCGGAAGACTCCCAATCAAATCGATTTTTGCCCGATCCACTTCTATGCCTTTTGAAGAAACAATATGGCCGAGTACAATGCCTTCGGTCACCATAAAGTGACATTTCTCCCAATTCAGCACTAGGTTCTTTTCCTCGCACCGGGCTAATACTAACCCCAAGTTGGTAAGACAAGCCTCAAAGGAGTCACCAAAAACTGAGAAGTCGTCCATGAATACTTCCATAATTTTCTCCACCATGTCACTGAATAAACCCATAATACACCGCGAGAAGGTACCGGGGGCGTTGCAAAGCCCGAACGGCATACGACGATACGCAAAGGTCCCGAATGGGCACGTGAAAGTAGTTTTCTCTTGATCTTCCAAGGCCACCTCAATCTGATTATAACCGGAGTACCCGTCCAAAAAGCAGTAGAACTTGTGCCCGGCCACTCTCTCCAAAATTTGATCGATGAAGGGAAGGGGAAAATGGTCCTTTCGGGTACTGGCGTTCAGCTTCCGATAATCAATGCACACCCTCCAGCCAGTCTGAACACGCATTGGAATAAGCTCATCCTTGTCGTTTTTCACCACAGTCACCCCAGACTTCTTTGGCACCACTTGTATCGGGCTCACCCACTTGGAATCCGCTATCGGGTAAATAATGCCAACATCCAACAATTTAAGAACTTCTGCTCGCACCACATCCTTCATAATCGGGTTTAATCGTCGTTGAGGCTGGCGAGAGGGCTTAACATCCTCCTCCATGTAAATGTGATGAGAGCACAGAGATCCATCTATTCCTTTGATATCGGCTATGGACCATCCAATAGCCTTTGAATGTGTCCTCAACTTAGAGAGTAATTGAAATTCCTGAAGTTCGGTGAGAGCGGAGGAGATCACCACCGGGTATGTTTGGCCTTCGCCAAGATAGGCGTACTTGAGGGTATCAGGTAGTGGTTTCAACTCAAGCACTGGGGGTTCCATGCTAGACGGAACGGCTCGCTTCTCAATAAAAGGCAGCTCCTCAAATTTTGGGACCCACGGGGTTATACCACACATCTCCTCCTCATCTAACAAAGAGCACAAGTACGCAACCTCAGGGGCTTCAAGAAAATCGGCCTCGGCAGAAGTCAGTGCGAGTTCCAACTGATCTTTGCAAATAAGCGTAGTGACGTGGTATTGAACAAGTGAATCGACCATGCTTACTCCGCACACATCCTCGTCATCGCCCAACTGGCTACCGATATGGAACATGTTGACTTGCATCTTCATGTTGCCAAAACTCATGTTAAGGCGGCCATCCCGGCAATGAATGACGGCGTCAGATGTTGCCAAAAATGGCCGGCCAAGAATGATTGGAACGGACGATTGAGCTGCCGGTACCGAGCACGTATCAAGAACCACGAAGTCGACTGGGTACACGAACTGGTCAACTTGAACAAGAACATCTTCGACCACCCCTTTGGGAACTCGGATACTCCGATCTGCCAGTTGTAAAGTCACCCGAGTTGGCTTCATCTCTCCCAAACCAAGTTGTTCATAGACCGAGAACGGTAGGAGGTTTACACTTGCCCCCAAATCGAGAAGAGCCTTTTCACAAACTTTACCCCCGATGGTGATGGATATCGTAGGACAGCCCGGATCATTATACTTGGGCGGAAGGGTTGACTGGAAGAGTGAGCTCACTTGTTCAGTCAAGAACACCTTCTTCTGCACTTGGAGTTGCCGTTTGTGAGTGCACAACTCTTTCAAAAATTTGGTGTATGATGGAATCTGTTTAATAGCGTCAAGCAAAGGAAGGTTAACCGTCACTTTCTTAAGAACTTCATAGATATCACTGTTCCAATTCGGCTTGGCAGGCGACTTAAGTCGGTTAGGATATGGAACGGGAACGGTGAAAGCGGGCGAACCTCGACTTCTTTGGCTTTTCCCTTTTCTTCTTCTGTAAGAACCGGTTTGGGAGATTCCCCATTTGGCACTGTGGGCTTCAATAGTGCCGGAAAAGGTAACAAGATTTGCGCAACCGGCGGCTCCACTTGAGCATTATCAACCGTCTTCCCACTTCTCAACGATATTATGGCCTTTGCTTGCTCGGGGAAAGTCACCGAAGAGCCTTGTGCAAAATGTTGGCCTTGAGGGTTTGGTTGAGGTTGGGTAGGTAGTTTTCCTTTCTCTTGTTGCAAAACACCGATAGCCGTTGTTAATTTACCCACTTGATTCCTTATGTCGTTCATCGCTTGGGTAGTTTGCTCATTAGTGGTCGTTTGCATTTGACAGAATGCATTCAGAGTATCCTCCAGAGAATGTCGTGGAGGTGGGGCTGGTTGCTGCTGAAATTGATTTTGCCCTTGGAATTGGCTCGGTGGTATGAATCCTGGCGGGCCTTGAGATTGTGCCGGAGGAAAACGTGGCTGACCCTGAAACTGAGATTGGCGCCATGTTTGATTCTGAGAAGGAGGAGGACCTTGAGAAGTTGACGAGCCGGCCTCATTCTGGTTACTCCAACGGAAAGCCGGATTAGATCTCAACCCCGGATTATAAGTGTTGGAATATGGATCCCAACGTTGATTCAGTGCACATACTTCTTCAGGGAGTTGATTATAGTGTTGTCGAAGGGTGGGGATGGTATGACAGTTGTCGGTCGAATGACCCGTAGTCTCGCAAATGACATAAACTTCTTCCACTTGGCAAACCTCTTTCACATCTTTCACTTCTGTCGCTTCTTTCGCTTCTTTTGCTTGGACCGAATCTAGCTTCATTCTGTCCAACTTTAACGATAGCTCATCCAACCGCGTCTCAAGACCGTTCTGCTCATTCACTGAAAACTTACCGGAGCCTCCCGGTCCTTGATTTCTCATAGCTTGGTCACCCGGATCAATGTATTGCCAAGTTTGAGCTCTTTCGGCCAAAGCATCTAAGAATTCCCAAGCGGCGTCGGGGTCCTTTCCCATAAAGTCACCGCTCCCCATAGTATCCAAAAGCTGCTTAGACTCCCGATCACAAACCAAATAGAAATAGTTGATCACAAGATACATGGGAAAATTGTGGTGTGGGACAGCTGCAAGCAAATCCTTGTAACGCTCCCAATACTTGTAGAAAACCTCCCCATCTTTTTGCTTGAAATTCTGAATTTGATCCATGAGGAGCTTGGTTCGGCTGACCGGGAAGAACTTGGTGGTGAACACATCTTGTAGTTCCCCCCATGTGAGCAAGGAGCGGGGCTTCAAAGAATGGAACTACTGCTTAGCCTTGTCCTTGAGCGAAAAGGGAAATAGCTTCAGGCGAGCTTGATCTAGCTGACCCAGTCCGGTCACAAAGGTGCTAACGATAGTTTCGAATTCCCGAATGTGGGCATAAGGATCCTCCAATTCACGCCCCCGAAACTCTGGGATAACCCAATGGTACTCTGGCTTGAAAGCAAATGCATTGGCGGCAGTGCACGTGGGAATGGTTATGGGGGAGACATGTGGACCTCTTTCTGGCGTTAAATACTCGCGCAAAGTGCGAGCTGCTGGTTGATCTGCCATTGGGCTTAATGGAGGTGATAGCTCGCGAGATGCAGATCGATGTAGCCGATTCGATAAAGGGCTACGATAGATATTGAGCATACAACCTGCATAGTCCAATAAAGCAGACTAGAGGGGCTATGCCGCCGCCTCGTTCACAAACAGTTTTGTGGGGTTATGCCACCACCACAGCTATATAAGCAATAATAAATAGAAAGTAAAAAGACAATTGATGCTCGACTAGCTTCGTTAAACCTCAAGTCGAATTGGTGGCTCAGTTAGAGGTACAATGCTTCGCCTTCAAACCTCGCCTTCAAATATAAGGTTGAAAACCCCAAGCGTAGGGCTAGATCGTCGGTAGCATAATATCCGGAAGTCCGGGATTGTACCCACAGAGAATTCGAATATAGCTTACTTGGATTGTAGGTTTTGTATGGTGGATTGTGGCGTTTAAGACGGCTAACTTAGTTTTGCTTCTAACGGTGGAAAATTACCAAGGCAAAAGACTGGAAAACGCTCGATTAACTTAAAGGAGGCAAGTCTAGGGATCGTCTAACCCTTGACAAAGGATGTTACCGGTTCTCAATATAACTCAGGCGAGAGCCACGACCGCGTGCTCACGCCCGGAGAATTTAGCTTTAATGACTACGTTTATCAAAAGATGTGATTAACCGGAATTAAATCAAACTATTTTTTGCTAATGTATCTAACACGTAGGGGGCCACGAGCCCTCAATATGTCGCTTGCCAAGACCGCTTGACTAAACTTCATACCAAGGAGTTAACACGCCTAGCTTAGACCAAAAAGGCTAGGTTAATCCGATTCCAAAAACCAAGATTTAAAGCCCGAAGGTTTGAGAACCAAATAACCACCTAAGTACTCGGGAAAGATTACCCCGAGACTTGGCCTATCAACTACTCACACATAGCTAAAGCATGAAAGAAAGCATAAAACCAAGACATGACTTTTAACCGATAAAAACGAAAACAAACTTGATATTATAAAAGATCTAGTCCGTAGGGACAACTTTAATAAACGAGAAATTAACAAACGAGAATTACTTACTTGAGTTCTTAAGGAAATAACTTGAAAAGCTTAAAAGACCATTAATGGAGGAAAAATAAAAGCTATTAAAGACCTAGATACAAAAGGGAGAGAGGAGACCCCTATTTATACACAATGGGTTTCTCTCTCCTCAAATATCTAAAAACATACTATAAAAGGCAAGTATTCCATAAATGGAAAGCCCAAAAAGTAGCAAAATATCTGGCCGAAGGCTCTCCGTATCGATACAGAATAAGCAAAGTATCGCTACCACATCGTTAAGCTGAAAAGGCCAATCTCCCGTAACAATTCCGTATCGATACAGATTATGGCCGTATCGATACGGGAAGCTCTGCTTGGAAAGGTAACAAACGCGTATCGATACGCCTTAAATCCGTATCGATACGGAATGCTTATCTCTGGTTCTTCAAGCCAGCCTCCCAATCTTGACACACGCCGACCGTTGGCTTGCCCGATGCTCCTCGCCTTCGTTCTTTGGTCACTTTGGCACAAGTTCCACCGAGCGATGATTCTTGAATTAACTTGGGGGTTGACTTTGCACTCAAAATACGCCTTTTAAGAGCGTTTTGCCTGAAACACTCAACAAACTACCTTACGAGCAATATTGACTAAAAACGACAATAATAGCTAAAAGCACTTCTAACTAACGGACTTAAGCACCACGATCAAGCAATCTTAGGTGCGTATCAATTTCCGTGTCACGTTTTCCTGCATAGACTCCACGGTAGGATTTTTCACAAAAATAAGCATAAATCATTCATTGAAACTACACTAGCAAGATCATTCAACTCAATATTACTAAGCATGCTCGAAAAGATCAAAATATGAATACTTCAAATCAAGCGTTAAAATCTTATCTTTCGAAAATCGTTCTATCTTACTTTTTGAGAAATTCTAAGCAACATATGTTTATTCGGAGTTACCAATCGATTGTTCTAACGTGCTTATACCTCCATTAGTGAAAATAAGTTCGTCAACTATCATGCATTTCAAACGATATAAACGAAAGATAACCTTATATATTCTAAAGAAAACGATCAAGAAAGTTGTACTTTGAACTTACGGACATTCTACTTTTCAATATATGATTCTATACTATACATAGAGTTAGTAGACTAGGGATTCTACCTTTCTTCTTGGCGGTAGTGGCAACTACGGAGGGGGAATGGTACGTCAGACGGAGTAATTTCTTACGGTATGCTTCCGAAAGCTTCGAAAGAGAAAGGTTTCTCTCGAAACTTGATCTTGACTAAAACTACTAGACTTTATGGATCGAAAAGGTGTTTTAGGATGAGTTTCTTAAAGAACTTAAGAAGAACTTCAAGAACAAGGAAGAACTAAGCAAGAACAAGTAAGAACACAAGACTTTCTTAGAGAGAGAAGTTGCTAGGTGAAGGTGTGAGTTGAATGGCAAACATGGGGTGCTATTTATAGCCAAAACTTGGCCTCCTTCTCTCCCTCCATAGCCGGCCATATCTCTCTCTCTCTCTCCCATGAATTTTGCCCCATTGTCTTGTCATTTCAAGCCTTTCAATCAAGTCATAGCCTTCCATGACTTGTCATTTCTATTTTAGGCCATATCCTAGGTCATAATGAAGGATTGTAGTCAAGTCTTGTCCTAGGAAGAGTTACCTTGTAAAAAAGAACAATATAAAAGCCTAGGATTATACTTAAAGTAGTCTAGTCATGGGTTGTCAAGTAGCAAATAGGCTTAAGGCTAATAGGTAGCTTGTAAAAGAGAATAAAACACAATCACACACTCCACCTCCTTCTCCCATTCGGTCTCTCTCTCCCTCCTTGGTACATATATATATATATATATATATATATATATATATATATATATATATATATATATATAAGAGTATATATGCGTGTGTCTAGGAAAGTAAGTCCAAGATTATTAGGTTTAAGGCTAGAACATAGGTATGCATGCATGGCAAAGCTAGCTTTGCTTCCTTTGGAAGCAAAATGATGAGATTTTTTGCATGACTTGTCTTGTCATGCTTATTGGCAAGTCAAAGGTCTATTAACCAAGGGATAAAAATTCCCCTAACAATTATGGACCAAGGGGTAAAGGAATATTGGTAATAATTAGGGTTTGAAATGACTTGTCATGGGGTATAATGATTACCCCTAAAAGTCTAAGGGTTCAATTAGGGTTCGGGGGGTTCAAAAGGCTCCAAGACGGTCAAAAAGGTCCAATTAGGGTTCGGAAAGTGTAACTAGGAGAAATGGTAGTTTGGTTTGTCCAACTAGTCGGTTGGAAGCTAACTGTACTAGCCACGTAGGACTCTTAGTCAAGAAAATATTTTTAAGGGCTTAAATCTAATTATGACGGATTATTAGGAATTAAAAGGGAATTTTAAAAGCAACTCCACGTAATAAAAATAAAAATCAAATATTTGACGAAATTTTTATTTACCAAAAATCAGGGTCGTTACACAAACTAACAACTACATCTACAAAACCAGTAACAATTAAAGTTTGCTAGACCACTTTGTTAAAATAACACACCAAAAACATCCCAAATACTAATCCATGAATTAAATTAATGTCGGGCGACCGAATCTCTCCAATTTTTGCTTTGGTTCATTTTTTTTGCTTTTATATCCACTGGAGGAGTTTCCGCACTTCATTTTCCTTCCTTCCTTCCGGAGAGAGTCGTTTGTGGGCTAACCCAATTCTTATTAGTGGAACCTCGTTTGAATTTGAAATACTAAAAGAGAGAAATCGTCTTAAATTGGAAAACCAAAACTGATATTCTTCAATCCATCATTAATTCCATCCGAGAGAATCAATCTTCACCCTTGGAAATAAGCAACACTCAATTTTGTCCAAAAAGAGAGCCATAATGGACTCCCCACTACCAAAACTCATTAGGAGAGAATCTGGGCTCTAGAATTGAACGAAGGATTATAACACAATTCAATCACAACCCTTCAACCTACAACGAAGGACAATTGTGAGACAGATATTTTGCAAAATCGTTGTGTAATGTAATATAGATTTTTTGTTGTCCTTATATGTGGAATATGTCAAACCGCTTTTTCAACATCTCTCCTAAAATTAATTGGTGTTAGAAAAGACTTCAATTAAATTTTTTATGACATTTAACATCGCACTCGCAAGTCTTCTGACTAGAGTAAATATCATTTTGCAACCCTTATAACTCTACCTCGCAAATAATAGATGCAAATTACCATATAAAAGTCTATGCTTAAAAGTTATTTCTCAATAACTTTTTTTTCATGTCCAAAACTCAGAGAATCAAACATTTATTAACGAGCCACTATAAATTTGTTTTTTAAAAAGGAACGAACCTTATACTTCTGCAAAGTATTGGGGTACTCCTGGAGTACCATGTGGTACTTTTCGCAAATAAAAAATTACCACAATACTACAAGTGTCACTCTTTGTCTCCTAACCACCAAAGAAAAGTGAATAATCGATAATGTCTCTACTGCATGATTTTTGTCGCTACGTAAATGATTGAAAGTACAATCATATTGATTTTTTCTCAGCGAGAGGAATCGAAAAACTAAAAAATTATGATTTTTACTCAAATATTTTTGCAAATATTCAAGATAAAGCCAAACGCAAGACAAACAAATATGAAAAAAATTTAAATAAGAACAAAATGAAAAAAAAATAATCCAAAAAGCCCATAAATCCCTTAGCAAAACTCAACCTTAAAAGAGTGGTTCATGGCCGCTGCAATTCTCGACGGTAGTGATTACTACCAGGTACGAGTATTTATTTGTCTCAATAATTTGGTTGAGAGACCTGTGGTGCCGTGAGGTGGGAGTCGATTATTCTCCAGAGTTTTTCTCACCAGCACTGTCACGTGGTGTTTCGAAATTCTCCCGTATCAAGCATTGGTGTGAAATTCACACATTTTATAGATGACGGTTATCCTATACCCAACAAATCTAAATCGGTTTTACTGGCTTAAACCATTTTGCGAAACGATATCTGTAACTAGGCCTTTGAGTCTTTTTTTTCTTTTTCTTTTTTTCTAGATTTCTAGTTTTTTGTTCATCTTTTTTGAATGTTTTTTAGATTAACGTTTTATTTTTTGGATTAGTCATCCATTTTGACAAGAGGAGTTTTTTTTTTTTTTGCCAGTTGCTAGGAGAGATCATTACATCATGTATGAAGTACAAAGTACAAATCATGGGACACTACATCTATTATGTGAGAATCCACGAGTTAACCAAGCTCAATAACTGAACCAACATGATAAATAAGCCCATCAAAGATATTACAATCACTATAAGCTCAACTCAATTACAAGCGTCATTAAAAAGAGAAATAACCTCAACAAATACAAAGAAAAGAACACCCACATGCAAGTGAAAAAATTTAAACTCCTGACCACCTAGTGAGATGCAAGAGTCTTGGCCAACTGAGTTAGCCCTAGTTAGTTAATGAGAGGAGTTTAAAAAGTAAAAAATTATGACCAAAAACAAAAAAAAAATACAAAAGAAGAAAAAAATAACAAACAATTTGTATTTTTTGTTTTTGTTTATATTGTCGTCTTATATGAATTATAACTTCGGTCTACTTTTCTTCTTCCTTTCGTCTAGATGAATAATTAATTTCAAAATTTGGCAAAAAAACTAAATAAAAAATTATAAAAAATAAAAAATATCAGACCAAAGATTTAGGGGAACTTCAAACGAGAACCCTAAGAGCATTTGTTAACAAACTTTGATGTGATAAGTGATTGTTCATTATTCGTTAAGTAGTAAGTACGCAAGGCACTTCTAGGGACAGAGTACAGTATTTGAATTATTTCCGGATCAGGTGGAAACGAGAGGTGCTACAGTTCTCGATCAAAAGGGTTTCCGATTGGGATCCGGACATCTTGTCGGGCACATTAGGGCCATCGGACGGCCGATTCGAGTCGTCCAAAAATTTAAAAAAAAAAAACGAGTGGGCCTATATATATATATACACACACACACACACAAAACACATGGGGTGTTTGGATCAAACACCTACACACATCGGATGCCGTTGATTCTCGCGTGGGCCCACTTGATTTTTTTAGACTTTTTGGATGGCTTAGATCGGCCGTCCGGTGGCCCGAATGTGCCCGGTGGGGCATCGGGATCCCAATCGGGATCTTGGGTCAGGAACCGTATCATTAACGAGGTGGAAACACCATGGTTTCTGCCACCCATTGTGGTATAATAATCTAAACCGCTCATCTTGTAAGGGCCAAAATAGTATTATCTACGCAAAAAATTAGGTTGATCGGACATCAATAGCGCGCTATATCAATAATTAAATTTTGATTTATTAATAGACGGTTATTGATAGTTTAACTTAAAAACTAGTGACGGAATCAGGACGTCCCTTTGACGGTCATTGATAGTTTAACTTAAAACCTAGTGATAGAATCAAGACGTCCCTTTCATAAACCAAAATTCAATTTTTGATATAACTATTGATGTCCGATCAAGCTGATTTTTTGTGTGAATATATTACTTTGCGGGTCCTGCAAGATGAAAGGTTAAAATTACTACAATGAATGCTCAGTAGGGCCTACAATAGAGAGTGGCAGAAACCCCATAATTTCCACCTCATCCGGACAGAACTTATAATCTAATAAAAATTACTCCAAGAGGTTGGCTTGTGGTCAAGGCATGATTAGTCAAGTTCATGTAAAGGCACAAAGCCTAATAGAAAATGACAACTAGCCTTTGAAAACCGGAAATCCTAAAGCACCGACCAAGTGTGCACCAATCGTGATGTTGGCCCACTTCTAGTCCCTCACGAATGATATGAGCCGTTTAATAATAGTTTTTTTTTTTTAAAAAAAAACCCGAGTGGATCCTGTAATTTGATTGAAAAATGGAAGATTAGATGGATCATCTACACAAATCGGATTGAGTTGATTTTTCTCGGGCCCACTCAGGGTTTTTTTTAAAAATAATTGAACGACTCGAATCATTCGTGAGGGACCTGAAGTGAGCCCCGCGTGACGGTCAGTGTACCATTGGTCGGTGTCCGTAGTAAGGTTGCTTGAAAACTCATCTAATGGAAATGGTTTTTGGCACAGTTAACCAAATATGTGTTACAGCCACAATTTTTCACTTGAAGAAACTTGTATGTCATAAAATCGCATGAGGCGTCATCACATGTATTCCTGAATTACACAGTTTGAGATTGAAAATGAATGAAATCTTTTTCTGCCAAAAGATTTCATCCGAACCCACCAACCGCATTTTGTTTTCTTAGGCTGCGTTGTTATGAACTTATAATTTAAATTTGAGAATTTTGTCTTTATTTGAATTTTTTTCACATTTGTTAGTTTTGCGTCAAATTTTTGTAGGTTATTGATTCATCTCGAAGAGAGGAATCGGAAAAATAAATTTTTTTTTTGCTTTTACCAAAGTATTTTGAGAAATAACCACTTTTTATGCCAAAAATGACTCTTTTTTTCATAAGAACGCAGCCTAATCGAAACATCAATTTCAGTCAAATTCCCTCTTTTCAAATTGTTCAAATGCACTAGAAAAATCCTCTCTCAAAAAGCCCTTAATCCAGTTGCCATTTGGAGGGGGAGGTCGCTGCCTCCACCCACCCTCGCTTGCCTCTCCTCTCTCTCTTCGTTGTGTTTTTCTCCATGACTGCTAGGTTTTTGGCAGCCGTCTGGTAGGACGTCGAGGGTTCCTCAGGCCGGGGCGGAAGGTGGCTCCTCTGGTCCATTCCTCTTCCATCGTCTCCAAATCTATTGTTCCCAGTCCGGTGACGAGCTTAATAAGGTGTGCGGTTGGTGTAAGGGGGTTTTTCCGTTTTTTCTTCTGCTTTTTCCGTTTTCTTTCTACCAGCGAGTTTCTCCTGTCTGGTTCTATACCAGTTTGGGTGTTCCAGATTTGGTGGGTGATGGTGGTGGGCAAATAACCCTGCGCCTATTGAGGAATGTCCGGTGTTGGTGGTCTTTGTTTCTTTGGATGTCTGTTTTGGGGCTGGTGGGTTTTGGTGGGGCTATTGGGATTGGTGGTGGTCCGGTGGTGTTTGTTTGGGCTGCGTAGCAGTTTCAACTGGAAGAAGACTGGTCTTCGGTCGCCGTGGTCCGGTGGTATTCGATTCTTATCTTGTTCAGGCCAGTGACCCTTGTGGTTTTGCCCATGAGACCTGTTAGATTTTAGTTGATTTGTTGTTGTTTGCCTTCTGATTTTAGCGATGCTTATTTGTTTAGGGTTTGAGCTGTGTATCTCTTTAGATCCTCTGTTACCTAGATTGAGATTGGTTCTTATGTACCCGCGTTATCGCGGGACCTACTTCGCCAGTATGTGTCTGAGATCGATGTTTAGGTTGCTTTGGTTTTTTCCCGTATTTCTTTTGGAATTTGTTTGCTCGATGGGCTTGTGTTGAATGAATGACTCTTTTCAAAAAAAAAAAAAAAATGTTCAAATGCATGGGAATTCTGGTAGTCTATGCGCGGTTAACTCATCCCACACTAAACTAAGAAGCCCAGCGTTGATTGCCCAAGCTAAACTACATAGGACTGTACGTGCTGAGTTTGCTCCTCACCTACAGGAGTTATGGATCGATAAGCTCTTCCTGTGGCCAGGCATGAGGACAGTCCTTGAATCCCGAATTGCGTAACTCAAATATGCTTATAAGTCCTAAAGTGTAGTACAATTTAATGGATAAATAACATTTCTGAGAAAGAAAAAACAATGAAAACGTTGTTAAGAATGAGCGAAATTACGAGCATAACGGAGACATTCAACCCCGAACAACAAAATATCCCACGTAGGTATGCAGACTCTGCCGCAAGGGAGAAATTCTAGCTAGGATTCCAATTGAAACCAAGACGAATGCTCGAAATTCTCATCCTGTGGCTCAATCATAGACATTTTTCTTGGCTCAAACTTTGCATTGGCTAGTATGCTCGGATTGAGCAATGCATGTATCTAGCACTAAATTTGTAACCTCACAAATATGTGTGTATTGAAATTGTATATGGACACGAATACGTTTTATGCAGGTGGTGGCAAACATTTCTGGTGGTGCTGGTGGTATACTCGGCATGGTCATCTCCATTCGAGCTAGCCTTCAAGAAGGTGGCGACTGGGTCGCTATTGCCGGTTGATTTAGCTGTGGATGCCTTCTTTGCGATCGACATTGTTCTGACCTTCTTCGTTGCTTACTTGGACAAATCAACCTATCTCCTTGTAGATAACCATGAGAAAATAGCAATGCGGTATCTTCTTACTTCTTTATTTGCTCTTTCAGTCCTCTGATCCTCTCGCTCTGTGTGTGTGTTTGAGAGAGAGAGAGAGAGAGAGAGAGAGAGTTAAGTCTAGCAGTTCTTATAACCTTCATGAGCAGGATACCAAACTATTAGGAACAGAACAAGGTGTGTGAGAGCATCTCCAATGATCGTCGTTTTAGCTTAGTAAAAGTACAAAAAAAGTACAAATTTTCATCTACTCATTTTTTATGCGTACTCAAAACACTACTAGGTATTTTGCCTAGTTAAATTACACAAAAAAGTAAATAAATATATGCAGTGCAGCGAGATAATTGATGATGCGGCACATTCTAATTGGTTAACAAAATTTACGTAGCCTTCAATGACCAACTATATGTAGCTAGTCAAAATGCAAATAGGTAACATGCCTAGGCCATTTGGCTAACCCGTTGGAAATGCGAAAATTGTGCTCTTCAAGCCAAAATAGCACACAGACCTCATTTTCCTTGCCTGTTGTAGTTGCTCTAAGGTGATTCAAACTATGGTATGATACGGATTATATCTAGAATATAAGTCTCGTCCTTTTTTGTGTACTCTCTCTGTATATGTTACATCGTTGATCTACGTATATTTCACTCTCACGTCACTTAGAGAGGCCAATTCCATTAACCTGAACACGGGCCAAATCATTGGAAGGTCAAGGATCCTTTGCCCCCCAAAATGCAGTGCCAACCATAGCAATGGTGAGGATCAAAAAAACCATAGCAATGGTGGAATCTCAAACTAAACTTACTGTGGTTTTGAGTGTATTTTCACAGGGAACATGCATTTCTAGTGGAAAAGAATCACGCGCCACTGAGACTGAACACTTGCCATCGCGCTAGGTCACGGCCTCTAAGTGTATGGTAACAAACCTATAGGACAAAAGGACGCCCGACGACAAAATGATTCCTTATATTTTTTTCCACTATAGGACCTCTGAAGTCTCTATTGTCATCATATCAATAATGCTTTATCTATTCTGAAAAAACTTTTGATTCCTTGTCCAGGTATGTAACAAACCTATGGTTCCCAATGGACATAGCCTCAACTCTGCCATTCCAGGCCATATACCTGCTCTTCACCGGAAAAATGCACAAAGGCGAAGCGTTTGGCTTCCTCAACTTGCTCCGGCTATGGCGACTCCGACGTGTTAGTGAACTCTTCACAAGGTACACTTTCTTTTTTATTATCTAAATTAGCATGTCAATACATTGAGCTCCAAAAATTGAAAAACATCTGTATACCTTCTCCCTTGAGTTTAGAATTCAAAAAACCCATATACCTGCAGTTAATACCGTCCGATGTCATGTGCATTCTTGTATCTTGACAATTATGCAGCAGAACCAGACTAAAAATGGAATACCAGTAACGCTAATTGATTCAGTTGTGAATTCCAGAATTGAAAGATAACTAAAATAATCAAGTTTCAAAGTCTACAAGAACAGAAATAAGAGCCCACAACCAAACAAAGAAGGATGCGGATGAAAAATCTATTTCACTCCCAAAAACAAGTTACGCAAGATCAATGTACACTGGGTATTCTTGTTCTACGATCTGAGACTTTGCGGTAACCCTATCACAGTTCCACGTTAAGGTGTATCTTGGATTCGCTGAGGGAAAAGACGGAAAAATCTTAGTCTCATGAATTGCTATCATTACACGGTCCTGCGAATCCCTCCATAAATCCATGACCCAATTACTCAACACAAGCTAAATGGAAAAAAAAAACCATAATGCAATGGAAGAGTAGATAACAAATGCATATGCACAAACAAACAAAAAACATTGCATAAAGATGATACATGAGCTTCAGACAACATATTTCATCTAGTTAGAAATTGTTTTATCCAGGTTAGAGAAAGACACGCGCTTCAGCTACTTCTGGATAAGATATTGCAAGCTAATATGTGTAAGTACGAGTTAATTTCCTCATAACTGTCTCTTCAAGTTACCACTTTTCTAGTGTTAATCGTTAAACTCTCAACTGTCAAGTGTCCACTATCGAATTCAGAGTCGGTTGTTTCATAACCCGTTGTTCTAACTCTCCACAGGTGACTCTATTCGCAGTACACTCGGCAGGTTGTTTCTATTACTGGATGGCCGTCCATCATAAAACATCCGATGACACATGGATTGGAGCTCAAGTTCATGATTTTGAACACAAAAACATCTGGATGGGATACACCTATTCCATGTATTGGTCAATTGTCACCCTCACAACAGTTGGATACGGGGACTTGCATGCAGAGAATACAGGAGAGAAGGTTTTCAATATCTTCTACATGTTATTCAACATCGGCCTAACAGCGTATCTGATCGGAAATATGACGAATCTCATTGTCCACAGCGCAGTCAGAACCTTTGCTATGGTAAATTCTTCTACAGCTCTTGTCATGAACATATGAGCCTTATGGCTAAATGAACTTTGAACAATGTGAACAACCGGAAACAAACAAAAAAAAAATAATTAGCGGTTGAATCAACTGAACAATTGTCTACTATACTTCAATTTTCTGCCCAAGATTTTTCGGCTTAAATAATCCTCTACTATCCTGGTTTTCACTTGTCAAAGACTACACAAATGGCATCGACATTTTGCAGTTTCATTCAAGGAAATGCTGAGCTGAACAACACCATGTTCCTAACATTGAGAGCTCTAGAACAATCTTTGATTTGGACCAATTCCTACGGTTAGGACTAGTTCAAGTTTTTGCAATGTGAATACCCAAGTTCTATGAATTTTGATAAAACCTACTAGCCTAGTACTTAGGTTCTATTTAGATCTTGGATTATAGAAGTGCTTTGTGTACCGAAAACAAGAAGTACAAGATAAGTTTTCAACCATATCCAATGTTTCGTTCCTTTCTATTGTTTTCACGACACAAATCCATCCATGAAAAAGGATCCAAACACAGCCTTAATGCTATTATAATGTCATGAGAGGAAGTCAAAATCTCCAACTAAACCATAAATGTACAGATATCTTCCAGTAACTGGTTGAATCTTTGTTCATATTGCTACATCTTTTTTTTTTTTTTGTGGGGGGGGGGGGTGGGGTAGAGGTGTCTGCTACATGTTATTTTGGCATAGCAAGAGCCTTTAGAAACCTGTATGCCCAAATCAATGGAAATGCCGCAAAACTGCAGTCGCAAATTGTCTTTTTTTCTTTGGAGGGGGAATCAAAGTGACCAGAATCGTCAACTTTTCACAAGTATACTTCCCTCCGTCCCTCTTCGTACAATTTTTTCACTTTTGCCTGTCCCATAAAGAATGTCCACTTTGAAAAGTGAAGGATCAAAATTTGATGATATTACTATTTTGCCCTTCTCTCGTGGATATCACATCTCAAAACACTTAAATGACTGGAAATGTTGAAGGATAACGTGGAAAATTTACACTTCACAAAGTGTATCTACTTAAATGTTGCGTTTCCCAAAATGGACCAACATAGAGGGGTGGAGGGAGTACTAGAATAGACTATTATCTAACGATGACTTCACAGAGGGACGCCATCAATGAGATATTACGATACGCGAGCAAGAATCGGCTTCCAGATGGTTTGAAAGAGCAAATGCTGGCTCATATGCAACTCAAGTTTAAGACAGCAGAATTACAACAGGAAGAAGTGCTTGAAGACTTACCCAAGGCGATTAGATCAAGTATAGCTCAGCATCTTTTCCATGAAACCGTGGAAACTACGTATCTCTTCAAAGGAGTTTCTGACGACCTCATCACCCAGCTGGTAATCACATTTTTTGCGTTCCCTCTCCCTCTCCCTCACCTCACATCATGTATCATGTTCCAGTCTCATTGTAGTTATACGATCGAGAACAGAAAAAAAAACTAAATGGCATTAGCAATAAAGATATCGACACCTTACATATGCAAAACCATAATAGGACAGTGATACTACAAGGTACTGAAGGTAGTGAGACACACATCTCACACTTGCGCAGCATTTGGATCTTGGATTTAAAGAGGGATTTTTTGGAGGGAAAAAACAAGGAAACGGTAAAGGTCGTCAACGATATCCACAGTTCTCCCATCCCTTCCCTTCCTGTTCCTTTTCCCTCCAGGACCTCCACAAATCCAAGTTCCAAGCAACACAACTTCCATGTGCCGCCTCCTTTCTATATGGGCAAACCATTGATTAGGTATGTGTCCATTCTAGCCAAGAAAATGTTCCTTAGGGATCCTTTTTTCAAAACTTTCTCCTGCAATAAACGACTATTACAAAAGAGGGGTCAAGCAGTGAAGTCAAATCCGCATAAGTTTCAGAAAAAGGGGAGAGAGCCATTCCCAGCTGCTCTAGCACTTATTTACGATACATGACTCAAGATGGTGGGTATTACGAATAGGAGACTAGAGTAACCATGCCGAGCTCAATTTGACACAATGGCATAATGAAACCATTAAAGAAGGTGCTATTCTGTCTTTATAGGTTTGTACTGGAAATCTCTTCCACGTTATCGTATAAGCAGTATCTTGTGGCTTCTCTCCTCACAGGTGTCTGAGATGAAAGCAGAGTTTTTCCCACCAAAAGTCGATATTATTTTACAGAATGAGATACCAACAGATTTCTACGTTCTGGTATCCGGAGCAGTGGTATAGTACTTCTCCTTTCACATGTAATCATGAGTAAAACGAGATGCAAATCTAACAGTCGTCTCAAATGCAGGATGTGCTGATATACAAAAATGGAACGGAGCAGGTATGCTTCCTTTTCCCAGTGTAATAGAGACCTGTTTGACAAAGTTTCCATTTTTCTGAGTGCAAGCATGTTAAAAAAGACACGGAAACTATGATTGAAGATGCATAAATAACCAAGTCTAAGAACTTAGTTAATGACCTTGGGCCACAAATCACCAAGTCCTAGTGAACAAAAATGGAATGGAGCAGGTATGCCTTTCCTTTCTCCAGTGAAATGAAGGTCTATTTGACAAGTTTCTGCTTATCCAAATGCACAAATGTTAGAACGCGGAAACAATAATGGAAGATGCACAATTGACCAAGTATGAGAACTTAGTTAATGAACTTCTGCAATGAATCACCGAGTGGAAAATCAACGCTTCAGTCTAGTAGGATAAATACTACTCTTGCGAAAGAACACATGTTGGCTATTGCAAAAGAATAAGGAAATCGCAAGACGATCATACTAGACCTGTTTGAAAAGAAGTCTCAAAAATAGAGGTGGCTATCTGCAGAAATAAATGCTACTGAATATTAAGTATAACAGGCTTGTGACTAATCCTTCTGTATAGGTGACATGACGCACCGAGGTGGAAAATGACTTCAAGATTATATAGCCAAAATAAAATGTCTTCTTGTCTTTATCAGGTCAAAAAACAACCTGCATTAGAACATAAGTAAACCAGGTTCAGAAAAAACGAAAAAACAAGAACTTCAATCTGAATGATTAGATAGTGCTTGAAACAAAAAAGTTACAAGATGAACTAGAGAAAGTGAACAGTGGAATAAGAATCATAAATTCGAAGTAAGTAGACTTCACTCAAGCATAACGTATTGCCTCAACTCAAGTGATGCATAAGGTAATATTCGTGCTGCTAGTCTCCAAGGTAGAACCTATGAATTGTGCTAAAAAAATTCTGAAGTTATTTGAAAGCACAGATCAGATCACTAAACAAAGAGCCTCCAATTTTCCTACATTCTTTAACCATTTAAACTGGATTTCCAGTTCTTGTCAAAATTAGGGGCTGCGGAAATGGCAGGAGAAATAGGCGTGATTCTCAATATCCCACAGCCTTTTACGGTGAGAACGAAGCGGCTTTCTCAGGTGATCCGGATAAGCCATCAACATTTCAAGCAAATGGTAAAGCAACATAATGCAGATGGGAAGAAAATTATCTCCAACTTCATACAGGTCTGGAATCTTTTGACAGCATTTACAGTTTTTCGAAACCTATATCTCCTACCATAAACTATAAATGTGATGAGGACATATCCCAGAAGTTTCTTATTAAACTGAAAGTGTATGACTTCTCCCAGAATGCTGTCCATATGGTTCCCAAAATACTCAAGAAACAATACGCGTACTTGTCATTAAAAGAAAATTTTCGGGCCATTCGATGGAGAATGGTTTACTTGAATTTGATGGGGGTAGGGGAACCATATTTGATTGACTCATGGCATTGGCCAGAAAACCAAATGCTATTATGGATAAGCTCATCAACTACTCTATACAAATGTGTTTATGCCCCCCCCCCCCCCCCCAAAAAAAAAGAAGAAGAAGAAGAAGAAGAATTTATTAGTATAATTTACATGTATAGTAAAAATAATAATAAAAAGTAGTATGGTATTTGTCTGGTACCGTCCGACAACAACCGAAATTGTCTGGTACTAGAAGGAAAATAAAATAAAACTGGTCTGGTACTCTCTGGTAATGGCTGGTACCGACCCTACTGACCCATATCACTGGTACTAACCGGTATTTGAGCCGGAACGAAATTAGAGGCGTAGGATACTGAATTTGGACAATAATTATACGTAGTACAATATCCATACCTTGTTCCAAACCCCAAATTCTCAAAATTTTGATTTTTTTTTTTGATTTAGAGAGAGAGAGAGAGAGAGAGAGAGAGAGAGAGAGAGAGAGAGAGATTGATTTTGGAAAGTGGGGAGCTGTGTTTTTTATAATAAAATCACTCATTTGACATTTGGTTTGTTTTCTGTGTGTATCCTACATTTTTCACAGTTGCAAACTAATTTATTATTAGCGTTGTGCCCGGTTGATATATGAGAAAATAGAAAAAATAAAGTTGACTGATTTATTTATTTCAATCACTCTACTTACGATTACAATCTTGAAGCAAACCTGTCAACTTTGTGTGAGATGTGTGAGACAGAGAAACGTGAGATTGAAATTAAGATTATTACCTGTTAAATAAGGTTGTAAAGAATTGAAAAAATAGGAAGGTAATCTGCTAGAATGGAAAAAGAACGAAGAAAAGATTTCCTAACAAATGAAACTATAACGGAAGATATAAAAAATGGAATGGAGCATGTATGCTTCCTTTTCCCAGTGTAATAGAGACCTCTTTGACAAATTTCCACTTTTTTGAGTGCAAGCGTATTAAAAAAGACACGGAAACTATAATGGAAGATGCATGATTAACCAAGTCTAAGAACTTAGTTAATGAACTTGAGCAACAAATCACAAGCCTATGACAAAGTGTCTTGGAAATTTTTGTTTGACACTTCAAATTACTTCAATTTTAATGCTTCTTGGACCTCCATCATCATGAGCTGCGTGTGCACAATTCTCGCGGCAGATGGCTCTCAGGTGGAAGCATTGGGAGCTCTAATAGAGAACAACCACTTATTTATCTTTTGAGAACTAAAAGAAAAACTTGAGTGCATAGCAACCACGAAGAAAACCAATTTCTTTGATCAACATTAATCTATGATGCGCATGAGCAGTAGAAAATGGAGTAAATAGTTATGAGACCAGCTATCCAGTGCCACAATTAAGAAAACCAATTTTTGTCCCCGTGCAATGAACAAGCACAAAACGCTAGTTAGCTTCATATGCAAATGAACTTTTTTGCGCTGAGTCGCTGACCGACTCTTCCTGCATTCCTTGCTTCAGTATTTGAAGGGCTTAAGGAAAGAGATGCTTGAAAAAATACCATTTGTAACAGAGTTGTTAGATGACTTCAATACAGAGGTAATAAACTGTCGTCCTAATCTAGAATTGCATAGCAAATATATCAGCTAATACAGCAGAGGCTGAGTCTACCCATGCCTTCAACTAAAGTGGCTCTCAACAGCTAAAAAATGCCTGCAATTTCATATATTTGAGAGTGAGTAACCTAAAATGTGTACGCTGCCTGAAAGCAATAAAGAAAGAAAAGTGCACATTCATTCCATCAAGTTTCATTCTTGTACTTCAAGATACACTCATACACCATAAAATGATCAGAAAGAAATTAAGACGCGCAACTAGCCAAAATGTTGCTAAACATAACAAAAAGAACAAGCTTTCCCTCTTTGTTAACTGTTAAGAACCAAATCATGCATGATTTTGGTATAACTAACAGCTTCGCCAAAGCTACAAATCCTGCGTTAGCCTAGTAAAGTACAATGAATGAATATCTGCAAAAAAAACAAAATCGCAGAAAGATTTGATCCCTTAATTACCACATCTTTTTTCGATGTTGGTTAAAATTTTGTTTTAAGGGATGAAACTTAGAAATCCAATGGATCGTTTAACTTTAGGTCGTTTCAATTCGCAATAGCATAAACGGATAAACCTGCCCTCCTTTGACAGAGATCTAAGCACTGACATTCCCAGTTATAACCACAGCTAGTGACATTTATAATGTTTTTTCCTGCAGAATATAGCACCAATTGAGGGGGCAGAGTATCATGAAGCATCAAATAGTAGTGGAGACACAAATATAGAAGGTTAGTAAGCTCAAGCCTGACTGTACAAAACTTCCTTCCCGTCTGCATTATGTTTGCAATAAGAAGGTAAATATCTCATAGAGTATGCTTGCAATATGTTTTAAATGGGTTGGAGTCATTCAAGTTTTCGTTAACTTCCCATTAAATCTACGTCACAGTTTTATGTCAACACCTAAAGGATTAGTTAAGTCAGAGATACAGATTCTGCAAAAGCTAAAGTAACTTGCCGATTTCATGTGGGAAAACTCATGCGATTATTTGCAGGAACATCACCAACTTCCGCGCCATCATCAGGCATAGTTCCTGGGAGGGTCATAATACACGGGCATCGCCTGGATGATAAAACAAATGATGGTGATAAAATGGGAAAACTTATCCATCTTCCTGACTCAATGGAAGACCTTCTGATCGAGTTTAGCAGGTAAGCAATTCTTATGTCTATACTCACTGAACTGATAGCAAAAAATACTAAATCTAATTTTGTGTTTAACTTGAGAACAAGCAGCGTCCATACAGTAATTGGTTAAAGTGATCAAGTATTAGAAGGTGGAGGAACAAAAACACTCAACAACTTTACCTTGTTTTTTTACGCAGAGAAGTAGTTTGGCAAAAGAGGATGCACAATTCTCGCGGCAGATGGCTCTCAGGTGGAAGAATTGGGAGCTCTAAGAGAGATCGACCACTTATTTATCTTTTGAGAACTAAAAGAAAAACTTGAGTGCATAGCAACCATGAAGAAAACCAATTTCTTTGATCAACATTAATCTATGATGCGCATGAGCAGTAGAAAATGGAATAAATAATTATGAGACCAGCTATCCAGTGCCACGATTAAGAACATTCGAGTTACTGACATTTGTGTGAGAACTCTTAACAATGTCATCGATGTATTACATCTACTCACCAAATGCTAGCAAAAGGACAATGGTTGAGGTTATTACGGTTTCTATCCGATATCCTTGCTGTTGAGCATGTAAAAGACAGTGAATGCGGCTTTCTGAAAATTTTCCTTCTGTTCCTCTAGAGTTTTCTTCCTCTCAAGAGCGTTGTCTTCACACTTCTCTATTTCCTCCATAATTCCAGTGGAGTTCTCACCAAATTCCCTGTGGAAAGTTCAATCAAGGGATGGAAAAAAAACAATCGCACTCGAACAGCAGTGAAGCTGATGAAGGAAGCCCCGATCAAGACACACAACTAGTCACCCTTGTGACAGCCCCAGATGATATCCTTGACCTGCTCGCTGCGACATGGCGGGTGTGGCCTTCGCGAGGGGTGCTGCCTAGGGTCTATGCTACTTTCATTTCTGTTGTACCAGGAAATAAAATTAGCCAGACTAGTAAAATGTAACCAAGAACCATATTTCATCAGTTAACGGCCTCCATGTTAAAACTATAGTCAATCTTAGTCAGCCTTCACAACACCACTGGAATTTACGTATTGGGGGCTAACCCAAGATTCGGATACAGAACTGGTTTGGGTTGTTCCCCAGTAATCATCCCTCAAGATATACATAAAGCCCACTAGAACTTTGGGCTAAGATCTTAACAGGAAGGGAAAATGACGATCCAAGATATGTTTTGATAATTAATATCCACCAAAGATATGCTGAGAACATTTATTAATGCTGAAAATGTCATTGACGGGTATTAATTATTAAAACACGTCATTGGCCGTCATTTTCCCTAACAGGAAGCAACTTGGAAGCCGTAGAAAAACCAAGCGATTGGGCAAAGTGAAGGGGTAATAGTCTACTTCTTGGACTTGGAGAAAATTAGTACTGATACGACTTACAAGAAAAACCCAAAAATTCTGTGAAATGAAGGGGTAATAGTGTACTCCTTGAGACTGGAGAACAAAAGTACTATTATGTATTTGCAACTCCTTAATTGTCCTACGTACATGCATTTCTTAGAGCAATAAACCTCACTAATCCCACCCCCGAATGCATTTCAAAAGTGCTCCACAACTTCTATCATATCAGGCCGGTTTTGGGGTTCTAGTTCAAGGCACTTGAGAGCAAGTTGAGCAAACTTGTAATGGTTGCGTTTAAACTGTACTCTCCTTGCAACTCAGAATCCATCATTGATTTTACCTTGCTTTTGGTAGAGAGTTGGGGCTTCGACCAATCAACAAGACTTTGTTGCCCATTTGGCTGTCTGGTATTATATCCAGTACTCGTAAAACTGTCATCATCTCCAAAAGCACGACACCATATCCATATACATCACTCTTCACAAATTAATGACCAGTTGAAAATGGTCCACATATATTTGAATTAATTAATTCATTTTTACGAAGATTGCATCTTTCTTCCTTTTTTTGGTTAAAAAAACATATAACTAAGTACCAACCAAACAATAAGTAGAGTCTTTTTTTTTTTATTTTATATTTTTTTTGCGAATTAAACAATAAGTAGAGTTAGAGACTCCTTGTCGTCTCGTTCGTAGGAAATTTCTTTGAGATTGGTTATTGTATTTCCATCATCGCAACTTTTCAAATATAAAGGATTCATTTATCGGTTGAAGTTATCCGAAGCGCATGTACTATGGACTGAAAGTATTGTGACCTGATTTAGTATATTTAGGAGCAGCGTAGTCATGTGTGGCCATAATCCTCGTCGTCACATGTGAATCTTCACTCGAGGGGCCCAATTTTAATAGGCTAGAATCGGAGATTTTTGCATTGTAGTCCCGTAAAAAACAATGACAATATCTTTTAGTTGTAGAAACAGAAATGAAAAATTTGCGGTACATATGGCGAAAAATAAAATATGTATTGAGTCTGCACCTAACTGTTGTAGTGGTGCACTATGTACCATGAAATGTAATGAAAAATTCTGAAAAATAAGAACCGGTGATTTATATGTCTTAAAAAGTGCTCAAATCACCATCCTTGGATTTTGAAACAAAAAGCTTTTAAGCTAAGAGAAATTGGAAGAAAAAAGAAACATTATATACCAGGATTCGACATATGAATTTTTATGACCAAATAGGATTTTCAAGTGCCCAAAGAGTAGGGGTGGCAAACGGGCGGGTTTGGGTCAAATTGGGTAAGTTGTTAGTGGGTTGGGTCTTTAATGGGTCATTGACCCATTTAGACCCATTAACTATGAGTCTAATTACCCATACCCAACCCGACCCATTTATTTTAAAGCAAACCCGACCCGCCCATTAACCCAATTACATATATAAACTAAAAATTATGATCGAAAAATTAGAAAAGTAAAAAAAAATTATGATCGAAACTCATAAATTTTTTCAAAAAGACGAGAATAAGTAATTTTTTGTCTTATTGATTTTTTTTGTCTTTATTCAAAAAATTATAAGTTTCGATCAAATTTTTTTACTTTTCTGATTCCTCTCATCAAAACAAATTAATAAATCACAAAAATATGACACAAAACAAAAAAAATGCAAAAAAAAATTGAATAAGGACAAAAAAATAAGTCAATTTTTTAATCCAAACTCTTTGCGGGACTACCATGAGAGAAATTTATTCACGGCGGAGCACAATTTCACGGGTCCATTCGCGCAATTAATGGATGAGATGTATTTTCAATTTTGACTGGTCAAAATAATTGTTCCCGGTCACAATTGATTTTTAATTCGGACCATTCAAAATATTTTTGGACCCGTGTGATTTAGCACAAAACAATTGAATAAAAGAGGGAGAAGGCCATGCTCCTGTGGGGGGGAGAGGGGGAGAGAGAGGGGGCGGGGGGGAGGGAGGGGGGGCAGGGCGGGGGGGAAAGAGAGAGAGAGAGAGAGAGAGAGAGAGGGGGGGGGGGGGGCAGAGGGGGGAGAGAGAGAGAGAGAGAGAGAGGCGGGGGGGAAAGAGCGAGAGAGAGCGAGAGGGCGGGAGAGAGAGAGAGAGGGAGAGGGGGGGGGGGGGGGGGGCAGGGGGAGAGAAAGAGATGGAATTTGGGACCAATTAAGAAATGAAATTTGGTGGGTTACTTTCATTGCCCATTGGGTCATTTAAGTTGACCCAATTAATGCCCAATTATGACCCAATTAATAATGGGTTAGTTGGGTTTGAACCCATTCTTACCCAACTAATAAATGGGTTGGGTTGGGTCTATTTTCTAGTTGATGGGTCTGGGTTTGTTAATGGGTCTGGGTTCAATTTGCCACCCCTACCAAAGAGTACTCCACCGGTACATCTACTCTTGGAGCTAGTGTTGCCACAACCGAATTTTGATGAACCAAAAGAATCCATCCAGAAAAAATAAACGAAAAGAGAAGATGTTGGGTTCGGGGGGGGGGGGGGGGGGGGGGGGGGTAGATCAAAGCAAGTGTGGGGAAAAAAGAAGTAATGTTCAATCCCCCTCTTTTTCTCTCTCTCTGTGCAAAGAAAAAAAAAGAAAAGAAAAAGAAAGAGAACAAAACAGCAGGGCCAGTCTCGGGGTGGGCCTAACAAGCTCCCAGACTTGGACAACCCTCCACTATGGGGCAACCAAAAAAAATAAAATTAATCATGAAATATGTAATAAATATAAAAGTTAGCGCATAAAAAATAGATGGTGTCTTTGGCCTAGTGGTAAGGCCATGTAACTCCCTTGAAAATGGGCAGGTTTGAGTCCCATCAAGCTAGCCTCCTTTCCTATTTTTTTTATCCTCCCAAGGCTTCATCTTTGTCTCTCCATCGAAGTATCGAACCTTTTTTTTTTTTTTTTAAAATTTGCTTAAGCCTCTTGCTATTATTTTTATATTTTTTTTATTACAATACCTTATATAGATGTTAAAATGTCTATATTGATTAATCTTACTCATTTAATTTTAACCTTAGTAGGATTTTTTGCTAAAAAAGATTTTTACTTTAATTTTTTGAGAGTTAGTGTAATTAAATTATTCAAATTTCGTTCAAATGTGTTTTTCAATTGTGTGATTATAAGATTTTATTGGGAAAATAGTAGTTTCCAAATAGTATGTGGTTGCTGTCACGCCCCGCCCCGCAAATGGCACTCAAAGTGGGCCCGAGTTGGCGCGACCATGTGACATTCCATACAGAAGGCCAAACCACACCTCACAACCTGTCAGAAATAAACACCTTGCGGAAGACTTAACACATTAACATAAAATGAATCAACGTATTGACCAACCAACCATGACATTGCACAACTAAGAAACAATATATGCATTATAGTACCTTAAAAATTCTATATTTCAACACATCCATCGATGACTTACTTATAACTTGAATAAACCAACTTCTTCATCAATCACCTACAACAAACTCGACCATTCATAACGTCCAAAGCTAACCTCAAATAGAACACCAACTATCGACCAAACTTAATTACAACCTATACAATTTAAAAGTTTTAATTATCCTTAGTTACAACTCCTTACAAATTAAATTCTGCACCAACTAAGGCACTCCACAACAACATAACCAAAACCCCACTTGATGCTAGCAAAACGCCTAAACACAACGACCTATAGTGGACCCACTCTAAGCAATCTGCTACCTGACAGACCAAAAAGAAAAGTCAGAGTGTGTGAGATATAGAAATGCTCAACATAATACTACAATGCCCGAAGGAATATCAACATAAATACACATCACCAAAGTAACTGAAATACTAGAATGTATACAACAGTTATAACCAACATATCTACCCAACTGAGCAAGAATAATCAATACACAACAATATGAATGTAATCATATCATATGCAGTGACACGTCTGCTGCTTCGTTACATCCGATATAAGGAATAATACCCCAAGCGTAAGGTTTAATACATCTGTTGAAGCATAATAATCCGGAAATCCGGGATCGTACCCAAGGGAATAATTATACGGCTTTGCTGGATTTGTAGATGCAAGTAAGGGCTTTCGGCTTTTAGACAGCCAACTTTGTTTTACTTTAAACGGTGGAAATAAAAAGCTAAATTAAAAACGAATTAACTAGAGAAAAGATAGGCTAGGTCTAGGAATTATTAACACCCAAGACCCGAGCTGAATCGCACTCTTTACCCAATTACACAATTTAAGATACTTGATTATAGTTCTCAATTCGGAAGATAAAATGATTTGAGAACCAAGCTAGCTCTAGAATTCATTTGGCAAATACCTCGAGCGACAGAACTCTAAGCATCATGTGTGGTGGGTAGGCGATACTTCCACCTACACATGATCAAAGAGGTTAACACCTCGGTAATTTGTCAAACAAACCCGAACCCCACATCAATTTTCAAATCAAAGTTTAAAACTTTATTGGGTGCAAAATGCAATTTTCGCCCGAGCCATGAGATGCTAATCATCCCATGACCTAACCTTTGAAACTACTCGCACATATCTAGAGAGATTGGAGCAAGCAAAAATCTAGCTAGCATAATGAAATAACAAGACTTGAATCAAACTAGAGATTAAGATAGATCGGGAGAAAATAAGCAACTTTAATTAAAGAGACAATGTCAAAAACTAACAACTAAAGACATAAATTGAAATATTTAAAACTGAAAATGAAGAACACTCAAGAACAATTTGAATTGCAATGAAATCTAATCCTAGATCTAGAAAATTGTACTATTGAATCTATGCTACTTGTTTTTACACAAAAATGACATAAGCTTTTATATCCTGAAGATCCGCGCCTGGAATATTTCCAAGATGCTCAAAAAATTCGCTCTTAAGTCCCTCGGCATCGATGGCAACGGCCTTAGAGTGCTCTACTATGGGGGTCGGCATCGATGGACTGTAGAACTTGACATCGATGCCGAGCTGGCTAAGGGACTGGACCACTAAGGGGCTCGGCATCGATGGACTATAGAACTTGATATCGATGCCGAGCTCAATAGCTCGATGCTTGGCCGTCATCCTCTGCCTTGCTGCCTGCCTCTTGCTCGGGCAAATCTACTTCTGCTCGGGCGAATCAGCTTCTGCTCGGGCAATGACATGCCTTACGCCTCGAAAACTCCCCTGTTTGGCGATTCACCTATAAAATAGAACTAGAACACTCTACAAGCAAACAACGTTAACAATAACTAATTAGTAATTAAATTAAACTAAAACTAAACACTAGCGCACCCTCCATTACATTCTCGGGTGCTTATCATCTACCACATCCCATGTACCCAAGGTATTGTGTCTCGTACACCATAGTCTCATTCATCGTTAATTAGACGGCACGGCCCACGACATGGTGTGACTCACTCCACAATCCTTAAATGGGTACAATCAACACACCACAACATGCATATCGATAATTAAACCTCGGTTAGCATAATATACAACCTCCAAGCATACATATTATCATGCATACATATCAATAGCTAAATCATCTGTTAGCATGATATACACCCACCACTATAGTAATATCCCATAAAAATAATCATATCGAAAGCTAATTACAATTAGCAGAATATGCACTTACCATCACAACAATATCTCATAAAAGATAACCACATCGAAAGCTAACTACGATTAGTAAGGTATACACTCTCCACTACAACAATATTATATTGAGAAGAACTATATCAAACACACTCATCTTTGTATCGACTGAGGTATGCCAAACTTACGGTTTCGGAACCTCCCCAATTGACTGACTTGTTACCTAGTCACAAGCTAACCATATTAGTTTATTGAATGTTTAAACGTTACCATCAACTCCTGAAAATAATCTATAACACTTACAATAAATTAACGATACTTAACACATACAAGCATGTCCATCTTAAAGGTTTATAACTGTCCCCAAACAAGCATAACACTCAAACACCACATCACTCTACATTTGGTTTGAAATCTACAACCAGCCTGTCGTATTCTGCCTATAACTTCTTATACAGTTGAAATCAGATCATGAAACCACCACCATTAGAAAGTACACCTCCGGTACATGATTTTTAATATAAAATTTGTTAAAAACAGAATCTAAACGACAAAGTTATGCTCATCCGAAATTACACAATAACCTGTCCAAAATCATAGATTCTGCATATCTATCAACTTCAAATCAAAAATTGATATAACATGCTACAACTAAGCCACAACTCTCACATATTCCGAAAGACATAAGAGTCTAGTTTTAGAATCAAAAATCCGTGTGCAAAGCTGATACCCGAGCTAAGAAATATGACCATTTTTCCAAAATGTGTTAGTGCAGCAAATACAAAACTCAGCAGGAACACACTAATTTGTAAAATCCGTCAAATTTAGGCCATACAACAAAATGATCTGAAATTCGGTAGAGATCATAACAACATCTCGAAGTTTATCTCTGATTTTTCTCAGATGTTTCACAATAAAGGAACCTAGTCAGAATTATCTCCAAACTCAAAAATTCTGTGCAGCGAAGCACAATTTTCAGCAGAACAGTCTGTGTTCGAAAATTCATTAAAAATCGAATACTTAATACTTTTTAGTAATTCTAATGCCAAAATATCCCCAACTTGTCAATCTTTAAAACTCATAAGGACCCATAATCAGGAGGATTGTTTAACTATAAAAAAATTGATAAAAGACTCAGCTCTGTAAGCTGTCTGCCAAAAAAATAAGATCTTGACCACAGTTAGGTTTATGATTTTTATCTTTTTCTACACTTCTCAGAAAATTCTAAAAATTAACACGATACAATAGACACACTAATAAACCTTTAGTAAAAATACCAAAAATTAACAAGCTTTCTAGATACATTGAATAATTTCATGAAGAACAGCCCTGCACCTTAGTTTTTATTCCTTCTTCTCCTTTCCTCTGCCGCCTCTCTCTCTCTCTCTCTACGTAGAAACAAGATACGTATGGAGAAAGATAAATATCCCCAGGATATTTTGCTATATAAGGGTACAAGGGAATTTATCACATGCAAGCGGAATCACGTCCTAACTTATGCTCCAATCACAAATCACACACAAGACACTCGCAGGTTCTATTGTTTACGATTTAAACCCCTAAAACACATAGTTCAATTAAAAGTAATTGAAATACCGAAATATCTGGGGCGGGTATTACAGTTGCTATCAATATAGTTGAATATTCCTGTTGCAGTTGCTTCGGCGGAGCGCAGTTTTTCTTAGTTGAAGTTGTTAGATACTTACATTCGGACATCCATGTCACATGAGAGCTTAAGTAGATTTGTTATAATCTCAATTAAAAATGAGTACATGATAAGCTAAAATACAATGACTTAATCAAAGAAGTTGCTTCAAGAAATGCAAGGAAAAAGAGAAAATTTTAAAATGGCACCTGACCTTTGTATCAAATGTCACAGAGACATCTGAACTTAAGTTTATTTCAATTAAACACATGTACTAACGAAATTTCTAAATTTAGACCCCTACCGTTATACTCCGTCCAAAAAATTATTGATGCGACATTTCTTACCCATTTAAATGGCCCCATTGCACATGTTTCCCACAGGAAACAATGCACCCAAGCCAAACCCCTCACTTTACCTCACATTTTGGAGGGAAAATGACCTTAACAGATAATGAAGAGAACTGAGGGCCAAAAAGCCAAATAGTGACTTTTTTTTTGTCTATTCAAAAAAATTCGCATTTGTTAGTTTTGCGTCAAATTTTTGTGATTTATTGATTCTTCTCGACGAAAGAAATCGGAGAAGTAAAATTTTTGATTGAAACTCATACTATAATTTTTTTTTAAAAGACAAAAATAAGTAAAATAAGTTGAGTTTCGATCAAAAAATTTTACTTTTTCGATTCCTCTCATCAAGACGAATAAATATGTCATAAAAATTTGGTGCAGAACAAACAAATGCAATTTTTTTTGAATAAAGACGGAAAAATAAGTTAACTTTTTAATGCAAACCCACCCTGAGAGTTCTACCATGAAGGCTCAGAGGAAACCCTAACTTTTTTTTCTTTCTGCTCGGGACCACAAGGAAAAAACAAAGTAATGGGTAAAGTGATAGATTTCTCTTGGGTGCATTGTCTCCTATTAGAAACATGTGCAATGGGGCAACTTAAACGGGTTGGAGATGTCATGTCAGTAATTTTTGGGACGGAGTATAACGGCGGGGGTCTAAATTTGGGAATTTTGTAAGTACAAGTGTTTAATTGAAATAAACTTAAGTTTAGATGTCTCTGTGACATTTAGTGCAAAGTTCAGGTGTCATTTTAAATTTTTCCCAAGGAAAAATTGTTTACTTTTAATCAAGTCGTGGTAATCATAAAGCAATATAACCGGGGTTATATTTTAATTTTGATTTTTTGATGTAATTCAAGTTACTTAAAAGCAAAATGTAACATTGATTTTTTTTTCTTTGACTTGTATGTTTTATTTTTTTAACAGCGTTCTTTGACTTGTACGTCTCTCTATTTTTTGTAACTCAATATTAAGTGGGCAACCAAATGTAAGATCGGGTTTAGACAATCCACATATCGGGGCTAGCACTATGTAAAGTAGTACAAATGTAGGTATGTATATATGTATATTTAAACACTTATGGAGATGATTTGGGAAGGAATTTGCAAGCTGTGGAAACGTATAGAGCCAAAAGAGATGAGACTTGTAAGTAACTGTGGTTATTGTGATCATAAATTGGATGAAACTGCATGCCCATGTTTAATTAATTAATTCTTGAAATACTCTTTTATTTGAACAACATGCTGATTATATATCTCTAAACCATGCAAAACATTAATTTGGGATTAATGTGTTAGTGTATCCACAATGTTATAATCAAAAGTTGATAACTAAAAGTTGCCACATCAGCTTTTCAAACTACTAAAAACTATGAACAATAGAAAATAGTTTTTCTAAAAATAGTTTTGAAACTAATAAAAACTATTTACTAGAAATAGAAAAAAAAATTTGAAATTTTTTTTTTGGAAAAAAACTATTTAAAAAAAACAGTTTTCTAAAAAAAAATTAGTAAAATATTTCTTTTTCGAAAATATTGTTTGAAAAGAAAGAGAGCGGAAATGGTAGAGAAATAGAACATTTTTGTATAATTATTGGTGTATTTGATTGAGAGTATGTATGGTTTATTAAATTTGATTATTGTCAAAAGGTTGCTAGTTCTGGTTATTCAAAGCCCAAAATTTGATTATTTCTAAGGAGGTTGTTAAGTTTAATTATAGCATTGTGAACCATATTTTATACAAATATTGTTAACTTTAAAAACCTTTTACTTTTGATTATAGTACTGTGATACTCTAAGATCTACTATAAAACTTACGAGCTCTGCTAACAGCAGAGACATTTCGCAGAGAACCACGCAGAGATAAACGCGTTTGGCCCCATTTCGGGTTCCAAAAAAATCTAGAAAAATATCTATAAATTTTTGAATATTATTTTATGGGGCCCTGTAAAAAATTAGCTCCAGTGGATATCGGTAAGTATTATTTTTTGATTCGTAGAGGCGAAACTGCTCAGTTCGCCCTTACGAATCAAAAAATAATACTTACCGATATCTACTGGAGCTGATTTTTTACAGGGCCCCATAAAATAATATTCAAAAATTTATGGATATTTTTCTAGATTTTTTTGAGATCCGAAATGAGGCCAAACACGTTTGTCTCTACGTGGTTCTCTGCAAATTGTCTCTGCTCATAGTTTTTTTGAAAACTTTAGTGGTTTGTCTTTCCTTTTATAGCCCGAGCGGTTCAAACTTCAAAGTCAAAGCACGGGGAGGCCAAAAATTTATTGCCTCATTTTACCAAAAAATAAAAAATAAAATTTATTGCCTCATGAATCAGAAACAGATATCAACAAGAGAGTTGCAACTGATGCAGTAGTACGCGCACATACAGTGCCTATAGCGCGCTTTTTGGCCCGTTTCGAGTCTAACAAAGATATTTAAAATCGCTCATTTTGTTCAATATATTTTGTTTAAGGTCTCCGTAAAATATCATCTCGATCCGACATCGATAAAGGCACGTCCAAAATCACTTTAGATTTTAGCCTAACTTCTGAAGCGATTTTGGACATATCAAAAATGCCTTTATTGATGTCGAATGGAGCTGATTTTTCATGGAAATCTTAAACAAAATATATTGAACAAAATGAACGGCTCCGATTATCTTTCTTAGATCCGAGACGAGCCAAAAAACTCACTGTATGCGCTGTCTGTGCGCGTACTACTGTATCAGTAGTCTTTCTGTATCAACAAAACATATTCACCGAATCAGATGAGATTTCTTTCCTACCGCAAGGATTTTAATATGATTGTCATAATCTTCCTATTTAGGCTGAGTTTTTGTGAACTTTTCTATTTTTTTCGGTTTGTGTGTTTTGTTTATTTTTTCTGAATTTTTGTTTGATTTGCATCATATTTTTTGGATTAATTATCCAGCTCAATAAAAGGAGTCTAAAAAGTACAAAATTATAACAAAAAAAAGTTTACTAAAGACAAAAAAAAGACTAAACAACGGTATTTTCTGTCTAAAATGTCGCCTTATATAATTTTTTTTCATCATTGCTCCATATTTTTATACTTGTCTGATTCTTCTCGTCGAGACGAATGATTAATCCAAAACCTTGGATCCTATACGGATCGAGGATCCTGTTGTAAGTTCGATAACAATAGGAAATGTTGTGCCGTGATACGATGTCCCCACTACTACAAGAAACTAAAAAGGAAATTTTACAATACACATCCCTTAAAATTATGTACCATATGTACCTATTTTATGGTTCATTCATAACATTTTAGTGTGTTTCGTAACTTTTGTTCTAGAATTCATAACCTTTCGGCAATATGATTCGTAACATTTTCATTATGATTCATAACGTTTTAGTATATCTCGTAACCTTTATACGATTCGTAACATTTTCTCTACAATTCATAACATTTTGGGGAATGTATATGATACACACCCAAATAAGGAGTGTGTATTATAGTCTTTCCCAAACTAAAAAATATCACAAAATTTACCCCTGATTGTTATTGTTTAATCACGGTTTTAAAACGGGCGCTGCTATTCGCAACCTTTATTTTCTCCCATAGCCCACTACATTTCGGTAAATGGTTGTTGAAAATCATACATAACATTTCGGTAAATAGCTGTTGAAAATAAGATTATATTTCGGTAACTACATGTCGAAAATATGTTCAACTTTTGGTAAATAACTACCGAATATACATTTTCGGTAAATAGCTGTTGAAAAAAATATTATATTTCGGTAATTGGATGTTGAAAATATATCTCAATTTCGATAACTAACTGTCGAGTATAATTGAAAATTTTTAATGGGCTATGAGAGAAAATAAAAGGCTGCGAATAGCAGCGCCCTTTAAAACCGTGATGGATCAGGCCGTAATTAAAAGTCCTTGTTTTCAATCATTCTTTTTACCCATTATTAGAGGGAAGTGCTACAATACACACCCCTTATTTGGGTGTGTATCATATGCACTCTCATTGAAATACACTAAAATGTTATGATTCCCAAAATATTATGAATGTATTACTCAAAAGTTACGAATCATATGATGAAAAGTTACGAATTTTTAGTATAAAAGTTACGATACGAAATAAAATGTTATGAATGATCGGTCCTACAAGTAATTTTTTTATGAGGTGGCACAATATGAACCACACAATAGGTGCATATGATACACACCTTAAAGGGGTGTGTATTGAAGACTTTCTCATTATTTTTTAGAAGTCAGTTCAAAATGGTAATAGAACCCAATAAGCAGTGGTTATACATGACATAAGATGACGAAGCCAGGTATGAATTATTTCAGTTTAAAATGGTAATAGAACCCAATAAGTAGTGGTTATACATGAAATAAGATGACGAAGCCAGGTATGATTTATTTTCAGTTTAAGATGGTAATAGAACCCAATAAGCAGTGGTTATACATGAAATAAGGTCACTACATGGAGCCAGGTATTTAGGTTGTTATGTATGTTTGTTTTCATTTTTGTCTCGCATATATAGTTGTTCCCGTGTAATGAAATTCCTATTCCTGGCTTCGTCCTTACTTGTTTAGTTAATTTAGTGTGTACACAACACTCATTCTTGCACTCAAACAATCGTATGTATACAAAACCTTAAGAGAGATAATTTAGAAAAAAAAATTTGTGCTAACTACATAAAATAAAAAATTTCAAATAAAACATTGTTACAAAATTCGGACCGTTATAGGACATCACACGCAACGAAGGCAAATGACGAACCAACCCTTCAACATATTACTGGGAGGCCTAGAAATCGAGGATACAATTCAAAAAATCGACCACAATAAGCCTGAAGGAATTGGCCACTACATTCTTAGGGCATGTTTGATAACAGATATTGTTTTGGAGGGATTGATAATGAGGTGGGATTAAGATGAGATTAGCTATGAGATGGGATTATTAATGAGGAGATGAATCATTTATTCATGTTTGTTTTGCACTTTATTAGATTGTAGGATTATAAATAACATGTTTGTTTTGGATAGAATTGGAATTGAGATTGGAATTGAGATGACATTTTAGGCTTTCCTAACTCAATCCCTTGGGATGGGATTAACAATACCACCTCCCCCATGGTATTCATAATACCCCCAATTTGGGAGATTGGCAATCCAATGGGATTAACAATTTCAGCCCCTTTTCCCACACCAAACAAAGAATTAAGAAGCCCCGGTACTAGATTATTAATCCAATGCCCCCTCTCAAACCTCCTATCAAACATGCCCTTATGTTAGTAACATTCTTGGTGAATGGACACAATTACCTTGGTTGTGAATTTATTTATTTTTACCATATTCTCTTGCGTCATAAATCAACATCTTTGTATATACTATTAAAAAAAAAAAAAGAAAGAAAGAAAAAGTGAATAAACATGTTCATTTGAGAAGAAGGTGGTTGAAGCAGTAATAAAGGTGGCAAACGGGCGGAACCAATCGGAGAAGATGAGCAGTGCTCGTTGGCTCCATTGCGTCGCGCCTCTTTTGTTGTTTGCGTAATAGGGCAAAATACTACTTACTACTTAGGTTATAGGTGCTCAATTTTCGAAGCATTTTTTGCTGTCACGCACACTTCATAAAAAATTCAGATGTACTACGCATTTGTATTCCAACTTTTGGTTGTTTCTCGAAAGGAAAAAAACTCCTATATACACCACCATATACACCACCTTAGAAAATTTTTGCGGCTCATTTCTATGATTTTTTATGGCTCAATATATGAGTTCTTATGGCTCATTTTATTAAGGGGTGTACGGTACCCTTACGAATCTTGTGTCTTACTTTTGTGAATTTTGTGGCCTAATATACGGGATTTTGTGATTGTTTATATATCAATATTTTTGGTTATTTTTAAGAATTTCGTGGTGAAAAAGACGGATAAAGGTATAAAGAAAATTGGCTTTAGGTTACGAAATTTCGAAAATTATGTGGAGAATAACTGAGTAGAAATTTGTTTTCGAAATTCGAATACTGAATGAATTCACTCTTGCAACTTATTTGTAAAAATGATTCCATCTGATATTACCAACAACAAATCAAGAACAGAACTCCATGCAGCTATCGACTTAGAAGAAAAGCTTCCAATCAATGTCTTATTTATTTACAGTCATGATGATTGGATTTCAACATCTAACTGATAGGACTAGTACTCTTTTTGGTTATCAACAAGCAAACACCAACAGAAACAGAACGCACTTCCAGCCAACAGAAACAGAGCAATGCCAACAGATCGAACAAACCTCTCACTTCCAATTCCGAAGAAAATCAACATTCAATCCTCCGCAGCATCCAAAAAACTTGTTTCGATCCATCTCCACTTCTTCTATCTCCGATCTCACTCGAGCGATTATCTCTTTTGCTCTCTCCGCCATTGGACCAACTCCACTTTTCAGTACCGCTGCATCGATCTCCAATTCCTCTGCAGCACCATCATCAATGATCAATCCCTTCACCATGACAATCACCTCCGCTTCCTTATGATAGTTACTCTCTTTCAGAGCCTCAAGCTCAGCTCCCAGCGCTTGCAGTTTCGGCACGGCCTTGTCGTTCTTCGACGTGATCAATTCCTCCAGTTCCTGCACCAGTCCACGAATCTCGGTGTCGAGTTCAAGCATCAGACGCATTGGCGTCTTCAGTAGCATCTCACATTTCCTGTTCAATTCCGATTCCGATTCCGATTCCTCATCTTCTGATGAATATTCCTCCCTGTTCTTCATGAGCCTCTCCAACTTGCCTTCGGTTCCTTTCGTAACTTGACGATACAATTCGCGTATATCTTTCACGAGTCTTTCAATGTCAGACTCAACCTCCGGATCATCATCTAATTCCTTTCCTTCTTCATCTAATTTTGCTTTTCCTTTTCTAGCTCGTTGAAAACCTTCGTACATTTCTTCCTCGAGCCCTTCCATGTTAGTGTCGATTTCTAGGTCCAATTCACTCTCCTCATCATCATCAGTTTTCAGCGGCATTTCAGTTTCGCTGCTCTGTATCTCGCTCTCGTGTTCGATTTCTCCTCCGCTCGAGTCGGCAAGTCCTTTTCCGCGAACCGATTTGTTCGTCTCGCGTTCGAGTCCTTTGGCGTGATCACCAACTCCGATCTGAAGTTCCTTCAGTTTCTTCTTTGTAGCTTCTTCTTCTTCATCTTCTTCTGTGTTCTCATGTGCTTGGGTTGTGGCCTTTGATTTCCCTTTGCTTGTGTCTTTAGGCTTCGGTACTCCTGAGATATTGGCGCCAACTTCTTCATCTTCAGTGTCTTTGCGATCTTTCTCAGAGAGTTTTGAACGAGTTATCTCTTCGTCCGCCATGGATGAGATACAGCTAGCTAGGAAGATCAAATATCGCGAGAGAGAGAGAGAGAGAGAGAGAGAGAGAGAGAGAGAGAGAGTTGAGATGGCGCCTGAAAATGGTTGAAATGAGGGGATTTTATAGAGGTTGAGTCGGGGTATTTTCGGTACTTCCTGACTCTCAGACTTTAAAAATTAGTAAAAGTGGGAAGATTCTAATACTACACACACCAATTTTTATCCTATGTACACCCCAACTTCTTATGGCATGGTTCTCAATGCATGCGAGAGAGAGCCAGCCATGTGTACTGAGATCAAAATGGGGTGCATTTAGAGTTAGAAGCGCTGCCTTGGAAGCCGAGATATTTCTCTCTCTCTCTCTCTCTCTCTCTCTCTCTCTCTCATAAGAGTCATAACTGTCTGTCTCAAACATGCACGTACGCTCCACTTCACAAAGTCTGTTATAACAGAATCTAAGTACGTTAACAACCTCTCTATTGTGCCACTCAGCTAGTGGGTTAGCTTGTGTGGTTAACTAATCAACTCTCTCAAGTCTTAACCGCGCATGGCTTAGCTAGCTGTCACTTAATTAGTAACTATTTAATTAGTTGTTATGATAAAGCTAGCGCATGCAGTTTATTGAGTGTCTTCTGTTATTTTGCTTATATATGTAATTCAATTAAACACAAACAACTTACATTTTCGAAATCAACCAAAAAATATAGATTAAGCCTCCGATTGTTTCAATGTAAAGCATTTGACGAAGTAAAATATTTTGGGAGAAAACAATTTTTCTCAAATTAGTTTTCCGATCTGGTGTTTGTTTGATTAAAAAATTGTTTGAAAGAAAAAAAAAAAAAGTCTGGCCATTTGATGGGAGGACCGTGAAATAGCAACGAACACCAAAAAAAAAAGAAAAATCTTTCTAGAATAATATTATCATAGGCATGAAAACATAAGTTACGAGAACTATTGGTTGACTTAGCAAATGGCTCATCTAAACTCTGAACTATTTTTGTTGAAGCAAAAGATCATTCCAGTTATATTAATACAAAAAATAAAGTACAACATAACAATAACACAAAATACAACAAAGAAAAACAAAAAAAATTGCTCAGCGCCGACGTTGAACACAGCACTCCATTCATGGAGTTGGGTGGATAGAGGATCACTACCAAATCTTGCTCCCGCCGCAGGATCGCCACCGAATCTACATTCAGACGCCTTCATCGTCGCCACAGGAGAGCTCAAGAAATCGCCCGCACCCAAACAAAACCGACTAGGGTTCCATGCAAGATCCAGTACCTAGACCTAAAAGTCCAAATTTGGGGCTCCAAATTCCAAAAATAATAGGAAACGTGAGAGATCTTCACTTCCTAAAGAGAGAGTCTCAACCATCTTGCAACTATGGGGTTAACAGAGGAGAAGAGACACGAGGAGAGAGTCCGGGTTAGTGGGGACTAAAGGGGGTGGAAGGAAGATCTCGGAGAGGGACTCGGGGGAGGTGTTGTGCGGTGCGTGTTGTGCGCCAAAAAACGGCTTGGGTACTCCATTTCAGCCAACAAGGGGCCGGTTTGGTTCCCAGCTTCTTCCCATTTCACATTATTGGGAGAAATAAAACAACTGCATTTTAGAAAAAAACCCAAAATTTCTCCCTAATCTTGCTCCTCCCGGCAAAACTGTTCCTCCTCCCTCATGATGGACTCCCTGTTGCTTCTCCTTCTTCGATTCCTTGTACCTTTGATCGATCCTCCACCGCCGAACTCCGAAACCATTCCTCCTTCTCCCTCATTGAAAAGGTATGCCGAAACCGTTCCTCCTTCTGGTTTTTAATTTGTATGTAAATGTTAATGGTTGAAAGCCTTAAAACCTTAACAATCGTTTCATTACCCCATGCCACATGTATCTAACTGTTAGTGTGAGTTCAAAACCTTGAAGAAGAAGAAGAAGAAGAAGAAGAAGGCACTTGAGTTTGGAATGTGTGTGTGCAACAGGTGTTTGGAATAAACTGGTACTGTTATTGGGGAGCATTCTAAACTGAATGAGCACTTGGTTTTGCTTCTTTAAAAAATCAGAACATAGTGACCGAAGCAAAATAGTAAACTGTTGTTGCTGGCCGGGAACCAAACGGGGCCCTTATTGGCTGAAATGGAGTACCCAACAGTGTGCCAAAACAACATCGTTTCGGATGCACAACACACACCGCACACGACACCTCCCCCGAGTCGATCGGAGAGAGGGGAAAAAGGAAGGGGGAAAGTAGGGAAGGCAAAATAAGTAGGGTGGTAGTGGTCTGGGTTTGGATGGGAGATTCTGACCTTCTCTTTGATTTATTGACGTCTTTGCACTTTAGTTGGCCTTCATGTACTTTTTATTTTTGCGTTATTGGTAGTCTTGCCGATAGAAATATCCAATGGAAAAAATCTCGACCATATTCTTAAATAGTTAATTAACCAAAATGGAAAAATATGAAGCAAATTAAACTAGCAAAAAGGTATAAATAATAGTAAAAGTCTGTAGAAAATGTAATCTAATCATAAAGTTAGGGAAAACCTAGTTTAAGTCATTTAACTTAAATGAAATCTCCAACTTCTTTTTTTATTTGGCTCTGTCACATAACAAATTCACATTGTCTTTTGAGAGCTCCCGGTCCTTATTTTTTTTGATAGGCAATAAAAGTTTGGGAAAATGACGGCTAATGACATATTTTGATAATTAATACCTGTTAAGGACGTTTTCAGCATTAACAATTGTTCTTAGCATGTCCTTGAAAGGTATTAATTATCAAAACACGTCATGGGCCGTCATTTTTCCTAAAAGTTGGGATTTATTAAGAAAACTTGACAAATGGTACATCAAGTTGGGGGTAGGAGAAGAGAATCCAACCAAATTAGTTGGATGAAAAAAAACAGTGGACCGAGATCCAAACACCATTGGGGCAAAAGCCCAAACACCTAAAGACCTCGAAATGCCCACAACTAAATAAGCTCAGCTCAAGAACCAAAACCAAATCCTAATCCAAGCAACCCTAATCATCGCCGCCAAGCTCCCAGTCCTTATTGACTTTGAAATCTTGTTCATGCCCTGAAAATAGAACACATTGTTTTTTAGAACTTCTACTAATAATAAATATGATGAATTCAAGTATATAGAGTTTAATTCCAAAGATGAAAAAAAAAAAAAAATCACACTAGGGAATATGCAATAAATGGCTTTACCGGGTCACGTCGACTCGGATATATCTCCGCCCACAAACAATCAGGAAGAAAGCCTCCTCAGAAAGGGAAACACCATAATCCGATGGACATTAGATCATTTGATGCGCAGACACCAACAATCTTAACCTTGAAAACTTCGTTGCGATTCAAGAGTTATGATTCGGCTTCGTTACCATGAAAGATTATATGCGATCGATATTATCATACCTACGAAACTCATCGACGACGCTGATAGAAAGCACGGTTATAATTATAAATATGGCTCATTCATGTCAATCACTTACATATAATAAACACTTACGGAAATGATTTGGGAAGCATTTTTTGTGGTCAAGCACAGTACTTCATAAAAAATTCAGATGTACTGCGCATTTGTATTCCAACTTTTGATTGGTTTCTCGGAAGGAAAAAACTCCAACATACTACACCACCTTGGAAAAAAATTTAGCCTCATTTCTATATGTTTTTATGGCTCATTTTATGAGTTTTTGTGGCTTACTTTTATGAATTTTGTGGCCTAAGATTGTAGAGTTGTAAATGAGCTGAGTTTTGTCGAGCTCGAGCTTAGTTCGTTTAATAAACAAGCCCAAAATTCGAGCTCGAGCTCGGCTTGAGCCTTAACAAGCCAAGCCCTTATCGAGCCTTAACGAGCCAAGCCCTTATCAAGCCAAGATGAGTCATATCATTTACTAAACGAGCCTCTTTAATCCAGCCGAGCCACCCATTACGAACCAAGCTTTTGTCAAACGAGCCGAAAACTCGAGCTCGAGCTCGGCTCGTTTACTAAATGAGACGAGCCGAACCGAGCCTTAACGAGCCGAGCCGACCTCGCGAGCTGCTTGGTTCGTGTACAGTCCTATGTAAGAGCATCCACAGTAGCATAACCAAACTTAATAACTTCTTATCAACTCATCAAATTTTAATCATTGGATAATCAAAACTAGCAACTATTTTCCAATAACCTAACTTTTTGCTCCCACCTCTCTCTCTCTCTCTCTCTCTCTCTCATATTTTTAAAAAGAAGTTTTGTTTTTTTTTGCAAAAACAATAAAACTATTTTTCAAAAACTGTTACTTTAAAAAAGTGACTTTTTTTCAAAAACTTTTTCCCGGAAGTGTTTTTTTCAAAATAAAAGTTTTTTAAAAATTATTTTAAATTTCTAATAACCTTTTTTTATTAGTTTAAAAACTATTTTAAAAAATTATTTTATATGGTGACAATTTTTAGATTTTTATAGGTTGAAAAGGTGATGTGACAAATTTTGATTATTTAATCTTGATTATGTCATTGTGGACATCGAATCTATGTTGTTAATCTTAGCAAACCTCTTAAATGGATAACCAATTTTGCGGTGATTAACCACTTTTGATTATTTACATTGTGAATGATCAATATACGGGATTTTATGGTTCATATATCATTTTTGGGGTTATTTTTACGAATTTTGTGGTGAAAAGCACAGCTATAGGTATATATAAAAATAAAAAATTCCTCAACTTCTTTTATCTCCGATTTCACTCGATCGATTTTCTCTTTGGCTTTCTCCACCATTGGTCCAACTACACTACACTACACTACACACCACCGCATCGATCACCGATTCCTCTGCAGCACCATCCTCAATCAATCCCTTCCACCATTACAATCACCTCCGCTTCCTTCCCATAGTACTCCTTTCGCTTTTTTTTTAAACCTTTCTTTTTAAAAAGAAGGTAATTTCAAACTTAAATATAATGAAAATAAAAAATAATTTTTTAATTTTTTTTTGCACTGTTTAAAATATCTCAATAAGATCTATCAAATAATATCCATATTAATAGAAAACTTATTTGCGTAAACACGTGATTTTTGAGCTTGAAATTACTTTTCTTTTTTAAAAGTTCCTTTTTTCAGAAACCGGAACAGGGCCTCTCTTTCAGAACCTCAAGCTCATCTCTCAGCGCTCGCAGTTTCGGCCCGGCCTCGAGTTCCTCCACCAGACCACGAATCTCGGTATCGAGTTCGAGCATCAGACGCAGCGGCGTCTTCATTAGCATCTCACATTTTCTATCCGATTCCGATTCCTCCTCATCTTCTGATGAATATTCCTCCTTGTTCGATTTTCTCTTTGGCTTTCTCCACCATTGGACCAACTACACTAGTCTCCAACAATTCGTCTGCAGCACCACCACCCTCAATCAATCCCTTCACCATGCCAATCACCTCCGCTTCCTTCCCCTAGTGCTTACTCTCTTTCAGAGCCTCAGGCACATCTCTCAGCGCTCGAAGTTTCGGCCCAGCCTCGTCGTCCTTCAACGTGATCAGCATCTCCAGTTCCTCCGCCAGTCCACGAATCTCAGTGTCGAGTTCGAGCATCAGACGCAGCGACGTCTTCAGTAGCATCTCACATTTCCTATACAATTCCGATTCCGACTCCTCATCTCCTGATGAATATTCCTCCCTGTTCTTCACGAGCCTCTTCAATTTGCCTTCACACATCTTCCTAACAAGAAGTCAGTTTAAAATGGTAATACTAGAACCCAATAAGCATCCGTTATATATACATGAAATAACATCACGAAGCCAGGTATGGCTTATTTTTCAGTTTAAAATGGTAATACTAGAACCCAATAAGCAGTGGTTATACATGAAATAAGGTCACTACAGGGAGCCAGGTATTTACGTTGTTATGTATGTATGTTTGTTTTCATTTTTGTCTCGCATATATAGATGTTCCCGCGTAATGAAATTCCTGACTTCGTCATTGCTTGTTTAGTTAATTGAGTGTGTACACAACACTCATTCTTGCACTCACACAATCGTATGGATAAAAAACTTTAAGAGGGATTATTTAGAAAAAAAATTGCGCAACTACATAAAATAAAAAATTTCAAACAAAACGTTGTTCCAAAATTTGGACCGTTATAGGACATCCACATGCAAGGAAGGCAAATGACGAACCAGCCCCTCAGCAATTCAAAAAATCGACCACAATAAGCCCGAACGAATAGGCCACTACATTCTTAGTATGTTATTACTCCCTCTGTCTTTTTTTAATTATTCCGCTTCGTAACTCCAGCTTATTAAGAAAATATTATCATTACACCTTTCACATCAACTTTTACCTTCATTTTTCCTATTTACCCTCTATGAAAACATCATCATTATACTTTTACTCACTAACTTTTCAAAATAGAATATAATTTTAGGGACAAAATGAAAAATATACCAACTTTTATCCATTAACTTTACAAAATGAACACTTATTAAGGGACAACTCAAAACAAAATACTGGACTTTAAAAAGAGGACGGAGGGAGTACATAATAAAACATTCTCAGTGAATGGACACAATTACCTTATATATATATATATATATATATATATATATATATATATATATATATATATATATATATATATATATATATCGGGGCGGTTCCAGGGACACCCAAAAAAACACCTAAAAAAACACCTCGTAGTTTCCGATCAAATTTTGATGATCTGAGCCGCTCAATGTGATCAGAACGCGATTTTAAAAATACCCATAAGAAATCAGCAAAAAAAAAAAGACCGGGAAGGGCTTGGTCCGAACAGTTTCGAACAATTTTTTATTGAACGGTTCAAATAAAAACTGCTCAAATCAAACCTTTCCCGGTCATTTTTTTTGCTAATTTCTCACGGGCACCCTTAAAATCACATTCTGCACACATTGAACGGTTCGGATCATAAAAATTTAATCGGGAACTATGAGATTGAGATTATGAGTGTTTTTTTAAAGTGTCCATTGAACTGTCCCGTATATATATATATATATATATATATATATATATATATATATATATATATATATATATATGATAAGTGCCAAAATATACATATTTTGGCCCTTCAAACTATATTTGTTAGTCATTTATTTTGGTTAATTGATTTTTATTTTGTTCTTTTGTTGTTTATAGGTTATTCGAGCCCGTTGTCTGAGACTTTGGATAAAAAAAAGATTTTAAAAAAGTTTGGAGTTAAAATGCAAAATGATCCAAAATTGAGTAGTTCATTTATTATTTCTTGAAATTCAAGGGCTTTTGTATGATTAATGGCTCAATCCCTATATAAACTATTTACCCTAGTTGCTACAGAGGAACCTAACGTGGAAAAAAAGAAAAATAGGACGGGGGTTTTGAGGACGGACAGAAGGAAAAAAGACGGGGCTGCCGACTTCCGTTCGTACAGTTTTTCTTCTTAGTTTTATTCCTTTCATGTTATTTGATACTTTGTTTAATTATTCACACTCCGGTAATTTATATTGATTTTTGCTATTTATCAAAGTTGTTCGTTGATACTTGTTTATTAATTTATTTATTTTGCTTATTTTGTATTCGGAAGTATGTTTCAATCTAGGATTTCTTTTATTTTTTATTTGATGTTGAGTGAGTAGTTATAAAGGTAGGGTTGCGGGGTGATTAGCACAGTGTGGCCAGATCGGACATGTTCTGCTCCTGTTTTGGAAAAATAATGGAAAAGATAATTTTAGGTTAAAGAACATTTGTTAGACGAACCTGGGCATTGTCGGAGCCCATTTGAACGAGGGAATGGGGGTCCAAAACTCATTCTCCGTTGCGTATGGGTAAACGGCGACCATAAAGGTTCGCATCTTTCGGGGTATCTTTTTTCTCTCCAAAACTCATTCTCCGTTGCCCAAGGAAGGCAAATGGCGCCGTTGCCGGGGACGGTAACGTGTGTTAAAGAATTCGGGTAGTTATTTTTTTTTTATTTGTTTTCTTTTTAGTTCACTATTATTATTATTATTATTATTTTATTATTGTTAAAAAGAACGAAAAAAAATTAAAGAAAAGGGGCACGCATTGTTCAAAAATGCTTGACCGATTTCTAGTCCTAAATTAATGGGTTGCCCCAAGCGTAGGGCGGAGACCGTCGTAGCATAATATCCGGTAAGTCCGGAGTCGAATCCACAGAGATGGTGATATGTGCTGATTTAAAAACTTAGGTTTAACTAATTTATCGGGCTCTTAGGTAGCCACCCCTTGTAGTTTTGATTGAGATTAGCTAAACTTACGAAATAATTAAACTTTTTAGATAATTAAAAGAAAAGGTACAGTCGTAGGGTTCATAACACACGCAACTAGTTCCGGACTTCTCTGCTCCATTCAGTGTTCTTAAAAACATTCAACTATAGAGAGAAAAAAGATACCCCGAAAGATGCGAACCTTTATGGTCGCCGTTTACCCATGCGCAATGGAGAATGAGTTTTGGACCCCATTCCCCCGTTCATATGGGCTCCGACAATCACTACAACAAATTTGACTTTTGGCGACACGCCCAAAAATACGTCGCCGTTGGGTATGTATTGGTGACACACTTTGATGTCGCTAATAATTTTCACATTCGGTGACAAGGATTGGCGACACAACAAAAATGCGTCGCCGTTGGATATGTATTGGCGACACATTTTGATGTCACTAAAAGTCTTCACATTCGGCGACGCGAGGTGTATCGTCGTTGGGTATGTATTGGCGACACACTTTGATGTCGCCAACAGTCTTCACATTCGGCGACGCAAATCGCGTCGCCAAAAGGAAAATTTTTTGGCGGGATATTTGGCGCCAACAATCTCTGCAATTGGCGACGCAAAGTGTGTCACCGTTGGGTACAAAGTTTTTCATCGGTACAAAAATTCATTATTAGAATGATATATTACATTCGATCAAATATGTAACGATAAGAGATTTATTTTATTTTTGGCAGTTATGATTTGATCTCTCTTATATAAAAGATAGACGGTTCCGATTTTAAAAAATAGCTCAAGTGGCCCTTGAGTTGTGCACTATAGGATTTTAATGCCTCTGGAACTACCGAATATGTTATGATCATGTAGTTGTCAAGATCAAATTATCACCGATTTTGGCAAAAATGATATAATTGATAAGATGTTAAATCTTAACGGTTTAGATTGACCATTCAAAAAAATAAGCCAGCAACTACGTACCATTAGAATCTATACATTCAATTTACTTGTTTCTAAACCAATGTCTTATGCTATAGTCTAATGTACAGTAGTCAGATGACCACAGCATAATCACGACGATCGGTACCGTTTATTTTGTTGTGGTAAGTGTTTTAATCACTTTTGTAAATTTTTAGGTCTATCGGGTTTTGAAACCCCCTTTATTGGGACGCAAATTTATTATTAGAATGATATTTTACGTCCAATCAAGTATATAATGATAAAATATTTACTTCATTCTTGGCAGAAATGGTTTAATTTTTCTTATTTATAAGATAGACAGTTCTAATTTTAAAAAAATAGTTCAAGCGGCCTCAAGTTATACACTATAGGACTTTAATGCCTCAGGAACCATCGAATGTGTTACGATCATATAGTTGCTGACATCTGATTATCACCAATTTTGGTGAGAATGATACAATTGATAAGACGTTAAATGCTAAAGGTTTAGATCGATCATTTAAAAAACTAGATGACCACTACCTTTAAAAGTTATACATTGAGTTACTTCAATCAAGTATGTAATGATAAGAAATTAAAAAAAATCAAGTGAACCCATAAAATTAATACATAGATATAGTATCGACTCCCTTCATCCCAATTTAAATGTTTCCTACGAATTTTTGTGCATTTTCACTTTAATTTAGTGTAAAAAAAATATATATATATATATATATATCAAAATATTTATTGGGGTTTGAAAATGAACAAAAATTCGTAGTAGACATTTAAATTGGGACAGAGAGTAGAAAAAATTAACAATTGCAAAAAGAAAATTATTAAAATACAATAACATAAAACGACGTCGTTTCGAGAAGACCCAGTCTTTTTCAAGTCCAAAATACTTAAATTGTTTCACCCTATTTGAATTTTGATAAGCATGAAAGTAATTGTTAACCATTTATGTTATTGTTCAAACCCAATTTGAATTACTTCAATCACAATTATGAGTTAAAAGTTATGCCTGAAATACTAAATAAATTGACTCTGATTGGGGGTAATTTAAATTGGGTTTGAACAATAACATAAAGTGCTATAATTTTTATGTTTATCAAAATTACTAATTTTAATGTTTAAAGATTCAAAATCACGTTCGATTCAACTTTAATTGCTATTTTAATATTAAATATATACTATATATATTAGATATTCCAAATTTACAATGAAAAATGTGTCTAGTGCAGTTGGACGGAGCCGTGTGCGTAAAGGCTTGTGTAGTCGGACGTCCCGGGTTCGAAACCCAAGAGGTGCAAGAAAATTGTATTTTTTCATAAAGTAACCTTTTGGCGACGCAACAACTAGTGTCACCAATAGGCTACCTTTTTGCGACAGAGGTGTTCACGTCGGTAAATACTATTGCCGACATAGCAACGGCGACGGCATGCCGACGCAAGGACTTGCGTCACCAAAACCCTTTGCCGACATACTATTGTGCGTCGCCAGAACCGAATTTTGTTGTAGTGAATGCCCAGGTTCGTCTAACGAATGTTCTTTAACCTAAAATTGTTTCCATTATTTTTCCAAAATAGGAGCAGAACATGTCCGATCTGACTACACTGTGCTAATCACCCCACAACCCTACCTTTATGACTACTCACTCAACATCAAATAAAAATTAAAAGAAATCCTAGATTGAAACATACTTCCGAATACAAAATAAGCAAAAGAAATAAATTAATAAACAAGTATCAACGAACAACTTTGATAAATAGCAAAAATCAATATAAATTACCGGAGTGTGAATAATTAAACAAAGTATCTGTAACGCCCCGAAAATTCGAAGACATTAAAAAAACTATTGAAAAGAGATTTTCAAAGATATATTTCTTTTTCTAGGCTTTAAAATTTCTAATGACAATTTTCCAAAGAGAAATTCATAGATTTACTACATCATTGGTCCAAAAGCCCGTGTCACCATATTACAACCATATCGAATGTAGTTTAAGTATTTTGAATTTGTCAAAATATTATAATTTCCAATAAACTAGAAAGCTCTCAAAATAAGGTTGATTTAAATTAATCAGAGCAACTAAAGGACGGAATTCAAAGTCAACAATCTCTTCATTGCTCGTCATCAAATCATTCTTTGCCTACGGCCCTTCTGTTCCGTCTTCAATACCTCTCGTCCAGCGAGATGGTTTTTCGGATAGGTTTCGGTGGCTGGTCGGAGTAGCGGCGGAGCTCGGCTGTGACGGTATCGACTGATTTTAAGGCTGGAACGGTGACTGATTAGGAGTTGATTTCTGGACAGTCTTTGGAGCTGAAATGCAGCTGATTTCGAGCGGTTTCGGAGCCGGAACGGAACTCGAATCGAGGCTGATTTTTTCGGACTGTTTTGGAGGCGATTTGAGGTGGGTTGGGATTGCTTCGGAGCTGATTTTGGTGGCGAGCTCGGTGAGCTACGGTGGTAATGATGGTGGCTCCGGTTGGTGCTCGGTGGTTCGGTTGGAGGTGGAGGAGGTGGGAGGAGTGGAGCTACGGTGGTGATGGAGATGGTGATGCTCGGAGAAGATGGAGGAGCTCGGCTCTCTCTCTCTCTCTCTCTCTCTCTGTGCCGAAGTGTGTGTGTGCTGGTGTTGATACAAAGAAGAAAAGAAAAAAAGAAGAGTAATATGGGGGAGGAGTATAAATCTCTTGGGTAATATATAGTACAGGTTGAATGCTTTTGTTTGAGAGTTAAAGGAAGGTTTCTTGGGTGGTTGTCGACTTCTTATTGGTTAGAGAAAAGGAGGTGACAAAAATGGTTAAACATGGGGAAGTTAGATGGAAGATGTTTAAAAGGGTATTATTATGTTTGCTTCAGATAGTTTAGGATTGTTAGGGAATTTGGATGGGTAGTTCGGTGGAACAATTGAGTGGAAAAAGGCCACGTATAAGGAAACAATGTGGCTGGGACAAATTAGTTTTTGGTTAGGAAAAATTATCTAGTGAAACCAAAGTACACACAAGAAAAATTACTCGCTGAGCACGAGCGCACGCGCGATTGATTATGGAATAAAATTGGTGTGACGACATAAATAATTTTTTGCATTAAATAAAATACGAGCATGAATAATATTTTTGATTTGATGATTATTATTATTTATTAAAAATACCGGATCTTTACAATATCAAATAACATGAAAGGAATAAAAAAAAACTGTTCGAACGGAAGTCGTCAGCCCCGTCTTTTTTCCTTCTGTCCGTCCTCAAAACACCCGTCCTTTTTTTTCTTTTTTTCCACGGCAGGTTCCTCTGTAGCAACTAGGGTAAATAGTTTATATAGGGATTGAGCCATTAATCACACAAAAGCCCTTGAATTTCAGGAAATAATAAATGAACTACTCAATTGAAAAGAAGCATGATTAAAATTAGGAGAGATATCACCTGAAGTGCAAAAGTACAAATTAGGGGGGTTTTGAGGACGGACAGAAGGAAAAAAGGCGGGGCTGCCAACTTCCGTTCGTACAGTTTTTCTTCCTAGTTTTCTTCCTTTTATGTTATTTGATACTTTGTTTAATTATTCACACTCCGGTAATTCATATTGATTTTTGCTATTTATCAAAGTTGTTCGTTGATACTTGTTTATTAATTTATTTCTTTTGCTTATTTCGTATTCGGAAGTATATTTCAATTTAGGGTTTCTTCTATTTTTTTATGCAATGATTAGTGAGTAGTCATTTAGGTAGGGTCGCGGGGTGATTAGCACACCGTGGCCGGATCGGATGCTGCTCCTATTTTCAAGCAATGGGAAAAACGATTTTAGATTGAAAAAATACTTTCTGTGGACGAATCTGGGCATTGTCGGAGCCTATGTGAACGAGGGAATGGGGGTCCAAAACTCATTTTCCGCTGCGCATGGGTATACGGCGACCATAGGGTTTTGCATCTTGCGGGGTATCTTTTTCAATCTAAAATTAAACGTTTTTAAGAACTCCAAACAGAGCAGGTTAATCCGGACTGGCTACGAGTGCTATGAACCCTACGACCGTACTTTCTTTTTAATTATTTGAAAACCCCAATTTCTTAGTTTTAATTCAAAAATGCTTGACCGATTCCTAGACCAAAAATAATGGGTTGTCTCAAGTGTAGGGCTGAGACCGATGTAGCACAATACCCGGTAAGACCGGAGTCAAATCTACTAAGGACGGTGAAGTGGGTGCTGTAAAACCTCGGGTTGTAGTATTAAAGATTAGCTCTTAGGTAGCCACCCCTTGTTTTTTAGTTGATTAATTAACTAATAATAACAAATAACTTGTTCAGATGATTAAAAAGAGAGGCATGGTCGTAGGGAATCCGACGCTCGCTACCCAATTAGAATCCGCTCGCTTTTCAAGGTTCTAAAAACGGTTAAATTTAGGAAGAATTGGAAACTCCGAAGGATGCGAGTCCTAAGGTTGCCGATCCCATAAACAGCGGCGAACAGGTTTTGGTCCTCCGTTCCCGCTCACATGAGTCCCGGCAATGCCTTGGATTCATCCAACGGACGTAGTTTTCACCAACTAAAATTATATAACTAAATTTATATACTGAAAAATTGCGAGACGAATTCTAATTATGTAGCGGTGCGCCTTTACCCAGCGACCAAACCTCAGAAAAACTACTCACTCATTATTAAAAATAAAAGGAATAAAACCCTAGAATTAATCATGCTTTTTACGCGAGATAAAAAATAAAATAAATAAACAAAAGATAACAACTAATTGAATACCGACGAACAACTTTAATAAAGAACATAAATCAATACGAATCATTGGAATGCGAAGATCTGAACAAAACTTTAAATAACTTGAAAGGAACAAAAATTCGAAAGAAAAACCATCGGAACCAAAAGTCTCGCAGTCGGTAGCCTCATTCCTGTTCGTCCGAAACCTTTTTTCCACGGCAGCGGCCTTTTTCTCTTTTTCACGCAGGAGGCTGTCCTTTCACCAGTAGGGTTAAGTATTTAAATAGGGGTTGAAAAACCTTAATTACACAAAGGTCCTTTGGACTTCATGAAATAATAAATCAACCATTCGATTTTGAATCATTTCGCATTTTAACCCCAAACTTCTTTAAAATCTTCTTTTTATCCAAAGTCTCAAACAACGGGCTCAAGCAACCTATAAAAATAAAAACATATAATAAAAATCAGTTAACAAAAATAAAGGACTAATAAATGTAGATTGAATGGCCAAAATATGTAGATTGAATGGCCAAAATATGTATATTTTGGCACTTATCACGCCCCCCCAACTTACACTTTGCTAGTGCTCGAGCAAAGAAAATAAAAATAAATAAATAAAACAACTGACTAGGGATAGATCTTTTAAACCCCCGGGTGGCCCCGGTAGGACGAGTGAAATCTCGTGAGAATTTTCAGCAATGATTACCCACAAAACACCGTGAATCCTGTCCACATAGAACCCAAAAACTGCAATGCAACTCGTTGATACACCAATGCCAAGAATATAGCATACGCAATAGTAGTTCTAGATGCTATCAAAACATAGAAATTAATCGTGGCATCCAAACTTAGCGTGAGTGAGTAAAGACCTTGACCACAAGTGAACCACAACCAAGTACTCTCTCCGGACCGAGTCTCGACTTCAATTCTCACCATGTCATGCATTCAACAAGAGAAAAAAAAGTTCGAAACAAGGTGCATATTATATACTCTCAATATGTGCGGTTGGAAGTTATGTAAATGAAAACAAAATACTCTGCACACGATGACACGAAAAGAAAGCTCTTTATAGTGGACACACGATCTCATGAACAGAATGTCAAATATTGGAAACCGTCTCATCCATCAATCCACAACCCATTGCCCACAGGATCAAATAGGACTTCAATTCCGGTGATAACGTTAGGATAGGGAAAGTACGTATTTCAAGGTTAGGGTAAAACATTCAAGTGTCTGAGAATAGACTAATTACAACTCACATAGGGCAAATATAACGATGCGTGCTGTAACGACCCTGATTTTTGGTAAATAAAAATTTCGTTAAATATTTAAATTTTATTTTAATTACTTGGATTTGCTACTAAAAATTTCTTTTTTATTTTAATAATCCGTCATAATTAGATTTGAGATTTATAAAATTATATATTTTCACGCCGAGCAACCTAGTCATTTTCTAAAGACAAGTATGCTTGTAGAAGCACTTGTATTCTTTTCTAGTGAGTTAAATAAAATCTTTAAATCATATTTCTTGGCTAGAAATCCTACTTGGCAAGTAGAATTAGCATCCAACCAATTAGTTAGAGGAACCGGACCACCGATTCACCTAGTTACATTACCCTAACCCTAATTGGACCTTTTTGACCGTCTTGGAGCCTTTTGAACCCCCGAACCCTAATTGAAACCCTAGACTTTTAGGGGTAATCATTATACCCCATGACAAGTCATTTCCAACCCTAATTATGACCAATATTCCTTTACCCCTTGGTCCATAATTGTTAGGGGAATTTTTGTCCCTTGGTTAATAGACCTTTGACTTGCCAATAAGCATGACAAGACAAGTCATACAAAGAATCCCATCATTTTGCTTCCAAAGGAAGCAAGGCTAGCTTTGCCATGCATGCACACCTATGTTCTAGTCTTAAAATCCTAGACTTACTTTCCTAGATTTTCTTGGATGTATATAGATACAAGTGAGAGAGAGAGAGAGAGAGAAAGGCCGGATGGAGAGAGTGGGGTGGAGTGTGTGCATGAGTATTGATTACTTACACAAGCAACATTTATAGCCTTAAGCCTATTTTTTTGACTACATGCCAACCCATTTCTAGTCTTCCAAAGTACAAAGCTAGGCCATGATTATATTCCTTCTTGCAAGCAACCTCCCCATAGACTTGACAAGTCCAAAACCCTTCATGATGACCTAAGATTTGGCCTACAAATGGAAGTGACAAGTCATGGAAGACTTGGCATGCTTTCAAGCTTGATTGGACATGACAATGGAGCAAATCCATGGGAGGGAGGAGAGAAGGGGGGGCCAGCCATAGAGGAGGAAGGAGAAGCTCAAGTGTTGGCTATAAATAGCACCCCATGCCTTCCATTCAATTCACACCATCACTTCTTGCTCTCACTTCTCTCTAGAAACCATTTCTGTTTTTCCAGGCAGCTTACTGCCCTCCACGAATCTCCATTTTTCTCCTGCTTAAAGTAGTTTTTAGAACCAACTCCCTTCGAGAAAGTTGTAGAGCACTTCGAAACCTTCAAGTTAGACCCAAGAACCACCCCAATCGATGAATAAATGACAAAGATATTGGCATCCGAAGTTCAGTAAAAATCTCGGATTTCTATTTCCAGACAGCATACTGTCTCTGCCTTTATCACCATTTTTCTCCTACCTAAAATAGTTTCTAGGATCAACTTCCTTCACAAAAGTCGTAGAGCACTTCGAGAGCTTCAACTTCGACCCAAGAACGATCGTATTCGGCCAAATATTGACCAAGTTACTGCCATCCAAAGTTCGGTCCAGATTTGCAAGTTCACCGCCCGTAGAAAATCTTCCAACTAGCTTATTCGGCCCCGACTAAGTTTCGGATCAAGGTAGATAAATCTCTACTCATTTTCCCTAGTATAACTTTAGTTATTTTGCTTATGATAAGGCAAGTTAAAGTATTAGGAATAAATAGCAAGCTCGTTTTACAAAATCTCGAAATGACATTACGATCATGTAGATTTTCTCTACTCACTTCCCTAAGTATACGTAGAACCCTAATCCAATAACTCTACGTATAGTATAAAATCTACGTTAGAGAGTAGCATGTTCTTGATTCAAAGTATCAATATCGTAGATAAGATTATCTATTGTTTGGTTTCAAGTAAATAAGCTTATCGTTTAAAATGCATGATTGTCAATAAGTTTATCTCACTAATGGAGGTATGAACATGTTGGATAAATGACTTTGTCTTAAATAAACATATGTTGTATTGAATTTCTCAAAAAGTAAGATATAACGATTTTCGAAAGATAAGATTTTAACGCTTGATTTGAAGTATTCATATTTTGATCTTTTCGAGCATGCTTAGCAATATAGAATTGGATGATCTTGTTAGATTACAATGAATGATTTATGGTTGCGTATGTGAAAAGTCCTACCGCGGAGTCTATGCATGAAAACGTGACACGGAAATCGAGCAAGTTAGAAACATGACACCTAGGGTGTGGTTAACGAAAAGGCGTGTTTTAAAAAGATGAAATGTTTTGGAAACCGCAATGTGGCCGGACATGGTAGCCCGTTGTGTGGTGTGTGTTTTGTGTGCCAATGGGAACCAGGTGCGGCGGAACCATTGTGAGGATACTCGGGAGACCGGAACGGCGGAACCGAGGTTGGGTGTGTGGCTTGGTTATCCGCGTTACGGAGCCAATGCAATTGTGTGCCAATGGGAACCCGGTGCGGCGGAACCATTGTGAGGATACTCGGGAGACCGGAACGGCGGAACCGAGGTTGGGTGTGTAGCTTGGTTATCCGCGGTACGGAGCCAATGCAAATGATTTTGAAAGGTTGGGTGTGTAGCTTGGTTATCCGCGGTACGGAGCCAATACAAATGATTTTGAAAGGTTGAAATGTTGACACGGTCTACGATGAGTCGCGTAGGAGAAACACAGAAATCTTGGACACCAACGATAGATGATTAACGAATGTGGATGTGTCATTGTTAGCTGTATATACATGTATCATGTGGAAATCGATGATTGTATAACCTGTTGTTTGTAAGTTATGGGTTAGCGGGTATGAGTTTGTTCTATTGAGCGTTGTAGCTCACGGTGTTACCTTTTGGTGACCCTGACATATTATATCGGTGGCGACGCGGGTATAATGTGTCAGACTCCTTAGATGAACAGGATAAGATGTACACCGTGGAAGCTTTTGGAGCAGAGGAGCTTGCTAGGATGGAAGAGCAAGCAGAGTAGTGTTAGGAACCCTAGTTTCCTTTCTTGTTGAATAAATGTACCATTTCCTTATGATGTATTTATGATGTAATAATGAGCCAGACTCTCTTTATTATATAATAAATGCCTCATTTAACGTACCCAAAATTGGGGGCGTTACAACTTGGTATCAGAGCTTTAGGTTCAAAACCTCGGCCATGGGTAGAATGGGTAGATCCATAAGATAGTTTGACCGTTGCACAAACGTGAATTGAGTTTAAGTTTACCGTCCCAAATTGGGTGGAATTCTGTCAAAACAATCTCCGGATTGAAGCAAGGTGCGGAATTGGCAGTACGGCCGAGCTGGGAATTCCCGAACAATTGGATGATGACTTAAATCAAGAATCGAATGTGGGACTTAGAAACTCGAAAATATATTTTTGGTATTAGTGAACCTTGCGGCTCGTTCTTGAAATAAATATTTTCCCACGCCTCTTAAACGACGAGAGCGGAACCTAGCACTGAGTGCCGGGCATAACCCCATTAGGCGCGGCAAACCGCACCCCCCTAACCGTCCAATTTCAAAAAAAAAAAAAAAAAAAAATTTCAACCTCCAAAATTCAAATTTCAAACTTCAAATTTAAATTTCCAATCTTTCCCTCCACAACACCCCTTTTCCGTCCCCTATATATACCCCACCACCACTTCCATCTCATCATCTCCCTCACCATCATAACTCCTCCAAATCTCCATCCTATCCTATCAAACCGAACCGAACCAAGCCGAGCCATGGCAACCCGACGACGAGGATTTCCGGAAGACGCCATATTCCAAGAAATCGAGCGAGCCGAAATAACCATAACAATCCAAACCCTATGGTTGCAACTCTTCGCCCTCATTATATTTTGTGCAGTAGTCACAATAGGCATGTCACGGTGGTTCGCCGTGAATAACCGTCTCAACACCTTCTGGTACGGGACTCTCGTCGTGGCCGTCGCACTCGCCGCAGTCATAAAGGAGTACGAACGTCAGTTGCGCCAAGCTTACAACGAAAGATGGTAGAGAATCTCGAGGATGGGCGAGACCCGAACCCAACGACGCCATTTTAGACATATATTAGGCCGATTGTAATCCTTCGGGATGTAAGATGTCGAAAATTAGGATCCCTTCTATCTGTTTAAATATGTACTCTTCCTATGTTATTAATGAAGGGCTATTTCAGTTACTATTTATTCTATTATGTTCTTGATCTCTATTCACGTACGTGACCCTACTTGCCATTATAGTAGAACTCTATGTTTATGATTGTAATTTCCTTTTATTTATGAAGAACTTGCTTTATTTTAAAAAGTACGGTTGCATGCTATGTGATAAAAATTGCTTTTGACCTTTAAAAAGATACACCATTTGTTTTAATAGACAAAAAAAAAAAAAAAAAAAAAAAAACCCTTTCGATTTTCCCTCGTAGATAGTGATTACGCGCCACGGAATTGGATACGATAACGGAGGACCCTCTAAACGCAAAATAGGTCTAACTAAGCTATTGTAGCCATTCTTAGCACTAACCAACCCTAGGCCTAAGCAGCCGAAACAATAGCCGAATTCAAATTGCATCCTATTCCATTGCTGCTTTGAAAATTGGTTCGCGTTTCAAAATCTCAATGGTCTTTTCTCACCTTATAGCCCTTTCACTAAGAGTAAGAACCTTGCGATTTCGAGTTACGCGCCGTTTGGAAACTAGATTGTGAATAACTCCCTTCTAACACTAAAAAGGAAGGACTACGAGAGCAAGTCAAGATGCCAACACCAACGGCGAGGCCGCCACACAAGCGATGAGGGCAACATCGATGCAAAAGTTGAAAGTTCACCCCAACGCAACGTCTGAAGCCAGCAGGATCAACCATTATTCCCAAAGTTTCCATTCTAACCTCTCACACTGCAAGATTCCTTAGAATCGTAAACCGACAAAAGAAGGCGTGAAACTGTTCGAGGGCTGCAGACGCTAACCACCTATACCGGACGCAAATTGGGAACACTTAGATCGAAGAGTTCGTTCAGATTAGGAATGCTCAAAGGGAATGACAATTACTTCCGCCGGTTAAATTTTGATAGGGAGCATATATCAATCGGCTAGTCATATCCGTACCGTCTCCTAACTACATTGCTTCTCTCAAATCTCTAGTTGAAACCAACATATCCTTGTGAAGGAAACCCTCATTGCTTCAAGTAATGAAATCATCCATTTTAACTCTTTACGACACTTATTGACAAGAGTGGCGTAATCCTGGGTATCTTTTGTGACCTAACCTTATTGGCTAGCGATTCAACTCGGTAGCACCTTCTATGGTGTTACTGATCCTAACCGTTATCACTTGTTGGATAACATTTCCCTATTCCTTGAATTTCTCGTAACTCTTGATATTGACTCTTGAGTTTTGAACCTTGAGAATCATAGCAACCATTATCTTCCGATACAACTTTTTCTGACACTTTCAATAATGATCGGCAATGCCATAACTGAGATTTACTGATTGGTCCATTCAATCATTGATAATTGTTCCACCTCGTCTGTAATCAATAAATTCATATCATCTCTTGATGATATTCAAATCATTTCGGAAAAACTCCTTGTTTCATTCTTATGGTACGATTCTTCAAATTTGTTTGAAACTAATCTCCTTAGGAGATGGGTACCCTTCCTTGAACTAACCAGGTATCATCAATTCCTTTTCAAAAGCTTGCGCTACTTGAGGGCAGCTTAACTCAATCATTCCCGTCCCGACATCTAGGATTATCTTGGATTTTTGAAATTTTATTTTCAAGATAGCCGTACCTCTGAAATTACTGCCAGAAGTCGATGCTGCCCAGGTTTATTTTCCCGTGACTGCATAGGTTCTTTCAATGCCTTTGCTAATAATATTCGAGTTTGTAGAATATAGTAGGACATGCTTCCAGATGTTCGATTTCCCCTGAATGAGGATGGAGTACTTACGCTTTACGATAATGAAGCGATTCTGCCCAACCGATCCGTTGTTTCCTAGTTAGAAATGGGTTTAATATCGTTAGGTGGGAAGCATGCTGATTTGATAGGGACGTGATAAGAAAATGCTTGTGGGATACGAGTCCGCATGATGATTTGGTAGAAGTTTTGCATTTGGCGTTGGTATCTACGATGGAAACTTCATCAAAGGCGTACTACGAGGCAAATTGTTCGACGACTGAAGCAACTTCAACCCCGTCTTGTTAAGCAAGTGATGAGGCTTAATTTGATTAACAAAACATGCAGAAGATTGTGAGAGATGCTTGAAACGCTGTCGTCTTACTTCGAGATACTTCTAGGACCTGCCGGAGCCTTAGACAGTAGCCGTGTGATGCCAAAGCATTTGTGGGTTGCCAGAGTATTCGAATCTTGATTAGATCGCTGATTGGCTTAAAACATACCTATAGGGTCCTTCCTGATTTTGTAGGGGCATTTCTTTCATTCCTTGACATCACCCTTCTCCGTTCAGTCATAAGTTGAAATCCTAATTTTCGAGCCTGATCAACACTGCAAGGGTACCTATACCCATGTAGCGAATTCTATCCTCTTCCAATCAAGAATCTACCCTTGGAATCGGAAGGTTTTCCTAAACTATTTATCACTGCATACCTAGAAACTGAGCCCATAGGTTCGCCGTTGAACCTATTATTACTTCAGGAGGAGGAATGGCCGTCAACAAAATCCACGAAGGTTACGTGATGGAGATATCCTCAAATGACGAAGGTGATCACCTCAATATCACGCTATTGGTGGTGACCTGCTCCTATTTTAAGGGGGATAGACGATGATTCCAAGACCGGTAAACGACGAGATCTGATCCATAGCCACGCACCAATTTCGAGGACGAAATTATTTTAAGGGGGATAGTTTGTAACGACCCTGATTTTTGGTAAATAAAAATTTCGTTAAATATTTAAATTTTATTTTAATTACTTGGATTTGCTACTAAAAATTTCTTTTTTATTTTAATAATCCGTCATAATTAGATTTGAGATTTATAAAATTATATATTTTCACGCCGAGCAACCTAGTCATTTTCTAAAGACAAGTATGCTTGTAGAAGCACTTGTATTCTTTTCTAGTGAGTTAAATAAAATCTTTAAATCATATTTCTTGGCTAGAAATCCTACTTGGCAAGTAGAATTAGCATCCAACCAATTAGTTAGAGGAACCGGACCACCGATTCACCTAGTTACATTACCCTAACCCTAATTGGACCTTTTTGACCGTCTTGGAGCCTTTTGAACCCCCGAACCCTAATTGAAACCCTAGACTTTTAGGGGTAATCATTATACCCCATGACAAGTCATTTCCAACCCTAATTATGACCAATATTCCTTTACCCCTTGGTCCATAATTGTTAGGGAAATTTTTGTCCCTTGGTTAATAGACCTTTGACTTGCCAATAAGCATGACAAGACAAGTCATACAAAGAATCCCATCATTTTGCTTCCAAAGGAAGCAAGGCTAGCTTTGCCATGCATGCACACCTATGTTCTAGTCTTAAAATCCTAGACTTACTTTCCTAGATTTTCTTGGATGTATATAGATACAAGTGAGAGAGAGAGAGAGAGAAAGGCCGGATGGAGAGAGTGGGGTGGAGTGTGTGCATGAGTATTGATTACTTACACAAGCAACATTTATAGCCTTAAGCCTATTTTTTTGACTACATGCCAACCCATTTCTAGTCTTCCAAAGTACAAAGCTAGGCCATGATTATATTCCTTCTTGCAAGCAACCTCCCCATAGACTTGACAAGTCCAAAACCCTTCATGATGACCTAAGAGTTGGCCTACAAATGGAAGTGACAAGTCATGGAAGACTTGGCATGCTTTCAAGCTTGATTGGACATGACAATGGAGCAAATCCATGGGAGGGAGGAGAGAAGGGGGGGCCGGCCATAGAGGAGGAAGGAGAAGCTCAAGTGTTGGCTATAAATAGCACCCCATGCCTTCCATTCAATTCACACCATCACTTCTTGCTCTCACTTCTCTCTAGAAACCATTTCTGTTTTTCCAGGCAGCTTACTGCCCTCCACGAATCTCCATTTTTCTCCTGCTTAAAGTAGTTTTTAGAACCAACTCCCTTCGAGAAAGTTGTAGAGCACTTCGAAACCTTCAAGTTAGACCCAAGAACCACCCCAATCGATGAAGAAATGACAAAGATATTGGCATCCGAAGTTCAGTAAAAATCTCGGATTTCTATTTCCAGACAGCATACTGTCTCTGCCTTTATCACCATTTTTCTCCTACCTAAAATAGTTTCTAGGATCAACTTCCTTCACGAAAGTCGTAGAGCACTTCGAGAGCTTCAACTTCGACCCAAGAACGATCGTATTCGGCCAAATATTGACCAAGTTACTGCCATCCAAAGTTCGGTCCAGATTTGCAAGTTCACCGCCCGTAGAAAATCTTCCAACTAGCTTATTCGGCCCCGACTAAGTTTCGGATCAAGGTAGATAAATCTCTACTCATTTTCCCTAGTATAACTTTAGTTATTTTGCTTATGATAAGGCAAGTTAAAGTATTAGGAATAAATAGCAAGCTCGTTTTACAAAATCTCGAAATGACATTACGATCATGTAGATTTTCTCTACTCACTTCCCTAAGTATACGTAGAACCCTAATCCAATAACTCTACGTATAGTATAAAATCTACGTTAGAGAGTAGCATGTTCTTGATTCAAAGTATCAATATCGTAGATAAGATTATCTATTGTTTGGTTTCAAGTAAATAAGCTTATCGTTTAAAATGCATGATTGTCAATAAGTTTATCTCACTAATGGAGGTATGAACATGTTGGATAAATGACTTTGTCTTAAATAAACATATGTTGTATTGAATTTCTCAAAAAGTAAGATATAACGATTTTCGAAAGATAAGATTTTAACGCTTGATTTGAAGTATTCATATTTTGATCTTTTCGAGCATGCTTAGCAATATAGAATTGGATGATCTTGTTAGATTACAATGAATGATTTATGGTTGCGTATGTGAAAAGTCCTACCGCGGAGTCTATGCATGAAAACGTGACACGGAAATCGAGCAAGTTAGAAACATGACACCTAGGGTGTGGTTAACGAAAAGGCGTGTTTTAAAAAGATGAAATGTTTTGGAAACCGCAATGTGGCCGGACATGGTAGCCCGTTGTGTGGTGTGTGTTTTGTGTGCCAATGGGAACCAGGTGCGGCGGAACCATTGTGAGGATACTCGGGAGACCGGAACGGCGGAACCGAGGTTGGGTGTGTGGCTTGGTTATCCGCGTTACGGAGCCAATGCAATTGTGTGCCAATGGGAACCCGGTGCGGCGGAACCATTGTGAGGATACTCGGGAGACCGGAACGGCGGAACCGAGGTTGGGTGTGTAGCTTGGTTATCCGCGGTACGGAGCCAATGCAAATGATTTTGAAAGGTTGGGTGTGTAGCTTGGTTATCCGCGGTACGGAGCCAATACAAATGATTTTGAAAGGTTGAAATGTTGACACGGTCTACGATGAGTCGCGTAGGAGAAACACAGAAATCTTGGACACCAACGATAGATGATTAACGAATGTGGATGTGTCATTGTTAGCTGTATATACATGTATCATGTGGAAATCGATGATTGTATAACCTGTTGTTTGTAAGTTATGGGTTAGCGGGTATGAGTTTGTTCTATTGAGCGTTGTAGCTCACGGTGTTACCTTTTGGTGACCCTGACATATTATATCGGTGGCGACGCGGGTATAATGTGTCAGACTCCTTAGATGAACAGGATAAGATGTACACCGTGGAAGCTTTTGGAGCAGAGGAGCTTGCTAGGATGGAAGAGCAAGCAGAGTAGTGTTAGGAACCCTAGTTTCCTTTCTTGTTGAATAAATGTACCATTTCCTTATGATGTATTTATGATGTAATAATGAGCCAGACTCTCTTTATTATATAATAAATGCCTCATTTAACGTACCCAAAATTGGGGGCGTTACACGTGCCCTCTTTTTTTAATATTTTTTTTTCAACTTTGCCATATCTCTCCTCCTAACTCTTTGATAAAATCCCACATTAAGAACAACTATTTCTCCTTCCACAATAATTTTGGTGTGTCCAACCTTTTCTTTTTCTTTTCTTTTTTCTTTTCTTTTTTCATTCTTTTTTTAAATTTTAAATGGGAAAGATCACCACCAATAAAATTCAATTCTCAACTTCATTCATCTCCTTATTTTCTCACTAGTTCATCTTCATATCATTAACTAACCCTTCTCAAGACACAATATAGATGGTGTAGCTCAACAAGAAAAAAGGCTAGTATGCAAGAGGTTCAAATGGGCTCATAAGAGATAAATATATGAAAGGAAGAAACGAACCGGCTCAAAATAGCAAAGATGACCTATAATCCTCTCCAAGGGGCAATACAACTATGTAACTTTCCATTTCCAAAGGAAGAAATAATAGGCATGCAATAAGTCCCAATACTTGACGACAAAGATAATGAGATCGACAACGATTAAGCTTCTTTCTCTTTTTTTTTTTTTAAGACAAACGAAGAGTTTATATGACACCATTCCAAAGAAAGATAAGGCACTAAAGCTCACATGGGCGTAAGTCTCCACTAATCTAGCCATTTAAAGCACTCAAGTCACAACTCACAAACAGTGAAGGTCTAAGAAACGTGCAGTGCAAAGATGCTAAGAATGTATGCCAGAATAAATTTCTATCGCCAAGTTAGCAAAAAGAACTACCATGCAATATCATATTCAAGTAATGCCTAACATTAATTCTCAACACTAGCAACCAACAAGTAGATATCGCAATCTCCAAGACTCAAGCAAACATGATCCAACAAATATTTTTTTAATTTTCAATTTTTTTTAACATGATAAAGAACAAAGTGATTCCTCCCCCCAACTTGAACTATTCAATGTTCGCATTGAAAGCATGAAAAATAACAATAGGACATAAACGTATAAGTGAGGAGAGATATCACCTCGAAAAAGGAGGGGCTAAGCAGAGTAAACAATAGAGAGATGGGAGACCCCCCGACTTGGATTGAACAACCTGCAAAAAGTTAACCTCCAAAACAACAAGAAAAATAACTGAAAGAAATAAATAAGACAAGAAATAAAATGAAAGACAAAAAATCATCCACTTTCTTCACGCAAAAGACACGAGTACTACTTTTCTCCCCATTTCTCAAGCGAGAAATAGGTGGCTATACTAGACCAAAAATAAATAAAATGTACGACTAGCCAAACGCGGGTACCGAACATTTATTATGCTAGCGAGAGTTAAGACAATGAACATAGTACTTCATTCTACACTTTTTATGAAAAATTGAATTCGATCATGCCACAAGATTAGATATTTCGAGTAGCGCATTTGCCGAATTCGTTTTAGATATTTAAGTTCCAGCAAGTGTGCAGCCCAAACTAGATTAATTTTCAAATTGTTGACAAAATCCACAAGATATGGATGATAAACTAAATTAAATTTATCAACATCAAGAAAATCAATCAGTTCTACATTTAAAAACTCTTGCAAAAGTGGAGATTCAGTAGCAGAGGTGGCACAATCTAAAGCTGAGAGTACTTGATTATTCAGTGCAACTATTGGCAATGACTCCCCAAAAGGCATATAACCTAGTGCAACTATAGGCAATGACTCCTCAAAAGGCATATAGCCTTCACTAATGACAAGCAGCTCTATTTTCTCTTTTTCTCTCGCATCAGAATTCTTAGGAAGTGACTCTATTTCCTCTTTTTCCCTCGCATCAGAATTAATATCCTCGGGAGGCTGCTCTATTTCCTCTCTTTCTTTAGCATCAAAATTGGTATCCTCAGAATTTTCAGTCAACTCACAAAATTGGAGCTTTTGGGTTAATTCATCTAAGAAATCCCAAGCATCTTTAGGGTTTTTATCTAGAAATTCATTAGTGGACCTAAAATCCACCTCGCATATCTTAGGATTTAAAGCATGGTAAAAGGTAGCCAGAAGACTGCCAATCTCACAATTAAAACTCGATCAAGAGAATACTACAAATTTAAATCGCTCCCAACACTGTGATAAAGACTCATCATCTTGTTGAGAGAAATCTGATAGTTCTTGTAAAAGCATATGAGTTTCATATGAGGGATTGAAAGTTTTGAAAAACTGTATTACGATCTCATTCCATGTCAATCTTGGGATTCAAACAATTAAACCAATCTAGAGCACTATCACGCAAAGATGCTGAAAATACATGTAAAAGAGTCACTTCATCGCTAGCAAAAACTTCCTCAAGGTTATGAATATGCGAAAAAGAATTTTTTGAGGCCAAACCATATTAATAATATAGGAAGTGACACTAAACAATCAAATTGATTTGCATAACCTCCATAGCACCTTGCAAAATGGGCCATATTTTTTTCCTTTTCAACGATTAAAATAAAAAATAAATAAATAAATAAATAAATAACTACCCGAATTCTTAACACACGTTACCATCCCCGGCAACGGCGCCAAAAATGCTTGACCGATTCCTAGACCTAAAGTAATGGGTTGCCCCAAGCGTAGGGCTGAGACCGATGTAGCATAACACCCGGTAAGACCGGAGTCGAATCCACTAAGGACGGTGAAATGTGTGCTGTAGAACCTCGGGTTGTAGTATTAAAAATTAGCTCTTAGGTAGCCACCCCTTGTCTTTTAGTTGATTAATTAACTAATAATAACAAATAACTTGCTCAGATGATTAAAAAGAGAGGCATGGTCGTAGGGAATCCGACGCTCGCTACCCAATTAGAATCCGCTCGCTTTTCAAGGTTCTAAAAACGGTTAAATTTAGGAAGAATTGAAAACTCCGAAGGATGCGAGTCCTAAGGTTGCCGATCCCGTACACAGTGGCGAACAGGTTTTGGTCCCCCGTTCCCGCTCACATGAGTCTCGGCAATGCCTCGGATTCGTCCAACGGACGTAGTTTTTACCAACTAAAACTATATAACTAAATTTATGTACTGAAAAATTGCGAAACGAATTCTAATTAGATAGCGGCGCGCCTTTACCCAGCGACCAAATCTCAGAAAAACTACTCACTCATTATTAAAAATAAAAGGAATAAAACCCTAGAATTAATCATGCTTTTTACGCGAGATAAAAAATAAAATAAATAAACAAAAGATAACAACTAATTGAATACCGACGAACAACTTTAATAAAGAACATAAATCAATACGAATCACTGGAATGCGAAGATCTGAACAAAACTTTAAATAACTTGAAAGGAACAAAAATTCGAAAGAAAAACCATCAGCCCCGTTCCTGTTCGTTCGAAACCTTTTTTCTACGGCAGCGGCCTTTTTCTCTTTTTCACACAGGAGGCCGTCCTTTCACCAGTAGGGTTAAATATTTAAATAGGGGTTGAAAAACCTTAATTACACAAAGGTCCTTTGGACTTCATGAAATAATAAATCAACCATTCGATTTTGAATCGTTTCGCATTTTAACCCCAAACTTCTTTAAAATCTTCTTTTTATCCAAAGTCTCAGACAACGGGTTCAAGCAACCTATAAAAATAAAAACATATAATAAAAATCAGTTAACAAAAATAAAGGACTAATAAATGTAGATTGGAGGGCCAAAATATGTATATTTTGGCACTTATCAACATACCCAATAAAATATAAGAGTGTGGGGACCACACAAACACAAGTTAAAAAAATGGCTAAGATTCATTTGATCCAAGGGCTGATGTGTGCTCTCCAGCTCTTTTAAGAAAACACCCACACTCTTACAAGTATATTACAAAAATGCTATCGGTTCTTTTTACCCACTGCTCGGCTTCTGGCGTTGGCATAAAAAAACAAAAATATATTACAAAAATGCCCGTGCCTATGGCACTACGCACCCCATATTCTCTTGCTTCATAAATCAACATCTTTGTATACTATAAAAAAAAAAAAAGTGAATCAACATCTTCATTTGAGAAGGGGGTTGAAGCAGTACTAGAGGTGGCAAATAGGCAGAACCAATCTAAGATGAGTAGTGCTTGTTGGCTTCATTGTGTCGCGCCTCTTTTTTTGTTGTTTGTGTAATGGGGCAAAATACTACTTACTACTTTGGTTATAGGTGCACAATTATCGAAGCATTTTTTGCGGTCACACACACTTCATAAAAAATTCAGATGCACTACGCATTTGTATTAATTTGACTTTTGGTTGTTTATCGGAAGGAAAAATACTCCTATATACACCACCTTAGAAAATTTTTTGAGGCTCATTTCTACGAGTTTTTGTGGCTCATTGTATTAAGGGGTGTACGATACATCCTTACGAATTTCGTGGCTTACTTTTATGAATTTTTGTGGTCTAATATAAGATATTTTGTGATTGTCCATATATCAATTTTTGCGGTTACTTTTTACGAATTTTGTGGTGAAAAACACCGCTAAAGCTAGGTATTAAAAACAAAACGACGGCTTTAGGTTATGAATTTTGAAAATAACCGAGTATAGAAATTTGTTTTGGAAATTCGAATACTGAATTAATGATTTCACTCTTGCAACTTATTTGTAAAAATGATTCCATCTGATATTACCAACAACAAATCAAGAACAGAACTCCATGCAGCTATCGACTTAGAAGAAAAGCTTCCAATCAATTGTCTTATTTATTTACAGTCATGATGATTGGATTTCAACATCTAACTAATAGGACTAGTACTCTTTTTGGTTATCAACAAGCAAACACCAACAGAAACAGAAACAGAGATCAATGCCAACAGATCGAAGAAACCTCGATCTCACTTCCAATTCAGAAGAAAGTCAACATTCAATCCTCCGCAGCATCCAAAACACTTGTTTCGATCCATCTCCACTTCTTCTATCTCCGATCTCACTCGAGCGATTATCTCTTTTGCTCTCTCCGCCATTGGACCAACTCCACTTTTCAGTACCGCTGAATCGATTACCGATTCCTCTGCAGCTCCATCATCAATGATCAATCCCTTCACCATGCCCGTCAGCTCCACTTCCTTCTGATAGTTACTCTCTTTCAGAGCCTCAAGCTCATCTCTAAGCACTCGCAGTTTCCGCCCGGCCTTGTCGTCCTTGGACGTGATCAATTCCTCCAGTTCCTCCACCAGTCCACGGATCTCAGTGTCGAGTTCGAGCATCAGACGCAGCGGCGTCTCCATGAGTAGCATCTCACATTTCCTGTCCGATTCCGATTCCGATTCCTCATCTCCCGATGAATATTCCTCCCTGTTCATCATGAGCCTCTCCAACTTGCCTTCGGTTCCTTTCGTAACTTGACGATACAATTCGTGCATCTCTTTCTCGAGTCCTTCAATGCTAGACTCAACCTCCGGATCATCATCTAATTCCTTTCTTTCTTCATCTAATTTTGCTTTTCCTTTTCTAGCTCGTTGAACAACTTCGTGCATAGCTTCCTCGAGCCCTTCCATGTTAGTGTCGATTTCTAGGTCAAAATCACTCTCCTCATCATCATCAGTTTTCAGCGGCATTTCAGTTTCGCTGCTCTGTATCTCGCTCTCGTGTTCGATTTCTCCTCCGCTCGAGTCGGCAATTCCTTTTCCGCGAACCGATTTGTTCGTCTCGCGTTCGAGTCCTTTGGCGTGATCACCAACTCCGATCTGTAGTTCCTTCAGTTTCTTCTTTGTAGCTTCTTCTTCATCTTCTTCTTCTTCTTCTGTGTTCTCATGTGCTTGGGTTGTGGCCTTTGATTTCCCTTTGCTTGTGTCTTTAGGCTTCGGTACTCCTGAGATATTGGCGCCAACTTCTTCATCTTCAGTGTCTTTGCGATCTTTCTCAGAGAGTTTTGAACGAGTTATCTCTTCGTCCGCCATGGATGAGATACAGCTAGCTAGGAAGATCAAATACTATCACGCGAGAGAGAGAGAGAGAGAGAGAGAGAGTTGAGACGGCGCCTGGAAATGGTTGAAATGAGGGGATTTTATAGAGGTTGAGTCGGGGTATTTTCGGTACTTCAGGACACTCAGACTTTAAAAATTAGTAAAAGTGGGAAGATTCTAATACTACTACACACACCAATTTTTATCCTATGTACACCCCAACTTCTTATGGCGCGGTTCTCAATGCCTGCGAGATAGAGCCAGCCATGTGTACTGAGATCAAAATGGGGTGCATTTAGAGTTAGAAGCGCTGCCTTGGAAGCCGAGATATTTCTCTCTCTCTCTCTCTCTCTCTCTCTCATAAGAGTCATAACTGTCTGTCTCAAACATGCACGTACGCTCCACTTCACAAAGTCTGTTATAACAGAATCTAAGTACGTTAACAACCTCTCTATTGTGCCACTCAGCTAGTGGGTTAGCTTGTGTGGTTAATTAACTAATCAACTCTCAAGTCTTAACCGCGCGTGGCTTAGCTGTCACTTAATTAACTACATAGTTGCCATGATAACGCGCATGCAGTTTATTGAGTGTCTTCTGTTATTTTGCTTATTTATGTAATTTAATTAAACACAAAAAACTTACATTTTCGAAATCAACCAAAAATATAGATTAAAGGCTCTGTTTGTTTCAATGTAAAAACATTTGACGAAGTAAAATATTTAGGGAGAAAACAATTTTTCTCAAATTAGTTTTATCCGGTGTTTGTTTGATTAAAGAATTGTTTGAAAGAAAAAAAAAAGTCTGACCATTTGATGGGAGGTGAAATAGCAACAAACACCAAAAAAAAAATATATATCTTATAAAGTGGGAAGATTCTACTCCATTACTTTATACGAACACAACAATTTATCATCAGTACACCCCCAACTTCTTTTATACTGTGCAAAAAAAATAAAAAATTATTTTTCAATTACATTATTTTTGAGTTTAAAAATATGAAATAAATACTTATTTTTTAAGAATGTGTTCTGAAACGGGGCCTGAATCGGCTTAGCGAGTGGGTTGTGCTTAACTAATTAAACTCTCAAGTCTTAACCGTGCATGGCTTAACTATCACTTAATTAAGTAGTTGTTTAATTTTGTGCGTAGTTTGGAGCTTTTTAATTGGCCCTCTTGTACTTTAGTTATTTATGCGTTATCTCGACCATATTCTTAAACAATTAATTTGTTAAGTACTATCTTTATCAATTTCCTTTATACTTTTTATTTAGATTTCTCTCATCAAGATCCAAACCAATAATTCACCAAAATCTGACGCAAAACTAACAAAAAGTTATAAATTATGGAGTAGTAAAAGTTTGTAGAAAAGGTAATCGAATCGTAAAGTTATGGAAAACCTAGTTAGTTCAAGTCATTTATATTGACTTTGAAATCTTGTTCATGCCCTGAAGATGTATAGAACACTATATTAATTTGAGAACCTCTATTAAATATGATGAATTCGAGTATTTGGATTTTAATTCCAAAGATGAGGGAAAAAAATCCACACTGGGGGCAATATGCAATATATGGCTTGTCGGGTCACGTCGACTCGAATAGTTCTCTGCCCACAAAGAGCAATCTGGTACGTACAAAGCCTCCTCAGAAAGGGAAATTACAAAAGGTGATGGGCATTCAGCCTAAATTATGAAGATTATGACTGACAATATATCATTTAAAATCCCTTGTAGTAGGGAAGAAAACTCATCTGATTCAGTGAATATGTATGGAGAAATACTTATTTCCGGATCAGCCGGAAACAACTTGTTTACAGCAGAAGTCCATAGCGACTGTCTAAAAGTGTTTTGGACGGTCGAGATTGAGCGCTGTAAACTCTTATTTACGGCTGCTTCGAAAATAAGATTTTCTCATATGTAAGATAGTATCTATTTCTGATTCATGAGGAGTATGTAGTAATAAATTTTGGTCTCCCCGTGCTTTGACTTTGAAGCTAATTTGAACCACTTGGGGTATAAAAAGGGAGACAAAACCACTAATAAAGTTTTGTGTATCATAACACATTAATCCCGAATTAATGTTTTGCATGGTTTAGAGATATGTAATCGGCTTTTGTTAATATGTGCCCCTAAAGCATATGTTAACCATCATTTAATGAAACTAACTAACCCCGCTAACAAGGGGAATAGTGAAATCAGGAAATAGGCTAGCTGGAGTATTGGGCAAAGTGAAAAACTAGTTTTGGTGAGACCAAAATACACTTTACGAAACCTTCATGCTACCATTTCATTTGTATTCCCTGCATTTTCTTAATTCGACTCCCCCGACTGGGTACATTGAATGAGAAACGAAAATATTACTGTAACGCCCCTAATTTTGGGAACGTTAGATAGACATTTACATTAAAAAACTAAATAGAGTCTGGCTCGATATTACATCATAATCTTAACAAAAATATTTTTATACAACAAAACAAGGGAAAACTAGGGTTTCTATCTACTGTTCCGCTTCTTCCTCCATCATGACCAGCTCCTCGGCCCCAAAAGCTTTCAAGGTGTAGAGTTCACACTGTTCGTCTATAAGATCTGACACATTATACTAGCGTCGCCACCAATATAATATGTCAGGGTCATCAAAGGTAACACCGTGAGCTACAAAAGCTCAATAAAACAACTCATACCCACTAACTCTTAACTTATGAACAAACGATCATAAATTCAATGATTTCCACATGGTTCATACATATTTGACAAAACACAGCCACATTCATTATCCTAACTAATGTTGGTGTCCATTATCTTCCGAGTTTCTCCTATGCGACTACTCATAGACCGTGTCACCATTTTCCACGTTTCATAACCATATCAACATTTCCAAAATTCATTTTTTTACACACCCAACCTCGGTTCCGCCACGCCGGTCTCTCGAGTATCTTCACAATGGTTCTGTCATGCCGGGTTCCTATTGGCACACAAAACTTGCATTGGCTCCTCTCCGCGGATAACCAAGCTACACACCCAACCTCGGTTCTGCCGCGCCGGTCTCCTGAGTATCCTCACAATGGTTCCGCCGCGCTGGGTTCCCATTGGCACACAAAGCACACACCACACAATGGGCTACCACGCCCGGCCACATTGCGATTTTCAAAACATTTCTCGTTTCCAAACACGCCCTTTTCATTAACCATACCCTAGGTGTCATGTTTATAACTTTCTCGATTTTTGTGTCACTTTTTCATGCATAGATTCCGCGGTAGAACTTTTCACATACGCACTCATTTATTGAAATCTTGAAACTAAACTAGCAAAATCATCCGACTCTATATTACAAATCATGCTCAAATTACTACCTAAAGCATAACACCACATGTACGCCTTTGGAGTGAGAATCATTTATGCTTTACAACAAGACAAGTAATACAAACAATTCATAATACAAGCTCATAACCATCATAAAGATCAAAATACAAATACTTCTATCAATGATAAAGTCTTACCTTTTGAAAAACCGTTCTTTCTTCCTTTGTGGTAAATTCAAAACAACACATATTTATTAGAGTAAAAGTCAATTATTTCAATATGCTCATACTTCCATTTAGCAAAAATAAGTTTGTTAACTATCATGCATTTCAAACATTATAAGCAATAAACAACTTTATATACTTAGAGAAAGTAAATAGGGATATTCTTCGTATACTTAGAGATAATGGGGACGAAAAAATCTACTTATACTTTCAACATACGGTTCTACGTTATACGTTGAGTTTAGTGGACAAGAGACTCTACCTTTCTTCTTGGCGGTAGTGGCGACTACGGAGAGAATGTGTTCGTCGGGCGGAGTAACTTCCTACGGTTGGCTTTCGGTAGCTTCGAAAGAGAAAGGTTTCTCTCGAAACTACTTTGTGACTAAAACTTCACAACTTTATGGATCGAAAGGGTGGTTTTATGATGAGTTTCTTGAAAAACTTAGGAAGAACTCTAAGAACACTCAAGAACAAGAAAGAACAAAGTAAGAACACAAAGATTTTCTAGAGAGAAGTTGGAGGATTTAAAGGTGTGAGTTAAATGGTGAATGAGGGGTGCTATTTATGGCAAAATTTGGCCCTCTCCCTCCCTCATAGCCGGCCCTGTAACGCCCCGAATTTTGAAAATGTTTAAAGGACATTTTTATTGAAACTTCAAAATAGAGTCTGGCTCATTATTACAACACAATCTCCATAAGAGTATTTTCATTACAAAAGGGAGGGAAACTAGGGTTCTTAACTACAGCTCCGCCTACTCCTCCATCATAGCCAACTCTTCAGCTCCAAACGCCTTCAAGGTGTACAGCTTATCTTGATCATCTACAAAGTCTGACACATTATACCAGCATCGCCACCAGTATAATATGTCAAGGTCACCAAAGGTAACACTATGAGCTACAAGAGCTCAATAGAATAATCCATACCCACTAACCCTTAACGTACCAATAATAGATCACGTAGTACATGCATAATTGACCAAACAGTTAACAATGACACATCCACATTCACTATCCACTAACGTTGGTGTCCGTGATTTTCTGAGTTTCTCCTACACGACATCTCGTAGACCGTGTCACTGGTTTCACCTTTCATTTACCAAATCAACATTTTCAAAATCGTCATTTTACACACCCAATCTCGGTTCCACCGCGCCGTTCTCTCGAGTTTCCTCACAATGGTTCCGTCGCGCCGGGTTTCCATTGGCACACAAAAATATGGAATTTGGCATTATCCTCTCCACGGATAACCAATCCACAATTCAAACCCTCGGTTCCACCGCTCCGGGTTCCCGAGTATTACCACAATGGTTCCGCCGCTCCGGGTTCCCATTTGGGTTTTTGAAAATCCCAATTCATCCCTCGGTTCTGCCGCTCCGGGTTCCCGAGTATACCACAATGGTTCCGCCGCTTCGGGTTCCTATTGGGTTTTCAAAACCATTCCTTTACATACCACACAATGGGCAAGTCCGGCTACATTGGGGTTTCAAATCCACACCTTGCCTTTAACATACCCTAGGTGTCATGTCTCTAACTTTCTCGATTTTCGTGTCACGTTTTCATGCTTAGACTCTGCAGTAGGACTTTCCATATACGTAATCATAAATCATTCGTTGTAATCTTGAAACTAAATTAGCAAGATCATCCAACTCTATATTACTAATCATGCTCAAATCACCACTTAAAGCATAACGCCACATGTACGGACGCCGTTGGAGTGAAAATCACTTATGCTTTATCACAAGTAATACAAGCAATTCATGCATACAAGCTCATATCCATCCTAAAGATCAAAATCCGAATACTACTAATCAAGTGTTAAATTCTATCTTTCGAAAACCATACTTTCCTTCTTTGTGAGAAGTTCAAAACAACACATGTTTATTAGAGTAAAAGTCGTTCATTCAATATGCTCATACTTCCATTAGCAAGATAAACTTGTTAACAATCATGCATTCCGACTATTATAAACGATAGATAACCTTATCTACTTAAGGAAAACTTAACGATAGATAACCTTATCTACTTAAGGAAAACGGTTAAGGATATTTATACTTTGAACTAAGGACATTCTACTTTCCAACATATGGTTCTATGCTATACGTAAAGTTAGTGGACTAGGGATTCTACCTTTCTTCTTGGCGGTAGTGACGATTACGGAGAGAAAAAGTACGTCGGGCGGAGTAACTTTCTACGGTTGGCTTCCAGTAGCTTCGAAAGAGAAAGGCTTCTCTCGAAACTTGATCTTGACTAAAACTACTAAACTTTATGGATCAAAAAGGTGTTTTTGGGTGAGTTTCTTGAAGAACACAGGAAGAACTTCAAGAACAAGGAAGAACTAAGCAAGAACAAGTAAGAACACAAACTTTCTTAGAGAGAGAAGTTAGAGGATGAAGGGGGGGGGGGGGGGGGGGGGGGCTATTTATAGCAAAATATGGCTCCCTTTCTCCCTCCCGTGGCCGGCCTCCCCCTCTCTCCTTTTCCCTCATTTTTTGTTCCATTGAATTGTCATTTCAAGTCTTTCAATCAAGTCATAGCCTTCCATGGCTTGTCATTTCTACTTTAAGCCATACCTAGTTCATCATGAAGATTTTTATGGCTTGTCAAGTCCTAGTATGGGTTATCTTGTAAGAAAGAACAAGATGATAAGGCTAGTTTGTACTTTGGAAGACTAGAAATGGGTTGTAAAGTTGTCAAATAGGCTTAAGGCTACAAAGGATAGCTTGTGGGAGTGACCAAAGTCACATGCACACACCACACTCCCTCCCCTCTCTCTCTCTCGGCCTCCCTCCCTCTCTCTCCTCACAACTCTCTCTCTCTCTCTCTCTCTCTCTCTCTCTCTCTCTCTCTCTCTCTCTCCTTCTCTCTTGTCAAATGAATATATATATATATATATATGACTACATATATGGTTATATGTACTTAAAGAATCTAGGAAAGTGACTTTGGTGGGCAAATTAGGTTTAGGCCTCTGAGTCTTTAGGCTTGCATGCATGCATGGCTAGGGTTGCTTCTTTTTGAAGCCAAAGGATGACTCCCTTTGTATGACTTGTCTTGTCAAGTTTATTGGCAAGTCAAAGGTCTATTATCCAAGGGATAAAAATTCTCCTAACAATTATTGACCAATGGTTAAAGAAATAAAGAGTTAGGCATGGGTTTGAATGACTAGTCATGGGGTAATAATGATTACTTCTATGGTCTAATGGTTCAATAGGGTTTAGAGGGGTTCAGAAGGCTCAAAGATGGTCAAAAAGGTCCAATTAGGATTAGGGTAATGTAACTAGGTGAATTGGTAGCTTGGTTCCTCCAACTAGTCGGTTGGAAACTAACTTTACTAGCCAAGTAGGGCTTCTAGCCAAGAAATATAAATTTTAAGGACTAAAATCTAATTATGACGGATTATTAGAAATTAAAAAGAAATTTTAAAAGCAATCCAAGTAATCAAAAAAAAATTCAAATATTTAACGAATTTTTTATTTATGAAAAATCAGGGTCGTTACAGGCCCCCTCTCTCTCCCATTACCCATTGGTTTTGCTCCATAGTTTGGTCAAATCAAGCCTTTAATCAAAAGCCTAGCCTTCCCTCACTTGTCAATCCAATTTTAGGCCAAATCCTAGGTTATTATGAAGGGTTTTTGTCTAGTCTTGTCCTAGGTCGGGCTAACTTGCAAGGAAGAACGAATGATGGCTAGGATTGTACTTAGGAAGACTACAATGGGTTGTCAAGTTGTACCTAGGATGAGTGTGAGAAGGGCTAAAGAAGTAGCTTGTGTAAGTGTCCAAAACACATCACACACCTCACTCCATCTCTCTCTCTCTCTCCTTCGGCCTCTCTCTCTCTCTCTCTCTCTCTCTCTCTCTCTCTCTCTCCCTCTCTCTTGTACTATGGGCCTATATAAGTACATACCAAGTAGGTTCACTACAACAAATATGACCTTTTATAGCATTATCTAATAGCATTTTTTTTAGGAATGCTATGAAAAAGAACCAATTACAGCGTTCTGTGATGAGAAGCGGAGGAAAATCTTGCCCTTAAAATACTATAGCATTCATAGAAGTATACAATAGCGTTCTTACTTTATTTGGGGCCCTAAATTGCACCCCCTTCTGAAAATTTCATTTTTTCCTCCTAAATCAGAGGCGCAAATATGGTTCATCTGCTTCTTCGGCGTTGAAACCCTAGAAATTGGGTTTCGATCAAAAACCCCGCTTATAATTTTGCAGTTTCTTTTCCCCTCTTCCCTCTCGAAAATAGCCATGATATATCACAACCGCCAAGCTCTCTCTGGTCTTTCTCTTTCACCTACTGTTGATGACCAATACGCAATGCCAGCTCTTGTTGCTTCTGCACGCCAGCTGCTCCTGTTTTCACCGATCATGGCTGTTTTTCACGTTCTCTCTGCCGATCTTCGTTGGTCACTATCCCGTGACTAGACCATTCTTTGGTTAAGGTTTGATTCTGAATTTTTTTCGATTCTCTTTCTTAATCCTAAATCCCATGTGTAAATTGCATAAATATCATGGCCTAGAAAATTGGGAATGTCGATTGAGTCATATAGGTTGATGTTGATGTCGTTATGCACGAGGGAAGGTGGAATCTTACCTAGGTTCTCTTGACACTGGCAACACACACACAAAGCTTTCTGTCTTTTGTTTGTCGTCTATCCATCTACAATTGATATCAATGGGCAAAGATTTGTAGAGTACTCTTAAAATCAACCACTCACTTCTCTATGCCTTACAATTGTTCGATGAAATGTGTAAATGAACTATTTTTGACATTCAAACATAAAGAAAAGAGAGCTACTATGAGTTTTTAGTTTGCTTAATCAGCGTGTACCTTTTGTTTCATATTATTGGTTCTTCTAACATTGTCTTATCCCTGTGAAATAAAGTTCTGATGACAAGGGACAACTTATGAAACCATTGTCAGAAAATAACTCCGTAAATTATTTACTTGGTAAATTTCTCAGATGTGGTCAAATACTGTGAATATTTGTTTTCTAGGGCTAAAAGGTGTTTGACAAAAAGCCTCACATATCCTGACTACAAAAACTTGATTGGTTATCTTCCTAGTAGTAGCTTTGATGTTTCAAAAGATTTAGGAAGATAGTATTTGATTGTCCCATCTGGAATGATCAATTAGAGTTCAATTGCTCCTAAAGAACTGAGCATACCTATAAAAATGGTTGTAGCATAGGGGACAGAGAAAAGCATAAATATAGCTTTCAAAAAGAGGATTAACCGCACGAAAAAATGCCCTTGTGATCATATAAATCTGCCGGACACAATGGCTTTTGATTAGGTTCTGATTTTCTTCCCTCTTCTTTTTCCCCTACATGTATTTTCTTGCATAGAGTTGAAATTGTTTGATGTTGGAGAAATTGGGTGGTTTGTACAATTTTTTTTTTTTTGGGCAAACCCCTCCCTTGGCCCAGTTTTTACATATTGGAATTCAAGTGTTATATCCCTCCTCTCCCATTCATTTTTCTTTTGATTAGGAGGTCCTCATAGACATCATTTTCCTCTTTAATGAGTTTACTTGGCAAAAATAACTCAGAAAAGAAGCGCCGAAAATAAGGCTATCTTGCTTATGTCTCTTTCTTTCTTTTTTTCAAGCTATGTTTTCTTGTCACAAAGGCTACGTAGCTTGTGCTGAAAGTCCTTTTGAATGTTGTATACCTGGTTACTTTATTATTAAGTAGCTAATTTGTTCTGCACTTTCCTCTCCATATCACTACTCCTGAATACAAGTAAATAACCGCAAGATGTGTAGATTCAGGTTGGTTTGGCCTTTGTTCAGAAGATATGACTTTGATTTTGAGGTGAAATTTTACAGAACTTCTTAGACTATTTGTTACTCCATAACTAGTAATTGCTAACTATTAACTATTTCTTGTAGTGTTGTTCAGTTACAACCCCTCGAAGTTGCTAGGATTGGTCAAGTGTTGTGGCTGCAATTGCAATAATTGGTGCGAGGTTAGTAACTTTGCTTAGTCTTTTGGTATGCATATGGGAGTAACAATCTTATGCTACTTTGTGATTATTTAAGGCCATTAGAAGAAACCTGTATATCTCTTCTAGGCATAACCTCAAATCAATGGGAACCCGATAGTGTCAATGCTTCTCTCTTCTTGACATAACCTCACTCAACCGTGTTGAAGCTTCTCTCTTCCATGAATAACATTACTCCACTGGTCTGAATCGTCTCAGTGTCGATCAAAATCTTCTTTACTCGATTGATCCAAAAATCCCTCATTGTCAATCTGTTTATCAAGAGAAAGAGAACAAAACAAGTTGATAGACTAATTTATAGTAGCACATCAGATATAGACATGTATAAAAACCAACTACAAGAGAATTGGCTCAAAGAAGCTGCTTGAATCTGGCATCTTATTCATGTGTCTGCAAAGGTCCAGATCATGCCCCCTAATTTTAAGCTATTGTCAATTTCAATGGAGAGACTTTTGAGAACCCTACATTCTGCTCTACGTTGAGGCTGGCAGAACATACTGCTGTAAAGATAGCTGTAAACACACTTGCAAAGAGAGGGCCCTTCTAAGGTGCTGGCTTCAAAAGTTTTGGTAAGCGATTAACCGAGGTGGTTTCGACACATTTTGAATTATCTCAAAATAAATTGGATTAGCCTAACGAGCTTAATGCAAGGATGAACTTTGTCATTTTATTGCTGGGAAGAGATGTTTTAATAGCCTTAAGATGGAAGGTTGTTCTAACCTTGGGGTTTTCAATCTTTGTTCATCAAGTATTTCTACACTTTGGCTTTCAGACCTTCACTGTCTTTCTAAGATAGTTCTATTATGCCCTGCATGGTGTGTTTATGATTTTGCTTTTGATATGCCTGCACTCCTATTATGTAGTGCACTACATTAATTAATCCCATCCATTGTTCTGATTTGTAGGTTTTCAACTGTCCCAAATTGAAGGAGATTTCTTTGGATTTTTCTTGTCAAGAAAATGATAGCACTTATCTTACTGCCATGGTGGATGGTCTGGGTAGGAGTTGCCCACGGCTACAAAATACACACATTGCATTAGCTCGACTTTCTCATGATGATGTGCTTGCTCTTACCGCTTCAAATTTGAGGTTTATTAAATGCTTTTATTATGCAATTGATGCTTGTTTTTGTTCTTTGATGGGCGCTGCCTATAAGTGCAAGAGCACAATGTGTTTTACTTGGTTGAGAGTTGTGTTATTTCTTCAACGTTCAGAGGGTTGTGAATGCTTTCTCTTATGCTTGGATCAGAGATCCCTGATGCATCTGTTGCTGCAAATTGCTTCAACCTGTTAGATCTAAGTCTTATTTTAGTTCCAATTACATTCAAGTCTAGAGACAAAAAATGGAAATCGAAAACCTGGCTGGTATTGTTAAGTCTATGAGGTTCCACTATTTTATAGCATCTTCAAGACTTGAGCACTATATGAAATATTGACACATCCATAAATGGAAGGTGGGGAACGTATACAGCATATGCAGGACTTAAGAAAAAGGCTGATTTTGTTAGGAATATTGCTTGTTGCTTAGGTTTCTCTTCAAGGTTGTGATTCCAGTACCACATTGCGTTTCAGGTCTACAATCAGTGACAGTGGCATTGGTATTATCTGAAATGTGTTCTCAGAAACTCTATCAAAGCTACTCCTTGATCTATGTCCCAACATCACTTCAAGTACTATTGACAGTGGCATTGATAATTTGGTATGATTTGAAATAACTAGATGATTATTATTTAAACTCAAGTTTCTTTGGTTATTGTTGCTTGAGCCAAACTTTACTCTAGTGACATTGCTTTTGAACAAGACATCTTCTATGAATATACCACTTCTATCACTCTTGGGGGGTCTACTACTGTTGGAAAATTGAAATGAAAACCATCTTTCATTTTTTTGTGATCTACAAACTAATTTATTCTTTTATGTGAAATATAGGTGCACCATGGCTCCTAGTAAAGAGGTATCGTGTGGCTTGATAGTCTTCCTAGGATGGCTAACCATTGAATAAATGTCCATCTAGGAATTTGTTTCTTCTGCCCTTGTTTGCTAAGTATATAATTCTTTTTAGCCGTTCACTAAAAATGATAGAACTACATGTTTTTTCAGCTAAGATTCCAGCTTGATGAAGAATTGCTGAGAGAAAGTGTTTTGCAGAAAATGGATGAACTTTGAAGAGCCTCAAAGTCTAGATTAGTCAAAAAAAGAAAAAGTAAAAGACCCTTCAAATGAGGGAAAAAGGCTAAAGCTGCATGTAGCCTAATACCGTCAAGTCACGGTGCAATTGTGGCTTTTGATCCTGTTGTAGAACTTTTTGACTTACAAGTCTGGTCAGATGTCTCCTTAAATAAGCTTTTCTTTGCGGTGATGGAAGAGGTGTCTGACACAATGGCTGAAATGCAGTTCATTAAGCTTCTGTTAGCCAAATCTCCAAAGCTGCAAGCATGAGAATCAAGCTGAAGTCAATGGACATTGCTAAAGAATCGAGGAATCTGAAAAAGTTGATAGGATATCGACGTGCATCAGTTCGTGGAGTAATCACTTTCCCAAAATAAAGGTATATGAACATCAAGTTCATTAGCTTACTTACCTCCTGGAGTTACTTTTGTTTTGGCTGTCTTTTATGGACTCTCATTTTTAGCTGGATGTTCCTTTGTCTTGGTGTTCTAGTGTTCAATTCATATTGATATTTGGTTGGCTATTTGTAATTTCAATTTATATTGATGTTGTCTTCCGCTCTATGTAGGTTTGTGGCTTGAAAGAGAAATTGATGGTTCGTGACTTTTTGTCGGAGATGTAGATACGATCTTGCCAGTGCTTGTTGGAACTTCGAAGCCTGCCATTCCTATGATACTTGTTCTCGTACTGATATTCTTGTATATAAGTTTAGCATAGTACTTGATGCTAGATCAACTTTTGTTATTTCGGAGATGTAATGCTTTGAACATATTGCTAAGGAATGAGTAATAAATTGTGTCCTTCAGTTTCTATGAGTAATTTGTATGAGCTTGCTATGAAATGCCATTCAAATTTTTGAGAGTGTTAATTATGAAATTAATGCTATTAATTTGAGTTTAGAGAGCTACAAAAACAGCTTCAAGATATACTTGATTCACAAAAGCCAACCATAGCGTTCCAAACATGCTATTGAAAGCAAATTAAATACAGCAGGCTTAAAACGCTATGAAAGGTAGCTTAAAGACAGCATGCCAAAAACGCTATGAAAGGTCTCCTATAGATAGCGGTCTAAGAACGCTATTGAAAGCATAGACTTTTAATTGCATCGGCTAATAAGGCGTTCTCCGGAACGCTATGTATATCATACTATAGCGGTTTTGGCACGCTAAGAAAGGCCTTATTTGTTGTAGTGGTTTAGGTAGTCTTAAGTCTAGTTGAAAGAGAAAAAGTCTTGGAGAGTTTTCAAGTGACTACTCAATGGAGGAAAATTTCCTAGAAAGTGTACCTATGCATGTGTAGGCTTATATAGGCATGCTAACATAGCTTATGAAGTACATATATACATATATATGAGTATATATGTGTGTCTAAGAAAGTAACTCTAGGATAATTAGGTTTAAGGCTATACCTTAGGTTTGCATGCATGACATGCATAAAGATGGCCACCTTTGGAAGCAACATGATGGCTATGACTTGTCTAGTCAAAGTTATATATATATTGGCAAGTCAAATGGCCAATAACCAAGGGATAATAATTCCACTAGCATTTATTAACCAATGGTTAAAAAGGTAAATGATGGTAGGTATGGGCTTGAATGACCATTCATGGGGTATAATGATTACCTCTAAAGGTTTAAGGGTTCAATTAGGTTTGGGAGGGGTTCATAAGGTTCAAAGATGGTCAAAAAGGTCCAATTAGGGTTAGAGAAATGTAACTAGGTGAATTGGTAGTCCGATTCCTCCAACTAATCGGTTGGAAACTAACTTTACTAGTCATGTAGGGCTTTTAATCAAGAAATGAAATTTAAAAGACTAAAATCTAATTATGACGGTTTATAGAAATTAAAAATGAATATTTAAAGTAATATTAAGTAATTAAAAGAAATTCCGATAAATAAATAAAATTTTTATTCATAAAAAAAATTCCGAGTCATTACAATTACACCATAGAGCAAGTAATTCTTCACATGCTGTGTACCCAAAAAAAAGTCTTCACATGCTATAACCCTTTTTTTTTACATCACTATATTTATCTTCGCGGATAAGTGTCAAAAACATGCTATAGCGGGTCTCCTTCATGCCCCACTCTCCCTCAACTTTTGGTCGGGTATTTTTTATTTTTGTTATTTTAGATTTTTGTCTTAATTTTTTAGATTAATCATAGACAAATCAGAAAAGTATAAAAACATGAAGTGAACTTTAAAAAATTTCATATAAGATGACAAAGATACCAAAAATACCAGTTGTTTGGTATTTTCCGTCTTTAGTGAACTTTTCTTTTTCTTTTTTTTTTTTGCTTTTGATCATATTTTTAGACTCCTTTCGTTGAAATGGACAATTAATCCAATAAATATAATGTGAATCTAACCAAAATTTAAAAAAGATAGAACAAATTGAGCAAAACAAAGAATACCAAAATTTAGGGAGAACGGCTTCGGAATAGCCCCGACTTTTTCTGTTTTCATTTGTCAAGTAAATTTGTTGAGATCAATGCATGCTTAAAATATTACTGAGGAAGAAAACATGGGTTGGTATGTTTAACATGTGAAGCTGGGGTATTTCCGTCCATTACATAAACAGTTGCCCCCTTTAAAAACATAATTGATTACTCAATTATTACGCCTAGATTTCCCATGGAAGTGGAATTGAATTCTGGAGGTACAATGTATTTCTATCACGTGCCTTAGGGGCACACATTAACAAGACCGTATATAATTAGCTTGTTGTTCAAATTAAAGAGAGATTTTGTTAATATGTGCCCCAAGGGTATATGTTAGTTCTCATTAAATGAGTCACCCACTAATATGGGAATTTACAGAAGTAATAAATTGGGTTTCTGGAAAGATTACACTTTATAATTTTTAGACGAAAATGCCCTTAACTTTAATTTGGAACTAAGATTAAGATTAAGAAGTACCCAACTGATAAGCACCCGTTAATGCAATGCAGGGTGCGCTAGTATCTAGTTTTAGTTAATTTCATCGCTTAATTAGTTGCTTCTTAATTGCGTTTACTCATAAGGTATGTTTGTAGTGCTTTCAGGTAAATCGTGTGAATAAGACATATTTTGACATCATCCATGGCCCGAGTGCGTCCAAGTACCCGAGGAACCAATAAAGACCCTGTTGGCCCCTGAAAATCTGTCTAAGTATGGAAAAATCACTTTTCGAAAAAATATCAATTTTCGAGATAAAAAATGGCGGTAATTGATCCTTGAATTTTTCTAAGAGCAACTTCAAAATTGCAAGGTTTTATTCAAAGATTAAGGTCATGTTTTGAGCCATTTATTCGATAGAAAAGTGTGTTGTTTTCTATTTTACACTAAAAGCTGGGGGTCAACATTTTGATTGGATTGAAATCTCAAAATTCTGGTAATGCCATTGTTTCCAAATGGGGGGTACTTCCTTATTTTCATTAAATAAATTAAAGTAAAGAAAATGTAAAAGAAAGGTTTAAAATGTAATCTTTACTTAAATGCAATCTTTACTTAAGTAAAGATTGCATTTTAAACCTTTCTTTTACCTTTTCTTTACTTTAATTTATTTAATGAAAATAAGATGCTGTGGAGATTTGCCCGAGCAGAACCTGTCATTGCCCGAGCAGAAGCTGGATGGGCAAGGCAGAAGATGATTTGCCAAGGCAGAACCTGTCATTGCCCGAGCAAGAGGAAGGCAGCCAAGGCAGAATTCTGAGCTATTGAGCTCGGCATCGATGGGATGCCATTTGTTACATCGATGCCGAGCCCCTTAGTGGTCCAGTCTCTTATCCATCTCGGCATCGATGGGATAAAACTCTTTACATCGATGCCGAGCCCCTTAGTGAAGCATTCTAAGGCCGTTGCCATCGATGCCGAGGGGCTTAGCATGGGATTTTCAGAGCATCTAGGGAATATTCCAGGCGCGGAGCTTAGAAGTATAAAAGCTTATTTCATTGTTTTGTAGATAGAAAAAAGTAGACTTAGATTTGCTTACCTAATTTTAGATCTAGACCTAGATTCAAATTGTTCTTGAGTGTTCTTGTTGTTCTTCATTTTTTCAGCACTTATCTTTTAATTTTCTGCTCTTAGTTGTTACTTTTTGTTGTTATTGTCTTTATTAAAGTTGTTTATCTTCTCCCGATCTATCTTAATCTCTAGTTTATTTCAAGTCTTGTTATTTCATTATGTCAAGTAGTTTTTCACTTGCTTTTATCTCTCTAGATATGAATGAGTAGTTTCAAGGGTTAGGTCATGGGGTGATTAGCACCTCATGGCTCGGGCAAAAATTGCATTTTGCACCCAATAAAGCTTTAAACTTTGATTTGAAAATTGATGTGGGGTTCGGGTTTGTTTGTCAAATTACCGAGGTGTTAACCTCTTTGATCATGTGTAGGTGGGAGCTTCGCCTACCCACCACACATGATGCTTAGAGCTCTTTCGCACGAGGTATTTGCCAAATGAATTCTAGAGCTAGCTTGATTCTCAAATCATTTTATTTTCCAATTTGAGAACTTTAACCAAGTATCTTAAATTGTGTAGTTAGGTGAAAAGTGTGATTTAGCTCGGGTCTTGGGTGTTAATAATTCCTAGACCTAGCCTATCTTTTCTCTAGTTAATTCGTTTTTAATTTAGCCTTTTATTTCCACCTTTTAAAGTAAAACAAAGTTGGCTGTCTAAAAGCCAAAAGCCCTTACTTGCATCTACAAATCCGAGCAAGCCATATAATTATTCCCTTGGGTACGATCCCGGATTTCCGGTTTATTATGCTTCAACAGACGTTTTAGGCCCTATGCTTGGGGCGTTATTCCATTACATCGGAGCAAACGAAGCACCAACCATCAAAAACATAAGATGGAACTTACGATCGAGTAATTGTTTGCTTAGTTCTTCATGAGTTTTTTTTTTTTCTTTCATCGTTTTTCATGAGCTCTTGAAACTTAATTTTAGCAAAATTAATTGTTAAACATTAGAAAACAATTTGGAGCAATATGATAACTTCACTATTTCATTTTGATGAGAGAAAACATAGAAGTAACAGAGTAAAGACTAATATTAAATATGAAAAGGATTCACAAAAGACTGCTGATAAAAAAAAACATTAAACATTAAACCAAACAATAAGCCAACAATTTTATTTTATATTTTGCTTGGGGACTTTAAAATAAAAATTGATTAATAAAAACATCAATAACTCATTCAAGAATATACTGTAGTAGTTATTATAAGGAGTGTACCGTACAATGCTAAGCACTTTTTTTTTTTCATCTTCAGCCCTCTCTTGGCCTCCTCTTTTTTCCCTTTTCTTCTTGCATGTACTTAACGGGGTAAACAATTACTTTCTCTTTTGTCTTTCATCTTTGTTTATGATGTGGTGTACCCATGTTCTGAAACACCAAAGGGCTAGAAAAATAGAAGGAAATTGAAAAGATAACATAGCGGGAAATGCCAAAGGGTAATTTGGTGGTCTCACCTGGAACAAGCTTTTCTCTTGGTTAGTATTAGCAAAATTATTTATTACTTCTACAACTTTCCATACTAGTGGGTGTAGTTGGACACCTTCAATGAGAACTAAACATATGCTCTCAGGGCACATATTACTTTAAGAATTAATTAAACATGGGCAGTTTGATCCGATCGATTTAAGATCACAATAGCCACAGTTACTTGCAAGCCTCATCTCTTTCGGCTCTATGTTTCCACAGCTTGCAAATTCCTTCCCAAATCATCCCCGTAAGTGTTTAAATATACATACAAACATACCTACGTACATTTGTATATTACACAGCATTAGTGATCAATATAATTTGTCACTTCGTAAATGGTTAAGAAAGGTATCACTGTCACGTAGCTAGCTAGACAACGACATGTAGTGATTGTACTTGGAGAATGCTGAATAATTAGTGGGGGAAAAGTGAATAATTAGTGGGGGAAAAGAAAGTAGGTAAAAGTAAGGAGGGGTGAAGTGTGAGAAGGACTGAAGGAGGGAATGGGAGATGGTGCTGTGCAGTGGAGTGCACAGCACCGTGCTATGAATCTCTGAGCCGTCGGATCATGCATCCGACGGCTTGGATCTCATCTTGGCAATCAACGGTTCTCGATCGTTCATTGTCGAGATGAGATCCAAGCCGTCGAATGCACAATTCGACAGCTCGGAACTGCACAGTACGGTGCACAACACCAACCCCAAATCCCTGAAGGAGGGGGTCAAGTGTGAGAAGGAAATCAATAATGTGATCACATGAGAATGTGAAAAGGCGATGAGACGACCCAAATGAAGCGGGCTAATTTGGTTTTCCAAGGGAGTAAGGCCCCGTTCCAGTTCCTATTAGTATTTTTTAAGAAGATAATTTCAAGCTCAAAAATTATGTGTTTACGCAAATAATTTTCTTAGAAATATGGATCATATTTGATAGATCTCATTGAGATCTTTTATGTCTTGCTCACGTCAAGGTTCATGCGTCACCCCTTAAAGAGTTGAGCTATATAACCCACATGCATTTGAGAGCAAGGATGGAGCATGCATCACCCCTTAAAGAGTTGAGCTATATAACCCACATGCGTTTGAGAGCAAGGATGGAGCTGGGAAGGTCTAGTAAGGGCGGCCACCACGGCAAAATTTTAGAAAATACAATTATTAATTATTAAAAAAAATTATCCCCAACTCATATAAACTCACCACCGCTATTTTATTTTTTTCCTTATTTTTTGTTATATAGTAATCCTAAATCCTCTATTTTTTTTTTTTTTTTTGAAGAAAGGAGACCTAAAATAGTATTCCAAAACTAAATTAGTTTTTTTCGTACTCTATGTGCAAATGACAAACATCATTTACTATAGTTTTTATTGTGTTATTTTAATTTTTCCTAGAGTCGATGAATATTCATATTGCAATGCATCTTTTTATTTTTTAGTATACATTTCGCAGACTTGTGGATACTGCCAATCGGGGGTGCTTGGCAGCGGTGTGACCCAAGGATGGGACCAGGGGGGGTCTAGAGGCGGTGACCGCCACGATAAGAATTTTAGAAAATGTAATTAGTATATGTAAAAAAAAATTATGCCCAACTTTTATAGTCTCGCCACCACTAAATTTTTTTAGTATACATTTCGCCACTGCTAGGATAAAATCCTGATTCCATCCTTGGGTGTCGAGCTAGCGGCCAATCCAGCCGTTTATGCGCTCGGATTAGATCCGTGTGTGCCGGGATGAACGGCCAAATCGACCACTCGGCACCGCTGCTAAGCACCCCCGCTTGACAGCATATCCTCCAATCCTTCGCATTTAAAATTCTAGTTTCGTCTCTGTGAGAGTGAAAGCACAATAATTAGCGTGAAATGTCTTCCAAAAACATTTATGATGGAGTAACAAAAGTTTTCCGTATATGTTTCACGAAACTAAAAAAACTTAACTTGTTCACTTTCTTATCTTATTATCCTACCTCTCTTAAAGAAGATCAAGTTTGGGGTGATTTTCGCTTGGCAATTTTTGTCCAATTTGGACAATTTTGGCCCTCGATTGTTGGGCTTGTGAATTGCCTCTATTGTCCAGAATTGTAATTTGGCTCTTACCCACATGGCGCGAAGAGGCGCCTCACTCACACGTACATCATCTCCCCACCACGCATAACACACCCATCCTCTCTCTACTGAATTGTCTCAAAACTCTCTCTCTCTCTCTCTCTCTCTCTCTCTCTCTCTCTCTCTCTCTCTCTCTCTCTCTCTCTCTCTCTCTCTCTCTCTCTCTCTCTCTCTCCATTGCCCATCCACGGCCAAACGCCCCTGCTGCTCGCCAGTCGCCACCATTCGATCCGCTCGTCATTACTGCGAGACCCAGTGTTTCGATTTCCAAATGGGATCAAAGGACCGGCTTCTAGAACCATTCCTAGGTCTAGCCGATTCGACATCGACGCTCTATCTAGACCTCTCCTTTGACCGCCTACTTGAGTCCAGGCCTTGTGATTCGGACCAGAACGATATGATAAGCGAGCGATGAAGATGGGTTCTGTGCTCCTCGAAGCCCATAAGAGATCTGCCAGAAAGCATGCCACAATGCACAACGCCGTCGTTTGGGCCCTGCCTCCTGATCTCACTACCAAAATTCGTGTCAATTGATTTATTTTTTTGGGGGGTAAGTGGATATTTTTTTTTTTTTCGTAATTGGAAAGTTTTGTGTGTTGCATGTGGGGTTTTGAGTTGATTTAGATTAGGGAAATTTTTAGAAAGAAGAACATCTCTGTATTGTAATGGGATCAGACTTCTCTGTGTTTTGGGTGCTTTGGATTTTGTGCCCTGAGCACGCATGTCTCTCTTATCCCTAATTATTGAACTATTTCTCGTTCGTTGATTTTAGGGTTTGGGTTTTGGTTATTTGTTCGGTTGGAGTGCACAAAACTCTTTGACGATTTACCTGGAACACTGGATATGGAGTCTACTATTGTGATCAAGGTTTGATCTTCCACAACTCTAATTTATTCTGTTTCTTTTTGTTATGATTCGCAGCATCAATTTTTAGTTTCCCATGTATTTTTTGTATGTGATTTATCGTGCATGTGTGATTTTGTTTCTATATAGCTGATTTGCATGTCTTTGTTAGTGCTAATTTCTTTGGGTTGCATGTATATATTTGTGATTTCCGTTTGGAATTTGTCTTTGAATAAACTTTGTATTTTTTCTGGTTGTTTTCCGGAGTTCTTTGCAGAGGGTGCAATCTAAATGTTACTTGCCAGAATGCATAAATTCTCAATTGGCTCAATGATAGAGTTTACATGGGCTATCCTCAATTTCCCACGATCCCAATGATTTGTATTTTGTGCCTTACTGATAGCTGACTGCACACCTCTATTTTGATTAAGGTAGGAGGAAGAACTCTAGACAATTTTGAATAAAGTTGTGCAAAGTTTGCTACTTGAGCCTTACCCGTCAGATTGATAGTTGCTGAGAAGGCTAGTATGATATTTCAACTGGATTAAAATAGCTGTGTGTTTTGCCATTTTATAAACGAGTTTTTGTTAATCTCTTCCTATCTATTAATTGCAGCCTTGTGTTAGCTAGAATGAAGGAGTATCGTTCAATATTCAGTGTTCCATGGAAAGATCAGAGTAAGTTCGTAAATTCATTTTCTGATTCACAGAGTACATTATGACATATCCAGAGAAGAGCGCTTTTAAAAAAAAAAAAAAGGCTTTTCAAAAAAATATCCAGAGAAGAGCTGCAGCCTAAAATGTGTACATCACATCCCATAAAAGGACAGCCTCTACGATTACACCCATCCAAGATGAAATTTATGTTGTTTTAGCTGTGGACTCTGCTATTTCTTTTACATTTCTGCTTCGGGCCCTTCCCTCTAAATCTTTGTATTTTCTATCATCAGGACAAAAAAGTGAATAAGTTGTATCTTCCTCTTGCTGCTGCTGCTCCTCTTCCTGTTGGAGTAATTACCCAAGCTATGTGACATGTCAATATGGCTCCAAGAATTCTTTCGGAAGGTAACCAGCTCTGTTAACCCACATATTCATTTTAAACATTTTACTAAGTTGGGTTAGTGGCTAGAGTATGTCTATTGGTACTACCATACTGCAATGGATGAATGGTATGACCTGCACAGATGTGGTCATTTTTTGTGTATTTGTAGACTTTATTGAATTAAAAGAGCTTAATTGCATTTTGCTAACTTGCGAGTAGGGGTGGCAAACGGGCGGGTTTGGGTCAAATTGGGTAAGTTGTTAGTGGATTGGGTCTTTAATGGGTTATTGACCCATTTAGACCCATTAACTATGAGTCTAATTACCCATACACATACCCATACCCAACCCAACCCATTTATTTTAAAGCAAACCCGACCCGCTCATTAACCCAATTACATACTCCCTCCGTCCCTTTATTATAGTCCAGTATTCCATTTTGGGCTGTCCCTTAATAAGTGTCCATTTGGTAAAGTTAGTGGGTAAAAGTTGGTAAATTGTCTATTTTGTCCCTAAAAGTAGATTCCATTTTGAAAAGTTAGTGAGTAAAAAGTGTAATGATGATGGGTAAGTAGGGAAAGTGGAGGAAAAAGTTGATGTGAAAGGTAAAATGATGATGTTTTTTTAATAAGTTGGAGTTACGAAGTAGGACATTTAAAAAGGGACGGAGGGAGTATATACTAAAATTTATGATCGAAAAATAAGAAAAGTAAAAAAAAATTATGATCGAAACTCATAAATTTTTTCAAAAAGACGAGAATAAGTAATTTTTTTTGTCTTTATTCATAAAATTATAAGTTTCGATCAAATTTTTTTACTTTTCGGATTCCTCTCGTCGAAACAAATCAATAAGTCACAAAAGTTTGACACAAAACAAAAAAATGCAAAAAAAATTGAATAAAGACAAAAAAATAAGTCAATTTTTTAATCCAAACCCTATGCGGGACTACCATGAGAGAAATTTATTCACGGCGGAGCACAATTTCACCGGTCTATTCGCGCAATTAATTGATAAGATGTGTTTTCAATTTTGACTGGTCAAAATAATTGTTTTATCGGTCACAATTGATTTTTAATTCGGACCGTTCAAAATATTTTTGGATGCGTGTGATTTAGCATAGAACAATTGAATAAAAGAAAGAGAGAGAAGGCCATGCTCCGGGGGGGAGAGAGAGAGAGAGAGAGAGAGAGAGGGGGCCATACTCCTCGGCTTCCCAATTGCAAAAGAGACGGGAAACCTGGTAATTGGTAAAGAGGCAGGAATTTGGTGGGTTACTTTCATTACCCATATATTGAGTCATTTAAGTTGATCCAATTGATGCCTAATTAAGACCCAACTAATAATGGGTTAGTTGGGTTTGGACCCATTCTTACCCAACTAATAAATGGGTTGGGTTGGGTCTATTTTTTAATTGATGGGTCTGAATTTGTTAATGGGTGTGAGTTCAATTTGCCACCCCTACTTGCGAGATATAAGAGATTAGGAAATAGTATGATAATTGAAACAATAATAATTGGCTACATAAATACATGATTTCATCACAATAAGAAGCCACTATCCTTTGAATTTGGTTTCTAAAACAAAGAACTTGCCGATGCTGAGACAAAGATAACTTTAAATCCTGTCTGGGAAAAGGTATATGATTTTCTATTGCATTCTGCTTCATTTTCCTTAATGTATTTGGTAAGAAATCAAACTCATTAAACTCCTGCAGGGCTATTTCAGGAAAGGACGTGTATAAGAGGTGATGGAAAGATATGACGATGTAAGCATACCGTTCAATTAGTTCATTGGAATGCTTGAGAAAATTTATTATGTTTTCTGATGTCTTAACTGCCTACCTCATATAGGATATTTTAGTTTGATGTATAGTACACTCTAAAACTAGTTTCTCCGACATCAAATTTTAGGCAGTAGTACTATTTAACTTCTAGAATTCCTGGAACTCCAAAATCTAATACTGATAAGAAGGTTTCGACAAACAGTAGCAGTTGTTTTTTAAAATTAAGGCTCCGTTTGTTTTGATGTAAAATGTTTTACAATGTAAAATATTTTCCATGTAAAATATTTTTTTAGAAAACAAATTTCAAACATTTATTTTGCAAAAATATTTTCAGAAATTAACAAAATAGTGTAGAGAGAGAAAGAGGGGGCTTAAACGTTGAAAAGATCTGAGATTATTGGAATTGAATGTGAGTCAGGACTGACGATCGAGGAAACTGAGTAGTGAGTATTACAGTAGAAGGCAATGAATTCATTTCGGAAAATAACTTACGAAATATTTAAGGGTAAGTCATTTTCATCCAATTGATGGAAAATGTTTTACATGTAAAATGTTTTCCTCATTTTTGACAAAACCAAACACTGAAAAATAGGTAAAACAATTTACAGGAAAATATTTTACGTCCAAACACACGGAGCCTAAAATTTCAAAATCTACTATTGATATTTTGCGTACACACCTGGAGCAATTATTCAGTGTCCTTTCCCCTCTACACATTCAGATGGAATCTATACACTTAATTCATCTAAAAACCTATTGTTGAAATTTATCATAAAATAGGCACTATAAAAGATTGTCACTTCTGCTCGAGCAATCATTCAGAGGTCCTAAGACACAACGCTTCTCCACCACACATCCTAAACTCCACATTAATAAGTGGCGAGGAAGGATATTTGAGCAATTCGTGAAGTGCCTCAAGAGCACCCAATAATTTTCTATTCATTGCACACCAACATACCAACCAAAGTTGCCAGTATGAATAAGGGAATTGGGAAGGGATAGGGCACACCACACATGCACATGGCACCTGGAATTGCAAATGTCTCAACATCTATTATCAATAGCAATTAAATTATATATACCGTCGGTGTAAATATTTTTTTCCTCCAAATCAATTAGATTGTACTATGTTGCTCTGTTCTGTCTTCTGCTTCATCACTTGCCAACTCCAGGAAAACTGTAGATAATCCGAATCAGCTGAATCGTCTGGCCATGTCACAGGTACTACCAAATTCCTGAAAAAAAAAAAAAAAACAACCCTTTATGAGCAACATATCTAGAGCTTTGGTGGTGTTTTTTGCTTACAAGCCATCAAGTTACTCTTTTTCCCCTTATCCTCACCTCTTGGTCCTAAGTAAACCTGATTGCACAGAATTGACGCTCACGAGGCAGGTTGCCTTGTAAGAAAACTACAACTACTAACAACTTTGAGTAGAAGAGATATTTGTCACATTTGTTAGTTTCTATGACATTACTTCAGTTGTAAATGACTATCCAGAACCATTGGAAGCAAGATTTTGTATTTCAGCTAATAAGCACCGGGATTTTGGATCTCTTATACGATACTTTAAAACACTGGTTGGAAGCTCAGTGAGTATCAGCTGATATTCAAAATCAAGGACGGACTATGGCAGTTTCGTTGTCCCAAGGAGTTTCCAGTCCAAAGGAGTCACAGAGTGGGAGAAAAGGTTGTAGAGGTAATAATAACGTGTTGGCGACGAAAGAGATCATATGATTGAGGTAAAATGATGATGTAAGAGGTCTTATAATCAAGGTAAAGAAAAATGAAGAATGTCAAAAAATATGAGTACTTTTTCGATCGTGTCCCCGTGTCGTAGAAGATGGGAATATGGTTGTGTGTCACAGATTCAATTGTACATGGATAGCATCCAACGATTCCAACCAACCAGTGAAACATTTTGTATCACTGCTTAATCCAAGAAACCATATGATCCGTATTGCATACTTCAAAAAGTATCCTAGATTTGTGTAGCGGGCCGACCCGTGTAGTTTGGGACAACCAGGTCCTATCGGACTACAGGCGCACCTCCTAGGCTCCAACAGTTGAGAATAATTCCCACCCATTTTTAAAACATTTGCGTTTCCATGACGATGCCATCTGCCACTTGAAAGCCTTTGTAAGATGGAAAACACTTCCTTACTGAAATTATGCGGAAGCGTTCAATCTACTCCTAGAGGGGGGGTGAATAGGAGTTTTAATAAAAATATACCAATTTTTAGATTTAAAAATTAATAAAGATAAACGGGTTGATTATCTCGATTAATCAAAAATAAAATAAAAAAGTACTGCAGTAGAATAAAAATTGTAACAAGAGACGCACGATTTACGTGGAAAAACTTAGGGTCCTAAATAACCCTAAGCCAAAACCACGGCCTAACACTACTGATTTATTGTATTAATCAAAAAGAAGTACAGATTGCGAAATAGTAAATCCTTACCCAAGTCTTTACCTATTCTCGCCAATCTCCGATGTTCCCCGAGCTTCTTCAAGATCTAATAGATGCACCACGGACTTCACGCCCGATCTCCGGATTCAACCGGCTCCGAATCAATCTCCAAAAGATTCGGCCACAGCAGCAAACGGCACCAAAAATCACGAACAGTGAATGAATGAATGATATGATGCAAAGCGTGATCTAAACAACTCAAACCGCGTTCGAAGATGCAAGAGGCAAGAACAAACAAAAATCGGAATGCGGGACTGCCACACCAAAAATCCCTCAAGACCGTGCACCCCTTTCTTTCTTTTTAAAACAAAACTTTTGCCTCTGCCGAAAACAAAACAGTCGAGCTAGAGCAAAGAGACGGAACGTGGGCTGCAACCAATTAATCTCCGTTTCCAGAGAAAGAAGTCAGCGCAACCAAAAAAAAACTCTCGCCCACACCGAAGAAAACAAAAACAGTACCGCCCTCCTTTCTTTCTTTCACATATCAGAAAAAAAAAATCTCTCACGCCTCTCGGTCAATTTTATCTTTTGTGCACTCTTTTTCTATTAACCCAATGGGTCAATACATATATATATATATATATATATATATATATATATATATATATATGCAAAAATAAAATCCTTGGCTTACCTAAAACGTAGACAATCTTTCCTTTTGATAACATATTTTCCGAAGAGTAAATGACATATATATGGAAACGAGTATTTGGAGAGATTTATAGGAAAGACAAATGTGTAGAAATAAAATTTCTAATCTTGAAAATGATATGCATGATGTGCTGTGTAAAGCTTTTACCTTTCACGCAATTGGCTCGATTTCGTAGCGGTCAACTTGGCGCAGATAATGGGAGGAGCATCGAGCGAGACACTACCCCTAATTATCCTACCCATTACAATCAAGTGGAGTCGATATAACAAAAGACACTAATGGAGGTTTTGGACAACCCCGGAAAGTGCCAAAATATCTAACACTTACGAACACCTATATTCCTGATTTCGTAAATGGATTTCATAAATTCGTCACTGAAGCAAACCTACAAATAGAAAAGGAAAGAAGATGATCCCTTCGTTATCGTTCCTTTTGGAAGAAATGAAGTTAGCACAAAGGTATTGAATAAAGGTATCGGAAAAAAGGTACCCATTGTCAAGTTTTCCCTAGTAAAATTTTTTCAGTTTCAAAAAAAAGGTGTATCGAAAAAGGTTAAATCACTTGTCGGCGTCACTATTTAGGAGCCGCGTTTTGTTTATGTTATGTTAATGTAATTGGCGATTTCCGGATGCGACAAACCGTTGGAGTCTGTATTTATTCGATTTCCATTTGGGTTGGGAGGTGATTTTATTTTGTCTAGATTAGATACTCCGCCCGTTGGTTCAAGAGTTGATCACGAAGGCCGTGCCGTGCATTTTGCTTGGAAAGGTATATGCATCTCATGTGCATTTAGCTTAATATTTTTCCATGCATCATTAAAGCTATTCGGTGTCTTAATCTTTTATGAAATATCATTTATGCACTAACCTTATATTATTGGCCTTGTTTTATTTGAAGGAAAATTTTGTCTAAGGCCTTTTTAAGTGCTTGCGCCTTAGTAGCGCCTTAGCAACGCCTTACCAGACTAAGGCCCTTGCATGCGTGTTAAGAGAGCCTTAGTAGTGCCTTAGCCGAGTAAGGCCCTTGTACGCGTGCTAAGAGCGCCTTTAGAGGGCTCTCCAGGATTTTTCTTGCTTGGCCATATATAAGCTTGATTTTCATTTTTCTAGGGCAAGAAGAGAGAGAATAGCCCACTTTAGAGAGAGAAAGCATTATCTTCTTTGCTCTTGTGCCTTCATTTGCATTTGGATGAGTTGAATCTAGAATTCACTCATCTTTGTTCAATCTAGAGAAATACTTTAATGATCCGTGTATTCTCTCTAGATTGATTCTTTTGCATAAAAACCTTCACTTTACAAAATCCATACTTTCATGCCTATGATACTACTTGGCCGGATGATACCGGAGCCGTGGTGAACGGAGATCGAGGTGTTGGACTCGTGGTGGCTATGGGATCAAGAAGGAGTTCGGGGAGCTACATCAAAGTGGTGGAGTTAGGATAAGCTTTTGGGGTAAAGTTGTTAATCCTCTCTTAGCACTTTGTAAACCTTTTGATCTATAGCAATTTTGGTAGTTAGGCCGTGGTTTTATGCTTAGGGTGCGATTGACCCTAAGTAGTTTCCACGTATATCTCGGTGTTTGCGTTCTTTAGATTAATTGCCCTTAACTTATATTATTAATTTGGATAGCATTGGCATGGAGTTTGGATAGTAGCTTGAATTATTGGTTGCTTTAAATTTAAATTGCGTCCTATTCACCCCCCTCTAGGACTTTGTAGCGCATTAGATTATTTTCAATTGGTATCAGAGCGGGTTGCTCTTTGTTGGTGTAATTGCCTGAGTTTGATTCTGTGTTTGCGCTATGGAACGTGATAATCATATGGAGGGTGCTTCTAATTCTCGACCTCCTTATTTTGACGGTAGTGACTACCCTCTTTGGAAAACGAAAATGAAAAATCATTTAATATCCCTTGGCATTAAGGTTTGGAGATCCGTTTTGTATGGCTACGAAGAACCTACTATTGAAGATGCTATTACTAAGGAGATTAGAGTGAAAAAGGAGGCCGAGTGGGATTCCGGTGACATTACAAATTGTGAGACTAATGCACGCGCTTTAGGAGCCATCTTTGGTGCTATGTCTAGAAATGAAGTCACACGTATATCCTCTTGTGTCACGGCTAAAGAGGCTTGGGACATTCTTCGTACTTCTCATGAGGGAATAGAGACGGTTAGGGTGTCTAAGCTTCAAATGTGCACAACACGATTTGAACAACTTAAAATGCATGACGAGGAAAACTTTGATGGCTTTATCTCTAGGTTAACCGATATTGTCAACACTTTCCATAGTTTAGGTGAGCCACTCTCCGACCTTAAAGTGTGCCGCAAAATCCTTAGGTCTCTTCCCGAGAGGTTTAGAGTTAAGGTCACCGCTATAGAAGAACGTACGGATGTTGATAAGTTGACCTTTGCTGAACTTGTAGGAAAACTTCAAATCTTTGAGATCAACCACCTCTCCGATTTCAAACCCTCAAAGACTACCTCCAAATCTAATAACGGTATAGCCTTTAAGTCAGCTCGTGAGGAAACCTTTGAAACTTGTGAGGATGAAGATGATATAAGTGACGAAGAGATTGCCATGTTTGCTAAGAAATTTCGAAAATTCTTTAGGAAAGGAAACAATCTAGGTAAACCTTCTAAGCCATCTTCTAGTTTTAAGAAAAATGTCTTTGGAAACAATGATAAACAATTGTCGGTTGAAAAATCTAGAAAGCCACAAGGAATTCAATGTCACGAGTGTCATGGGTTCGGACACATTCAATCCGAGTGTGCTAATACTCTTAAGAAGAAAATGAAGAAAGGTCTTAAAGTCACTTGGGATGATGATAGTGATGAGGATGGTAGTGAGAGTGGTGGTCCAGAGAATGGTGAAGGAAATTCTCGTGTATCTGTGCTTGTTGCCTCTCTTGAATCCACGGAGGCATCTAAACTTCCTATATTGTCTAATACTTCTAGTGTTAAGACTTCAACTACTAGTGAGGATGAAAAAGAAGGTGATGAGGATATAGGTTCAATTCATGAAGCATATGATGAGATGTATCGTGAGTGTCTCACCCTTAAGAAGAAGAAGAAAGAGTTAGAAAGTGAGCTCAAGAGGATAGAGAAAGAAAGGATGTCACTTAGGATTGAGCTAGATGATCTTAAGAAACACAATGCAAATCTAGTCGAAAAATTTGACACCGCGGAGAAGGAAAGAGTAGAAGGTTTGAGAGAGGTTGAGAAGGCGAGATCTAGGATTTGTGAGTTAGAGAGAGACCTAAGTGAGGCTAGTGAAGCTATTAGAAGAAATGATTGTGGAGCCACTAGGATTGCCGAGATGACACGCACGTTTAGAGATAAGAGTGGTCTAGGTTTCATAGATCCACCTTCCCTACAAATGGAGTCTAGTGACCCTAAGAAGAAAATCACATTTGTAAGTGCTGAAACCATAGTGAATCCATTCTCCTCTAGCAATGCTAAATCTTGTGAGAACGAGACACTTGTGAGTGCTAAGCCCGTAGCAAATTTACCTTCTTCTAGCATCTCAAAACCTATAGTGAATGAGTTTCTTGAGAAGAGAGTCCTCATTTGTCATCATTGCGGAAATGAGGGTCACATTCGACCTAAATGCTATCGTTTGAGGAGAGAGCTTCGAAAGAAAGGTCAAACTCAAAGACCTCAAAAGCGATTCGTTCCCCGGGGCGTTGTCCTTGGTCAATCCACTTTGGAGAGACCTCGTAACACTTCTCCCAAGCCTTTCAAAACTCAAGACAATGACTTTTTTGCTCAATTGAATGATCTTGCAACTCAAACTTCTCATATTGTGAAAGAAATTAACAAATTGAGTGTATTTGCCAAGATTTTTGATGTGAATGCTCTTGCTCGTGATAGAAACTTGAATGGTAATTCGCATACTCATGCTCATTCTAACAAAACATGGAAAAAGGTTGAAAATATTTGTCATGTTGCACACATCGCATATAGAGCTCATAATGCTTGCATTTGGTATCTTGATAGTGGTTGTTCTAGGCACATGACCGGGGATAGGGGTATGTTTGCCATGCTTGAAAACTATGATGGTGGTCTTGTGACGTTTGGTGATGGTAAAAAAGGAAAAGTGGTAGGTAGAGGCACTATTTCAACCCCCGGTCTCCCTACTTTGCATGATGTTCTATTTGTTGATGGTTTGAAAGCTAATCTCTTGAGCATAGGCCAATTTTGTGATAATGAGCATAATGTGCAATTTTCAAAAGATACGTGTTCCGTTCTTAATTCTAAGGGAGAATGTGTTGTTAAAGGAATTAGATCTTCGGATAATTGCTATTGTGTTGAACCTCATCCTTCTAACATGTGTCATCGTGTTCTACTTGATGATGTTGAATTGTGGCATCAACGCTTAGGTCATGTTAATTTTCTAGAATTGTACAAAATTACCAATCGTGAGGTTGTGAGAGGTGTGCCCAAGCTTGCAAATGGGAAGGGTCTTGTGTGTGGTGGTTGTATGGAAGGAAAACAAATTAAGTCTCAACATAAGAAAACAAACATAATTGGTACCACTCGGCCTCTTGAGTTGGTACATATAGATCTCATGGGTCCTTCTAGAACTGAGAGCTTGGGAGGTAAAAAATACATTCTTGTTATGGTCGATGATTACTCTCGCTATTCCTGGGTTGGTTATCTTAGGGAAAAATCCGACGCTTGTGCTTCCTTTAAAATTTTGTGTAAACGTCTTCAAAATGAAAAAGGGTATTCATTAGTTCGTGTGAGGAGCGATCACGGTAAAGAATTTGAAAATCTTGGGCTTGACACGTATTGTGATGAAAATGGTATCAAACATGAGTTTTCAGCTCCTCGTACCCCCCAACAAAATGGGGTTGTTGAGAGAAAAAATCGAACTCTTCAAGAAATGGCACGCGTTATGTTGCATGCCAAACGTGTTCCTCGTAATCTTTGGGCCGAAGCTATTAATACCGCATGCTACACTATTAATCGTGTTTATGTGAGGCCGGGAACTTCCCAAACCCCTTATGAAATTTGGAATGGGCGAAAAGTTAAATACTTTAGGGTTTTCGGTAGTAAGTGCTACATTTTAAGAGAAGGAGATTCCTTGGGTAAGTTTGATTCTAGGAGCGATGAGGGAATTTTTCTTGGGTATTCCATTAATAGTCGTGCTTATAGGGTTTATAACCTTAGAACTTCTACTCTTGTGGAGTCGGCAAATGTTATTGTGGATGATACCGCTTTAGGAGATTCAACCCCTAGAAGTGACAATGATTTAGATCCTATTTGGGATATATTTGAGGGGGAGGTTGACCCGGGCAACATTATAGAAGGAGACTCTCATGTGGAAAGTGATGATGATCCAACGGAAGTTGTAGGAAATAGAGATGATGGAGTAGAAGATGATAGTGAGCCGGAGGGTAGTGAAACTATAGACGATGATGAACTTGGTCAACATAATCTTGTTCCTTTGTCTACCAAAGAACCTTCTGCTAGAGTCAAACTTCATCACCCTATAACCCAAGTCATAGGCGATCCAAGTGATAAGATGAAAACTAGGAGGGAAATTAGGAATGAAGTCACCTTTGTGTGCTACACATCCTCCTTAGAGCCCAAGAAAGTGGAAGAAGCCTTAGGTGATGAGAGTTGGGTAGAGGCCATGCAAGAAGAACTCCAACAATTTACTAGGAACGATGTGTGGTACTTAGTCCCTAGACCATCTCATACAAATGTCATAGGCACCAAGTGGATTTTTAAGAATAAAAAAGATGAGAGTGGTATTGTGGTAAGGAATAAGGCTAGGTTGGTGGCTCAAGGGTACACACAAATGGAGGGAATAGACTTTGAAGAAACTTTTGCTCCGGTAGCTAGGTTGGAATCAATTAGGTTGTTATTTGCTATCGCTAGTCATCTTGGTTTTAAACTTTTTCAAATGGATGTGAAGAGTGCTTTTTTAAATGGTGACCTTAAGGAAGAAGTTTATGTTGAACAACCTAAAGGCTTTGTTGACCCATCGAATCCTTCTTATGTGTATCGTCTTCGAAAGGCTTTATATGGCCTTAAACAAGCTCCTCGTGCTTGGTATGAGCGTTTAACCGACCATCTTTTGAATACAGGTTTCGTTCGAGGGGGAGTGGACCGAACTTTGTTTATACGAAAGATTGATAGTGACATTGTCATTGCTCAAATTTACGTCGATGATATAGTGTTCGGATCCACTAGCATTAAACATGCTCATCATTTTGGTGCACAAATGTCTCACGAGTTTCAAATGAGCCTTATGGGAGAATTGACATATTTCCTTGGTTTTCAAATCAAACAATTAAATGATGGAATTTTTATAAGTCAATCCACATATGCTAAAGACTTGGTTAAGAAATTTGGGTTAGAAGATGGTAAATGCACACGAACACCTATGAGCACAAGTGTAAAGATTGCTAAAGACTTTAAAGGAGTGAATGTGGATCCTACGCTCTATAGAAGCATGATAGGAAGTTTGTTGTATCTCACCGCTAGTCGTCCGGATATTGCTTTTAGTGTTGGTGTGTGCGCTAGGTATCAATCCGAACCAAAGGAATCACACTTAACCGCCGTCAAACGCATTATTCGTTATGTGAAAGGGACCTTGTCCTTAGGTTTGTGGTTTCCTAGAGGTACCAATATTGATTTAGCCGCTTTTTCGGATGCCGATTGGGCCGGAAGTGCCGACGATCGCAAAAGCACCTCGGGTGGGTGTTTCTATTTAGGAAATTGTCTAGTGGCTTGGCATAGTAAAAAGCAAAATTGTGTGTCATTATCCACGGCTGAGGCCGAATACATAGCGGCCGGTAGTTGTTGCACACAACTCTTGTGGATGAAGCAAATGTTGCAAGATTATGGTTTACCTCAAGGCACCATGACGGTATTTTGTGACAACACTAGCGCGATCAATATCTCCAAAAATCCGGTTCAACACTCTCGGACTAAGCATATCGATATTCGTCATCATTTCATCCGTGACCTTGTGGAGGATAAGGTCATCTCTCTTGAGTTCATCCCTACACTTGATCAAAAGGCCGATCTTTTCACAAAACCTTTAGACTCCGCTAGATTCGAGTTTCTTAGGAAGTCTATTGGCTTGATTTCTATCGATTGAGGTTGGATAGTTTGCATGTCACTCGTGTGTGTTTCATCTCTTGTTTGTGTCTAGAGTGCATGTGTGTCTTTCATTTTCACTTTCGTGTCTATTTTTTTTGTTATTTTTTTTTAGTTTATTTTATTTGGGATAGCATTTTTTTTTTTTTTGGTTCTTGAGTGTGCTTGCTTGTCCACATGATTGCTTGCTCGTGTTAACTATACTCCTTGTATCATGTTTTAAGGTTAAGTTTGGCTTTTCTTGCAAATTGAGCTTTGAGCTTTGATGACACTTCATGCGCCCATAAAACTATGCATAATTGCCTATATTGTGAAGAGTTTCATTATGTCATTTGAATCTCATGCTCTCTACTATTTGTACACTCTCTCTTGGGGCTTGGTCCTTTTGGTGTCTAAGGGTTCTCAATTTGATTCTTGGTTGAATTCTACTTGTCTTGATCTTAGATTGACCAAATGTTTGAGGTTTACCTTTAGATGCTTTCCCCCATTGATTCTACTCGAATGACCGCCTAGGGATTAGTGTGAAAGCTTCCCTTGGTGCATAAAAGAGTGAGATCCTTGTTTATTGTCTTTCATTTTTTTTTCTTTAAAAAAAAAAATCAAAAAAAAAAATCAAAAAAAAAAAAAAGAGGAGAAAACAACAAATTATATCCAGTTCTAGTCTTGGGGTTGTTGCTCTAGTGCACCTCCTTTTCTTTATGAGTTCTAGTCTTGGAGTTGTTGCTCTAGTGCACCTCCTTTTCTTTATGTGATCTCGCACCTTGGGCGAATGGCTACCTAATCATTGCACCATCCTAGGTGTGTGAGTCACTTGGGTCCATGAGAATGCGATATGGGGTTTGTGCGTGAAGTCTTTAGGTCCAAACGACTTATGGTTTGACTTCTATCATCAAACTTGTGTGAATTCTTCTTGGGAATTGAATTGGGTATCCCTTGGCATTTTAAAGGGTCTCGCTCCACTCTCACGGAGTTCACTTGCTCACTTTGATAGCATAGAGCATGAAATTCTATTGAAAAAAAAACATGATTCTCTTTAAAATATATTCATGTTATGTTTAAGCTTTGTGTTATCATTTTGATGTCATTACTGCTTCTCTCTCCATTTCAATGAAATTCCACGTTATACTTGAGCATGATACTTTGGAAATTTCTATTTTCTGTGTGCTTGATTTTTGGATGCTTGCATGATCATATTTTATTTGGGCATTTTAGTAAGGGGGAGTCTTGTTGTGAGGGGGAGTAATTAGTCGTTGTGTCCCCTTATTTTATTTTCTTTTAGTCTTTATGCCTTAGTTTTATTTTGGTGTAGGCATTCATTTTATTTTCTCCTGCTGTGTTTGCAATTCTGAGAGTAAAGGGCCTCCTTAGGGCCTTAGGAGGGCAGGTGCCTTCTCTAGCAGTTTTTAGCTTCGTTTCAATTTTCAGAAGATTCAGAGAGTGGGGCATTAAGAGGGCATTAATAGGGCAGTTGCGCTTGTCAGCAGGAGTTGGAACTCTCAAACTTCCGAGAGTAAGGGCCTTTGTGGGGCCTTAGTAGAGCACCTGCTCACTCTAACAGGTTTGTTTTGGAGGAGTTTCAGAAAGTTGGGGCGTGTACAGGGTTCTTACAGCGCTTTGTTTCTATGTCGCGCTGGTACGGGCTATAACAGGGCGTTAGTGGCGCACGGACCTCATCTGCTTATCTCAGCCGTTCGATTCGCGCCTCTTGTTCTGTTCCTCCTTCTCGCAGCTGCAGCGGATCAGCCCCATTAGCGCCCTTCCTCGCGTGTTTGTAGAGCGTTAGTGGGGCGGTTGCTTGCCCATTTTTGATCTGACCGTGCATCTCTTGACAACTGTCCCCGTTGTCCCTTGTGCAGCTGTAGCGGATAACATCTCCTTAGTGCCCTTTCTCGCGTGTTTACAGCGCTTCTGTAGCGCTCGTTCATTGCCTGGATATATATTCTCCTAGCCAAATTTTTTTTTATTCATTCGAACCTTATCCAATTCTCTTTTTTTTTTGAGATGGCTTTTCCTACCTGAGCACAGCAGCTCCCGTACTTCTTCTGGGTTCCTCATCTAGGGCCTCCCTTCGACTTTGAGTGATTTATTCACTCTCCGGTACGTAATTTCTTCCCATTCTCGTAGAAAATCTCAGCTTATTTACGGTCATGGCTGGTAGTTCCTCGTCTCGTGCTGCTCCTAACGGCCCTAAACCATGGAGACGCCCATCTGAGTCCCGAGTCGGTTACAAGTTCTTTGTTAATGATGCAGCTCGTGCTTCGTATACGGAAACCTATTCTCAAAAAGCTGCAAATCTGTGTGAACGAAATGTTAATCTCTCGGATCTTGACTCCATGGGTTTTGATGCTCAGTTTAAGGCTCGTGGTTGGTCTGGTTTGTGTTCTGGTCATGTTTATGCTAATCCTGAAATGGTGCGTGAATTCTTTAGTAATATTGGTGATGTTAACTCTGAGAAGGGGTATTTCTTTACCACGGTGCGCAACGTTAAGCTGCGTTTCTCTATTGAGTCGATTTGTGCGTTGCTCAAAATGCCTCGTGTTTTCGATGCTCAATGGCTTTTTGATACCTCTATTACTCCTCCTCGCTCCGAAGTCATTCGTGAGCTCACCGATGGCTTGATAACACACATAGATGACATTCCTTCCGGTATCATGTCTCCCCATTATCACATGCTTAACAAAATTGTGTGCTCCCTCATAGAACCAAATGACCATAGTCACGGTGTGAATTTCCCTCGGGCTTGTCTTCTTTATGCTATCGGTCGGGGTTACTCTATTGACTTGGCTTCTAAGATTTGGTGGCAAATCTATGTGTATGCAACTCGTGCTCCGGGCACCGCTGGTCTTCCCTTCCAATCTTTGCTCACTCGGTTCATGCTTGACAAAGATGTCCCCGAGCTTGACAATGAAATCTCCTTTACTCCTAAGGGTGCTATTTCTTCTAAAACCACACGTCTCTCAAAAGCTCAAGTAACCTTTTTGGCCAATGCCAAACCTCCAAAGTTCATTCCCACACCCGAGTATCCTCCACTTGAAGCTGTTTTCGCTCCTCTCCACCCTCCTCCGGGGTATAATTCACCTTGGAATGTCAATGTTCATGCTCCTGCATGTGACACTCCTCCTTGTCTTGCTCCGACGGCTGTGGAAGCTCCTGCCCCACCAATGGTGGCCTTGGCTCCTCCTCCTCCTCCACCCGAGTGGATGGAGTCTCTCCAAGGTCACTTTGATAAGGTGCATCTGAAGTTGGATGAGTTTGCGACCCATTTTGAGGCTTTTGACACACAGCTTTTGAAGATTGATGACTATAATGCTCAGTTTTCGGGGAGTTTTTCGAGGTTGCGCAATGACATGACTTACTTGGCTACTCAAATCAATGGGATGGCAGCTCAAATCAAGAGGTTGGAAACTCGTTTGGAACTTGATTACTCATCTCCGGTTGATGACATGGAGGCCGATGATGAGGACGGGTCTGATTCTTGAAGTGCTACCTTGGCTTTCCTCCAAATTTTGGGATACTTCTTTGCTTCCCGGGACAAAAAGGGGGAGAAAGATCGGTTGCTTGTGTGGAGAGCCTTTGTGAGGTAGTTTGGTAGTTCGGCGAGGTTCATATTAGTAGCTATTTTATCTATCTTTTTGTTTAGCCCTTGCATGGGCTAGTTCGGCGAGGTTTATATTAGCAACTAGTTTACATATCTTTTTATTTAGCCCTTGCGTGGGCTTGGTACTTAAGTTGGTACGTTTGCTCTGTTGCATGATAGTGCCCATGGTAGGGCATATGGTTTATGTTAATATGCGCGGCCGTGGCTAAGGTCGTTTTATCTCTACCTTAAATGCCTATATTGCTCTTTCTCTTCCATTAGCATTGCTTTAAATATGTTAGCTCCTCTTGGTAATTTGATTTCCGTTGCGCTAAATCCTTACTGCTGTCATATATCTATGCATGCTTGTTGCTTTGGTTGAGTTATCTTTTGCAGGATCATTTTGATTTATATGGAAGCTTTTGGTTTCTAGGTTGTTAGAGTTTTTAGAAGGTTCTCTAGCATTCTAGAATTTGTTTCCTTGTAATGAGTTTTTGTTGGAATGGTTTTGTCCCGGAAATGCCAAAGGGGGAGATTGTTAATGTAATTGGCGATTTCCGGATGCGACAAACCATTGGAGTCTGTATTTATTCTTTTTCCATTTGGGTTGGGAGGTGATTTTATTTTGTCTAGATTAGATACTCCGCCCGTTGGTTCAAGAGTTGATCACGAAGGCCGTGCCGTGCATTTTGCTTGGAAAGGTATATGCATCTCATGTGCATTTAGCTTAATATTTTTCCATGCATCATTAAAGCTATTCGGTGTCTTAATCTTTTATGAAATATCATTTATGCACTAACCTTATATTATTGGCCTTGTTTTATTTGAAGGAAAATTTTGTCTAAGGCCTTTTTAAGTGCTTGCGCCTTAGTAGCGCCTTAGCAACGCCTTACCAGACTAAGGCCCTTGCACGCGTGTTAAGAGAGCCTTAGTAGTGCCTTAGCCGAGTAAGGCCCTTGTACGCGTGCTAAGAGCGCCTTTAGAGGGCTCTCCAGGATTTTTCTTGCTTGGCCATATATAAGCTTGATTTTCATTTTTCTAGGGCAAGAAGAGAGAGAATAGCCCACTTTAGAGAGAGAAAGCATTATCTTCTTTGCTCTTGTGCCTTCATTTGCATTTGGATGAGTTGAATCTAGAATTCACTCATCTTTGTTCAATCTAGAGAAATACTTTAATGATCCGTGTATTCTCTCTAGATTGATTCTTTTGCATAAAAACCTTCACTTTACAAAATCCATACTTTCATGCCTATGATACTACTTGGCCGGATGATACCGGAGCCGTGGTGAACGGAGATCGAGGTGTTGGACTCGTGGTGGCTATGGGATCAAGAAGGAGTTCGGGGAGCTACATCAAAGTGGTGGAGTTAGGATAAGCTTTTGGGGTAAAGTTGTTAATCCTCTCTTAGCACTTTGTAAACCTTTTGATCTATAGCAATTTTGGTAGTTAGGCCGTGGTTTTATGCTTAGGGTGCGATTGACCCTAAGTAGTTTCCACGTATATCTCGGTGTTTGCGTTCTTTAGATTAATTGCCCTTAACTTATATTATTAATTTGGATAGCATTGGCATGGAGTTTGGATAGTAGCTTGAATTATTGGTTGCTTTAAATTTAAATTGCGTCCTATTCACCCCCCTCTAGGACTTTGTAGCGCATTAGATTATTTTCATGTTACCAACGTATGATTTTTAGTTTATGCAATGAAGCAGAGACAGCTTTGGTGTGTGAAACACAAAATTAGTCAAGGGATGACTACCTACTTGTAAAACACAAATTAGCTTATCGCAATCTTCCAATTTTATCATACTTAAATTATTGGTTGGAAATCATATGTACAATATGGTAATCAAGTTCCATTTTGTTTTACGAGTAAGGGAAGCATACCTTCCACCTCATATTACGGAACAGCGGTGAATCAGTTATGAGTAATGTATCAAGTTGGTTAAGCTCAACTAAAGCACCCGCAACAGCTTGAGCCAAGTTCTTGTCATCATTAGCATCATAAAAGCAATCCCGAGCCTTGGCATCGACAACAAGTTCTTTCCAAACAGAGCCGCTGTTAATCAAAGTAGCACCATCGCCCAGTATCCAGAGGCAATGCCTACACCATGAAAGCACAAATGCAAATTACAACACACTATTCAACCAACTTTTGGATAACAAGAAGGCGAGCTGATCTGCTTCGCTCAAGGAAGAAACAGCCCTTGGGGCAGAGCCGAGATTTCTAGACAGTGCGGTCAAATACCTAGAGTCAGTTTAGGCAGCAATAGGAAAGTTTCATTATTTTAGTGGGGGTCTTTGGGACAATTTTTTGGTATCTGTGGGGGCAAATGTGGGGGATTATCACTAAAATTTGGCCATTATAGGTCATCTTTCCAACTCAGTAGGGTCGCTTGACTCCACATTGCAAGTGCAACACATGGTAAAGCTAGTTATTACAATGTTCATTTATGCAAGGAGATAGAATGACATATGTTAAGCTATACAGAACAGTACCTTGCGCGAGTGAGAGCCACATTTGTTCTTTGACGATTGGAAAGAAAGCCAACAGATCCACGCCCATTACACCGCACGGGAGAGATGATTATGAGATCCTCCTCACCACCTTGAAACCCATCAACAGATCGAACGTCTACTGAGAAGTCAGGGTAAGAATCCGTATTGTATGTTTGCCCAAGTTTTTCTTGGAGTGCAAATACTTGAGCTTTATAAGGCGATATGCAACCAACCCTGAGCTTCTGTTTTGATGCCACAGATTCTGCAGCGACGCAAATGCAATCTAATTATTTACCACAATTTAGGCAGCAACAAACACTAGCAATTTAGAATTCTAAATCTTACCACGTTCTTCATTGAAAAGAGAAAAGTACCTTTGAAGAGGCTTGCAACAATCTCAGAAACAACAGCCACCTCCACCAAGTTTTTCGTGCTATGCCTATCAAGCTCCTCCTTCCCCTGGCTTACATTAATGAAAGAATAGGATCCATACATACCTCCTCGAAGAAGACGCCTCTCGTGGGCTTGTTCTTTGACATTCGGACCGTCCAAAATCTTACTTTCGTAGAACTCCCTATTTGGAAATGAACTTATCGATGGATGCATTCTGTACTGGACGTTAAGAAGATGCTTCTTATGTCCTAATATCACCAGCCTCTCGAATAAGCTTCTTCCAAATTCAGCCGACTGGCATATCTATTAGTGATAGATTCGCAGAGTCAACAAAAAAAGACATATGTTTGAGTTGATCAAGTCAAACAAGTGATTGATTTTGTTTGATTCCTCATCAAGCAATCAAATTACTACTAGTACACACTACACAGTCATTTCAAACTCGTAAGACCATAGCTTTCCAACTATTGAAAGCCTTATGTAAACTATCAGATTTCCATTTAAGCTAATTCTCATTTAAAATCCACATCTATCCAAATGGAGCATTCGTGAATAGAAAAGAAACAAAAATAACAGACCTTGCTTTCAACCGTTGCAGGCAGTTGCCGTTCATCCCCAACGAGTATAGCATGACGGATACCAGAGAGCTGCAAAGGAACAGTGGATTCACATTCTATGAGCTGAGCAGCTTCGTCAATAACCAGCAGTTCCAGTGGTCTCATTCCTTTTGTATGCAATGTAGCCGAGCTTGAAGCAGTGCAAAATATCAAGCACGCGTTTTGCAAGCAAAAACTCCAAATTTTATAGTGTGAAGTTAAAATTGGCAAATGTATTGTTTCAGTAAGGAATCTAAGTATTTGAACAAGCTCTGTCTTCGAAGAACTCAAGCTTCCGAAGTGTTCAATCGTGTTCCCAACCTCGTCAACTCCATTGATCAGGACTTCTCTCAGACTCTTAATTGCAACAGCACGGGTATACATAGTTCCAATGGATTTTAGCAAATCGAGAGCCTTAATCATCTTCTTTACCACTTCCAATGAAATGAAAGCAGTCGGCAGATGCATGTACAAATCTGTAGTACGAAAGATGAGCTGATTTCCAATGAGTTTAAATCTCTTCATGAAAAACTCCTCAAATGTCATCACCTTATCCGTCTTTTCTCCATTTTCTTTGTGTTGGTCGCGGGCCAGCATCCTGCCCACGCGGGTCGAACCGTGGCGCTTGGGGCCTGCTACGCTATGGTATAAGGAGATAGAGTTGCGCCTTTACCACTACCTGCGGGTTTTGGTAAGATGGTAAGCGGTTGATCCTACAAGTGGTATCAGAGCCAAGGTCGCGGGTTCGACTCCCCTGGATGGCATGCTGCTTGCGGGCAGGTGCTGGGGGGGGGGGATTGTTGGTCGCGGGCCAGCATCCTGCCCACGCGGGTCGAACCGTGGCGCTTGGGGCCTGCTACGCTATGGTATAAGGAGATAGAGTTGCGCCTTTACCACTACCTGCGGGTTTTGGTAAGATGGTAAGCGCTTGATCCTACACTTTGTTACTTCGAGTTGAGTCGTCCTTTTCCTCTCTTTTATCACACTCCAATATCCTTTTTCTCTTTGAACGCTCCTCCTCCTCCTCCTTTTCTGATTTCTTGTTTTCCTTCCAGGTCTGCCCAACAATTTTCCTCCTCCAAATTCTCTTTCGCTCCTCCTCCTTCTTCTTCTTTTCTGATTTCTTGTTTTCCTTCCAGGTCTGAACAATTTTCCTCCACCAAATTCTCTTTCCATCCACGTCATTTGAATCTTGATGAATGGCTTCGTCTTTGTCTTCATTGCTAATAATCATCCAATTTCCAAAACTTTTATCCTCCTCCTTTTCTCCCTCGTCATCAGCCTTATTTTTCTCCTTTTTTCTTTCTTCCAAATACAAACGGTACATCTCTTCAGGGTCTTCGAGTAAACGTATCATCGATTCAACATTATGCTTCCACCCAGTCGATGAAGCAAGACAACTGGAGAGCGCATTAACCCGGTAATCAAGAAATACATCGAAAAGGTCTTCATGATCATCAATCTCCATTCTTTTTTCATTGCCGAATAAAACTATGTCTCCCAATCCATAAGTATCATACTCCAGTGCAGGATTCACCAAACTCATAAGCCGCGAAGTAACTCCTAACACTGCTATGTTGGTTGGGGCACATGTCAGTGTTCTGCATTTTATCCTCAACAGAACAAACAGTAACGAAGCCACCGTCATTGTTTTCCCAGTTCCGGGAGGTCCCCATATAAGTTTGACAGTGTTTTGATGTTGACATTGTCCTGTGGCAACACAACTTGACACAGCATCCCATTGGGAAGTGTCCAATTTAAAGGAGCTGATAGCATTTTCCATAATGGATTTGACAGCTTGGTTACTCTCTTCAGACAAGCACTTGCTACAACTTTCCTCAATCTGTAAAGGTTTGCGAAAAGTGAGACGATGCACGTAAGTACCTTTTATCTTCGCCCATACAAAACAATGGGATGATTGATGAGGAGTGCTACATTTTCAACTGGTTATAACCATAAAAATAAAATAAGGTTGAATGTCAACAAGCAAAAACTGCATTAAAAACCAGAGAAAAGGTACAACAAAAAGGGGGACAAGAGGTCAGCCGAAGGAAAATACATCTCAAAAAAGTGAGCAAAAAACTCTACGTATTCATCACACACTGCCTTCTAATCCCATGAGATCGAAAACACTGCATCATTTCAAAAGGATGTGAAACCGATCCCACCCAAAAGATCCCACCCAAAAGACACCGTATCCCTTAGAGGGCGTCATTGACTGTAAAATGCCATTTGTTGTTTACATGGACAAGCTCGAGGTGAGATTTCTCGTCAAGGAAAGGTAACGAAAATCAACACCAGTTTGTTTACCATTTATCTCAGTACTAAAAAACCGATCTCAATTTCTTGGAGAGGAAACATTTTCCTTATACTACCATATCTCATTCGAAATTTGGAAACTTAATTTTCCAAAGCCCTCTTCGTTTGTAAATCAAACAAGTAATGGAAATCAAATACTTGTACGTTTTCGTTTCCTTAATTTCTTTTCCTGTACTCATGTGATCCCCCTGATAAGAATGCATATTTTGTAACAATAAAAACAGGTAAAAAGACCGAATTGTGATTCTTACAGTGGAATCGGGTTGCAGCACTCTACTAATGACGTTCATGTTCCTCTCCTCCAGCTCTGACCTCAATGCCATCCACATTCTCAAATTAGTTACCATGCTTGTAAGGTAAACAACAAAAAGACTTCGCCGCTTCCTATACTTTAGTCGATATCCATATTCACCCGGCACGATGAACTTTGAAGCCCGTATATCCATTTTTTCAGAACCACTTTCGCCCGCTGTATGAACAAAACCAATAAGATAAGGACATCCAGGCCTGTGTAGATCCTCCATACATTTTGGTCTGACATCTGTCAAGGCAATAAGATCTCCAAACTTGGGCTCATAACTTGCAGCGTCCCTCCTTCTATTGAATGAAATGTTGTAGTACAAGTACCTGGGAGGTCTGGACATGTCAACGGACCATATCTCACGTGTAGGAGCGCGATGCACTGTCTGTATGCTTGAGAACAAACCTTTGTGTGTTTCTTCAATGAGGGGGTTGATAAATGAGTCCATATAATCATTGGTTGATGAAAAGATCTCTGGAATTGGCTTAACCTGGTAAAAGTTCACAATTGTGACTACTTCCAAATGTACTTTCGTTTTCTAAGAGTTCGCAAGGAAATACAAGTGAATTATTAACGGATTTCCAGTTTTTCAGTAAGGGTGATTTTTTTTTTTTTTTCTTATAGAGTAAGGGTGTTGCTAATGCCAAAAATTGCATTTATGGACGTTCATTCAAACTCTTACAGAACATGGTGCATTTTTGTAGGTAAGACTTTAATTTGTCTCCTTTCCCTGGGTCAGTTAAATGAACCAAATAGGTTAATAGTAGCTTGTTCGAGATTAATTTGAAAACTTAACGAGTTTTGAAAAAAATTCAAGCTAACAAACCAATCTCAGACGAGCTTGAACTCAAACAGTTTGATCGTCGTTGAGGTCCTGAGGCCAAGTAAGAGCTCTCACAAGCCTAAACTAGATCGGACTAGACAAATTTATAACCCAGTGTGTGGCCCGGCCCATTCCTCAATGTGAAAGAGTTTGTGTATTTGTGTGTGTAAGTGTACGTGGTTGTAAAAGAATTGTTGAACCTTGGTCCTCACTTTGGGCATACGGCATACCTGGATGATTTGGGGAGCAGGGTGGGTGCTTACGGGAATCGAACCATGTCCATACGCATGGAAGTATAAAGGAGGCACCAATTGCACTCCATTCCACACGAACATGAAATAGTCTTTCAAAAATATCATAAACTACTAAAATTAGTGAAAGTGAGAATTAAAAATGTAAGCACAGAATAAGAATTGAGAGTGGGAGCGAAGGGCCCTACTAATCAGCTTCATTAGACATCATTATCCAACCAATTTTGGAGTTCAAGACAAAAACATGTAGGTCTCATCTAATGTGGTGAAACAACCATTCTACAACCACACACAAAGGGGTGAGCCCACCTCTTTGTAAGTGTGTGTACACACCCCTTTGGGAATGTATGTAAGTGTTTGTATGTTTGTGTGTGGCTATAAAATTATTGGTGGTGAAAATGGGCCTAGAGCACGAGGGGCACTGAATAATCCCGTCTTCTTTTAAAAATTAGGGGGTGTTTCCATTAACAAAAAATACTAAAAACTTAACATATTTTATCATTTTGTTTCTACTAATAAAAAAAATTTAGCATTTTACCATCTCGTTTCCTCTAACAAAAAAGTTGTCAACATAAACTTTTTTTTTTTGCTACCATCAACAACTTATTCACTATCAGAAACAACTTAACATTTCTCAATAATTTATTCACTATTGCCTATCAAAAAAATAATTTATTTACTATCGAAAACACCTAACAACTTCTCAATCCCAAATAAAAATTTACAAATTTTTCACTACGGAAAACACCCAACCCGTTACTCCATTCTCTTGGACAATAGTATGGGGTCCACCAAAAAAATGCTTAAATAATCTCTCCCTTAGGCCATTCACAGTGGTATAATCAAAAAAGAATAATCAAAAGTTGACACATCAGCTTTTGATTATTCACTTAAGAGGTTTCTAAGCTTAATAATGTTAAGCTTCACTATGGTCACTTCTAGTCCATAACCAAAATATGGGGTCCACTACAATTTCACTCTCTATCTCCCTCCATTTTCTGTCATTCACTTCCCTCCATTTACGTTTTTTATGGGTTAAAATATATCGATTCCCTCTCTTAATTTTGGAGAAAAAAATCGGTGACTTCCTTCCCTCCTATTATGAATTTTTTTTTTTTGGTGGTGTGTGTGTGTGTGTGTGGGTGGGTGGGTGGGAGGGGAATTGAAACAGGAAAGAAGAGTGAAACACCTTAATTTGGCGACGATGAGTTGAATTGTAGATGATCGAGAGATATGAGTTTCACTTCTGAAGGAAAAGAAAGAGAAATAGTTTGTGGGTGAAGTGAAGAAGACATAGAGTAGGCAAAGAAACTTGGCTATATAAAATTTTTATTCTTCAATTTTATTTTTTTTACCAAAAAAAAAAGAGTAGGCGAAGAAGAGAAAAAGAAAATACCAGTTGAAACACGTGTGTATACAAATTTTGGAATTAGTTAACTTATGTGGTGTAGGGTTCACAAATTTTGATTATTGAAAAAGGTTGCTAGTTTTGGTTATCCAAAGCCTAAAATTTAATTATTTCTAAGGATATTGCTAAGTTTGATTATACCATTGTGAGCGATTTTTTGTAACAACATTGTTAACTTTAAAAGTACCCGTTTTGATGTAAGAAAGAATCTCTCTCTCTCTCTCATTTGGAAGTCATTTTCACATCCGCTTTCAAAATCATGTTGATTGAGGGTGAGTACTTCTAAACTTAACTTATTTTTTTATTTTGTGTGTTTTGTTCGGCTTTTTTGAATTTTTGTGAAAATTTTTATATTTTTATTTGGATTAATCATTCGTCCTGACAAGGAATCTAAAAAATACAAAATTATGACCAAAAGCAAAAAAGAAGCTCACTAAAGACAAAAAAAAAAAAAAAAGTATCAAACAATTGTCTTTTGGAGCTTAAGTGCCGTCTTATTTGAATTTTTTCAACATCAGTCCATATTTTTAAACATTTCCGATTTGTCTTGACGAGACGAACGATTAACTCCTAAAATTATGTGCAAAAGCCAAACAAAAAAAAAACGCAGATACATATAACAACCAATGATTAATATTGTAGGCTTCAAAAAGTCGAGCTCTTTCTTAGTTGACTATTCTATTGACAATTCATAATTTTGTTTTACGAGAGATATGGTGGAAAATCAATCAGATACAGTTATCATTACAGAAAGTATTCCTCTTGATCATGAGTTTTTTTACTCACACTGGACTCCTATTTCATTTATACCAAGATAAAAATCAGTACAAATATCGTGATGATTGACATTCAATGAATAGAAATTTAGCACGATTAATGATAACACCTCTAAAAATGGATGATTTCATCGTGGATTATTTTCGGGCCTACAAATAGAAAACTAGGGTGGATTATAGAGGAGTCAACTTACTTTTAAGTATAACTTAACCCTAAAGGATGGGCAAAGTAGGTGCTTGACCATAAGGTCTCATGTTCGAGTTTCTCGGAAATTAATCATTCCTAACCTTGGGGCTACTGGTGGTTATGTCCAATAATTATCTTCAGGGTCCTGAGATTAGTCGAAGTACACGCAAGTTGGTCCGAACATCCGATTATAAAAAATAAAAATAAAAAAAACTTTTATGTATAACCCATGTACATACAGAAAGTGCAAACATTCTATTTCCCTCTGGACATTAAAAAAGAAAAGAAAAGGTGCATACATGCATTTTGTCCTTTTGAATTGCATTGGGACGTATACGGTAGACCTTTACTAGTATTTCTTTTGATCATCCCCGTAGACATTAATAATCAACCACTTTTGTGGTCAGGAAAATGCTAAAAAAGCTGTCAATTATTATTAAGGTTACAAAAAGAAGAAGCAAACACTCCTCCGTTTCATTTTCGTCGTTCATTATTCTGTTTGTTTGTTTTTTTATGTCTTGTGTCTATATCTTTTAGTGTAAATTTTGGAAAATATGTAATATGAATCTTGTTTGATAGATCTTGATTAGTTCTATAATACAAAATTTTCAAAATTATGAAAAATATTATAGATTGAAAGATATAAATAATTAAAAAATGGGGCAAAGTCTACTTTCACCCCCTATGGTTATCGTCATGTGCGGATACTCTCCTCATGGTTCAAAACTGGCCACATAATTTACATGTGGTTTTGAAAATGTGCTGATAGACCTCCTGACGTCATGTTTTCCATCCGTATCAACGGAGATGTATCTCACACGCCTTTAAAATGTAATTTGAGTCGTTCATAATATATTAAATAAAGAATAAAGTATTTCTGTAAAAAATCTTCTCGATCAGGTATCAATAACCCAGTGATCTAATTTTTAGTAAATTCAAATTTGAAATTATAATTTCATAATAAAATCAATTCGACTATGAGCTTTTTATTTTTTGATTGACTCGAATTTTGGCATAGATGTAGTACTCGTCAAAATTTACAATATCAACGGTTTGGATTTAAAAAAGAAAAAGAATCAATGGACATGATGAGGATATATATCGGTCTTTTAATATTATGTCCGTTAATATAAATAGGAAATATGACGGCATGTGGTCTATCCGCATATTTTCAAAACCACAAGTATATTATGTGGTCAGTTTTGAACCATGAAGAAAGTATCCGCACATAATGATAACTACAGGAGGGTCAAAGTGGACTTTTCCTAAAAAAATTACACACAATTCAAAAATGCACAATGAAAATGGAACGGAAGAGTAATAATTTACTGCTACTCCTACTACGTACTACTATAGAACAAGCTAGCTAGCTAGGTAAAAAGAAGAAATTAAGGAAGGAGTAGTCTCATGCATGTTGAAATCCAAACCTTGGCCTTGTAAAGATCTTTGTTGAGCACATCGGCAAGAGACCAAGAGAAGACCAAGTCAATTAAGCCTTCACCCTTCGATTCTCTCTTCTTTACATTTTTTTGCTTTTTGTACCCCTTCTTTACATACCTTCCCATACTTGTTGTATAATATCCCCACAAATTATGAAACCCACTTCGGTTTCAACTCAGATGTGTACAATAACCTGAAAAAACAAAAAAAAACACACAACTGAGATCGAGAAGGATTTTCCGACGAAAGTTAGTATTGTTAAAAATGCGTTCATTTACAAACACACACATTGGGAGAAGGATTTTCCGACGTACTTTCAGAGAGAGAGAGAGAGAGCGAGAGAGAGAGAAGGAAGGAAGGAAGGAATATATATAGGTCGCTCCCATTTCCGAGCTTTTAAAGGTTTCAATGCGCGTAAGACGTCATAAAGAGGAAATGCCGTACAATTTTCACCAGCAGCAACAGAAGAAGAAGAAAAAGGGACGGGAATTTACCCTACGCAATAAGAAAAGAAATTTCATGTGGAGCCCTGGGCAGCACCGGCCAGCAACAAAATGGAGTACCTTCTTTTAGAGAGAGAGAGAGAGAGAGAGAGGATCGTATAGACTCGCAGAAATAGGGAAGAGAAGTGGGAACTGGGAAGTTCATGAACATGAATGACGAGGAGAGAGAAACAGAGAGTGTTTCTTCATTTACGAATAAGCTATTTGGCTTATTTTTTGTCTTTATTTTAATTTTTTGTACATTTGTTAATTTTTTGTCAATTTTTTTAAGATTATTATTCCGTCATGACAAGAGAAATCTAAAAAGTAAAAAAAAATTACTATTGAAATTCAATTTTTTTAATAAAGACGAAAAAATTGGTTTATTGATTTATTTTTGTTTTTATTCAAAAAAAATTGATCGTAATTTTTCACTTTTTAGACTCCTCTCGTCATAACAAAGCAATAATCCTCAAAAAATCGATGATAAGCTAACAAATGCGAAAAAAAAATTGAATAAGTATAAAAAAAAAATAAGGCAAATGACTTATTAAACCGAATTAAGAGGTGACGAGAAGTACCGGGAAAAAGTGCTACATATAACAACACACACAACATCTCATATAGATATGAAGCCCAAACATACTAATTAGGCGTGTAAGCCCCAACATGTATGTGAGAGATTGTATTTATTATTGTGTTTAGATTATTGTATTTCTAACATTTTTGGTACATGAATGAATGTTGAGGAGAGAGAAATAGGTCTGTAGCCAGTTATTGGGTACTCTCTACAATTAAGAGATCGTCATCATACAGTATGGGTCACTCCTTATCTCTCAACCGCTCGACAAAAGTGAATGATAATATTCCTATCTCATGATTTGTCACTACGTGTAATTGATTACGAGCATCACGTAGCTAGGCAATCACATGCACGTGATACCTCGGGAACATTGACTTTTTTTATTTAAAAGTGATTATTTTTTAAAATACTTAAGTAAAAGTAAAAAAAAATTACTTTTCTGATTCATCTCGTTGAGAGGAACCAATAAAATCACAAAAAAAATGACGCAAAATTAATAAATTTAAAAAAAAAATCAAATAAAGAGAAAACCATAACTTTTAAAAAAAAATTAAAAGTACAACTTTATGCAGAATAGTAAAGTAAAAGCAAGGAGGGGTCAAAGTGAGAAGGACAATGAAAGACGACCAAAACGAAGCAGGTTTTGGTTTTCCAATGGAGTAAGTTAACGAAGAAGGTTTTTTTTTTTTTTTTTTTTTTTTTTTTAATTACCCCAAAAAAAAAGTTAACGAAGCGGGTTTTGGTTTTCCAAGGGAGTAAGTTATCCAGCCGGGCCTAGTGAGTGGATGCGCAGTACAAACACAGGGAGTCGTGCTCACGTCAAGGTTTATGCATCACACCTTAACAGCTAATAAGCCACAGTCACACGCGTGCGCACGCGTACACGTACGAGAGCGACAATACAATCATTAGCGATTTTAGCGTGAACATGTCTTCCAAAAACACCCATGGCAATTTGTAGGATATCTTGGAGAGCTCTGACATAAAATTCACTGACAACAGGTATTGGATAACCACATTTCATGCGGTTGAATTCTTGCTCGTGTCAACTCTCTCGCATTCTCGATCAATCAATACTTTTCATGTGCTACCGGGTTGCACATGGGGGGAGTGTTTGATTCCGTCTCACATCACTCAAGCTAAGCCTACTCAAACTTGATTAACATAATCTAGATGGCACTCTCCACATATTGCTATTTGCTTTTAGGTTGAAAGTTGGAACATTTCAAGAAATCTAACACCACCCCCGCCAAAATTAACGAGAGCAAAAATTGACAACACTCGTCTGGAAGATCACTAGAACGAGAACGAAGGAAATTCACATTTAGCTAAGCTAAGCTTTTCTACTCGATAGATGTGAAAATAGACTTTGTATCGTCATGCCTTCGATTTTTACCACTAGATTTTAGTATACGTATTTGTCATGGCTGTGAGAATATATGATTTGCGACAAAAGTTTGCAAGGTTTGTTATACAAAAATTTAAAAAAAAAAAATTAACTTTTACAATTGCTTATAATCCAAAAGATTTGATTTCGACAACACTCTACCAGTTACGGGGAATGATTTGGGAAGGAATTTGCAAGCTGTGGAAACGTAGAGCCGAAAGAGACGAGGCTTGTAAGTAACTGTGGCTATTGTGATCATAAATCTGATCAAACTGCAATTGTTTAATTAATTCTTGAAGTAATATGTGCCCCGAGGACATATGTTTAGTTCTCATTGAAGATGTCCAACTACACCCACTAGTATAGAAAATTGTAGAAGTAATAAATAGTTTTGCTAATATTGAACCAAGAGAAAAGCTTGTTTCCAGGCGAGACCACCAAATTACCCTTTTGCATTTCCCGCTGTGTTATCTTTTCAATTTCCTTCTATTTTTCTAGCCCTTTGGTGTTTCAGAACATGGGTACACCACATCATAAACAAAGATGATAGACAAAAGAGAAAGTAATTAATTGTTTACCCCGTTAAGTAGTATAAGCAAGAAGAAAAGGGGAAAAAAAGAAGCGAAGAGAGGGCTGAAGATGAAAAAAAAAAAGTGCTTAGCATTGTACGGTACACTCTTTATAATAATTACTACAGTATATTCTTGAATGAGTTATTGATGTTTTTATTAATCAATTTTTATTTAAAACTCCCCAAGCAAAATATAAAATAAAATTGTTGGCTTATTGTTTGGTTTAATGTTTTCTGGGTTTTTTTTTTTTTTTTATCAACAGTCTTTTGTGAATCCTTTTCATATTTAATATTAGTCTTTACTCTGTTACTTCTATGTTTTGTTTCATCAAAATGAAATAGTGAAGTTATCATATTGCTCCAAATTTTTTTCTAATGTTTAACAATTAATTTTGCTAAAATTAAGTTTTTCAAGAGCTCATGAAAAACGATGAAAGAAAAAAAAAAACTCATGAAGAACTAAGCAAACAATTACTCGATCGTAAGTTCCATCTTATGTTTTTGATGGTTGGGTACTTCTTAATCTTAATCTTAGTTCCAAATTAAAGTTAAGGGCATTTTCGTCTAAAAATTATAAAGTGTAATCTTTCCAGAAACCCAATTTATTACTTCTGTAAATTCCCATATTAGTGGGTGACTCATTTAATGAAAACTAACATATACCCTTGGGGCACATATTAACAAACCCCCCCTCCCCCTTCTTTAATTTGAACAACAAGCTAATTATATTTCTCTAAACCATACAAAACATTAATTTGGGATTAATGTGTTGTGATCTTCAAAACTTTATTAGTGGTTTTGTCTCCCCTTTTATACCCCAAGTGGTTCAAATTAACTTCAAAGTCAAAGCACGGGGAGACCAAAAAATTATTACTACGTAACTCCTCATGAACCAGAAATAGTTATCTTACATATGAATCAGAAATAGATATCTTACATATGAGAAAATCTTATTTCCGGAGTAGTCATAAATAAGAGTTTACAGCGCTCAATTTCAACCGTCCAAAACACTTTTGAACGGTCGCGATGGACTGCTGTTGTAAACAAGTTGTTTCCGGCTACTCTGAAAATAAGTATTTCTCCTTACATATTCACTGAATCAAATGAGATTTCTTCCCTACTACAAGGGATTTTAAATGATTGTCAGTCATAATCTTCATAATTTAGGCTGAGTTTTTGTTTGTGTGTTTGGTTTGTTTTTTTCTGAATTTTTGTTAGGTATGCACCATATTTTTTGATTGATTATTCATCTTGATGAGAAAAGTTTAAAAGTACTCCCTCCGTTCCAATTTATTTGTCCTTTTTTCACTGTTTGGAACCTTCTACAAAATTGTCTATATGTTTCAATTTATAAATGCAGTATGTATCTTGTTTGATAGATTTCAATTTGTGCTATAATATGATGTTTTCGAAATTATACAAAACATTATAACTTGTGAGATATAGACAATTTTTCGAAGGGCATATATGTCAAAATTGGACAAACAAATTGGGATGGAGGGAGTAAAAATTTAAATTTATGATCAAAAGCAAAAAAACAAGTTCACTAAATATGAAAAAAGGACCAAATAGCTGTATTTTTTTGTCTAAAGTGTCATTTTTTATAAACTTTTTTCAACATCAATCCACATTTTTTTACTTTTCTAATTCTTCTTGTCGAGACGAATGATTAACCCAAAAAATAATGACCAAAACTCAACAAAAAATTGCGAAAAGCAAAAATACCTAAAAATAATTTAAACAAAAAAGTTTACCTTGGATCCCACTGTAACTTTGATAACAAGAAATGTTGCGCCGTGATATGGTTTCCCCACTACTACAAAAAACTAAAAAGAGGCCCAATATAGTTCATAACACTAAATCCATGAAACTGTCCATAAAACAATCTGGATAGTCCAAATTGAACAGTTTCATAAATTCAGTGTCATGGATCCTACGATTTTTGAACTAAAAATATCACATGTTTTATCCGTGATTGTTATTGTCTAATCACAATTTTAAAACCGTGGCGAATCAGGCCGTAATTAAAAGTCTTGACAATCGTTAGCCTCGAAACCATTTTTTTAATAACTTGAAATTCGACTGAATGGACAAACTAATTCGGAAAACAATTTGTCCTTTCCACTCATAGGACAATTTAAAGGCTCAACCATCAAAACTCAAAGTACACAATCAACAGTCCATCAGCAATAATGCCGGCCCCGGTAGGTGGCAAAGGCTCAACCATGAATTGATAACAATGCGAGTAAGAATCTAACATCAAATCCAAAACTACTAGTGCACCTTCGGTATTCATTCGGCTCAACTTTAAGGGACAACCTCTCCCCCTATAGGCCGAAATTTCGTTGATTGTGTCGTCTCATCTGGCTCGAGCCAACTGATCGACCAACATTTTATAGGAGTAAATCGGGAGCTGCCACAAATATCCCACCAAACATGCAAGGCATGATTACATGCAATCAAGTTTTCCACAGTGAACAAACATGTGAATCAGATAGGTCCGGAATCGATTGGAATGCCTCTACAATTGGCAGGTATAAAATAGGATCTGCATTCTACCATATGCTTGAGCACTGTTATTATTGGACCTCAGGAGCAAGAACGAGCGAGAAAAAAGAAAGATGAAAAGTAGAAAAAGGAAATTGAAGCAGCAATAAAACCAACACAGAGCCCCGACAGCACAAGGCGTAGGACTAGAACGCTGTCCGTCTTTCCAGGAATATGGGCGAGGCATCGGAAAGGTTGGATGTCAAGCCGAAGCCAATGAATCAATCACAAGTGCGCAACCGCATCTTTCAACCAACAGTTGTGTCACCATTCGACAATTCATAATCATCTTGTTTGGCGTGTGTTGTAGGACTTGCAGTTGGGGCATTTCTGACCTACGATATGAAACTGCACTTCTGATGTGCTACCACAGTCGTTGCAAAGGATCCAGACCTGTAAGTATGTTGTCGTCAGTAATCCCCATATTGGGATATGAAATGCAGATGCATAAAAGATCAAAAAGAAAAGAAATGCAGATGCATAGCCTCTCTTTTTATTTTATTTTTAATTTCTTCGTGTTTGTTTCACATATTTTGGAAACAAAAACACTAAAATGTTTGAATGCACATTGTTTCATTTCTTTGCCAAAAGAACATTTTGAAGAAAACAAAGCATCTTTTTGGTGTTTCCTCAGATGCGGCCAGCAGGTAGTTGTCAGAAATTTTCCCAAAAACAATTTATCATAGAAATCGTGTTTCCTGGAAACTTACAGAAAGGAAAAGAAAAAAGAAAATGAAACAAAACAAGTTTCCGTATGTGGGTTTACGTGTGTAGGTGTGGAGAGAGAGAGAGAGAGAGAGAGAGAGAGATTTACCATCTTGTTTTGGTAAGGTTCCGGCATGGGTGTAGCCGCAATCTCCACATCAAATTTCTCCCATACCTTCGACATATCACAAACCGACTTGGAGCAGAGAGGACATGCATACCTATTCAAAGCCCGTAAATAAATATGAAGATTTCATCAAACCTAAAAGGTGAAAAGTAAAGCAACATTTGATTTCGTAAGACACTCACTGGTAATGCTCCTGCATCTCCTTCAGGCAGCTCTTGTGAATAGTATGCCCACAGGGCATAACGATCACATCATTTCTCGACTCGAATAGATACTGCACAGCTGTTTTCTGTTAGAAGTTGCTTTAAAGAAAATCTCAAATCCTCGTAGACGAGACTGCCAAATGGATAACGACATATTACCTCAAAGCAAACAGGGCAGTCATGATGCATTGCTCCTTCCACACACGGGTGGCTATTCTTCAAGAGAACAGAGTAGCAGCATCCTGAATATTATAACCACAACATTATTAGCACAACCAATGAAGATTCATTCCTGTTCCCACCCCCTAATATGGGGTTATCGCAAGCAGGAGGAAATTTTAGAAAGGCAGCCATGACTTACGGCATTTATTGCAATGGAAAAAGTTCTCCCGCCCGCCAATCCTGCAACAAAAGCAAAGTTGTCACAAGATGCACGGAAAAACACATCGCACAGAGAGAACTACACAAGGAAAGCAAGACAATAACTATAAGATTGCAAGTTCAGCTGTTTGATTGCAAGTGTACAAAACAATCTCTTAAGTCCTAACCATTTACAATCTTGTGCCAAGGGGAACTTGCCCCGGATAATCATTCTGATATTTAAGGACACATTCTTGGGTAGTACCACTAACATCAAACAAACTTGCAAGAGAGGTGCCTTGAGAATTAGCACCTAGTTACCATATATTCAACTACACTTTTATTTTTCTTCCTTGAGTTGGGAATTTTTCTTTTCCTAGAAGATAACTTTCGTCTGCAAATGAAATTATGGTGATAAAAACACGTGCTAAAATGAGACGAAGAATGATTCATACCTGCATATGCCACATCCATCGCAATGATACTGCTTCTTCAATATCTGCAAAACGGTAAGCAAAATGCTTAGATGAACCTCATCAAATTCATACAAGTCAAAGGAGCAAATGCTAGGTACCACTCCACATGTTTAAATGTGTTAGAGAAATTGTCCAGAAGACATCGCATTTTAGCCTTTTTCCCACTGTTCAGGAAATCAAACAATACCGTCACCGTCTTTCAGCCTATGCGCTGCATTAGACTTTCACCACTCACATAAGGAAATGATGAATAAGAAAAGGAGCATCCACTCACATCGTCATCAAACAGCTTGCAAGTCTCACAGAAGTATCTTCCCATACACACGCCACAACTGATACAGATTTGCCGAACCTAGTTACAGCAACCAGCACAAAGATACAGAACACAGTCAGATATTTTCCCTCAAAATTAATTGCGAACAGATACTCAAATGGATCAATAAAATTCTGAAAACTTTGAAATCCTTTCTATTTCAGAGCCAATAGAAGATTCTGAATCTTTTTCGAAATTCTTGAATACGTAATAGTTTATTCGTCCTATATATTCTCTATGAAACTGGGGTCTAGATCATTTGCCTAATTTAAAACTCAGGTTGCAATGTAGTTTGACATGGAGAAGCTGCAAACCAGACCGAATCATGACTCACCTCTTGTTCAGTGCCACATAGTGAACATATGACCTGAAAAGAAAAGGTAAAAGGTATGTAATAATCTGTACTAAGAAATCCAAGGAACAAAATATAGGGAGGGGGGAGCTGTCAAGGTCCTCAAGGACACAGAAAGAAAGTAAAGCAGTCTGTGAAATGTACAAGGGCTACCTGTTGGACTAGATGGCGTGGAATGTCATGTCTATGCTTTTGATCAACATTGATACCATTCTGCAAACACAAATATCAAGTAGGTCAACATACCTAAATGTCCTCCAACGGCTAATGTCAAACTAGCTATACCAACACAGAAACTATGCAAAACAGCACTACAATGTTCTCATCCCACTGAGCCCTACATCATTGTCACCGAGACCCATTTCCATTGTCAAAAAAAAAAAAAATACAGCTTGCTATTCTGAACACGACTATCCATGGCAGTATCTACTCTTACCAAGTTGGTCAACCAGACTACAAGACTCAACCAAAACCATCAATGAATCATCAACTTTGTGTGCAATAAATGTGCTAAGGGTTCTAGACAAAATAAAGGCAAGAAAATCCTCAGTCATGATATCTGATATAAAGATGACCAATTACTACTCCATTAAGAATTCATCCTTTGCCATTTACACGTCCTAAATATATCGAGAGTAGTCAGCAATTTTATCAAGCGCGGATAGTTAATCCAATAAGAACCAAAGTCACATTAACTGGATTGAGACAGAGCTCTTACTTCCTGAGGCTTTCGTTTTTATTCCTCTAACATCTTATTCAATTTTTTCTCACAATTCACAGTCGACAACTTAGATTTAAGCACAAATTACTTCTGAAAATTCCCCAAACATGGGTTGCTTATACCCTCGCATGGTGATTACCATGTGGCAGGTCGTAGTCAATTATCTTCACAGCAACCAAAAACAACAAAGAAAGAAATGAAAGAAACTTAAGTATACAATCAGAATAAACTAACCTTGGCCTCATTATGACAATGACGACAATCAAAAATCTCATTGCAACACGGAGCTCTAATCTGACATCTTCGTCTGTAATGAGGACACCTGTCCAATGATGCACATAATATTACCAGATTTGCGCAAGGGACAAGTATCAAATGATTAGAAGGAAGCACACAAGGACCATACCCATACTGCATGCGTCCTCGATCCAGAAGTTCTGTGCTGGTTGTTTTTGCATCACAAATTAGTTCTTCCCTCGGCAAACATTCTCTACACGGACCATGAGAGCGCAAGTCAACTGTCTCCATGTTCTGTGCTTCATGGGTCTTTTGTTGGAGGTTTTCAGGCTCAAAGTTAAGTGCCATTAATTCAAAAGACAGCCTAGTAGCCTGTTAGGAGCCTAAAGCACCTGCATTTAGGAACTAGTTAAGAAGGGATTCTAAAAACGTGTGAAGGCATATCAAGTTAACTCCCCATCCAAGCAGGCAAACACCGCATGAAAGCGTTGCTTTCTCGCCTACTGCAGCAGACAATTGAAATCGGCAACAAGATAATCCAACTAAGGTTGAACAGCTCCAATCAGCAAAACTCCAAGAGAAAGATTCATCACAAGATCTACAAGGATCCATATAATAACTAAAAATGCAGCCACTGAGAAACTCCAAAGTCTTCAGATGTGCATAGTAACCTTTGCATGGTTGAGTCTTCAAGAACTTCAAACCCATCTAAATCGGACACCACCAGTGGACCCCCAAACCTATGGTAAAACCAGTAGCAATATCAAATGTGTTCTGAATGATACATATTCAGGGGGAAAGAGCGCACGAGATTGCAGAGATGAGTTAAGCTGATTGTCCATCAACGACACGCCTACCTCAATCTGAGATTCTGCACCGTGAAATCTTCAACAAGTATAACTTACCCAGTAAGTACATCATTGAGGCTCCATGGGCTTCTCTTCAGTCAGAAGATTCTAGCTCATTCAACATCGAAGCCTGCTTGGCTGCAAGTAAAGACATCTGAACAAATCTAGGGTTCTCGAGTTTTAAAATAGGAAATCCTTGCCTAGGGTGAAGTTTGTCTATGATAACAAGGACTTCAAGGAGTTTAAAATATAAAGAGAAGAAAGAATTTGAGAAAACGTGCCCATGAGTCTGTTCAAGTTTTCGAGTTCCATTTCCTAAACTTCTGCCACTGCTATTGATGCAACAACTCTGAAAGACACGTATAGTCCACATGCATGGTGTCCATATTTACGGGTTCAAATGATATATGGCTTGAGTAGCAGGAAGATGAAAAGAAGATTGGACAAAGGAAAAACCATATGTTAAAAAGAGTCATAGTTGGTAGCTTAGGTTAGATCTTTACTCAACTGAAAAACAAAAGTTTACAGAAGCAGACAACGAGGAATGTTTGAGAGCCTGAATCGCCTCTCTTACAGCTTGGGTCTGAAACGTCACCTGGGTCTCCACGAGACGTCAGGCTGCACCTGCACTTGTCTCTGCTTCAAGAAGGGAGATACGGAATCCTGTGGATTCACTGTTCTTCTGTGGAGGTGGTAAGATGCCGAAATGACAGTCCGTTAATAATCATATGAAGCGGCATTTTCAACAAGTGTTAGTTTGACCCTCAGACTTCAAATGGCATACACTTTTAGAACTGATTTGCCAAAAGTGTTGAAAGGCATCTTGAAAAAAATCCTTCCCTTCTTCTGGATAGAGGCGTCCTGCTCATCCTCCAGTTTAGATGGCCTAACCATAGGAAAAATTTGAACCCTAAAGAAACCACCTAAACATAATTGGTCAAGTTATGCATCCTTCCATCTGAAGGGACTTTGACACGACTTATGTTGGTTGCAATACACAATCAACAGCATTGTTCGTAGAGAGGTGGAATGTCTCAAGTAAAAGTCCATCTAAATCTAGAGAAGTTCCATCTGTTCCTCTAAGGTAGAAAAGATAATATAGCTTTTTTGGGGTGCTTCGGAAGGAGATATTATAGGCAATAAATTGTGTTCTAACGTAGTCCCAAACCTTGACCAAAATGATTGCTTTCATCCATGAAGTTGTAGCACAAATTATTGAACATATGGGAAATGTAACTAAAAAAATCAGTGAATCAGTTTATCTTCCCCCAATTCTTTATTCAATCTCTCTTGCCTTACAAGAAACATAACTAAACTATTGAATTAGTTGAGCTTCTCCCACTTCTATATTCACGCTCTCTTGCTTTTGTCAGCGGTATTTTTCCCCATTTGAAATGAGAAATAACAACAGAAACGACTCATCATCTGGCAAGAATTCTGACCTGAGACTAAGAGTAAGAATACATAATCCTTTAGTCTCAATACCCAATACATGACTTGCTAACAGCACACAACTATCCAATGAACCAGTACTCAAGCACACCAAAATCTCAAGTTCAACAGCTTCACACGTAAGAAGTGTCGAGCTATCCTCAACCAGCCAACAGAAGTTAGCAAGACTATTCCTGTTGAACCCCTTAAAGCCATGGAGCATCTGTAAAAGGCTTCACATTCTCTTTCAAATTAAAATGCCAAAAAAACACAAGAAGATCATCCTAGTTCCTGAATCGGCAGTACCAGAAATTTCAGTCCTTTTTCGTTTTCGTGCAAGTTCAAGGAACTAAAAGGCCTATTCTCTTGTAGATCTCTTCTAGATATCTATATTCAAAATCTACAAGTCTCAGAAGGACTTCAGGATCCGCGGTAAAAAAAAAAACTAATAATACCTCCATCTCTGCCATTTTAGGCAATTACAAATTCTCAGAGACAACCCTAATTCCTCAATCGGCTTTAACAAAACTTTCCGTAACACTACATGGTATAGACCTATCGCACCCATAAGCATATATAGTTTAACAAGACAAAGGCAGTACCCGATGGTCCCAACTTGAACATAACTCTAGACAAAGAATACCAAAAACAATAGAGTCGCACCAGATGGAAACAGCAAAAATTCATGCAAAGTTATCAAATCAAGCACTTACAGTCTTCCATGAAATTAAATCTGACAGAACAAGAGGGCCAACAGCAAACCCTATTTGACACTAGTATACATATCAAACAGACGAGACACACAACAAAATCATCAACACAAAAAACACACCAAATCAAGAGAATATTAAACAATTACGAATTAGAACAATTCATATACGGCCACAATTTCATATAAGGCATCCTAATCTTACTTAAAAGGGGAACCTACACAAGTACAAGCTAAAACCTAGACCGCAAGAGAAGATACCAAGACAAAATTACGAAAACCTAATTCTAAAATACGCGAAAAAGAATGGGAAAACCTAATCATACATCCGTTTCTCTGAAACATAGAAAAGATAAAATATGTAATTCCTTCAAAAAACCTAAAACCTAAACCATACAACCAATGTTCTAAAAGTCGCTAGGCGTTAGTCGGGCAGAACAGGGGCTCCTGGTGCCTAGAGGCCCACTAATCGGCTGACTCATTCAGTAGGCGGCCAACTAGTCGGACCATAGGACGATTTTAATCTAGGCGTTGGACCCTGCCAAGCGTGGGGCTGCCTAGACTGATTGAACAGTGCTTACAACAGGCATTTTTTTATCCCTTCGACAAACTCTTAACAGATATCAAATACTACAACTCAACACCAAGCTTGATTGACAAAAACACCGTGAGAAGAGCAAAAAAAGAAAAATCAAACCTCCATTTGGGCTCGTATCTCAAGATTTTTCGTCAACCAAAGTTTAACGGACCCTAATTACGCGCACAAAAGTGAACTACTTGTTATGCTGTGATTCCTACCTTAAATTCAACCGGAAATCTACGAAACACAATGTGCGATGGAAAAGTAACACAGCAAATCAACGAAGAAAACAGATTAGCGATGAGAAATTTCTGATACTCAAACAAAACGAACTTTCGATTTCTCGTCGCCGGCTGATCGAAGCTCCGGTGCGAATTCGCCGACACGGCGTTGAACCTTGTGCGCGTGGATTTTTCTTAGAGAGAGAAAGTGGTGGTAATAGTTTTAGAGAGAGAGACACGGCAAGGTGGGATGTGAGAGAAAGGCTTTGGATGGGATGGGGCTTTTTATAGTCCCCACTCCCCGCCGGTCAAATCTGGCTCTTCGAGAGACTTATCTTTTTTTTTTTTTTTTTTTGATCAGTCGGGAGACTTATCTTTTGAAGGCGACAAAATGAAAGCGGCCGGGTCGTCCACCGTGAATGTACGTTAATACCCTCGAGCCGAGTGAAATATCACAAGCAAGTAGTTGAATGAAAAAGAGTCTCAGCGATGCTGAAACAAAAATGATATTCACACAATAATTCAAAATTAAACTGTGTTAATGCACAAAACGATATCATTTTAGAGTTTCTTCATCAATTTTTTGAGTACTAAAATCAATTTTCATTTCCATACTGAAAATGTACATATGTCATGTGAGCCCATTTTAGAGTTTCAAAAAAATAATTCAAATTTTACAAATTTCTAAATAATTTTTTGAGCAAATTGCAAAAAAAATCATCTCAATTGAATATTTATAAGTGATTAATCTAATCTTTAAAGTTTCATTTAGAATTTATAATCCAAATTCCAAATGAAAAATTTTAAAATTGGATAAATCAGTTTCATGTATTTAATTGAGCAAAATTTTCTGAAGGCCATTCAAAATATTGTTTTAAGATTATTAATGAATGACATGGATCACTCGTGTGTGACCTAAAAGTATGCCATGCATGGCATGTGCATTTTTCGTACCCGTAGCATTTGTTGAAAGAAAAAAAAAAAAAAAAGCTTTGATTTCCTACAAAAGTGCCCAAGCAAATGCCGTCAAAAAAAATGGGCCTACAAAAATGTTGAACCCGCACTTCTAAACATGTAATTGAGAGATAGATTAAAAAATTAGAATAATAATTGAAGAAAAAATTTATGAAGTATTTAAAGATTAGTCCTCCAACCAAGTATGGGTTATGTTTTCATTATGTCCACTTTTCTCTTACCCTATTATACCACAAAACCTTTCCCAACAAGCACCTCATTTTCCTTATGTCGACTCAAATTCGATATAAATGATTTATACGCTCTAAAATAACATAGGGCACAACTCAATAGGGTATGACTCCAATAGTTTACGTTTTTTTATATTTTTCTTGTGTGTGTATATATATACTAATTTTTAAAATTACGAATTAACCCAAAACAAATTATATTTTTGATTCCATCATTGAAACGAATCATTTGAAACAAATTATTTAAATATTTAACTCGTTCACAACCCTAGACACTTATCTTTAAACAAGAGAGATCATGGAAGTTCGCATGGACATGAGTCCTACGCGAACTTCTCACTTACCCATTGTTACACGATGAAGAAGTTTTTGGGTGTCGAACAAGTACCAAACACGCGGTATCTCTATTGACGATCTCAACCATCCAAACATATTTTGAATGATCTGATTTTTAGGGTGAAGAAAAGAAAGGGAGAGAAAGTGGTTAGGTAAGGAAAGAAAGAGGAAATAGTAAATTTAAACCGTTTAAAAACACGTTTGGAATGGCGGACACGTATTGCAACCAAAAATTTCTCCACATGACGGGGTCTCTGACAAATTGCAGGACACAAGGGCGGCTGAAGCGTACCGTCGCGTGACGTGGACAGATCCCCATACCTAGTCATTTCCTTTCGGAACCCGAGAGGGGACACACAAGAAAAACAAGTACGATCTTGACACGTGTTACGTTGTTGTTTTTGTATCCGGCACGTGTCCACATCACAACCGACCATTAATGATGGGCTTAGCCATTAATCAAGGAGCTGACGTGGATGGATTAGGATCGCGTTTAATCAAAGAGATACCACCAGCTAGGTTAATCCCCCACGTTATCCATATAGTGTGCTTGTTAAAGTGAATCCTGATAGGGATGGCAACTTGTTCCTTCTTTCTTTTTTTTGCCATATTTTATAGTTAGCGGAAGTTAACAAGAAGTTAGTCAATGAGGAGGCTCAAAGCCCGCTTCGTAAAGCAAAATTTTTTTTTATTTTTTAAGAAGATAATTTCAAGCTCAAAAATTATGAGTTTATTAAAATTTAAAAATATGCAATATGAATCTTATTTGAAAAATCTCATCTAAATCTTTTATACAGTGAAAAAAATTTGAAAATTTATTTTTCATTTATATTATTTTTTAGTTTGAAAATGTGAAATAAACTGCTTATTTTTTAAGAAGGTTTCTGAAACAAGACCTCAGAGGCTATCCATAACCCTAAAATCCAAAACTCTGCCCTCCGTGGGACTCGAACCTTGAGCTCTACGAGAGAGAAACATGAACAAACAATCTCACCAAATATGATTTCTCGCAATTTGTTCCATTCTTCATGGATATTTGTCCCCAATAATTGCGGTTATATATGGGCGGTAGGGATGTACACCTGCCCGGAATGCGATCACACGATTTTTATAATAAGGGTTTTGAATTGGTGTTTAAGCCTACGAAATTGGGTTGGGTTGAGTTTTTAAAAACATTAAACAAATGAGATGGGCTTTGGATTATCTTCTGACTTGTTTCTTTCAGGCTCTTTCCACTAATTTATGGTGTGTTTTACAAACTAAAATAAGTAGTTTTTATTTTTTGAATTAAAGATGATGTGTTGTGAGAGAATAATATGTCTCGTATAGCAAAAAATAAGTATTTAAAAAATAATAATTTTAGCGGGACGGAGCCTGCTAGTATGTTTATTTAGTGTACTAGTGACTGAAAATACTAAAAACAAAAGATATCTATAGATGCTATTGATCTAGTTTGTAGAATACGGAAGAAAAAGTTTATTAGGAGGTGATTTAGTTTTAAAAACAATTTCATAAGAGAAATTGCATAATATTATTTACCACGTTTAACATACACTCTGAAAAGAGATCGATGTCAAATGCCAAATGGTATTCATATTGCACATTCAGTCAGGCCGGTTTGACTATAATTTTTTATGTAAAAAAATTTCTCTTCAAGACAAATTAATAATTCAAAAATATTTGTGACGCAATACGAACAAAAGTTCAAAAATGAGCTAAAATAAATGAGTTAGTCCAATTAATTAATGCTCCCTTAGATGAAGCATAAAATTGCATATTTTCACCACTTTAATTGTGGTTCACTTTTCGTACTACCATGTGTGAAATTTGAGCAAAAGTGATCACCATCTATCTAGTATTATACAGTGTTAGTTCAATTTCGGCGAAAATTGCAAGTTTGGGCATTTGGAAATGACCAACTTGCCCTTTTTGTTAGATCGGCGGAATAGAGGCTACTATTTGAATGCATAAGGTTGTAATACATCACTGGAATGATATATAAAATATTATCGCGTCATTATAAATTGTAAGTCTTAAAATTTTGGAATGCGTCAGTACTAGAATCAGAGTAAACTATATCTATATATTGTCACTTTGTTTTGTGTAGTAAGCATTTCACAGAAAGATCTCTCCATTCAATTTTTCAAAATAAGAACCCGGCCGGAGTCACCATCACTTGTGTGAGGGAAGAAGAAGATACCAAATTGAGAAAAGAATAAAGGAAAAAGCTAGCCAATCAACACTAATGCCATTTAACCCTAAAATCCCAATGCATAAATAAAGAAAAGAAACAATTTTAGTAATACAACTTAAATAACTTATTTGGTATTCAAGGAGTACCGATTGGTACATGTTTCAAATAAGTGCAAACCATTATTTAGAAAAATCCAAACATAAACAAACACAACTTAATGCAATAACAAAACAGGGATATATAGCAAGGCTTCCATGGGAGGATGCATGGGAGGCTAAGTATTGATGTTGCAGATTTTGGTGGAGCAGTTATCCAAGCACCTCTCCTGTTTTTTCTCATCTGCAAAGATTTGAACACAAAAATTAATGTAAAGATGCCAATTTGTTTAGAGGCAGAGAAAAGCATGGATCTCCAAGGGCAAATTAGGAAATTCATTGCGCACGGGTTACAAAGATGGCTACATTCCATATATACACGCTACTATAAAAAGTCATGTGAAGACCGATTGGATTTGTGAAGCTTGATTTGGTTTTAGTTTGCCATTTCGCAGACCATGTCGGGATTTGACCTAGAAATATATATAAGTGTGTGTGTGTACGTAGTAGCTGGTGTATGCTGTAACTTGTACTCTTCTTCATTTGATACACACTAAAAACTAGAGTGAATCGCGGATGTGCGCGATTGTTATTTGGTTTGACTATTTTACCCCTTTTTTCTTCTGCATCAAAATTACTTCTCAAATCTAGGATCAAAACACAATTATAAGCTTTTCTGTGTCACAATTGTAAGCTACTATTATTTCCAATTTCCAAAACTTCGAACAACTCTAGGGTTTATGCCGGGCGAATTATGCATGTCAATCCCCCGGATTATTCGACAAGATTAGGTTCGTTGATCTTTCTTTAAGATGAATCTGGCCGTATTTGCAGTTAAGAAGCCATTAATTACAAGACTAATTTTTCATTTAATAAGGTGGTTGAAATCAGAGGCTCCTAATTGATTAGAAAGGAGTCACATTTTGTACTTTTCTTTCACTTCTTGTTGAAAAGGTAAAGAACACACCTATCTTTCAACTCAAAATGTCCAGATTTTTTGAATCTTGTAGCTACTAGACACCGTTCTCATTTTTCCAAGGTTCTTATTTTTTAAGTACTTATTTTTCACTTTACGATACATGTTATTCTTTCACAATATATCACCTTTAATTTAAAAAATAAAGTAGTACTTAGTTTTTTTCAAACAAGTACTTATTTTTCTTAGCGAAACGGGGATCCAAATGTTATTATGGATGTAAATAATTTGAAATATAAATTTTTCCTTACAAATTTCTTTGAAGGACTTATATGTGGTATATATAAAATGGAAAAGTAATAACAAAAGTGGCTAGTACTATTTATTGAAGCAATAATTCCGCACCCTTATCGGTATGGGCCTCCCTTCAATGATTTGTCTCTCATAGTATGCCATTATTGATTTGTTTGTTGATTCAAAAAAAAATTCCCAAGGGAAAAAAAAAAAAAAAAAAACCAATAAACAAATCAAGGACACTGTACCTTTCACGTTCTGAGAACTTCTGTGCATATTTTTTTAATTTTTTTATTTGGAAAAATTATATATGAATACGACTTTAATCTATTTAGGTGCTCTATACAGGTCCACAACGCCCGATTGTTAACTTCATGGCTCCGAAAATAACAGAAGTGCTCGCACGCTGACCCGGTCACCCGATTACACAAAAAAAACACTCTTTCAAATGCAGCCACAACTATTCGGTTTCTGGGGAAGGGGTCTGTGTTGTGCCCAAGGGCAAGGGTCCTGTCCAGTCCCCATTACAATCAGTTTGGACCCATTTGTGGGCTCGGGAAGGGCCCATAATAATGATCGGAATTGTTCACTTTTAGAACTCGTCGAGAATGTTGGCCACGCTAAAAATCACGTTGATCAGATATCGTTTGATATGATTTCGAAATGCATTTATCTCCGGATAATTGTGTCAAATGAGTTGCAATCCAGTGTAGCACTTTTTTTCCCAAACTAAATGCATTTCGAAATCATATCAAATGATATCCGATCAACATAATTTTTTACGTAATAAATGTTCTCGATGAGCTCTAAAATGTGAACGGTTCCGATCATTGTTGTGGGCTCGAAAAAGACCCACGAATAATCCAAATTGGACCAAACTGGTTGGAATGGGACTGGACAGGACCTTTGCCCTGTGCCCAGGGGTTTCCCACGCGGGCTGCACGGCCAATATTGGATTCACTTTGAGCCCAGCTATTTGGTAGTAATTTTTTCTCCTCAAAGAGGTGATCCATAAAACATTTCAATCTCATCGGACATATGTAGCCAAACGATCGAAGCACATTTCCCAAAACAAAATTGTTTCGATCACATAGTCGCTGATGCCGATCAACTTAAAAGTATTACATGGGTCACCTGCTCGATGATACGAAAAAATGAACGAACTCAAATCAAATAACCAAGTCCAAGATGAGCCTGATATAGCCCAGTGTCTCGTGGCTAATGCAGTCAGTCTAGACCACATTTTTGTGATGGAAACGAAATGAAACGTACTATTTTTAGAACATGAGTATGGAGTTTAGAGTGTTTGAGAATCGAGGATATATCTTCAACTGGGACTGAAACCAAACCTCATCTAGAAACATGCATGAAAATTTTCCTTTTTTTTGGGCAACAAAATTTTATTAATAACGAAAATTTTCCTATTTGACAAGTAAGAAAATTTCAACTTCCAAATGGGGTGACAAGAGCCATGCACCACATTATGCACTTCAAATTTTGGAAAAAATGAGTTAAAATCATACAAAAAGATGAAATGTAAACTACACATCGAAACCAATTGACCACTTTGTATGCACGTTCATTCTAGGAGTACTCCTAAACAAAATTCATAAGTGGAAACACAATATACTCTCCCGTCCCTAAATAAATGTCTGATGCGCAAACTTAACCCTTTAAAAAGATGTATTTTTTCGTAAAAGAAATCGAATTTTTTTTCCACAAATCAGTAGATATCAATGAATTTTTTTTTAAGTTGCGAAAAAAATTTAATATTTTGAAAGAAAAAATACATCTTTTTAAAAGCCTGGATTTGCGCGCCGAACATTTATTCAGGAATAGAAGGAGTAGGACACGGGGAACTACAGAGACGTAGTGCACTGTCCGAGCCATCCATCTCTACAACACTTTTGAACAGTTAGGACTTAGGAAAGTGTGTAGTACTACTGCGCCCCCACACTACAGGTTTCCGTTTCATATACTATATGTGTGTGTGTATGCATATATGTTAGTCGTATACTATATAGCTATACATATATAGAGCGAGACATGCATGGATGAGAGATGATTGAGAGTACCACATACCAGAGCTATATCTGCTGACACATTGCTGCAATGAGCAACCAAGCTGGCAGTAGTACCGGTTATTATCAGAGCCAGAGGCAGGGTTAGCAAAGCAGCTACCCACACACTGGAAATAGCAAGGCAGCCTCTCATTCGGGTTTGTCCCGGTCTGGAGAATGCACTCGTTGTAGCACCCTCCCCAGCACGCGTACCCCGTTCTGATCACTTCCGTCGGCTGCGCTATCCCCCCTATCCCGTCCTGTGATAACACCAACACCCCAACGAGAACAACGAGAACTGCCCAGTACCCCATTTTCCTCCTTTCGAACTTCTCTCTGGGTTTTTTTCTGGGTGGTCAATTTTGATTTGGGGTGATTTGATTTCTACAGGCATGGATTTATAGGGTGTGGAGAACCTAATCTTGGGGCTCATTAATGGAGGAACTGTGCTAGCTGAGGGGGTGAGGTGGGGTTTGATAATTAATGAATGTGATTAGGAGGATATATGGTTACTAACATTAATTACTAATTAATCTTATTTTATTTTATTTTATTTTTTCCGCCAGACAGCGAAATATTACTCCCTCCGTCCCAAATTGTTATGTCTGTTTTCTTTTTGGGTCTATCTCAAAAAACTGTCTGTATTTTACAATTTATAATATTTTTTTATGATTTCAAAATCTTTGTTAAACAAAATTAATTGAGATCTACCAAATAAAATCCATATTCAATATAAAAAATACTACAAATAAAGATATAGACAATTTTTCCAAAAAGGAAACAAGCACAACAATTTAAGACGGAGGGAGTAGTATGTTAGTTAAGTTAGATTATTATAAAGGGTTCCATCAGCTTGAACCCATAACCTCCCAGCACCTATGTCACACAACCAATTGAGCTAGAAGCCCCGATCAATTTTGTTTTATTAATCCACCCTCCTTTTTATGTAAAGAGGTAGGAGAATTACATTTGAAGAATTATGATAACCGGACATTTCATCAATCATGTGAGATTTATAATAACTTAGTCAAATCCAATACATAATCCAAGAAAGTACGCCATACGAGAAAGAAAATAAACTAGTAATAGTGAAAAACTCCTATAAAGAAGAACTAATAATCAATTCGGCAAGAGTTGACTCGGTAACATCTTGGTAGAGATTGACTCGGTAACTAGACTAGTTCTAGTTGGTTTGAATCAATAAATTTCTTCTTTATCAAAGAGGTTTAACTAACAAGTACTACTGCATTTATGAAATCCAAACTACCACATTTTACAAATTAACTTACCTTAACCATACGTGTGGCAACTGAGTTGTCCTTGTAACATTGTTTTGAGGATTTCAGTTTGATTAGCTACCCAGATTTTATATATATTACTAGAAAATGGAATCTTCTTCGGTCTTTAATTTGAATTAAATGAGACGTGACGATTTGAATTTGAATCGTTTATTGTCGCGATTAAGTGATTCGGATTTGCTCAGATAACTCTTACAGGTAAGATTATCGTTTTCGTTTTTTGTTCTTGTTTATGTTTTTTTGTTCTTGTTTTGTTGTTTTTGGGCCTATAAGCTACGCAATTTGTTTTCGATTTGTATCAAAATAACTTGCGTTTTCTTTCCGGTCAAAAAAAAAAAATTTCTTTTTGGGGAGTTAATAATTAACCATTGTACTTAAAAAAAAAAAAAACTAGTGTATATAGAACTTAGATTTCTGAATGGAAGAAAAAACGTAGAGCAATTTAAGAAAATTTAGCTGCTAAAGAGGCTTTTGTCCCTACATATATATATCCTTCTCTTGTAACCAGGGGTGGTAGTTCAAGCGACTAAGGCAGACGGGTTAAAAAACAACCTTCCTTTTTCACCGGTCCTAAATTGAGTTGATTTAGAACCAGATGGTTGGGCTGTGGGGGTATTGTTTGTTGCGGGCTTATATTTTGCCCACACGGGTCGAATTGTGGCGTTTGGGGTCTGCTACGCTTTAGTCTAAAAAAATAGAGTTACGCCTTTACCATTATCTGTGAGTTTTGGTAAAATGGTAAGCACTTGATCCTAACAATTGGTATCAGAGTCAAGGTGGAGGGGATTTCCCTCATGTCCTCTTGAATTTCAGTGGGGTTCTGGTGACGGATCCCTCATCGTGGTGATGGACATATGTTTTCCTCTCCAACCGGATCAGCCTATGGCTCAAAATCCAGATATTTCAAGGGAGTTTTTTTTTATAAGGCAAAAGGAAATTTTATAATCTCTAAAATTGTTACAAATATTAAAGGAACTTAGGTTGACGGCATTAGACTTCTAAATCTAAGAACAAAAAATTCCTAAATCTAGTGGTAATTCTGTGCCCCAAGACCCAAGACTTAATCCCTTAATTGGCAATAAGTCAACCAATTGGAGCACTCATTGAGACAAACCTCACACCTCTAAAACGCCGTAAAGCCTAGATAAAACAATTAAAACAATTGGGACGCAGCCCAAACACCCATATTCCAAGAAAGGTCAACTACGCTGGTCGCCTCAACCTACCTTTAACCGAGCAAAATATACATATAATATGTAAGTAGTATTTATGTATATCCTCTAGTAATGGTGTGGTTGAAAAGGCCTAGGTCGTTCTACTGCTCCCTTTGTCGTAGAGTTTGGTGTGGTTGTAAAGGCCTATCGGTCATTCTACTTGCTCCGGTCCTTTGTCTTAAAGTTTGGCATTAATGTTCTCGTTTAGTAAATGAGGAAGGAAAAATGTTTATCCAAAAATAATGAGGAAGGAAAATAATTTTTAATCTATTTATTCTTATAAATGTATTAATATTTTTGTCTTTTTTGGTTTAAAATTATGCACAGTGTATTTTCAAAGCGCGATAAAAAAAAAATTTATTCTAGAACCACATCCAAACACACACCCACACATACAAGTGTGTGGGCCCCACACACTTGTGTGTGTGGGTGTGTATATGGGCGTGTGTTTTGGGTGCGGAGGTATAATTACTCAAAAAAAATTCGATGTGTATTTATGAAAAGGGAAATTTTTATAAATGGTCCCTCTAGTTTGCATGAATTTTTATTTTCGTCCCTTTAGTATCAATTGTGTTACTTTTAGTCCTATAATTTGCATTCTGTCTCAATTTCGTCCCTCTCGCTTATGGCGTTAATGAAACAAACGGAATTGGAGGACAAAATTGTCATTTCTCCTCACAGAGGGACTAAATTGAGATTTCATGTAAACTAGAGGGACTATTTCTATAATTTTGTTTTTGTAAATAAATTTAGGGCGCCGCTATTCGCAGCCCTCTATTTACTCCCGTAGCCCACTAAATTTCGGTAAATGATTGTTGAAAATCATAAATAACATTTCGGTAAATTGCTGTTGAAAACAAGATTATATTTCGGTAACTATATGTCGAAAATATGTTCAACTTTCGGTAAACAACTGCCGAATATGCATTTTCGGTAAACATCTGTTGAAAAAAATATTATATTTCGGTAATTGGACGCTGAAAATATATCTCAATTTCAGTAACTAACTGTCGAGTATAATTGGAAATTTTTAACGGGCTATGGGAGTAAATAGAGGGCTGCGAATAGCAGCGCCCTAAATTTAAAATACATCATATATAATATATTTCTCATCTCATTTTATATTGAATAATAAAAAATATGTTGAAATTTTGTAAAGTTTTAATTATATACATCATAAAAAATATGAGAAAATTCAAAAAACAACCCTTATGATAATTATCTTGGTCTTGTATTTTTTTTTCAATTGAATTTTCACTATCGTTATTTTTTTTGTCACATGATTAAAAAGAAAAAGTTGTTCAGTAGTATTTAGAAATCTTGTAATTGTGTTTAATTAAGCAATGAAACACTATTAAATATTAAGAGATCAAATACATTAAAAAAAGGGTATAAGTGTATTTATTTTGTGACTTACTCATAAGATCACTCATATAACAAATAAACACGGATTTTAAACATTTTTTTTATTGGGTGAAAAAATAAGAAGATTATAAGAACATGATACAAAGACATTAGCTAAGAGGTTGATTTGTGCATTTTCTAATATTTTTGTAATATGTAATGAAATATAAATTTTTCAATATAGTTTGATTACCCAATAAAAAATAATTCAGTTGTCAAATACATTACTTATGGTCTTTTTTATTTTATTTGCAAAAAACGAAAGTAAAATGTAAAATTTTAAAAATAATCCCTCTGGTTTGCATAAAATTTCAATTTGGTCCCTCTGTGAGAGAAAATGACAATTTTGCCCTTCAATTCAGTTTGTTTCATGGACGGCGTCAGGGAGAAGGGCGAAATTGAGATGGAATGAAAACTACAGGGTTAAAATTGATACAATTAATAGTAGAGGGACGAAAATGAGAACTCGTGCAAACTAGAGGGACCATTTTTAAAAATTTCCTTTATGAAAAATATATAGAGTGCAGAAATTATTTTTCAATGAAGAATATCATGTGCTACTTCAATTCTATGCGTTATTCTAGTTAAAATGGTCATATATCACAGCTCTCAAGATATTCGGGAACGCCAACCCGGCCCTACCGTAAGAAAGTGATGAGATGTAGCATTGCGACAGTCCTGCCACCTAATTTTGCAGGATTCATTTTACATGTAAGAGAAATTTCTTTATACAAATTAGCCCCACGAACACAGAAAGTTACTCGCTTTCGCACATAAAACTTAAGAGAGATCAATCCCGAAGTTTCAAATCTTGATCATCGGTTCAAGTTCTGAAATAGTGGAATATTTCAAGCATGCGCAAGGAATATTGAAATAGATTTTGAACAAAAGACCGCAAACTCCGAAGTCTCCGATATTTGACCATCCTGCCAAGTACTCGTGAACTACAATAATCATGAGCGTGGTTGAAACATGCGTAATGAATCGTATTTTGAAATTCGGTGGCTCACTGCCCCGACTAATTATTGGGGACTTTCGAAATATCAGTGGCCTACTCAAAAAGTATGAATAGCGAGAGGCAAAAAATGGCCTTGCGCGGATTAATATCTTCGAGCCGACAAATCTGCTGTTGACTTTTCCATGAAAACAAAATACTGCTACAATCTTATCGAATTGGATTATGGAAATGAAACGGAAAAGGGGATGAAGAGAGAAAATTTTATACCTTGTTCTCTTTACAATTCAAAAAGAATTTAAAAAAAAATTCTCCCTAGATTCCTTCTACTTTCAATATTTCTCTCTCTATCTTTCTCTACTTATTATTCCTACTATTTTTTAAAAAATATTTCAAACACTAATCCAAACATATCATAATATCACAGGATCAACCCCCAAATTTAATTGTTTGGTGGGTATACGTCATCAATCTTGTGGGCTTTGGAGTAGGTTAAAAGAACAATGCAATTTTATCACCTTTCGGTGCATTAAATTGTTACAATGTCACTTCTCAATCAAAAGATAAAAAGCAGTAGAAGTCACATGTTTGTCTCCATAAATGATAGTAACATGATTGCAGGCATGTGCTTGCAGCAACATTTAGCTCTAATATATAGTACTCCTTCCGTCCCAAAATGGATGACAATTTTTAAAACTCGTGTTATTTTTCATCGCTTATATCTTTCAATATATAATATTTTTCATGAGTTTGAAAATTTTGTATAATAGAACTAATCAAGAACTATCAAACAAGATCCATATTGCATATATTTTGAGATTCATATTGAAATATATAAGTAATTGAAATTGGCACAGATATCAAAAATTGACATCCAATTTGGGACGGAGGGAGTAAGAGGGATGGTAACTGTTTCTTTTTTAACTCAAATTGAGACCTTGAATGGCTATATAGAAGAAGGTTGCTTATATAGCCCTATAACGGCCCATTTGGATGGATGATTTATTTTGGATGGATATAAAATGATGGTATATTTGAAGGTGGATATGTAACGAGGAGTGATATGTTAAGAAGGATGGTTCCACCTCTTAAGAATGGTGGATTTGTAATGAGGTATTTGAATGATTTTTTGAGAATGAGGATATAAAAGGTGAATATGATGGGATTAGATGTTGAATGACTAAATTGCCCCCACTTAGATTTTTAAATGATCAAAATTTGTTTACTTAATTATAATTAAAGTAAATACATATTTATTATTAATTATGGGATAAAATAATTCATTTTATTTTACAAATGTTTAAACCATATTATTTATTAGAAAAAAATATTATTTTCCAAATTTTAAAAAAAAAATGTAATTGAAAAGTATTTTTTTTATAAAAAAAATTATAATTCCCATACACAGTTATGGGCCTTATGGCTAAAAATACAATGGGCTCACATATACCCCATGCGCCCATCATATATACCTGAGATATACACAATCCTCGTTTTTATCGTTTCCTCAAAAAAAAAACCATTCCAGAGGTACAACTCCTCTTTCAACGCCGATGTGAACGACACAATCCCATTCTTCTCCAATGCCGACGAGCTCTATGAGGTACCACCCACCCACCCCCCTGTTCTTCTTCTTCGTAAAACATTGTGTGGGGGTGAGGGAGGATTTGTTAACGATAGGGATGAGGCTCCGCTTGGCAAATCCACCCAAAACACTGTTGGAGGTGGATTTGTAGTCCCAACAATGTTTTAATCGACCCTCCCAAAAATGGAACCAAAGACCAGATATGGGTGGGACCAAGAGATGAAATCCGGGCGGCTCCAAATCCGGCATCCAAACAGGGCGTAAAAGGTTAGTACATTGGTTGATGGGTTTGCTTTCCACACAATTGATCAAGGTTGATTCTTGAGACAGACCGTAATAATTTCTTGTGAGTTTCCTAGTTCCAGAGTGGATGGTCTACCTTTGATCAAAACGAGGAGGGAATCAGTTGAGGTGTGCGTAAACTGACCCGAACACCGGACACCCCTGACCCTCTAACCAAAGAGAAAAAGAAGGTTGTTTGACAATACTACTTGAAAAGGGTGGAGTCATGATTTATGAGCAGGGGATCCATTCCAGAAATATACTAGATCTTTTTCTTGTTAATTTAATAAAAAAAAAGAAAAGAAGCAGTATAGTACTTTGACTATCCTTAGGTAATAGCTAATGTGCAAAAAATGTCGCATGAAAAGTGCATAAAAATCTGCAAAATGTATGTTGATATTCCCAAACTTTTCTTTGAAATTTCAACTTTTTGGCCATTCTGTGCATTCACGCATATTAGTTGAAATTTGTATCAATATAAATTGTGTTTTCTAAGAAAATTATTTAGTGTTGAAAGGAGCAAAGTCATAATTTTCGTGGGAGTTCTTGATGCTTGGGCAATTCCACCTTACTTGTGGGGTCAAATTGATCAAATCAATTGATCAAGGGAGAGAGTTGGAAAATAGTGGTACCTCAGGTCCTCGGCATATGGTTAAAAAAGAAGATCATGAGTGTGCATGGTTCACTACCATGGGTGAAGGTCCGGTCCAGTTTTTCTTATGTCTAGTCCGGTCCAATTACAATGATCGAAATCATTTATTTTGTAGAGCTCGTCGATTATGGTAATCACGCTAAAAATTAGCTTGATTGAACCTCGATAGATACATGAACGAAATACTTAATTTTTGTTATTGCATTTTTCTTGTACAAATATGTTTTGTTTATGTATCTATCGATGTGCAATCAGGCAAGTAATTTTTTGCGTAGATGACGTTGACATACTCGATGAGGTCTACAAAATGAACGGTGTCCGAGCAACGTGATTTTTGGCGTAGTCAATGTTCTCGACGAGCTTCAAAAAAAGTGAACGGTTCCGATTATTGTTGTGGGCCCAGAAAGAACCCACAAATAATCCAAAACTGGACCTGACTGGTTGGAAGAAAAGACTGGACGAGATCCTCTCCCAAGGCCGCAATGGAGAGAGGTTGGTTGTCATCACTCGAACTTGTGCCACAACACTGTTACTATACACGAGGAAAAAAATTAGCAGTCAGTCGTCCCCGGTCGGAGTTTGAGCCCATCACCATGAATCTTTCATCAAGCCAGAAAAATGCGTTACTGGGGCACTGTAAAACCAAAATTTCTGGTGACAGCCAACTTCCGGCAACATTCCACGGACACCATGACCTTAAAAAGTTAAGACTTTAAAAATTGCCTTTGACAATTGGAGTGGGGGTTAGTTTGGATTCTAAATAAAGTAGATAATTAAATGTTTATCCTATTTTTCACTTAGCGAATGCATAGTTGTGTGAAATAATTGGTTGAATTATATAAAAAGCAATAATAGTTTGATTCAAATACAACTACACTACCAATTTCAAAAAAAAAAAAAAAAAGCTGAACTCTTCAAAAAATAAACTAGACTAAAAAAACTAAAAAAAAGTGGAGGGAGGGCTGTGCCCACTACTCTACTAGTATTAAACATCGCTCTGTGTAACATCACGTCTTATCTTGAAAGTCTACATGGATGATCTTGAGCATATAACAAATCTTATGGACTACTACTAATACCTTGGCTTTAAGCATTTTGGACTTTAAGCATTTCGGACCATGCAGGGCGCGCCGGCCCCGGGGTAAGCCCACGGTCTCAAGCAACCCCGGCCTTCATACTGATGCAAGCACCCAGCATTGGTTATTGCATGTCATACTTTTTTTTGTTGATCCTTTTGCATGTCGTACATGGATGCGAGTAGAACTGAACTAATTGTAGCTAGCTGCTCACTTAGGGGATCGGAAGCTACTGTCAATGTTACGATGAATTGGTAGCTCTTGCTTTTTCTTTTGTTATTGTTTGCGGAACAAATCTTTAATTTCCTTGTATTTAATTTGCATCTAAAATGTTTGGCAAAAGAATCTTCTTATCAGGGTCGTCGTTGTTGACTTTCAAGGTAATTTTTTTTATTTTTTTTTTATTTTTGAGATAACAGAGTGAAAATGAGCTCCTTGAAGTTAATAAATCTTTTCCTTGTTTTTAATGGGGAAGTATGACAGCATGCTAGCTAGGTTTTGAAGGGGCACAATCAGGTCATATTGAACCTGCGGAGTTCAGTTTTCTGACCACACAAAGTTCGAGTTCTCTTCGAAGGGACTCTTAAGGCAATGTCGTACAATACAGATCGAGGTTGGCCCAGGAATATTTGATTCGTCGTTTAGGCTTGAAAAGGATGTTTTATCACTGAATACAGCTGCCAACAAATCTAGTTACTTCTGTATGTATCTGGTGCATGTCCGCATCTGGGGCTTGTCTTCCAGTCTAGCACACTAATTATCTAAGATACTAGGCTATTTAGGCAAGATGGGTGGGTAATTTTTCAATACTTTAATCCGTTTGCTTCATCAGGTACCATTAGCAGATTTTGGTTATTGGACAAATCTGTAAATTGCCTTGGTTTTGGGATAAAGGAGGTGGTTGCCAATGGCGGAACCAAGATTTACGCAAGGTGGGGGCACAAACCTTTAAGGGAAAAAATAAAATAAAGAGCGAATATGTGGAACAAAATAAAAACGTCCCTCATTGAGTAAAAAAAAAAACAAGTAAATAAAGACCAATTTTTTCAAACAATCAAAAGATGCATCAAGAGCTCTAATCTGTTTGCAAAATAGAAAGTTGAAACAACATTAATTAAGAGATACAATATGTCTGATATAGGAGTAGCTTTAGATTAACATTTTTAGTAGCTTTAGATTAACATTTTTTATTTTTTTTTGTAAGTTCTAAACTAACATTAAAACCTTTTAATTTCAAGTCGCAAAACTCAATTTGAATAATAATTATTGGGTGGCTCAGAGGCAGTGGATAATTTTTCCTTATTGGGTGGAGGGGGGGAGGGGGTTGTGGGGAGAGGAGGGGAGAAAAAGTGAAGGGTGCTGTTAAATACAACTGCGAATTTATTACATGTAGCCAATTCATAAAAGAAAATTTTGAGATTTTCTTTTATGAATTGGCTACATGTAGTAAATTCGCAGTTGTATTTAGCCGGGCCCAAAGTAAATGAAGTCCAATCAAAATCCCTTTTATGCGTGTGTATGGGGAGAGAGAGAGAGTACCAGAGTAAAACACATAACAGCTGAAAAAAACACCACAACTGGAAAAACGGCGGGTGGGGGCACGCGATCCGACGTGTCTCACCTTAGGTCTGCCCCTGACCTCAGGGCTGGGGCAAAAAAAAAATAATAATTTTGAGTTACATTAAAATATAAAAAGTTTTCTATAACGGCACAAACGGTGGTATTGGTTTGGCACTGCTGCAGGCTGTTTCAATCCCAGAAAACCGAGTTCAATTCCCTGAACCCCCGGGTCCCTTTCTTTTTAACCATTTTTGTTCTACTTCTACCTTTTGTTTTCCGAAAATTTCAAAAACGTCCTTGAGCTTGTCACGAATTCTCAAAACAACGCATGGACTTTAACTAATAACAAAAAGACACATGAACTTGTTATTCCTTCAACAATTAGGCCCCAGTCGTCTCATTCAGTCAATTTGTAATGGATGGAGATAACGGAAGGCAACACCTTCCCTTTTCTTTTTAATTTATAGTTTCAAAAGTAATGTATAAGTGATATGTTCTTACATTTGATTAAAAAAAGTCATAACTAAAATAAATCGAGCAAGTTAACATGGATTTTATTTTTACCTTCGAACTATCATTTCACAAGAGAGATTAAAGACATTGGCTATGATCTTAATTGAATATAAGGCGCTATTCCACTAAGAGCATTTTTGGACATTTGGGTTTTTTTTTTATTATAAATTTTTTACGCTTTTCGAGACAAGTCATTCTTCTCATATCTATCAACTAAAAAGCCCAAAAACAAAAAATTAGTGGAACGACCTCAAGTTCTTGGATAAATAAAGTATGATGACTCAATTGAATATTTTGCTTCAAAAAATATGAGGAGAATTTATTTTCTTTGAATTGGATTGTGCTAATTACAAAGCTCTATAATCAGGGTTTACATTCTGATATTATTCAAGCTAAAATAACAATGTAATTTATATTTTTTTGTACTTGTATATTTCTTTATTTTGTATGACTTAATTGAAAGTGGACAACAAAGCATGATGTTGGGCTAGGGCAACCCAATTGTCGGGGCCGGCACTGGGGCCATGTGGTATGGCTTGTGGATCAAAATTAAAGTACTGGGTCAGTGGTCTACATAGGTCTGTACAAAGCTGTAACCTGAACCGTTAGACGCATTGTAGCAATCCGTATTTTTAAAAAGAAAGGTAATACTAAAGAATCCAGTTTATTTTCTTATAATATGTAAATTTTGTTTTAAAAGTAAAGGGCCAATTGAAGTAATTTTTTGAGGTGTCGTCAACATTATTCTTTCTGGAAATTATTGATGGAAGTAATGGAGTAGAGTGGCCTGGCTAGCTCACTAGGTGGGAGGCAGGGGATTGGAATGAATTGGTGATATAATCTTGGTGATACTGCATTTTGTTGTGATTTTTTTATGATCGTTTATGGCCTTATGATGAGTTTGTTGTGATTTTTTTATGATCGTTTATGGCCTTATGATGAGTTTGTTGTGGCTTATTTAATTTAGTTATGAATAGCTTTATGAATTTTGTGGTCTAGAAGTAAATATTTGTGGTTAAATAAGGTTACTTGTTGCATGACCAATTCTTCAGGTCACATTTTGCTGATGTGGTGTGATCTAAGCCCTTTGTTGGGTGCATAACTGCATAGATACGTCCTTAAAAAGGTTGTGTATTGAAACATTTCCTCTCTTTGAGAGCTATTTTCAACCTTTTTGGGATTGACATGCGGCGTTGTTCATAACGGCGAGACCTAGCTATTATTACGGCCACGACGTATTTTGTGGTGTCAGAAAATTGGAACTACACAATACTTACATAATCTCCGGGGTATTTCCTTCATTACTCTCATCTTGTACTCTTTTTGATATTGTGCTTTTTATTGAACTTGTGTCATATTAAATATGATAATGAGGCTGAATTATGCCACGAATTTGATTGATCTACGTACAAGCTCACCTGGGCTCAAGAAATAATTATGAGTCAAGCAAGGTAATAATTATTTTAGGGCTTTTATGCGTCCAGTTGGCGCATACAGATGATTAGATCTTGGGTGGGGCTCGGTATGGTACGGAGATGATTTGGTAACAAGGTCCCATATGTTTAATCTGTTATGTCATTGATTAAGTTAATTTCTTTGTTTTGAGCCATTCCTTGTATTGTTTACTTCCCATGTAATTTGTGCTGATAGGTACAAGACGAACTAGTGGCGACCTAATTGGAGAATTAAAGTACTTGAATTTAGGCGATTTATTTGAAATTTTTTTTTTTTTTTACTTTTTGTATGTATTTGAAAGATTAGGAAGTACCTAAAAAAATAAAAATTTAGGGCCCATCAATTGTAATATTTTGAAGCATTACTTATTTTTACTGCACTGTAAAAATTTGGGTTGTCACATGTGGGTTAGCACAGGGCACAGGTGCATTGAACGGTTTCAGACATGGTGTTTTAAAGTTTTATGTGTAGCATTGTTCAGTACAATAAGAAGGGACCCTAATAAGAATTCTTTCCCTTTTCTTTTCTCTTTATCATTTATCAGTAATACAAGAAGAATTCTTTACAATGAACACAAGACCTTGAAACAACTCCTTAGTCCCCGACTCCCCACCATATAACAAAACCTCATTTCAAAGGACAAAAATCAACAAATTTGATTGGGCTTGAATAGATCAGAGAGGACAGGTTATATTCCCGGTATTTGCTCCATGGGCAAAAAGAGGTAAAGATTATGACTCAGAAATGGAACAAGAATAATGCAATCTAAACACTATCCAAAGGGGTTTCCTCCTGCTGATGACAGAGAATTTGTAGTAGTTGGTGCTGCTGGGAATCTGCCACCGGGCTGCTGAATTGGGTTCAAAGAAGCGAAAGCATCTTCCCTTCCTGTATGCATCATTTGTGGTCTGCAATGTAGAAAATTGAAGCATGTAAATAGTAATTCTTTAAGAAGCAAATTTCATGTCATATTTAGCAGATAACCTTGGGAGAGTTAAAAACAGCAGATGACAGAAGAAAAGTGTTGTCTACGCATATAATACTTCCCGATTGTAGGCCCCAAATTGGTATATTCCATACATCAGCAACTACAAACTAATAAAGAGGTTTTTAGAACACAAAGTTAAAGTTAAATAAGCTAGAGCACATTGGTACATCTTAAAAATTCAACACTCACTTCTCCAGATAAGAAGGAATAAAGTGCCAACGGCTTCCACTTGGTGAATTCAGGCTTTTCTATCATTTTTGTAACTCCATGAAGTGCAATTTGACAAGTTTTAATGGTTTATCTAAGAGGGGGAGCTGCATTCAAGAAAATGCATAAAGCAGAAATTGACTAACGGGTGAGTTCATTGTTTATCGCGCTGTCACAAAGCAAGACAAATCTTCACAAATATTTTTGCATATTATGTAATTTGTCTACAAAGGATAGTTTTGTAAAGATAATCCAAGCAAGAATATTTACCTGGAAAACGGGAAGCCATTGTGGAATTGCTGTTCATTGAAAGCCCCTGAAACTATTGACTGGCCGTAAGAGAATATACCAAAGATATGTCGTACAAATGAAAGTGAAAAAACAAAAAACAAAAACAGATGATGATGGCGTGATTTTACCAGGAGCTAATGACATTCCATAAGGCAACTGTGGAGGTGCTACAGATCCATAAGGTGGTGCCTGAGGGTGCATCAAGTGGGAGGAATGGGCATCGGAAACATGCAATAAGGCTGATGGAGCTGGCAAGTTCGGTAGTGCCCCTTGCACAGGCAACATTGAAGGGAACTAAATCACAGTACACCGAATAGAAACGTTCGAAAAGGTTAGGGAAAAAAAGTTTTCTTAAATCATCTGAAATGATAGAGTAAGTCATGAAGTTTGAATGATCACATCACTGATAGGTTGCAAGTGGTATTGACTCTTCATTGTCTTCTGGTGAAATTTACAAACCAAACGAACTTGCTAATTGACTTTGAGTGAGAAAGTTGTAATTTTGTTAACTCACCCAAAAAAAAAAAAAAATTTATTTTGTTCTCTGACAACTTGAAATTCTCCTGCAGGCTCAGAATGCTAGCAGTATACAGAAATTGACAACTTATTGTCTAGCTATACATGTTCCTCACACATTCCTGAATGGCTGGACAACTTCAACATCTAGCCATACCCGACTCCTCATACAATCACATAAAACGGTATTACATAGTTATGCCAAGTACATGTTCCTTATGCTTTATGATCTTCTACATACAAATGCTTCAGCAGTTCAACTTCACTCAATTCTTTCTTAGTAAATCCCAAGGGGTTAAAGAATCAACAAAGTTCTCATTCTATCTATCTAGGTTTTTTTTTTTTTCAAGCAAGCATGGGAATGCTGCATCAACAAACCAATATAAGCATGAATCTTGCCTTTCGATGTGTGTTTTAATTCTAATCAGCGTCCACCTAAGTTAGGAGTTCTGAGCGACAAGGATCAAATAAAACCTGCTCTGTATAAATTAAGACATGCACACAAAAGGCTAATCTAGTATATCATACAAACAATCAAGCATAACAAAAGGATTATTTCAGCAGTCACATTTCTGCAACCGTGCTCCTAACTACTAAAATGCCTTGGACTCTGTAATCTCCGAACAAAACATTTTTTGGCTCTGCTATGCTATGATTCACCAGTCAAATGAGCTAGTTAAGGTGTCAGAATAGTTCATACTTCATATCCTCTTGCAGATGTAAGATTATGTACATTTAGAGTCATACAAAGGGGATTATCTTGTCATCCACTTTGGCATATTAAACGAGCTTTGTGAGTTTATAGTTTCCATTATTAATTTCTAGGAGAGGGAAAGAAATCACACAAAAAAAAGGTCTGAATATGATACCATTGGCATTGGAACTTGAGCTTCAGTGCCATCATCACTGAGATCAAATGGATTCCTTGATCTTGGTGAATTGGGAAAAGCTGGCACAGGCTAAAAGATAGCTCCAAAATAGAAAATATCATAAGATTGTAGGAGTTGATAATCTAACTTAGTTGACATAGATTACAAATATAAGCGGGTAAGGTACCACGGCAGTTGGATGGTACTGCATGTGAAATCCCATCCCATGAGGAGGACGAACTTGCCAACCAGGTACTGATACTGGGAATGATGAATAGCTTGAAGTGAAAAGGTCCTGCAGAGCTTAACTCATATTAATAAAAAATTTATCTCCAAAAATAAAATTACATAAAATTGCAGCAAATGCACATAAAAACCGCTATTACAGCCGGAAGTTCCTTCATCCCATCTTGGGTCGCTTCAGAGCTGGGTTGAGATGGTTTTTCTGCAGATACACTAGAAGAAGCTTGAGCATTTGGTCCATTGGATGTAGTCCAGGACTGTAGATACACAAGAATAACAGGTACATCTAAGGAACAATTTGCAACTCAAGTATTTAGCGACCATTTACCATATCCAAATCTCAACCAACTTTCAGACCTTTTTTATATGCAAATACTTTCATTAGTATAAGTATCAAAACATTCATGAACAATTAATCTGCTAAATCTAGGAAATTCAGGAGGAAAAACTTATTTGACCTGGCTATGTGAAGCTCCAACTGACAGAGTAGTGGAGATACCATCACCAGAAAGGGATGAGTACAACTGATTTTGCTGTGTTATTGGCAACTTTTGACCATCAGTAAATCTGACATTGGAATCATTGCTGCTACTAAGCAGCATTAATTCCATTCCAACCGGTGAAGCTGCTGGTTTATCGGATGTTGATTCAGCTACAGTACCTCCAACATTATTGGACAATGCTAAAGGTGCAGCTGACTCACCATCCATGATGGCCAGTGCTTCAGACATGATATCTACAGGTCCAGCAGCAGGTGCTGACAATCCAAACAATAGAGATTCCAAAGAATTTACAACAGGAGTGTCAGAAGCCCCATTGCCACCTTCAATTGATAGAGCTGTCTGTTGTGTTTGTGGTGCTGCCGCAGGATCAGGAGGCTCAGGGTCAGCACTAAAATCAATCAAGCTAACTGAGTTCACCGTTTTAGGTTCAAGCGATTTCGATTCAACTGGTTCACTCGGAGATGCTGTTTTCTGCAATGAGAGAGATTTCAAAACTATAATGCACTTGGCTTCCAAAGACACTAATAGCAAAATTCATCTGCAACAGTAAAGTAACAAGCAGAATTTTAACTTAGCAAATGCATACAACTTGTCCTTAAGGTTGACTAAAATACATCAACCACTACACGAGTTGCCATGACAGAAAAGTCCTTAAGGTTTTGTGATTTGCATGAAATTGCAATTGGCATTGAGAAAACAACATTTACCTTTTTAAAAAATCAAAGGCCTTTTAAGGTATGATTACCAATATGGATTAATAATATAGTCTAGAGCATGCTAAAATTTTATGTGCACCATCTGTCTCAATAATATGACATCAAACTATAAAGTGATTCATTAGTGTTTGTATTTGATGCAATCTTGAAAAGTGGAATGCAAAAAACTTATTTCCAATACAGCCACTTCTAGAAGTCTAATTTCATACTGTTCTGAAAAAAAGAAAAAGAAAAAAGAGGTGAAATCTAGAGATTCATGGTCCAATGGGAGGTGGTAACAGTGAAGAGAGGCAGAACGAAAGATAACAGGTGTAAACAAAAGATAAGAATGTTGCAAACTATGAAATGCCTGTGCACCGTTATAGTGTAACATATAAATCTAAAAACAATCAACTAGCAAATTCCCAGAAACTAACATGACATTGCCAAAAAAAAGTTGCAGGTGATAGTGCCGTTTTCATACAACAGATGAAACATATGATGAGGACATTATGAGCAAATTACACTCAGATGTGCCACTGAAACATGCACACTGCACACAACATGGTACCAATTCCATATCAGATTTAAGTAAATGATCTCACCTGACCATGAGCAGAGCTGTCAGTATCCCTCCTGTCATTGGCATTAGGAGATCCACCCACCTGCAAACAAGGAACATTCTCACCCAAAAGTTCACTGACTGGGCGCGCTACTGGGGGACTGATCTTGCCCAACCTGCTCCCTGCCCTGGACTCTGCATTAGAAGACCTATGTGTTTCATAGCTCCTTCCATTCCCCAATCCATCATCTCGAAACCGGTCATCAACCACCTCAAAGTGAACAGGACGATTCCTGTGACCAGATCGGACATTTTCTGGTTTGTTTCGTGGACTTCTTCTTTCTTCAATATAATACTTCGATTTTCTGTCATCATTCCTTCCTCCAGCACTAGGTGTCTCAAAAGAACACCGATCAGAAAAGTCCTCCTGGGCACCCTGTAAGATATTAAAAATAATAATCGATCCATGAGATCATTCCACCAGAATAATGACATCGATGTGATATGAGATACTTACTGCTCTCACCATTGCAAGCTTTCCCATACCTCTGTCACCAGCAAACTTTCTATCCACATAGATGTGTTTAATAAAATCCCGAAGTCTATTTTGGTTACTGGATTGCAAAAAGGCTTAAATGGAATCAGATGTTATCTTTATGAAGTACCCTAACAGACAACAGTCAAAGCAGATAAACACCTGCCATCTGGATATGAATGACGCTGTGGATCCCACTCTTTAAAGTAAATTTGCCTTGCTCTCTATAAAAATCATGAGCAATATCAACCAATCAAAAGCAGAATCAATGAACACGTCGAAGAGAGAATACAAGAGAGTAGCTCCGCTTAATTGGCTCACTCACCTCATTTCCCCCAGCTTGAAGAGCACTAACTTCTTCTGCATTAAATTTAGCCATTGAGACTGATTTTACTCGGTGAGTGAATTCCCGACTGCAATTAATTATTAATTATAATCAGAAAGACAAAAATAAAAAGACTATCCACATTTAAGTGCACCAGGGTAATATGAAATTAAGCATGGGCCAATTGCCAGGACTCCAATTAATGTCATGAGAAATCTCATGGTGATGCATACATCTGTTTGGAATGGGAAAAATTTATTAACAGACAATGTAAGAGTTCAGATCAACACTTACTGCACTCCACTACAGGTGGTGCAAACAAAGGTCCAGAAAGTTGTGCATACATACTGAGGCCCCTGTTTGAAGAACATGTTAGCCACAAAGTATGACACTAAATAAACAACTTACCATATTCTGAATAGCCTTAGATAAAGAACAACGGAATGAGGACGACTCATGTCCAGGAATCAAGTAAAAACTGTAACTGGTAATGGTGAGATTTAGCAAACTTCATGTCCATGACCCATGTGCCAAAGTACTTCAGGCGATAAAATAAATAAGGATGACTCCACAATTTTTTTACCAGAAAAAAGAAAAATGGACTTTGTGCCAGCTATGCAATTGATAAAGGGCACATTTTTTTTGAGCCAATATGAACATTGGATTGGAGTATTGGACCATATATCCAAGATGACCATATATCTGGTGTTCGGTTAAACAAATTTGGCACGGTGTTTGGTTAAAAAAAAATTTGGCCCGGATTAAACATCCATCGGGTATATAATCTATAACCCTACAAAGTGTCGGATAGACAATACCAAGGGACTGCGTTATTATTTATTCAATTACTTATTATCCGATAGGGTAATGGAGTAGATCTTATGAGATTATATATCCCTTTACTATGAGTCCCATCAAACAAATGGAAGCATAGGGTGAATGACACCCAGTCATGTGCCTTGTCATACTCTCAATCCGAAGTCATAACTTTGAAATCTAGAAAGGTACGTAGGTCGGTCACTTAGGTTGGTTTTGATGGACTTTGAGATGTAAATAGAGATAAGAGTCAGAAGACAACCATCAAATCAGATTGTTCTAAAACAAAAAAGACGTTACTGGATCATAACATTTTCTTTATCTACTGAATCTAAGTCATCTGTTTATTGCCAAACCTCAGCTTCATTTATACAAATTAACCACAAGATTTTTTAAATAAAGAATCTCCTTAGTTGCTTGAATTTTGAAAAGAAAAGAACTCAACAAGTCTTACTCTCCAGATATGCCAATTTGATGCCATAGCTTTAGATATGCCAAATGAAATCACATTGCTCCTCATTACTTCATCACCTCCTTTGTTGGGAAACTAACCCAAATCAAATAACTTCTCAGCAGTCCAACTCCTATATCACGTCAAATGAATCTCCCTCATTCCACCTCCGATTGGTGCCATTTCCAACTTCTCTCTAGTACATTAACTTCTTGTTCTATCTTCTCTTGTACCACCATTTGTTCATCTCAACATTATCTTATTAGTTGTACTCGTTATTTGATATGTTGTTTCATGACCACCCAACACCTTGTTCAATACAACATAGCTGCTGTTAACCAGTCATGTAAAATTTTGCTTCTACTGAACAATGAATGTGTCACCCTAAATCCGGAAGGCCCCCTAACCTTTTCAATATCTCAAAACTGTAAGAGCAATGTGCTCTTTTTTTTTTTTTTTTTGAATCACGCTTTCTAAGAAGCCCCTTCTTAATTACCCGCACATTAGAGGGGGAACAATCCCTTCTTAATCACCCGCACATTAGAGGGGGAACAATCCCTTCTTAATCACCCTGAAATTTTTATTAAAAAAAAAAACCTTCATATGTTTCACAACCACCATTACATTGGACCATTCTATCTCATTTCTCTGTTTTCTCATTTCTCTAAAACCCCATCCTAAGCTTGTGTTTATTGTTAGCTCAAACAAGTTTCCGTGCTCAATAATGGTGGTTTAAGCATAGTAATAACTAACTGTAAACTTTAGAATTGGCATTAATAAGAACCGCTCCAATGCCAAATGGACATGCCCTATTTGGTAGAGCATGCCCTAACATAGAATGGCTTTGTATTACCACAGTACAAAATGAGGTTTGCTACTACCACATCATCTTGCACAACATGCTCGCGTGCCAGTGTTGTTTCATTGTCTATTGCATGAGATGCTGTTCTATTACAACCAATAAAACAATGATTGCCTATTGCAGAAGATGATTTTTCATTACACCCAATTATACAACGAGGAATCATCCTTTTGTGCGTATTGTGGTGTTAATAGACTTTTCCATGCATAGTTACAAATGAGAGAACCAAATCCTTACCAAACTGTTACAATTGATGCATCTCCGATTCTCGGGAAGCTTCAAGAGGTTACGAATAATCCTTTCGATCCTCTCTTCTTCCTTCATTCGGTTCGACATTTCCCCCCCTCAGTTGTTCACGTCATTTATCTAACAACAATTAAAAAAAGCAAAATAAAACACCATTAACTCTTATCCATCTGCAATGCAAATCAAATATATCACTGTCATTGTTGAAATAATCACGGAAGCATGAGACATGATCAAATTTTTGCTGCTTCTTTTTTTCTGTTTGGGTTTCTTGGCAATCAAAGGGGGAGAAAATTGGAGGAGAGAGGAAAATAAACCTAATCGAAGCAGCGTATATCTACCCGTGGGAGGGAAAATGTGCGCTGTAAGGGGTAATGGAGATTGTATTTGGACATCGTTTGAGAGAAAGAGAGAGAGAGAGGCGCGGAGGAGTGAGAGAAGGAGAGGGAAAATTGCCGGTTTTGACGGTTGGGTTAGGAGATCCGTGCTAGTAATATACACATATCACTTGAGGGGGGGAAAAAACGGAAAACCTATAGGGACCGATGGGTCCGACACCGAAATCATACCAACGGCCGCACCGGGTCATCTCTGTCCACCAGACGGTCGATCCAAGCTGTCCAAAAATTCTTTAAAAAAAACGAGGGGTCTACGTATGAATCAATGGCATTTCGATGTGTGTAGGATACTTGATCCAAACACCATATTTTCATGTATATATGTATTTACATGTATATATGAAAAATGGAGTATTTGGATCAAGCATCTAAGCACGTCGGATGTCGTTGATTCTTACAATGGCTCACTCGGTTTGGTTTTTTAAAATTTTTGGACGGCTCGGATCAACCGTCTAGTGGCCGGAGACAGCTTGGCACGGCCGTCGGTACGATTTTGGTGTTGGATCCATCGATCCCTGTAGCAGCACTCGGAAAAAAAAGAGTAAATTACATTACACCACCCTCAACACTTAAACCAATAAAAGTAGGAAATTAACTTCTGCACTCCATTTTTACCACATAAACTCCTTTTTTTTAATCCTTATTCATATGAATTTAATTTTTTACCCTTTCATAAGTTTACTTTTTTACACATTAAGGGGCAATATAGTAAAATCATACCAAATAAAGACAAAAATAGGAATGCGTGTGGTAAAAAGGGAAGTGTAGAAGTCAACTTTCTAAAAGTATTTTTTGATAAGTATTTGTCTATGACAATAAACTCCTTCAATTAGCAAAACGTTAGGATTTCGGACGGAATTTAACAAGTAAGCAAAATACGACATGATAAATAAGATTTGATGAAATTTACCTTTCATCTTCATCACATGGTAAATTTCACGACAATAGGCTGAGAAGGGAACAAAAGAACTTAAATGTTGGGGTTAGCTGTGGGGGAGTCGTGAGCGATCGCGAGATAGGAGGTGATTTGGATTGGATTGGAATAGCTTTTGTTGGAGTGTGGTGATTTGATTTGGTGTTCGATGTGGTGATTTTAAGGAGGTTAAAGGTGGAGGTTTGTGAGAACCCACCTTATGAAAATAAGTCCCACATCGAAGACAAATGTAAAATAAAGGTAATATATAAGGAAATCATGTCGGTTATTGTATAATCTGAAAGAAAATCCTATCGGTTACTGTATAATCTGAGGTTCAGTTAGGTTGACGGTTTAAACCGAACCGTTTTATAAAAAAATTAAAATTAAAATGCTTTAAAAGGACTAAAAGGCAAAAGCAGATTGTAATCCTTAATCTTAAATCTTAAATTACTCGGACAAACTCACCCTAAATTATGTAGGTGACTAGGTGTTATTTTTTATCACGATCTATCTCTTGGAGGAATACCCGATCAAATAACCTGTAAATCTAAATAATGTTGTTGGTGGATAATGTAACAGTTTATCATTAGACTTGTTTGGATTTTAGGATGGATGAATGTTTAGATTTGTTTGAACTTATTTAGATTTGAAATTATTTATTTATTTGGTAAATGTAAGAAGTTGTATTTAACTGTAAAGTAAAAGCCTACACAAGAGAAATGAATCCCATGAGGGAAAATGGGTGTCCACAGACCGGACAAACCATTAAAGAGAGCAATCAGAGCACATCATATACAGGTCTATTTCAAACTCATCTAGCGAGATCAGATTCGCAGAAAATAAAACTAATACCAAGTACATGACCAACAAACCACCAAACTAAATCCGAACAAAAATGAAATAAAGAAAAAAAAAACACTCCCCTCCGTCATTGAACAGCCCTTCTCTTGCCTAGCCCCTTACCCATTAAGCTCCCAAGCCGGCGACCCAAGAAGCCATTGGCGATCACGTGGTTGCAGACCCAGAGGCGATGCGGTGGCGAACGACAATCAATTTTGGTGGAGAATGGGAAAAGGAAACCATATCTGAAGGCATAAATTGGTCCCTCCCCTCCTGCTGCCCAAATTAGGATATAAACCCAAGGGTAGAGAAAGTGTGGCAGTTGTTTTAGAATTAGAGAGAGGTGCTCCCGTTTTTAGAATTTCCCAAAGGATACTATTTAGACTTGATTGGACTCGAAATTTTAGGGCTCTATTTTTAATTTTTTGGTGTATATAAAAAAGCAAATTGCATGCTCAAGTCCGCCTAAACTGCCCAAACCGTATCCAAACCAAATAGACCAAACAACACTCACAGACAGTTGGCAGATGGAGAAACCGAAAATCCGCTGCGAGCGGATCAGATTGAAATCTGAACCGATTTGCCCAAAATTGATTCGGGAGCAGCCCTACCCTACACCTCCAATTCCGTTCCGCCTCAAATACTAGCTAATACTTGTGATATCAACAATACCAAATGGTACCGAACTATTTTTAAATTTATTTTATGCTTTCATTACCGGACAATACCGGTCGATACCAGACAAATACCGGGTTACTTTTTAATTAATTTATTTATTAATAAACACAGTATGTATATTATACTAATAATTTTTTCTAGAAATTGATATTCACACTCTTTTTTTGTTATCCACACTCTCTTTTTTGAATGGAGTATTTTAGTAAAACAAATACATACACGTTCAATACTAAAAAATTAAAAAGGGAGTCTGGATAATAAAAAGAGTGTAAATATCAATTTCTCTTTATTTATATAGGAAAATAACATTAATAGTGATAAATTCAAAACGGTACCGGTATCTCATTAGTACCGATACGTATCATACTAGTAGAAAAATCAGTACTCTAATCGATACGGTATTCAGAACCTTGGTGCACATCAGTTTGGCTATCAATCGGTACCGGTGAGGTTTTTTTTGTTTTTTGTTTTTTGTTTTTTGGATAAGTCGGTTTGGATGAGTTTGGCATTGCAAAGGGTACCTATATCAGTCATATGCAAATCTGGGAATCTCAGCAGCTAATTAAGCACAAGAAAATACAAGCCCCATTTAGAAAAAAACACAATCCCGTATAATATGGACCAGAGGAAATATTCTTAATCTGGGTTGCACATTGAAAAAATTAATGGTTCAAAATTTGCTCACAAACTATTTGCGTGAAGAATTCTCTCCACGCGAGAATTCTCTTCACGCAAGGAATCTCAAGTAAATCTAAACCATTGATTACATTATTGGACGGATAAGATTTCAAATGTTCGCTACCGTCCAAGAGAGGATCCACTCCCTATTCTTTTTTAAAGACGTTATCCGTCTCCCACCCCTTTCCCTGTCCCACTCTATCCTCTCTGCATCCAAAATCCCACCTCTCAAACCCTAATTCTCTCTCTCTCTCTCTCTCTCTCTCTCTCTCTCTCACACATTCTGAATCTGTACAAACCGCTTTTGAATAATTTCCTAAACAAAGTTTCTCTCTTTCCATTCCAAAAACGTATTTTTTTATCGTCCGTTTCTTTGTAACCTTCATTACCCTGATAAACTGTTCAAATCCCGTCTAGGGTTTGAATTAAAATATTCCATCGCCCGTTTTCGTAACCTTCCTAAAAAATATCCAAACTCTTTTCGACGTCCGCTGTTGAAGTAATTTTGTCGCAGTTTTTTTTTTTTTTTCTTTTTTGCAACTTTATTTTGATTAAAGCAAACTTTCCTCTCGCAATTCGATCGAACTGAGCATTTTGAATAGTTTTTGATGGGTGGAGGCAACAGGAGGGAGGAAGGGTCACTGGTGATTAAGAGTACCAACGTGTTTGCAGCCCTTGAAACCCTAAGGAAGAAGAAAAAGTCCGAAAAATCGTCGAAAAGTAAGGGCCTGTCTTCGAAATCTCAAGGGAAAGCGGCTGAGGAGCCGCCGCCGCTGTTCTGGAACCCGACACCGCTGACGGTGAAATCGTGGGCCGATGTGGATGACGAAGACGATGACGACTATTACGCCACCACTGCCCCAATTCAACCCGTTTGGGGTACGGCTGAATCGGAGTTGAAGGAAGCCCCTGTAGAGGTCGGTATATTATGGATGGTTTAGGGTTTGATATTTTTTGTATTCAATTGGCTGATTGGCGATACGTGGTTAGAGCAAGTCCGCTCGTTTATTGCTAAAATGGCATTGCTGAAGCTACTATTCCATTGAATAAGGCATCTTATTTTTTTGATTCAAATCAAATGATTTGGATGTTGTGGCACTTGGCAATTGCTGAATTCGATGCTTAAATTGGTGCCAAGAATGACATTGGCACATGGGTGGAGAGAGGTTTGCGATACTTGCCAAATTTTAGCTTTGGCATTTGGCATGAAATTTGGCAAAAGGGTAGACCTGCTCTTATTGGTTAAGCAGCGAAAATATGGTAAAACACTTTTGAGTTCTCGATTTTTTATCTGCCAATTGCAACATATGCTTGGTATGGATTGTTTATTTGAACATGGTTTTGGTAACATTGGAGAATGAGAGTTGTTATTGATGAACAATTGGTAGCTTTCATGGTCTTGTCGTGTTCGTTCTATTATGATGAAAAGTTCAGATGTGAATGTTGCCTCATGGTAACGTGGATTTGAATTGAATTGTGTTGATTATTGTGCCTTGTAGCTCAATATATGTTTCTTAATCCATATCGATGTCTGCATCTTGTAGGTTAGAATTTCTTGTGCTAGACATAACATTTTCTAGCATTATTGTTACTTCTTTGATCATTGATGTACACACCAAGCTGGTTAAAGTTATGTCTGTGACATCATCTATTTATCCGTTCTTAAGGTTCCAATGTACTTATATGACTGTGTCTAGGAGAGACAGTGCCAAAAAGTAATGGCACGTGTTTGCCACTCAGAATATATTTTTTCCGGAAGGAAATATTTGGGTAATGAGGGCATGAGAATTGTAGATTCTCTGAATGGGGAGTGCCGGAATTGAAATCTTATAGTTTATTTTTGGTTGAAAGAATCTTGGCACATAACACATTTGCCTGGTGGATTATCGCATTTTTAATGCACAAGGTAGAAATCTTTCATTAGTTGATGGAGACAGGAAACCATTAATTGGGAGAATCGTCATTCTCAAGATTAGGCAGTTGGTTGTTTAGAACAATGGTACAGATTCTATCTACACTCATCAGTTAAATGAGATTGTGAAAACTGCGTACTTTTGGCATGTTCATCAAAGCTGGTTCAGGGGCAAAGGAGCCCTGCTTGGCTGCTTGTATTACATAGGGTATGTACTATATACAGAACTGTATCCATACATCATTTACTAGGGATGCCAAAAGAGGTATTATGCCAAGGGGCCGTTTTGTATCTATAGATCCCCACATGGCAGCCTCAAAACTACGCCAATCTCACTCTACCAAATACATTGTTCACTTTATTGACAAAAAAAAAATACATTGTTCACTTCATCGAGCGTAAGGTAGCCACGTTGCATTTGTTTTCACCCTTCCAGGAGGACCAGAACTATATGTTATGGAGCACAGACACGAACACGCGACACGGCACCAATACTTAGCCACGTTAGTCAAAAAATTAGAGGGCACAACTTAGTAGGGACGCATTTAGGAAGATATATGTGTAATTTTCTATGTAAGATATAAAACAGGCCTCTTAACTACAGTTAAAAACCCATATATCCTGTTTTCTGCATTTGTCAGTATGTAATACACTTAAGTATTTCGGCAAAAAACATTTAATCATTCACACGTGCTTTTACGTTCAATCAACCATCATCTATTTCATGAAAAGAAGACCTCCTGAGTGTCCATAGAGTGCGCTGAGTGTTTCTAGAGTGTCGTGAGAGTGCTCAAGTGTGTTCTAGAGTGTTGCCAACATTCCGAAAAAGTAGTAGTTGAGAAAAATACAGCACGTGTTTTAGTTGAGTGATGGATATGTGTTCGGAGTGTGGAGAGTGTCGGCTCCGGCAAAGTGTTCGTGCCACATAGACTATATGCATAGTAGACTCGAATAATGTGGTCCGATATAATCCAGTCCACTGAAATTCAAGAATGGTGGGCTCCACGGTGAAGGTAGTATTGCGTTTTATCGTTATTTGTCTTTTTTGTTAGTGGTAGCCTAATTGTCTTGGCCTTTTAGGGTTGGTCAACGTTTATCGGGCTGGCATATATAGCTTTATCACTTACTCTTGTCATCTTATCTTAGTAATGCAATTGTCATGGCGGTGATGAGTGATCGTCACATGGTATCAAAGCCAGGTTTGAAGCAGTGTTGGGTTCAAGTATATTTCTCCCCTTCGTATTCTCTTCCAGTCTATCTATGGATATTTGCATATCCATGTGTGAGACAGATTTGGGGAGGGTGTTGACTCATAAGCTGATAGTAGCTTTCTTCATTTACCATCTTGGACATTCTCTTCTAACAGTGTTCACGTTTAAGCATTGTGCAGACTTCAACCATCCCCATTTTTTGTTTGATTGTGGAAATCTTGCTGCAGTTATGCATAGAGCCTCCGCCCACTTCGTCATTGAAATTTTTTATGCCCTTGGTGTTTGCGGGTGGATGTGATATGTGTGACTTACTACATGATCCATCTGAATTGCAGGAAAGTGAAAGTGAAGAAGATATTCTTGATGAAGGTGATGAAGAGGTAGAGGAAGAACACGACCAAGAATCAGAAGTCCAAGTACCACCTGAGCCTGAAGTGGTGAAGGCCCCTGAAGTATCTTCAGCACCTAAAGAGGCAGAGAAACAGCTTTCTAAGAAGGAAAAGAAGAAAAAAGATCTTGCAGAATTTGAGGCTATGTTGGCCGATTTGCGAGTTGACCCCCAAACAGATAATGCCCAAGATGAGTCACAAGGTAATTGTTATGCCATTTACTGTTTATGAACATGAACATTTGATGGTTATCCTATGATTAAAAGAATGCATTTTGTTCTTTTCAAGGTTCCTGTTATCTGCACGTGGACTCAGGTGTTTTGGTTATCATTTTGATTTTTGTGTTTCTGCCCTACAAAGAGAAGTCCTTCTTGCAACCTAAAACTGTAGCTTCTCATGGTGGTTTTTGTTTTCATTTTAATTTTCAGTGTTTCTACTTTTTTCCTACAAAGAGGAATCTTTCTTGCAACCTAAAACTGAAGTTTCTCTGGTGTTAGGATTGAGTTCTATTAAAATTCAATTGATAATGTTCTCGCGCGAAGCTGTTGCTCTTCCTTCCTCTGAAGTTTTACTCACACTATATAGTTGAAGATCTCTCCTGTTATGTTACACTTGTAAGCACAGCTCCTATCCAGTATATCATGTTGAAGTTTATATAGTAGTTTGTGCTATCACTTATTAAAAAATAGTTTGTGGTATGTATCATCTCCTTTTTAGTCATTTGGACCCTCAGATTTATAACATTTATCTGTTGAAGACAGATATTATGCATACCGATGCTCTGGATTGTCAATGAAGGAAGCATGGTAATGTGCACATAAATTGAATTGGGTCTCTAGGCCTGCCCTCTCTGATGCCATTTGACTTTGATTTGGGGGCATGGTTCCGCAGCAAAACAGGTATAGGGGGGCCACTGTTTCAGTGGTATTCTGAAAGCAGCCACTTTGTGCATATTGCCAAAGGTTAGGTCTGTCTCCAATTCTCCCCCGTCCAGACCCCCAATGATTGGAGACTACATGGGTTCTGTTGTTGTATCTGTTGAAGACAGATCTTCCAAATATTGTGCCTGGTGTTTCTTTGTTAATATAATGAGGGGAAGTTGGGTCTTTGCGTTGTTACTCTTCTCCATATATTAATGTTATCTGTGTGTTAGAGTTAACTTTAACATCCTAAACACCTTTTTTACTCTCTCAAATAACATTCTTATATCATCTGGTGGACTATTTAATGTTTTCCATAATGCCATTTATATGATTTACTGCTTCCACCCAAACAAAATAAAATCTCACGGTGAAAGTGACCTCAATTTGGTGTCTTCTTTGTTCTGTAAGATCATGTTGGCAATAAAGATTCTATTTGTACATGCAATATCACTTTGTTTTTGTTTAAAAGATGTAATTTATATTACTGGTCACTTCTTTTGTAAGTACATTACAATGTTTATAGGTTTCCTGACATTTGCAGATGCGACGAAAGTGCAGAAAGATGGAGATGCTAGTGGAGTTGGAGACGATGAGAAGAAGGAAAGCCTACCTTTGGAATCCAAAAGTGCAAAGAAAAAGAAAAAGAAGGATAAATCTTCTAGGGAGGTTAGGCAACAGGAAGACCAACCCAACAGCTCAGATGTGACCAATGGGCTAGGGGAAAATGCTGGGGCTGAAAATGCAGAAGAAGATGTGTCAGCTATGGATGTAAAAGAGCGGCTAAAGAAGATGGCCTCTGTAAAGAAGAAGAAGTCCAATAAAGAGTTGGATAATGCTTCCAAAGCTGCTGCTATAGAGGCTGCTGCGAGAAGTGCAAAACTTGCTGCTGCAAAAAAGAAAGAGAAGAATCACTATAACCAGCAGCCAGTAAGGTGAAGAGCCCTTTTGGTTTGGCAATTCGTACCAATGGAATCTCAGATTTTTTATTTGGCAATGGGAAATAAACAGTGGGCTATGCGGGTCTATTTTTTCTCTAACAGATGAGCTTGCGCTGTGTTTGGATCTCCAATGTGTGGATGGACTTGCTGAGGGAAAAGAAGAGCATAGAATCCGTTTTCTTTTTCCTCAACAAATCCCTCCATATAGGCAACGATCAAATACAGTTTATATTAGTAATTTTCACTATGATCACCCAGGGAAAATGAGTTTTTTTGTGTATTGTTGCATATCTATCGTGTGACATTTTTCAGAAGTTTTGTGCGTTCTTGTTCTGATCTTGATGGCAATTGCAATGGTTGCCTACTTTTAAAAAGCCGTTTTTTTTTTTAATTTTATTTTCTTCGTATATTCATGTTTTACGACATTGCAATTTAAATGGGAAATATTGAATGCCCCCGAGAAGATAGAATAAATAAATGTTGATTGATTCAAGTTCTTGTTGCTATTAAATGTGGTTACATTTTTTTGTCAGTAATTGTATGCACGCACCTTTGAAACACAACTATGTCCGGAACCGTTCAATACACATGGGTTTGTATGCATCAAATGGTAGTTGTGTCATGCATCGAATGGTAGTTGTGTCCGAAAACACAACTATGTCCAGAACCGTTCAATACACATGGGTTTGTATGCATCGAATGGTAGTGTCCGAAGTTTTGTTTTAGAAGTTTTGTTTTCGAGGTGTGTGCGCAGACTTTCTGGTTTTTGACTTGTTGCTTTGAGATTATGTTTCCCCCGTACAGGGAAACGAATCCGTATGATTGTTGAGCAACTTGCTGACGGTAACAGCAGAAGAAAATTCAAGCAGTGATGAGAAAGTAGACTCACATTGCCATTCTCAAAACTGGCTACCTTACTAATCTTTAAAGCCGAAAATGGGCAATATATTTCAAGCAGAGATAAGAAAGGACACTCAAATTCTGCAATTCGCAAGATTCTCCTACGAATTTTACTGCTCAAAATTTCTCATGTTTACAGTTGAATTGACAACGATGATTTTACAATAAACACTATCACTGTCACCAAAATCTCCATGGATCTTTGTATGGAGGAACATAGTTTTCTGTGGGAGGGAGAAGGCGAAAAGAAGCTGCAGTTTTCTCCAAGAAAGGTCCCATCTGTACATCACATTAAAGCATGGTGTTAGTCATGAAATCACATTTGCTTGATTCAGAAGGCCAAGATGAAGAAAGTAAATTGCAGATCCCACAACTTGGAGTGGTAACATATTTTACAATTATTGAAACTGCTCAACGGTGGAACACGAATATCCAAAATTGATGCTAATATAGAGTAAGGTGGCTCTTTTTCAGGTTGAAAACAAATAGATGTCGACAAGCAGCAAGCTTACATTATGAAGGGTAAAGCAAGGATTAGTGCGCAAGGTTTAAATGGCACTTACTAATAAGGTCAGTATTGAAAGGTGCAAGACTGTTTGCCAACTCTATTTGTTACAATAACTCGACGTTAGGTCTGGATTTCAAAGCAATTTCTAAACCAGCGAACATATTCGGCTCCTAGAGTTCAGTGTTGGATGTGTTTCATAAACAAGTAAGGTATATAGGTTAACTCTACACTGGAACCAGTTATAGAAAGGCCACCTACTAGTACTACAACTACTAATACTACTACTACTGCGCATGGGCGGCTCCAGAAATTTTTGACAAGGTGCATTTTTGACAAGGTGATCATAAAAAAATTCAAATTCACCCAAGTTGTACTTGAGAAACAAATGTGAAAAAATGTCCAACGTTTTTTTTAAGGCTTTCGGTTAAACATCGAAATGAGGCCTATTATTTGTAAAATAGATATATGCACATCAATGTTTCGGGAAAAAAATATTAATGCCGAATAAAAATAATTACATTGATTATGGACTAATATAATGATTTGGTACATTAAATTCAATGACATTAGGATGTTCATAAATTTTAGTTGGGTGGTAGAATTACACTGTAAAGCAAGAAAATCATCATCAATTATATTTTTTTTGAACTCAGTTTTCTGGGTGAGGTGTTCAACTAACCACCATAGGTTTTACAATGGAGCCGCCTCTGACTGTGCAAACTCGTGTGCGGTTGCAAGTAGAAAAGTAGAAACGAAGGTTCTCCGAGTAGTAAAACTATATACCAATATAAATGCCAATAATGACATTGATCTCATCTTTTCAAGGCAATTGGAGAGGTTCTGAGATAATTTTAAGCTTCAAATGCTAGAGCATGGTCACCATTGCTAGTGAACTTGTAATCAATGTTTGTTTTCTAAGTTCCAACACAGAATATAGATTGATGACAGTGTAGGTTTTCTTTATAGGCTTCTTCAGCAAATTAGATGCTCAAACCAATTGTTAAGAAAACCTTTAACTGGACGCTAAAAGCATTGATGTGTCGTTTTCCCATAGGAGAAAAGTACAGAGAAGGCCGTTGAGTAAGATATGACAAATCGACACCATGAGCACAATACAGTGAATAAAATTAACGTCCGAAAGGCAGTGATCCAAAAAATTATTAGCAAGTGGTGGCTATCTGGTGGGGCGGCGGCTGTGGGAGGTGGTGACAGAAGTATTCTCAAATTTTTAGGGTTGTGTTTTGGGCTGCGCTTATTTGTATTATTTGGGCTTTTAGGCCTTCGGGTTTTTACGGGCTTTATTTGTTTTGTCTGGGCTTTTAGGCCATTAGGTGTTATGGGTTTACCCATTTTGGTGTATTTTCCAACCAAGGGTTGGAAACCCCTCTCCCTTTCCCCCTTAATAAAATGTTACTTTTGCCGATAAAAAAAAAAGTGTCTGCATGAACAAATTTGACTTCCAGAGCTAACGAGAAAAACACAGAAAGAAATTATAAAGCATGACATCTGCAATTTAATTCCTGGCTATGACATGGTAAAAGTGCCTAAAATTGGGAATTTGGTGGAGACAGTTCCCAGAGAACACATGAAGTTGGTGTTTAAAGACGAATCCTTGAAAGTTTGACCAAAACATGTATGTTTTCATGTGACTGGTTATGTACTTTTGCTAAGCTTGTGCATAATCATTTACATTCAACAAAAGAGAGAAATTTTAGCAACAGCAAGACTCACCACATCCCATTGCTTGCTAAGAGTTGAAGCACTGAGAGAGTACAAATAACCTGCAATCAATTACCATTGAACTTAGATAATGGTTCATGCTCGTCAAATGTTTTTTGAAGAGAAAAAAGTAACACACAATCACGACAGAATCAAAATTTATAATTACACCAAGTTAAGGCTTTTCGCTCGTTTTCTTTTTCTTGGTTTGATCTACAAATGTAATTCAAAGAGGCCTCAAAAAGGGCAGCAATAAGTCAACCATGGTGAGCAATTACTACAAAAACAAGACTACGCCAACCAAGAAAAAGAAATGGCACGACCAGGGTATGTTTGTAACTGCACTAATAATTTCATAAGATATGTAATCCTATCAGACTAATAGTGATGGAATTAATTATACCACACCCCCATGGTACTGTATATCTTACTATGTGTGGGTTATATTATCTGATGGATATTCAATCCGGACTGTAAAATTTTTAACTAAGCACCGGATTCCGATCAAACAAGCAGCCCCTTAGACTAAGTTCGTGCAAAAAGCATCATGGTGATTTTACAATGTGTTCAAGATCATACGAAGCCACCAAATCAACGTTGACTATCGTTTATGGAAAAAAAATGCATTCAAAATCACATGCTTGCGCAACAATCATTAGGCAATTCCGAAGTGGGGTCTACCATCTCGTTCAGCAGTTGAAGAAATGTAGTGCCGATAAAGGTTTGACTCCGGAGCCTGCATCCTCATAAAACATGAACAATTAGACTGACCTTTTATGTATCTTTCTGCTCGATCTTAAATAGATGAAGGAAAACATACAGTTTTGGTTGGTGATTTGCGAATGAGGTATTCATAATACCAATACGGCTCCCCATCAACCTGAGGAAGACACAGTAAGGTCTACATACGGTCATAAAAAACTTCAGTCAAATAACGGAAACAAAATTACTGAAAGCTATTTCAAAATAAATTTTATTTGTTTCAAGTATCAAAAAGTAAGGCAAAGTTCTGAGAACTCACATCAGAAGAATGTGCATCAAGAACTGAACTTGCAGCCATCCGTTGACTTGAGGTGATACGCTGGCCAAAACATCAACGCATAAGTTGCAATATCAGTCAATATAACATAGAGAGCAAAACAACTCAAAACCATGAAGCACGGGCACACCAATAGGTTATTGTCTATGTTACATGGACTCAGGTGCGAGTATCGGGTGCGGGTGCAAGTCCAAGAGTCGGACCTTCCTAAACTTAAATCTTAGGATACGTGGATATGTGTCCCCAACTCGGGTAGGGGTACGGGGACACTTCCTGAACTCTTTTTTGTATTATATATTGCATAATTTTCTCAGATTATGTTCCGTAAACTATGTTTACAAATGTAGTTAAACAAGAAAGGGTTAAGAAAATCATGTTTTTGCTATTTCCCTATTTCTTGTCTCTGTGAAATACTGGAAATATTGCTTTTCTAGCTGATTTGATAGTCCTTTTCTGTAAGTATCTTAACAGTTAGAGGATCCGAGTGTCCAAAAAGATACGGGTGTCGGACATATCGACACGGGTACTTGAGCCAAGGATCCATGTAACATAGGTTGTTGTCAATGTGCCTGACACATTGGGGACACACATCACACCAAGACACATATAGGACATGCCATCTGGCGTGTCAAGTAATAAAATTGCTTTTTAAGCAGGGGACACACTATGTACACACTCGGAGACACGTGTGTCTTAAGAAAGCTTGGGTTGGGACACAATAGAAGTCTATTTATAATTCTAAATCCTTATCTTGCACGTTAAACAATAATACTAAAATGTACAAGGAAACAATCACAAATACAATAAAATATAAGCCTAACCCTTGTTAAATGATGTCTGAATAATTGAAAGATAAAAATTGCATTTTGTAATACTAGTTTTGATAGTTTCTGAATCGAATATTCAATCTTCGTTTTGATGCTAAGATTCTATGTTCAGATGAATAATAACATATATTTTTTGAATGGCATAATAGCAAAATATATACAAGAAAACCGCGTTCATGTTCCCACTTTTGAACAACTTCCACGCCCTGTGTTTGTATCCGCCTCCATTTTTGTGCTTTGTAGGCTCAAAATCTCTGTACGTCTTGAAGAATTGTTCTAATTGTGCATGACTGGCACAAAGACTCAAACTTACCCTATACCGGTCAAAGTAAAATGGAATCAGTGTTAACTGTGAAGAGACAGGGTGAACAAAGTACCAAAGCTGACTTGTCCGCTAAAACAGAATCAGCAACATCTTTTGCACTCCATGTGCTCTTGTCCTTCAATTTCAAAAACTCTGCATTTGGGGGACCTATCTGAACCAAGGGTTGGAAATCAACAAACCTCAAAAAAGAAGACGACAAAAACACACACATAAGTATCACACCTAGTACGTTTATTGTGACATTGGAGTTACCATAACCGAAATGATGAGATTATCAACAATATCCACACGCTCGGATACAATTCGTAGACGTGCATCAGCTGTTACACGTCGGAAGCAATTTCTAGTAAGTCTTCTGTAACAAGCTCATAAAGATGCAGACATCATAACTACTGGTGTACAAACAAATTCTTGAAGGTGCTTCTGTTAGTTCCATATTTCTTGGCCAAAACATAATTAAGAGAAATACATCAATTAAAAAGTAGTAAAGCATGGCCCATGTTATTGACTTACGAGATAGTGGTGCGGCCGATGAATATCGCTCTGGCTTTCTTGATTCCACCCTGCGATTAGATGAAATTAGCCAAGTTTCCACAACTTAAGAATGAATGATTCCCAAGAAGTGAATTTACTTTATTTTACATGAAGTGGATAAAAAGAATAAGGTCTGTTTGGGTGTTTTCTTAAACAGAACACCAATGAGCAATTTTACAAGCTTCATTCAGATGGGGGACTACTTTTGTAAAATGTTTAGCCAATACTAAAGTTCAGGGACGGCAATAGAGACCTTCAGTGAACTTTTCAGTATCATCATATAGGTATATCCAATCACCTCTCATATTACGAAGAAATCGTAATGTAGTATCAAAATAATTCACACTAAAACCCGAGAATATGTGGAACAAAAATAGTGAAAGATACCAACCGATGAGTTCTACTAATTCCATTTTTGTGAAGATCTTCATTTGTGAGAGACTATTAACTTCATGGAAAAGCTATATATGTACAAAGTGACAGCACTGCCATCTCCTCCCACAGGTTTAATACTTCACAAAATCCATGTATTTTTTTACTGGTATGCTTGTCATCTAAGAAGCATGGATGCAGACACTGGACAAGTGATTTTTGCAAAAACTAGGACATGGACACGTTGGGGGATACATTAATACAGACGTCAAATTCATATGCTATATAATTTTTTTTTTTTTTGCAAATTAAAGGTAAAAAACCAATGAAAAAAATGAGAATAGCAGGTTGGGAAGAAGGAAAAGAGGAAGAAGAGAGAACGCATAGATATGGATCCAAGGTCATAGAGATACACAGAGAAATAGATTAATTTTTTGAGTTGCAATCTGTTAGTCTGTCTCCTAGGGTTTTCTCAGTGTGTAGTAATCTGTTAGTATGTCTCCTAGGGTTTTCTCAGTGTGTAGTTTCATCCTTAAGTCAATCAATTTTTTTTTACATTTCAAATGTTACATCTTTACCCTGTTTCAAGTTTAAAAAATTACAATATGCACCAAATGTGTCCCGCACATGTCTGATGCGCGCTGGAGTGTGTCCAAAACATGTCCGACTTAAAAAAAAAAATTGAATACTCGGGCACATATTTTTCGTGTTTCGGACACCTGTCGAGAACGTGCTTGAGCGTGTCTGTGTCCAACACGTGTGTGATACGGATACGAAAGGCCTGGAGACATGTCCGTTCTTCTTAGCTCATCGTTGTTGGAATTGTGCATCCAATCTATTCAATCCAATGTATTAAAAGATCTTTGGTTCAAAACTTGAAAGGCAGTTTTCCTCTCCACATGTGAGGAGATGCTTGATAAAAATTTGATATACATTGTTGAGCTCCTTCTCTAGCATTATGAACTTTGACCATTGGCAATTAGCCCCATACGTCACAATTCCAACAAGGTGAATTTACATGTTTGCAGAATTAGCACCTTCATCCTGTGAAGGCAAACTCGTGGAGGATTTTCAACTTTCCCTGTTACATCTGAACCATCAATTAACCTAAAATTTGCATTTCAATGACATTGAGCCATTAAGATTACAATACATTGATTATTTGATGCATAAATAGCCTACCATTTGAAGACAATCTTTTTAGATGGCGGTTGTACGGGGTAGAGGTAAGAATAAGCATTTGTATCATCGACCATAGAAGCCATTTTCACTTCTTCTGTGGCACTGAACCCTGCAGTAAAAGGTATGCAATGTTGGTGAGGAAACTGGCAAAACACCGATCAAGAGATTCTTTGTTTTAAAAAAACAAATTGATGTCAACACATCCTATATTCTTCAAAGAAAAAAACAAATGCAAGCTTTTAAATCCTAAGAACAGCATTTGATGTCAACAAATATCATAAAAGTCCAAGAGAAGAAAAGGAAAAAGTAAGCAAACACCATATGCATCCCCACCAAAGTTAATAACTCTCTTGTGCCAATCCTAAGAGAAACTAGTACTACAAAGACAACATTGCCCCAAACCATCTCTAGTTCTTCTGATAAACCTGGAACTTTATCGTGCAACTATTATTCAACTAATAGTCTAGAATTCAGTGGGATCAAAACACCAGATTCTTCCATTTGAAGATGAAAACACATTGTCTACCGAACAAAATTTTTGAGTTTGACTGATGCTTCTGGGTTGAGGCTTACTGATACGAAGGCTATTCAGGATAAAATTCTGGGATACTATTTGGGGGCTGTTGGGTTCACCTTTTGAACAGGTTAGGAGTTCCCTTGATTTCAACTCATCTTCAAGCTAATGACTGTGCTCAGTTGAAGGAAAAGACTTTGATTAAGATCCAGTCCTGGTCAAACAAAACCCTTTCCTATGGTGGCAGGCTCCAAATCTTAAAGTCTGTCCTTTTTAGTATCCAAATTTACTGTTCTTTTATCTTTATTCTGCCTCAACGAGTTCTAAATGACATTGAGCAACTTTTACGGGGTTCTCTATGGACTGGTTCTGACTTAAAACATTCAGGGGCTAAATTGGCATGGCTTGCTTTGTGTGCTCCAAGAGAAGAGGGAGGTTTAGGCCTTCGGATGTTGAAGACTTGGAATATAGCATTGATGATTCGTCACCTGTGGGCAATTTGTATGAAAGCAGACACGCTATGGATTAAATGGGTATGGCAGGCTAAGATACCTCAGGAGGCTCTTCTTGGACTACAAGGAAACTCCTAAAGCTTAGAGATGTTACTCAACTTTGGATCAAATATATTATCGGGGATGGTACTTCTACATATCTTTGGGTTGATAACTGGCATAATTTCGGTCTTCTCTACAACAGGGTTGGTAATTCTGGGGATTTCTATGTCAGTAGACCTCTATCTGCTAAAGTTTCTTCCAACATCCATAATGGGCCATGGAAATGGCCTTGCCCTAGGAGTGCTATTACTAGAGAAATTGTGAGGAGTACTGATCCTTCTCTCCTCCCTAATGTCTCTGTGCCTGATACTGTACGTTGGACTCTTTGTTCCTCCGGGACTTATTCGGCTAAGTCAGCGTGGCAGGAATTGAGACAAGCTTTTCCTTTAGTTCCATGGGCTACTTGTGTCTGTACTCACCATGTTCCACGTTGGGCCTTCATTGAGTGGCTGGTATTTTTTAAAAGACTTTCCACTAAGGATAGGCTTTATAGTTGGGGTTTGGTTGGTGATCAAAATTGTTTGTTCTGCCTAGTTGAAAATGAATCTCATGACCATTTTTTGTGTGTGTGTGGATACTGGAGTACAGTTTGGAACATGCTTCTGCAAAAGAACAATATTGATCGTTTGAGTGCTAGTTTGGCTGATGAGATAAGTTAGGTTGTCGATCACAGATCTCAGGATTTGTGCTTTAGCAGAGTTTACAAGCTTTCTTTGGCTGCCTCTATTTACTGGATATGGAAAGAGAAATAAGAGACTTTTTCAGAGGCCTGGGGTCCCTGCTTCAAGTTTGGGTGCTCTGATTATTGAGGACGTCAGGGCTTGTCTTAGCTCGTGGAGGGGCTTGAAGTCTTGTGATGCCACTAGGTTTCTTGCTAGGACGTGGGCCTTAGTTCATGTATTTTTGGCTAGACTAGATGGAATTTCTCTTCTTGTTGCTTTGTATTGATTGTTTAGGCAGTTAGGTACATGTTAGATCTGCCTGGTTTTTTTCCTTGTTTAGTTGGGACTTCCCTTTGTTTTGGTTGGTTTAATTTTTAAAATGGTTTAATTTCCCAAAAAAATATTTAAGTAACCGTCCTCCATATTGAGAAACCCTTCCTAGTGAGGTTGGTTGTTTCACCCTCCCTCCACAGTGGATGCGGAGGTTCGAGCCCCACGGGAGACGAATTTGGGGTTCGAGGCTATGAACAGCCTCTGGACCCCTGTTGACTAGCATACTAACACCCTGCTAACCCTCGCTGATTTGTACAATATTGGCCAAAAGAAAAAACGTCCTCCATATTAAAAAAACGTGAGTATCATTCCGAAAATGAACAACTACAGTGGGAAAAATGAATTTCATCAACCACCAACATATCTTTCAGTCAGGCGAGAAAATCTAGCAATCAAAATAGGAAATAGATATATCACCAGTTTAACGAGATGACCGTACTAATGGCAAGATTAAAAGAAAAGAGAAAAAAGAGCAAATGACAAAACATACTGCCAAAAATACAAATTGAATTACTTCTAACAACCAAACCTTACACAGAAAAAATGAGCGTAGATTTGGGTTTACCTGAAGGCGGAAAGACCAAAGCAAGTGGAGAAGACAACCCAGAAAGCATTAATTCCCTTCTCAAGAAAAACTCATTTTGCAAGGTGGGGTTCGGAGTGGAAGGATCGCATGAACATACTACCGCTTTCTCAACTACTCTAAATTTCTTGGGGCCCAAATCAGCCCTAGTCCTGTTCCTGAAATCCCAGTACCAGAAAATCACTAAAAGACCAAAATGATAAACAATAGGACATACCCATATACAGGGGCGACTGAGGCGGCTCCTGAATCAGTTGACAAAACGTTCAAAAAAAATATTTCTATGTAAAACCCCATATGAAGAAAACTATTTAGTTGAGTTGAAAATCTATTGACCTTGGTTTATTTTGTTTAATTGACCTACGTTATTTACTTACTTGTGAATTTTCATCTACTTTGGCTTCATAAAAATAATCTAATACAGACAGTATTAAAGAAAACTATACTTGAACGAGTCCTTTGAGCCGCCCTTGCCCATATACGAAAATTCAAATATATGTATATGTATATATATATATATATATATATATAAACTGTGTATGTATGTATGTATGTGTGTGTATATATATACACACAAATATATCTATGGAGAAATAGAGGGGGAGAGGGAGAGTTGGTGTACCTGAAGTGGGAAGGGTTTGGGAGGAGAGAGAGATGGGAAGAAGTAGATAGAGAATGAGAGGGAAAGAAAAGACCCGTTGCCATTGAGATTTGAGAGCACAGTTTGCCCTCCTCCCTCGCTTTGTTTTCTTGTCAGCTCATCCACTCTGATTCATTACCCTTTCATTAAAAAACCATATTGAACAATTGCACCCAAACTTTCTCAAAATCTTGATTGCGGTCCAGCATTTTTATAACGTCATAATTTTGTAACCTGTCTTCCTTGGGTGAAAATGTGTAATTATTAAGTGATTCTTGGGCATGGTCACGTGCCCCCTCAAAATCCTTCCCGTTTATTTTGGAATTTTGAATTTGGATTTAGGGTCTTAAGTACTCTAAAAGCTTGTGGAATTCCTATAAGATATGGTGGGAACACAAATTCTGCGGTGATTAAAGTTCCGAGAGCACGTGTCATTACTTGTATTCCAAAATTCAGTGAATATTTTTGTTTTCCTTGTGATTAACTATGGCCATCTCCAATAGTGCAGTTAAAAATATGGTGTTATATGACACAAAAGTGTTAAAAATAATGGGTCCCATTTGTTTATATTATATTATATGATAAATTGTACAACTTTTGTAACTTAGTAGAAGAGTTTTTCTCCTAATAGTGTAGTTAAACAATATAGGAAGTATGTATGAACATAAAAAGTGCATCGGATGGGGTCATGTAGAGACCCGTATTTTCGAAAATTACTTAGAGATTATATAAATGCAAGGACTTGACGAAAATATGAAATTTGTTGAGTTTATGTGACAAAATTGTTAGTGGAAGGGGTGATTATGTGTCTTGCATATGTGCTAGTATAAATAGGGGTGGGTGGGTGGGTGTGTGTAGAGGATAAAAAAAAAACCATCTCCCTCTCTCTCTATCTCAAGTCTCTCTCTCCCTCTCTCTCTATATGGCTCTCTCTCTCTCTCTTGCTCCTTTGAGCTCAAAACCTTACTCAATCACTCAAAACCCACACATTTCGACCTTCAATCTGTCATCTACGCGTGATTCAAGCCTTGGATTGTGTGGGTTCGAGCTTGAAGTTGTTCTTGGTGGATTTCGAAAATTTTGGAGTCTAGGGCTCGATTAATCTTGGGGGTTCGCTCTCCATACTTGAGGTAGCGATTTCCTCATTCTATGTGTTTATGAGTTGATTTTGTGTTTCAATCGTGCCTTAGTTTGAGGTTTGTTGTTTGGGTTTCGTCCTTGAAAAATCTATAGAAATCGTAGCTGAAAGTGTCTGGGGATCAATCCCCTTGCGCAGAGGGATTGATCCCCCTTCTGTCTGGATTTTTTTCTGTTGTTGTTTGGGGATCGATCCTCATGTGGTGGGGGATCAATCTATCCCCCTGCTCTCTAGACAGATTTGTGTCGTTTGATCCTAACTCGATTGTTTTGACTCCTGATCACTCCTAATACCTTTTAAGCATCTTCAAACCACCTCTAAGCTTGATTGCTCATAGTCCGATGATTCGTTGATTATACCACTCCTTTGGCTCTTGTTGTAACAAAGAAAAATGTAGAATTAAATGATTATGATACTCGTACATTGCTTATGCATTTGGTTGGTTGAAGTAGATGTAGTGACATGTCTCAATGAATGATATAGATTTGTTTAGTGCTATGACATGACGTGATGATTGGTGAATTGGAAAACGTAATGTGGAGTTGTTATCGAATATCGTAGGCTAAAAAAAGGGATATCGTGGGGTGTATAGTTGGTTGATGTGAGCCTGTCTAATAGTCCGAATGATAATAGGGTAACTTGTATTCTCATAATTCGTCTCGTGGATCTTTCTAAATTACCTTGGTGCTCGTTCCATGAGATCTAAGTATCGATACTAGCAAGTAGTATGTCGTAGAATCGATATGGGTTGGTACGTTACGCAGGGTATCGTGATATACTTAGGGGAAAAGGTGTGTACTTATTTATTAGTCGATGTTATGATATGGTTGGTTGTTTGGAATGCAATGAATGTGCATGGCCAATTGGCATGATGGTTTGAAGGTTATAAATTTGAAAGTGATTAAAGAAATGGGAAATGACACTACGGGTATCACATTCGGTGGTGAGGTGATCGGACTTGACATGAACGGGTATCACCATTTGGTGAAACGACCGAAGTGGTGAGATGACCAGACTGAAACTGAATAGGTATATGACCGGAAAACACAAATGAACGGGTACGTATCACCATGGACATTCGGTGAGATGACCGGACCACGCGTGAAACATGTGAAACAAGGAATGATGATATACAGATGAATATGCGATGTGAAATTCCGAGAACTAGAGAATGATGATATATGGAATAAAGTGTGACTATTGAAAAATGGGTAAACGGTCAGATTTATCAAGGTTTTTGAAAGAAAGGATTTTAGTTTTGGAAAAAGGATTTTTAATAAAAATCCTCTGGCATTTTTGAGCGAATCAACGGCCTCCGGTATTTGAGCACAAATTAACGGACTCCGGTATTCAGACTCGAATCAACAGAACTTGTGTTTTCTACCCTACTTTGTACAAAATAAAATGGAAGGTTTTATATGAACTGAAACTGCTGATTGTTGTAACGATGGACAAGTGACGGTTGGGAGAATGTTGTGGTTTAAATATATTGATTCGAGCTAGTTTTCTGTCTCTGATTGACGTATGAGCTGTTAGGAGAACTCTTAAAAATCTTGATCCCAAATGTTGTAGTATGCTCGTTCGTGGGAAGGAACCATGTTTCTTTGTGATATCCTGTTGTATTCATTCACTTTGGGTGCATAATTCACCGCATTTTCTTAGAGCTTGAGTATAGATTTCTCTACTGAACTAGTGTAGCTCACCCTATCATTTTCAAGTACAATACAAAGAAGTCGACATGGTGTAGTTGATGTGCATGCATGATCATATCTTTGAAAGTATACATGAGGAGTTCCTCTGTATAAGATTCGAAAGGATATTTTTGAAGAATGATTATTGTAAACTGTAAACTTTATTTATTTATTTTCATGATTGACTCAGATACAAGGGTGTTTTGATAAATTGGGGCCTTTGAGCCAGAAATGTAATCTGTGGATTTAACTAGAGGACGAGAGAATGAAAGATCTATTAGGTAATACTTGTATTATGGCAAGAACTTTATTTATTGAAAGTGACTGTTATTTATGTTAAAAATCGAGGGCGTGACAAATCATGCTTTTTTCTCTTTTTTCCCACTTTATATATTTCTCTCCTCGCATGCCCAAATCTGCCACACTCCTACAACAATCTCTCTTTCCCCTTTCTTTTCTCTCTTTCACTCTCTTTCCTAGGGTAAATTAAAAGGACCATCATAGTAAGTTCTGACCTAGTTGTGACACAATTTTTCTTCGACCTTAACCTCACCTACACCTCACTGTTGGAGCCAAAAGAAACACAAAAAATTGTTAACTGAGATAAATCTTACCTTAGCTTCACCTTAACTTCACTTATTAGAGATGGCATAAATGTCGTTATTATCTTATGATAGCGCTTCGATTTTTGCACATCCCCTAATATACCTTCAACTTGTGACAATATTACTTCTCGGTCTTGTCTCTCGTATGTGCGATCCTTTGTCATTTACTCCTCCTTCCACTATTTCTTGCATTCTACTTGCTTTTTGGACCGATCAATTAAGAGACCACTAAAGATGGTAATGAATTTGAGAAAAATATCGTGCCTTTGCACCCATTTTAGAATATGCACCCAGCCCCTCCGTCGCATTGTTGTTGGATGTTCAAGACCATATTTGTGCCCTTCTTTTGTCAATGATGATGACAATGATAGTTATTGATCTTGATTCAAACAAAAACGTTGTACTATCACTTAATTTAATTGCTATTTGATCTAATTTCTCTTTATCATATATGACGAGAGAAATTATGTATAGTGGTGCCGGTGATTGAAACAAAATGAAAGGAGGCGAGAGAACAAATATGATTGCTCTTTTTCTTAATAAATTTTTGAAACAAATAGACAGAGAGAAAATGTAATAAATTAGTGTGACAAGTTATTATAGTGCATAAAGGTACATTGTCGTAGCATTAAATTGGTGTCACCAATATGAAGGGCATGTGTAAAGAATAAGTTGCACTTTTTATTCGTGAATGTTCCTTCAGATTTTTGTTTCATTGCTTTCTTTGTTGTAGATGAGGGTTCGAGTTTTGGTTTTGTCTACGAGGAAAGTTTATAATGAGAAACAGATGAAAGTGAGGGAGAAACACGGAGAAGATTAGAACTGTCATTCAAAAAAAATTTGTCAGACGACATCAACAAAAGTTGTTTTGTTAACGGTCTACCAATAATTGGCAAAGTTGTAAGATGATTATAACACTCTGGGAAAGAAAAGTAATTTTCAAGACCTCAGAGGTTTTATAGTTAATTCTAAGAAACCTCGGGGGATGTCCGTGAAATTTTTGGACAGCCCGATCGGCCGGTTGGTAGGATTTCCCTCTCCGGCCGGTCGGTACTCCTAGGAGCACTCTTTTCTTTCAACTGACTGACCCCTTCGGACTCTCTTCTTTCTCGCCACTTTTGTAGGAATTTTCTTCTCCAAGTTCCTGAGTGGCGGGATACTACTTCCAAAATCAAACCAATTTAGAAAACTCATAATCTAATCTCAGTTTCTTACTTCTCTACTGTGGTAATGGCATAAGAAATCTGGACATAGATATTTCTAGACAGAGAGGTGAAATATGGAAACGAGAAGATGAGAAACCCCAGAAGTTCCCAGCAAAGTTTATAACAACCCAGTGGTGGGTTATGTCTTGATTACAGCGTGCAATCAGTCAGTAGATATGTATGTCGAAATCAGGTCGATTCTCGGGTATTTCTTTCCCTGCCAATGAAATCCTGCATATATGCTTTAACAAAGCCTTCACATGGAATATGCAAAAGGGTTTGTGTTTTTTCGTATTACTTTGTGAATATTTATTCCTCGCGTGCCGTTCAAACCTTGGATTTTTCCCAACAAGATGCTAGCTTTGAGTTTTATTATGCCGAATTACGGCATTCGCTGCAGGGGAATGCTACCTCCGGTTGCATTAGGAAAGCCCTAGAGACTTTGAATTTCATGAGAAATGTGCCCGGGAAACCCACCGTCAACAATTATAATGCATTGATTCGTTGTAATTTGAAATCAGAATATGTGATGTTGGAAGACTTGGTTGAGGTTTATGTTGGGATGAAAAGGTTTGGGCTATACCCAAATGCATCGACTTTCAATACCCTTTTGAATGGGATGATTTCGCACAGGAAAACTAGAGACGCTTTTTTTATTGCACAGGAAATGTGTGCCAGGGGATTTGTTCATTCATTTACGATGTTCTCGAAGTTGTTGAAGAAGACATTGGAATCTAGGTATTTAGCATATGCACTTAGTGTATTCAAGTCCATGTTGAGATTTAATTATTTTCCTTCTGAACCCACCTTTAATTTGTTGAATGTTTCTCTTAGCAAAGCTGGGATTATGCATGAGGCTTATTATGTGTTTTCCGTTGCTCTTGAAAAGGGCTATTTTCGAGGTGCACATAGTTATAATCCGATATTATGGGCCCTGTGTAAGTCTGGTCAAAGCTATACTGCCTTGGAATTGTTTTATTCATTCAAGAAAAAAGGATGTGGACATAATGTGTGCTCGTATACGGCTTTGGTTTATGGATTCAGTAGAGAGAGGCTATGGAAAGAGGCTTTTCGTTGTTTAAGAGAAATGCAAACTGTCAGCTATAAGCCTAATGTCAGAACATACACTGCAGTAGTTAAGTTTCTTTGTGTTGATGGGAGGATTCAAGAGGCGTTAAGCCTTTTAGATAAGATGGAGAAGGAAGCATGTGATCCGGATTTAATCACATACTCCTACAATATAGTTCTTCATGAACTTAGTCACCAAAGTAGGGTTGCTGAAATTTATGAACTTGTTTCAGTTATTGACCAAAAGGGACTTTATCCCGATCCATTCACTCATTCTGCTTTAGTTGGAGGCCTGTTAAGAGCAGGTAAAATAGGAATGTCCATGAAGTTATTGCTTGACATTATTTCAAAGAGATGTACTATGGATACGGTGATGTACAATAGCTGCTTCAACATCATATGCCATGAGAATAAATCAAGCGATTCATTATCTTTAATGATGAACATGATTGAGACTGGGTTCAAACCAAATAATGTAACTTATAAAACCTCTCTGAAAGGCCTTTGCAAGGAAAACATTGAAGAAGCTTTGGAGCTCTTTGACTGTGTCAAGTAGGATACGAATGGACCTGACCTAGTTTCGTTCAATACAGTTTTGTCTGCAGCCTGCCACCAAGGAAATTCTCCAGTTGTAGTCTGAGATGAAATGGAGTATGAAGGTGTTAACCTTAATGCAGTTAGTTCAACTGGTTTGATTCAGTATTTTGACACCATTGGGAAGATTCTGGAGTGCTTAAAGCTATTGGAAGCTAGGATGTTGAATGGTCCTTTTCCCACTATAGTAACTTTCAATACACTAATGAGCATCCTTTGCAAGAATTGGTTACTCGGAATGGCACACCAGGTTTTCAACTGCTTGAAAAGCACTAGATTATTACCTGATTTGATTACTTACAATATTCTTATTTGTGCTTCCATAAGAGAAGGCAATGACCAGCTTTTGAGTCTGTTGTTGAGAAATATGTACATACAAGGATTGAAGCCAGATGCTGTTACTTTTGGGTCCTTGATTACGGGTTGGGTAAGGAAGGAAATATAACAGTAGCCCGCAAGCTGTGGTAGCAAATGACTGGGAATGGGATTACTCCAAATATTGCCATTTACAATACAATAACAGAGGCAATGTTCGATAGAGGCAAGTTTCAGGACATTATTGTGTTATTGAAGGAGATGGCAATGGAGGGGTGTAAACCTAATGGAGTTTCTTTTGAGATTTTAAACGGAGCAATGTCAAATAGTTGGATGAAGGAGATTCCAAGGAGCAAAACTTTTGGAAGGATACACATCATGGACAGATAATAACAAGATACTTCATTAAGAGAATTGGACCGTGCAATGGTTTGTTCTATTACCAACTATCACACACCAACCTCTCCTTCAAATCCAGCTTTGGCCTGAACATGGTTCTTGGGGGACGAAATTCCAGCCAAAGGTACAATTTAGAATATTTTTTTGAGTCTGTGCTTTTAATTTTTTGGTGATGGAATTAAGAGTGATTTGGATGACTTTTCATACACCAAAAATACATCTCTTGGTCTGTCACAAAAAGCAGACAAGAAGAAATGTAACTGCTAGAGATCTCTTATGCTGAATATCAGAAACATAGGTGATTTTCTTGTGCTTTCTTTTTTTACCTTCATAGGTTTGTTGTCATGCATGTTGCAGTCTCCATGGACAAATGAGCCATATGCATTACCATTGATCCCATGAAATGATCACTCCATCGCAACACCATTTTGTTCAGGATTCCCCTTATGAGTCATTTGAAAAGAATGCCATTCTATCGAGGTAAGCACTAACATAACTATATATCTATGTTTGTCCCTGTAGACATAAATTTTGAACTGTAGATTTTAGTCCACACTTTGAAATCTATATCTCAAATATCCATTGCTCAAGTGATATGTAGGCTCCTATTTTCGATTTGGATTTCAAATCATTAATTACATACTATGAAAGTAAAATCAATCTCCGATTAGTGAAGAATAAAGAACAGGGAAAGACAAGAGTTATTTAATTTTATTGATGATTGGGGTTTAAAACCCTTGTTTACATCTAGGGAATATTTAAATAGGATATATTTAGAGGGATTGGAACCCTCTACCTATCACTTGGTATGCTTACTCTTACAGGTTTTCGAAGCTTGCTGAAGATTGCCGGTGAGCGAGTAAGTTGCTTGGTGGTTGTAGATTGCATAAGTAGTGTGTCTTTTCTCTCTTGGTACATTTTCTACGTTGAGGGGAGAAATGATTCTTGTATAGCTTTTGCGTTCAGGGGAGAAGAAATGTATTGTGGTGAAGAGATCAAAGTTGAAGGTTCCAGTCCCTTTGACAATGAACCTCGTATTTATAGAGGGCTCTCTACTTGGCCAATACTCCTATTTTGAATTTTGAATAGCTGTTGCCAGGATAGGATGATATCTCATCATATCTTCTTAGCTTCTTCAATTTTTGAATGTTTGGTTGCATCAGATGACATACACCTTGGAATATTCTTCTGCTTCCTCAAAAGTATTTCTTGGGGTTTACGTATTATCTGATTTGAGACTGCGTGAACCCATGTTAGGTTCGCAGGCCTTGTAAATATGGGCCGGTTCGACCGATTTGTTAGATCTGCCCCGCAGGCCCAACATGTTTAATATTTTGTGGGCTCAACAAAAATTTGTTGATTCGCGGGCTTGTTGGTCAACATACATTTTCTTTAGGCTCTTCATATGCCATTTAGTTCGCAGGCCCAACATATGTTACATTGATGATGTGCATCAATCTTCAGTTGAAATTTATGTGCCAACAAATGCCCCCTTGTGAGTTGTGCAAGCCAATTTTGATTGCGCCAGTCACGATCTCTTGGCACTTCTTCCGTTGAGATAATCGTCATGTCTTCGCTTTTTATGAGTCCTTGTTTGCTTGGACTCTTTTCTTTATGAGCTTTTGGTGGTCTTATGATGGACCAAAGGCCTTTTCTTTTGCTAGACGTGCTCTTCCTTTTTGTTGGTGAAGCATATACCCTTTGATTTTTGGCTTTTGATAGCAGGCCCCTTTTTCTTTAAAATGGGCTATTTCTTTATGGAACATTCTTGCCTTGCAAGCTTCCTTTTATATAATCTTCCTTTTATGGGCCTTTTTTTTTAATAGTCTCTTCATTGTTGTTGTAGACCAGCCCCTTTTTTGGTTTGCGTGACCTGCCTTTTTATGGCTGCTATGGGCCAATTTTTATTTTTATTTATTTTTAATGTTATCAGATGGTTTCCATGGGTTTTTTTTTTTTTTTTCCTTTCTCCAGGCCCTCATTGGATGTGGGGTATTATAGAGGCATGGGAATTTATGCCATGTGACGACTACTCTATAGAGCATGTACAGTCTTTTTCCTCTTGTGGACTCTTTGATGCTTAGAGACTTATCTCTTTTGGATTTTTGTCTGGGACTAGCAGACTAGTGCTAGGACTTCTTTCTCCCAAATCCGAAATATCTCAAAGCTGCAACCTTTTCCTCTTATAGGAGTCTTTTGACAAAAAGAGTTTGAATGGACTCCATTATTAATGCTTCTTTAAGAGTCCAAACCCTTTTAGAAGTCAAGACTGTGTACCGAAGTATCCTATTTCTATCAGGAATACATATTTTACCAATTCTGCTATGAGTAGAGACACTGGTAGGGATTCTGGTAGAGACAAATCTAATTAATTACACTTTATACCTTCAACTTTAAACTATTATGGTTTAGTTCTAATTCTGGAATGGTCTTGCTCTGTGATACTGGAGTTTTGCTTCTGCTAGCTGATTTTCTAATTCTTTAAGTTTATCCTGTTCTTTTCTTATAAATCTGGTAAGAGTGGTGCTATATCTAGGTCTGTGAATATATATGGGTGTCTTTAAAAGTGTACCTATTAAGAAATTCTGGAAATATATTTCTTCTCTTAATCTATGAATATGAATTAAAATAAGTTCTTTCTTGTTCATGTATGTAAAGGTTTGTGATCAAATATTTGTAAATCCTACTCGGTACTTACCACCATATGATCCAGATGAACTGTTTAAAATAACTTGAATACTGTTAAAATTATATATCATATTACCCATTGATTAATCTTTCTTTTCATTATCATTTTTCCCTTATGTGTCAAAAATTTTGTTTAGAGAAATTTCTTATTTTCCTTCTTAACCTACCTCCGAATACTACTCCCTCAACGCCTCCCTTGGCTAAACGGGTACAAGACTCAAGAAGGCTTTATGGTTTAAAGGCCTGAAGTCATTACCCCTGAAAAAAAATTTAAATTTTAAGGTATCATGATAAGAAAACTGGATTAAAAATCTTTGGGTAATACAAGCATATAATTTATACAGTATACATGTTGTTTATAATCATAGGGGTGTTCCCTTTCGGGAGTCCCTAAAGAACAATAGAGAACTGAAAACTTACAATATTACTGCAAACTGCTGATTACAAAGGCTCAATTGCTGGGGATTGACTCGACCTAATTGCAACAAATGCTTACAGATAGCAAGTGTTCAAGTACTAGGAGAGTCGTGTTTACAAATGAAAGACTCGACTCTATTTATAGACCATCCTAGAGTTACATGACTGGCAATTTCACCAAGCCAGACATAAACAGTTCAGCTACTTTTGGTCACTAGTCTTTGTAATAATAGAAGGACGGTCTTCTTTTTCAAAAAGAAAGTTGAAAGATGTGTCGATGCGGGCCAACGATCACGCGGCATCTACTATTCTCTTTGGAAAACCGGATCACTTTTCTTATTAGGTTGCCAGTCATGTAACTCTAGGATGGTCTATAAATAGAGTCGAGTCTTTCATTTGTAAACACGACTCTCCTAGTACTTGAACACTTGCTATCTGTAAGCATTTGTTGCAATTAGGTCGAGTCAATCCCCAGCAATTGAGCCTTTGTAATCAGCAGTTTGCAGTAATATTGTAAGTTTTCAGTTCTCTATTGTTCTTTAGGGACTCCCGAAAGGGAACACCCCTATGATTATAAACAACATGTATACTGTATAAATTATATGCTTGTATTACCCAAAGATTTTTAATCCAGTTTTCTTATCATGATACCTTAAAATTTAAAATTTTTAAGGAGTAATGACTTCAGGCCTTTAAACCATAAAGCCTTCTTGAGTCTTGTACCCGTTTAGCCAAGGGAGGCGTTGAGGGAGTAGTATTCGGAGGTAGGTTAAGAAGGAAAATAAGAAATTTCTCTAAACAAAATTTTTGACACATAAGGGAAAAATGATAATGAAAAGAAAGATTAATCAATGGGTAATATGATATATAATTTTAACAGTATTCAAGTTATTTTAAACAGTTCATCTGGATCATATGGTGGTAAGTACCGAGTAGGATTTACAAATATTTGATCACAAACCTTTACATACATGAACAAGAAAGAACTTATTTTAATTCATATTCATAGATTAAGAGAAGAAATATATTTCCAGAATTTCTTAATAGGTACACTTTTAAAGACACCCATATATATTCACAGACCTAGATATAGCACCACTCTTACCAGATTTATAAGAAAAGAACAGGATAAACTTAAAGAATTAGAAAATCAGCTAGCAGAAGCAAAACTCCAGTATCACAGAGCAAGACCATTCCAGAATTAGAACTAAACCATAATAGTTTAAAGTTGAAGGTATAAAGTGTAATTAATTAGATTTGTCTCTACCAGAATCCCTACCAGTGTCTCTACTCATAGCAGAATTGATTAATTTACTCCTCATAGGAGTCTTTGACAACGACCCCTCTTTTGCATATACATAGCTGCTCCTTCTCCAAGGTTCTGCACAGCTGCAGGTTTTCTTCTCGTGGTAGGGAATTTTCTTCTTTCCCCCACCTTGGTTTCTTTTACTTTTCTTTCCACAGCACTTTCTTCTTTGCTGATACTTTTTTTCTTTCGATTTTTTCTTTCCAACAGATTGTTGTTTCTTCTTCAGGTAAGTTTTTTCCTTGCCACTTTATTTCAATCTTTTTTCTGCAGCAACTCCTTTTATTTGCTGCATTTTTGTTTTTTCAGTAAGTCCTTTTCTGACTTTGTGACCATGTACGACCCCCTTTTTTCGACAAGGAGAAAGCTGCTTCATTAATAAAAACAGTCTCATACTTTTCCTTCTCTGGCTTAAAAAAAACAAACACAAACCCCTTTTTTGTAAGCTAAAGTGGGTCCCTAGAACTCAACCTCCTTTTTTGTTATCAAAACATTTTATAAAACTCAAAAGGAGTACGTCGAGGACGGGGCATGCCGATGAGCATAAAAAGGCTCACCAACAGAAAGAAGAAGAAAAAAGTACAAGCATTCAACCGAAAGTTGGATGCTACAACACCTCAACATCAACCTACTGTTTCAACTTATGAATTCCATGTAAAATGCTTTTAAATTCCTCCACAGAGTATACCTTTATATCGAACTTAGCTTTATCCATATAGCTACCTTAGTCTTGATCAGATCCCCACCCCACCAACTGTCCTTGTCATGTTGAAAATAACATCGTTCCTCGTAAGCCTCGTAAGCCACAATGACCAAAGAGTGGCAAAGAAAGTCACCTCCCAAATGTGCCTTTCCAAATTTCAAAACCTATTTCCAAACCACCAACTTGCTAAGTTTGCCAAAGAAGATGGACACACCCATAAGATCTGCCACCACTCCATTAACAGGGACCAAGTATTCCAAGATAATTGGTAGTGAAAAAATAAATGCTCAGGAGTTTGCAAAAGGGGCAGAGAGCTAATTGCTCCTCTTGAATCAAATTTCTATTGGCAAGAACTGATCAAGTAGCCACCCTACCTTGTAGAGCCATCCATGAGAAAATTTCCACCTTTGGTGGGCTTTGGTTCCTCCATATTGAAGCCAGAACCTCATCCCTTGACTGAAATTGCTGCTCCCACTGCCCATACAAGGATTTCATCGAGAAACATCTGTCTGCTGACCATTTCCACTGCATGGAATCTTGTTTGGTTGGGGCCAACACTATACTCTGCAATCTTTGTTTTAACTCCTCCGAAAGTTGGTTTTCCCAGTCGCGCAATCTTCTCCTGAACTGAAAATTCCATCCGCCTTCTCCTAAACCTTCCATCAAAGCACTGACCACTTTTTTTTTTAGAAGATATTAAGTAGAGTCTGGGGTACATTTCCTTTATTGCCCTGTCCCCAAACCAAACATGATCCCAAAACAAAGTCTCCTGCCCAGAACCAATCTTCACCCTGAATCCCTCTTGGATTAAAGCACTTATACACGAAGAGGTATTTGTTATGGAACAAATGCCTTTCCATATGTTAGTGACCTGACCAAAAGCTAGGAGATGAGGAAACCAACAACCCTGATCAAGGTTATACTTACCTCTGATGACCTTCACCCACATAGAGTCTTTCTCTTTACTAAAGCTCCACCACCACTTAGTAATAAGTGATAAGTTGTGCAGCCTCAGATTCTTCACCCTAGCCCACCATTCTCTTTCTTCTTTGAAATCACATCCCATTTGACCAAGTGCATTTTCTTCTTATCCACAGAGTCACCCCAAAAGAATTGCCTCTGCAATTTTCTATTGCCTAAGCTACAGCCACTGGCATTATAAATAAAGACATATAGTAAATAGGTAGGTTACCAAGATTGGAGTTTGAGAGAGTGAGTTTGCCTCCCAAAGAATTGAAACTCCTTCTCCACACACTCAGTTTCTTACCCATTTTGTCCAAGACTGGCTCCTAAGTTTTAATTCTTTTGGGGTTATACTAGATATTTGATTGGTAGGGATTCAACCTTGCAACCCATCACCTGAGCAAGAGCTAACACATCCTGTTGACTACCATTTACTCCACACAAAGAGCTTTTGGAGAAATTAATTTTCAGCCCTGACATTAGTTGGAAGCATCTCAGAATCCTTTTTATGTTAGCCATCTCCTCTTTGTCATTGTTGCAAAAAAGGATTGTATCATCCGCAAATTGGAGATGAGATAAAACAACACCATTGGTGCCAATCTGAGTTCTTTTGATTATATTTAGTGCTCTAGCTATTTCCAACAAAATATTCAAGGCTTCCAGTACAATATTGTAAAGAAAAGGGGATAACGGATCCCCTTGTCTAAGCCCTTTATGAGTATGAAATTTCTTAGTAGCAGAACCATTAATAAGAATGGACATTTCAACAGTGGAACAACATTCTTTAATCAAGCCACGCCATTTTTCCCCAAAACCCATTTTCACAAGCAAATCCAGTAGGGAGCCCCAATTAACACAATCGTACACTTTTTCAAAATCAATTTTGAGAATAAGGCCCCCATGAGAATTGTTTTTCCAACTGTGAATCACCTCATTAGCTATAAATACTCCATCCAGAATTTGTTTTCCCCCACAGAAAGCAACTTCAGACTCACCAATGATAGTAGGAAGGTGCATTTTTAGCCTATTTGCCGAGACTTTTGAAAGAATCTTATACACCCAACCCACCATACTAATGGGCCTAAACTCTTTAAAAGCAGTGGGGCAATCAACCTTAGGGATCAGAGCGACAAAAGTGGAATTGATACCTTTTGTAAGCTTTCCATTGGCATGAAATTCAGAGAAGAATTGGAGGATCAGGGACTTCATGAAATCCCAGCCTTTCTTTACAAAAGAGAAGTTGAAACCATCAAGTCCTGATGCTTTTAGGTTACTGCATTCCTTCAGAGGTGCTAATGTCTCCCCTTCTTCAAACTGATTTTCTAATTGGGCAGAAACCAGTGGATTTAGCTTTTTGTTAAAGACACCCCCCAACACAGGTCTGAACCTTCTTTCCTCTTTGAAGTTGATGCTGAAGTGTTCAACAGCTGCTTCTTTAATCTCCTTAGGGTCTTCCAGCACTTTCCAATTAGCCTTGATTGATCCCACCATAGTTCTCCTAAACCTACTATTGGCCATCACCTGAAAAAAATCTTGTATTTTTGTCCCCCAATATTAGCTAGTTAATCCTAGATTTTTGTCTCCACAAAGAATCAGTCAAGTTAGTAAGTCTCCAGAATTCTATTTTGGTTTTGCATCTCAAAGCAATTTCCTCCTCATTCAGTTGTCTCTCTTCCCCCCTTTCTCTTTATTATTATTTTTTCTTCAGCATTATGGATTTCACCTTGAAAACAATTGAACACATTCGTCGTAACTAGCAAGATGTTCTAGATAAATTTGGAGCGAAAGTTGCCAAACACAAGTCTATTTTTGACAGTCTGACTCCGGCACAAAGATCCCTACACATTCCTCTTCATATTGACGACTTGGTCTATAACTGGGTGCGAAAATGCTGTGAGATAGATAGGAAGGGATATGCCAAGAACCGAGGCTTGTCTCCTATTTCCTTGCTCCGTCTCTTTTCTGAGAGCGAAGTAAATGATTAGTTCCCAGCTCTAATTTTAATCTCCTTATCAAGAAGATGAAAAACGAGGGTATTGAGTGAGATTCTTCCTTTAACATTCGTGGCCTCTTCCCATATCTTCAAGATCCCATATGGCTTTTCTGGTTGAGGGACGTGCTTTCTTCTTTTTCCCTACCTTAAAGAAAGTCGGCATTCATTCTGCTGTTTATGTTTCCCAGTTTTTGTATGCAAGAAACATAAATGTGTTCAAGGCTTTCCTCGAACGTTGGATGCCGGATACCAACATATTTCATTCAACATATGGGGAAGTTGGCTTTTCCTTGTGGGATCTTCATCGCATTAGTGGCCTACCCATTATAGGAGGACTTTATGAAGAGTACACCCCAACAAATGATGACCTCTATTCCAATCAAACTCGTCCTTAATGCCACGCCTTATTTTATATTTTTGCCAACAAGGAGAAATCCAAGAAGTTAAGTCATTGGTCTTCCTGCTTTGTAGAGCCTCACGCGGATTCCTTTCAGTGAAAGCAAGATATTTCTGATGAAGTGTATCTTGCTGGTTTTCTCGCTAGTTGGCTGGTTTTGTGCTTCCTCACTCTTCTAACGAAGTGCGTTCTTCTACCTTCATAATGGCAAGCAAAATGGCAAGGGGTTTGTTATTCAGCTTGGCTATACCGGTTCTCACCTACCTCTAACATTGTTTTAACAGAGTGGTTGCCTTTTCTACTCCAAGAAAGAAAGTTATTTATGGGCCTTTCAATATTTTTTTTGGATGGGTCTCCCTTTATTTTCCGAAGACTTATTCTCATGGCAATCCTTCAAATGATAAGTCCATTCCATATCTTGGGCTTATAGACAATCAGACTATTGGTGATTTTCATCTAACTAAATCACCTTATGCATAACAATTTTTTGTTTTCTCGGATAACTATTATCAAAAACCTTTTACTCACTATGATGAGCCGAATGGAAGGATCCAGGATGATCACAAAATTTCTCCTTTCCTACTCAGCTATCTAGAGTGCCTTCGTCCTGGGGTCCTTTCTTTTAAGGTGGGCTCTTCATTGCTTAGCAAACCTTATGCCTTTAATCGATACGCCTGCCAATTTGAATTTGGTCAAGCGTGCCCAAAAGATTTAGATGTATCTTGCCGCGAGCAGTCCAATCTTCAGACATTTTTCTATCATTGGTGCGAAATATTGCGATGGGGTACGAATGTTATTATTGAGCTTCCATCACCTCGACATCTCGCACTTGTAACAGAACCTTATTCTCGTTGGTGGATAGCTTCATCTTTTGCCGCTCTCCAGTTTTCTCCAGAATTGAAAAGAAAAGAACCCAACCAGCCTAAGACCTCAAAGAAGAGAGTCAAGAAAGCAGTTGCTCTGATCTTTTTTGATACTCCTCCTTCCTCGCCTTGACTAACAGCATCAAGCGCTCATTTCACAGCATCATAGTGTGCGCCCTTCCTCTTGCGTTGCTCAACAACATCCAGGGCGGCATGGAGGTCCTTCTCATATTTAGAAATATTCTTGGAATACTTGATCAAGTCACTTTGGGAAGAAGATTGCTTAGCCTTGCATGAGGACAACTTGGACTTGAGCTTTTTGAGTATTTCTATTGTACGAGTAATTTTCTCTTCAAGACTAATAATAACATGCTCTGAAAGTTTGGAGACAAAAGAAGCCATCTTGCCATGAGAACTGGTCATCTTATCAAATTTAGTCTTTTGTCTCCTCATATTGAGCTTCAAGCTCTCCAAGAGAAACATCCGAATCAGAGGTACTTGAGGTATTTGACACCTTGGTTCATAAATCAAAATATTTGACCAAAGCCTTCACCTTCTCGTAAAGAGGACTAAGATCCACATTAAAGCTCTTCAAAACGTTTGAATAAATAATATTCTTAATACTTATTGTGCATGACTGAAGAGAGATAAGAAGGCCTCTCTGTGTAAGGACAGCAACCTCGTTAGAGGAGAGAGAGGTAGACTGAACAAGGGTTTTTCAAGGCTAGCAACCAACCCTTCAAATTCAACAAAATCCATCAAGACGTCGAAAGAAGCTTCTCCTATAGAAAGAAGGTCATGTTAAAAAGGGAAAGGCCAAGTATTTGCAAGGTAAATGAATTTGTGAAGTACCAATGCTTTGAACTCGTGGGGGTGACAAGGGCAACAAGCTTGAAGAGGTAGCTTGCCACGAGTTTTTCGAAGAGACAGGACCAAGTGACATATCAAAAGACTTCGAGGATTTACCAGAAGAACATCTCAACGTTGAAGCATTTAGTCGAGGCGAGGAAGGAGGAGTATCAAGAATGGAGCAGCTGCCTTCTTGAAGGGTTGGTTGGTAGGCTTGAGAAACCTCTGTTCAGTCTACCCCTCTATCCTCTAACGAGGCTGCTGTCCTCATTCAGAGAGGCCTTCTTATCTCTCTTCAGTCATCCACAATCAGTATTGAGAATACTATTTACTCAAACCAATGGAGTTGTTTCTGTTTTGAAGAGCTTTAATGTGGATCTTAGTCCTCTTTACGAGAAGGTGAAGGCTTTGGTCAAATATTTTGCTTCATGGACCAAAGTGTTAGATACCTCAGGTACCTCCGATTCGAATGTTTCTCTCGGAGAGCTTGAAGCTCAATATCAGGAGAAAAAGACTAAATTTGAAAAGATAGCCAGTTTTTATGGCGAGATGGCTTCTTCCGTCTCCAAACTTTCAATGCGTGTTACTAGTCTTGAAGAGGAAATTCCTCGTACAATGGAAATACTTAAAAAGCTGAGTCTGAGTTGTCCTCATGCAAGGCTAAGCAATCTTCTTCCCAAAGTGACTTTGATCAAATATTTCGAGAATATTTCTAAATATGAGAAGGGCGTCCATGCCAATCTGGATGTTGAGCAACGCAAGAGGAAGGGCGCACACTATGATGCTGTGAAAGGAGTGCTTGATGCTATTAGTTGAGGCGAGGACGGAGGAGTATCAAGAAAGATCAGAGCAACTGCCTTCTTGATTCTCTTCTTTGAGGTCTTAGGATGGTTGAGTTGTTTTCTTTTAAATTCTGGAGAAAACTGGAGAACGGCAAAATATGAAGCTATCCACCAACGAGAATAAGGTTCTGTTACAAGTGCGAGATCTCGAGGTGATAGGAGCTCAATAATAACATTCGTACCCCGTCGCAACATTTCGCACCAATGATATTAAAATGTCGAAAGATTGGACTGTGCACAATACATCTAAATCTTTTGGGCACGCTTGACCAAATCCAAATTGGCGGGCTTGTTGATTAGGGGCATAAGGTTTGCTAAGCAATGAAGAGCTCACCTTAAAAGTCAAGACCCATGACGAAGGCACACTAGATAGCTGTGTAGGAAAGGAGAAATTTTGCGATCATCCTGATCCTTCCCTTCGGCTCATCATCGTGAGTAAAAGGTCTCGGATGATAGTTATCCGAGAAAACAAGAAATTGTTGTGCATAAGGTGATTTTGTTAGATGAAATTCACCAGTAGTCTGATTGCCTATAAACCCAAGATATGGAATGGACTTATCATTTGAAGGATTGCCATGATAAGTCTTTGGAAAATAAAGAGAGACCCATCCAAAGAAATATTGAAAGGGCCCATAAATAACTTTCTTTCCTGGAGTAGAAGAGGCAACCACTCTATTAAAACAATGATAGAGGTAGGTGAGAACGGATATAGCCAAGTTGAATAACAAACCCCTTGCCATTTTGCTTGCCATTATGAAGGTAGAAGAACGCACTTCATTAGAAGAGTGAGGAAGCACAAAACCAGCCAACTAGCGAGAAAACCAGCAAGATACACTTCGTTAGAAATATCTTGCTTTCGCTGAAAGGAATCCACGCGAGGCTCTACAAAGCAGGATGACCAATGACTTAACTTCTTGGATTTCTCTTTGTTGGCAAAAATATAAAATAAAGCATGGCATTAAGGATGAGTCGTATTGGAATAGAGGACATCATTTGTTGGGTGTACTCTTCATAAAGTCCTCCTATAATGGATAGGCCACTAATGCGATGAAGATCCCACAAGGAAAAGCCAACTTCCCCATATGTTGAATGAAATGTGTTGGTATCCGGCGACTAACGTTCGAGGAAAGCCTTGAACACATTTATGTTTCTTGCATACGGAAACTGGGAAACATAAATAGCAGAATGAATGCCAGCTTTCTTTAAGGTAGGGAAAAAAGAAGAAAGCACGTCTCTCAACCAGAAAAGCCATATGGGATCTTGAAGATACATGGAGATGCCACGAATGTTAAAGGAAGAATCCCACTCAATACCCTCGTTCTTCATATTCTTGATAAGGAGATTAAAATTAGAGCCGGGAACTGAATCATTTACTTAGCTCTCAGAAAAGGGACGGAGCAAGGAAATAGGAGACGAGCCTCGGTTCTTGGCATATCCCTTCCTATCTATCTCACGGCATTTTCACACCCCGTTATAAACCAAGTCCTCAATATGAAGCGGAATGTGTAGGGATCTTTGTGCCGTAGTTAGACTGTCATAAATAGACTTGTGTCTGGCAACTTTCGGGCCAAATTTATCTAGAACATCTTGCTGGTTACGACGAATGTGTTCAATTGTTTTCGAGGTGAAATCCATAATGCTGAAGAAAAAATAATAATAAAGAGAAAGGGGGAATCAATTCAAGTTGCACAAATTAAAATGAAGATGTTCACAATAAAAGACAGGTAGGGATGAAAATCCTCAAAAGCATTTCAGCATGTTCACCAAAAGGACAAATGAGGATAAAAATCCTCAAGAGCCCTGACAGGTGATGCAGTTATCATTTTTTTGGATGGAGGCAAAAGTCCCTATGAGGAAACAGGTGTTAAGCACCACTTCAAACCCATAAAAAGGGGGTCAACATAAGCTTTTATGGATGCCAAAGCCAAAAAAGGAAGCTAATCCTTTGAGAGTCTTTGGAGGCAAATGAGGAATATTCCCTCTGACAGAATCTTAGCAACGCAAAGATAAAACCAAGAAGAGAAACCTTAAGAGACAAATAGAGGAAAAAAAATCCCTTCCAACAGAGCCTTCTTCAAGGCAGATGTTGAAGCTCTTTCACAAGAATCTTCTACAAAACCCTCGAAAGAGAACAAGCCAGGAGAGTTCTCAAAACAATAACATGATCAACCCTCTCAAAGGCCTTAACAATGAAGGATGTCTGTAAGAAAATCCAAGGACCACTTGACAAAATCCTCAACAAAGGGATTAGAGATTGGTCCGAATAGGTTTGGAGATAGCTTGACAGAAGCCTTTCACAAGAGACTAAAGTCAAAAGTGACAAAGATTCCTCGAAAGGAATTTGAGCCCATGTACTAATGATTTCAAAATATAATGTACAAATGCATAAATGAAAATATGGACAAATTGAATTGAGTAACACCAAATTTGTTACCTCAAAGGATGCAAACGGCGGCAAGCAGGATCGTGTAAATAGGCCCTAAAAATCTAGACAAGAAGCAAAAAAAAGGGAGCTGAATGGAGTCAAGCCAAAAAAAAAAAAGAAAATGCTTTCTCTAGTTTGGCTTGACTACGGGAAGTTTAAAGCAAAATTCAGCCTCTTCTTGAAAAAAAGAACAGCTTGGTTTTTTGGTGAAAATGTACGATGACAATAGGCTCAGTTCTTTTGAAATAACCATCTTCTTGAGAATTATTGCTGCACTGTTTTGCTCTTAATGATACTCATGTAGTTGAAACTTCTGAGAAAATGATATGTTCTATGGGAAAGTATGGAGCCTATGAAAGAGATGGCTTCTAGTATGATGCTCCATCATAAGATCTTGCTGCCAACAGTGAAAAGATGTTCAAACAAAAAAGGTGGTTGAGTTTGGGGACTCGCTTTAGCTTACTAAAAAGGGTGTTGTGTTTGCTAGGAGTTGAACCAAGGATCTCCTAGTTTCAAGAAATCACACGGAGCACTGATGCCAGAAACGAACTTGTGTTGGTACACGGAAAAACTTATATATATACTATATCAATCTCTTACATGGAAAATAGGGCCCTAGTTTTTGCTTAAATTTCAGAGGCGGCCACACCCCCAGTTTTACCTCAGGGCCGGCCCTGGAAAACATTCATTTAGTTTTTTCCCCTTTTTATGCACTTAAAGAAATGTTGTCAAAGTTAGTTGTGATCTGTTGAACTGAATTTAAAGAAATCATGCTTTGTGCTAACTACTGCTGTTATTTCTTGTGGGTTGAAACTTCCATGCCAGTGTTACTAAAGAGGTCACTGGGTTAATTCTAACATATTCCAGTTCCAAGCTTCCAGTACACTGCATTGAAAATAGATATGAGTAAATCCTGCTACCAACAACTTTGCATCTTGAATTGGATTTTTGCAAATGGCTAATAAGTAATAAGTGTCGCACTTTTTTTTTATGTTCGCTCTCTAGCGTGTTTGACCAAATGAGCGGGGTACGCTGGATTTCGAATCAAAACCAGGTATTGAACTTCCACTTTCTTCGCATTCAGAAGATGTCCCAACTAATATTTGACCCTTCAATTCACATTAGTCTTTTCCATTGGTAGCTTTAACATGATTACTTGATCTTGTAGGTAGTTTCTAATTGTCAAGCTCTTGCAAGCTGCTGGACCACATTGGGATACGAACTTGTTTCAGGAGGAAGCGATAACCATTTAGTACTTGTGGATCTCAGACCACTAGTAAGTTTTCTGCTTACTGTCGTGATGCTGTTATATCTGTGTAGATTGTCATGAGGATGTTGGAAGTCCGTTTGGAGCTTTATGATAATTATCCTTCCTTTTCCCCCCTTCTTCTATGTTCTTAAAGTTTTCTATGTTGACATCTTATAGGGGATAAAAGCGCGCTAGTGCCAGGTGGCATCCGGATTGCCTGCTATGACTACCAGAGGTTTCACAGAACAAGAATTTATTGCAACCACAGGTTTTATTCACGAAGGGGTGCTGATAACTCTTGATGTAAAGCGGTCTGTTTCAGGTTCAAAGCTCCAGGACGTCAGGAAATTTGCGGGGTCCACAGAATTTTCCGTTGATGGATCGAGTGGCAGATTTGAGAAGAGTTGAGGCTCTGACAACCCAATATTCCCATTGCCTGGATTATGGGAGATGTTGCCGAAAACAGATGGAAAAGAGAGGGAAAAACGGAAGGTAGTCATGTCCTGTTTCAGAGTACTAAATTATCTTAAGCAGGTCAGATGAAGCACAATTTTGGATTTTGGGGAGTAACGGGGATCATTTGCGCTATACTCTTAGTTTGTCTAGCACACATCGTGAATTTGTCTAGCTTTGTGCTTCACTTTGTTGTTGAGAAAATCGTTTATACATGAGAGTTGAGAGCTTGGCTTGTGGTTTTTTTTTTTTGCCACTTTTTTCCTTTTCCTTAAAGCCAGGGACCTGTTTTCTGTCACCGACAAGGTAATTGTACCTAGTAGGAATAGGTGTTTACTTATGACGTGTGTAATAAATATGGCAGGAATTAGGCTTTAGTAGGTGATGATATGTTTATACTGTTTGTTAACTAGTAATAGTATTAGTCAATTATAGTTGTACGTTGTAGTTGGTGTCATGTAATGTTGTCAGTAGATTTGCAGATGGACGTAGGACTAAGAACAGTGATGTTCAATTATAGATACCATTTGTATTGTCTGTATTCCCCTCCTTATGCCTATAAAAGGAGGGTTCTGCCTATTGTAAAAACCAAGTTAGTTCAAGCCAGTGCTTCCCTAATATATATCTTGTGTCTTGTATTCTCTTTTTGATCCTAACCTACTTTGTGTTTGGGAAAGCATCCATTAGTCCAGCGTTCCTTCATTTCGTTTCACCAATGCGGAATCTATGTATTTGTAATTGATTTGTTTCAACATGAGATGATGTAACGATTAAGCAAAAGGTCTCTGGCTTCCAAATTCTTTTCCCAACATTCTAATTACTTTGAAGCAACGGGCCGGGAACATTCCAGCCAAGTAACATTTTGGATTTGGGAGAATTTTGACTGTTACTCACTCGGTCTCACTCGTTTTGGTGAGTTGAGAGATGCAGGAGCAAGCCTGCCTCGTTTGTTTATCAGTTTCAGTCTTCTCTCAGCTGATCGTTTTGCCGATCATTTGGCTAAAGGAATGCTTGTTTATCAGTCTTCTATCTCTCAGCGGATCGATCGTTTTGCCGATCATTCGGCTACAGGGTAAATGCTTTGCTGGCTCGTTAGGCAGTGAACTGCACCCCTGCCCAGTCCGGTCATTTGGAGTCATTTTTATCAGTCCGGATACTTAGATACGCACTGTATACATATCTTTCTTCCCACCAAATACGTCTCATTAAAAATTCATATTAATCGCATATCAATGTTGGATAACTAACAATTATAATTTGCAGCTATTTTCTATTTGCCCCCTGTGCGGCCGTGCCCAGAGGCGGATCTAGGGAGGTGCAAGCAGGGACTCGGGTCCCTGCACTTCTTCTAATTATCCCATTATTTCTATTATATTTCAGGTTTTATTTATAAAAATTATGAAGAAATGACCCCTCAAAATTGTGTTATTAGTATATAATGATGATATTTTTTTTATTGTTAATTTATGAGTACATTTGATTTTGTCCTCCCGCATTAACAATCCTCCGTCCGCCGCTGCCCGTGCCACATCTTTCCAGCATTGTCTTTGGATTATCATATTCCTTTTATTTTGGATCAAAAAAAATTCCTTTCATTTTTTCCACTAATGCGTCCTTGTTCCGCTAGAAGGGCATGGTCGATTATGTTTGAATGTGGGCAAATACATATCCAATCCAATCCACTTCTTCTTCTTCTTCTTTTAACCAGAGAAAGAAACATACTGTATCATATATAAATATAGGGAAATGATATTGACACTTCAAAAAAAGATGCAGGCACTTCAAAAACAAAAAAAAAGGCTTTGGAATTACACTGATTTTAGAGTGCATGCATCAATTTTTGGAGTGCCAATATCATTTCCCTAAATATAATACAAAAAAGAACACTACCGATCCAAAATACAAAAATAAAAACACAATAAATCAAAACAACAAACAAAATAAAAAAAAAGTCGTCTAGAACTAAAACGCCGGAGTCGGACCCATCGATCACACTCGTGAGGATGGGTGGAGTGGCCAAATGGAGAGGCCAGGTATGGGTAGAGCAACTCTCGAGATAGACCTGCCGCACCAACTTGAGTTCGTTCCCGCCGCAGGAAAATAATGGGCACACTGACTATCAATTATCAGGCTTACTTACAAATTTCGAAAAATGACGGGCCGGTCATACTTTTGAAGATTATAGCTTAGCAAATTCCATGCGCATAAGTGCAATGTTCCACTAAGTCCTCCAAAAAAAAACTTCCCACGCGCCTCTATAATCCCCTGCTGCATTTAATGCGTGGGGTCCCCTCTCCCTCTCTCTCTCTCCTTCCTCCCACTTTCTTTCCATCTTTTACCGTCCGCCTCTCTTTCTTTTTCTCTTTTGCCAGCTAATAATATTTTGACTTTGCGCTCTCTATCTCTCTATTCCTTACTTTTTTCTCTTGCACGTTTCTAATTTTGGTTTTACATGTTTGATCTTTAAAAATATAAAACAAGTTCTATATTAAATGTAAAATTATATATCAAAAAAAGTTTTTTTAGGCTTTTTTTTATATTTTTTCAATAAACTATAATTTTTTAATTTAGAAAAATTAATATTGTTGTTAGTTGTGAATTTATGTTATATTTGCAATCTCCTAAACTATAAAATTCTAATTTTAATTTTAATTAGTAGTAATATTAATTTTTAATTATCATTTAATTGTTAATTACCAGCATTTTTAATCCCAAAAATCATAAAATCTTAATTTTAACTATTAATTAGCAGTATTGTTAATCTTTAATTGTCTTTTAATTGTTAATTAACAATATTCTTAATCCCTAAAATCATAAAATCCTAATTTTAATTGTTAATTAGTAGTAGTAATGTTAATGTGTAATTGCCTTTTAATTGTTAATTAACAGTATTTTTAATCCCCAAAACCATAAAATCCTAATTTTAACTGTTAATTAGCAATAATGTTAATTTTTAATTAACAATATTTTCAATACCCAAACTCTAAACCCCAATTTTAACTGTTATTAGTTGTGTTTTTAAATTTATAATGCAAAAAATAAAAAAGAGAAGACCCTGCATTAAAAAATTATAAAGTGACGTTGAGAGCAACAAGTGAAAATGTTGAGAGAGGCGGAATAGAGAGAGAGAGAGAGAGAGAGAAGAGGAGGAGGAGGAGGTAATTGTACCTGATGTTGAGTGCAACAAATTATAGCCAAAGAGAGAAGTTGTGCACTGGCCCACGCCAGTGATTTATGGAGAAGTCAGAGAGAGAGAGAGTCAGAGAGAGAGAGAGGAGAGTACGCGTGGACTGTGGAGGGAGAGGAGGGAATGCTTGGAAGGAACGAAGAGAGTGGATGTAAATGCGCGTGGGAGGACTTTGTTAGACATGAACTTATGAAATAAATGCGCTCTGGGATGTACTCCTTCCACATAGGACCGGCTCCAAAATTCCCCTACAAATTTCAACCTCACACAAGTTACACAACTGTTGTAGTAGGGCCGGATTAACATCTTGAGCCCGATGGAGAACACCTCATAATTCGTTCATCATAAGCGTAATAACTAGAGACAGGTTCCTATAACCGCGGTGGACGTCTCACAATTTTAAAAAAAAGAAATCAGAGATAGATGACGATCATATCTGACCATTGTTAGAGAGAGAGAGTTAATTGAGGCAGTCGGGTTCAGCTGTTCAATTTTTCCTTTGATTTTCCGGTGTGACCTGAGAATTTTGTTCAGCAGAATTCGAAAGAAGGGGAGGGAGATACATTAACCCTTTTGATCGAATACAATATCTTTGAATTTTATTGCAATATATTTATGTATTAATAGGAGTGGAATTTGAGGAATATATAGATCGAGCTAGGGTGGGCGATATGGGGGTGGATTACTATAACATATTGAAGGTGAATAGGAATGCGACGGATGACGATCTCAAGAAATCGTACAGGAGATTGGCTATGAAATGGCACCCCGATAAGAACCCAACTACCAAGAAAGAAGCCGAGGCCAAATTCAAACAAATCTCCGAAGCTTATGAAGTACTCTCTCTCTCTCTCTCTCTCTCTACATATGTTAATATGCATATATACATGTGCCCTGTATTTTGTCTATTATGTTGGGATTTTTCAAGTTTCCACCCACAACTTGTTTCAATCATGTGTGAATGTGGGGTGGGAATCTTCGTTACGTCTGAGGAAATGTTGGGTTGGGTAAAGAAATTTAGAATTATGTTTTGAGCATCTTCAATTTATGTTGAAATGGTTCTGTTGAAGGAAAATTATTACTCTCTCCGTCCCAGAATGATAGTCCCCTGTGAGAAGACGTGCAATTTTTGAATTGGGTTCATGAGTTTTTGGGGTTGTTCACATCAAATTAAAGAACTAATCGAGATGTTTAATTTGGTGAGAAACTTGAAAAATCATGTACCAAAGTACTTCAGTTTTTGATTCAAAAGTTGCACCTATCAAATGGGACGGAGGAAGTACATTATTACAAAAAAAAAAAAAAAATTGAAACAATCGCGTTAAGCTGGCAAAAGTATTAATTATGCTTGTGTAATCAAATTTATTTCACGAGCTCATTTTCAAGGATCCACGAACCCCACATGTGCGGGAGCTTCGTGCACTAGGTGATCCCTTTTCATGTGTAACGGATACTACACAAATTTTGAGGCCCGTCCTTTTTAGCAAATTAGCGGGAGACGGAGGTCAAACCCTTGCTCGCCTTTGCTGAGGCCGGCATTGGATAGGAGCTTACCTTTTTACCATTCAAAATGGTTACCAATGATACCCCCATTGCAATTAGAATATGGTCCCATGGTCTAGAAAATTTTGGCATCTCTCCAGATTGAATATTGGATTCTTAAAGCAAAGTATTTCCAAAACTGTCAAAATTGATCAAGGCCCAAAGGTATTTGTATTAGACTTAGTTGAGACTTGAGTGCTTCCTTCTGATTTATTGAATCTCTAAATGAAGTTCTAAGATTTCCAAGACCAGGTTTTTGGCTAGTAGACATATATCAGATTCTCGTTATGATTTACTTCGTAAATTTTCTACCAATAACATTATATGACTGCAACAAATCACTATCAGTAGAGCTCGCGTATTCAGGAAGGACGAATAGGTTTCTGGCATTAATCTAACTTTGGTTCTAGTCTTAATATATTTCCTACAACTACATTTTATGAATGCAAGAAAGTGGTATCACATAATTGTTAGCATATTGAGGAATCAAGATTGTGATTTGATGAAAACATGTGTTTTCTTTCTTTTTAGGTCTTGAGTGATCCACAGAAAAGGGCAACTTATGATCAGTATGGTGAAGAAGGGTTGAAAGACATGCCACCACCTGGCTCTAGCAGCAGCAATGGATTTCCCAACGGATTTAATCCTCGAGATGCAGAGGACATATTTGCAGAGTTCTTCGGGAGTAGCCCGTTTGGATTTGGAGCATCTGGGGCCGGTAGGTCCATGAGGTTTCAGTCGGACGGAGGGGGAATGTTTGGGGGATTTGGCACGAGCGACAACATTTTTCGAACTTATAGTGATGGAAGCGGTGCTACCTTGCCAAAGAAACCGCCACCGATCGAGAGTAAACTGCCTTGCAGCCTCGAGGAACTCTACAACGGATCAACAAGAAAGATGAAGATCTCTAGGACAGTCGTCGATGCTAACGGGTAAGTTTCTCTTCTGCTGTTGACATTTTACAATAAATATCTACCATCTGTCCGAGTGCATTGCTACGCGTATTTGTTTGTTATAGTGAGAGAATTCTTGAAGAGAATAATGACTAACCCGTTCTGAAATGGAAAGAGAACTAGCCCAAGTTTTGTAAAAGCAGTTTAAATTGGGGTGATTCTCTTCATCCCTATTGCTGTCATATCCTTTGTAATTTGCTGCATAAAATCTGTTTTCGCTTTTTATGTGTTCGCTTTCGTAAAGAAGATTCCCCGTCGTTGCCCAACCAGGATCTTGGGTTTTTCAGTTACTAACAATCGTTCATTTTGTAGATCGTAATTCGTTTGGTGTTTATGGGCTGAGTTATGACTCCCTATTACTGACCTTCTTGTTTTAGACATTTGAGGGCCTTTGCCATCTTATTGCATACTTTTTTTTGTCATATGTTACCAGAATTTATACCACCACAAATCCCTACACAACCCATCGATAATGGTCTCAGCTTCCTCTCCGTAAGAGTTGAACCCACGGCCTCATTGCAGGTAGACAACCATTGGGCCATACTTTGCCATTGCCAATTCTTTTTGGTTTCACTTTGACAAGAAACTGGACGAGCTCCCTGAAAAAATATAGTCGAAAGCTCGGCTATATTTTTTCATGGTAGATGTTTAATTGTCTCTCATAGAACCTATTTTCTTTTCGTTCAATCGTCCTATTTTCTTTTCGTTCTGGCAATTGAAAGCATTGTAGGGTTTAGCACTTCTGCAACAGCTGCTTCCTTCCAAAATTGCTCTTGTTCAAAATTTCCCACCAATTACTATGTTAAACACTTTAGTCTGCTTATCCTTTCTTTCTCCTAATCTTATCGATAAGGAGCTTTGACTTCTGATCTCATGGTGGGATTATTTTTTGGATGAATCGCACGACAGGCGTTTATCTCAAGAATCAGAGATATTGACCATCGATGTGAAACCCGGGTGGAAGAAAGGAACAAAGATCACTTTTCCAGATAAAGGGAATGAGCAGCTGAACCAACTCCCAGCAGACCTAGTATTTGTGATTGACGAGAAGCCTCACAATCTTTACACGCGAGATGGAAATGACCTCATCATGAACCACCGGGTGTCGCTGGCAGAGGCTCTGGGCGGGACCACCGTGAATCTCACCACACTAAATGGGCGTAACTTGTCTGTCCCAGTTACCGACATTGTGAGCCCCGGTTATGAGCTGACGATTTCCAGAGAGGGAATGCCAATCACAAGGGAGCCGGGAAATAGAGGTGACTTGAGGGTCAAGTTTGAAGTTAAGTTCCCGACCAAATTGACACCCGAGCAACGAGCAGCACTCAGGCGAGCTCTAGGTGGTTAGTAGTTGATGGCATGATTCTTCTACATATTAGCCGTTACCTACTTTATTGGCTATTACATTACAAGATTTTCGTAACGGCATATCCTATGTATAGGCGGATACTCTCGGATAAAAGCAGATACAAGCCCGAATCACCGATACTATGATTTAGGCCTGGTGGTTGATGACTTCTCTTAGAACATATATGCTACATACTAGCTTCCTCACCCGGATAAAAGCAGATACAAGCCCGAATCACCGATACTATGATTTAGGCCTGGTGGTTGATGACTTTCTCTTAGAACATATATATACGCTACATACTAGCTTCGTCACCAGTAATTTTGGTCATTAGGGTACGTCATTTGAAGGTCGTAATGGTGATTTTTGTGTCGTTCTTGTTGAGAAGGTGCTCAAACTAGTCCATATTTCATGTTTTACTGACTCTTGTTACCAAAGGATGGTGCAATTGCACCATTGTTCGTGTATATTCATCTCATTTTATTTTTCTCTTACTAGTTTACCGATTGAATCGATCGGAACATACCTGAAGAACTAATTACTTGTAGATTTGCTCTGTTATATAATTGTATTTAAATTTGTATGTTCCTTGAAGCTCATGCCTGAAGAGGGAACCATTTATGGGATTTGGAAATCATGTAGCGGATAGCCGAGCGGCCGATCCGGCCGTCCATTTCAGCACGAACGAATCGGATTTAATCCGAGCTACTATTGGTTGTGTGCTTACCACTCAACATGCTGGTTCTGTTGAACGAAATCATTTCTTGCAGTAAGGTGTAAATAAAAGAAGAGCAAACAGAATTGTTGGTATGGATGGTACGACAGTGTTAGTTTTTCTTTTATTTAGAGGAATGGTAGTATTAGAGGAATCAGGAACTAATGCCAGTAGGGGCAACTATTAAACGCAACTTCGACTCCACGTTTATTCGTCACGAGTTTAAATTGTGTCCGCCGGCGGTGGAAATTGTAGGTTTCCGCTGTCGTCATTGTGGGCTCACCATACGTTTGCTGTTGTAACCTGAATCGTTTTATCTTGTAAGGCCCGCAGAATAGTATATTTACACAAAGATAGACACCACTTATTCACCAACCGATCCTTGTTAATGAATGTTCCTTTTACTGCTATGGACTGGTTTCAGTTGAGAAATAGGTCAAACCGACAAACATACAATGCGAGAAAGAAACAAACAGTCAAGAAAATTAATAGAAAACGCAAGACAGAGACTTTTACGTTGTTACCCAAATGCGTAGTTGAATATATCCACGACTCACAAGTTTTCAGTTTTGTAACGAATGAAGAATGGATTATAAGTTACATCGGCAAGTGTTTATAACCTAGGTTTACATCATTAATCACCATAATACTCGTGTCTAGGTTTTGGAGGCGCTGCCCCTGAGCCCCAACGTAAGTCGGGTCGAACCCCGAATAGGCAGGGAAGTGCAATAAACCAAACTGAATCAAGCGTCACGAAACCCAGCAAGCTTAAGTGTGAGAGCTGGAATGGTTGCAGAACCATTGTAGATGCAAAAATACGTAGGAGCAGTTTAATTTTTGTTTTGTATAGGAGGAGTTGATTTCTTTGGCTCAGTGAGTTTTGGTTTCATTTTGGCATATTTTTTTCCTTTTACTTTTTATTAACGGTCTTGCTATTGTCAGCCCACACTGGGCTGATAATAAGCACACTAGAAGGCAAGAAAAATATGTATTTCTGTTTATTTTTTACATCTTTTAATACATATTCACATACCTACTATTGTCAGCCCATTTGGCTGATTTTAGAATTTTCCTTTTACTAATTATGCGCTACTTTTTTGTATTACCTATTCGGCTAAAAAGTTTTAAAAAAAAACAATTTGATGGAAGTTGAAAAAAATCAAAAAGACAAAAATTATAAAGTTCTGTCTACTTTGAATTTTTTTAGTGACCTTTCTAAAATTTATGGTCAGCTCTTTTATATATTTCATAATACAAAGAAAAAAGTCAAGATAAATAAATTAAGTCAATCCACCCCTTGGCTTCGAAAAAAAAATGAAGTGGGCTTTGACAGTTGTCAAAATAATCAATGCAAAAAACTCATAATAGGATGTGAAAAAAGATCTCCCTGATAAGCAAGTAGTTCATTTCAAGTAGACCACTCATAATAGGATGGGAAAAGAATCCTAGAGCCAAAAATTAATTATGACCCTTTAAGATAAAATGATCAGAAAAATAAAATCTTTGCACCGGTTTAAACTTATTGAAAATTGAAGCACTTAATTTTTTTAGACTGTTTATACATTAAAAAATAAGGTTAAAAAATTAAGTGCTCCAATTTTTAATCCGTTTGAACCAGTGCGAAGATCTCTCCTTTTTTTTATCATTTTATCCTAAAAGGTCATAATTAATTTTTGGCGCTAGAGCTTTCAACGAGAGCCCTAGGAGAGACGTAGAACCAAATGAAGAGCAGATACTCAAGTGCTCCAATTTTTAATCCGTTTGAATCGGTGCGAATATATTATTTTTTTGATCATTTTATCCTAAAGGATCATAATTAATTTTTGGCACTAAAAATTTCAATGAGAGCTCTAAGAGAGCCGTAGAATTTTTGGCACTTGAACGACACGTATCTGCTCAGGTAATACCCACTTTTTAATCGGTGAAGGTTTGGCTTGGAGTTTGATGATGTGACATGTTTGCGTTGGTTTGGTCCACTTTTCCTCCCTGGCGGAGAGAATTTATTCTCTAAGGCCCTGTTCTGCTAAGCCTTCTTAAAAAATACTACTTATTTTGCACCTTTGGAAAAAGAAATAAGAATCCTTGTTCCATTAAGAGTTCCTACAAGGGTTCTTAAGAAATAAGTACTTATACAGTTTGTCATTTTTTATTGCTCAAATGTTTCAATATGAATCTCAAAAATATACAATATGAATTTTGTTTAATAGATCTTAATTAGTTCTATAATACAAAGTTCGCAAAATCATGAAATTCATTATAAATTGAAAGATAAAAGCAATCAAAAGATTGTTGCCCCTTTGCATCCAATTCAAATGTCGGACTATGATGAATCACAACATGCAAAAATGATGGACTTGCTCGTCTTTTGTTGTGATGTTGTCATGGTCTTTTTATCCTTCTAATCATTGTAATTGCTTAGAAATTTTGTTTTGCCAAGCAAAATGTAACGCCCCGATTTTTCAAATAATGTTTGGAGGCATTAAATATTAATATAAGAAAAAGTTTGCTTTATTAATGACTAAAACATATAATTCGACATAAGAAATTGTTTATTACAACCGAATGTGGAAATACTAAATTGACTGTGGTATTGAATTTGACAAAACTCAGAGCTGACTCCTGATGCAGTGGAAGCTAATGAAGAACGGAACTATTTAATCGAGTTCGAAATCCGTTGATTCGTAACGAATACCCAGAGATCAAAATCCTTCTCTAAACCTGTTTGGTCAAAGAATACCCAGGAATAAAGGCATCAAACACTCTTTTAATTCCGTAGAATACCAAAGAATTTGGAATAAAGAGATTAGGGCTCTCTATAATTTTATCAATCAAAAATCACCCGTAAACGATTACATAGTGCTGGTTATATAGAAAAGAATAACACCTTTTTAACACCCTAGAGTTAAGAAAAAGGAAACAAATCAAATCCTCCCTAGAGTTAAGACAATGAAACAAATCAAATCCTAAACAAAAAGGAAAGATTTTAAACAAAATGAGAAACAAAAATCAAAGGCTTGGATATAGTAAATAAGGACTTAAATATGCTAAAAGCTGAAATTGTTTTCGGACTCGCCGGTCTTCAACGAGCCTTTCGATGGGCCCGGGTTTTCATGTACTCTTCAGCTGTGTGATCCGCACCATCCTCCCCTGGGTGAAAAGAATTCGACCTCGAATTCGCTGGCTCATCATCAGAATTGTCAGCATAGTAAGGAAAGAGATGTTTGACATTGAACACATTGGAAGTGCAGATGTGGCTTGGGAGTTGCAATCGATAAGCATTTGAGTTAATTTTCTCCACACCCTCCAATGGGCCAATTTTCCGAGCTGCAAGTTTGTTGTATTCCCCCGCTAAAAATCTGTCCTTCGCGAGTACTGCCCAAACAAAGTCACCAACTGCAAATTCCATGAGGCGACGCTTCTTATCAGCAGCACATTTGTATTTTGCAGTGGCCTCTAGAAGATTTTGCTGAGTAGTTGTGTGAACATCCTGAAGATGGGCAATCAGCTCTGTAGCTTTACCATGAACACGCTTGAGGTCAGGAACAGGTGCAAAATCGACCGGAGCTCGCAGCTGATAACCATAGTTGACGTGGAATGGGCTAAAACCCGAACTACGATTAACAGACCGATTATAAGCAAACTCTGCTTGATATAACCTTTAGTCCCATGACTTCAAATGATCACCAACAAGACACCGCAATAAATTTCCCAACGGGCGGTTGACAACCTCTGTTTGTCCATCCGATTGCGGATGATATGTACTGCTGAAGTCAAGTTTGGTGTTAGCCATTCTCCAAAGGCTCCTCCAAAAATGGCTAAGGAACCGGGTGTCCCGATCTGAGACAATTGATGTTGGTAGCCCATGAAGACGATAAACTTCCCGAAAGTACAATTGTGCAACATTAACGGCATCCGTAGTCTTCTTGCAAGCGATAAAGTGTGCCATTTTAGAGAACCTGTCTACCACAACAAAGATAGAATCACAACCCCGCTATGTGCGTGGAAGTCCCAAGACAAAATCCATGCTAACGTCGGCCCACGGCTGACTAGGCACTGGTAAGGGCATGTACAACCCGGCATTTGAGGCTGTACCTTTCGAGACTTGATAGATGCGGCATTCCTCCACCAACTTTGCAACTTCTTTTCTCATGGTGGGCCAAAAGTAAGAATTGGCCACCAAGTGAAACATCTTGTCTCACCTGACATGCCCCTCTTCATGTAGTTCCTTGATAAATCAAAGGTGTAAACTAGATTCGGGAACACAGAGTTGGTTGCCTTTGAAAAGAAACCCCTCCTGCAAAAGATAGTCTGATTGTTGTCCTGCCGTAACTTCACGAAGAACGTTTCCAAAAAAAGGATCAGCAAGCAATAGTTCCCGAAAAGAATCGAACCCAAGTACTTTAGTTCGCATGGTAGTGAGAAAAAGAGCATGTTGACTAAGTGCATCGGCCACCTTATTCATAACACCTGACTTGTGTTTGAGAACAAAGGTGAATTGCTGCAAGTAAGCAGCCCAATTGGCATGCCTAGATGATAGTTTGTCCTGACTGTTAATATGTTTCAATGCATTATTGTCAGAAAACAAAATGAATTCACTTTGCGATACATAAGAATACCAGTGCTTTAAGGCTTGGACTATTGCATAGAATTCAATGTCATATGTGCTATAGTTTGTCCTCGACCCACTTAGTTTCTCGCTGAAGTAAGCAATTGGTCGGCCTCGTTGACTCAAAACAGCCCCAATTCCCACTTTTGATGCATCACAATGCAACTCAAAGGGTCTAGAAAAATCTGGTAGTATAAGAAAAGGAGCAGAAGTTAACTTTTGCTTAATCTCTTGGAATGCCTTCGTCGCAGCCTCTGTCCATGAGAACTTCTCAGCCTTCATACAATCAGTAAGAGGCGCCATGATGCTACTGAAATTCGGGATAAATCGGCGATAAAAAGATGCCAACCCATGGAAGTTGCGCACTTCATGAATGTTCTTTGGTAAAGGCCATTGATGCACTGCCTCGACTTTGGATTCATCTACCGAAATACCATCCTTAGATACCACATAACCAAGGAATAGCACACTTTCTATCATGAATGAGCATTTTCCTATAGCAGCATAAAATTTTTCCTTTTGCAATAAGGAGAGGACTTGCTGTAAGTGCTGAAGGTGCAACTCGTGGTTAGCACTATAAATCAAGATATCATCAAAGTAAACTACGACATGTCACGCCCTCGATTTTCAACATAATTAATAATGACTTCTAATAAACAAAATCTCTCAAATACGCGCTACTATACCCCAAAAGATACTTCATTCCCAAAATAAGCAAATTGAGTTCAAAGGTTACATCCTTGACTTGACGGCTCAAAGTAACCTAATACTTATACTAAAGGAAGGAGTTATAAGTTTACAGTCATCCATAGTCAAAACGAAAATGATAATTGAAATTACAGTTACATCTCGAAAGGGGTTTTACAAAAAGATGCTAAAGTAATTTCCCATGTTAGTTTTCAAAAGAATGATCAACCATACACTCCATGCATGTCATGTCAATGCCCCTGCGGTGTACCTGAAAATGATAATAAGGTTGAGCAAACACGCGCCCAGTAAAGAATTCTATACTCATGCTATATGTCAATGAGATGATCATGCACCAATAAGAAGACATATGGATAAGAGATCAAGAATTCAGTGAATCAACGAGAATACGAAACGACAAACTGAAAATGAACAATCAACTAGTTCTCCGTCACATTCAAGGTGTCCCGTGTGTCATAGTAAATATGTCTTTTGTTCCAAGTGCACATTCCGGGTATTTGGGACCCTGTTCGTCCCCTGCCGGTCATCGCACCAATAGGTGGACCCGTTCACCTACTACCGGTCATCACACCAACAGGTGGACCTGTTCATTCCCTGCCGGTCATTGCACCAATAGGTGGACCCGTTCATTCCCTGCCGGTCATCGCACCAATAGGTGGACCCGTTCATTCCGGGTATTTAGGACCCCGTTCATCCCCTGCCGGTCACCACGCCAATTGACGGGCCCGTTCAAGTTTCCTTAAGCCGTTTCATTACTCATGTCGTTGATTACTATTACATCACTAAGTCACAAAGTCACGAGGTTCACAACTTGCATTCGGTGTTCGTGTGTTCCGTTTCAATCATATACCTCACATAAAGTGGCTTTAGTTCTCTTTTCGGCATTCGGCAATCGTATACATCAAGCTATCGTCATACTTCCCGTTAAGTGTAAGTTAACGTCTTTGAAATCATAAAGATACATACCATCACTTATGGAAACAAACCACGACATTAGAATATGAGAACAAGAGTTTTTACAAAAATCTGCAGTGGCTACGGGTAGGACCAAAAACGGACTACGGGTAGCGGGACAAATGTTCAGTTTCTGATCAGTGGCTACGGGTAGGACCAAAAACGGACGGATAGCGAGACAAATGTTCAGTTTCTGATCAGTGGCTACGGGTAGGACCAAAAACGGACTACGGGTAGCGCCTGGAAATTTCAGCGCAATACACAGTTTTCAAGGACTAACAATGCACTTCAAAACAATGATCAAACCTGAGATTTAGGTACAAATTCAACTCATCAACGCATAGAATAAGTAAGAAATCCCTACCTGTTGTCAAGGATTGAAACCCAAAAAGATTGATCAAGCCCTAGAACTCCAAAGTCGAAACCGAGCAAGAAAACTCCTCTCCGAGCTAAACCCAACGAGATACACGCTCAATAACGCGAATAGATGAAAGATTGAAGGTCATTTGTCATGGGTTTTGAGTGATTGAATGAAATTTTGGGTTTTGGAGGAGAAAGAGAGAGATAGCCGAGCGAGATAGAGAGATCGGGAGGTAGAGAGAGAGAGTGAGGAGTATTTTTACTCCCCCACACACACACCCACACACACACACAGATATATATATATATACAGTCAGTCTCAAATGAGGGAGTCCTTATTTTAGTTAAAATGCGGATCTCCTCATTTCTCTCATTTTCCGATCGAATTTCGATGATCCGAGCCGCTCAATGTGTTCAGAATGTGATTTTAAGGGTACCTACAAGAAATCGGCAAAAAAATGACCGAGAAGGGCTTCATCCGAGCAGCTTTTGTTTGAACCGTTCGATAAAAAACAAACAAAAACTGCTCGGATGAAGCCCTTTCCGGTCATTTTTTTTGCTGATTTCTCGCCAGTACCCTTAAAATCACGTTCTGAACACATTGAGCGGCTCGGATCATCAAAATTCAATCGGGAAAGAGAGGTCTGCATTTTATTAAAATGAGGTGGTCCTTACGAGAGACGAACTCTATATATATATATATATATATATATATATATATATATATATACACACACACACACACACACACACACACACACACACACACACTACCTACACTCAAATAGCACATGCACCCTCCTACAAACAATTTCATCACATTCACCCCAATTCATTTAAACTCAATAAATCACATATATTTCTTCCATTATGATAACCAATAAACCTTTTTATTAATTTTCGAAAATACGGGTCCTTACACGACAAACCTCCCAATAAACGGACGAAATAACTGATTCATCACACGCATAAAAGTATTGGGTGCATTTGACAATCCGAATGGCATAACCAACCACTCATATAGCCCCTCACAAGTCTTGAAAGCTGTTTTCCATTCATCCCCTTCCTAGATGCAAATCTGATGGTATCTGCTTTTGAGATCCAGCTTGCTAAAGACAGTCGCTCCACTGAGTTGATCCAACAAATCGTCCAACCTAGGAATTGAAAATCAGTAACGGACTGTGATCTTGTTGATTGCACGGCTATCCACACACATACGCCACGAACCATCTTTCTTGGGACTTAGCAGGGCAGGTACAGCGCATGGGCTAAGACTCTCTCGGACGTGCCCTTTGGCCGCCAACAACTCCTCAACTTGGCGGCGAAGCTCTTCGTGTTCTTTCAGACTCATTCGATAATGGGGTCGATTCAGTAGATTGGCCCCAGGCACGAAGTCAATTTGATGTTGTATGTCTCGTACGGGAGGCAACTCTTATGGTAATTCATTAGGAAATACACTATTGAATTCTTCGACCAATTTCCTCAGCGTATCCGGTATTTCACTGCCTCCTTGTCGTTCCTTGCCCACCAACATGTATACTACATCTGCTTGGGTCATCTCCCCCAAGAACTGATGCATGGACAACAAGTTGGATACCCTTTCGACTGTTGGTTTTGGGGAACCATCTTTGTTGGGCACAAGTACAATTTTAACTTAGTTGAACATGAAAGAGTAAGTATTCTTGCGGCCCTCATGTTGTACGTCCCTGTCAAATTGCCATGGTCTACCCAACAAAATATGACAAGCATCCGTTCGAACAACATCACACCACACTTTATCTTTATAGTGAGAACCAATTGAAAAGGAAACCAAACAACGTTCAGAAATTGTTACCTCTTTACCCTTTTGTAGCCACGATAACTTGTACGGATTTGGATGCTTCTCGGTGCTCAGTGCCAGTTTTTTAACAGCCTCCTCTGTGATCACATTTTCACAACTTCCAGAATCGATCACAAGTTTGCACACTTTGACACCAATGGTACATGTGGACTAGAAGATATTATTTCAAAGCCAACTATCGTCCTTAACCTCTCGTGGGGTATAACAAGCTCTGCATACCACCAGTAGAAGACCATCATCCCCCGTGACGTGTTCCTCGTACACAACCTGTTCATTTTCTGAATCAAAGACTGGATCTTGTAGGGACACATCAAACTCATCCCCTACAATCTCTTCAATTTCTATAAACAACCCCTTCCCAAATGGACCTGCCTTCTTACAATCCGCAATGCGATGTCTTGGTTCACCACATTTAAAGCACCGCGGGCTGCCTATCGCGATTGGGTTTCTATTTTGTGGCACCACTGGTAGGTTACCAACCTGTACAGTCCCTCGATTGATCCCTGATTGTGTTGTGTTACGATTAGAACCACTTGCCCCACCGTAATTTCCTAGCCGTTGCTTTGCTTGCTTCTCCGCTTGTAAAGCCTTCTGATGTGCTTCAGAAACGGAGTAGGGATCAAAAAAATTCAAAGTCTCCTGATACGCAATTTGTAAACCCCCAATCGCAAGACCAGTTGTTCCTCTGTTTCCCCTAGATCATTACGGGCCAATAATTGATAGAACTTTGTAGTGTACTCTTCAACTGTCTTTGCCCCTTGCCGGAGATTTTTAAAATTTTGGTACAGCATCCGAGTATAGTTATGGGGTAAAAACGCTGCTCACATATGCTTTTTCATCTTGTCCCACGAATCAATTTTTTTCTTGCCGTGCCTCGATCGAGTGACTTTTGATTGTTGCCACCATGCTGCTGCTCGGCCTCGAAAACGTGTAGCCACTAAGGGCACTCGTTTATTCTCTGGAACCTCCTTAAATTCCAAGTTCTCCTCGATGGAAAAAAGCCAATCGAGAAATTCTTCTGGTTGCAAAGTGCCATGAAACTCTGGAAGGTCAATTTTTAATCCGGCTTCCCACCGATGAGAGCCAGTATCTGTGGGTCGCATGTCCCTCCTTCGAGCAAGATCCCTTGCAAAGGGATTTTCCTCGTCCTCCGCTGCGCTTTTGTCCACTTCCTCCTTCGTGAAGTGGGCATTCAGTGGTGGTTGTTGAAACGCCACCGTCAATGCTGCGATTTGTTCAGTCAAAGCATCGTTTTGCTGTTGCATCCTTGCGTTATCAGTCTCGTAAATTTCTTCCATTGTACGTTGCTTCCTTGGTGCCATGAGTGCTAGGACGTAGCCTGGCTCTAATACCAACTGATGCAGTGGAAGCTAATAAAGAACATAACTATTTAATCGAGTTCGAAATTCATTGATTCGTAAAGAATACCAAAGAATTTGGAATAAAGAGATTAGGGCTTTCTATAATTTTATCAATCAAAAATCACCAATAAACGATTACATAGTGCTGGTTATATAGAAAAGAATAACACCTTCCTGACTCCCTAGAGTTAAGAAAAAGGAAACAAATCAAATCCTCCCTAGAGTTAAGAAAATGAAACAAATCAAATCCTAAACAAAAAGGAAAGATTTTAAGCAAAACGAGAAACAAAAATCAAAGGCTTGGATATAGTAAATAAGGACTTAAATATGCTAAAAGCTGAAATCGTTTTCGGACTCGCCGGTCTTAAACGAGCCTTCCAATGGACCCGGGTTTTCATGTACTCTTCAGCTGTGTGATCCGCACCAACTCCTAAGCTTGATACGAATCACAAGCTTACTCTGGCTTAGTCTCCATCTCTGGATTGTACTGCCCTCCCTTAGGGTCCCAAGTCTCCTCCTGATTTTTTGCAAAATCTAACACGGATGTCAGACAATCCGTGCCTGAGTGAAAGAGTTCACCTCGTAGTATAATCCAACCCAATCACCCCCCCTTACATTACAGCTAGCAGGTAACAATATATTATCAATGCAAAAAAAATAAAATAGAAGGAGCTCACATAAACCTGTTCATTACTAACTGATAGCCTAACAACAAGGGAGAACTAGTCATGCCCGGACCATAACTAGGGTTCGCCTACCTTAATCACCACATCAAAATCACCACTGGACTCCCACCAGTTCTATCATCACAAAACATCACTAGACCACCCGCCAAGTTTTATCATCGCAAAACGTCACTGGACCAACTGCCAGGTTTTATCATCGCAAAACATCTCTGGCCTTTCTACTAGGTTTTATCATCGCAAAACGTCACTGGACCAACTGCCAAGTCTTATCATCGCAAAACATCTCTGGCCTATCGCCAGGTTTTATCATCACAAAACATCTCTGGCCTATCCGCCAGGTTTTATCATCACAAAACGTCATTGGACCAACCGCCAAGTTTTATCATCACAAAACATCTCTGGCTTATCCGCCAGGTTTTATCAAGCACAAAACATCTCTGGACTATCGGCCAGGTTTTAAATCATCACTGGACAACCCACCAGTTTCAAATCACATCACTAGACTACCCGCCAGTTTTAAATCACTTCACACAATCCGCCTGCAAGCATCTTCTAACATCTTTTTCTCCCAAATAACCATTGCCTAGTAACGTCCAAGTGAAATCCTACTCATGAATCACCCCATGTTTTTAGGGTCCAATCTACCACAATAAATCAAAAGTCGGAGAAATAAACAAGTAATCAAAGTGATAATTGAAATAAATAATGAGCGGGACAATCACGTAACTTTTTATGAATGGGTCGTTGCCCTTAATCTTGTATGGCAAAGAAGTTAATAATAATACAAGAAACTTTAACCTAATTATTATAAAGGAAAAGAATAATAATTTTATTCAAATATTAGTAAGCCAAGGCTTGTATTAGTTTATTTTATGAAATTAGATTGATTAATAACTATAATAAATACATTAAATAGATAAAATATTAAAATAATCAACATGGAATTAAAAGGAGTCCTACGGTTTTACGTATCATGTTTGTGTATCAAAAATTGGGTCCGGAGGGTCGCGAGGTTATTTTAAATAAAGATATTACCAAAAATTACCGAAAGTAAAATAATTAGATAATAAATAATCTAATAAATAAAATATGTGGAGGTTAACAAGGTTTTATCCTAGGATTGTAAAGAGTCTAAAAAAAATTATTCGGGCATTAATAACATGGTTTATAAGGTCGCAAAGTTATTTCGATTGAAAACTTTGTAAAATAAATAATAAATAGATAATTAAATAATTTTTTTTTGAAATGAACAAGATATCATCTTTGAGGTTTGAGGAGTCTAAAAAAAATAGTTCGGGTGTCAAAAACGTTGTTCGGAAGGTCTCAAAGTTGTTTCAAACCGTCTTTATTGAAAACCGAACGGAGTTTGCAGCCGCAATGTTTGACTAAGTCAACCTTACGGTGTATCATTTAGCGACAAGGTTTTTTGTTTTCTTCATGGTTTTGATGCATGGGACCCAATGGGACTATGTGTTAGGCCTAAAAATGGATAAATATACATAGAGAAGGGAGGGATGGGATTATAATACCTTGGTTTGATCAAATTGGATTGAAAATCAAAAACTTGATTTTTTTGGGGAAGACGACTTCGGTTTTGGCAATTCGGGAACTTTAGGGTTGAATTGAATGTTGTTTGGGAATGCTTGGGGTTATAAGAAGTGATAGGGATGGTTGAATCGGATCTCGGTTGGGTCTACGTACGAAACCCACTTTTCTCTCTCTCTAGAACTCCATAGCTTGGAGCTCGAATTGGCTAGTGTTTCCTCTTGTTTCTGACTAGGTGGAGTGTGGTAGTTGTAATGGTGTACCCGCGGGTCAATGGAGTGGGGTATTTATAGGTAAATTTTGGTAAAGGTGATAAGATTGCATTAATGGAAGTTTGATCTATTGAGCATTGAATTGGACGAGATAGGATTGAGTTTAAGGTCAAGGAGGGTGTATAAGGAGGATAGGACCAAATTAAACTCAGATTTTTCTTGGTGGTGAAGGAATTTTTTTGATTTGTGCGAGGGGGGACGAATTTGGTTTTGCTTGGAGAGAAAGGAAGGGAAGGGAGTAATGGCTGGAGAGAGAGGGAGAGAGAGAGAGGTTGCAGGAGGGAGGGAGAGAGGTACAGGACATGCATGCATGTATGCATGTGTGTACGGAAAAAAATGCATGCATGTGCGTAGGAAAAAAAAATGCATGCAAGTATATATATTTGCATATATATATATATATATATATATATATATTATGAAAAAAAATATTAATGGTACTATTATTACTATAAAAAATATGGTCGAAAATTCAGGTCGTTACACAAAACAAAAATATCCAAAAATGAATTACAAGTTTTTGATTGAAAAACAATGTTGCGGAAGATAGTTTACGTGGAAAACATTTTTTTTGCACTATTTGTAGGTCAACCAAACAAGGAAAATGGACAAATTGTTTTACGGGAAAATATTTTACTCCAAAACAAAAGGAACCTTAATTAAAAAGCTACACGTTTTGGCGGCCAAAACAATTTTGAGTCGTGCTCATGTCGTGCCGTTTCCATGCCATATGCTCCAAAATTACTGCCTTGCTCAGCTTATTTATTCCGATTTTGTTACACCAGCTATAGGTATATATTAGCTTATGGTAGGCAGGGACAGATCCAGAAATATACCCTAGTGGGGGCACCTGTTAATCATAATAGCGAAAGTTTAAATTTTTTTAGTCAACCATGGTAAGATCGTATAAAATTAAAGCATGCATTACTAATTACAAAAGTTTATAACACGTACTTTAAGTTAAATTAGGTAAAAATGAGCACAAAATCTTAGACAAAAATTTTAAAATACAAGTGTAGATGTTTATATATTAGCACACTTTTATAATTATGCTAATTTATAAATAAATATTTTTAAAAAATATTTTAATTTCGAATGAGGGCATACATCCCTGACGATTGGGATATATCAGCTATGATATTTCTATCTATTCACACTATAGGCAAATGAGCTGCCATGTTATGCATATTTTATCATAGTTGTTCTATTACATCAGCTGGATTAGGGAGAAGCCTATTCTTTACATAGTTGTTCTATTAATTGTGAGCTCTGCTAGCGCTACTTTTATGTATTTATGAGAGCTGCTACTGACACATACTAATTGTGCACAAATTTGGATGTGAGACCCACCACGGGTTCTACAAAAATAATCTGAGTCGTTCATTAAATTCAAAACATTTTTTCAAAGGTCCCCTAAAAATAAATCAGCTCAATCCGATACCTAGAATTAATCGATCTAGTCATCTAACTTTTCATTTAGGTCCAAACCCGAATGAAAAATTTAGATCAAGTACTTCTAGGTATCATATTGAGCTAACTTTTCGTGGGGGCCCTTGAAAAAATGTTTTGAATTTAATGAACGACTCAGATTATTTTTGTAGAACCTGTGGTGGCCCCAACATTAATATCTGTGCACAATCTATGCATAATTAGTCCGTGTGCACAGACTTTCTGTTTATTTATATTGTGGATGTGTTCCTAGGAATCCTAGCTAGGCCTTCAACAACCAAACAGGAGATACTTGAGTTTCCTACCAAATACTGTATCAAGGTAAAAAGTCCGGACCGTAAAGGCCTCTTGAATTCATCCTGAACTTAACCATGCAATCTCCTTATTCTCTGTTACATTCCAAAGAATCCAAATGCTTTTTACCTTGATACATTGTTGTTAACTTTTCACCTTCTTATTTTGCTTTCTTTGGAATGTAACATAGAAGAAGGAGATTGCATGGTTAAGGTTCATTTTACTTGGTTTTGTTTCTCTGAACTTTTTTCTTTTCTGTTTTTACATATAGGCCTCGCTGTCTCTAGTAATTCCTTTCTTTTCTATATATTTTCGAATTCTAATTTCTAATGAGATTGCATGGTTAATTTAAGGCTATCCCCTTGTCTCTTTTGGTTGGTTCACTAGTGGTTTGGTTTAATAATCGATCCATTTAGATTTTTTTTTTTATCTTTATTCATTTTTTTTAATATTTTCTGGTTTTGCGTCTATTTTTTTTTGGTGAATTATTAGTTTGTCTCAACAGGGGAATTTAAAAAGTTGAAAATTAATATCAAAGTTGATTTTTCTTCAAGTATAGACAAACATAATCCAGTACAAATAGAGTTGTGAATTATTTTTCTTTATTATATATCTTTTTTAAATATAGATTTTTATTTTTAAGATTCCTCTCGTTAAAATGAACTAATAATTCATAAACAATTGACGCAAAACCAGCAAATGTGATTTTTTTTAAACAAAAGCCAAACATATAATCCACGAGAATTATTAAGCAAAACCACATGTAAGTATATGTTTCTATGTGTTTTATTGTATTTGTTCTTGTTTTGTTGTATCTGTTGTTTTATAGGCCCCACAATTTATTTTTGATTTTATAAATATAAGTTGCGTTTTTTGCCGCTCAAAAGAAATAATACTGATTTCCGAAAACACCCTTGATATTTCTAATGGAATAAGAATCCAAGATCCTCTCTAAATCACTGTACAAAGCCACATTGACTTGTAATTTTGGTATGTTTATTTTTGGATCATTTGTATTGCTGAGATGAATTTAAATAGTAAAAAAATTGCGACCAAAAACCTCAAAAAGTTCATTGAAGGCGGAAACACCCTAAAATAGCTAGTTGTCTTTATGGTGAATTATTTGAACTTTGTTCAACTTTGATTTTAGAATTCATCTTGTAGAGACAAACCATGAACCCAAATTCTATGATAAAAGCTAACCAAGAAATCACAAAAAAATTAATAGTAACCAATTTTAATACAAATTAATTTTGGGGAAACTCATCCTTAAATCTATTTTTCTTTCTTTTTTTTTCTCTTACCAGTTGCGGTGATGGTGATTCAAGCTAAGGATTTATACTATAAGGTGGTAATGGATCACAAGTATTGCAACCTGACTGATTGTCAATATCAGTGCACGGATGGTTTTGGCGGCAAGGCATTTTATAATCCTCCTAGTGCCTCAGAAAGAGACGCTACCAGTTGTATTTGCGTTTACAAATTCTTTCCCTACCCAAAGTTACCGTGTACCCCAGTTCGGCCACCGCTTTGTTGAGAGAGAGAGATTTTGGGGTTATCACTAGTTCTTTGAATAAATAAAAAGTCCAACTTCTATAATTTGGTAACTTTCTGTTATTGTGTGATTCAAATCATAAATGTTGAACCTTTCCGTGGTGAATCATGAATGTTTAACTTCTTTGTGGTAAAAGTTAAAATAAAGTGATTATAACGATTTTTTTTGACATAAAAAAAGAATTGTTTCCAAGCTAAACAGTTGAAAAAATCCATGGAGAGGAACATGACAGAAGGTCCATCCTCTACTAAAACGGCTTCTACTAATTTAAAAAAGCTTGGAATATGTGCAGCCGTTGATATTCACAGCAATTTCGTGATTGTTGCCACACATCCCATTTGCATCGGTCAAAAATTTGTATTAATCCGTCCCTGGCCTCCCAAATCTAAGTTCAGACCTCCTCCATATCATTTCTTGGAGGTCTTCGACAACATGAGACATGGGTGGCCTAAACGGAGGCTCTGTCTGCAAAATGAATGCTATATCTTGGGTCTACAAGGAGTCAAGTGAAACAAAAGAAAACACCAACAACTAGATTCTTGGATTGCATAATCATTAATTAATACATACAAAATAAAATATAGATTTGAAAAAGAGAGAAATTAATAACAACAATCATCATTAAATTAATCATTATCGCCAACTTGTACCAAATCTTGCAGAGCGTAAGGGTCAACTAATATTTCCACTTAATTGCACACGTTGAATGCAATATATGCAAAAACGTTCTTGCATTTCCACTAGTAAAGAGTAAAAAAATCAAGCATTTCCACTACTAAGAGCCTATGGCATCATTGGCATGAGTTGGAAGTGAATTTGATCGATTCTTCATCATGTTTAATAACCAGAATAAAAAGCCCTACTTTTTGTTCTTATTCATTTTTTCTTTTTTGTGTTTATTAGTTTTTCACCAAAATTTTGTGGATTATTGATTCGTCTCGTGAAATCGGAAAATATTTTTTGTAAAACTTTTACCTAAATATTTTTGTAAATATCCAAGATTAAGCAAAAACAAAAAACTATGTTTTTTTTTTTTATTACATTTTTAGCTGAAAAGTGAATATTTCTCAAATTTTTTGAGTAAAAGGAAAAAAATTGAGGCTTTCCGATTCCTCTTGCCAAGACGAATCAATAAATCACAAAAGTTTAGCGCAAAACTAACAAATGCGAAAAAAAATTAAATTTTAGTAAAACTATATATAGCTAATATTTGTGTGCAATCTCTTATCAACTCCTAATCGCTGGAGGGCTAAGAGATATATTTTTTGATTAATGTCAATTCTTAAGCCTATTTTGGTGCATTCCTTCTGCGCATTCATCTCCTAGCTCGTATCATGGAAGGGTTGTTGATTTTGGGTTACCAACCGAGAGATACGAGGGACACATCAATTTGTGTTACTTTAACCACACCCCTCTCACATACATGTGGATCCCACACATTTATATTGTTGATCGAATTCCTACACATGTATGTGAGAGGAGTATGGTTAGGGTGTGACACATTGATGTGTCCGTAACATTATTGTTACCAATGTACTCTTATCAACTCCTATACTTTGGAGGGCTAAGAGTGGCTGGTGTATCAGTTGGGGGCATTGTGAGGCTGGAAAGAGTACATTATGCTAGCTCCATCTCTCTTTTGATCTCTGAATAGTTTGGAAGACTGAAGAGTTGTTTGTGGTGGTGATAGCTTTGGATACTGATGTGACTACGACACAAATGAGGTTACTGAGATTTTCGTATTAGCTAGGCATGGTCTTCACATCCCCTACTCTGTGCTGCTGACAAAAGGTTACCAGAAAACCTAAAAGCTACATAACAGAGTACAACAAGCATAAAAGATAGACAGCTCCCAAAGCAAAAATATCCACTTGATAAGACAATACGTTGTCAAAGGGATAAGATATGTTAACATCAGAGTGAATCCTGCATGGAAGAAGCCGCAAATCTTGCCCAAAAAAAAAAAGCTTGATGAACTCTGGTCCGTTCACATAATGTTATATTACAAACGTTGATTTCATGAGCTAGAAAGCAAAGATTATAACGATTGAATCATGGTTTTGTTCACTTGGGGTTCTCAGAACCATCCCCTCTCTCTCACCACTTATTTTAATAAGTTTACGTTCCACTTATTACTCTAATCTCTCTATCTATCTCTGTCCACCTCAAAAAACATTTACCAAACAACCTCATTGCCAACTATTTCCAAGCTAAATAGTTGAAAAAATCCACGGAGAGGAACATATCACCCCCAAAAGTCCTTTTTCCCAAAATATGCTCGTTTAGACCCAACCAAAACTATCTCTGTTCAAAATATGTTATCTAAACAACATCAAATTAAGACCATGACAGAGGGTCCATCCTCTACTAAAACCGCTTCTACTAATTCAAAAAAGCTTGGAATACACGCAGCCGCGTGTTGATATTCATAGCAATTCCATGATTAATGTTGCCTCACATCCCATTTGCATTGGTAAAAAAAATTTGCATTAGTCCATCTCTGGCCTCCCAATTCTAAGTTTAGATGTCGTCCGTATCATTTCTTGGAGGTCTTGGACAACATGAGACAAGGGTGGCCTAAACCGACGCTCTGTCTACAAAAAAAAAATGCTATCTTAGGTCTACAAGGAGTAAAGAGAAACAAAAGAAAACACCAAACAACCAGATTCTTGGATTGAATAATCAACACATACACAAAATAAAACATAGATTTGAAAGAGAGAGAGAGAGATAACAACAATGATAGTCGAAATGGGTTACTTTTACACATCATTAAATTAATCACTATCGCCAACTTGTACCAATTCTTGCGAAGTGTAAGGGTCAACTAATACTTCCACTTGCACACGTTGAATGCAATACTACATATGCAAAAACATTCTTGCATTATTTTCATTCACTAGTAAAGAGGAAAAAATCAAGTATTTCCACTACCAAGAGCCTATTGCATGAGTAGGAAGTGAATTTGATGCTTCATCATGTTTAATAATCAGAATAAAAAACTTTCTCAAGTTTTCTAGACTTCACTGGAATCTATTTTATGTGTTGTGGTTGAATTTAGGAACTTGTCTCTTTTTTTTTTAACATTTACCCAATTTATGTGACATAGAATTGTCACTGATTCCATGGTGGTTGGGTGTTATTTTGTCCTGCTCTTTGGTTGATTTCTTTTCAACTTGTTTTTTGCTTTTTCTTGGCATATGATCGTCGTTGGGATAGGCGCTAACCTCGTTGGGAGATGCCGGTCCTCTCTTCTTCTTCTTTTTTTGTATCTTGTCTGTTTTTCTCCTAAATAATATTTCTTCTTCGTCGTTCAAAAAGAAAGATTACGGATATATAGTTTTTGTTAATCTGATTTTCAGATTAATTGGAGGAGGTCTTGCTGAGGAGAGGAATATGAAGATCTACGCACAAGTGTTTGTGTGACTTGTTTTGGCGTCCATGACACTAAAGCAGAAATTAGAAAGAGTGTTGCGTGTCGCGTGTCGCCAATCATTCTAGGTGGGTATGGTTGGTGTGTTATTTTGAAAAATGTGGCACGGGGCACGATAACAGCACGGAAAAAGCACAGACACAAAAAAGCACAAGCATGGAACGACATGAGTAATATAATGGGACAAGCTGTTATATTTATTTTCTAATATTTTGTGATGACTTACTTGGCAAAGGGAACCTGATGTTAGCAAAGAAAGCAATCCACAATCGGTGACATGTGCAGAAAGTTGCCCATCAAGCAGAACATTGCTGGAGTTAAAGTTCCGATGGACAATTAGTGGCTTATATATGGACCTCGTGTAGATACCTTCATTTAGTAGTTGCATACTTACTCTAAGGTGCGGCTCCAAGGACAATCTCGAGTTGAGTATTCCATGTGAGTTGTTTCTTGATGACATCATTTGAATGCAAGGCATCATGGAGTGTCCCCTTACTAGAATATTGATAGGCCACAAGCCGATGATTATCCTCTGCAAAAAACCCTAAGCTCAACAATGTTAGGATGATGAATTTTTAACCATACTTCTCACGATCTCAACAAATTCATGATCTTGTACACATAAAGCATTTTGTTCAACTTCTTAACAACGAGTGGCTACAAAATCTACAATAAGATTATCAGCTTCCATGATGGCATTGTTGATAATAATCATCATTTTGTTGTCATGAGTAGTAATCTTAGCTCTGTCATTTGTTCCATTGTTGTCAGTAGTAATCCTCGTAATCTAAAGTGATATGCAGTTGCATTTCTTTGCCCAATAAATACCTCAACTAGGTATCACAATTTGAAGAGAAGCTTTCTTGTGAGCATGAATGACGAATTTGCTTAGATGCAATATTTCATCCACATGGCATGCTTCCTACTAACCATGGCATCTTCAAAGTAAGAAAGGAACAAAAGCCATCCACCTTTGGATGTTCAAAAGCCACCACACCTTGCTCAAGAAGCTAGCTAGCATACTTAAAAGATTGGGGAACCATTCAATATAAAGACCAGCTTCTTACGTGTCTTGCAACTGAAGTTGTCGCCTAGAGTTCAATAGGGCCTTTATTTCCCTCGGCATAACTTGGTACCACAACCATTGCCCTCTCCACTCCCATATTCACTGCTTTGGTATCGTCAGGCGCGAGTAGTTCCTCATTTTGCACTACTATAATTCTCTGGCTTTGGTGAACAAGATGGAGTTAATTTGCTCCCAATTTTCCCTTGTCCATGGACTGTTAAGGAAGATGGAAGAATTGGATCAATTTCCTTTGTGAAGATTTTTTAACAGGTTGTGAGTTTGTGTTGGGGCTTTTAAGCATTGATTGAATAGAATTACGGAATGACTCAAGTAATTCTGCTTCATAAATTGTGTAAGTTGGTTTTAATTGGTGTTATTTTAACAATGTATGTCATGGAATTTAGGACCCTTATTAAACATTATAGAATCTTGGTCTGCAAGATGTTTTTATGACTACAAGTTTGAACTTACCAGTGGTGACAAATCATGGGGCCACAACTATTACACCTTTTTTTTTTTTTTTTGAATCAACATTTTTCATTTTTTTATAATCCAGTTTAGGAAGGAAACTAGAGTTTTGACTTATTGAGCAGTGATAAGATTACTAATAATTTTTGTTAATCAGATTTTCAGATTGGAGGAGGTCTTACTAAGGAGAGGAATATGCAGATCTATGCACAAGTGGTTGTGTGGCTTGTTTTGGCGTCCATGACACAAAAGTAAAATTAGAAAGCGTGTCGCCAATCACTCTAGGTGGGTATGGTTAGTGTGTTGTTTTGAAAAACATGGCACGGGAACAACAACAGCACGGAAAAAGCACGGGCACGAAAAAAGCACAAGCACGGAACGACATGAGTGAATATAATGGGACAAATTGTTATATTTATTTTCTAATATTTTGGGTAAATTACTTTCAAAGATTAATAATTTGTTTTGTCGAGCAAAACAAAAACCTCATTGATTTGTTACAAATATCCAAAGTGATAAAGCTAAGATTACTACCGACAAAAAAATGATGATTGTTATCAACAATGCCATCATAAAAGCTGATAATGTTATCATACATCTGTAGCAACTCGTTGTTAAGAAGTTGAACAGAAAGGCTTTCTGTCTACAAGATCATGAATTGTTGAAATCGTGAGAAGCATGGCTGAAATTCATCATCCTAACATTGTTGAGTTTAGGGAATTTTGTGCTGAGGCCTATGAATATTCTAATAAGCTCCATGATGGCTTGCACTCAAACGGAGTCATCAAGAAACAAGTGATTGTGTGGCTTGTTTTGGCGTCCATGACATAAAAGGAAAATTGGAAAGCGTGTCGCTAATCACTCTAGGTGGGTATGGTTAGTGTGTTGTTTTGAAAAATATGGCACGGACACAACAACACAAAAAAAGCACAAGCATAGAACAACATGAGTGAATATAATGGGACAAATTGTTATATTTATTTTCTAATATTTTGGGTAAATTACTTTCAATGATTAATAATTTGTTTTGTCGAGCAAAACAAAAACCTCATTGGTTTGTCACAAATATCCAAAGTGATAAAGCTAAGATTACTACTGACAAAAAAATGATGATTGTTATCAACAATGCCATCATGAAATTAAAGCTGATAATGTTATCGTAGATCTGTAGCAACTCGCTGTTAAGAAGTTGAACAGAAAAGCCTGCTGTCTACAAGATCATGAATTTGTTGAGATCGTGAAAAGCATGGCTGAAATTCATCATCCTAACATTGTTGAGCTTAGGAAATTTTGGGCCGAGCACAATCATCAGCTTATGGCCTATCAATATTCTAGTAAGCTCCATGATGTCTTGCACTCACATGGAGTCCTCAAGAAAAAAGTGGTTGTGTGGCTTGTTTTGGCGTCCATGACACAAAAGGAAAATTAGAAAGCGTGTCTCCAATCACTCTATGTGGGTATGGTTGGTATGTTTTATTGGAAAACGTGGCATGGGAACAGCAACGGCACGAAAAAAGCACAGACACAAAAAAGCACAGGCACAAAAAAAGCACAGGCATGGAACGACATGAGTGAATATAATTGGACAAATTGTTATATTTATTTTCTAATATTTTGGGTAAATTACTTTCAATGATTAATAATTTGTTTTGTCGAGCAAAACAAAAACCTCATTGGTTTGTCACAAATATCCAAAGTGATAAAGCTAAGATTACTACTGACAAAAAAATGATGATTGTTATCAACAATGCCATCATGAAATTAAAGCTGATAATGTTATCGTAGATCTGTAGCAACTCGCTGTTAAGAAGTTGAACAGAAAGGCCTGCTGTCTACAAGATCATGAATTTGTTGAGATCGTGAAAAGCATGGCTGAAATTCATCATCCTAACATTGTTGAGCTTAGGGAATTTTGGGCCGAGCACAATCATCAGCTTATGGCCTATCAATATTCTAGTAAGCTCCATGATGTCTTGCACTCACATGGAGTCCTCAAGAAAAAAGTGGTTGTGTGGCTTGTTTTGGCGTCCATGACACAAAAGGAAAATTAGAAAGCGTGTCTCCAATCACTCTATGTGGGTATGGTTGGTATGTTTTATTGGAAAACGTGGCATGGGAACAGCAACGGCACGAAAAAAGCACAGACACAAAAAAGCACAGGCACAAAAAAAGCACAGGCATGGAACGACATGAGTGAATATAATTGGACAAATTGTTATATTTATTTTCTAATATTTTGGGTAAATTACTTTCAACGATTAATAATTTGTTTTGCCGAGCAAAACAAAAATCTCATTGGTTTGTCACAAATATCCAAAGTGATAAAGCTAAGATTACTACTGACAAAACAAATGACGATTGTTATCAACAGTGCCATCATAGAAGCTGGTAATGTTATCGTAGATTCTGGAGCTACTCGCTATTAAGAAGTTGAACAAAAAGGCTTTTTGTCTATAAGATCATGAATTTGTTAAGATCGTGAGAAGCATGGCTAAAATTTATCATCCTAACATTGTTGAGCTTAGGGAATTTTGTGCAGAGGACAATCATCGGCTTGTGGCTTATCAATATTCTAGTAAGGAGACACTCCATGATGTCTTGCACTCAAATGGAGTTATCAAGAAACAAGTGGTTGTGTGGCTTGTTTTGGCATCCATGACACAAAAAGAAAATTAAAAAGCGTGTCGCCAATCACTCTAGGTGGGTATGGTTGGTGTGTTTTATTGGAAAACATGGCAAGGGCACAGCAACGACACGAAAAAAGCACGGACACAAAAAAAGCACATGCACGGAACGACATGAGTGAATATAATGGGACAAATTATTATATTTATTTTCTAATATTTTGGGTAAATTACTTTCAACGATTAATAATTTATTTCACTAAGCAAAACAAAATTCTCATTGGTTTGTCACAAATATCCAAAGTGATAAACCTAAGATTACTATTGACAAAAAAAAATGATGATTGTTATCAATAGTGACATCATGGAAGCTGATAATGTTATCGTAGATTCTGTAATTATTTGCTATTAAGAAGTCGAACAAAAAGACTTTATATCTACAAGATCATGAATTTGTTGAGATCGTGAGAAGCATGGCTAAAATTTATCATCCTAGCAGTGTTGAGCTTAGGGAGTTTTGTACAGAGGACAATCATCGGCTCGTGGCCTATCAATATTCTAGTAAGGAGACAATTCATGCATGATGTCTTGCACCCAAATGAAGTCATCAAGAAACAACTCACATGGAATACTCGACTCGAGATCGCCCTTGGAGTTGCAAGAGTCTTAGAGTAAATCTGCAACTACTAAATGACTGCTTCTAGTGCCCCCACCTCGAGGTGTGCCTTCGGCCCCCAAAATATGAGGGCTAGCCCTTCTTCAAAGAGAGTGTATATTGGATTTACCTCTTTGTGAGTATTTGAACTTCAACTTTATCCTTGACGAACATGACAAGATAACTCCCAATACCATAATACTTGATTCTCCTATTTAGTTTCTACCTTTGTCATTCGACGCCAAAAAGAGATTTTTGTAAAGAAAAGAAGAATTTTGCAAGTCAAGAGAGGACAAGTAGCCCACCAGAGATAATACAAGAAACAACATAGCCAAATCTTAATCTGAAGGGAACGAACTGCCCTCCAATCTATAGAAACCAAAACAACATAATCCACTTGAAATGACAAAACGAAAACCCAAAAGTATAACAATTCAGGCACTCTATCTCATAACGATTCAACGTTCTCAAACTTACCCTAATTAACTCAAGCATTACACTCCAACTAAATAACCCGAGGGGAATCAAAATTCCACACAACTTGCGCTTTCTTATTGGAACAAAACATCAATGAATTCTACCAAAAGCTGTTGCGATCAAGTAGCCAGAAAACTCAACCAATGTCCACCAAACACTTATCCGAGATCTTTTTAGTCAGTAAAGTATGAATGCTAGAATTTTGAGATGCAATGAAGACTTCTGAGAAATTGGTAACCAAAAATGGAGTTGAGGGAATGTGCATCAGGCTGCTTGTTTTGTATTGAGTTTATGGCTTCCCACTTCTTATAGTTTTGTGATCCATTTTGCATAACCACCAAGTGATACTAAAAGACAAATGTCTTCCTAAAACTCACATGTTAAAATGCGCATTCATGTCAAATTTCATTTCAGACCACAAAATGCAAGCTTCAACTTGTAATAAAAGAAGAAAAAAAAATGTTCAATATATGATGGCTTTCACCTGAAGTTTGGAATGCTCAACAACTTATTAGGTATTGGTCTGCTGAATAAGTTATTCTCAATGTTCCTATTTAAGAAGAGAGGTTCAATGAAATCGTAAGTTCAACTTAGATTGCAGCATCTCAGCAAACAAACTTCCTAAATTAGATTTTCCTTAGATTATGGCATTTTTTTAAAATTAAACTTCAAAGTTGAGTAGAATGAGAAAATTACAACTCTAACAGGGGAAGATCTTGGAGAACATTCAGACCCCCAGAAAACTTGTTATTCTGCAATTCCATGTCAATCAATTAACATAATAGGCTTATGTGTGATGTTTAGGTAAGTGTAAAATAATTGTGATCCAATGAGAAATACTCACAAGCTTGTCAAGAATGACAAACTCTCCATTGACGATGGAAGTGGCCCCCCAAAATTGATGTTGTGTTTTGTAAAAATTAGCTATGATTTATATCCGACCTTATTTTGGTTGGATTGTAATTCATGTGGTATTCATACATGGATTTAATTTGTTTTTGTTTTTTTTGTGAAACAAAATCAAACTTTTATAATTCACCTATTAAAAAGACTCATTAATATAGAGTAACTTGCAAAATAAATTATGTTTTTTAAAATTGCATTATTACATTAATTTTCATTTTGCATGGTTGACAATTTTCCAGAACAAGGGGAATATAAATTCACAACTGTCGGGAATTACGAAATTATTTTGAAAAGAGATAAGGTAGGTTTTCGAAAATTTTAAAATGCCTTGGTTGGATCTTTTTTTTGATAACTTAGGGTGGCCGAAAAGGCATTATTTTTTAAATATTTATTTTTTGCTTTACGAGATAGGTCATTTTCTCACATTACATCACCTTTAATTCAAAAATAAATAAGATATCATTATCACGGGTTTAAGAGAGGTTCAAAATAGGCAAAAATTGTATCTGTCGAAACTAAGAGAATCAGTACCCTTTCTAAAATTTTACTATTGTCTAGATCTACTAGTGTCCACACTTACAGCAAAAGGTAAAATATCCTACTTTTGTGTCCAATTTTTTGACCCCATGTATAGATACGGGTGTTCTAGCCCAACCACAAGACGGTTCATATGCATTAAAGATAGTGTTGTTTATTCTAACATATAATTAACCAAGTAAATTTTTATTCCAATGGCATACTTGTAAATTAGAGAACTAAAGGGTCCATTTTTATCAGAAAAATCATCTTACTAATTACAATCAAGTTTTCCACAGTAAAGACCCTTGACCAATGAGGTTTTTGTTTTGCTTGGCAAAACAAAATTATTATTCGTTAAAAGTAATTTAAACAAAAATATTAAAAAATAATTAAATATAACTGCTTGTCCCATTATATTTACTCATGTCATTCTATACCCGTGCTTTTTTCGTGCTGTTGTCGTGCCCATGCCACAACACACCAACCATCATCAATCTCTCTCTCTATATATATATATATCAATCAAGAATCCTATAAGGGATCCCGCATTTTAATAAAATCTGGACCTCATGATCCAGATCAAATTTTGATGATACGACCCGTTCAATGTGATTAGAACGTGATTTTAAGGGTTTCCACGAAAAATCAAAAAAAAAAAATTGACCGAAAAGTGCTTGATCTGAGCAGTTTTCATTGAACGATTCAATTTAAAATTGCTCAAAACAAGCACTTCCTGGTCATATTTTTTCTTTTGATCCGCAAAAGAGATTTTATTAATCAAAGAACCGAAGTTACAACGATTAAACGGAAATGGGAAAAATGACCTCACAACCCCCAACCTACATCCCAACTATGTTGGCACCTAAGCCGAAGGCAATCATATGCCACCCGCTACCTAAAGGAAAAAGAAGTTGGTAAGAAACCAACCAAAATAACAAACTAAAACACTTCGGAACATAATCCACAAAGTCGACCCCCAAAAACACATAGGGAAAACCAGCTGAAAGGACTGCTGAAACCCGATGATAATGGGAAAATACTGCACCAACTGGATCTCAGAATCATTCGGATGAGAAATAGCATAATTTGCTGATATCGGGGCATCAAAGCAGGCTGACAGCATGGGCAAATGATAGCATAGACTCAAAAGCATCTTATAAAATGAACCCCGACTGGAGACTGAAAAGTGAAGCATCTGCAGAAACTCGATCAAGGTGCATAAAAATGCCAGGATTGAAAGCAGCAAAGGTGGATGGCAGCTATATCAAAGATGGATGGCAGCATTGAATCATGGCAAAACAGCTCCAAATGATAGCATAGACTCAAAAGCATCTTATAAAATGAACCCCGATTGGAGACTAAAAAGTGAAGCATCTGCAAAAACTCGATCAAGGTGCATAAAAATGCCAGGATTGAAAGCAGCAAAGATGGATGGCAGCTATATTAAAGGAAAGAGAGTCCCAATCATTTATAGCAAAACATCACATTTCTTTATTCTGAATCATTCTGGGCTTGATATCAATGGCAGAACCTTTAGAACAGACTTGGAAATAGAAGTATGACGGCAGTAGCAAGGAAAACAGAAACTCCCATCACCTACTGATCTTCACAAAGCCAAAATAAGGACAAATGGTCATATTTTTTGCTGATTTCTTGCAAAGATTTTTTAAAATCACATTTTGCACACATTAAACAGTTCAGATCATCGAAATTTGATCGGGAAAAGGAAGGTCCATATTTTATTAAAATAAGGAATTCCTTATAGGATTCGTAGTGTATATATACTAGTGCATGCCCGTGCTTAAAGGCACAGCTCAAAATTGGTATTCAATAAATTATCCAGTTTGGTCCCTCTAACTTCTTGAAGGCTAAGGCTCCATTCGCAGAATTCAAAATACAAAAAAAAAAAATAGGTCAAGTATTTCCACCGGTTAACTTGAATCAATGTATAAACAAACTAACAAACTAAATGTTACGGCCTAGCATTTTTATTTATTTAATTAACGACGTAGCCATTTATTATATGTGTATTATGGTTGGGTCCCTAATAATTATTTTGCGAGCTCTATGGGTATTGTTGTCAAGATTGTAATCTTTGTAGTATGTAATTGATTTCGGATAAATAGTGGTACTGGAAGGTAATTCTATAAATTGGTATTAGTTGGATGGCCGTATATATAAGAAAACATATTTTGCCATTTATATACTTAAATTCTAATTAACTAATCATCTAAAATTTAGGGTGCAACGTTGTTAGTGGGAAGTTTATAAGGCCATCCACAGTGGTATAATCAAAAAAGGATAACCAAAAGTTGACACATCAGCTTTTGATTATTCACTCAAGAGGTTGCTAAGCTTAACAATGTTAAGCTTCACTATGGTCACTTCTAGTTCATAATCAAAATATGGGGTCCACTACAATTTCATTCTCTCTCCCCCCTGTTTCCCGTCATTCACTTCCCTCAATTTACGTTTTTTATGAGTTAAAATATATCGATTCCCTTTCTTAATTTTGAAAAAAAAAATCAATGACTTCCTTGCCTCCTATTATGATTTTTTTCTTTTTTCTTTTTTTCCGGGAGTGGGTAGTAGAAACAGGAAAGAAGAGTGAAACACCTTAATCCGGCGACGATGGATTGAATTGTAGATGATCGAGAAATATGAGTTTTACTTTTGGAGGAAAAGAAAGAAAAATAGTGTGTTGGCGAGGTGAAAAAGATATAGAGTAGCGAAAAAGCTTGGCTACATAAAATTTTTATTCTTCAATTTTATTTTTTTAACCAAAAAAAAAAGAGTGGGCGAAGAAGGGAAGAAGAAAATACTAGTTGAAACACGTGTGTATACAAATTTTGGAACTAGTTAACTTATGTGGTGTAGGATCCACAAATTTTGATTATTGAAAAAGGTTGTTAGTTTTGATTATCCAAAGCTCAAAATTTGATTATTTCTAAGGATGTTGTTAAGTTTGATTATACCATTGTGAGTAATCTTTTGCACCAATATTGTTAACTTTAAAAACAATTGGCATTTGATTATACCACTGCGGATGGCCTAAGAGCATCATAAGTGGAATAAGCAAATATGAATAATCAAAACATGCTACATCAGCTTTTAATTATCCATTTAAAGGTTGCCAAAGTTAGCAATGTCAAATCCCACATTGATTATTTTTTGCCCATAATCAAAACCAATGGGCCCTCCAAACTTTTTTTCTTAATTTCACGCATATTTTTTGAATGCGACTTTTGAAGGAAAAAAAACAGTTTATGTTAGAAACAGTTAATAAAATTAGTTTTTCGAAATAAAAAACAGTTTTTCAAAAAACACATTTTGTTCTCTTAAAAACTGTAAATACAATTTTGAAAATTTTTGAAAGAATTACATTTTACAAAACCGTTGTATATTGTAATATAAATATAAATATATTCGAAATACAAAAAACAACAAACCAAAACAAAAAGCTGTTTGACGCCGATATCGGACCCAACACTGTTGGAGTAGATTCACCTTTTAAAATCGTAAAGTTTTTCTAGAACGTTACTATTGGAGTAGATTCATCTATCTAATAAGATTCTCATCGTTGTTGACGGATTCGACTCTGTCGTCTTGACTTCAGTGGCTTTGCTTTTTTGTTTGGACTGAAAATGTTTATGGTGTTACCGCTAATTTTTTCTTTTCTTTTCTTTTCTTTTTTTGAAAGAACACACCCTTGTGCATGGGCAAGAAATTCATTAATATCAAGTATTATAATTTACTGTGTGCATCTAAATAAAAAGTTCAACTTCTATAATTTGGTAACTTTCTCTTGGGCTCCGTTTGTTTGGACTGAAAATATTTTCCCCAAATTGATTTTCAGATTTTTTGATGTTTGATTGAACAAAAAGTGGGGAAAATATTTTACAGAACATTTTTCTTGAATTAACGTAAAATGACTTACGCTTGTGATGGCCGTAAATCATTTTACGATACTGCATTGAGATGCCCACTTCACCCATTGCTGACAATTGAGTGCACGATGACCACCGAGCATCAACTGAGGCTTTTGATTCTCTCTGTAAAAGTCAACATGGAACAAACCACCTCTCTCTCTCTCTCTCTCTCTCTCTCTCTCTCTCTCTCTCTCTCTCTCTCTCTCTCTCTCTCTCCCTTTTCAATGAACTGAAGTTGTATTCTCTCTCTCTACAACCCATACCCATGACACCCAAGCATCTCTCTCCATGTATATATGAATATGTACTCCTCCCGTTCCAATTCTTTAGTTCATTTTGGGTGTTCGTGTCACTTTTCAATTGATTATATCTCGCAATCTATGATCTTTTAGGTGATTTGGAGAACATCGTTTAAAAGAGCTCATTAGAATCTATCAAACAATATCTATATTGCATATAAAAAGTACTAGCAATTAAAAGTTATATTTAGTTTTTTATCTGGTTGGGATAGAACGTGGGACAAAATAATGGGAACGGACGAAGTATATATTTGTGCCGGACAACTCCACTTCGAAGCCTCCCTCCCCCCCAGATCCTCTGTGAGAATTTACCTGTAAGGATCTTGTGAGGGTTTTGATGAGAAGATAAAAATACATTAATGAGAAGATTCAATGGTCCACAATAGCTCTTCCTTCCCTTAAACAAAACAACGCCGTTTTAGGGAATAGAATTCTAACGGAGAAAAAAATATGGGCCAAGCTATTTGAAATCACAAATTTTCTATACGTAGCTTGTTCTAAAATTAATTACTTTCGGACAAAAATACCCTTAAAAATTGACAAAAATACCCCCAATGAAACGACGTCGTTTTAAGATGGCAAAGGATCATCCACCATCTTCCTCCCCACTCTTCTTTCTGCAAAAACCCTAGCCCCCCTCTCTCTCTCCCCGCTGCAAATAGTCCGCCCCTTTTTTTTATGCGTTAGTCAGAATCTGCGTTTTTAACAACAAAAAAAAAAAAAAAAAAGACAAGTTACAAAGGGTTCAGATATTAGAATCTGAATTTTGTGAACATTTTCAAAAGTTAATTTTCGATTTTGGTAGCGATTTTTGGGATTGAATGTCAGATTGTTCATCGCTTTTTTCCGGGATTGAGAGACCTGGAAACGACCTTCATGCCCCTGGACTTGCCTCGGCCGCCGGTGGTTTTGGCTGGTGCTGTAGAGTTCATGGCAGTGGTAACGGTTTTGGGATTGGGAGATTTGAAAATGGGGTTTGGAGAGAGAGAGAGGAGAGGAGGAGGCCAAGTTTTTACAGGAATGGTGATGGCGGTGATGATTGTGTTGGTGGCGGTACTAGTGATGGAGGTGGTGGTGGTGGTGGTGGTGGTGGTGGTGGTGGGGGGTAGAAGAGGAGAAAAAAGGGGAGAGAGAGAGAGAGAGAATGGCATTTTAGGAAGTTTATGAATATTTGTTAGATTTTATATAGGAAATTGTTATAAGATTTGAGGGTTAAATTTAGAATAGGCTGCGTATAAAAAATTAGTGGTTGCAAGTAGCTCATCCCAAAACCGGTCGTTCCCTTTTCCTCTCCTCTTCTCCGTCCGTCTCACAGCAATACCAAAGAAACCCTTCTCAGAAATCACCCAACTCATGCAACGCTGATCAACACCTCCTCCTCCGTTCATCATCCTCTGTTAGACCATTCTCACGGTGACTTCCTCCTTTGTTTCAATTTATTTGGAATCCCAGAATTACGGTTCGATTTTTGTTTTGTTCTGCAATCCCCCAAATCAAGGTCTCTTCCCCTTTCCCCTGAATCTTTGAAATCACCGACCCATGAGCTATCTTTGAAATCAATTTATTTGGAATCCCAGTGACGTTGTTTGGCTTTCTTAGAAGAAAAGAAAATGGGTTTTGTGCTAATCAGGCAATGAACTATATATCCATTTGAGTTATAGTTCCACGAAGAATTGAAGGGAAAATTATACACATTCCAACCATTGGTCGATTCTCTCTAACTCCTCTTGAAGGGGTGGAAAAAATCATAATTAAAGAGTTAATTTGTCAAAAAAACTTAAGAGGAAAAAAAGGAGTGTTTTGGCCGGACGTACATGTCGTTAATGTCAACTGTTGTGGAATGCAAACTGTGGAACGGAGGAAGAGGTTCTCACCGGAGGAGAAGGAAGAAAGCATTTGGATTCTTTGGAATGTAACAGAGAAGAAGGAGATTGCATGGTTAATTTAAGAAGGTAAAATAAGAAGGTGAAAAGTTAACAATGCAACAGAGAAGAAGGAGATTGCATGGTTAAGGCTCATTTCACTGTATCAAGGTAAAAAGTAAGAAGGTGAAAAGTTAACAATACTGAATCCAATTGCAATCTCCTTCTCCTTTGTTACATTCCAAAGAAAGCATGCAATCTCCTTCTTCTATAAGAAAGTGAAAAGTTAACAATACTATATCAAGGTAAAAAGTCCGGACCATAAAAGCGTCTTAAATTCATCCTGAACTTAACCATGCAATCTCCTTCTTCTCTGTTACATTCCAAAGAAAGCATTTGTCGACAATCAGGACTGTAAAGGCCTCTTGAATTCATCCTGTTTTGGAGGCACTGAGGATGATGTACGTGCCTACAAATGGGCAAAACACTTCCTCCCCGAACCGCTCTTGGCAGATAGATGGAACAATTTGTTGTGCAAACCTACCCGGCACCAGGCGGGTAGAAAACCACATTTTGGAATGTAGAAATAAGAAGGCTAAATAAGAAGGTGAAAAGTTAGTGGAACATAGGTTTTTATTGGGTAAAAAATACTGGTAAGTACTTAGTATTTTGTTAGCGGAACGGGGCCTAAATACTGCACCAGTAGTGGTACCACATTTCTTATCGATATGATGGATGATGTTATGGTGTCTCCGGTCATTTTGGGGACACCGTAATTTTTGACATAACTTTACCATTATGAGTATAACTAAAACCAATTACAAGCATAACAGAACCCAAACAAAACATAATCAAGGAATATCCAAAAAACCAACCAAGACCTAACCAAACCCAACTAGGGCATAACAAACAAGTTATACCTTACTATGATTTTGGTTATGCTTTGCTATGGTTCTGTTATGCTTGTAATGAATTTTAGTTATGCTCATAATAATTTTGTTATGCCAAAAGTTACGGTGTCCCCAAAATAACCGGGGACACCGAAATCATTCCCCGATATGATACGTACAAGTACCAGTGTAATTTCGAATATTATTTCAAATTGGCAATGCAAGTTATTTAATCATATGTACGCTTATATGTATTCATAAAAAGTTTAAAGCATTATTCAACTCTCTCTCTCTCTCTCTCTGAGACTTTTTTTTCTCTCCAAGACACCTCCAGCGTACAAAGCAAGCTAAGGCCTATCACGGTGGGGGAGGCTGCTGCCTCCTCCTCCTCCCCCACCACACCCACACCCACCCCCACCCCCACCCCCACCCCCACCGTCTGACTTACCACCCCTCTTTCTTCACAAATAAGCATCCCTTGCATCCCCACTATCTTTGCGCCACCGCTCCGCGTGTATTCGTCCTTCAGCCACCGTCGCCGCCTTCGCCTCTCTACCTCTCTTCGTTCTCAAGCTGTCCCGGCATCGATTTGTCCTCAGATCCGGCCATGCATGGTTTCCTCCCTTACTAGCTCGACCTCCCCCGTCGAGCGGTGGGCTCCTCTGAACATCCAACTGATCGGCTCCCCTCTCCTGTTGCCCCTTTCCCAGTCTGATCAGCTAGATGACCATCTTCTCTGATCGGCCTCCCTTTTCCGTTTTCTCCTTCCCCGTCCGATCGGATTCTCTTTTCTTTTTTTTTCATTTCTCTTGTGGAAACTTTATATCCATTTCAAAACCAATTGGCAATGTGTGGAAATGTTATATCCATTTCAAAATCAATTGGCAATGAGTGGAGAGGTTCCAAATGTTATTAAGTGATTACCCATTCCACACCCAAGCAATGTGAGACTCTATTTCCTTAACATTCCCCTCACGTGCAGCCGCGTTTGAGGTCTGTCACGTGTGGCCACTCTTTGGTCCCATCATCGTGCAGCTTTTTTGCTGGTCTGTCATCGTGGGGTGTGGACTGTTAATTTTTAAAATGTGGGGTGGAACGGGCCCCCCTTTGATACCATGTGGAAACTTTATATCTATCTCAAAACTAATTGGCAATGAGTGGAGAGGTCCCAAATATAATTAAGTGATCACTCATTCCACATCCAAGCAATGTGAAACTCTATTTCCTTAACATCTCTCTCCCCCCTCGTCCTTCCCTTCCCCGTCGGATCCGATCGGATCTTTCCATGCATGGCTGCGTTCTTGATTTGGGGTTACGAGGTTTTTCCACGGGTTGCTGGGTGCTTTTAGGGGATCAAAGGTCTGCAGTGGCTCGAAGCTCAAGGGTTGCAGAATGGCAAGCTAATCTGTGTCGGTCACCGTTAATATGAGCGAATCCAACCAATGGTTTTATCGGTTTGGCCACCATAGTTCTAGTTCTTTGGCTAACTGATCTGCGTCGGCCGTCGTTAAAAATGGGCGCGATCCGACCAGCGGTTTGGTCACTTTCAGGTCACAGGTTTTGGCCTTTGCTTTCTGTTCATGGCCATCTGTTGCGGTTTCAACGGTTGCATGACGGTACGGTGGCGTTTTTTGAACGGTGACGGATCTGCTTTAGATGCATCTAGCATAGTTCTAGTTTTTTTTTTTAATATTTTCTGTTGTATTTTTCTGTTTTCCGCTCAAACATTCACACATTGTGTTCAGCTCATTAGGCCTCGTGTTGACCTTCGCTTGTCGTCGGCGCCCTCTATCTTTGGCGATAACACAGTTGCGTTTTGTTTTATTATTGTTAAACTCTTGTAATCTTTCTTCTTATTTATATATGATAATGATGTTCTTCTTGATGCCAAAAGAAAAAAAGTTTAAAGCATACCATTAGTAAAAAAATATATACTTTCTCCGTCCCTTTTTAAATGTCTACTATGTTTATACGTGTCATTTAAATTGTCTATATCTCTTAATATATATTACTAAAAAAATATACTTTCTCCGTCCCTTTTTAAATATCTACTGCGGTTCTGCGTGTCATTTAAATTGTCTATATCTCTCAATATATATTGCTAAAAATATGCAATATAGATCTTATTTGATAAATCTCAATTATTTCTATAAGAGAATGATTTTAAAAACATAAAATATATTATATTTTGAGAGTTATAAGTCATTGAAAATGGTATGCAAAACCGTAGTGGACACTTAAAAGGAGACAGAGTGAGTAGTTTTTTATACTACATACTGAAAATTGATAATAATTGTTATTATGGAGATCATATATCAGTAAATAAACAAAATTATGAATTTTCGAGTGCAAAATAGGTGCTTATGAAATTACGTCCGAAGTTGAGGTTGAGCCAAGACGTAGCAAAAGGGCTAGAACATCAACATCCTTTGGTCCAGACTTCCTAACGTATCTGTTAGAAAGTGAGCCTCGGACATTCAAGGAAGCTGTGAGCTCTCCTGAGGGTCCTTTATGGAAAGAGGCTATTAAGAGTGAAATTGATTCCATTCTGCAAAACCATACGTGGGAATTGGTGGATCTTCCTTCTGGTAGTAAGCTTTTTGGGTTACAAGTGGATTTTTAAGAGGAAGATGAAGGCAGATGGATCAATAGATAAGTACAAAGCTAGGCTTGTCATTAAAGGTTATAGACAAAATATATAAAACAACTAAAAACGTATAGTATGATCAGTAATGGAGGATACCGGGTTCAGATCCCGTCCAGTATGTTACCCCCCAGTCCCGTCTAGTTCGGCCTTTTGTGCGCCCTTTCTGGGTCCACAACAATGATCGAAACTGTTCACATTTTAGAGCTCGTCAAGACCAACGACCATACCAAAAATCACTTTGATCAAATACCGTTTGGTATCATTTCAAAATGCATTAATGTTGTCTAAAAAAAAGGTGAGAAACACAGGATTACAACCCTTCAACAAATTTTTTCGAAACTTAATACATTTTGAAATGATACCAAACGGTATTAGATCAACGTGATTTTTGGTATGGTCGTCGGTCTCAACGAGCTCTAAAATGTGAACAGTTTCGATCATTGTTGTGGACCCAAAAAGGGCCCACAAAAAGCCGAACTGGACCGGACCGGAAGGTAACCCCATACTGGACAGGATCTGACTCCGAGGATACCAGCAGGTATTTCTCGTTACAACCGATCGAACCGAAACAAAACTAGAGGCTTAAGGTACCCATTTTAAAATGTACCAGCCCGAACAGATACGAGAAATCTCTCCCCTTAAAATTTTCCTTCTCACAGCTGAAATTTGAAGGAAAGGGCATAAAAAAATTCTTACTACTAAATGTGATTTGGCATTTGAAGAATTTATTGGAGTACACAATTAAGCTAGCAAAACGGTCTTACTAACTTCCATCCACTAGGCGAAGGATAATATGCCAATAATTCCAAAGAAATTCGGATATCAATGCATATATCACAGATATTAATACATTTTCACAACTATCAATACACTTTTTACCTATTATCCTCCGCCCTTAGGACAGACGTTAGCATTTTCCGTAAAATAAGATGGAGTAAGCAAATTTCAAACCATCTGATGGAGATGCTTTTACCGACACTTATTATTTGCGTTTTTGGAATTGAAAGTTTTAAACTAAAACAATGTAAAAGACAGATGAAATAGAAGGCGAGTTGGTCTATTGAGATTTGCCTCAAGAACTAAAAACAACTACAGGCATAAGCATTTATGATTACAGAGCTGTACCTCTCTCTCTCTAGCAAAAGAAGAAGAAGAAACTTTGTACAATATGAAGGTCAAAGCAAAAAAAATCCCTACTTCCTACGGCCACCACCCCGTCGCCGGTCCACGCCCGTATGCCCGGTTCTCGCCGGGGGCCCTCCGTAGTACTGCCCGCCACCACCGGATTGGTGGCTACCTAAATTACTAGGGTGCTGCCGGTTATCATAACTGGGTGGCTGAGCCCACCTAGCACCACCCTGCACCACATTGACCGGAGGTTGCGAAGGCGTTACAACTTGCAGCCGTGGAGGCAGCGGTTGTGCCATTGCCGCTCCAAAATGAGGCGGCGTAGGCATTTGAAAGTTATGAACCGGCAGTGGATGAGCGGGCATTTTCTGCTGGGTCGGTGCACTTGGTTGCCACTCTGGAATGTCATCATCATCGTCCTCAGCATTCCACTGTTGATTTCCCATTCCTCCAACATTCCTTGAATCAACATTATTTCCGGTTTGGCCATATTTATGAATGAGTTCTCTAATTTGGTCTAGAGGGGGAGCCGGGGTATTTGACCCACGAGATTGGATTTGATTGGAAGGACTTGGCAGAGAGGGATTGGAGAAATTAAATTCGGGCAAGTCATCTTCATCCCGGGCAGGGCCAAACCCGGGAGGGATATCATCATCATCGCCATCATCGACAGCCACACGAGGTGGGGCCGCAGACAGTGTTTGTTTGGATGGAAAATTCACATTCCTATCTGCGGTATGTTTTTCTTGGTGTATGGTAGGTGTGAATTGTTGCCTTTTTGAGGTGTGATTTTGGTGGTGTGAGGAGTTGGGCGACATTGCAGAAGAACTTAAATGAGGTCTTCTCCATACAATCATACCAATTAGGCCATTTTTCCCGGTGGAATTAAGATTCTCAGACTGGTATTTGGATAGGTTCTTGGTGAGAATTTCAACTATTTTCGGGTGCGGAGGGCAGAAATAAATTTCCACTCCTTTCGACGCCTCTGCGAATCCTAATCTCTCGTCTGCAACATATGATTCAACCACCTGCAGATGGATTACGGACAGATCCGGTTAAACAAGAAACCAACAAACTTAAGCTGTGTTTGGCTCATAACTTCAAGCAACGAAAGAATAAAACTATAAGGTAAAGAGAATCTCAAAGATAAATAGTTAACAAGGTGAAAGTTCAAAGATAAATTTGTGCAAATTCCAAGGTATTTTTTACTTCCCTGTTGTTTTTCTTTCCTTTGCTGAATGAATCAACAAATACAAGGTCTAAACACAACCCATGGCCAAAAGAGGAGTATAGTGGTAGAAAATAGCCGAGAGAGAGAGAGAGAGAGAGAGAGAGAGACCTCGCCAAGGTGTGCATGATCGTTCTCAGAGGATCCCTCCTTCAAAGCAAAATGGACAATCTGCATTAAGTGAGAGTCACATCAGTAAAAACTTGTACTCAAAAGGGTATTACTCAAACAAACTCAATTACTAATCTTTGTTAGGCTAACTACTCGATCACAATTGGATGCCTCTGCTAACGATAAAAAACTTTTCTAACGTATAAAAAATAAAGGGTTGACTGTATACTTTCTCCTTTCTTCATTTAATTTAGTTATAGTTTTTCGCCAACCGTTTTCTGTCAACACCCAGATTGTCTTCATCGTTCTTTTTGTTTTCGAAAACTATAAATAAAATAGATACGTTGTTTTTGTTCACCCATAACCAAACTGTATGGAAATGTCACAAGCTAGTTGATCCTGCTCTGGAAAAGCTAAGTTTTTGCACTGTTCTGCAAAAAGATATATCTGTTGTCGTGTCAATCGCGAAACCCAGTCCAATGTTCTATTTTCCCTGTCCTGAATGATAATGGCAATCGATTGATTCGATTCTTCCTTGATTTTTCCATTGATGCCCTTAGTTCGCTTGGGTAGATTTGCAGAATATTTACCAATTCTTTACTGGAGCTTCCATTAAATCTTATTCTCAGTTTCTTTTTAGTAGTGCTTCCACTAAATCAATAACAGACTGGAAGCAGAGATCCAGACTCAGAGTTCTCATCCTTGTGTTGGGTTCTTTATTGTTTTCCGGAGTAACCGACAATGCAAGAATAAACCCAGCCGCACAGCACAAAGCCGATCATCCTAGATGCCGGACACACAGCACACAACCAATCATCCGATAGACAGAGCCACAGAGCACAACCAATTATTTCTCATCCTAATGCGAGACAGACACAATTTCCCATCGTAAGTAGCCAAATTAAATGAAATTGCTCCTGGCAAGCGCAGAGAGAGAGAGAGAGAGAGAGAGAGAGAGAGAGAGAGAGAGAGAGAGAGAGATCTACAACCACGTTTAAGAGACAATATCTGCATACATATATCTTCTGCCTCACGCCAAGAACAAAAATAAATGTTACTATACTAGGTGAACAAGCACTACGCTGCTGTCGGGTAAGATAGGCACCTGCTAAACAACAAAAAAATGGCGGATAAAAAAGTACGACTGGAGAAAATGGGAGGAGAGATACCATGACTGCACGACTTCGAGACATGGGAAGCCCTTGAACAAACTTCTCAAACGCATCCAATCTGACTCTCCCCTTGATCTCAAGAGCGACGGGCCAATCTTTTGTGGATATTTTCTCACCACTGCAAGAAGAAAACATTAAGTGAAAATCAACAACTCACATACATGAAGGTTTGAGCTAAGTTTTGCCCTTCAAGGAACTTCAAAAATTCAGGGGACACAACCGAAACTGATTCTCTCTATTTAGTCGCACGTATCGTTGCCTACGACGGAACTTAAGCCCTGATACCAAGGCAGAACACCAATGGAAAATCAACTGGCAAGAAAATCAGTCGTAAGCCAGTTGGTTACATACTTATGGGAAGCAACTCACACACACGTTTCCAAAAAAGGTCTGAAACAATGAAAAGACAATCATGTCATTCATGCTTGGAATCAACTGCATTAATTTTCCTCCGAAGGCAAAAGTCCCAACCACAACAAAAAAGAAAAAGAAAAAGAAAAAGAAAAACCAAGAGGTGCAATTATATTGACAAGAATAACAAAAAAACCCAATAAGCGTAAAAGCTGTGTTCCAAATTAACATATCTTTACCATAAAAAGGCAAAGAATTCTAAGTTGATGGTTCTACATAACCATCTGTGACACTCATCATCTGAACCTCTACAATTTCATTAGCAATTTCAAGGTAAAATAAAACCCAAAACCACTCTTACACATCATCTTATGTGTCCATCATCATGCAGGGCTAGATAGGAAAAAAATTAGAAAGAGAGGCAGAAAGCAACAAAGTGTGAAAGAAAATATGTGGACACCTAGGATAATCCGATGCAAATTGAAATCCAGATAGACCACACAACAAACAGAATAGTACAAAGATCTAAGCAGAAATGCATGATCCCATAAAGGACGTAAATAGCAGTAGCAAATTAGCAATTAGATCCTCCCACAATGTCCAATGAACCTCAAAAATAAATACACAAGAAGAAGATTACCATCAGATAAAATTGAAGGTGCATACTCATACATAGTAGCATACACACATATACAAATACATCTATTTATATCTACATAAATATACGTACCTTGAAACCTCGACGGTCCGAGGAAATTTTATCTATCGCAAACAGAATAAATTAAAAACAAAAAACTAGAGATGGAGGACAAATATAACCTAATTAATGGACCAGTAGCTTAAACAAGAATTGAAGCAAGAAGCATTAAAAAGGCTGAAACCAAAATTCATACCTTCTAAAGAAGCCGACGACTGTTACCAAGGTTGACACATTCAGCTGAAGTACACCTTCCCAGACACGCTCACCCTTGTATACAGCGCCATGAGGAGAAGGCTTTGGTTCTATAGGAGTATCCTTGGCTTTCATCTTCACATCTGAATCTGCATATTTTACTTCTACTTTATCAGACTTTTCTGGGGTTGTGTCCACAGGTTCTTTGGTAGCTACGTCAGTATGTATCCCTTGATAGCCGCCCTCCGAGCTTTCCTTCTCTGATTGTGGTAACCTCTTTCCACCATCTGCTTTATAGTCACCCTCTGAGCTGTCCTTATCTGAGGGCAATATTGCCTTTCCATCAACCACTGCTAAATTCTCAAATGGAGGTTCCGCATCAAGAGATTCCATAAACTCGTCAAGCGAGACAATAGGAGGAAGGAATTCAGCATCCTTGAATTCATCCACCATAAGACCTTGCATTAAATCAGTCCCATCACTTGGAATGCTAAGGCTATATGAAATATCCTGGTTTCCGGAACTAACCTTCTCGCCTCCAACAGTCTCTTTATCTTTGAGTTCATCTGTTTCCTTGTTATCCGTTTCTGTTTCCTTGTTTTCCGTTTCAACACTAGTATGAGAACTTGTTCCAACAGATACTTCAACTGAAACACCATCATCTTGTTCAAATTCCACTTGGAACTCACCCTTGTGCGTTTTCTTCACCAGACGCCTCATATCAACATCAGAATCAGGCAAAACTACCATTTGTGCTAGCTCTTCTGCTTTTGCTATTCGCCACTGAGAAAGCTCCTTCGAAGCAAGATCCTCCGCTGACATTGAACACAAACGTTCAGGGGGAATATCGCCAGACATAACTCTTTCTCGCAGTTCTGGATTATTATGATCTTTTAGATTAAACAGAAGAGACCTCCCCTTCTCCTTGTACTTCTTATTGACACCTCCGAAGAATTTGAAGAGTTCCGCTTCAATTTTAAAAGCCAAATTTTGAGGAGACCGAACTTCTTGCTTTATGTCTTGATCTACCAACTTAGGTTTTTTTGAAACATGTTCGTCCTCCTTTCTTTCTCCCATATCTACATCGAGATCCCATGCCCAAGTGAGACCATTTCCCTGCAAAAGATCATCCTTGACAAAGAAACTGTCAGCAAATGATACATCTTCATTGGGCAAGCTTTCGGTAGTAAATATTCCCCGAGGTGTCACTTGGACATCATTGATTTTATTGGAAGAACTAGGTTCTTTTGATGGTAAACTGTCTGTAGGGTTTTCAGATACATTCTCAGAAGTTTTTTCCTCGTTTGGAGATTTATCTTGACCCTGAGTAACCAATGCCAATGCAGAAGCCAATGAATCTCTCATCTTCGACCTCACAGATTCAAATGACTCAGACTGAGCTTTTGGAGATGGTTCCGCTTGGGTAGTTCGATTCTTCGGAGTCTGCAATTGCTTAGTGCCAGATTTGCCTGAAATGGAGTCATTCCGTGCCATTTTCTTATTTGTTGCTGGAAAATTTTGTGAACCTGGGGTAGCAGAACCGGATACAATTCTTTTATTTGGTGATGCTGGTTGATTTAACCCCGGGATATTGGTATAAGGTTCCATACGCGTCACATTCTTGTTTGGCATTGATAACTGTTGCCCCATGGGATTACTAGCCATGGTTTCTCCCATTGCCCTACGCTTACTCGGTAATACCTTTTGCGAACCAAAGTTGTTCCACATACCTTCCATATGACCAACTTGCTGATTTGGCATCAAGTACTGCTGCAATCCTTCAGTGTGTCCAATTTGCCTGTTTAATACTTGTGGGTTGCGTAGGACATAAGTATTAGACATGGGTTCCACAAAATCCATTTGCTGGTTTGACATCTTCAACGATTGCGATCTAGGACTACTGGAAATTATTCCCATTTCCATGTTTGGGATTGACACCTCTAGGTTGTTGAGAGTATGACCCATCTGGCTGCTTGGTACCGATAACGGCTGCGAAACAAGATTATTCGACATGCTACACCAAAGGTCCAAAACTACAGCAAACACAAGCGCAACACAGCCCTGCAATTTTTTCAAGTTTTTAATTAGTACATACCACGGATTATGTTGCGAATCCAGATGATCACTGAAAGAAAGATACAGAAATCAACATATAGTCATCCTCTTTGCTGAGACTACAATGGATGAGAAGGAGGCATGGCAAATACAACTATATGAAAAAAAAGATTACATATCTAAATATTAAGAATAATTTATGAATGAAAGAATTTATGCTGAAAGAGAAAGATTAACATTATCCCCATCAAACAAAAGTGCTGAAGGCAAAAATGATTGATAACCAAATTGCACACAAACACCAGCTTAGGTGACATGGAACCATGTCAGAAACTTTAGGCACAAAACACTGTCTCAATCAACTACAAAAGTTCTACATGTCTAAGTAGTAGACAGCTCATTACATTAATGCAGCTATGACGATGACGTGAAGTGTTATTATTACTTGCTAAAATGGGTTCTAAGCTTCTAAAACTTCCCTTCACAACTCAGAGGATAACACGTAGCAATGAAACTGTAGTGTCAACTGCTACAGTGTTCAGATGATTTCTTCTTTTGGAATTTTCCTAAATGCCAATTTTGTAATGTTAAATGACGACTTCAACTCTCGTAAATTTCTGACGCTGGCAAATTTTTGGAACACAAAATCAACATCTACTTTCAAATCACCTCCAAGGTTCTTTGCACCCGGATAGTACCAAAAACACTGTGCCATGGCCTTTGATCGGATAAAGCGCCCGAAGCTGTTTGCTAACATCAGTTATACATGTTTCTTACTAATAATTTGCAACGTTTCCTTTCACTAAAAATAGTCAAACTTCCAGTAGTTTAGACCAAGTTGTTTATTGATTGATTTAACATAAGAACGAACAAATCCCAAATCCTCTGGAAATCAGCCACTTTCTGGGAGGATTTCCTGGGCATTTTGCATGTGTGCCACTGTTGACCATGTATTTGCATATGCCAGAATTCTCGTGCTTAAGTTATCCAAATTTTGTGCCATTTTAACGTTCCTCGTCAAATTTTAATTAGCCAAAAGACTGCCAAACATTGCTATGATTTGCAATTTAGGGGAGTTCTGGAGAAGCAGCAGAACTGATACTCCTTTTCCAAATTCTCTTTCAACTTATAAGTGTTCATTTTTTCAGCAAAGGCATGGCCCTGAATGAAAAGCAGCATTGCGCAACCTAATACCTCGCCTTAAATTCTACAGATAGAAGACACAATCAACACTCTTGAAAACTATCGCCAATAGAGAATGCAATGAGCTGAGTTGTACAAGAGTGCACTACTCCAGATCATTATTCACCTTTTCCTTATACACAACATCCTGCATGCACCACCAAGTATTAAACACCCGCTGCACATGATCAGGTGTAACTAGGTCGCCTTCACTGTGCACCGGTAAGGAACCACAACCATGGCAGGCGACTGTACACCTTCAAGGTAAACTGGATTCTTTTACCATAATAGGGCTTCGGTATTGGTTCCTTGCTGAATTAACACCACAAAAAAACAAAAGGTTCAGGTAATTCAAGAACCTCCTTACAAAGATCCAAAATCAACGAGCTCATTGGTTCGAAGATGCAATGTCCACATATAACTTAATTTCTGGCCAAACAGTGTGTGATATGATGATACTTTCGGCAGAAATGGAATGATTATATTGCGTATAAGGTTCCATTAGGATATACCCAAGTATCATTCTTGTTCAAACACTTCCGTGCTCTCGAATGTCCCTCTTAAAAGATAAGAACCATCAATAATTCAACAAGTTGTGTATCTTAAATTTTGCCCAATAAATTGTTCAACTCCCACAAAAATGCAATACAGTAACAGAAAGGGGTGAAAAGGCATACTGTAACAACACAGCATTCCTCAACACAGTTGTTTGAGATTCACAATTTGTTGACATGCGGATGCATAATCTTTGCAATTCCAGGATTCAAACAAAAAATGGAACCAGATTTTTCAAAAGATAGTTGAAGACTGGGCTACTTTTCCCCATTAAGCTTGAATACTGATAAAACCTATTTAACGATGGTTGAGACTTGAGAAATCAAAACAATTATGTAGAGGCTTGAACTCTTAAGATGGTACACCAGAAAGCCTTTTTAGTTTGATGTGATTTGCTCTTATTAATACAAATTGCAAGTTAAGAATTCACTTCACAGGTAAAATACACAACTTTGCGACCCTTGAAATTGTTTAGCACATCAAATGACACCCGTTTACATACTAATGATAACATCGAATTTATGCAAAACTTCCTATATTTCATATTTTAGTAAATAAATTCGCACACACCTCTCCACCATCACCCAGTACAATGAAATTGGCTGGTGAAGTACCAAGAAGCTAAGGAAAATAAATCAACAAAAAGCAAGTCCTCAACATGTCATTTTGTGAGGCAACAGAATCACATACATGAACTATGCCTGCCAACTCACTAATTAAACAGATAATTAACTCAATAACGAGCCAGAATTTTTTTTCATGGAAATCACTTGAGGAACACACCAAAATCTGACATGTCCATGTGCTTCATATTCTACATACAAAAAATTGAAACAGCTTCGCTTCACATCAGGAGAAGCCTCTACATACTCTAGTTCTTCTGGCATGTAAAAGAAGGATCAATGGAATGTAAATTTCAAGCTAAGGGGTAGCCCCATAATAATGTATTCTTACAATTTGGGACAGCCACGTATAAGATTTACACACAGATAGACGCAAGTCAAATACAAAACTAACAAGAAAAACTTGGGCAAAATATCAATGTATCAGCTAAAAGGAATTAGAACCATACAACACATGACCATATCAAATATGAGTATGCTACGGACAAATATCTGGGCACAAACATCTGGGATTTCAGGCCTTTCTGCGCAAATTGATAAAAGACAACAGCTGAAAAGATCACAACTTGCATACTGACATCACTCAATTGATCAATAAACAGAATAACAGCAAAAGATGAAACTTCCGCAATCATTTCTATCGCACCACTTCAATAAAAACCCCAATTTTGCAGAAAAAAGATTGATAAGATTCGATCGACATACATTATAATTATGAAAGATAAATCCACGAAATCAAAACCCTATTATTTTTCAAAAACTCGATCCATATACAGGATAATCGTAAAGGATAAATCCAAGAAATCAACTCTACCGCAACACTTCAACGGAAACCCTAATTTTTCAAAAACTCGATCTGACATACAGGATAATCACAAAAGATAAAAATCTTTTCAATCAATTCAACCCCAGTGCTCCAAAAAAAAAAAAACCCCTAATTTTCAAAAACTCGATTGATGCACAGGATAATCCCGAAAGATACAATCTTTTCAATCAATTCTACCCCAGCACTCCACAAAAAACCCTCATTTTTTCAAAAATTCGATCGATAAACAGGATAATCATTAAAATATAACATCCATGCAATCAATTCTAGCCCAGCGCTCGAACGAAACCCTAATTTTTTCAAAAGCTTGAACGATATACATAACAATCATACAAGATAAAATCTTTTCAATCGATTCGACGCCAGCGCTCCAACAAAAACCCTAATATTTCAAAAAAAACTCGATCGATATACAGGATAATCACACAAGATAAAACCTATGCAATCAATTCTACACCACAGCTCCAACGAAAAAACCCTAAATTTCTAGAGTCATCGGAAGCTTCCACAAAATCCAACATGCATAAGCACAGATGTACAGATAACGAAAGAAATCTATACAAACAAACATGTACCACGTACGTGAGTATGGATCAGATGCCACGGGGTCGGTATCCTGGTCGGAGGAGGAGAGAGTTGGTCGCTAGAGAGAGAGAGGAGAGAAGAGATAGACAGAGAGAGAGGTTTCGGCGGATCGAGGGTAGGTTTATAAACCCTAGACTAAGGTAGAGAGCCGATCAAAAGGATTGAAGAAACGCTCGAAGTTGACACGTGGTATTATCCGGGCCTTGTGTCCTTTTGGCTGGGTTAGGCAAATGAAGGTGACACATGCATCGTCTCGTCACCGAATTTCACCGGAGAGAAATTGGGGTGCAAACAAATCGAGCCGAGTTTCATCGTGTTCGAGCTTAATTTGTTTATTAAAATAAGCCTAAAATTAGAGCTTAAACTAGCCGAATCCTTAATGATCTGAGTCTAACTCGTTTACTTAGCGAGCCTTTTTAAATTAGCCGAGCATATATACACAAAATGAGTCTATACAAACGAGACGAGCTTTTGAGCGTCAAGCTCGTTTCGTTTAATAAACAAACTGAAAACTTGATGTCAAACTCGACTCGTTTATTGAACGAGCCGAGTTTTAATGAGCCGAGCTATGAGCAACTCTGTTTGTTTTTGGCCCTAAAGATAAATAGAAAAAGGAACTAGCTCCGTGAGGTCTATGAGTAGAAAAATTACTCAGCATATAAATATTTTTTTTAATTTGATGTTCAGGCCAATTTACGCACACATCGACTAATACCAAAATTTTGAACAAATCCTCCAGTAACCTTAAGAATCGAAATGTTTGGTCTCCGCGAAATTCAAACATAATATCTCATGAAGGACGAATATTTATTAGTTTTTTCATGCTCATTTAGTCAAACTCCTTAGAGTTAAATGCACAGCATATATTGTGACAGTTCCAAGGAAAAAACTATATACCCCAGTTACAATATGTGGTGGAAAAAGATCCCAAGCCATCACCTCGTGAGTCCTGATAATATCTCCCAAGAGCATCTCCAATCCAACAGAGACCCCCATAAGTCCCACGTCGGGAAAATAGGAAAAAGCAAAGTAATTTATAAGATATTCCGACTAGCTATAATATAATTCGCGATTAATTTTTTGAGCCACATGTTTAGGTGAAGGGTTAAATAGGTCAGCTGGGGCAGGTCGTTACACCAACTCCCTCCAAATTTTCATGAATGTCTTTTTTTGTTTTTTGTTTTTTTGTTTTTCATTTTTTTTTTTTTGGGGGGTGGACACGTTAGAAATGCATTGATGAATAATAAAGGTACAATGTGCTATCGTCGTTACAATAACGAAGACCAAACAAGGGCTTAAGGAACAAAACACAAAGTACTGCCCAGCAGAACACAAAATACACTTAGAACTACACTTTGAATTGGTATTATTAATTTTATAAAAATTTGAATTAAATATATTTGTATATATTAAAAGTTTCTCCTCATTGTATATATATGTTTCACCCTTCAAATATAGAGAAGCAACAGATCATCCTCGTTAGGCCTGTTAAAGGGTCGAATCCGATAGATTCGATAAGACCTGAATCCGATAAGACTCGAATCCGATAGTGGTAATCCGAATTCGAAAAATCCGGATCTGATCCGAAAACTTTTGTACATACAAAAATTTTAGCCAAAAAAAATATATTTTTCAAAAAAATACAATTTTTTTCAAAAAATAAAAATAATTTTAAATAAAAATACAACTTCTTAAACATTTTTTTTTTCAAAATAAAAAATTATTGTTTTTCTTAAAAAAAATGAAAAAAATAAAGTTCAGATTCATATTGATAACGGATTTAATCCGACCCGATCCGTATTTGAATTACCGGATTCGGATTATCAAATCAACATTATTAGATTCAGATCAGATTTTTCGAATCGAATCCGGTCCATTGACAGACCTAATCCTCGTAACTAAAGTATCAAAATTCACCGTCCTAAATGGAGGAAGAGTGAAGAGGATGCATACTCTAAAAGTTGGAAATAGAGTGTGGAATGGAGATGTCCCACGAAAACTCACCGTGCTATCGTGGTCTTTTGGGGAATATTGTTTTGGGCAACCTTATTGATGATATCTTCTTCGTTTTTTTTACTAGTTAAAAACATCAAATATGTTTTCCGTTCCAGAAATCTTCTTAAAAAATAAGCAGTTTATTTTACATTTTCAACTCAAAAATAATGTTAATGAAAAATAAATTTTCAATTTTTTTGCGTCGTATAGAAGATCTCGATGAGATCTTTTTCAAACAAGATCCATATTGCATATTTTTAGCTTTCAATAAGCCCATAATTTTTGAACTTGAAATTACCTTCTTAAAAAATAAGGTCTTTTTTTGCGTTCTGGAATGGGGCCACGACGATGCAAAAAAAAATTTAAAAAATATTTTTCATTTACATTATTTTTGAGTTTGAAAATATTAAATAAACTGTTTATTTTTTAAGAATGTTTCTAGAACAGTGCCTAGTGGTGTAGATAAGTTGGCCTTGACACTTGAGGGGGAAAAAATCTAACTTGTAACTTGTAAAAAATACGTATTTTGATTTGATAATGTCATAAATATATTATCGAAATACGTTTATGTTGTGAAAAACAGGGTTTCAAACCAGTGTTGGTTTCAAACATGAATTTTGACAGGATTGGAAAAGCATCCACTCTCAACCCGCCCTTCGGTTGTTGAATTGGCTTTCTCCCCTCTCACGAATGGCACGGCCTTGATAAGGTAAGTCTAGTCTACTCCCGTCCCTTATCTATGAACCCTACAAAATAGGGCAAGGAAATAGACAAGAATCTCACTTTTCTTTGTTTAATCGAAACCGTGACCCCCTCGCTTCTCTGCGCGTGCTGTTCTCGCTCGAGTGTCGTGTTTACGCTCCATATTCAATGTCCAGGGACAAGCCTTTTCTAACAGATTTCACTAACGAAAGAAACAGATACAATAGCTGTAGAAATCCTTCCATAGTATATTTATTATGGGGGCGATTTTGGGTTATTCAGCTTGAGACTCCTTCTCTCAGTCATTCTATCTGAGAAAGCGCCGTCTTCCGCCCACAGGCTGCCCTGGTCCCTCAGTCTGATTGAAGCTCTCGAGCCCCTTCCCATCCGTCTAGCTAGTTTTGAGTTCCATTTTCTTGAGCAGGTCTTAAAAAATGAACAGTTATGACAATCAAGTGAACTAAAAAGGGCCCACTAATGTCCAATAGTACGGCCCAATCTCTTCCTCTTCCATAAGAATAGGGAAAATGACGGCTCATGGCGTGTTTTCATAATTAATACTCACCAAAGACATCCTGAGAACATTTGTTAATGCTAAAAATGTCATTGGCAGATATTAATTATCAAAACACGTCATTGGCTGTCATTTTTTGTTAAAGCTCACAGAAGATATCAAACATGTGAAAAGAATAAGTTGATCGAATGACGCTTATTATGATTACAGAACACATTTAGCTTTGAAAAATATAATTCGCATACTAGATTGAAATTCATTTATCTCAATGTTAATTTGTTGTGATCATTCTTTATTGACACCTGGTTGAAATAATTCGTAGGATGATTAGTCTTGATCCTCTATGAGGATTCTCTCCCTTGAGAATCGTGTGAGGATTTTCATGGGATCCAGAGCGTCCATCTCGGAAATTAATAGTCTGGATATGTTTGTTATCTTTGACCGAAAATCAATGGTTCAGATATGTTTGTTATCTTTGACCGGTAATAGTTAACTTTTACCAGTCAAAGATAACAAACATATATGAACCATTGATTGCCGAGATGGACGGTCTAGATGAAAATCCTCACACGATCATCACAGAGAGGATCCTCACATAGGATCCTAATCTGTTATGACACAAAAGTGTAAAAAAATAGAAAAGAAATGGACAAAATTCATTTTAATTTCCTTATATTTTGCATTTCAGGTGCTTAAAGTTTCTTTTATACTCCCTCCGTCCCTTTTTAAGTGTCCTGCTTCGTAACTCCAACTTATTAAAAAGACATCATCATTACACCTTTCACATCAACTTTTTCCTCCACTTTCCCTACTTACCCATCATCATTACACTTTTACTCACTAACTTTTCAAAATAAAATCTACTTTTAGGGACAAAATAGATAATACACCAACTTTTACCCCCCTAACTTTACAAAATGGACACTTATTAAGGGACAGCCCAAAATTGAATACTGGACACAAAAAAAGGGACGGAGGGAGTATTTTGTATGTACCTTTTTCTAGGGTAGGATTCTTTCATATTTAATAGTGTTTTTAAATACGAAGTATCTCATAATTCATACTGTTTAATGTAATTTTGAAAACATTGTCTAATAGTAGAATTTATTGAGATCCATCAAACAAGATCCATAGTGAATATAAAATTATTAACAATTTAAAGATATAATGAGTTTTTTTACTCGGTTAAAATAGAACGAGAGACTATTGAATGGGGACAGAGGGAGTATCTCTTAAGCATTACTTATCTAGAAAATGTAGAGATGAATATATGTAAGATATGAAACAGTTTTTAAAACCTTAAAACCAAATCCATATATTATGCTTATTTTCATAGGGTTCAAATGGAAAATCGTCTCTCCATTTCTCTCTCCTATTCATAACTACTTCTTTGATCCGAATAAAACCAAATTCCAATCACATCCTTCATCATCCTCAAGCCATGATCGAGAACCCTAACTCAAGTTTCCTTCATGAAAAATACTAAGGAACGAAGTAATGCCATGGATTACAAAATAAATTAGAGAAAAGATTTAATTTGCCCTAATTATAAGAAGTGATAAAATTAATATTTTGAATTATTCAAATTCAGTAGTTAGTAAACCTGTGTTGGATAAAAAAGCATACCAACTCAAACATCAATATGGGACTTTTGTGCAAGCATTATTGTTTGATATGACCCTTAGTTACCATTTAAAAAATTATACACAAAAAATTGTTAAATTTTTCTTCATTCGCAGTGAATGTCTTCTAATTTTTGACACTCTTTCATGGGTTTTCAAATGCGTTTTAATTTTTTACACTCTTGTTTTGGTTGTTTTAGTTGTATTTCTCTTAGGTTTTGGGCCAAGTAATTTGATTTCTAATTTAATATTACTGCATTTGCATGTTTCTCGAAAATGTAGAGAAATGTATAAGAATTTGACCTTAAGATATACCTTGAAAAATCAATATTCTTAATTCACTTTACTAAACACAAATGACAACTACATATGCACAAAAAAACCTCGTGTTCTCATACCAATGGGTGATAATTTTGTTTGGGTGATAATTGGACAAAGAAACTAATAACAGCTTAATGGGCTATTGGGCTGCCAAAAAGGTAGGGAAAAAGTTTAAAAAAAAAAAAAAAAACAATTTTCTATGTGTTAAAAGTGCCTTGAAATTTGTTAAAAATGCATAAAAACTATGTTGTTTTTTCTTGCCTTATTGACACCTCTTTTTTTTTCTACGGAAGAAGTATATCCATTTAAAAAAATCATACGGCATCTACAGTTGGAATACAAATCAAGCCATACGGCATTTACAGATTCTCATCTAGATACAGAGATACAACCAAGCATTAAAGCTAACGATATACAAGAAAAGCAAAAAGACGAAACTGATATCTAGCGCTTAAGCAAGAGTCATCGCTCATTCTACACCGTTATCAACAAGAATCGGCTTATGTGGAGTTAGTACCCAGACACCAGGCGCCTCGGGATGACGAAGCTCCATATCAAAGACAATATCAAAAACCAATGGAAATCAACAATCCACTGGATTGAATTCAAACAGAAATCGAACTGAATTTGGACAAAAACCGGACTAAATCCAGACAAAAATGAAATAAAACAAAACATACACTCCCCTCCGTTATTGAGCAACCCTTCTCCTGCCTAGCCCCCTACCGATCAAAGCTCTCAAGCCAGAGACTCAAGAAGCCACCGGTGACCACGCAGCTGCAAACCTAGAAGCGGTGCGGTGGCAAACGACAAGCAGTTTGGGTGGAGAAGGGGAAGGGAAAGGAAAAGAGAAAGTGTGATGACTGTTTTAGAGATAAAGATACGTGCTCCCGCTTTTAGAGAGAGGGGATTATTGACATCCTAGTGGGCTGCCAATACCACAATGTGTTGAAAAAAAGGGGCTCATTTTCTAATTAAGCTCAACAATATTTTCGAAAACCCATTTTTAGAAAACATGACGTACATAATTTTGATGACATGTTTGGACAAAACAACAAATGAGATGAAAACAGTGAGCATTTTTGAACCAAAACAAAAACGGAGAAAATGGAAACCATTCTTACAAAAAAATCTAGGAAAACAGCTTTACAACACAACTGTTTTTAAAGTTGCGTGACTAGCATTACTGGTAAATTTCGAAGAGGCTTTCTAACCGTCAAGAATGCGGCTCACAACACTGTATATCTGGTGCATGGCTACTAGAAGATCGGTTTCAAGTGCATGTTCTACTTGGTAAGTTTCAAGCCCTGGACACAAGCTAGGTACATGTCAGGTTTGGGCAACCAAACATCGGGGCAGGCACTATCTATCTATGACTATGACTAATGGCAGTTGCTTCTCTTGCCATTATGAAATCTGTGGATATTCAACTCACTCAAGATGTGGTGAGCACTTGAGAGAGAGAGAGAGAGAGAGAGAGAGAGAGAGAGCCCATGGTTCAATCACAATAATGCAAGTACAGTACTTTACTCCTCTCTAAGCAGAGTTCTACTACTATTAAACGAAAACAGTGGTATATATTTCAGGTTCTAAAGAGGCACTCGCAACAATATGCTCAAACAAATTGTACACCTTTATATCCCTACAACTTTATTCATAAGTAAAAACGCTTCTATCCTTACCAACTTAGCAAGATCTGCACATCGGACTTTCAACATTGGAAAATCTTTGCTATTACAGAGGCTCATAACAGCATCATTGAATATTCATTACTACGCTACAACTCCTCCAACCTAAAAGAACACCGAAAAAGGACAGAAGGGTGCTCTTTTGGGTGACCATGCGAAATTGAAATTCCGAACTTGGGTCGCTAGTTCGTATAGGCACGCTGGGAAGGCTCATTGTGTTTCCTCTCGCGGCAGGCTACCAGTTGTTGCGGAAAGTGAACTCAAAATGCTCTCGCCTACCTCTCCCTTACAAAGAGGACAAAGCGCATTGATCTTCAGCCATTTGTCCACGCACTCCTTGTGGAAGAAATGGGAACATGGCAACTCCCTAAGCTCGTCATTGTTTGCATACTTTGCCAAACAAATGCAGCAAACCTGTAAATAATAGCAATCCAATCATATATGGAAATCTAGCCACTTAGGCCCCATTTGATTGGTCGGACTACAAGAGGAACACATAATCCCATTCGCTAAGAAATCCCACTAGACTAATAATTTGCAGTGAGGGGATTACCAATTCGCATCCCCAAGGTATATCCCAGGTTTGGTGGGGATTTGTTGTCCAGCTGATTTGAAATCCTCCATTAATAGTTGCCTCAAATGCAGGAAATGAGGTCCCATGATCACATGTCTAATCCGACCAATCAAACAAGCCCTTAAGGGTATCAAAGATCCACTAGACTCGAGAAAGTTCAGCAAAAAGAGATATCATAGTCTCTTTAACACTTCTGACTCCACACGTTAGTCCTGGGATTTAAAACAACCTAATCAGCCCATTGGCTGTAAACTAGGCAAAATGTTACGCTGAGTAACTTTCAAACTTCATATCTAAGCCATTTGTTGTGTTCCCCCTAGAGAATAGAGTTAGCAAGGAGCAGTGCATTATTCCCTTTTCTTTTGCCTTACAAATGATTCTTTTGCATTGGACTCTTTACTTTTTTGGGGGTTTGTACTTTGTGCATCTACGGCTCCAAGCAGATATTTGGGGAAGCAGTATAGGGATCTTGTCTTTGTACACTTCGTTTGTACCAGGTTGCTCCCCTTCTGGTGTGTTTACATAAATTACACTCTTGGCAAAAACAAAACAAAAAAATGACCCCCACAAAATAAAACACCCACGAGAAGCCATGCATTTAGTTATAGGGCATCTCCAATCCACCTCTATTCCTCCAAAATAGAGGATGGATGTGACACATTGAGGGGAAATTTTGTAATTTATTCACTTTTTGTACTTTTTGGAAGAATCTTTGAAGGACCCATTGTCCTTTTTAGAGTTTGGAGGGATTTTGTACTCCAATTTTACTTTTGGTCCTCTATTTTAAGAGAACCAAATTTACTTTTGGAGGACCAAACTCTAAAAAGGACGGTGGTTCCCTCAGATTCTCTCAAAAAGTACAAAAAGTGAAGAAAAAAGGGAATAAATTACAAAATCTCCCCTCAATGTGTTACATCCATTCTCTATTTTGGAGGAATAGAGGTGGATTGGAAGCAAGGTAAAAACAATTTGGAGAATTGTTTTGGCTTTGAATACATGTAGACATTTATCACGTGAAACCTCCTATGTGATTTGCAATAAGTTGCACATGCAGTGTAAAGTACGACAGGAAAATTTTAAAATTTCACGAGGCAAATAAGTGGTTGGTGAAGACTATCTTTCAGGTAAATACAGGACAGTGGTCCTTTCATAAAGCCGAGTGACACAATAGTAAAAGGACCAACAAACAGGGAAGCTTAGGGTGGGTCAGAGATAAACTTACCGCATCTTCTCCCGATATAGTGCGTTCCTTCTCTGTTCCTGCAGCCACAATCCCACCTTCACCACCATCTCTACCATTGCCATTTCTTGATTTCTTTATCTTAAACTTGTATGTTGGCAGAGAATTTATCGATTCAGGTGTGGCACCTCTATTTTGAGTCAAATCCTCTCTGAAGCCCATGATAGAAATTATACAGGGAAGGCAGCAACAGATTGTCGCACATAGAATAAATGGCATAGCATATCCGATACAGCTAAAGATGAGAAACACTATACATAATCTGAAAAAAAAAAAAAAAAAATCCACATATCAGTTGAGCACCAATAACAAGAAGGAAATGTTAAATAAAAAAAAAGCAAAAAAAAAAAACCATGGGATAGTCAAAAGCAGAAGTTTGTTGGTATATTTGAGAAGTGTCTATGAATATGTAAAAGTGCATTGTATTGTGCAAATTTTGCACCGGGAATCTCATTGTTTGGCATTTTCTTTACCTTAGTGACAGCCCATGTGCTGTTTCTAGCAAAACTCAAAATGGAAACCCGAAAAAGAATGTGAGAAACAGAAGCACGAATCAATGATACCTGTACAAGTTGGGAGCCTCAGAGGACGAAGAGTGGCCTCCAAAAATCCAAACGTTGCCAACCACAAACCATACTGCGAAGAAGCAATCTAAAGCCATCTTGAAGTATTCTACAAGCGATTTGAGTCTGTCAAAGAACCTAAATCATTTGAGTGTGCTCTCTTTGGCAGCATTTTCAATTACATTGCACTTAATATCTTCTTTTTTGGTGCAATGTAATTACACATTGCACTTAATATCACATAAATAGAATAATCAACACTTCAAAGCATGAAACGATGAATAATTATTGAGGTGGATTTTGGCCCAAAATTCTCCACATGTTTTGAGGTAAAAATTATTGACACCAAGATGAGAATTGCCAGCAAAAGATGCCGTCAAGACTAGATGCAAATACCATGCACATCCAGATTCAGCCCTTACCCTTGGAACAATGTTATTATGCACATATCAGGCATGAGTTCTATATCATCATAACACTTCTTTACTCACTTCTCCAGAAAAATTCCTCAAAATGATATTTTCTATGCCATATTGTCTTTTCTCAAAGCACCATACAAAGATAACCTATAAGATTTTGTTTAGCTCCCAGCCTCCCAGCCAACAGAGTACATTATGTTCAACTAAACTTCTCTTACTGCCCTCCCCATACATGACTTCTCCAAACATTCTGCTATAACGGATTGAAATGTCACTGCCAGCAAGCAATCATTGTATAGTGCAGTCAACTTTACCTTCACCGCAAGTCCACAACCAATGTCCAATTAAATTCATCTTTTCACTGAAAACTATCCAATAGGGGCTTATCAATTTAAGCTAGAAATTATCCTAATCTTATATCGATCTCAATGAAGTCTTAATAGCACCATTCTATATAGCTCAAATGATAAGCCTTAAAGTATAAACCCAAACTAAAATTCGAAGCCAAGTGAAATGGGCAAGTTATTTTACTAATTTACTCCATTATCAACTCTATCAAACTACCAATCATCGTTTAGAGTTGTAGGACCATAGTCTTCTCCAATGGAGTAAGCCTTATTAACCAATTAGAGAGAGACAAAACCACACTCTTGCTCACACACTTGTCGCTTGAACAAAAATGCTCACACGGGGCATGCGGATAGAGTTGTAGGACCATAGTCTTCTCCAATGGAGTAGGCCTTATTAACCAATTAGAGAGAGACAAAACCACACACTTGCTCGTACACTTGTCACTTGAACAAAAATGCTCACATGGGGCATGTGGATAGTGACAGAACAGAATAGAAACAACCCCACACAAACTTGCACATACACTCCTACAAACTCATATGAGGTTCCATGTGAGAGTTTGTACAAAGTGTATGTGCAAGCATGTGTGGTTGTAGCAAAACCGTAAACGAATTTATGCCAACTCTATTATGGGAGTTGGAACATATCTCAAGTGCAGAAGGACCGCAATATTACATGTTTTGACAGATAGGTGGTTGAGTGATGGACGTAGCAAAGATAAAGGCCCTATGTAGCACGGATACGGAAACGGACCCAGGAAAACAAATGGGGACACAAACACAAGAGGAGACACACCAAAATTAAATAAATAAATTATACTTGTCTTAAACCAATGGAAATTGATTATATGTAAAAACATGAACATCAATATGGATAAACAAGCATCATATTACACTTTTAACCCAAAACATTTACACCCGATAAATTTAAAAATTGCATATTTAACCATGTCGTGTCCCTCTCATGTCCCTGCTGGACCCCTTGAAAAAAATAATTAAATTTAACGCAATGTGACGTGTCACATACGTTTTTTGTTGTGTCCCCGTGCCTCTAGGACTCTAGGAGTGTTGGTCCGTCATAGTTGATGTCCTTGTGGGAATGGAAAGAACATTGTTGTATATCCCAATTGGCATTGTTCAAATCTGAGAGGCCTAACTAATAGTGGTTATATTATTATACTCCAGGAAATGGATGCTTTCCTGTACTTAAAAATTCTTTTGTGAAACAAAGTTTCATGTATCATCAAAACAACTTTGAGAAGAGATATCAAACTTAACCCACCTTCACGCAACGGGATGTAAATGCAAATTGGTTATTGAATGAGCCATTATGCATGTGCTTAAATAGATAAACATAAAGGCTTGGTTTGGTTTCACCATTACACTGCAATTTCCCAGTTTTAATTATCTTGGGTCCACTACAGCTCCTTTTGAGACCAATATCATATTCAGTAAATTGAAGCTCTCTCTAGAAGGAACATTAATAAAATTCAACCCATTTTCTCCATTGAGGGTGCAAGAGAGAAGATGCTTGAGCTTTCCGTGCATAGGTCCAGGTTTGCCTAAATAAGAACCAATGTAAAATCATCTCTTGACTCAATTGTTTCCCGATAATTCATGTTTTCAAGGGGACATATCAATGTATAGCAACTCGAACAAATTTTTGATTTACAACCGAAACATATTTGCTTCTAGAGCCTATTATACCTTCAGTTTTGCAAATCGATATCCCCTGCTTGTCCTTCCTGAGCTTACATAGTGTTCTTTACGAAGAAATGAATCTATGATGACAACATAACAAACAAACAAAACGATATGCCAAAGACTCACCCATCTCGCTGGGCCCCTGCATCAGATAAACCAATACTTAAGACACTCCATGAAATTCCGATGTGTCAACGAGGTCAAAACTAACCCACTGGTTGTCCTCAACAAGGTAAAAGTGAAGTTAAATCCTTCCCATATTCTCTTGATAGTATCCTCATTACACACATCTTATACACTCATCGCCTTTTATACTTTCTTTGTTTCAAATATAAAATCAAACAACAAATTCATATCCCATGAATCAAAAACTGAAAAACAGTATCATAGGCTTTCCTTGGCAGGCTGAGGAGATATCTTGGGCTTGTGATCTAGGGTTGGTGTGTCTTTGTAGCATGTTGTTTATAGGCTTTCCCTGGCTGCTTCGAGTTACTGGATTTGGAGGGAGCGTTATCTCCGTGTTTTCCAGCAATATAGCACTAACGTTAAGGGGTTGATTGTTCTGATTGAAGGTGAAGTTAAAGCCAGCATGAGTTCGTGGAGGGGGATAAAGAGGTCTGATACTAATCATCTGCTTGCCCTTAGATGGAGCGTCTCCTAGGATTTTTGCTCCCTGAGCTTCTTGTTTATGCTATTTTGTTGATTTGTCTGTATAGTTAGGGTTCTGTTTTTTACCTGGATTGGCTTTGGCCATTGTTTTCAGCTGGTTTGAGCTTTATAAAATCTTACAGAACACAAATGATTATTTCTTTGTCTTAAACCCATAATTTCCTTTCCATCTAGACAATTTCTTGTCTCCTCCTCAATCCATGTCTATTCAGGTGCCTAAAGGCTAAGAAGTTTCAGTATGAACCATCATTGGATCAGTTAACGGTTTTCCTTGCTACCTCATACTACCCTACCCCCATCACACCAGTGTTACAGTAGAGCAAAATGTTTAAAACCCTATTCACCAAGTCAAACTATATTCTACCATCAAGAAAAAGACATCAGTGAAGCGAACATTGGCTAGTCTTTTACTTGGAGGGAGGGCGAATCATAACACAGCCTATAAAAACTTAAGAGAAAGAAGTTTCAGTCCTTTATCATTATGATAGTATACCATCTGATAATAGGGGGTAAAGTCAAACGGAGTACCAAAGTGATAGAGGAACTAAAGGGTGGTAACATAGGATCCAGTTATTAACTTATTATGCATAATTGTTTCTCATATGCATAGAATAATTGACGCCAACGGCCAATATGCCAATTTAAGTTCTAGAAATGACCTTTCAACTACTCGAAGCAAACCATCATCCCTTCATTTTGATCAAACCAACAATAATGTGTGCTAACGAGGCTCAATCTCAAAAACTCAATTAACTTGGTAAAAGTGACTCATTTAATACAAATCGAAAGTGCACTGCGATGTACAGGGTATGTAGCTTATGTGCCGCTAAGAGTGCTTAAATGCTATGGAAAACACCACCCAAGCTTCACTAGTCATCATGCTACTTGAAAATTTAAACAATCTGATATTCAGTCGTAAATCTAGGCTGAGTAGGTCTGTGGCAGGAGCCTCCTCGAAAGGATGCTGGTCACAGAGATGCAACTGGGCGTAAAGATGGACTGGATTGGGAGTATAATTGTCTGAGAACAGGCAATAGAGTGCAGGCATTTCAATAGAGGTCTGGGTGTGATGGTCAATAACCTTCATGCATGAAGCTGAAGACTTCATCTATAGGAGGATCAGGCCATGGTGACCAAAGCATACTGGCCCACCAGGGAATAGGAGGACCGGTGACCTCCTCTCAGTCCTCTGCTTGGCTCGACAACTTCGAGACAACAACTTTGTGCTGAAATTCCCAAACACCTTAGCTATTGCATTACTGGTTGTGTGTCATCCTAAAGCACAGGAAGATATATAGCATGCCACAAGTCTTTGTCATGGTTTGACACCGTCTTTATGTATCGCTCTCTCTTTCATGAACGGTTGCTATAGTGGTTGCAATGTTGGACATGTTCCTCAAGTACTGGAGAATATGGAGCAAGCCCCGTCTTTGTCATGGTACTGAATTGGGAGTGTCCACATACCAAAATCTCTCCATAGGTAAGAGTGGTCAAGCCGCAATTCCCTCAAGAGAGTATGGGACAAACCACCATGATAAGAGCTATAATCTAGCTACCAAACCACAATACTCCCATAATTGTGTTGCAAGCATGATGATGTCAATCAGGTGGCCATGACTGCTATGCCCTACTCTCTCCGACCTGGGCTAGTTCTTGAGAATGAGGTGCCTTTGCAGAGTCAGCTGTAGATAATAGAAGAAATACACTAGGTGCGTTAGTAAAGATGATGGCTCGTAAGAGGAGATGCCACTCATACATAAAAGGCTCTTCTGACCTCCACAATGTTTTGGCTCAAGGCTAAGGCTCCACGTACGGTAGACTAAGTCATTAGATCTCTATATTGGAGAGAGAGCTCAGCCAAGGCAACATACCCATGGGCCCAAATGTCACCCAACCAGTCTGACGTGAAAACTACCGGCGGTGGTAAAGGAGAAATTTTGGAGATGACATGATATCAACATGGATGCAAAAACGTGGCCCATGCACCTTCACTCACAAACAAAATGTAGACACCGTCCATCAAAGAACCCATCGCCAGCTATAGCCAGCACAATTTCACTAGTGCTACAAACAATTATGATTACTGAGACAGGAATTTACCTTGATACCTTAACAGAAAGGGTTCGCAACACAGTAGGCATACAAACAATCAAACAAGTAAAATGAAACATCACATGTCCAAGGACAAGCAAAAAATCTATTTTTAGGGAAAACATCCACACCTTGGATTTGGTGTCCTTTGAGCACCTCTAGGAGTTGTGGCAGTGGGCCTACCTTCGCCCTCTGAAGTCCTAGTTATCGAAACACTGGAGGCAGGAGCGGTGCTCTGAGTAGAACCCGAACGCGGCTGAGATGTATCTTGCTCTGACGACTGGTTGCGATAATGCCAACGCCAATAAAGAAGAGGAAGTGTAGCAGTACATCCGAAAGCATAACCCACAACCCATCCAAACAAAGGAGCATGCGGATGTTCGTTTCTTGACAAGGACAAAACAACTATAGCGGCAACAATCTGGCTCACTGTTAGAATCAATTCAATAGATATCCATAACCCAGAATTTAAAGGACTCCTACGGCGACGACCATGTCCATCCCCCCTCCTAACGACAGTTGAGTTCCTTGAGTTCGATCCGTTGGCAGAGGAAATTGAAGTTTGAAAGATGGGGGTCCGCACAGTTGTAGAGAACCGGTCTTCACGCTGCAATGTGTCCAAGCCATTTATATCGTGTGATGATCCGGATGAGGAAGCCTCACTGTTGCTTCTTATGTCGATGATGTGCTCGCGATCGTTATGGCTTTCCACCCGCTCCATTAGTAATGGCGACTTATGGGTCTCACTTTTGCAATGCAGTCCCAGTACGCAAATGGCCATAAATGTCCATCAACAGAATAGCAAGTAAAGGATGCATATGACGTTGTAATAATTCCAACTTCAGATCCAACTTTCCCACCGTACACAAACAACTAAGCACTTGTCTCATGCAGCAACCAGCTGGACCCAAATTAAGTATTCAAGAGCAAGAGATGTGGACAGATGGACAATTCTCAATCCAGTCAAGAACCAAAATATAACAGTATCAGAAATGTGATATCCAGCCCCTCTTACAAACTTTTTCTTACCCCTGATGAGGAAAGAAAAACGCAAATCTGAATCATTGGACCATCCTAATTTTAGTATCTTCAGAAATGAAAATTGCGAAAGATTATCGTAGGAATTAAAACGACGGTTTCCACCAACTTGATACTATAAAGCATGAATTTGAAACTTTGAGTTTCTTTTACCTACTTCTCAACAAACAAGTACACATGTCACAAAAACTTTCAAAGGACATAGAACTAATGACGAATTCGAATCATAAACCCGTAAAAACTGGCATTTCCATCACAAATTTAAGTAAAATTGATCAAAATAAGCATGTATATCACATAGGCGAAAAACATGTAACGCACACTAAGCCAGTGTTTGGTCCCCTGGAATGAACGAAATGGGAATGTCATTTGGACGGTACAGTCGTTTGGGCATTTAGTACACTCGAAAAGCATCATATATAGCAGATGAAAAATTGAATCAATCTATCACGGCAAATTGCCATTCCATTGGGAAGCCAAGGAAAATAATTCCACTCCCTTTCCATATCAATCCAAAGAACCAAACACTGCCTAAAGACAGTATTGCACAAATATAAACACACCGTACAATAAATGCACAAAGTGGTGGCTCTCAGAATGCCATTAAAACAATGGCCCCCCATACCTCCAAGAACCGAGAAGCTGAAGGGACATTTTGCTGCGGAACAATGCCGCAAATCAAAGCCAAAAGGCATCAGGGCAGGCCTAGAAACCCAAATCTAGAAATCCAAATCAATTTCTATGCATATGACCCTATTTCCTTCATTCACAGTCCAGACTCCAGAGCATCGGAAAGCACAATAAAACATAACATAAACACACCGTAACTGAAAATAATGCAAATTATAAGCTCAACTACCGAAGACAACACGGATTGACCAGTAAAACAAAAAAACAAAAAAAACAAATCAGAATCAGACCCACAATCAAAACCCTAACACCAAAACGTTGACCATCTTGAAACACTCCGATCAAAACAGTTTATCAAGAGAAACAAAATCCAACCCATTTGAGACCCACCAACCAATTGATACAATCAGCCTCAAATCTCCAGCATCCGATAGGATACTTCAAGAAACCCCCTTTTTCCCCCCGGTAAAGTACAAGAACCCACCCTTACATATCTGTCTCTCTCTACAAAACTTATATGTAGAGAGATAGTGAAGAGATGGGGCGACGGTTTTGAGATAGATAGAAGAGTACTCACCAGTGGTTAATGTTATGATGAGTTGATGATGGAGGAACCAAAGAATCGAAGGGGAAGTTTCGGTGCAGTTGGGATTTTACTGGGTCTTCTGTATTACTCCGTGGCTTTATTCGGAGTATATTTGACGCGCTTTTCGCGTAGTATATATAGATGGCGTCAGCTCAGCTAACGAGCTCGGTTGCTTCGCATTCTCGCCTGCGAATATTTCTTTGTACGGTGGGCGTATATCTTTTTGTTCCATTTTCCTTCTGATTTCCAATAATAGACACAACAGCACAACTCTCAATTTTGTTCTACTTTTTCTATTTCGTTTTGTGTGTTTTACTCCATTTTTTCAAAAAATTTGTTTGTTTTGCATCATATATTTTGAATTATTCATTCATCTCGGCGACAGCAGTATTAAAGTACAAAATTATGACAAAAACAAAAAAAAAACACTAACGACGAAACATACATAACAATTGTCTTTTTTGTTTAAAGTGTCGTCTTATATAATTTTTTTCAACATCGGCCCATATTTTTATATTTTTCTGATTTCTTTGGTCGAGATGGATGATTAACACCAAAAATTACAATCAAAAGATTAATAAAAAGATACCAAAAAAGTTTAAGAAAATGGAGCCACTTAAAGCATGCACAGTGAAATAACCAAAAGTCAATAATAAAAAGTTGTCACATTATCATTATCTTTTGGTTATGCATTTAAGGGCTTGCTAAAATTAGCAATGTAGATGTCCAAAATGGTACAATCATACTTGAATAACCAAAACTTGCCACATCACTTTTTCAATTTATAAAAATCTAAAAATTGTGAACATAGAAAATAATTTTTTTAAAATAGGTTTCAAACTAATAAAAATAGGTTATTAGAAAAAGAGAAAATAGTTTTTTGAAAACTTTGATTTAAAAAAAAAACAGTTTTCGAATAAAAATATAGTTTTTGAATTTTTTTTTTTTGAATAACAGTTTTTTTTTAAAAAATTAACAACAAAAAAAACAGTTTTGGGAAAATTAGTTTTAATAAAAAAATAGTATTCACAAAAAAAACAGTTTTGAAAAAAAAATAGAAACTTTTTTTTAAAAGTATTTTTCTGAGAAATATGTTGAAAATGGAAGAGAGAAAAGGTTTTCGTGTTTTGATGGTGTACTTGATTGAGAAAATATCGGGACAACTAAATTTGATTATTGGCAAAAAATTACTAATTTTGATTATCCAATGGTCAAAATTTGATGAGTTACTAAGAGATTGCTAAGTTTGATAATTACATTGTGAGCTCTTTTTTGAGCAAATATTGTTAATCTTAACAATATTTTAATTTTGATTATATCACTGTGGATGCTCGTATTATCTTTTATCACTGTTACATTTGGAACAATTCGATAAGTGTAAATTTAAATGCATCAAACCACTGCGGACACAATTAATTTTTTTTTTTTTTCTCGGCACAATTAGTTTTGTTTTAATATTGTATCCTTAAACTTTTCATAATAGGAAAATGCTGGTAAACCCAAGTAGAGGTGTCTAGATCTAGACTCATGTATCTAGAATTGTTTAACTTGAGTAGTGGACTTGAAGCATGTCGATCGTGTAAGATCCACGTGTTTTGGACGATTACCAAATTCGGGAAATTTCCAATCGGCCCCGCTTTTAGAGTTTTGTCCCATAAAAACTTTTTATTGTATTTGCCCTCCGCATAGGTCCTGGCACCTGGACTCTTGCTGATGTTAGGATAGAAAAATTATCCCATGCAGATGGAACATTATCTTTTGCATTACAAAATTTAAAATACAATATCTTTTATTATATATATTCGTTTTTTGTAAAATTTATATTTTTAGAATCTACTCAACGAGATCTATCAAATAAGATCCATATTGACTATAAAATTATGTGCAAAAAAAATTAAATTTTTGTGGTGTGAATTATGCATTTTTAAGGTGTGAATTGTTAGTTAGAAGGGAATGTGAATTGTGTATAACACGTAGTGTAAATTATCTATTACGGAGGGCGTGAATTATGAATTCTGTCATAGGGGTTGTGAATTGTCTGTTATAGAGGGTGTGAATTGTCTGTTATAGAATCTGTGAATTATTGTCGATTTTTTGGATGTGAATTATCTGTTATATTTGTCTGTAATAAGGGTGTGAATTGTTGTTTTTTTTTAGGGTGAATTATAGTGTGACTTGTTTGTTATAGATGGTGTGAATTTTTATATATGGATGTGAATTTTGTATAACAAGAGTGTGAATTGTTTTATATAAGTGTGAATTGTGTACAACAAGAGTTTTAAAGGGGTGTGAATTGTCTGTTTTTTTAGGTATGAATTATGTGATATAGGGGGTGTGAATTATTGTATGTAGTTGTAAATTGCGTATATTAAAAGAATGTGAATTGTGTAGAATATGATGTGTGAATTTTGTATTTTTTGAGAAGTAAACTCTATAGAGGATGTATGAATTCTGCATTTGAGGGTTGTGAATTCTTTCATTTTTAAGAGTGTGAATTGTTCAGAAGAGGTAAGAATTATTCATTAAGTGATGTAAATAATTTTTTTTACGTGTACACAATTTAAGGGCGGTGTAAATTATCAATTATATGGGTGTAAATTGTCTGTTATAGGGGGTGTGAATTGTATAACAAGAGTGTGAATTATGCATTTTTGGTATAAATATTGAATAATGTGTCATTTAAGAGTGTGAATTGTGTACAATAGAAGTTAAGTGGTGCTAATTATCTGTTATATGGGACATGAATTGTTGGTAATGGTGAATTGTGTATAACAGATGATGTGAGTTGTTGTATAGGGGTGTGAATTGTGTACAAAATGAGTTTAAGGAGTGTGAATTGTGTATAACAGAGGGTATGATTTGCCTTATTATATGGGGTGTGAATTCTCTATTTTGGGGTGTAAATTGTATCGAAGAGATATGAATTCTACATTTGAGGGGTGTAAATTCTTTTATTTTGGAGGGTGTGAATTCTTAATAAAAGAGTATAGAATAACTTTTTTATGCATAAATAATTTCATCTTCAAAATGGATCTTATTTGAAATATCTCATCGAGTAGGTTTCAAAAATATTTTTATTTTCAAAATTGATATGCACAACAAAAGTTATAATTGCTTAAAGTTTTAACTATACTAGTTTAATGCTCGTGCTCCGCACGATTTCACGTGCTCGTTGGATTAATTGGTAGTATGGAAGTGTTTTTGGTTTTGCAGTGATGATAATAGAAAAATAGCAAGAGCTTATTGAAATATAATGAATCATAATGTAATCTATTTATATGACTACACATGAACTATTCCATTATAGAAATATAATTTGAAAAATAATCAAATGGACCGAATGGAGCCATACTTAACGAAGACCAGAACACAGAAACAAAATCCAATGACTTAATACTCTCTAAGAAACTCTTGAAATTGAAGTATCGATTTCATGACGATGATTAGAAAGGAATGAAAACCAGTATTATCAAAAAGATGAACTGCACAAAATAATCCTTCAGATCTCTTGATTTGGATGCTAAAAGGATTTCAAGCAATCTACAACTCATCTTTCTGGTATCCATTGTCCTCTATGGGACTGGCATTATCCACTGTCTGTGTCATTTTGGTGCTTCTCGAGAAGTAGTTCAAAAGGAGGATTTCCTCGTCGTCGAAAAACTTGATCTCCTATCTTAATCTCGTATGCTTCAGGTTGGTTCAATACAAGCTCTTTAAGCTGAGGAAAGAGCAGATAGAAATTAGCAATGTGATATGTTTGAGGATGCAAATGGGGAATGTAGGATCATGACCAAACTTACTGAATCTAGACATCTTCAATCCTAAGCATAAAATTCAGTGCAATAAAAATCAATAAAGATGCATAAATGAGAGACCATTCACAACGAAAGCTTGGGATGTAAAATCCACAACACATAGATCTACCAAACTTGAAGGAGGCTAGCAATCTTACTCCAACCAAAACACAACCTAGCAAACAATACATAGATGCACAAATACAAACCTATAATTAAGCAAACAAATCGACTGCTAAACCATGGAATTGGTTACTATATTTGTAGTTATATGCCCAATGATTTCTGCCTAGGAATTAAAACACGGTCTTTTGAGCTTATGAAAATTCAAGAGAAACATTTGTTCTTGACATTTCCTGAAAAGCGTTTCTAGCTTCAATAGAAGACTGACAAATGGATGAAAAGCATGTATGGCCGATGATAATTGGTAATATATAAAACGAACAGTCGCTTAATTAAAAGAACATTGGAATTGGCTTAAGAACCATACTGCAACGAGCTGATATCCAATTTTGCACGCCAATTCATCACCCTCTAAAGTTGAAAAATATGTGCAACTTCTCAGTGGGACATTCATGTATCTTCGAGTCCAGGATAAGAACTCAGATTTGCTTATTAGCTTATAAAAGAGAGAATAATTCAGATATGGATAGTACAATACAATTAAGAAAGTGAGAACACCACAGTTTGGTCAATTAAAGTTCTAGCAGCAAATTAAGTTTAAAATAGGACTACACGAGAGCTCTAAAGGGCAATCAACGTCTTCAAATGGTGCACACATAGAAGATGACTAAGTAATTCAAAAAAGTGCAAAATTGTATCCCTATATACATAAGATAAATTTGGTCAATTGCACAGATCCGATGGCCATATTCTATTGAACATCTAATCTGTTCCACTTCCCCAATTTATCCTTTATTAGCAGTCTAAACATACAGTATGAACAAAGGATAGTGTATCTTTTGAATTATGCTCCATTGTCAAAGATAGTGTATCCATAGTTTAAGGAACTCATCACCTCATGAAACCTCCATTGTCCCACCAATTAGTGTATTTTGTCTCATCTTCCCCTCTCTTTTTTTCCTTTCTTTTTCTGTTTTTTTCCTCTACCTTTCTCCTTTCCTTCCTTCAAACCTAAGTGACTATTCATATGGCTTCTATTACTTCGATTACTAATGCTCAGAAACTCTTCTACTCAAATAAATACAGATTTTCTAAACCTATGTAACTGCCTTCTAAGCCTTACGATTCAGTGACATGTTGTAAACTCCAGTGAGTTGTCCAGTATCTTTTTCTTTCCTATCTTTTTTGTGCTTTTTTCCTCTGCCTTTCTCCTTTTCCTTCCTTCTCAACTCAGTCAGTGACTCAGTATTCTTATGGATTCTATTACTTCTATTACTGATTCTTAGAAACTCTTTTACTCAAAGAAATACAATTTTTTCGAGCCTACATAGCTGCCTTTAGTGGCATGTGAAATCCAGTGAGTTGAGTCATTTAACGATCATAGAGACATCATAAATGGAATACATGCACCATTTAAAGTGGCAATAGGAAAAATATAGTGCTCAAAATTTCCTACAGAAAAATGAACACTGTTCCCAATCCTTTGGCTTTTAACTCTTACTATATGATTTTCAGATCAAGTTGCATACCTAAAATACTGGGTTACTTCCAGGTTTAAACAATTAGAATCCATGCACGGAGCCACAATAGGCTTTTCTGTCAAACTAAAACATGTGACCAAACATAAGTTTCAGCATCCATCGCTAGCTATCTCGAAGTGATTTACCATGCACTAAAGCACTTGGCGGCCAAGAGAACAGAGTACCAGCTAGGTCTTTAGACTACTAACCCTGTACCAATTATAGGAACACACAATAAAAACCACGTGTGTGGTAACATACCAGTGAGTGTGACACATGAATTAGTGCTTCATCGAGTGGAGCTGAGAACTCACCAATCTGGTTAATTCCTTTTCTATCACCAAGTCCGTGTTGCAAAGCCTGGATGAACCAAAAAGTTAAGTTCTAAGACTCGAACTCGTATACATGTATGAGTGCGCTGCTTTCCAGTTTTCAAGTACCTAGCATAAGCACATACAGTTCAACGCTTAAAAAATGAGGTATCACCAGAATGAATGATGTGAAATAGAAACAAAGTCAATAACTGAAACTCAAAGAAATCCTCAAAATTACACCCAAAAAATATCTTAACAGAAATTCTAGTACTTGTCTTCAACCTACCAATTAGAAAGGAATTCAGTAGAAATGGAAACTGCAATGTTTCCCACCACAACTTTTATGTTACATCTTGTTACTTTCATGGAGAATCGAGAAGTCAATTGAATAGAAACCCAGAATTAGATTACCGTTCCAATGTCAATGGCAACATCTTCATTTGTGTGATGGTCATCAATATGAATGTCACCAGTAGCCTTTACATGAACGTCAAATAACCCATGCTAAGCAAGTTGCTGATATACCCAAAGAAAACACAGAAATCATCACATAAAACTCACAGTAGATAACTATTACACCAAGTAAATCCTCAGCAGTTTTAAAATTTTCACATTCTAAATCCTCAGCAACGAGGACATGACTGGGTCGGAGACATTTTAGACCAAATCTTTGAATAAGGCTACATTGAATGGAAATGTATCTTCTCTTAGCTCCCTCCTAAACTTTCTAAACAACCAAATATAGCATTATCCTTCACTTATCCTGTGGAAATTAATATCTGCAACCATAGTTGTCAAGGACGAAAGGCGCACCAAGGAGCAAAGTTTTATTGGGCCTAGGGCGAGAGGAGCAAGGTGAGGCGCATGCCTATTTGAAGAGAGGCGCACCTATGCGGAAAAATAAATTATTTCTGAAAATAATTGTGTAATGTGCACTTTTTTGGAAAGAAAAAAAAACCTCGTTTTTCATGCGTTTTTTTGGAAAAAAGTGCGCTTTTTTGATTTATTTGAAAGAAGCTTGCTTTTCTCACCTTGTCACTTTTTGCTTGCTTTTTTCAGATCGCCTCACCTTGTGTCTAGGCGCACCTTTGACAATTATGTTTGCAACTTACTTAAATTGCCTAAAGAATGCATCCTGCCACTGAAATAGAGTTAAAAGTTCAAAACTCTCAGGAAAAAAATATATCATCAAAACAGACATCACCATAGAAATTGAAAATAGTCATTCATGAGAGCGGATCAAAAAGAAAAAAGTCATTCATGAGAGAGATATTGACGTCCAACGACATGTGGTCAAGAAAAAGGATCCCAGTGTATCAGCTATGCCCGAACCATCCAAGTTTAGTCTCATTGCTACATTGGTCTCTTTTGTAACCCTCTTCACCTCTCCAATCCGAGCACCTACATAAAAAAACTATAAACTGGGAATCGAGAAACAAAACTCAAAGGCTCCGTGTGGATAGATGTAGATTTCAAGTATATGGACCCGATGTTCAACTCCAACAAAAATATAGAAGTCTAGTTATCAATTGTGTATAACTACAATCCTTTCATCAGTTCATGAAGTCACTCCAACTGAATCGATATTTCAAGTTCATCGTGACTAAGCTCTCAAAGTATATTCTCATGCATACAACCAAATCTTGACTGGAACTATTGTTGTCGACTACTAAAATCAAGACCATTTGGAACCCATGGCTATAGAACAGAGACCAAAATGTAATAGTATCACTGTATAAGAGCCTCTCTAGCCCTTACCAATTTCTTAACTCAAAACTCAAAATTTGAGTAAAACCCCCTTAAAACCCACTCCACTCTTTAACTCAAACCTACTCAAACCTACACCAAATTAAGTTTTACTCAAATTGTTATACAAATCAAAGGAGACTTGTATTTTTATTCTAATTTTGCAATGCTATTTCTCCTCTCAAATTTACAACCATGTCATTAATGTACCTTTTGGCTTTTACTCATGTTTGTGCCAAAATTTGAGTTTGTCCATCGGATAACAAATAAAGTTTGTACTCAAGTTGGAGTAAAAGTATAAGGACTGGAAATGCTCTAACCACAATCATTGACACGAAGTCACTTGTGACAAAGCTCTCAAAGAAAGTTCTTAAGCACACTACCAAATCTACATTGGGGTTGCTTTTGTTTTTGAAACGGAAAAATATTACTAAGAAACTTGATAGGGGTACATCAAGTGAGGAATATTTGAGGCTGTTTTTGTTGAATGCTACTATTAAACCCCTCCTTTTGAAACCCATAGCTGCTCAAACAGAGCCTACAATGTAATAGTATCACCGTATTCGACATTTCCGTTATAAATCAGGTGTTCAGGAAAGCTTACGTGCACCTAAACTAAACACGTGACCAATCCAACCGTCCATAAGCGGGGGCCAATTAAATATCAAGATCGATCGCAGCCAATTGTAGAAGTTCCTAGAGTTGTTCCACCTGAGTACCTCTTGATGAAAGTCCAATCAGCGGAATACCGTATGCTATGATCCTCACGCATTGCTTGTCCCACTTTTGTACCTTTGTTCCTTTCATTGATAAGAAAGTATCCATCTCGAACGCGTAGAATATGCACAAAATTGTGGCAAGTAGAAGCCAACTGATCTTCAATCCTCATAGCCATAGCAAATTTAAACCACCTGTAAATGTTTTTAAGAACATAAGGTGCGATTACTATTCGAAGTTATCAATATGGTAAACAATTAAAAAGGAATAAAATCATCCAATCTGATTACAAATAAGCAAGTCTTACAATATGAGGCCACAAATTAAAGCTTATTTGGACTTCATGAAGATGGTGGACAATATGCGGAAAGTTTAGTATATGTGATCACAATACATTCATTCTGTATCCTTTGGTTCATCTGCTAAGCAACATGCAAAACAATTATGCTAATGACATCATGTAGATGCACTCCCACTTTCTCCAAATTCGGTTTCGTCAATGTTGCGGGGAAATTCTTTCAAATTGTGCTACATTGCGCCCTCTTGCTTCATCAATTTCAGTTTGGACCATTTGATCACATTGGCGCAAAAGACTCAATGTTTTGTTTTGTTCTAATGCATTGGTAAGTAGTTTATTGCCAGTAGCTGTAGATTTTAGAATCCAAACCAATTTAATGATTTCATCTCTAAGCCATTCGCAACTCTGCTTATTTTCATTGTTAACAAAAGATTCTGAGCCTGTTGTTTGGTTGTCCAGTGTGACAGGAACGGGGGATGCATGTGATTCTTCTGGCTGTTGAAGATTATTTTGGAGATGGCCACGAATGTGCCTTCATTTTTTTAAACTTTGCAGGTTAAAGGGCTAAAAAGAGGGCATTAGATATTAATAAAGGGTGCAATCTATTTTTTTGGAAAATAAACACAGGGACAATCGTAAAGGAGGGTTTCTACTTTTGTAAGCCTGATGATTTAATTAAATGTTGTAAAATTGAGTGAGTTGTTGGATTCAACCACGATAGCGAGATGATTAATCCACTAAATCGATCATTTGAAGTAGTAATAGTGAGCTAAACATACAATTCTGTTACCATACCACACAAATCATAGATATTACAAACTAAGGTAAATATTCCTCCGCAAAATGGAAAACCTAAAACATACCGAATCACGAAGCTGCTTTGTTGTAGCCCTAACCAACACAGTAATTAAGCCATGACAAATCCTGCGTTTGGTTTGAAGCTTGAAATAACAATTACAATAGTGGTTTCAGATTGAAAAGCTGAACAAATCCGCCCAACTTCGGATTGGCATCTTGAGGTCTGGCTAGCGTAGTGCGTTGAGGAAAACAAATGTGGCAAGCAAGAGGAAGATAGATAGTGATTGTGTGAAAGAAATAGAGGGCAATGGAAATTTTATTCGGCGCCGTTCAAGGACCTGGATTTCCGGTATTGATGTGGGCAACTATTTGCACAGTGCCGTAACAACAGTGCCGTGATGATGAGGTTGGACAGATTAATCGGTTCAAAAAGTACAAAAATACAGTGAAATCCGGAAACGAAGTACCAATTTAGAGAGCAAAAGCCGGAGGACCTAGCCCTAACCAGAACATGAATGAGTGAAAGTCGGAGAACCGATGAACCAAACACAAACACACAAGAACAAAACGCAAAGGAAAATATCAGAGGGCAATAATGTAAATTCAGACCATGCCTTGGCTTACCATGCTAGGTTCTTTTATATACAAGTGTATTGATATGAACTATATATGGGGAGGGATCTAAGGACAAAACATTTGCCAAAATATTTGACACTAAATCCTAGCCATTAATTTGGACGGCTGAGATTAAAAATTAAAAGCCACACTCTCTCTTTCCCATTCTCAATCTCACGTAGCACCCCCCACCCCCACCCCCCCACCCCCCTTCGCGCGCGCTCTCTCTCTCTCTCTCTCTCTCTCTCTCTCTCTCTCTCCGTTACTCCCTCACGTTCATTCCCACGGAAAACTCCCACCGTTAACAAGCATCTACTGCTGATCTTTCGACCTCCGATGAATTAAATCCGCCTAAAATCCGACGACGAATGAAATCCGCCTGAGTGCCCTCTGTTTGTTGTTCTAATTGGCTTGATTTTCTTGTTTCTTCATTTGAATAAAATGGATGGTAAGAGAAACATAATGTAAAGAAAAATAACAGAGAGATCTAGTAGAACTTCTTGGTTGAATTTTGGTTTTTCTGGTAGAAGTTAGGCTGATAACCCATTTACTTGTCGGACTGTTAGTTAGGAAATTTGTAACCGTGCCCTACAATTTTGAAGACTGCAGAAAAAAATGGGATCGGGTTGGATTTTCTTAATCTTTTTCTCCCGTCTCTTTGAATGGGGAAGAATTTATCAGGAGAAGTTAAACTGGGTTTCAATGTTTCTGTTGAACATGGATGAAAGGGATCTCAGTAATCATACACTGGATGTTGCAAGGGGTTTGCACGTTTTGATAGTCCTTTGATTTCCTATCCCAACTGAAGTGTGACTGGTTTGATTGAATAGGGGAAGAGAGAGTGTGACTGGTTTGATCGAATGGGGGAGTAGCCTAGAGGGAGTAGCGAAGAAAGAGAGAGAGGGGGGGGATAACACGTGAGATTGAGAATGGCTTTTACTTTTTAATCTCAGCCGTCCAAATGGATGGCTATGATTTAGTGTCAAATGTTTTGGCAAATATTTTGTCCCTAGATCCCTCCCCTATATGTTTATGTATGTATATGTATGGACAAATATATGTACGTATAAATATATGACAATTCTACAAAGAGAGAAAAAATTATAATTAGAAATATAATTTGGTAATTTTCAAATAATGCTCCACAACTCATCAAATGTCAAATGACAAATGTCAATTTGTTTATCAAATCACAAACAAAAAGTGATGGGTCCCGCAATATTAACCAATGATGCATGAGTTGGTATATTAGAATGTAATGTTTCATCCGCATTGGATAATTTTTCCTTTTCCTAAACTGAAAGTGCGTGAGTGTAAAGAAAACATGGTTTTGACAAAAATGGTATAACACGCACAAGAGCCTAAATATCCAATACATGCACAAACGGGACCAGACAGTCAGAAACCCTTACAAATTCATCATTGTATTCTATATCTATATCCAAGGCTCAGCCTAAGAGGCCTGGGCCTTAGGCATTCTAAAAAGGAAAAATGACGGTCCATGACGTATTTTGATAATTAATACCCGTCAATGATATTTTCATCATTAAGGAAGAGTTGAGAAAGCCTGAGGGTTTCTCTTCAGCGCCACGTAGCCCACTATGTTCCAAACGTAAAATGACCATCCCAGACGACCGAGCAAGCACAACACTCCAGCAATAAGGGCTAAAATTGTCAAAATTGAGCCTAAATTGACAAATGTCCCCCCCCCCCCCCCCCCTCCCCTCCCCTCCCCTCCTTCTGCCTTCTGCCACGCAACCACCAACTCCAAAACACCCTTTAAAAAGCCAAGCGAAAAGCCAAGCGAAACTGATTCTTATTTAAGAGGAGTAGGATATACCATTGCAAACCAATATCTCACGTCATGAGCAAATGCCCTTTCCGGGCAATTAATGGAGTCTCGTTACTCTCCACAAGTACCTCTTTCACTACTGGAGCTAATTCATGTCAGACAATATAGGTCACCGTACCACCTTTTCGTTAACACACTTTACATCTGACCATTTATCTCAAACACATAGGGTGAATTCAAAAACAAGATTCAATCACATAGAAGTAGCAAGACAATCACATTTCAATCAACCCATTACCATCACATAATCATTTCCTTATGTCACCACACACATATCCCCTTATCACATATAGAAGTGAACTCACTCTCAACGATGCATAGATTTCTACATCTTAACTCATTATGTCTTACACACTACGCAAGTGATGTATTACGCATTAAACATAAGAAAATGTCTCTCGTGTTCATCTCTAGCATTATCAAGCTCAAATGAATGTCCTACGTATACAAATATGTCTACCTCGAAGGCCTAGATGTGTACCAAACCATACGTGAGGTTCAAACACAATACAACTCCTAAAGTCCGCACGAAACCTTACAATGAACCGGTCTTATTTTGGCTATAACATCTTATTGGTTTAGAACGGGACTACGAGACCAGCACCATTGAAAAGTAGACTCTTCGAACATCAATTTCGATATATAACATGCCCTAAATGGTGTTCAGATGAAAAGGTGTTCGGATGAATAAGTTATTCCCGTTTGAAATTACAAGAAAATCTGCCTTAAGGCCCTTGGTATCGATACCAATTGACTAGCATGAATACAGACGCGGGGTATCGATACCATGCCAAAATGGTATCGATACCAAATGGTTTCAAACAGAGATTTTCAGAATTTTGACAGAACTCACTAAGACCCAATCGGGACGATCAAACACGAATTCGAGCACCATATCAACACATAAACATATAATATGAGTGAAAAATCTCTACCTCAAATATCAAAGCCGAACCCAAGCATTCCAAGCAAGCCCTAGCTCTCCAAGACTTTAAATCCACCAAGAACACCTCCTCTGAGCCCCAATCAAACGGGTACAAGTTCAAGAATGCGATTTGTAGGTGAAATAGATGTAGATTCTTGCGGGTGTGAGGAGTATTAAACTCGAGGGTGAGTAAGGGAGCAAGAGAGAAAGTGAGTCGGACAGGAGAGGGAGAGAACCGAGAGAGCTAAGAGCGAGAGTACTGTGAATTTCTCTATCTCTCCTGACATACACACACATATATACCACCACACACATATTACACCATCACCCCTCCACTACTCATTATTACAACAACCCCCCACTCTTCCAAAAAATATCATCGAGACCTTAAATCACTTATTCACATAATTTGCAATTCAAGCATTTATTAAACACTGAAATTATTGAAATTTAATACGGGTCTTTACAAAATAAATCCTTGATAAAGTTCAAACATTACCATGTTTCTTTCTTCTCCTTTTACTTTTTTTCTTTTTTTTGGAAAATTTATTTGTACTAATGTAGTGAAAAATATTTGTATAAACATTAATTACTCGCACACAACCAAACATTGGTATTCGTCGCAATAAAAGTCCTCCTCACTAAAGGGATCATTTGTTTTAATATATATATTGTAAATTTGAGTAAAAATCTCGTGAAACCCATGATAAGCACCCAATAATGCATATTCTTGGTGCTTAAGTCCTTAGTTTTATCGTATTTATGTTTATAAAGTTAGTGTTTTATTTAATATTGCACGTAAGGTATGTTTTTAATGTTTTCAGGTAAATCGTTGAATAAAGCATGTTTTTGACGCCATGGATAGTCCGAGTGCGTCCAAGTACACGAGAAATCAAGGAAGACACTGTCGGTCTCTTAAAATCTGTCTAAGTATGGAAAAATGATTTTTCGAAAAAGTATCGATTTTCGAGATAAAAAATGGCGGTAATTAATCATTGGATTTTTTTAAGAGCAACTTCAAAATTGTAAGGTTTTGTTCGAAGACCAAAGTCATTTTGAGCCATTACTTCTATAAAAAAAAACGTGTTGTTTTCTGTTTTACATTAAAAGCTGGGGGTCAACATTTTGATTGGATTGAAATCTCAAATTTTTGGTATACTTCTTTATTTTCATTAAAAATAAAGTAAAGTAAAGAAAGGTAAAAGAAAGGTTTAAAATGTAGTCTTTTCTCAAGTTTGCAAGCAAATTCCAGTGGGCTTGAAGCCATGAGTATCGATACAGCGTTTTGGTGTATCGATACCGAGAAGCTACGGTGGCCAAGAAGAACTGTTCAAAGTTGTTCGGTATCGATACAAGAAACCCTTATATCGATACCGATGTGATTCGTGACAGATTTTTAGGGCATTTTGAGATATTTTGTGAGAGAGAAAGGGGATTGTATAAATACCTCATTATCTCACAAATATCAAAGGGTAGGTAGGACAACACTTTTTCAGATCTAGAATAGGATTTCATTTCTTGTTGCTTACTCTTGCTATTGTTCTTCATTGTTATTGTTCAAATCTTGCATTTTCTACCTTAGATAATTGTAGTTAGTTGTTTTACTCTTCATTAAGGTTGTAGCTACACTCTTGATCTATTTTAATTTTTAGTTTAATTTGAATTCCATTATGTAGGGCCATAGGGATGAGCAAAAAATCCGTCAAACCACGAATCCAGTCCAAACCAATCCAAACCGAAAGGTTTGGTTCGATTTTTTAGTAATATGGTTTGATCATGGTTTAAAAAAATAAGAAACCGCTTTATATGGTTTAGTTTGTGGATTCACGTTCAAGATTGTGGTTCCAAACCAATCCAAACCATGTAGTACATCATATATATATATATATATATATATATATATATATATATATACAGACACACACACACACACACACATTTATAGTTATACAAATATATAATTTAATTATAATTCACCAAATAAATATGGAAGCCTTAATCAACTATTTTTCTAATATTGATCCATCGCAATATTTAGTTTTCCTTCGCTGCCAAGATAATTTAGACTAAAGTTTTATATATTACAACTCATTTCTAATTTCCTATGATTATAAATTTATTATACACAAAAACAAATAGAATCAACAGATCAGTTAACTTTAATGGCCCAATTCCTAAATTTCAATACATGAAAACCAATTTCAGTATTTTATTTTCTTAGTTTAAGACTTGAGGCAATTATCGGTATTTTACTCTTAATTAGATGGTTGATTTTAGTGTGTTTTAGTAATTCGAATGGAATTGGGGTTTTCCGGAAGCAGCTCAGGCCTGTTTGTTCGCCGGCATTGTTTCTGTTAAATCCCGACTTTTCTTTAAAAAAAGAAGAAGTAAGTAGTAGTAGTTTAATCACGTAGTCCGAATGGGAACCCGACTCACTGTATGAGTTATGCAACGATGGGATTTTACCTTAAAAATCCGACACTGCCACCATGACCCTTAAATTATTATTAGTCTGTGTTGAATTTTTGGAATTTTTTGGAGACTGAAATCCGAACGCGTTTGGTCAAAATTCATGTTAATGGAACGCGTAATATGCTGAGTCATGAGGAAATAACAGGTGTCTTCTTAATATGTTTCACTTCTTTCCCACCGAGGTATATATATTACTATTATAAGTATTAATCAATCTAAAAGATAAAAGCAAAGAGAAAAAGATTAGTAAAGGAGATAGAGGCTCCTGCGGATTCCCACCGGTTCCGGTTCCGTTCGTTTCCGTTTGTTTTCACCGAAGAATTTCTACAACTCTTTTGGTAATCTTCTCACCAATTAATCTATTTTATAGTTAGTAATTACAGATATGTATACTGTTTATAATAAAGGAAGTTGATTTAGGGCAAATATTATTTATAACTCTCTCTCCTCGCACTCACTATACCTGAACCTTTCTATAATTTTCATACAAGCGAAACCCCTTCCGGCAAAGAGTTCGGCTTCGGAACTCGCCGCCGTAAAATGATTTAATTAGATTGTTTACCGATATTATTTTGACTGTTTGTAAGCCTAAATTTAGGAGACTAATTTAGGAGTTTGATTACGTTAATTAGGGGACTCCACCAATTCTTCACAAACTGTACTTGTGCCGACCCGATGGCTAATGACGAAGAAATTCGAGTCAATTACTAAATTAAGTTCAACTGTAATTCGTGATACATTTTGTATAGGTACCAGTGTCTTGGGCTAATTCGGTGCCACGTCAAGTTAGACGCATCCTTTTTGGTGAGTTGCGTATACCTTAGTTACATGTATTTTCTGAATTTTTGGAATGAAACGCCATTGCTTGATTTTATTGGAAAATATGGGATTTGAGAATCTTACTTGGTTGAAATTGATGATGATAAATGGGAAATATATGCGATGGCTTGTTTATAAAACTTATGTGTTAACGGATAAATCTAGACCATGGCAATATGTTTTAAGACTTGAATTTTACTTGTTGTTAGTACATGTTTGTGATAGTGTGCATAATTCATTCGAACGGTGTCCCGAGCGCTAGGGGACGGGCAAAGATACTAGTGGCATGAAGTAATAAGGTAGGAGATGCAGCCAGGCATCATCGGGTATTGATATCATACCACTCTTCAATGGGGTCGCTCCCCAACTGACTGGGAAAAATACCGTTGAATGATATTATCACTCAAAAGTGCAAAAGTTGAAAGAAAAATGCAATGAAAAGGTCCATCTCTTGGACCAAAGAAATGAGCTTACGGACTAAAATGCATGTGCTGGATGTTAAACGAAATATTTGGATTGTTGCTTTGAACTGTTTTATAATATGGGGTATTTTCATGGTCAAACTTGTAACTTTGGTATGCGTTTCTCACCCAAGCTTCGGCTTATGAAAACCTATTCTAATTTTTCAGGTTAAGGTAGATTGCAAGTTGTGGACTGAATGGGGTGCTAGAATAACCGTGGAGAATCATGTCTAGTATAATGGTTTGTATTTATTATACTTGTACACCTAGAAGCTCTGGAATTATGTTATTTATTCTACACTTCCGCATACTTTGCTTATACGGTTTAAAATGACGATGATATGTGAGAAATCCCTAAACTAGAATATATGCAGGCCTTCGGCGGCTTAACACCCGCTTGGCCGGTCATGACTTCCAAGGTAGGTTTTGGGTCGTGACAGAAGTGGTATCAGAGCATTAGTTTACGAATTTTTTTTAAAACCCAGAGCTATAGGAGTCGCCTACACAATAGTTTCACTAACTTATGTGTCATATGTGCTTTATTTGCTCTACCATTAAGTTACTATCATGTTCAGAAAATTTTATGGTCAGTGAACGTTATTAAGTGAAATGACCCTTAAGGGTGGTATTGCATTTGATTCACTCGATAATGGCGAATTCTTACTGATCTCTGGAAATGTAAGTCACTCTATATACGATGCTAACTAACTTGTTGATGGAGAGCCAACAAAACGTAACCTAGAATCCTTTTGGCACTATGCTTTGATTCGCCAATGATCCTAGACTTGGCTCCATATGCTGAAGAAGGCTCTTGCGAATATGGATGATGTGAACCATTAAAAAGTAATCATAACTTACATAGAAAGGAAGGAATAGACTGCGGATAATTATAAGGCATGGGTCTTAGAAAACAGTCAGAGTTAAGATGTTATTTTATATCCAACACAAAATATGAGATAGAACACTAAACTGTTACGTGGGCCGAAGTTTGAAACTAATTAGAGTGCGCAACAGAAGCGTAGCTATTGAGTGTACCTCTCCCAAGAATCTAGAGCTGCAAGATCACACTGATTATAGATGAAGCCTATTCACTTTGCTCATTGTGTCAACTGTCAACATTATTAGTAATTCCTCTTGACATAAGATATTTTTGTTCAATCTTTTTGATGACATACAATATTTATCTTGATTGATGAGTCTCATTTGTTTCATTGGCTTCACCTCCTCCTTTGAGTCCTTGTGATCAAACATGAATTTGGTGGGCATATTTCGAATCAGCATTGCCTATTTCTTAGCATTGTTTCTCTACTGAACTTCTTATAATTGAGCGTGATCCAAATGAATCTAAATCGTACTCATTGCTTCCACCTTCTTGAAAGTAGTTCTCTACTGTTGTTCTTTATTTTGGAATGAAATAGGAGAATTGTTCCATCGATTGTTTGAAGTTTGAACTCCAATAATTGTTCGCAGCTCTCATCACAATGCAAGATGAAAGCTATTACTCTCTGACTACACTGTGCAGCTCTTGAAAACTGATTATTGTTCTCCAAATTATTTTTCTGTCTTTATCAGATGACTAGTCTTGGATGTTTTGTTTGAAATGCCTTAGGCCGATGCAATTTCAAGAAAAATATCTAGATTAGTCTCTAAACTCTCAACAAAATCCATATTCAACTTTCTTTGAACTATGATGCAAAACTTCGATTCTATTGCTTCATGTGGTATTCTTTTGCACTCTATTGTGAAACTTTGATTCGATTAGCCCTTGTGGTCTTCTTTTTAGCCTTTGTATAACTTCGTTCCGTTTGCTTTTTGTGAATCCTAATGATGAAACCTCAGAAATTCCTTTATTCAGCCATGATCATATATTCTAAGATGTGCATATGAGTATCTTGATTAGTTCCTAGACTCTCTGCAATTCTATTTTCAGCTCCTTTCATACTCTTTTGTGAACCTGGTTTCATTCGGCATATGTGTGTTCAGTGAATGTACAAAACAAAAATTGTTCATTTTCTTCTTTCGTGCCCTTGCTTTTGAACCCCAATTCTATTCATTGTTTGTACCTTTTTGAAAGCAATAATCTTTAATGTTGTCCTACATTCCACATTAAAGGTACTGTTCACTCGATCCTTTATGCTCTGATAGTTGTCCTTGGTTCTCACATTGCAAAATGGAAACTCTCACTCTGTGAACATCCTATCCAACCCTTGCGAACTATTATTGTTTCCAAATCATATTTATGCCTTCATATGGAGATCATATTTATGCCTTCATATGGCGATGGCGACTAATCTTGGATGTTTGGCTTGAAAGGCGTGAAGCTGACGTAGTTTCAAGAAAAAAATATCTAAATTAGTCCCTGAACTCCTTACAATTTTTGTCTTCAGTTTCTTTTGAACTCTGTTGTGAAACGTTGATTCTATTACTTTATGCAGTATTCTTTGGAACTCAATTTGGAAACTTCGATTCAATTACTCTATCTGGTTCTCCTTGAACCTTCATCGAACTTTATTTCATTTGCTTTTCATGGATCCTAATAGTGGAGTTTCATAACATTCTTTATTTGGGACCTCCCCATATATATGGATTTGTATTTACCAACAGAGTTCCAGAATTCCATCCATGTTATCAAGTTTCGAGAAACTTATCAATGTTTGATCTAAGTAACACATTTGTGTCTTTGAATATGGGTCTTCCTGAATATCTGTGAATCAATCTTTTGCTAGGTCTGACAAATACTTTGAGTATCTGAATAAGCAATTGATGGGACTTTGGAAGACTAGTAAAAGGTTGAGGTTATTACTGAGAGTGCCATAGAATGTTGGAGTTTTCCTCTCATTCACTAGGCACTATCAAAAGTTTCTAGGATTTCTTAGAAATGTGGTGCTCAATTTGCTTTTGGGAATAACGTTTTAGTTGCAACGAAGAAATGTGGTAGGAACTTCAAAAGCTGAAGCAGGGACATGCATCAGGATCAATTCCCACTTCTCCAGATGGGACAGAAAGATTTGGGCTCAATGACAAGGCATGGGAAGTATATTGATGAAGAACGAGAAAGTGATCACCTATATGTGATGATATTGCTCAAGCTGCAATAGGAAATAATTCCTCGCAATAAGTACAAGATGTAACTATTTGCCTAAAATACAACTACTCTCTATATTAACTTTTTGAACTCCATGCCCTAGTAATTGCACGAATATTGATATCTAAAATTTGAGTTTAGATTTGACAATTTTCCATCATTTATGAGCGAATGGTTCTGAGTCCGGAAGACATGATCAATGCAAGTTCATTCGAGGATTTTCAAGTCAAAGGCAACATCTACTATTAGCAGAGTTCACCTACATTAGTAGCTATCAGACAAGTATAAGCCGCACGCCCTTCAAAGCTTTATACGAGAAGTGTTGCAGAACCTCGATATGCCTCATAAAGAGCAACGATTGGGAAGGAGATAGCATACGAGGAACAATTCGAGTGAATCTCAGAACGCTGCTTACCAAATGTGACAAACGTGTTCAACCACCAGTGGAGTTAGAAGAGGATTTACGATATGAAGAACGACCCGTCAGAATTATGGATCGAAAAGACAAACAACTTCGAAGTAAAGTCATTCCGTTGGTAAAAGTTTGGTGGGAAAAACATTCTGGGGATGAGGCGACGTGGGAAAGAGAGGATGATATGCGACGACAATATCCAGAATTATTTGAGGAAGGTACGACTGATTTACCTATTTTATCTTGAACCCCAATCTAACACTAGGATTAGACAAATTTGGAGGACCAAATTTCCTAAGGTGGGGAGAAATGTTAAATCCCGACTTTTCTTTAAAAAAAGAAGAAGTAAGTAGAAGTAGTTTAATCACGTAGTCCGAATGGGAACCCGACTCACTGTATGAGTTATGCAACGATAGGATTTTACCTTAAAAATCCGACACTGCCACCATGACCCTTAAATTATTACTAGTCTGTGTTGAATTTTTGGAATTTTTTGGAGACTGAAATCCGAACGCGTTTGGTCAAAATTCGTGTTAATGGAACGCGTAATATGCTGAGTCATGAGGAAATAACAGGTGTCTTCTTAATATGTTTCACTTCTTTCCCACCGAGGTATATATATTACTATTATAAGTATTAATCAATCTAAAAGATAAAAGCAAAGAGAAAAAGATTAGTAAAGGAGATAAAGGCTCCTGCCGATTCCCACCGCTTCTGGTTCCGTTCGTTTTTGTTTGTTTTCACCGAAGAATTTCTACAACTCTTTTGGTAATCTTCTCACCAATTAATCTATTTTATAGTTAGTAATTAGAGATATGTATACTGTTTATAATAAAGGAAGTTGATTTAGGGCAAAAATTATTTATAACTCTTTCTCCTCGCACTCACTATACCTGAACCTTTCTATAATTTTCATACAAGCGAAACCCCTTCCGGCAAAGAGTTCGGCTTCGGAACTCGCCGCCGTAAAATGATTTAATTAGATTGTTTACCGATATTATTTTGAATGTTTGTAAGCCTAAATTTAGGAGACTAATTTAGGAGTTTGATTACGTTAATTAGGGGACTCCACCAATTCTTCACAAATTGTACTTGTGCCGACCCGACGGCTAATGACGAAGAAATTCGAGTCAATTACTAAATTAAGTTCAACTGTAATTCGTGATACATTTTGTATAGGTACCAGTGTCTTGGGCTAATTCGGTGCCACGTCAAGTTAGACGCATCCTTTTTGGTGAGTTGCGTATACCTTAGTTACATATATTTTCTGAATTTTTGGAATAAAATGCCATTGCTTGATTTTACTGGAAAATATGGAATTTGAGAATCTTACTTGGTTGAAATTGATGATGATAAATGGGAAATATATGCGATGGCTTGTTTATAAAACTTATGTGTTAATGGATAAATCTAGACCATGGCAATATGTTTTAAGACTTGAATTTTACTTGTTAGTACATGTTTGTGATAGTGTGCATAATTCATTCGAACGGTGTCCCGAGCGCTAGGGGACGGGCAAAGATACTAGTGGCATGAAGTAATAAGGTAGGAGATGCAGCCAGGCATCACCGGGTATTGATATCATACCACTCTTCAATGGGGTCGCTCCCCAACCGACTGGCAAAAATACCGTTGAATGATATTATCACTCAAAAGTGCAAAAGTTGAAAGAAAAATGAAATGAAAAGGTCCATCTCTTGGACCAAAGAATTGAGCTTACGGACTAAAATGCATGTACTGGATGTTAAACGAAATATTTGGATTGTTGCTTTGAACTGTTTTATAATATGGGGTATTTTCATGGTCAAACTTGTAACTTTGGTATACGTTTCTCACCCGAGCTTCGGCTTATGAAAACCTTTTCTAATTTTTCAGGTTAAGGTAGATTGCAAGTTGTGGACTGAATGTGGTGCTAGAATAACCGTGGAGAATCATGTCTAGTATAATGGTTTGTATTTATTATACTTGTACACCTAGAAGCTCTGGAATTATGTTATTTATTCTACACTTCCGCATACTTTGCTTATACGGTTTAAAATGACGATGATATGTGAGAAATCCCTAAACTAGAATATGTGCAGGCCTTCGGCGGCTTAACACCCGCTTGGCTGGTCATGACTTCCAAGGTAGGTTTTGGGTCGTGACAGTTTCCTTGTTTTGGGCCATCAACGGCAGTTTTAGGGTTGAAGCAGTGTTTGGTCTCCGGCACGGAATTAGATTTCTTCTTTCACTTGTGATCTGTTTGTTGTTTTGATTACATTCATTATTATTATTTACTGGTTTGTATTGGGATTTTGTTTGATTTCTCTCTGCCTAGTCTCGGATGGGATTCTCATATCGGCACCTAGTGCTGATTTGTTTTTGCAGGGTGTTCTGTAATCCCAGAGTAGGTAGTTTGGTGCACTTTTGTATTTTGCAATGTAATCTTTGCCTTTAGACTTGAAATGAATTAACTAATTCAAAAAAAAATGGAATTGACTTTAATATAAGTTTTCTTTTCATTTATCTTCGTAATTTTAAATATTTTTTGAAGATGATAGCTTAGTTTAAAGCAAACCGTAGTTTAAAATCGAAACCGAACCGTATTTTAATGGTTTGGATTGATTTGATTTTATACCTTTTGTGGGTTGGTTTGGTTCTCCAAATTCATAATCCGTAGGAATTGGTTTTGTTCTTGGTTTACTATAAAACCAAACCAATCCGAATCATGCTCACCCCTACCATTATGTTTTCAATAATTAGCTTTGTTGATTCAATTCCTAGCATGAGTGAGTAGTTAATTAGGCTTGGTTATGGGGTGATTAGCACTCCATAACTTGGGTTGATCATGCATTTCTCAATAAATCTTCAAGTTAGTTGAGAAATCAAGGTAGTTTGTGTCAAATCTCAACGGTGTTAACCTCTTTGATCATATGTAAGTAAGAGCAAGCCTACTTATCACGCATCGATGTATGTTGCTATGTCATCCATTACGTTTGCTAGATGAATATTATAACTCTCTTGGTGTTTCGACTCCTTTTCTAGTAAATGATCTTAATGATAAATCTTCCGGGTTGGGAGATCGTTGACGCGTATCTCAACCCATGTAATTCGTGAGAAAAGCTGATTGGTTCGAGTTGTGGGTATTAAAATCCTCTAGACCTAGTTGCATAGTTTAAATCATTTTCAAATCATACTTTTATTGCACAAATTCTTCGTTTCAAACTACTCCTAAAGTTAGCCGTCTCAAGAACACAAATCTTGCTCCTACAAATCCAAATCGAGCCATGATGATATTCTCTTGGGTATGATCCCAGACTTTCGGATTATTATGCTTTAAATGACGTTTTAGCCCTACACTTGAAATGATCATATATTTTGATATATCGACGACGAAGCAACCCATCCCACTCGGCACTCATTGACTTGAGCTCAAATCCATGTCAAACAAAACATGGAGCACTCAATTTCTTAGTCAAATGAAGGGAGATTTTAAATGTTTGTTTCAATTTTTTTAAAAAATTTCCCTCAAAATTTTACAATTAATGTCATTAATGAGGTATCTATCTAAATATATTCTCCTATTTGAACTTGTTAATTAATATCATGCTTTTTATTTGTATGTTTTCTACTTCATTTTTAGTCAAATTGTGTTTTTTTTTTAGAAAATAATTTCTACACTCTCATTTTAGCCATTCACACTCTCTTTTTTTTTTGTTTTTATCCATATGAATTTACGATATTGTCCTTAAATGTGTAAAGAAGTGTATTGAAAAATAAAAAAATAATAAATTCAAGTGAATAAAAAAAAAAAAATGAATGACTAAAAAAGGAGTGCATAAATCAATTCCTTTTTTACAAAACAAATTATGGGTTAAAGAAGCCAAAGGTGCTTTAAGAGCATCTCCAATCCATCTCCATTCCTCCAAAATAGAGAATGAATGTGACATATTGAGGGAAGATTTTGTAATTTATTTCCTTTTTTTTTTTTCACTTTTAGTACTTTTTGGGAGAATTTTTGAGGGATCTATCGTCCTTTTTATAGTTTGGAGAAATTTTATACTCCAAATTTGCTTTTGGTCCTCATTTTTAGAGGACCAAATTTACTTTTGGAGGACCAAACTCTAAAAAGGATGGTGGGTCCCTCAAAGATTCACCCAAAAAGTACAAAAAAAAATGAAGAAAGAAAGAAATAAATTACAAAATCTCCCCTTAATTTGTCACATACATATTCTATTTTGGAGAAATAGAGATGAATTGAAGATGGGCTAACCCCATATTTATATATTTCCGCCTTTTCAGATCTCTTTTTTACTACTGTAGTAACGTTCTGATTACGCCCTCCTGGAATCAACGATCTAGCCTTCTGCCTGAGGAGACCTAGAATTTCCGCTTTTTCCTCCTCTCTCTCTCTCTCTCTCTCTCTCTCTTTCTCTCCTCTGTAATTAATGAATCATTAGCTCCAGAATTAACTTGGCCATCGAGATCTGGAATGTTCTCAATTCTCCTGAATCCTCAGAACCAAATGCAAGCACATCATTCAACCCATCAATAATGTATCTAGGGCGGTCTAGGGTTTTTGTGTCCCTTTCGCAAATGTAACTTTTCCTTGTTGCATTGATACGCCTGTTGCAAATCGTTGTTGCCTCTGAGTATTGCATCGCTGGAGGCCGAAACTTAATCGAATCGTTCAATCAGTTGTTTTTTGATGTCGCGGTATGATATTGGTCGCGTAATCCTTTGGTAGTGCCCTCCAACCCTCGTTCTGTGCTCGCGATCTCGCGAATTTTAGTACTTTTGGGATATTTCTAAGAGATGCATTTACGTGCACGAGCATTATGTGTGACTTGGAGTATGATATGCATTTATGTAGGGAAGTTTTGAATTTCAATCTGGTATTACGGTGGTCTTAGGGTTTCGTTGGGTCTAAACCTTTGGTAGTGCCTCCAATCCTCGCTCTGCACTTGCGATCTTTCGTGTTCGCGCACCAGCTCGTTCACGAGCACGAAGGTTATGCGACTTGGGGTCTGATGTGCATTTATGTTGGGAAGTTTTGAATTTCAATACGGTATCACGGGGTCGGTTTCGTTGGGTCTTTGATAATGGGTTGATTGTTTAAGTGGTTCATGTTGTACTGATAGATTGTACTATTGCAATGCTTAAGCAATTTCTGAGTAGATTTTTTATGTGCATTTATTTGCGAAAGTTTTTGAACTTCAATCTGCTATCACG